>NC_142518.1:27567500-28822916 GCF_057876585.1 Rhinolophus sinicus | reverse complement strand
CATCTCCTCCAGAGATTGCCTCAGCTGTTGATAGTGCTTCGCTCAAGTTCACGTCCTTCCCAAGGTGGGCCATATCCAATGACTGACTGAGGCAGAGATATAAAGGTCCAGCCATTTCAGCCCAATGTGAGAGGCTGTCTGTCATTGGGCTGACATCAGAGCTAGACTTCTCCGTCTGTCCAAACCTGCTCCCATCTTATGCCTTTCACAGATGTTGATCCCTAATACACATCCTGTGCACTGAACTCCATCTCAGAGGCTACTTCCCAGAGAACCCAACCCGTGATGGTTGCCTTCTTTGCTTAGAGCCAGGAAATAAGCCAGTAAGCCTCTCACTGCCTACATAGATTATATGCAGGCCAGGATGACCTGGGGAAGAGAGAAGTGCTCTTAATATGAGACAGGTCTCTTGACGCTTAGAAATGTGCCGAATGGAGTTGGAAAATCCATGAATTCTTTGACAAATTTTAGTTCAGCTCTGAATATGGAGAGAAAAGGGGGCAGGGTGGGAGGGGAGGGACAATAGAATCTTTAACATTTCTAATATATCCAAAATGTATTTTGGAAACTAAGCTTCGAGTTATATGCATAATAAAGTTTATTTTCCATTATGAAAGTAATACATGTTTCTAGTAGAAAATTTAGAAGAGAAGGAAGACAAGCATCCCATTATTTTGAATTTTATTGTTTTACATTGTTATGAATCACACCATTTATATAATTTTGTTATAGCACATTTTTCACTTAATCTTCTAACATAAAGCTTTTTCCATACTATTGTATCTTTTTATAAACATTATTCTTAATGGCTACATCATATTATATCCAATAAATGCACTATAGTTTATTTAACCATAACATTGACTATGTGGTCTGTTTATAGTCTTTTGCTATTATAAATGACATTGCAAAGAAATCTTTGTGTATAAACATTTTTTTCTATATTTAATATTACTTCCTTGGGATAGATTCCCAGAAGTGGAATGACTGGATGAAGGGGTTTGAACATAGGCTTTTGATTCATGTTGCTAGATTGCTTTCCTGAAGGGTAATATAGGTTTTCGTGTTTACTTTTTGATATGGAATAATGAAGATTTTGTGTAGTTTTGTGCTGTCTGGGTGGCCGGAGACCAGGTGAAGAAACCTGGAGCAAAGCAGATCATAGAACTGTGCTTCTCTAGTTGGGAGACCTTTTCCAAATGGACATGGCCCAGCCTTCATCACCTCTCCACTTTCAACTTCCATACTCACCATCTCTCATCAAGGATACAAGTGAAGCAGGGACATTACTCATTCGCTTATCCTGTATGGGGATTTGAATAACCTCATAATAGAGAGTGTCCTTCTCTGTATAGTTATAGGTCCCTGTAGGTAAATGTGTGACCAAGATGGTGCCAACTCAATGGTCAGTGATGAGTCTAGGAAGTCTAGAGGGAAAGATCTCTAAATTTAAGAATACTGCTTTGAAGTTCGGGGCCTAGTACTGCTTCAAAGATTAAAGATCGACCACTTACTAAAACTCAATATTTAATATTTTAAAAATGATTCAGTTCCAACTTCCAAATAAGTTTAAATTTTAAAATTAAGTACAGAATTTCTCTCTGAGGCTGTGGTTTTTCAAGGGTAGCAAGACTCATCAAGCAATTTGACTTTAGCTTGTTGAGAGATTCTGAAAAACATCCAGATTGTCGATTTTAGGCCTCATTTCCTACAAATATACCAAAGCAGCTTTGTTTCTTTTGTCATTAAGACATTTGATTTGCCTCCTTACCCCCTACCCAAATTCATTTCACAGGGTGGACTGATTTTCAAGTACCATAAACACCCAGTTCTACTGGGTGTTCTTTGACTACTAGAGAAACTGGGCCATGTTTGAGCCACACACCTTTTACTGCGTCTCCCCTGGCATGAGATTCATGTACATTGGCTTCTTCTCAGAGTGAAGTTGACTTTCTATCCTGAGTCCAGAATTTCTGTTGGCACATGGTGATTCCCAAACAGTTTGAGGCTCGTTTTAATTGGCTCTGGCCATCTCGGTCCAGCCAGGTTCACTGAGAGGGCCCCTCCCTGTCCCTTCATGAATGGCCACAGAAGCTTTCACTCTTGGCTCTGCGTTCTAATAGCCCCTCTTGCATGGACTGTGCCAAAGCAATGCTTTGAAATATTCGTCCATATCATGTGGCTTTTCTTGCTGCAGTTTCTGTTCTTTTTTATTGTAGGATCTGGAGACTCACCGCTAGAAGACGATGAAGTCGGGTACTCACACACTAGATATAAAGGTGAATGCTTTGCTTGTGTGCTAATGAGACCTGCTGATGCCAAGAGAACTTTCTTTTTTGCCCTGCAGAGCAGACTATAATAAAGTGACCAGACCACACATTTAAGTTCTAATTACCTGTCCGGAGAAAAACGGTTACAATTAATATGCATATGCTCCCATTTAAAAAAAAACACAAAAAACAAAGATGAAAGAAAGAAAATAAAAGCATTTGGAAATCTTTGAAGTGCTGACCTTCAGCACCCCAGTGGTCATTTTATTCTTGTAAGTTTCTTTACTGTTCTTACTTCTGCAAAGCCAAGTTCTAGCTGATGAAAGTGAAAATCAAGCCATGAGTCCTGCCCGATTCATACATTACAGCCAGAATCGTCCAGAGTAAACCACCCGAGGTCAAATCTGGACC
Organism: Rhinolophus sinicus; assembly: GCF_057876585.1. Taxonomy (NCBI): domain Eukaryota; kingdom Metazoa; phylum Chordata; class Mammalia; order Chiroptera; family Rhinolophidae; genus Rhinolophus; species Rhinolophus sinicus. The sequence continues at coordinate 28,820,235 of NC_142518.1, read as the reverse complement.
CAGTGCTGCTAATGTACTGAGATGAATGGGGACCGAGAGAACTTGATTTTCATAAGCTCATTTCATTGTGCTCTTTCTGAGTCCAGGTTGGCTCCCAAAATGATGAGTGAAGTGTGTTGTCCCATGAAACTTCAATTTAATGATAAAGCACTCCATCTCTACACGTTTCCAGCAATCTACCCCCTAGCAGGTATCAAAAGCGTAATCCAGAAACTTCTATGTAGGTTCAGGTAAGTATGTCCACAAATATTATTATTGGCGAGTCATTTCTCTGAAGCTTAGGAAGCCCTAGGAAAAGTAAAGGTAAATTTAGATTATTTCTCTCGGAATCTGGTTCCCATTACAGTGGAGAAATCATTTGAAGAAAATTGGTTAATAAAGTCCCACTGTGACATTTTGCCCAGGAAATTTGTCCACATTTTGACCAGAGGACACTGCCTTACTCAGTTGTGATATGTCCGATTTACAAGAGAATCAGGGTAGTGCTGGTCAGTCTTTGGTTGGAGACAGTCTTTCAGTTGTTTTCCACACAAGTGAACAATCTTTCTAATGTAATGATTGATGCCCATGCCCAGGTGTGTTTCCCACCATATTCCATATTTGTTTTTGATCTGTGAATGCCAATACTCATTCCTGTCTACAACTCCTATATTCATTGTCTCAGGAATTAACTAGTCAAACAAAGCCTCAGTTTGTTAATTAGATGCTTGGGGTAATACCAGAGGTATTCTGATTGCTAATACTTCTTAATTAATTGAGGGTTTAAAAAATATTTTTTTTTCTTTGAGTCCCTTGTTGAAAAATTTTCAACACTTGCATGCACATGTGACCCTTCACCTGTACAGTAGGTGTTATCTTGTGCTCGCAAATCATTGTTGCCAGTATTCATCCTCACCCCACAGCATGGCAAGTGTGGAAGGTAGACCAGACGGCCAAAATATGTGCCTGCCCTAGAACTTATCCTGCATGTTTATGAATAAATACTTCTCAGGAAATTGTTTGCATTGTCATTTTTTTACTTGTAAAACTTAGAGGCAAACCATTGTTAATTGGGGGTTTAGCTGTAGATCCTCAGGCCCCCGCACAGTGCCTGGCACAGAATATGTATTCAATAAGTGTTTTTGAATTCAATTTAAGTAAAAGAAAAAAAAATGAAATTTAGCCACATTTATTGTGTTCTCAGAATGTGGCAGACATTGCTTTTGGTTCTTCTTTTACTTGGAATGCCATCGTGTTGTCACACTAATTGAGGGAAAGGGAAGGCATGTAGAGATACGTCGTTATTTCTTATTTACAGATGAAGTGAGCACAGATTAGAGAGGGTAGCTGGCTTTCTCAGAGTCACACAACTAGCAAACATTATGTTTAGATCTGAAATTCAGATGTTTTGGCTCAATGTCCAGATTTTGCTAGTGGTTCATTTGTAGTCTGCTACAGGACACCCCAAGCACTCCAGTGAATTGGAATGCTTACCACATTGGCTCAGGAGGATGAAAAACCTGTCCTGAATAATCAATTTTGATTTCTCCCTAAATAAACCCTGTCTTAATTGAAGCAGCATAAGAGCTTCCTTTCTCTAAACCTCTATGTTAAACGTTTTGCTAATTCAGTTAAACTCATGGTGCTTGTATGCACTTCAAATTCAAGTCCCTCACTGACATTTTAATTACTATCACTGCAGGACTGCTCAACTGTCAAAATGTGTCCTGAAGATTTGCCTTCGAAAGGAATCCGAAAGAAATTCCTTTTGTAAATAAATGAAAACAAGATGTTTTTCCCACACATTGACAAGAGCACAACTTTTGGCTGTGCCCACAGCACTGCTAGGAGGATTTGAAGGGTCAGAATGTGGGGCAAAGTCTGCTAATTTTATGTTGTATCAAAATACGTGAATTTGTGATACAAGTATTTGCAGCTCATTCTCTAATGTACCTGTTAGTCTTAAATATTTGCCCTCGGTACATTTGTGGAAAAGACAACCAGAATGTGTGCGCTAAGAGTTGCAGATATGCTGCCTCATTAGTTTACTCTAAAATCAGCCCTCCTAAACTCATGCCAAAGTCCAGAAGTTGGGGGTGTGAGTGTTTTCAACATTTGGGTGAAAAACAAATGGAGAATTAGACACTCTTCTAGTTTGTACATCAGTGGAATTGTGACCAGGACCCAGAATGCAAAGGGGATTTGCCCTCAGTGGAAGGGTTACAAGAGACGACTCAAAGTTATCGGTCAGAAGAAGGAGTAAGGAAGCGGGCATGAGTGAGAGATGGGTAGGGGATCGGAGAGGAGTAAGACAGAGTTTCAGTCATGCAACTTTAAAGCTAGATGGAACTTTAACATAGTTTAATCCATTCCTGTCTCTTGTAGACGAGGAATCGGGTTCCCTGAAAAGTTGAGTGAATTTTCCAGGGTTGCTAGGAGTTAGAATGTGTGCCCAGTACTGTAGCCACCATACTGCACTCGCTCACTCCGTTGTCATCATCTCCCTCTGGGTCTCCCACATTCACTCCCACGTCATCACACTTGCCCCATCTCTAATGAGGACTTCCTTTTCTCTCTTCAGTCAAGGTTTCCACAGTTTGGCCTGTGAGATGGTGGGAAAAGAGGCAGTAAAGGGGAATTGTCCAGAGAAGAAGAAGGCTAGAGATGGGGAAACACAGAAGCATCACAATCTAGAAGGGGAGCGGGGCAATCAGGAAAACTAAGGAAAGAGACGGGGGAAGTTAGGGAGAAGGGTGGGGCGGGGCTAGATTGTAAAGATAAAGAGGTAAAGTGACAGGTGGTTTTTAAGCATTAATATGGACGTCCTCTGACGAATTATTAAAAAGTGCTTCTTTGAGATTAAAAACACCAAGTGCATTTGGGAGTTTCCTTTAGGTGATCTTTCCTATGACAGCTGGAAAAGAAAGGCGGAAAGAGAGAGGAAGAAGAAATATACCTCACTTCTAGGAGTCACAGAAGCTAGGAGGCTCCAAATCTCAGTTTTATTGGAGTGGTAGGAGGTATTAATGGACTTCTGATTATAGAAGAAGGAATATCCACAGCTTGGCACTGCTAAGCAAGCATACCCCAAGGGCTTCTCCTTTATCTGTGATCTTGAAATCCAGTTTCATGGCCTACCTAGAGCCTTCACCAAAGAAAGCACTAAAGCATTTGTAGGTAGAAGAAAATAATGGAGACATATATGCTGTTTTGTACTTTACTTCAGGGTCCAGATTTTTCTCATTTAAAAATGTTAGCACAGACGATATGTGTAAACATCAGAGGAAGGAAACTTTGTTTAAGGAAGGTCTGTAAGCCTGCTGTCAAGTAAGCTCCTATAGTCTCCATCCGCATGGTTGAGTTTAATCAGCTCTATGCTGAGGACATCACTTTTACCCAGAAAGTACGTGGAATACTGCTTGAGTCCCGACTTTAGGACCCACTTGCAGCTGTCTGCAAAACACTGTATCATGAAGTGTTAGACAGAGGAGACATGGCAACACAAAAGTGAAAAAGGCCATGCACCAGACCTGGACATGGCTGAGAAGCACTCAGAAACACATCCTCGGAAGAGACTTCCTGGCAGTCAAGCAGGGTGTGTCCTTCCTGGCCACATGGTGGCGCACGAACTCCACTCACTGACAGCTCAGGTGGGGGAGTGGAGTGGGGCCGGGCAGCTACAGGGAGGGGGCTCCTTCCTGTCCGTGGCACTGAGAGCTCAGCAGGCTTGAGGGAGCTTGTCACTGGTTCCCATCAATTGTGCAACGGCCACTGTGGGAACTCCCCACTGAGCTAATCATGCCCTAATTTTATGGCTGTCAGCGAGCACCTACCAGAGGCACATAGGAGAGGTTCTGATTTATTAGTGTCATCCTAGCTGTATTCCGGGCTAAAAGGAGACCAAAATCATGACACCCTGAACTTTGCCATTTGGGAAGGGTATCACTCTCTTCCCTACATGGGACATAACTGGGGACATCTGGAAGGGGGGGGTTGCTTCTCTATGTGAAACAATTGTGACTTTAAGCCAAAATTATGTCCTGTGGCAAAAACTTGGAAACGGTAGCTTCACTCACATTCATTAAAATAGGATTATGAGTTTTTAGGGAGAATATGCATACAGACTTGGAAAAAACCTAAGTTAACCAAGTCTTAAACCAGTCCCCCCCAACCATGTGTGGCTGGTTGGAGTTAGGGTTCACAATGATACCAATTGCCCTCAAGAGAATTATGTATCTCGTTAAGGGAAATAATGAAAAGAACGAGTGTTTATTGAATATTTACTATGTGCTAGGTAATGTGGTAGGTGCTTGGTATGCATTGTTTTTAAGAGCCCTATGATATAGTTGTAGGTATCAACTCAGAGAGGTTAAGTAACTTGTCCAAGATCACACAGCTAGTCATGGAGGAAGGCAGATTCTGTTCATATATGTCTGTCACTTAATCCCACAATCATACCTTCCCTTCCCAGAGACACCTTAAAAGATATGGGGCACTGTTTGGATGTCCAAACTCTGGAATGCAGCCAGTCAGGGACTTCAAGAGTGAGGAGACACATTTTCTAAAGAGGTCATTTTCTATTTCCTTGTTTGTTTCTGCTACTTATAGACACCCCGTGGTGCTCCCCAATCAAGGTGAAGTACGGAGATGTGTACTGCAGGGCCCCTCAAGGAGGATACTACAAAACAGCTCTGGGGACCAGGTGTGACATTCGCTGCAGGAAGGGCTATGAACTGCATGGCTCTTCCCAACTGATCTGCCAGTCAAACAAACGGTGGTCTGACAAGGTCATCTGCAAACGTGAGTATCCCAGAGTCAAGTTGGATCCTCGAGGCCAATCAGGGCCAAAGTTCTTTTGCTCTGAGATCAGGGCTTTTTCCTGAATGTCTTGTGGTCTTTGATGAGAAAAACTCTCCTTGTGAGCAGAAGCCCGTGGGTTTCTAAGATGTGGGAATGAGATGACACCTTTCAGACAGAATGGCGTGATCAGCTGTTTGGGAAAGGGGGAGAGAACAGCGGTTTGTTCAGCAAACAGGTTATGTTTGTTCAGTAAGTGCTGAATCCTTTAAAGGTGTTAAGAGATTTCGAAAGAAGACACACACAAGCTTTGCCATCAAGGGTCTCACAGAATAGCATCAGAGACAGCAGGGCAGAGATGTAAACCATGACAGAAGTACAAGAATGGTGCTAAGTCATGGGCTTGTGGTAAAGGAGACAAGAATTGTTCTCCCAAGAAGTAGAGCTTAGGGAGGCAGGCAAAGAGTTACTGAAGAATGCTGCTTATTCCATGAGAGGAAGTATGCCTCAGGGGAGAAGGTTGGAAGAGCCCTGCAGGGACTGACTTTTAGCTTTATGAAAAGTCATATTTCATTGTGGAAACTGTAAGTGGTACAGCATTATTGAAGCACATTTTAGGTGCCATCGTTTTTCAAAACAGCCATCATTTATTGAGCATCTGTTGTGTGCCAAGCATTTCACATACATTCGATTTTTGCAACAACCTATTGATTTGGGTGCCATTACTTTAACTTTATTGTTGGGGAAATTGAGGCTTGGGGCTGCAGCCTATGAAGACTATGCAACTGGGTGACTACAGTGGTCACTTTTAGTGCTTCCCCCAGATCTCCCCGGATGCCCTGTTCCCAGTTCTGTGTCCATCCTTTAGATTCTGAGTGCTTTGCTTTTAATGACTTGCACCTTTGATCTTCTTCAGAAGAAGACGCTGCTCCTTCAGAGGAATTCCCTCTTTGTTCTGATGGGGAGAGGGTCCCACGTGGGCACCCTGTAGCTGTCCAATACTGACTGGTAAAGGATTATGAACGTCTAGCTTCCTTGCCTGGGGGCAGGACAAACTCAGGTGTCATTCATGCCCCAGAACTCCCTTGGGGGAGCAGGCTGACTTTGCCTGAGTTGTCACCTTGCTGGGCTTCCACCATTCCCTTGTCCTGCCTCCCCCATCCCTCCCTCGTCTCCCCTGGGAGCACTTTCTTATGAAATCATTTGCACACCAATCTTTGTTTCAGGGTGTGCTTCCGAGGAACCCAACCTAAGACAGTGACTTAGCTGGGATGCCAACCCCAGCTAGTCTGATCGGAGACTTCGTGTCCCTTCTGTGCGACATGCAGCCATCCATTTTTTTTCCTCTAACTGTGTCCATTATATTTAAATTAACTTTTCACCCTATGCTTTCAGTTTCTGGACTCAAACTCTACGGACAGAAACTGCGAAATGCTGAACCTGGTTTTCTCTTTTTCAGAAAAGCGGTGTCCTACCCTTGCCATGCCAGCAAATGGAGGGTTCAAGTGCGTAGATGGTGCATACTTTAACTCTCGGTGTGAGTACTATTGCTCACCAGGGTACACATTGAAAGGGGAGCGGACCGTCACGTGTATGGACAACAAGGCCTGGAGTGGCCAGCCAGCCTCTTGCGTTGGTAAGACGATCACAGCCCTCAGGAGATGCGTGCTTTGGGAGGAGCAGGCGGTGTCATCCAGTGGATTGAAAGGAAGCATCAATATTCCACGTGTAAAGCATAAGCACTCAGCTTTGCTTTTGGTAGCTCCCTTTATCCCTAGTTCTCTGGCTCAGCACAGACCCAACCTCATTCTCTATCCTCCAGCTGACTTCACAGCTGATGGCTTTCATCTGACATTTGTCTCTTTCTTGGCTTGCTATTGAGGCAGCTGCAGGCTGACAGAGGGAGGGCACATTCCCGCTGCTTTAGATCAGGATCTGCCTTGTAGCGTTGAGCAGTTACTGACATTTGCAGAGATGGTCCTGCAGAGAGCATCTGTGTTTTTCAGCCTGCAGATGTAGTTCCTTTCCTGTGGATTCCGCTAGTCAGCAAGCACTCAGTTTGCTGAGCTGGAAGGTATTTGGATATATTACCTTACTCTGGGTTTGTTGAGCAGTGATTCTCAGGTGTTGTCTGGGAGCAGCAGCATCACCTGGGATCTCTTTAGAAATGCCAATTCTCAGCTCTGCTGAATCAGAAACTCTGGGGGTGGTCCTAGCACTTTTGCTGTAATGAGCTCTCCATGGGGTTCCAAAGTGAAATAGAGAGCCACTGATCTAAGGCAGTGCTTCTCAAACTTGAACATGTATCGCAACTACCTGGGGACCTTGGTAGAAATGCAGATTCTAATCCAGCAGGTCTGGGGTGGGCGCTGGGATTCCGCGAGTGCATGCTCTAGTGCAAGGTCTCTGAACCTCAGCACAGTGGACTTTTGGGGCCAGATAATACTTTGTCATGCGGTCCTGTCTTCTGCACGATAGGATGCTTAGCAGGTCTTTGGCTTTTACTCACTAGATACCAGTAACCAGTAATATCCTCCCGCCCCCAATTGTGACAACCAAAATATGTCTCCAGACATTGTTAAATGTCCCCTGGAAGAGGGAGGAGAGGAAGGAGAAAAATCACTCCTTCATTGAGAATCACTGCTCTAGGGACAATGGATTCCCACCCTGGCTACTTACTAGAATCACCTGAGTATCTTTTATTTTATTTATTTATTTATTTATTTAAAAAGATTTTACTGGGGAAGGGGAACAGGACTTTATTGGGGAACAGTGTGTACTTCCAGGATTTTTTCCAAATCAAGTTGTTATCCTTTCAATCGTAGTTGTGGAGGGCGCAGTTCAGCTCCAGATCCAGTTGCCGTTGTTAGTTGCAGGGGGCACAGCCCACCATCCTTTGGGGAGGTCGAACCGACAACCTTGTGGTTGAGAGCCCACTGGCCCATGTGGGTATCGAACCGGCAGCCTTCGGCGTTAGGAGCACGGAGCTGCAACCGCCTGAGCCACTGGTCAAATTTGGGAAGAACTTTACTACCTTTATACTCAAAATAGTGCAATTAGACCAGCACTGCCAGCACCAGCAGGAAGCTTGTTAGAAATGTACAATCTGGGACCCCACCCCAAACCTGGCAAATCAAAATCCACATTTAAAAAAAAATCCTAACATACTTCTTTTAAAGGGGAACAGGATATTACTGGGAAACAGTGTATATTTCCAGGACTTTTTCATTGGGAAACAGTGGTGTGTTTTTCCCAGGACTCATCAGCTCCATCCAAGTCAAGTTGTCCTTTCAGTCTTGGTTGTGGAGGGCGCAGCTCAGTTCCAGGTCCAGTTGCCATTGTTAGTTGCAGGGGGTGCAGCCCACCATCCCTTGCGGGAGTTGAAACAGTAACCTTGTGGTTGAGAGCCCACGCCCCAACCAACTGAGCCATCAAAATCCACATTTTAATAAGATCCCCAGGGGATTCCTGTGCCCTTAAAGTGTTGGGGCAGACTGATCCAGGGCAGTGGTTTGCAACTCTGGTCGCCATTTCAATCTGAATCTCTGAGGCCCTGGTGTTTTCCCAAAGCTCCCTCCAAGTGATTGAGAATGACTGTCCCAGGAGATCCTTTACTCATAAACTGTTAGAACTGCCAGGACCCACCATTAATCAGAATATTCTAGTCCAATCCCCCATTCTACACATGAGGCCTGAGAGGTTACCTGACTTGCTTGAGTTTGCATAGAGCCAAGCGTTTGTCTCCAGGTTTGCAGGCCCGAAGTCCTGGAATGCAGGCACAGCTGTGGCACTGATGTGATAAGGCAGCTGGCCATAGGAGCGTGGCTTGTGCCCTGCTGGGACCTGCCAATTCTACAGAGAACTGTTCAGCTCAGTCTGCTAATGTGCTTTACCCCAAGGACTCTTGCCTGCCTGCTCAGTGTCTGAAGCAAGTACTTCAGGAGTAAGACTGAAATTGGATGCTACCCTCTGGGGGTAGATGTGCAACAGCTCCTCTGGCCTCGGTCCCAGGGATGTCTCCATGATGGTACCACTGTCCACTGTCTTCTGGCTGCATCAGCCACCCTCACTCTGCTGTTATGTAGTTAATGAGCTGTAGCCAAAGTAGCTGGCCCAAGATGTGATCAAAACCTTTCTATATCAGAGTCGCTGCCTGGACCATTCCTTATATCATTTGATGAGAGCACCAGGTCCAAATAATTACTCAGATAACGGACTTAGACTTACCGTATTTTGCCGTGTATAATGAGCTCCTGTGTATAATGCGCACCCACGTTTTTGGCCCACACTTTTATTTTCCCCCCCTTCCGCCTCTCCACCCCAACCCCCCACTCCAATTCAAGCCGTTGTTTCTCAGTCTAGTTGTGTAGGACACAGCTCCCTGGCCCATGCTGGTATTGTGAGCCTTGGACTCCCTGCAGCTGAGGCAGTTGGTTGCCAGTTGTCGGTCGACCAGTCGTCGCTCACGGCAGTTCTTGGCGGCTGCTCATGGCAGCACAGCAGCCCGTGGCCGCCCAGCTCCAGGGAGAGCTGTTGTTCACAATCTTAGCTGTAGAGGGCGCAGCTCACTGGCCCGTGTGGGAATCGAACCTGCGACCTCAGCATTAGGAGCACAGTGCTCCAATCACCTGAGCCACTGGGCGGGCCCCATTTTAATTTTTAATTCAAATTTTTATTTGTTTACATTTAGGTACTTGTTTTTTTTTTGTATTATAAAGGAATTTTGGCATTGATTTTTTTTTTTTAATCATATTATGGTACAAGAAATTTTATGTAACAAATAATTACAAAGCACAAGGTACAAAACACAGATACAAGGTACAAGAAATTTTATGTACCGGTAACAAATTTATGATATTTACATATCATCAAAGGCCAGGAACTCTTTGTCGTTGCAAGTTCATTTTAAGTTCAACAAAACCGATTATTGTATTCCAGGGTATATTTTGCATACGGATATCATTATTGGTTTCTAGAGTTACACTTTTAACTCATAAGCATTAATAAAAGAATTAAAAATATTTATATAGATACAGAATTAATACTACACATGTATAATGTGCATCCGTATTTTTCCCTCACAAATTTGGACAAAAAACTGCACATCGTACATAGAAAAATACGGTATTCTGGGCTGCTTTTTTTACTAGGGTTCAGGTAGGAGTTTGTATTGGTCAGTAATTGGGAAAACAGAAACCAAACTAGGTATTTCAAACAGAGGGGGATTTAATATAGGGAATTGGTTACAAAAGTATAGTAAGAGCAGGAGGATCAAAAGAGGAAAAACACTGTTATTAGAGATGAGTTACAGCAGAAAGCCATTCCAACCAAGGGCGGGAGGAGCAAAAGTGGGATAGTAGTATCACACAAAGTCCATAAGCCCACCCTTGATGCTGACATTTCTATAACTAATACCATCATTGAGAATGAAGGCAGGAGCCCACACTCCTGCTGATATTTCAGGAGCCCAGGAAATCTTCATTGAAACTCCTACCAGAAGCATCATGGCTTCCACCTTCTTCCTGATTTCTATTCTCATGGGAGTGCCTCTGATTGACAAACCTATCTGGAACCCAGCTGGCAAAAGGAGCCTGGGAAATGTAACTTTGAGACTTTTAGTCTGGTCAGTAAAGGGGAGAGTATAGAAAAATTGAGCATCAACAGAATATTTGGCACAGCAGCCCTTTTCTGGGTTTTAGATTTCTCCCCAGAATCATAGTACTTGTCAGTAGTGAAGACTGCAAAGCAGTGCTGGTCATCCTGTGCAGGTAGAATAGTGCTGAGGCTGTGAACTTTGGACATGCTCCTCTTGAAGGACGTAATCTAAGGCCAGATGTTCAGGTCAAAAGGGCCCCTCACAGATGTTGCTTTCAGTATCTCTCCTATGACTTGGTGTGTGCAAGCTAACTCTTCAAAACAATCCAACAAGTTTTGAATCTCGCCTTCCTCACATTGGAAGGGGCAGAGAGGATGGGAGGAGATGCTCAAAACTTTCTGCTAAGCAAAGCATTGGCAAAGAGTTCTCTAGGGTTCACACTGTTCAGATGTCCAGATTGTGTGCAACAATGGAAAGAGAATGCTAATTATTCTCAAAAAGCAACAAGCATGTCTTAAGCTGGACCAGATGGGCCTGGAATCTTCCCAGAGGGAGAGAGAAAGAACCACAAAATGAACCCCAATTTCAGGGGATTGAGAGTTTGCCAGGGCAAGGTTCAGACACATTTGGGGGAAAGGGGAATTGGCATGCAATTAGGTAGGAATGGCTGAAAGGGTACCAGTGAGTCACAGAGCATTGAGCTTGCAGGAAAAACAGAGAAGTGGACAAAGCAAGCAGACAATTCTTCCTTTGATTTTGGTGATGCATAAGCTGGAGTTTGTCCCCAGTGAATTTTACTCCAGGGATATCACTGACTCTTTTGGCTTTAAATGTATTAAATTAGTTTAATCAGTTTGTGTGTTGGTGGGGCTATGGAGACCTTGAGCATAACTAAGAGCATCAGCCTATTTTAGAAGGTGACACATGGTGGCTGAGTAGTTCCCAGATTTCCACACAACCTTGAACAGTGCATCTTGGCCAGAGCTGTGCTGAGTGCTGAGAAAATTGTCCCAGTTCTCTTCTAGGCCTGGAGGGAAGAAAGAACGCTGGGCTGACTTTTGACTCAGAGGTGGTCAGTTCTGTGGTTTGGCAAATTTGAAAGTACCACAAGTTAAAATTAATTCTCTTATGCAGACCACACTCTGGCAGTGGACTCAAATCCATGGTTATTTCAGAAACAGATGTTGATAGAAAGAAGTCAGCGTAGGAGAAAAAAGCATACAGCAAATTGCAGGAGGGCATAATATTGAAAGAGCCGCAACTTCATTGATATAAAAAGAAATAAACCTTAGAATGTAATAACTGTAACAACTATTGTTCTGGGGGAGATATTTTTTTCTTTCTTTCCATTTTTAGTTATTTTTGGTTACACCCGGCATTTAGATAGAACAGTGGACAGTTAGAGTAGACACATGATCTCTCCTTTAGGCTAACACTCTTTCCTAAGCCAAAAGAGGAAAAGAAAACAATAAAAGAAAATTAAAAACCATAGACAATGAAAATCCAGCAAATATCATTTGACAGGGAGACAGCCCCATTCAGTTGGTTTAACAAAGGACAATGTACAAAACCAACTTGGCTTTTGGAATTGCTCTCCTGTTTGTATTTCCTACAGACTAGAAAATAATTGAGAGGTAGTACTAATGAAATTCTAGGGTAAAAAAAAATCTCTGAGATTCAGGATTTGCAAATTGATGGAATACTTTTGTGGCTTCCCAACTATCTGACAGCTGGGTTTACCCAATGACCCATAGGGAAGTTTGCTGGGCTGCACTGCATCATTTCCAGAGATTTAGTTGAAAATACAAACAATGTGGGGTCTAAGAATAAATGTAGATGTTGTTGTAGATGACCTTAAATTATGCCAAATGTTTCCTGGGATGACAAATACACATTCTTTTGCAAACTTTCAGGAAGCTACTTTCAGCTTTGAAACCACTTGATTGACTGACATACTGATCCACTTTCTACCTGACAAAGTTTGTTAGTGGAAACTGAACAGGTCAACTTTTAGTGGCCCTCTCCAATATAAACATATCACCAGTGAGTTTTTAGTTGACCATCTTTCTGGTGAAGATGGTGACTTAATTGTGGAATTCATTGTTTCCCTTCTTGTCTCTTTGTCTATTTGGGATTTTTTTTTTTTTAAAGGAGAGTACAGCTCATAGTGGCTCATGCGGGGATCGAACCAGCAACCTTGGTGTTATTAGCACCACGCTCTAACCAACTGAGCTAACCGGCCACCCCATATTTGGGGAAGTTTTTAAATGTTACGTGGTGCCAAAGAAACAGAACTGCTTCCCAAAGACATATACAAGGATTGCACTCTTGCTGGGGAAGCAAATAATTGGGCAAGTTTGCAGTGCCCAGGTTTATTCTGCCTTTGGCAGTCACCCTCTTCCTATGCTCCATGAAATGATCTCTTCCGCCCTCCATCACCAACCTCATATTATTTTATATTTCTATCAGTAATCTATTGCTGCACAACAGACCATGCAAAACTTAGTGGCTTCAAACAACCATGTTGTTGCTCATGGTTGTTTGGGTTGGGTAATTTGGGCAGGTTTCAGAGACAGTTCATCTCTGTTTCACTAAGTAGTGGCTGAGGTGACTGACTAGGGCTAGAGATTCCAAAATGGCTTCACTCACCTGTGTATCATCTCAGTTGGAGGTGGCTGCACTGGCTAGGGTTTGACTGAGTCTCTTTCTCTCTCTCTCCATAATTTCTCATCTTTTCCACATCGCCTCTCCAGTCAGATAATTGGACTTCTTTAGATGGCAGCTGGCTTCCAAGATAGTGGAAGTAGAAGGTATCAGTCAGACTCTTTCAGGGCCTAGGCCTGAGTGGCATAGGGTCACTTCCCTTGCTTTTTATTAGTCAAAGCAAGTTACAAGGCTGACACAGGTTCAAAAGGAGGGGAAATAGACTCCACCTCTTGGTAGGAGGAGCTGCATATATATAAGGGGGTTGTGGGTAGCCATCTTTGCAGGAAATTCAGCACAATATTTGTTAGAAGTCAGTGCTCGGAAATCATTAGTGAAATACATCTTGAAAGATGCCACACAAAATCCTATATAGGAGTAATTTGAAAAAACAGGTGTAACTATTTCTTCTATACCATTCAGGTATTATTCACAAGGCCAAAATCATAATGCTTTAAGCAAAATATAAGTTCCATTCTCGTATAAATGTTTGTACTTAAGCAGTCCAGGGCAGCGTCCTAGGTCCAAACTCTTTCTCACTTGTTCTTTCATACTCGCACCTTTCATTCTGCAGTCAAAGATGGCTGCTCCAATTCCCTACCACATCCACATTCAAATCAGGGTGGAGGAGGAAGGAAAAAGCGGGGTATACTACCCCAGACACTTTTTTAAAAAGCACAACCCAGAAGCTGCATGTTACTTTTTCTCACAAGCCATTAGTAGAACCAATCACCTAACTTCAAGGGAGGCTGGGAAATGTGGTCTTTACTCTGGAAGGCCAAAGGCCCAGGCAAACTTTTTTTGCTACAAAATAAGGGGGACCATACAGTGGGTGAAAAGTCTCTACCACATCGACTATACAGATGGAGAGCTAGTTGATGTGAAAGATCAAGGTATTAAAGAAAGGAGAGAAGAAGCAGTTAAAAAGCCAGTTTGAATTGGGTATGTAGGAAGTCAGAGAGGAAAGGGGCATTACATAGGGTCTGTTTGTTGTGAGGAGTTGTGATAACCCTTTATTTGGGATAAGAGTATCATCTTGCTTTAGAGTGAAGTGGAGAGAAGGGACCTCACTCCAGGTCAGGCTGTCTCAGACACAAGTTATTGTCATGTTCTGAAGCACCTATTAATCATGTATCTAGCAGACACCTTCTAACACAGATCACCACTGGACAACACTCTTTAAGCAATCATTTTAGGATGCAGTTAATTTACAGTCTTAGTTTAAAAGTTCTTTGTTTTCTTGTTACCTATTGGCCAGGACACTGTCCATTTAATCTCTTTTTCTTTTTAAGATTTTTATTAAAATATAGCTAACATACAATATTACAGTTTCAGGTGTATATCATAGCTATTCAACATTACACACCTGGCACTACACAGAGTTATTGCCATATTATTGATTATATTCCATATGTTTTACATCCCCATGACTATTTTGCAACTATCAATTTTCATTTCTTAATCCCTTCACCTTTTTTACCCTGCCCCTAACCACCCTCCCATTTTTCACCCCGGTAAATCTAGTACCCATATGACATCATACATAGTTATTACAATATTATTGACTCTATTCCTTCTACTATACCCTACTTTTTCATGACTACTGGGGAACAACCAATTTGTACTTCTTAATTCCTTCCCCATTTCACCTACCCTCACCCCCCCTACTATCTGACAACCATCAAAATGTTCTCTGAATCTATGAGTTTGTTTCTCTTTTGTTTGTTTATTTTGTTCTTCAGATTCCACTTACAAGTGAAATCATGTGACATTTGTCTTTTGCTGCCTGACTTACTACACTCAACTCAATACCCTATAGGTCTATCCATGTTGTTGCAGATGGCAAGATTTCATTCTGTTTTATTCCATTGTATAATGTACTACCTCTTCATATCCATTTATCCATTCAGGGAAACCCAGTTGCCTTCATCTCATATCTTGGCTGTTGTAAATAATGCTGCAATGAACATATGGATGACACGTCCCCTCAAAGTAGCATTTTTGAGTTTCTTCAGATAAATACCCAGAAGTGGGATTACTTGGTCCTACTTTGTCTCTTGTTAAAGTCTGTTTCAAACCCTATTTGTCTGGTATAAGTATTGCTACCACAGCTTTTTGTTTATTTGTTTGTTTTCATTTTCATGAAATATTTTTTTCCCTCCTTTTACTTTCAGTTTGTGTGTTTTTCCATCTGAAAGAAGTCCCTCTAATATTCCTTGTAATACTCGTTTGGTGGTGATTAACTCCTTTAGCTTTTTCTTGTCTGGGAAGCTCTTTAGCTATCCTTCGATTCTAAATGATAGTTTTGCTGGGTAGAGTAATTTTGGTTGTAGATCTTTGCTTTTCATTACTTTGAATATTTCCTGCCAATCCCTTCTGACCTGCAAAGTTCCTGTTGAGAAATCAGCTGATAGTCTCATGGAAGCTCCCTTATAAGGTAACTAACTGCTTTTCTCTGGCTGCTTTTAAGATTTTCTCTTTGTCTTTAACCTTTGGTGTTTTAATTATGATGTGTCTTGGTGTGGGCCTCTTTGGGTTCATCTTGTTTGGGACTCTCTGCCCTTCCGGGAAATATGTCTATGTCCTTTGTCAGGTTAGGGAAGTTTTCCATCATTATTTCTTCAAATAGGTTTTCAATTCCTTGCTCTCTTCTTCTGCTGCCCCTATAAAGTGAGTGTTGGTACACTTAAGGTTGTCTCATAGGCCACTTAAACTCTCCTCATTTCTTTGGATTCTTTTTTCTTTTTGCTGTTCTGATTGGGTGTTTTCTGCTACCTTATCTTCTAAATCATTGATTCAGTGCTCTGCTTCATCTAATCTACTGTTGATTCCTTGTAATGTAGTCTTAATTTTCATTATTATATTCTTTATTTCTGACTGGTTGTGTTTTATGTTTTCTGTCTATACTTTTATATTTCCTCTCTCTTTGTTGAAGTTCTCTCTGAGATCATTGAGCATCCTTATAACCAGTAATTTGAGCTCTGCATCTGGTAGATTGCTTGGCTCCATTTTGTTTAGTTCTTTTTCTGGAGCATTGTTCTGTTCTTTTGCTTTGAGCATGTTTTTTTGTCTCCCCATTTTGTCTGCCTCCCTGTGTTTGTTTCTATGTACTAGGTAGGGCTGCTACCGTGTTTCCCTGAAAATAAAACCTAGCTGGACAATTAGATCTAATGTGTCTTTTGAAGCAAAAATTAATATAAGATTCGGTCTTATTTTACTATAAGACCAGGTCTTTAATGTAATGTAATGTAATGTAATATAATATTTTTGCTCCAAAGATGCATTAGAGCTGATTGTCTGGCTAGGTCTTATTTTTGGGGAAACACGGTATGTCTCCCCGTCTTAGTAGAGTGGCCTTATGTAGGACCTGTGCTGTGGGGCTCAGTTATGCAGTCTTCCTGGTCACCTGAGCCACGGACTCCAGGTATGTCTCTTGTGTGGGTTGTGTGTTCCCTCCTGTTGTAGTTGAGCCTTGGTTGTTGTGTGCACCTCAATGGGAGGGACTGACCCTTGGGCTCACTGCTGGTGAGGAATGGCTGTGACTATAGTGGAGGAGTTGTGGTGTGGGGACTGACCCTACACAGCAGGATCTGCCTTAGCAGGGCTCTGGTGCCTGCCCAAACTGCCCTTTGGGGGTGTCATCCTTGGAGGTGGCTGAGTGATGATCCAGCTTATTTGGAAGCTGGCCACTGGGCGTGCCCGCCCCATGGCCACCTGGGAGAAGACCCGCTGCAGGTCAAGTTCATCCACAGCCTCTGCCCCACCTAGGACCACCCAACAGGGGTCCCAAAGCAATCCGCAGATAGCTGCTGCCTGTACAGAGCTTGGAAGTACCCCGAGGGGCCAAGCCATGAACCAAGGCTAGCTGTCACTAGTGCTGGGCTTAGGGCTGCTCAGCCAGAGGTATAGGATATGGTCAAGCCAGATCCTGCTTGTCTGGATTCCACAAAGCTTTCAGAGATCGTAGGAAAGTCTAAAGCGTTAGCCATGGCAGGCAGTTTGTACAAAAAAGGCACTGGAAGTGTCTTGTGTGTGCCTGAAAGAAGGTTGGTGCCGGGTCTCAGAATCACCAGGGCGTTGTGTATGAAGGGTGTCAGCCAGCTTGATAGAGACTTAGATATGGTGGCCACCTGCGTCTGCACACCAGGACGGGGGAGGGCTCAATAAAGAAACAATGGCCTTTGCCAGCTCCTCCATCCAGGAGAAAGCTGACCCTCCAGACCTCATCCTGAAGCCAGCGAACTCAGTTCCCCCTGTATGTCCTTGTCACCTCCCCAGCTGTTGCTCTAGCACTGGAGCTCGCAGCCAGTGATTCCGTCTCTAAGTCCATGTGCAGTCTCTTCAAAAGGAGCGCCTGGGATTCCAGTCGCCCTCCAGCTCACTCAGCCACAAATATCCACTGGGTTTCACAACTAGAAATTTTGGGATCTTATCTCCCTGGTACTGGAATCCTGTGCTGGGTACCTGGGGTGGCACTGGGACTCCTTGCTCCTCCTGGGGTTACCTCCACAGCCAAGATATCCACCCCTATTTTTAATGGTCACATGCAGGTGTGGGACCAGCCTGTTCCATGTTTGCTCCTGTTACTAGTCTCGAGGTGGCTTCTTCTGTATGTCCTTAGTTTTACAGCTTAGGTTCAGCAAGATTTCAGGCGGTTGTCAATCTTGGTTGTTTTGTAGTTTAGTTTTAATTTTGATGTGGTCGTGAGATAAGATAAGCACAGCGTTTCCCTATTCCGCCATCTTGACGGAAACCTGAACCTCTTTCTTATTTCAGACGCCTACCTGGTTATATGTTTTAAGGATCCTAAGTACATAGTTCAGCTTCTCGGATAAACAGTAGTTGATACAGTGCAATATTTTTGTTTCTGGTATTTCATATGCAGAGAGGGAACTAGAGCACAGAGAAGGGAGACAGTTTGTGAGATGTCTCCAATCAATGGGGCAGAAGCCAGGATTTTCAAGAGAGTTTCAGGATTTCCACACAATAACTGGCTCTGTGGGCATCCTGAGTCAAAAAGGAATCATTGTTATGTTTCTATAGCAACTTTGTTCATTTAATTAATGGAAATTTATAATACCTTGTAAAAAGCAATGATGGCTATGGCTGTGTAATAATAGGCTTATGTCTCTGGAGCATCTGTGAAAGGCAGGCCAGCTGGTCTCATCAGCTGAAAAAGAGGGCATGATGCTCGAGGATGCAACAGAATCGAGTCCTGCTGCTCTTCGAGGATTCATGGGGAAGCTGTAGCAGGCATTCACAAAAGAATATGTGTACAGAGGTTGGAGGAAAACATTAGGTCAACAGCAGGCACACACACAGGTGTTTATAGCTAATTAAAATAATTTAAAAATACGTGATCATGTCTTAAAATCCCAGATCACAAAAAAATTCTAAGAGGGCAAATGCTTTTGATATTCTTAGTCTATAAATGGGAATGATAATAACAATCCTTTGTCTAGTTGGGTAGTTCTGAGGATTCAATGAAATAATACAGAGATGGTAAGATGGTTCAGTAAATATTCGCTTTTACTTTTAGTGGTTGATTTCTTGTTTCTGGTTTAGAAGAGCATTGCTTCTGAAACACTAGGCCAGTTTCCACTGGTCATTGTTCACTAGACAGAAACTGGTTTGGGGAATTTGGAGCTTGTTCGCTCACAATGTCATATGTCTAGTTGATACAGAAAACAATCCAGAATATCATCCAGGTGTTTAGTTTACATGCCACAGAGACTAAGAATATCTCTTCACCCTGACAGTGTCACTCCAAGAAAATATGGTAGCACAATGTAATTTTACACTGAAATCTTTCTCCTCTTCTCCACCCCTCCCCTTTTGCTTTACATTCAAAAACATAAATATGCTTTCTATGATGAGATTGCCAGCTATATTTGACCAGCAGGGTGCAGGTGTTGTATACTTGTCTTTCTGATTAATCCAAAGCTGTGAAATATTAGTCTTAGTTATAAAAGTATGTCTTCTATTACCTATCATAGTAAAACAGTGATTATTTTTTAAAAACTTAGCAACTGACAGTAGACATCTCAAATGCTTTTAAAGCACCTTCCATTTCATCATAACATTTGTATACTTTATCAATTCTAAGAAGCATATTTTGTCACATTTAAATATCCCCGAAATCAGGAAGTATCTCACAATTGATAGTGAATTAGACTCAATAAAATATGGTGGTTATTCAATTTAGCATTAGTGCATTAAGGCTATAAACTCACACTCCACTGAAGCATGACACAGAATAAAAATGAATTTGGATAGCTGAAGGCAAAACTGTTTAACAAATGATTCATTTCTTACCCTAAATAAAAAGAGAACTTATTAGATAAGATGCAGGAGAAAGTGTATAAACTCTGCACTTGTTGCATTTAGTCTCTCAAAGATATTTGTGATTTAGAATCAAATGATATTTAATTTCATTCAGGTTATAGTAACATTTAAATACTTCTCAGTTGATATGTAAAGCAATGCAAATCTGAAAGTTGTTAATTTGCTGTGCCCTCTTGAAATTCATTTTCTATCTGTTTGAATCATCAAGTAGAATTTGCTCAAGTTCGAACTCCCTCTCTTGTGATTTCACTTGTTATAATAAGATGAACTCCAACTCAGTTTAGAATTGATATCTCACTTATTTCTAGACCTCATTATCAACCCTTCCTTGATGGTAGGGGGCATAAATTTTATTGGCAGGTAGAGAAACTAATTGGGGCAATTTGGGAGGCTTTGGAAGGGGCGGAGCCAAAGTAAAACTGCTGTGCCCAAACACAAATAGTAGGTGTAGCCACTGATAGTTGGATGGGAGAGTGGACCCAAACAGAACTGTTAGTTTTGAGATATTAAAGAATATGTTGGGAATAGATACAGCTATAGGAGAGGGGGCTTGTTCCAGGGGTAAGTGTTTGGGTTATAGTTTCACACTGTCACTATCTACATGCATGAGCTTAAAGAAATCACTTAAGCTCTCTGAGCCTCAGTTTCTACATCTGTAAAATGAGCATTGGGTGGCTCCTTTAAGCCTCCATAGCATTTTCTTTTACCTCTCCTGGGGCAGTGCCATTTCTGCCTCATGTCATATCCCCCTAATAGACTGTAAATTTTGGAGAAGCACATGAGATTCTCTTGCCTTTGTGTAACCCAACTCCAGCAACTTGAATGATGCCATGGGTAAGGTAGGCATTCACCAAAATTTCATTGCCTTGAATTGACTTGACTTGACTAGATGATAGCTAAGGTACCTTTCTCTAATATTCTCTGATGCTGTTTTTCTTTTTAAAGATTTTTTATTGGGGAAGGGGAACAGGACTTTATTGGAGAAGAGTGTACTTCCAGGACTTTTTTTCCAAGTCAAGTTGTTGTCCTTTCAATCTTAGTTGTGGAGGGCGCAGCTCAGCTCCAGGTCCAGTTGCTGTTGCTAGTTGCAGGGGGCGCAGCCCACCATCCCTTGCGGGAGTCGAACCGGCAACCTTGTGGTTGAGAGGATGCGCTCCAACCAACTGAGCCATCCGGGAGGCAGCTCAGCTCAAGGTGCCGTGTTCAATCTTAGTTGCAGGGGGTGGAGCCCACCATCCCTCGCGGGACTCGAGGAATTGAACTGGCAACCTTGTGGTCCATGTGGGAATCGAACCGGCAGCCTTCAGAGTTAGGAGCACAGAGGTCCAACTGCCAGAGCCACTGGGCCGGCCCTATGATGCTGTTTTTAAAGGAGGAGAGATTCACAATGGCTGAATGGCTTCTAGATTTAGCTGGGTTACTGCCATGTTACCAAGTCAGTAGGCAGAGATTGGAAATATGGGGAAAAAAGCTATAGTTAACAAATTAGGCTAATTGATTGCAGGTTTAGCCATGCACACGTGAGTACCCAAACATTCTTCAAAACTCAGCAAAAGAGAAAGGGGCACGATGAAGGGAGAGAAGAGAAATACACAGGGGGTGAACAAACCCTTCAAAAGTAGGGAGTACCTAGAGCTTTAGGCATGTCAAATGCTGGGTGTGGAACCCCAAGCTGAAATATTTCTTGATGATAGTGAGGATACTCTGGTTATATTTTCAGATATGGAACCTCCTAGAATCAAGTGCCCAAGTGTGAAGGAACGCATTGCTGAACCCAATAAGCTGACAGTTCGGGTGTCCTGGGACACCCCCGAAGGAAGAGACACAGCAGACGGCATTCTAACTGAGTAAGTGGAACTTGGCAGCTAGAATGACGTTGCCTCTTTTATGTGAGACGTTTACTACCCTGAGTGGGGAAGTGTATCTACGCTGCTCCATTGATGCTTTCAGACATGGTATGTCACTCTTTCAGCTATTCCTCATTCATGCTTGCTTTTCCTCCATTGTCGTCTTCACCATCTGACACACAACGGATTTGTCTCCACTACAATATGTTTCCGGTCACGTCCCCAGTAATAAGCACCATGCCTAGCACATAGTTGGTATGCAGTAAATATTTGTTTAAGGAAAGAAGGGAAGTAGAACGGGAGGTGGAAAGAAGGTAAGAGGAATGACAGAAAGAGGGAGAGGAAGCCACCTGCTTAATTCTAATTCGGGGATAGAATCACCCCCACTGCCTGCCCAGGGTGCTCCTACTCATGTCCCCTGGCCATATTAAGCCATCACCCCCACAGGAAGCCTCTGTGTCTCCCAGGTAGAACCTGGTGCTTCTCCCTTTGGTCTCTGTGAGTATGGTTTAGTGCAGACCTTTTCCACCCCTTGATTTTTGCCGCCTGCTTCTTTCAAAACTTTTGATGTTTAATTTATTTTAAAAAACTTGTGACCGTCTTAAACACTTGTAGAAGAAGCTTATTCAAAAAGAGTAGGTGTCTTCTGCCTTCTTCCCTACCCCAACTTCATTCTCCAGGACCAACTGCATTAATAGTTTGACGTGCGTCCAAAAATGCTTTTAAAAACGGGTGATTCCTTTTGGTGCAGTTAGCTACATGTTGTTCTAATCTAGCATCTACCCTCGCAGCTATTTCGTTGGCTTCCCTGTTCCCTGGAGGCCACTACTTCATCTTGACACATTCACAGCCGTGCCTTAAAGTTCCTGGACCTGTTAGACTTCCCCACAGAATTTCCATCTGTGGACAAATGATCCCTCTGACTTACCCCCTGGTGAGCCATACAGCAGGGAAAGACTTTCTATAATCCTATCAACCCAGGCCGTGCAACAGCAAACATTTTAAAGGAAGTATTAGTAATAACAGAACATCTTCTACTAGAAAGAGGGTGAGACTCACACTCCTAGGAAGATATTTTTTTTCTACATCCTGATAATTTTCTCCCAGTGCACCATCTGGCTTAGATAATACTACGAGTTTTGTTCCTCCTTGTAACACCTCAAAAATAAAGTTCATACTTTATTAAGAAAATTATGTATTTGCTGTCACATACATGTCACAAACTCCAAATGAGAAACTTCAAGCAGTTGGTATTAAAAATGATGTCACAGTTGACATAATCAGGGATAGGGTCTTAATGTCTTTGAATCTTTGCGGCCTAGTACAGTGCCTGGCCCAGCCCCTAATATATGACAGGTTCTTATGACAGGTTCAATAGCAACTATGGTTGCTATTGAAATCCTCTATGATAAACACAACATCAGGTTACCAGATGACTCTATTCACTTTGGCCTTTTAATGGGTAACCTGTGTGTTAGGGTTAGAAATATAACATTTTTCAAATATATGGTGATGGAAGGAGAACTGACTCTGGGTGATGAACACACAATGGGATTTATAGATGATGTAATACAGAATTGTACACCTGAAATCTATGTAATTTTACTAACAATTGTCACCCCAATAAATTTAATTAAAAAAAAGGGGAAAAAAAAAGAAATATAACATTTTTAAGGAGCGTCTTTGGAGCAGCTGTTTGCTTCTCGTGTTCTACAGCCTAGAGCCAGCAGAGGCTTGGAGCAGGATGCTGTGTGGGGAGCGCACTTCTGCAGAAGAAGGCATTTAGAGAAGCTTGTCTTGTGCCCTTTTCAGCTCTCACTTGGACTCCTTGCTTCTCTGGCATTTTTCTTATGACCCCATCCCCCATGTCTCATGTAAACTACTGTTATATCATCCCCTTCTAAGAGAGAAGGTTCTAGTGTCAAGCTCTGAGGCAAGTGCTCCCTGTGAGTTCCCTTATTTATTCCGTATGACTGTTATTTACATATCACAAATGAGATAGTCTCCAAGATGTTAGCAGCACTCATATTGGAAGTATGATTCCTCTCAGCTTTATCTACATTTCAATCATGCTTCCTGAGGACCTGAAAGTATCTAAGGCCCAAAGTGACATGTCTCTAATGGTGGGATTTCTGGCACTTTCCTAAAACCCCTCACTTCATACCTTGTAAACAGCCACCTTGTCTACTTATGTGTAAGGTTCTCCTCAGTGTTGATAATGATAGCTTCACATGTCCGTTATTAACAAATAATTCTCATCATTCTTAAGAACTGTGGAGAGAACAGAAATGATCTTTCTATTGAAAAACAAAACCTGGCAATTGATCATGCTGTACCTCTTGGTGCTCTTATCAGACAAGCAAGAAAAAAGATGCTGGAGACACCCTAGCCGTGTGATCTTCAGCGACTTCCTTAACTTTTGGTAACACAATTTCCTCATCTGTGAAGTGGAGAGAATATCTGCCTCATAGGGTTGTTGTGAGGATTAAATAAACTAGTATATATAAAATACCTAGAACCGTGCCTGACATATGTAAAGTTTATATAAGTGCAAACAACAACAGCAGCAGCAACAATAACAATGTTATTATTATTAGGATCACCTAGGAGTCACAGTGAACTTGCCTTTTGCTCAGGAAAGGTCTCCACTGGCCCAGATAGAAAAAGAAAGTTCTAGCACCCCTTGCAGGCACAAATTGCCAATGACTGCTTGGACTACACTCAAATGATCACAGAAAATTCCCTCATCTTCCCAACAGCAAAGCAATTCAGGTCCCTCCTGATACAAAGGTGGGATTGGAGGAAGACTTGGGCCCTGGGTTCTCAGCTTCCCCCATCTTCTGTTCTACCTTCCAGCAAGAAAAGTGAATCTCAATTTCCCAGGAATTGGGGACTTCCATTTTGTGCTCTCAGACTGCTCTTCCAAAACAAAGTAAAGCTCAGGAAATTCTATTCTTCAAGAAATCTTTGTTGTAGTCAAACTGGCCCAATGGTTGCCCCTATCACTGCTTCCTGGGTAGAGTTGGTCCTCAACAAATGCCCTCAGTGATCATTGTTGATCATTAAGTCCACAATGGCCTAAGTGTTATTAGGATTCTAACGATCATCTTTACTGTTTCTGTTCCTCCCCTTTAAGTGTTATTCTGAAAGGCCTCCCCCCAGGCTCGAACTTTCCAGAAGGAGATCACAAGATCCAATACACAGTCTATGACCGAGCGGAGAACAAGGGCACTTGCAAATTTCGAGTTAAAGTAAGAGGTAAGAATACTGCTTGTTGGCTTTTCCCTCTCCAAGAGCAAAGGGAAACAAGCCCTCAAGCCAGAACCCTCTGTGAGTGCCCGCTGCCATATGGACACTTCCCAGCTTGGATTCACCTCTGATGAGGCTGGGGAAGTGTGTCATCTTAATGCCTGAATTTCACAATACAAATCTGGATGAGGTTCAGTGCTGGCATATTACTTACGGAGTCCAAGAGAGCCCTAAGCTGGTCTCAAATGAGCCCGACCCTGACTGTCCTAGAAGAATATTGACAACTTTTCCATCCCTGGGCTTGGGTGACCAGGTAAAGCCTGCAAATCCTTCTATAAAGGAGGTTAGGAGCTGTGTGTGGGGCCCTCCCCCCTCCCCCAGCTTGGGCCACCAGACCATGTTGTTGGTGTTCTAGAATATTTGTTCTACCTGAAAAAGAAGTGTTTTTAAGGTTTACTTCATGCTTCATGATTTGGGCAGTTAATTATTAAACAACTTTACTCTTCTGGGTTCAACCTCATATAAAACATGGGGAGCTAAACCAATTGATCTTAGTGGTCTCACTGGTATGAATAGTGACCATTCCAAGGCCCACCCACTGGCCAGATAGCCATCTCTGCCCCCTCACTCATTTCATGTACTGATATAGAACCCTGAGTATAAAGCTGCTGCGTCTGCGCCCTCACTTCTCCTGGTTACTCTGTGGAGGGGAGCTCAGCACTGAGACCCACCTGGGCTTGTGTCCCTACAGTTAAACGCTGCGGAAAACTCAATGCCCCGGAGAATGGTTACATGAAGTGCTCCAGTGACGGTGATAATTACGGAGCCACCTGTGAGTTCTCCTGCATAGGTGGCTACGAGCTACAGGGTAGCCCTGCCCGAGTATGTCAATCCAACCTGGCTTGGTCTGGCACGGAGCCCACCTGTGCAGGTATGTGTGCAGCCCTCTCTCTAGCCAGCAGCAGAACCTGAGGACCCCTTGGTTCTGGTTTGTAGCACAGGGAGGAAGGGTTTCACTGTATGCACTTTGAAAGGTTCAATGTCATCCCTCTTCATCTGATGTGTGAAAATAGTCCCTGGGTCCCTGCTGCAGCTCATCTCACCACCCTCCTCCTTTGCTTCTGCCTATCTTCTGATCTCTTTCATGTCCTCTAAGGAAGAAGCTGGAGGTGGGAACCCAGGACCAGCCTTTAGCGAAATAATGAATCAGCAAGGTCTTCCCTAGTTACCCTGTTCCTC
This sequence comes from Rhinolophus sinicus, assembly GCF_057876585.1. NCBI lineage: Eukaryota > Metazoa > Chordata > Mammalia > Chiroptera > Rhinolophidae > Rhinolophus > Rhinolophus sinicus. Next base: position 28,794,480 of record NC_142518.1, on the reverse strand, counting down.
CCTTCTACAAATGTAAAGATCTTTTGTACAAAGCCAGTATAGTGTGTGTCCAGGCAATATAATGCCTGCTTTGGAGCACTGCCTTGAAAGTCACGCAGACCTTGGGCATTCAGAGTCTTGCCTCCTATGTCAAATGCGGAAGATAATACCTGTGACTTGAGCTGTAGGGATTAAATTAGGTGTTCCATTGAGCAGTGGAATAGAGCAGTGCTTGGCCCAAGGTAAGCCCTCAATGCATGTCAGCTATTATTACTGAGGAACAAAAGTTGGACTGGGTAGAGATAATAGTATGAAATTTTCTAGCCAGAAAATTCTGGACATATCCTCTTATTTATATACTCCTCTTTTTGTCTCATTTCCTGGTCCTTTCTCATCTTTATGCTTTCCCTTTAATCCCAGCTATTCAGAGTTAGGTGAGAGAGAGAGAGAGAGAGAGACATGCACCATCAGCTAAAGGCCTGAGGTTCTTCAATTTCACACATTAAAGTAGAAAGAACATACCACTTTCCTTCCCCATCTTACCTTCTGAGGTTGGGAGAATAATGCCCCCACCCCCAAGATATCCACATCCTAATCCTCAGACCTGTAAATATATTACCTGCCTTGGCAAAAGGGATGTTGCAGATATAATTAGGATTTTGAGGTGGAGAGAGTATCCTGGATTAGCCAGGTGAGCCCAGTGTAATCACAAGGGTTCTTCTTATAAGAGGGAGGCAGAACTGCTGTCAGAGCCAGAGAAAAAGATGATGGAAGCAGAGGTCAGAGAGACGAGAGATTTGAAGGGGTTAGTCTGCTGGCTTTGAAGATGGAGGAAGGGCCACGAGCCCCAAGGAATGAAAGTGACCTCTAGGTACTGCAAAAGGCAAGGAAACAGATTGTCCTCTAGAGCGTCTGGGGGGAACCCAGCCCTGCCAACACCTTGACTCTAGCCCAGTGAAACCCATTTCAAACTTCTGACCTCCCGGACTGGAAGAGAATAAGTTGGCGGGTGTTAAGCCACTCAGTTTGTGGTGCTTTGTGACAGCAGCAAGGGGAAACTAATACACTTCCCCAGTCTTCTATCAGTGCTGCTTGGGACCACCACCTGAATAATTACTTACAATTGAATCTTTATCTCAGGGTCCACCTCTTACACATACAGTTCTGTGTGTCAACACGGGCTATGTTGAACCAGAGCAAGTAGAGCGTTTCTGACCCATCTGGCGCTTTCTCTTTACAGCCATGAATGTCAATGTGGGTGTCAGAACAGCAGCTGCACTTCTGGATCAGTTTTATGAGAAACGGAGACTCCTCATTGTGTCCACACCCACAGCTCGAAACCTCCTCTACAGGCTGCAGCTGGGAATGTTACAGGTGAGTGCATGCGGCAGGGCCGAAGTGGGAAGGGGACCTCTAACAGCAAGAAGGGCCTGGTCATTCAGTTAAAAAAAAGGCCGGCTTCAGTGTCTAAATCCATTTACTGAGAGCTTCAGGAGTTAACATTGTTCATTTCTGGTACTGGGGCATAACCTGATTAACATCAACTCCCCAGTGCTAACCCAATTGTTTTCCAATTATTGAGGTTTGTTTGTCTTCACTAATCAGCCTCATTGAAACGCTGTCTGGGCCCAGCCAAACAACAATTGTCTTTGCTGAACCCATCCAGGATATGCCTGGGCTGGAGGTGATCCACCAGTTGTTAGCCCAAAAGGTTGGCTCAAGGGACGAGGGGCGTCCAGGGGCGCTTAGGCCCCAGATCCTGCCCCAGGGAACTTCCCCAGCTCTCACAGAGCACCTCAGAGAGTGATGACCTTCTTTAGAACAGTGGTTTTCAAAGAGGGGTCTCTGAACCTACAGCATCAGCATCAGCTGAGAGCTCCTTAGAAATGCAAATTCTTAAGCCCTATTCCAGACCTACTGGATCAGAATCTACAGTTTAATTAAATCAAGTGATTCCTAAGCACCTTCAAGTTTTTTTTGCCCTCCTTCTTCGCCCACCCCCCCCCTCCAGTTCAAGCCATTGTTTCTCAGTCTAGTTGTGTAGGACACAGCTCCCTGGCCCATGCTGGTATTATGAGCCTTGCACTTCCCTCAGCTGAGGCAATTGGTCCCCGGTTGTTGGTTGGCCACTCACCGCAGCTCACGCTGGCCGCCAGCCGCTCATGGCAGCAGCACACAGTGGAAGCCTACGGCCCTTTACGCTGGCTGCTGGCTGCTGGCTGCTCATGCTGGCTGCTGGCCGCTCCTGGCAGCACACAGCAGCTCACGGCAGCCCATGGCAGCCCAGCTCCAGGGAGAGCTGTTGTTCACAATCTTAGCTGTAGAGGGTGCAGCTCACTGGCCCATGTGGGAATCGAACCAGCGACCATGGTGTTATGAGCACTGTGCTCTAACCAACTGAGCCAAATGGCCGCCCCCAACCAGTGTCTTTTGAAAAATAAAAACTGGAAACTCAAACTAGAACTTGCTTGATTTTGGTCCTGGAGCTGGTTTGCAGTAAGAGTGGCCCATGTGACTGAACGCTAAAGAGGCAGGATGTGTGCTGGGTCACGGACACGGTGCTTCACTTTTTTGTGACGAATACTTCATTTATTACAGTGAATAGAACAGTTTAGAACAATCATGGTTTAATCAAAGACTACAATTTTACTTCTCATTTCAGCATTAATACAATGAATAATAAGCCTTTTTTCATTCTCCCCATGTACTTGAAGGACTTCTCATGAACTCTGAACAACCATACAAAATTTTTCAGGCTCCTTCAATAGGAACCCAATTCACTGTGTCCTTATCCCCAATCCTTGCCACCTTACCTCCATCCTTGTATCCCCTTGTCCCAGCTAGGGGACTTGCTCTTCAGGTAACACAGGCTCACGCCACTGCATTGTGTGGGCAATTGGCTTTGCTTACAGGCTATCTTCCACGATTATACATTTCGTGACTTCATCTTATTCCATAGAAAACCGTTTAAGCCAAACAACTTGCGTTTCCTCTATGTTGGCAAACTCTGGCTTTTGTAGGTAAGATTTTATTGGAACACAGCCACACTTGCTCATGTGTGCATTGTCTATGGCTGCTTTTGTACCACAGTAGCACAAGTGGTTAGGACAGAGACCATCCAGCCTCGCAAAGCCTAACATATTTACTATCTGGCCCTTCAAAGAAGAGGTTGGCTGACCCCTGCCCTGGTCTGTTACTTTTGGGTACTAGCAAAATTACCAATCAACTAGTTGGGTAAGATACTTCGTATCAAGGTGTTTGTAAGTGACTTCCCCTAACTCAATATATTTATATTTGCATTTTAACCAGAGCCTTCAAGGGAAGGTTTGATTGACTTAGGGGTTTCAGTTAGAATAATAAAGCGTATTTTTACCCTTGGTAACTTTTTTTTTTTAAACCAACCTGTCATCCCCCTATACGGATGTTTCAGTGAAATCGTAGTAGAAACAAAAAAAATTGGTGTTCTAATAATTCAGAGTTTCAAATTTCTTTCCCATTTAGGCAGATTTGCCTTGTTACTTTTTGTTCCCTAGTGCCATCGCCGCTCCTGCCGAGAACTCCTGGCACGTGGCTCAGTGGGCCACTTTCCCAGGCATCTTGCCAAGGGCCCACTCAGAGGACTGGCATCTTTTATCCTCATTTCCCTGCCACGTTAGGGTGTGGGGAACATACTGCAGGGGATGTGGAAGGTGGACACAAGGGCAGATGAGAGGACTCTGGAAATATTCTTCTCTCCTCGTAAAGACAAATTTAGAATCCTCTGGAGGTGGACTTGGACACTTTCTAGGAAATTTGGCTCATGCAAAGTCTCACCCCATCTGTAAAGACAGAGACTACCATTTTGCTTAGGTTTCAAAATCTATTGCCAAGCCATTTGTGAATGATTCCTCTCCGAAGGTACTAAGGTTTTATAGCTACTGGTTTCATCCCAATTTCTGAACTGTGTTCAGGACAGTGTTCAGTGGGCAAATAAACTTTCCAAAACAGACCAGGGCTGTTTCCATCAGTCTGTAGTTTGACATGAAATTCTTTTTTTCAGCCATTCTCTCACCTCCCTTTTGGTTTATTTTCAGCAAGCACAATGTAGCTTGGATCTTCGGCACATTACCGTGGTAGAGCTGGTAGGCGTGTTCCCGACCCTCATCGGCAGGATAGGAGCAAAAATTATGCCTCCAGCCCTAGCTCTGCAGCTCAGGTAGGGGGACGTACTGTCCTTAAATTTTATCCCCTATCATGTACTTTTTTTCTGATCATGTTCCCTGATTTCTTTCTGTTCAGTATTGATTCTAAGTAAACATCTTGCTTTTATTCTGAGAGTATCACAACCATATTAATTGGCATGCTGCTGCTTGTCCAAATATATCATGCACTAGGTAATTACCAGTGTTCTCTTCTTTCTCCCTCCAAGTGTTTTCGCTTTGTCTTTGTTCTCTTTCCCCCTCCCCTTTCTCCCCCCCTCCCCCATCGACTTCGTGGGAGTGGGGTGGGTGAAGGAAAAGGCTGCAAAAAGCACTTAAGTAATCCTTGGTCTTATTAAGAGGGGAGGCATCCAACTAGCCTTTCCAGATGTGGCCTCTTTTTCCTCCATGCTTTCAGGACTTTTGTCAATACCCCCATTTTAACAATTTTATTTTGGTAACACTTATAAAGCCAGAACATGGTGTTCAGACTCTGAGTAATGGTGCATTAAAGAAACAGAATTCAACAGCCAAAAGGTAATTTCTGAACAACCCAAATTTTTACTTGGATCTCTTGGTCATTGTGAAAAGCATAATCAGGCTAAAGCAAGATTCCTGCAAATCTTCCTCACTCATTTTTTTCTTTCACACACTGTTGCAGATCTCTGTTCTACATAGTCTCTCCGGGTCCCAGGCTAATGGTGGTTCCACCATCTTGTAGCATCAATATCTAGAGCACATAGCTTCCAGGTTTCTTCTAAAGGGGAAGAGGGAGAGAGTAAAAACAAACCCTACCACTCTTTTATGCTTCACTTTGGAAACATAAAATTGCTTTTTCTCCTAGTCCATTGGCCAGAACTTGTCACATGATTGTGACTGAACTTCAAGGGAGGCTGGGAAATGCAGTCTTTTTGTATGCCCAGGAAGAAGGAAATGAAATAGGACTTGGTGAACCTTATCACAGATGTTCAAAGAGGGTCACAGATATTCCTGGAGAGATTATGTGATAGAAATGTGTCCTTAGCAAGCGATGCTATAGATTGACACAATAGCTTCTTTCTCTAATTTCCCTCCATTCCATCTGTCTTTTGACCCATTCCATGCTTGATTTATACCTCTCTCCACCTAACAGGAATCTGTCCCATCCATACCAAAGTCAAAAATTCAGTGGATCAGGGATGGGGAACAAACAAACAAAAAAAGGATGCCTGAGTTCTCTTCAGTTGGCTGAAGGAGGGAGAAAGCTGGGTATACTCGTAAACTTTCATTTTTGTTTTGTCCTGTTGCATTTGCATCTAGCACCTCCCTAGAGTAGAACACTCTTGGTCAGTACCAGATCTTTTCAACATTCGGTATCTGTTTCTAGCACAGTCCTGGCACCATACTGGTGCTAAGTAAATGGAGTAAATGACTCTAAATTGAAACTGCATTACTATTTCCAGGGGTGGTAGTAACCTTTGAGTGTATTTACAATTCTAAAACCTTAAGTTGAAGACCACAAAACTCAAAAGAGAGGATTAGGTTGACACCTGAAAACTTATAATGCAAATTCTCAAAGTAGGTTTTATGAAGCTCTTGCTTATTTGGAACTACCTGCTCATACCCAATGTCAATGATTTAAAAAAAAAAAAACGTAGCTGAATTCGCTAAATGTTTTTCTTTGAATTGCAGATATACATAATACAGAGAGTATCTTTATAAAATCTTGATGAGATTTTAAAGTTTAAATTTGAAGATTTAAGAAAAAATTCTGTTATTCAGGTTGTGTATGTTGGGGCTACTATAGATCTCTGCAAACTGAGGATGGTTTAAACAAATAAGCTACATAAATGAATTATGCAGTGGTTATCAAAGTTCAGCCTGCATCAGAATTCCCTGCAGTGCTGTTTAAACACATATTGCTTCCCCACCCCCCGCACCCCCTGCCCAGAGTTTTTGATTCAGTAGGTCTAGGATGGGGCCTGAGAATTTCCATTTCTAGTACATTCCCAGGTGTTGCTGCTGCTGCTGGCCTGGGAACCACACTGTGAGAACCACTGGCCTAGTGCTTTACCAAAGACTTCAGTTTTGAAATGGAAATTTTGCACAGCAGCCTGTAAAATGAGGCTCAGTCATTATTGTGTACAAGATAGTCCAGGAAAATGCCATGCAGAGACGATCCCTCATATGCGTTGCCTAATTAGTCTGTGCCAGACTTCATGTCCCCTTTATCAGACCAATCACTGCAACTTGGCAGAGTTCCCTTTGAATTCCACCTAGAGTCTAGCGCAGAAGAAAAGAGTCACTTTAGGCAAAGGATGGGAAGCATGAAAGAGGAGAAGCAGAATGCCTGGATGATCTAAAAATTCTCTTGTCTTGTTGGAATACTACTTCCAAATAGCACTGAAGCCATGATAAAATTGTTGAAGGGCAGCTTCAGAAAGGAAAGACTGGGTGCCTGGTTTTGCAAGGTTAGCACCTATCTGCTTTCTTGCTCTCATTTCTTGTAGATCTGGACGAATGGGCTAATTCATACTCCCTAGAATAATTTTCCAGCAATCTCAAGGATGATAGGGACCAAGAAGGCTATAATTTGTATACCCATATTATATTTTAAGGTATAATCGACATACAACATTATTAGTTTTAGGTGAACAACATAATTATTCAATATATGCATATACCGGGGGTGACAGAAAATGAATACAAGTGGACACTTTGGTCAACGTTGCTCAAGCAGTAGTTTGCTGTAGTCAGAAGTGTTTGGACGCTGGGGGTGAACCATTAGCTCAGTTGGTTAGAGCATGGTGCTGATAACACCAAGGTTGCCAGTTCAATCCCCGCATGGGCCACTGTGAGCTGCGCCCTCCTTAAAAAAAAACCAGAGTCTGGATGCTGATGGTAACCACTTTGAGCACCTCTTTTAATTGCAGAAGTCAAATGTGACTTGGATTCATCTGTTGTTATTGGTATATATTGAGTATTATAATTTTAATAGTTTTTTTCCTTTCTTAAAATGTGTATACAGTTTTTTGGCACCCTCTGTATTGTGAAATCACGATAAGTCTATTTAACATCTGTCACCATGCATAGTTGCAAACTTTTTTTTCTTGTAATGAGACCTTTTAAGATTTGCTCTCTTAGCAATTTTAAATATGAAATACACTTTTTAAACTATAATTTCCATACTATACATTACATACCCATGGCCTATTTATTTTATAACAAGAGGTTTATACTTTTTCGGTCCCTTCACACATTTTGACCACCTCCCCAATCCTCCAATCTGTTATCTGAATCTATGAGCTTGTTTTTTTGTTTTTGTTTTGTTCTTAGATTCCACATATAAGATCATATGGTGTTTGTCATTCTCTTATTTATTTCACTTAGCATAATGCCCTCAGGGTCTATCCATGTTGTCACAAATGGCAATATTTGATTCCTTATTATAGCTTTAGAATATTCCAATTGTCACCCCAATAAATTAAAAAAAAAAAGACTTTTCCAGTGTGTGTGTGTGTGTATGTGTAAACCATTTTCTTTACCCAGTTATCCACTGACAACTGCATAGGCTGTCTCCATATCTTAGCTATCGTAAGTAATGCTACAATGAATATGGGAGTACATGTAACTTTTCAATTTAATGTTTTATTTTCTTCAGATAATACCCAGAAGTGGATTTGCTTGACCATATGCTAGTTCTGTTACCATATTTTGCTGTGTATAATGCACACCCATGTTTCGGGCCCTCACTTTCAGGGAAAGTTGATTTTTTTATTCGAATTTTTGTTACATTTAGGTACTTGTTTTCTGTATTACAAAGGAATTTTAGCATTTATTTTTTAACATATTATGGTACAAGAAATTTTATGTAACAAATAATTACAAAACACAAGAACAGATACAAAGTACAAGAAATTTTATGTACCAGTAACAAATTTACGATATTTACGCATCATCAAAGGCCAAAAACTCTTTGTTGTTGCAATATCGTCATAAGTTCAACAAAACTGATTATCGTATTCCAAGGTATTTTACATATGGATATTATTATTGATTTCTAGAATTACACTTTTAATTCATAAGCACAAATAACATAATTAAAAACATTTATATAGATATGGAATTAGTACTACCCATGTATAATACACATCCTTATTTTTCCTTCACAAATTTGGGCAAAAAGTGCACATTATACATTGCAAAATACGGTAATTTTCTGAGGAACCTCTATACTGTTTCCATCATAGCCACACCACTTTACATTCCCAGGAACAATGTACAAGGGTTCCCTTTTCTCTGCATCCTCACCAACACTTGTCATTTCTTGTCTTTCAGATCTTAGTCATTCTGACAGGTTGGAGGTGATATCTCATTGTGGTTTTGATTTACATTTTCCTCATGATTAATGATGTTGAGCACCTTTCATGTACCTGTTGGCCATCTGTATGTCTTCTTTGGAAAAATGTCTATTCAGTTCCTCTGCCCATTTTTAAATCAGATTGTTTGGGTTTTTTGTTTTATGTTTTTGTTTTGCTATTGAGTAGTATGAATGTATTTTAAATATTAACCCTTATCAGGTATATGATTTGCAAATATATTCTCACATTCTATAGTTTGCCATTCATTTTGTTGATGACTTCATTTGCTATGCAGAAGCTTTTTATTTTATTTATTTATTTCATTTTTATTTATTTATTTTTTTAAGGAGGGCACAGCTCACAGTGGCCCATGTGGGGATTGAACCAGCAACCTTGGTGTTATGAACACCACGCTCTAATGAACTGAGCTAAACACCCACCCCAGAAGCTTTTTAGTTGGATGCAGTTCCACTTATTAACTTTTCCTACCTTTGCTTTTGGTGTCACGTCCAAAAAAATCATTGTCAAAACCAATGTCAAAGAGCTTATCCCCTATGATTTCTTCTGGGTTTTACGGTTTCAGGTCTTATGTTCAAGTCTTTAATCCATTTTGAGTTAGTTTTTGCATATAAGAGAGGGGGCCACTATCTTTATTTTGTTTTCTTTGTTTTCTATCTCTTTGTTGAGGTTCTCACTGAGTTCATCTGTTCTCCCACGTTCATTGAGCATCCTTATAGCCAGTTTTTTGAATTCTTTATCTGGTAGGTTGTTTGTCTCTGTTATATTTAATTCCTTTATTTTCTGTAGTTTTATCCTGTTCTTTCATTTGGGACATGTTTGTCTCCTTTTGGCTGACTCTCTGTGTCTGTTTCTATGTGTTAGGTAGATCTACTATGTTTCCAGGTCTTAAAGGAGTAGCCTTAGATAGACGGTATCCTGTGGAGCCCAATGGTGCAGTCTCCATGGTCACCTGAACCAGGTGCTCCAGGGGTGTCCCCTGTGCAGGTTGTGCCTGCCTTCTTGTTGTAGTTGGGCCTGCCTTCTTGTTGTAGTTGGGTAGTCTCCTGTGCCAGCTGAGGCTACCCTTCAGGTGTGTCAGTTATATCGCTAGTTGGGTGGGACTCTACTGCAGTTTGAAGCTGGCTACCTGTTGTGTTGGGTCTGGAGACTTGTGAGGGTCTCTGGTGCAGGCCCTGGTTAGCTGCTGCCTGTGCCAGTTTTGGGGCTGCTTGGTAGAAGCTATGAAGTGATCTGCATTTGGTTGCCACTTGTGCTGGGCTTATGGGCACTTGTGGGAGGTTATGATGTGAGCTGAGTCCAACCGCCACTTGTACCAGGCTTGGCACCCTTTGGTAGCCACTATGATGCAAACTGAGGCTGGATGCTGCTTGTGAGGGGCTTGAGGACTTTTGAGAGAACTGCAGCTGAGGCCAGGGGCAGCCACCACTCGAGTGGGGTTTGCTGATTTGCTGGAAAGTTTGCAGCAAGAGCTGAGCAGGCAATTGTGTGGAGGAACTACTGGAAGAAACTTGGTCAGGGACTAAGTTGGGTGGGGTAGAGCCTCTGGGAATCACCAGGATAGAGAGAATGTTGTTAGCCAGGTTAAAGAGAGCATAGATTTGCTGCCTGTCTGAGTGGGAGGAGAGATCCACAAAGAAACAATGGCACCTGCCGATGCTTCTGTCCTGAGAGTTGCTCCCATCCCTCCCCCTCCTGCCCTTGTCCTAATGTTAGTCTATTTTGTTCTTTCCAGTATATTCCTGTCCCTTTTTGAGATGCTCTTTCTGCACTGGAGCTTAGAGTGTGTGTTTCTGCACTGGCCCTTTAATAGCAGCATGTCTTAGACTCCGACAGCCCTTTGGCTCTCTGGGGTGCAATCCTCACTAGTTTTCAAAGCCAAATATTATGGGGACTCTTCCCAGCACTGGTGATCTGGGCTGGGGAGTCCAGTGTAGGGCTCCTCAGTGGGGACCTCCACAGCCAAAATATCCCTCGTGTTTATTAATCACCACACCACGGGTGGGGGACCTGCTTGGACCACATGTCTGTCCCTCCTACCTATCTCAATGTGGCTTCTTCTTTATATCCTTAGTTATACGAATTCTGTTTATCCAGTCTTTAGGTGGTTTTCAGTGATGGTTGTTCTATAATTTCGTTGTGATTTTGGTATGTTTGTGGGAGGAGGTGAGTTCAAGATTTACATAGTCTGCCATCTTGTCTCTGTCTCCTATGCTACTGGATTGTTTTCTTTCTTTCTTTTTTTAAGGAGGGCACAGCTCACAGTGGCCCATGCAGGGATTGAACCAGCAACCTTGGTGATATCAGTACCACGCTCTAACCAACTGAGCTAACTGGCCACCCACCCCTTGGATTGTCTTCTTAATTTCTCTCTCTAATACTTAGTTATTAGTGTATACAAATGCAACAGACTTCTGTATATTGATTTTGTATCCTGTAACACTACTGAATTCACTTTTTTTTTGGGGGGGGGCAAAGTCATTACAGTTTTATATATGTAATGTCAAGCAAATGGTGACAGTTTTACTCTTCCTTTCCAATTTGGATTCCTTTTATTTTCTTTTTTGCCTAAATGCTCTTTCTAGAATTTCCAGTACTATGTTGAATAAAAGTGGGGGAGAGTGGGCATCTTTATCTTCTTCCTGATCTTCAGGGAAAAGTGGGAGGTGTACGATGTTAGCTGTGGGCTTCTCATATATGGCCTTTATTATATTGAGGTACACTCCCTCTATACCCACTTTGTTGAGAGTTTTTATCATAAATGGATGATAAATTTTGTGAAGTGTTTTTTCTGCATCTATTGAGTTGATCTTTGGGTTTTTATTCTTTATTTTATTAACGTGGTATATGGTGTCAGTTGATTTGCAGATGTTTAACTATCCTCTCATCCCTGGAATAAATTCGACTGGATTATGGTGTATGATCCTTTTAATGATTAATTTGGTTTGCTAATATTTTGTTGAGTATTTTTGCATCTATTTTCATCAGGGATATTGGGCCGTGATTTTCTATTCATTGTGGTGTCCTTGTCAGGTTTTGGTATCAGGGTAATAATGCTGGCCTCGTAAAATGAGTTTTTAAGTGTTCCTCCTTTTCTATTTTTGGAAGAGTTTGAAAAGGAGTGGTATTAATTCTTCTTACAATGTTTGGTAGAATTCATCAGTGAAGTCATCTGGTCCTGGACTTTTCTTTGGGAGTTTTTTTGATTACTGATTCGTTCACCTTGCTAATAAAATCAGCTTTTTCATATTTTTTTATTTCTTCATGATTCAGTCTTGGAAGGTTGTATGTTTCTAGGAATTTCTGTTTTTTTTTAAATTTATTTCCACTCTGTACAGTTATTGTTTATTTGAGATTTTCTTGTTTCTTGAGGCAGGCATTTATCACCATGAACTTCCCTTGTAGAAATGGTTTTGCTGCTTCCCATAAGTTTTGGCATGTTGCATTTACATTTTAGTTAATTTCAAAGATTTTTAAATTTCTATTTTGAGTTCTTTGTTGACCCATTGGTTGTTCAGTACCATGTTGTTTAATCTCCATATATTTGTGGATTTTCCAATTTTCTTCTTCTAATTGTTTTCTAGTGTCATACCATTGTGACTGGAGATGATTGATATGATTTCAACCTTTCAAATGTATTAAGACTTGTTTTGTGGCCTAACATGATCTAGCCTGGAAAATGCTCCAGGTGTAGTTGAGAAGAATCTGTTGTATTTGGAACGAACATTTTGTATATATTTAGTCCATGTGGTCTAATGTGTTAAGAATGATGTTTTCTTATTGATTTTCTGTCTGAATCATCTATCCATTGATGTAAGTGGGGTATTAAAGTCCCCTACTATTGTACCGCTGTCTATTTCTCCACTTAGGTCTATTACTATTTACTTTACATATTAGCATGCTCCTATGTTGCAAAAATAGGTGGATAACTATTTACAAATATATTTTATTTTTGAATTGACCCATTTATCATTATATAATGCCCTCTTTTGTCTCTTAATACAATCTTTGTTTTAAAGTCTATTTTGTTTGATATAAGTATCGCTACCCCAGCTCTCTTTTGGTTTCCATTTGCATGGACTATCTTTTTCCATCCCTTCACTTTAAGTCTGTGTGCCCTTACATCTGTACGCAGCTTATAGATGGGTCTGGGTTTTTTCTTTTTTTAAATCCATTCAGCTACTCTATGTCTTTTGATTGAGAAAATTAGTCCATTTATATTTAAAGTAATTATTGACAGGTATGTACTTATTGTCATTTTGTTGATTGTTTTGTGGCTGTTTTATTGTTCCTCTGTTCTTCGCTTGCTGTGTCCCTTTGTGGTTTGATGACTTTCTTTAATGGTAAGCTTAGATTCTTTTCTCATTAACTTTTGTGTATGTAGTATAGGTTTTTGCTATGTGGTTACCATGAGGCTGACATAAAAGAACTTATATTTATAATGGCCTACTTTAACCTGACAACTTAAATTTGAATGCACTCTACATTTTCACTCTCCCCTCCATTTTCTGTTTTTGAATCACAATTTATTTTGTGTAATCATTAATTATTGTATATTTTTACTAGTTTTCTTTTAAACCTCATACTAGTTTTATAAGTGATTAATTCACTACCTTTACTATATGTTTACTGTTAGAAGTGAGATTTATACTTTCATACGGTTTCTTGTTACTAGTTAGCACCTTTTCTTTTCAGCTTAAAGAAGACCCTATAACATTTCTTGTAAGGCTGATTTATGGTGCTGAATTCCTTTAGCTTTTACTGATTTGAAAACTCTCTCTCCCCTTCAGTTCTGCATAACTTTGGCAAGTAGAGTATTGTTAGTTGGAAGCTTTTTGCTTGGGCTTTTAAAATTTTTTTTATTTATTTCATCACTTTTTGAATATATTGTGCCACTCCCTTGGCCTGCAAATTTTTGGCTGAAAAATCTGCTCATAGTTTTATGGAGGTTCCCTTTTACCTCACAAGTTATTTTTCTTTTGGTGCTTTTAAGTTTCTCTCCTTGTCTTTAACTTGACTTTTCAGTTATAAGGTGTCTTGGTGTGGGTCTTTTTGGGTTCCTCATATTGGGAACTCTCTGGGCTTCTTGATTGGGATGTTTGTTTCTTTCTGCAGGTTAGGGAAGTTTTTATCCTTTATTTCTTCAAATAATTTTTCTGCCCCTTTCATTCTCTCTTATCCTTCTGGTATACCTACAATGCAGATGTGAATCTGCTTGATATTATCCCATAACTCCCTTAAGCTCTCTTCACTTGTTTTCATTGTTTTTCCCTTTGCTGCTCTCTTTGGGTGAGTTCCTCTGCCCTTTCTTCAAGATACCCGATCCTCTTTTGCTTCCTAGTCTGCTGTTGAGCCCCTCTAGTGTTTTCAGTTCAGTTATTGTATTCTTCAGCTCTGTGAGTTCTGTTTGGTACTCTTATGTTTCTACATGTTTTGTTGAAGTTCTCACTGTGTTCTTTCGTCTCCTGAGTTCAATGAATATCTTTATGAACATTAATTTGATCTCTTTATCAGGTAAATTACTTACCTCTGTTTCATTAAGCCTTTTTTCCTGAGGATTTATCTTGTTCCTTTTTTGGGAAAATAATTCATTTGTTTCTTCCTTTTGTTTGACTCTATGTTAGTTTCTATGCATTAAACAGCCACCTCTTGCAGTCTTGATGTAGTGGCCTTGTGTAGGAGATGAAACTTACCGGTCAATCCTGCTCCAGCTCTTGGTTGTTGCTGAAATTGTTTTGATTGCCTAAGCAGGCTATTTTATTTTTGATAGCTCCCAGTATTTGAGGGTGTGCCAAGGCCTGCCAGTGTTCCAAAGGGGAGGATCACAGCCCCTACATTCAGGCTGACTGGCAGCCAGACCCTCAGTCAGCAGTTTTTCAAATATGCAAATATATACAATCCTGTGAGACTACAAATGTAAACTCTGTTGGCCACCAGAGCCAGGTGATCTGGAGGTGTCCCTTGGCTGGCAGTCGGAAAACTGAGGCCCTCAGGCAAGTGGATAAGGTCCCTTTTAGGAGATACTGGTGAGCTGTATGAAGCAGAGGGAGAAGGCAAAGATGGCATCCCCTGGCCTACATTCCCTGAAAATTCCTACATGGGTTCCTAAATATGCCTCAAACCTAAAGCCTGGCTCTGTGGATGAAGCTCCAGGACAAGCATATATGGCTCTTTTACAGACAGACTGGGGGTCTGTTTCAGCCTGCTGTCTGTGCAGTACATTGGTGGCCGCAGCCTGCTGACAACTGTCTCTCAGATTGTTACAGTCCTGTGGGACCAGGAACACAAGTCCCCATGACCATCTGAGCCAGGCAATTGAGGTGTCCCTTGGGTGGCAGCCTCAAAAAACAAGGCACCAGTGTAAAACCCGGGGCAGCAATTATGTATAAGAGATTCCCTCTGATAGATGCTGTTTGCTGTGGAGTGTGGCAGAGGGCAAGTATAGAGATAGCCTGCTTTCAGAGTTCTCTGGAAGGTTTACAGTCAGCCCTTACCTGTTTGTTTAATTAGAATCCCGCCCCTCAGGCTGCAGCTATGATAAGCTAATAGGCCACTTTCATAGAAAGACTGAGCTTGGTTACTTCTGTTTCAGAACTCCATCTCCTTTGCTTACAGTCCTTTGGGATGAGAGGGTGTTGCTAGCCACTAGTGCCTGGCGGTGTAGAAATGTCCCCTGGTAGCAGTAAATATTAGGGAGCCAGAAAACAGCCCTTTATGGAAGACAGCAGTGAGCTGGAGAGAGGCAGAGGGAGATTGTGGACATGGGCCTGCCAACTGGAGAAAGGCGGGGGTGTGGTGCAACGATGATACAAGCTGAAAAATGAGAGACCGAGACAGATGGATGGCAGGGAAAGAACCAGAGAGATACTGACATACAGAAAGATGAGATGCAGACAGAGAGCAGACACACAGAGCAGAAGAGACAAAGGGAAAGTCACAAAGAGCATATCTGACAGAGCGAGAGACAGAGAATAAGACATACACAGAGAGAAATATGAGACAAGGAGAGGGAGGGGGAAGAAAGAGGAGGGAAAAAAATGGAGACAGACATGGAGATAAAGATGAGGATGAAGATAGAGAGGACAGAGAGATTGACACAGACCAGCACAGACACACAGAGACACAAGGAGGGAGCCAGAAAGCATAGACGCAGAGTGAGAGACATAGAAACTGGCCCAGTGGCAAAGTGGGAGATACAGAGGGACACAGAGGACAGCTTTTCTCTGCACACAGTGGCACTGTAGGGCTCTGGTTAGTCCAGCAGCACCTTGGGAGTCCGGTTTGACATATTCTTCTTTTCCGCCCTAGGTTGTTGCTGCGGATCCCACTCTATTCCTTCAGCATGGTGCTAGTAGATAAGCATGGCATGGACAAGGAGCGCTATGTCTCCCTGGTGACACCTGTGGCCCTCTTCAACCTGATTGACACGTTCCCTTTGAGGAAAGAGGAGATGGTCCTACAAGCTGAAATGGGCCAGGCGTGTAACATCTGATGTGATCGTCCCTCTCTCTGCAGTCCCTCTTCTCTTTCTACATAGTGCTATGCACACAGAAAGGCCTTAAAAATATCCTTGATGTACAGATTTTTATTTGTAATTTTTAAAGTCTATTTTATTATGACCTTTCTTTGAACTTAAAAATTAGCATGGTGCTTTTTGTCCTTTGAAGTGTTCCAAAAAAACATGACTACATTTACTATTTCTAACTCTTTACTCCATGATGGCTGGTTAAATTTGTAGAGGAATTAGAAACCACAACCATATACATGCTTTCAATATGTTATTCAATGTGACAGGTAACTTTCTTCAATCTTGTTTTGTTTCTTTTTTTTTACATAAAACTTTCACTAATAAAATATTTTGGAGCAAATTTATTAAAACTCATTTTTTCAAGCACCAGCCATACTTAGTGTGGTCAATGGAAAAAATGGCAGTAGCACCAGATGCAGCAGTGACCTCTTTGGCAGAGGAGGTGGAAAGTGAAATTCTGCCAGGCGACTTGGGCTGCTGCTGGATGGTCCCTTTGCTCTTCAGCACCCCAGATTTGTGAAGAGAGACTTCCCTGACTGGGAAGAGGGAAAGGAAGAAGGCAGACAGAGCTGAAGGCATGCTTTTCCTGCTGTCTGCCCCAGGATTCCAGCACGAGACCCACCCACAGACCCCTGGGACACACCCTCCACCCTAACAGGCCATGCGTAAACCCAAAGCCCTAAGTGTGCGCACACCTCCCCCAACTCCAGTGCCACTTATTTTTTTTCTTTTCCACACCAGCTTTGTTATGTGCACTTTCCCAGCCTTCAGGATGAGTCAACTCCCATAAGAGAAACCAAGAACTTTTGCTATAGTACCACATTCTGGAAAACAGAAGAAAGGCTAAGTACTAACCGGTTGAAGTGTTAGAATCAAAGTAAATAAAGCTTTATCTAAATAAGAAAGGTATTCGCTACTTCAAATGTGGCAACAGAGGCACATTATATCAAAGACTATGAAAAATCATGATAATGTAGTATTAAAATAAGAAAATGCCAATCTCCAGCAACCAAACCCAAAGACAAAGAATATTCCCAAATCTGGGGAAGTAACTGGATCTACAGTCCATGTAGCTAATAAAACACCTTATTATCTCAATGCAAAAACACCTTCTCTAAGACGCATTGTGATAAAGTTGTCAAAAGTCAAGGATAAATAATTTTAGAGGCAGCCAGTGAAAACAAGACAACTATAAAGGAACATCCCTCTACCCTGCCCTCCAATTAGGCTATCAGATTTCTCAGAAGAAACTCTGCAAGCCAGGAGAGAGTGGAATGACATATTCAAAGTATTAAAAGAGGAAATTGCCAGCCAAGAATATTCTATCTGGCAAAGTTATCCTTCAGATATGGGGAAATAAAGGCTTTCCAAGACAAAAGCTAAGGGAGTTCACCACCACTACACCTGCCTTGCCAAAAATATTTAAAGGAGCTCTTCAAGCTGAAAAGAAAAGAGGAAAGTACACAATACCCCGATTAAGGTGATAAATAGAATTAGAAAACTGTAACTTCATTTTAGAGTAGTAAAACAATTATAGCATAAAGGTTAAAGGAAAAGAGCATTAAAAGTAACTACAGCTGGGCTGCCAGTTAGCTCAGTTGATTAGAGTGCAGTTCTCTTAACAAGGTTGCCGGTTCGATCCCCACATGGGCCACTGAGCTGCGCCCTACACAACTAGATTGAAACAATTACTTGACTTGGAGCTGATGGGTCCTGGAAAAACACACTTAAAAGTTAAAAAACATAACTACAGCTACTACAATTTGGTAAACAAATCATAGCATAGAGAGATAATTTGTGACACAAATATAAAAGGAGTAAAATGATGGAATCTTTATAGGCAAATGAAGATAAATTGCTATCAGCAGAAAAAGGACTATTATATCTTATGAAATATATTATGTAAACATGGTAACCACAAAGCAAATATATAGCAGAGATAGAAAACATAAAAGAGGAGAATGAGCAAATTACCATGTAAAACCAACTTACAAAGGTATATAGAAAGATGGGAAAAGAAACTGGAGAGACAAAATATGCAGAAGGGCAAAGGGTAAAGTGGCAGTCAATCTTTACATATCAACAATCATGTTAAATGTAAATGAATTAAACTCATCACTCAAAAGGCACAGAGTGGCTGGCTGGATTAAAAAAAACAACAAAACAAAAATAGGTACCTAACTATATGGTAGCTATTGAAGAATCATCAGCTCTAAACACACACGTAGGCTCAAAGTGAAAGGATGGAAGATATTCCAAACAAGCAGAAACCAAAAGAAAGTAGGCTTGGCTATACTTAGACAAAATAGACTTTAAGTCAAAATTAGTAACGAGAAAAAGATGATATAAAGGAGTCAATAGGTCAAGAAAGCTATGACAATCAAATATATTTGGTCATAACATGTGAATACCAAAATATATCAAGCAAATACTAACATATCTTAAGGGAACAAGTGACATTACAATAATACTAGGGACTTCAATACCCCACTATCAGCAATAGATATATCATCCAGAGAGTAAATCAATATAGAAACATTAGATTTGAACCATACTTTAGAGAAAATGGACTTGACATATATAGAAGATTCTATCCCAAAGCAGAATACACATTCTTCACAAATGCGCATAGAATATCCTCCTGGATAGATCATCTGACAGGACACAAAACAAATCTGAGCAAATTTAAGAAGACTGAAATCATACCAACTATCTTTTCTGACCACAATGGTATAAAACTAGAAATCAATAAGAGGAAAGTGAAAGGATCCACACATATGTGGAAACTAAACAACCACTGGATCAAAGAAAAACATCAAAATGAAAATTTTAAAAATCACCAAACAAATGAAAATGGAACTACAACATATCAAATCATGTGGGATGCAGTAAAAGCATTTCTGAGAGGAAAGTGTATAGCAATAAATGAATATATTAGGAAATTAGATGTCACATAAACAACCTAACTTGACACCTTAGGGAACTAGAAAAAGAAAAAAATAAGCCCTGAGTTAACAGAAGGGAGGATTTAACTCTGGGCTGTCTGTTCTGCTATGATTGCCCCTACCCTCTCCTCTGGTGCTTCAACCCAATAAGACTATCTTCATGTAAGCCTCCCCCAACTCCAGCATTGTGCGTACTGCAACCTGCCCTTATGCAAAAAACAAAAAATTCCTGATGACTTACCTAGTGTATTTGCCCTCTTACAAGTGATGGCCACCCTCCAGGATCTGCCAGCTTTTTGGTCACTCTCCATGCCTTCAGGAAGTTGTTTTGTTTTTGTCCAGATAGAGTTGTCTGGAGAAGGCTGGTCAAATAGGAGCTGCTTGACCATTAGCAGGCTAGTGAAGGCTGAGCCAGAAGGTGGAGGAATCCAGGCCATTACCAGAGAACTGCAGATTTCAGCTCTACAAGCCCTCAGCTTTGGGCTTGAGCTTACACGAATGGGGTGGGAAATGGAGCAAAAAAGCAGTGACATCATCCAAAGCAGACTGAAGAAACGGTTAATGTCCAAGATGTGGGTAACCATTAGCATCCATTCATGCATTAAAAATTATCCCAAAACCTAGTGGCCTAAAACAACAAGAAAGACATTATCTCTCACAATGTCTGTGGGTCAGGGATTTGGGAGTAGCTTAGCTGACCAATTACGGCTTGTCGTCTCATGAGGTTGCAGTCAGATGTCCGCAGCTGCAGTCATCTGAAGGCTTGACTGGGGCTGGAGCATCCACTTCGAAGGTGGCTCTCACTCACATGCCTGGCAGCTTGGTAAGTTTGTCGGAAGAGGCTTCTGTTCATACCCACTTGGGCCGCTCTAGAGTTGCATGAGTGTTCTCATAACATGGTGGTTGGCTTCTTCCAGTGGAAGTAGTCCAAGAAAGCAAAGTGGCAGTGACAAAATCTTTTATGACCTTGCCTCAGAAGACATAGTTACTTCCACAGTGTCCTATTGGTCACACAGATCAGCCCTATTCAACGTGGGAGGAAAGTATACAAGGGCATGGATAGCAAGAGGTAAGGATCGCTGGGGGCCAATTTCAAGGCTGGCCTCCACAGCATCTAAAATCTTTTATATTAGAGCATCATTCAACAATCTTTAGGGCAAAACAGGCACAGTGTGGTAGATAATACAGATAGATTTGCTCAACATGTATTCAACCCTTTGTAGCATGCAGATGATAAGAGGCTTACAAACTACATTTCCCAGAATCCATTGCAGCTACAGTTGGGTTGTGGTAAAGGTGTGGTGGCAGGACAAGGTTGAGGGAGTTGACTATGGTATTTAGAAAGTGGATTGTGTAATGACCTATGAGGTCCAGGATAAGTCTGAAAAGATGTATGGGCAGGAATGAGGCTGATATATTGCAAGAATACAGGGAAGGGCTAATGATCTTAATGTGATTGAAGAATGAGTGTAAAGAGTATAAAGATAGGAAGCATTTAGAAGATGGAAGGTGACAGCCAGAGAATGGAAAATACATCATTGGAATTGTGATATTAGGGAGTTGGATGAGCTGTCCACATGGATAGTGAGACTTCCTGGCAAGAGTTAAGGCAGAGGAGATAAATAAGATTCAAGTTCCAAAGGCTTATATAAGTGTGGAGAAGTGAACTGAATGTAAATAGGTGATTATAAGAGGAGGGTTGCAGAGAGTGATATGGTAGGTGGCAGGAATCTCAGAGTCTTTTACTTAGATTAGGAAAGAATCAATTGAAAGGGGCAGTGGGAAACTGGGAGAATATTAACACTACCTCTCAGCCAAGAAATACTGCAGTATGGAAGAAAGAACAGTATCTTCTATAAAAAGTGATGCAGGATAAAATGAGGATTTACTTAGAATTGTCTTGAAAAGATACCAAAGATAAAGGAAGGTTAATTTACCATGAAATGTGCATGTGCGTGGCAGTAGTCCAGGAGGTATCACATAAAGGCCTGGAAGAGAGTTCAGCTGGAGTCCAGCTGGGGTTGAGCAGTATGAGAATGTGAGGACAATAGAGGACTAGTGAGGGCAGTAGCAAGACATCTCATGCTTATAATTGGAAGATTGTAAAAATAATTAGCATGGATGAACTTGAAATGTTTTGAGGTTCCCATTTTCAGGGAACAATTGTTTTGGTGCCGGAACTGACCCTCATGGTGATTTCTCTGTAACCTGTCGTAAAGTCCAAGTCAGGAAGAGCCAGGTCCAGACCCTCACCATAGCCAGAACTAACCCCATGGTGGGGTCTGGGCCTGGCTCTTCCTGTCTTGGGATCCAGGAGAGGTTACACAAGAATAATCATGAGTTCCATAAGAAGGTGCCAAGATTCCCTAGAGAGTAGTTGGTTCCATATTGGGGCAGGAAATCTCAAAAGGGAGCCTGAGACATCTTGCTGTTATCGGGAAGGTAAGAATGTTTTCAGAGGTAACTGAGGTTATATTTTTAAAAAGTGAAGATAAGGAAACCCTGCAAATTGATAATAAAACACAAATTTTAAAAAATGAACAAAAGACTTCATCAGGTAGTTCACAAAGAAGCCATATGAATGGCCAATAAACACAAGAAAAGATGCTCAATATCTTTAGCCAGCAGGGAAATGAAAAATGAAAACCACAATAAAATACCACTTGCGTGGTTAAAATTAAAAGGACTGATAATACTACCGTGTTTCTCCAAAAATAAGACCTAGCTGGACCATCAGCTTTAATGTGTCTTTTGGAGCAAAAATTAATATAAGACCCGGTCTTATTTTACTTATTTTACTTATAGTAAAATAAGACTGGGTCTTACATAATAATATAATGTAATGTAATATAATGTAATACCAGGTCTTATATTAATTTTTGCTCCAAAAGACGCATTACAGCTGATTGTCCAGCTAGGTCTTATTTTTGGGGAAATATGGTAAGTGTTGACAGGATGTGGAACAACTGGAGTTCTCATACATTGCTGGTAGGAGTGTCAAATGATAAAACTACTTTGGAAAACTGGTACTTTCTTACAACGTTAAACCTACAATTTTACTAAGACACAACAATTCTACTCCTAGGTATTTATGGAACAGAAAAGAAAATGTATATACACAACAAGGCTTGCAGCTTTATTCATAATAAATCCCATTGGAAACAGCCCGGCAGAATGTATAAACTGGCATGAAGGCGTACTACTCAGAAATAAAAATGAACAAATTACTACTATGTGCAATATGTAGAGGAATTTCAAAATCATTAACCTGAGTGAAAGAAACCAGACTCAAATGAGTACATATTGAATTATTTCCTTTATATGAAACTTGTGAACAGGCAAACAGTTTGTAGTGACAGAAATCAGCATAAGCGTGGTTTCACTTTAAATTGAGTGGAAAGGAACACAAGGGAAACATGGGGTGTCAGAAATGTTCTATCTTGACAGGGATGTGGGTTACATGCCTGTATACATTTTTCAAAACACATTTAACTGTTCACTTTAAATAGGTGCATTTTATCGTAGGTAAATTATATTTAAATAAAAAGAGAAAAAAATGAAAGAATAAACTAGCATCAAGAAAAGACTAATAAAGACCAATTGCTGACAGTTTGAGCACCAAAAACATAAGGATGAATGTCAACGGGAATTGTACTTCTGCAAAGATATAAAATGGTCAAAAAACAGAATGTATGCTTTAAAAAGGCAAATACAATGATGTGAATAAATCACAAAATGCAAATGTGAGCCTAAGATATTGGATAGATGACTACCCACCAAGAATGAGAGGGCAGATTGAGAAAACGTATGTCTGATGAAGGTCGTTGGCCCATCATCAGAACCACTCAGGTAAGATGATATTAAATTAGACTTAGTGTGTGGATTGTGGGGAAATAGAGTTTATAGAACGCTGCACAGCTGGTGGAGGACACTTTTCAAGGTCCTGGTATTGACTCTGTTACCTCCCCACAGATGAGGATGTGGCCTTGCTGATCTTGGTTCAAAGATGGGAATTCCATTTCAGTTAACAGCAGTGTAGCTCATATCATACTAACTCTCCTGCTGAGAATTACAACTCTGGAAAATACAGAAAAAATGAGTTGTTTGAATTCACTGAAACTCAATCAAAAGTGGGCAAAGACTGGAGGAGATAGGATCCTGAAAGAACGAAAGCACACTGGATGAGATCCACATTTAGCTGGCTTGTCGTCTGAAGACTCCTCCATTTGCGTGGTGCACTGGACGTGGAGTTCAAGCAGAAGGCTGCAGCCATACGGGGCTGAGGATTCAGAGGAAGCAAGTGGGATGGCCTGAGAAGCTGGGAATTGAGGAGGAGACATGAACAGGAGAAAGCCACAGGGAGGGAAGCTCCAAATCTGCACATAAATTTATCTCAAATCCTTAACTGACTCAAGTGAAACTCCAAGGACTCCAGGAGGAAAACAGCTGAAGAAAAAGCTGAAAAGAGATCTCAGCAGCTGATCAGTGCTGGAGATCAAGTCAAGATAAAGGGGCTCAGTGAAGAGCAAGCATGGGCTTCCACTGAAAAACCAGAAGTAAAGACTCAACCTCTGGACTAAGGTAAACTGAAGCAGGCCTGTTCGACAAAGCCTAACACCGAGCTTCCACAAGAGCAAGCTAAGGAAATAGCAATTTAATTGTCTGGAAGAATGAAAATGAGGCCAACTGTGTGTGTAAATATTCCCTTAAGCTAGTGGTTCTCAAACTTTTCGAGGACTCCAAAGCACTTTTGTTTATGTGAGTTGCATCTATGAATATTTACTGTGTTAGAAATTAAAATTGAGAAGAAAATAATCCCATTTACAATTCTTTTGTATCCAAAAGAATATCTAGTTATAAATGTAACGAGGAGGAGAAAGACCTGTACACTGAAAACTATTAAAGACACTGATGAAAGAAATTGAAGATGGCATAAATAAATGGAAACATATTTCATGATCATAGATTGGAAGAATTACATTGCTAAAATGTCCGTATTACCCAAAGCAATCTATAGATTCAATGCAATCCTATCAAAATTGCAATGGTATTTTTCACAGAAATAGAACAATCTTAACATTTGTCTGAAACCACAGAAGACACCCCATAGCCAAAGAAATCTGGAAAAAACAAAGCTGGAGGCATCATGCTCCATGATTTCAAACTATATTACAAAGCTATAGTAATCAAAACAGTATGATATTGCCATAAAATACACACACAGATCAATGGAACAGAATAGAGAGCCCAGAAATAAGCCCATGCATGTATGGTTAATTAATTTATAACAAAGAAACCAAGAATATACAATGGGGAAAGGACAGTCTCTTCAATAAATGATGTTGAGAAAACTGGACAGCCACACATGCAAAAGAATGAAACTGGACTACTATCTTACACAATACACAAAAATGAAATCAAAGTGGAAAATAATTTGAATGTAAGACCTAAAGCCATAAAACTCATAGAAAAAAAACATAGACAGCTCCTTGACATTGGTTTTGACAATGACTTTTTGGATCTGACTCCAAAAGCAAAGGTAACAAAAGCAAAAATAAACAAGTAGAACTACATTAAAATATAAAGCTTCAGCACAGCAAATGAAATTATGAAAAAAATGAAAAGGTAACTTACCAAATAGGAGGAAATACTTGCAAATCATATAGCTCATAGGGAGTTAATACCCAAAATATATAAAGAACTCATACAACTCAATAGCAAAAAAACAAACAATCCAATTTAAAAATGGGCAGATGTGAATAGACATTTTTCCAAAGAAGACATCCATGAAAAGATGCTCAACATCTCTAATCATTAGGAAAATGCAAATCAAAACAACAATGAGATATCATCTCACACCCGTTAGAATGGATACTATCAAAAAGGTAAGAAATAACAAGTGTTCGTGAGGATGTGGAGAAAAGGAAACCCTTCTGCACTGTTGATGGAAATGTAAATTGATGCAGCCACTATAGAAAATAGCATGGAAGTGCCTCAAAAAATTTAAAAACAGAACTACCTTATGACCCAGCAATTCCACTTCTGGGTACTTATTCAAAAAAAAATGAAAACACTAACTCAAAAAGATATATGCACCTCTATGTTCATTGAAGCATTATTTACGATAGCCAAGACATGGAACCAACATACATGGCCATTGATGGGTTAAAGGATAAAGAAAATATGGTATTTATATACAATGTAATATTATTCAGTCATAAAAAAGAATGAAATGTAGCTATTTGTGACAACATGGATGGACCTTGAGGGCATTTTGCTAAGTGAAATACCCGTAAGTCAGACAGAGAAAGACAAATACCATATGATCCCACTTATATGTAGAATCTAAAAACACAAATACAAAACGAAAAAACAAAAAACCAAGCTTATAGATACAGAGAACAGATTGGTGGTTGCCAGAGGTGGGGAGGGTGTGGGTGTGGGGTGAAAGCGGTGAAGGGTATCAAGAGGAGCAAACTTCCAGTTGTAAAATAAGTCAATCCTGGGGATGTAATGTGCAGTATGGTGACTATCGTTAATAATACTATTTCATATTTGAAAGTTTCTATACAAGTAGATCTTAGAAGTCCTCATAACAAGAAAAACAAAATTTTGCAACTATATGTGGTGATGAAAATTAACTCGACTTCTTATAGTGATCATTTCACAATGCATACAAATATCAACTCATTATGTTGTATATGTGAAACACAATGTTATAGAAGTCTGACAATTAAGTTTGTGAACCTGTTGCAACGATGTTGCTAACCTTTTTTTGGTATCAGAGGGATTACTCATTATGAATTTGTACCAACTGGACAAATAGTTAACCAAGTTTACTATTGGGAAGTGCTGAAAAGGCTGTGTGAAAAAGTTAGACGACCTCAACTTTTTGCCAACAATCCATGGCTCTTGCATCACAACACTGCATCAGCTCACACGGCACTGTCTGTGAGGGAGTTTTTAGCCAGTAAACAAATAACTGTATTGGAACACCCTCCCTAGTCACCTGATCTGGCCCCCAATGACTTCTTTCTTTACCTGAAGATAAAGGAAATATTGAAAGGAAGACATTTTGATGACATTCAGGACATCAAGGGTAATACGATGACAGCTCTGATGGCCATTCCAGAAAAAGAGTTCCAAAATAGCTTTGAAGGGTGGACTAGGCGCTGGCATCACTGCATAGCTTCCCCAGGGGAGTACTTCAAAGGTGACCATAGTGATATTCAGCAATGAGGTATGTAGCACTTTTTCTAGGATGAGTTCTCGAATTTAATTGTCCTATCTTGTATGTCAATTATACCTCCATAAAAATAAAAATTAAAACTAAAATTGTTTTTTAAAAATTATGTCAATTCATTTAGAAAAAATAACAGACTCATGTTAACATAGATAAGTTTCAGAAAAACTGAATATACTTCTCAAAACACAAAAAAGCGTGATGAGTGGCATTTTACATTATTGCAAGTCTCTTCAAAATCTGCCATAAAAGCAGATAGATTCTCATATATGCTTTTCACTCAGTCTGCTGCAATATCAACATGTTGTTTTGATTGAAGTATAGGAAGAAAATGTGGCTTCACAGAAAATATTTGGAAGAGAGAAGTATTTTAATACCTATTTAGACAACTGTGGATATTTTTCTTTGACATTTTACCAAAACTCAGCAAGTGGTATCTCCTTAAAGATTAATGTCAATATGGAAAACTTTTTGTACTGTATTGTATTAAAATCCATTGGTGTATCTTGCACTTTGAATGAACTTTTACCCATTCGTGATTTTGTAACTCATGCATTGGTCATCTAGGAAATACTGGTTCAGAGAGTCAGGCAGATCTTCCGAAGGTTGATAAAATGTGTTATACAATATCAAAAATCACGTTAAGGTCATCACCAAAAGTCTCTATGTATTGGGAAGCTGTCACACTCTCCATGGTGGACACAAGTTTTCCAAAATTCAATTTTTTGCTTCAAAGCTCAAATTTTACCACTGGCAATAAATACTGTCAGTTATTTTCCTTGAGGTAACATGCTCACTTTTGTTCATTTCGGAGAAAAGGTCTGCCCAATCTTGAAGCCTGAATAAATATGGTTTATGTATCATTCTTTCTTTAAAATAAAAATGGTGAAAAATGCATCCAGTTCAATTTGCAACTCAAATGGATATAATTGCTTTTCCATGAGACAACCCTAGTACTTAGTTATACACAAAAAATATTAAAAACACATTACTTAAAGGTCAAGATTTAAAAACATTAACAATTTTACTGCTTCATTAAGGAGTTTCTTAAATGAAAGTGGGTTTTTAAATATTTTTTTATTTTATTTTTTACTGTGAGTGCATGGGGGCAAAGAAACATACTGCCTGGATTCATGCTAAAGTGTTTGCAGTTTTACTCACCATTGCTTCTGGACCATTGGTGCAAATGTCAACACAATGAAAAAAGCAAATGAGGAAAATAGCTTTGATCTTGCTGACACCCTGAAAAGGTTTTAGAATGTCCCGGGAGCTGCAGACCACACATTATGAACTGCTACCTAAAACTGAAGCGCTCTGATTGTTAATATCGTTCTGGAATGGTGACAGAAGCTTGAGTAGAAAGGAATGGAGGCATACCAAAAATTGGGCTTCATTCTCAACTCTGGCAGGACTTGTACAGAGTATTCTTAGTAGCTGCATACCTTGTAGAGAACCAATGTTCAAGAGAAAATCCCTTCAAATTTGCTGCATCTGTTTGTTTTTTTGCAGCTATCTTTTCTTTCAAGTAGTTCTATATCCTTCACTAAATTAATCAGAAATGAATAGCTGAGATGAGCTTTTGGCCCATCGAGAATCCAAACTGTAACAATGCATGTACATTATCTCATTTTATGTTTACAAGAAGTTCACAAATATTCCCTCTCCTCCCAGCTTTAGTCGTTTAACAGTAAATTTGGGATTCAGAGTAACAGAAGAGACACTGGAAGGTTCTCCTTAGCTAGTGCCCTAAGGGTTGCCATGGTAAGAAGCCATCTTTTTCAGCAGGACCTGCAACCACACCCGTGGCCTGTCGGTTCTCTCAATACCTTTTATGTCAGTAGTTCTTAACCTTGGATGCACATTAGAATTATGTGGGGAGCTTTAAAAACTGATGCTTTGGTGCCACCCCCAGAGATTGTAATGTTACTTGTTTGCATTCAGACAGGGCATGGGGGATTTTCAAAGCTTCCAAAGGGTTCTCATGTACAGCCAAGGGTGAAAATCACTGTTTAGGGCGAGGTGAAAAGGGTGCAGGTATAATCACTTATTTGATTTACCAGTTTCTCTGCCTGTGGTCACCATTTAAAAGTTTGCCTTACAAAGTTAGAATTATGCTTAAATCATTTAAAATATGGCACTTGTTTCTCCTTAGGAAAAAGGCATAGAAATGATAGAAGGCATCTAGCTTTGTTCGTCAGAATCCATTTTACTGGTTAACGTGCAGCATGAAGATGCATTGGTTATTATAATGTCATTTGTGAATATGCTCAACTTAAAGATTTCTTTTCCTCTTTGTTCTATGGCTCTTCCAGAGCTTGGGGGAAACCTATCCTGTGCACAGTTTGGAATTTTGTTTTGTCTGTCTGCCTCTCTCTCCATCAGAAGTCCCCCGCAGGATGGTGCAGTGCTCTGAGACTAACAAATTGATTTCAAACGGAAGTGAAATGCTGTCATCTGTCTGGCCACAGATCAAATCTGAATTCTTCTCTCTGAACATCTTCCAATGTTTCTTAGTTTTATGGAATTGCATTTCACTCTTGGGCAGGCTACTAAGTAGATTTCTGATGCCTTCAGAAACTAAGCATGGACTCAAAGGTTTGGAGAGAGGAGTCACCTCTTTCTTGGAAAATTGGAATGGGAAGACATACTCGCATTTCTCAACAAGTGGCAGCAATTTTAGAAGATGGTCCTGTGAAAGGACTGAGTTCCGGGGTCCTCCAGAGCAAGGTTCCTTAAAGTGTATGCCTCCTACTGGCTGCTGGTCCCTGGATTGTTTGTTACTGGTTCACAGAGACAGGGTTCAGTGGTATGAAGAGCCCAACATGTTTAAGAGGCACTCTCAGTTTTCAATGTAGTAAAACCGTGACTATCCTATGTAAGCACCCTTATTTGGGCACTAGAACCCTTAGGCTTGGTGAACCCGTAGGCTCAAGTTCATGGAGATATATAGGAAAGACTATTAGGGAGCTATTAGGTATAATAATGAGCTGCACAGCTTGGTCCCAGAACCTATGTCTTTTGCCCATGAGGGTGACAGCACCATATTTTGGCTGCTGTTTTTAAAGCATACACTACATCATGTAAAATATCTCCCTAGCCTCAGTAAGTATTGTCTAGCAGCTAATTCTGTAATTGAGCTTTGAGCAAGCCATTCCATTGTTCCATCAAACCAGCTATTTTGGGTGATGAGACATATGGTAAGAACAATGAATTCCATAGCATGGACTCACAGATGTGCTTTCTTCATTATAAATTGAGTTTCTTGGTCAGAGGCGATATCATATAAGGCACTCTTTGAGTCTAAGTATAGTGGTACACTCACATGACAGAGAGAACAGTTTATCTTCACTTTCTAAGAAAGATCATCATCTCGCTTGCTCTTTGTTATAATGTATTCCAGAGGGAGCTTGATTGTCTTTATATATGGGATAGCATGCCAGTCCATCATATTGATGGCATTTTGCTATTCCAGATGAAAGCAATAAAGCCTCTGGTACCTGGCACCCAGATATTGACGAGGAAAATGCTTTTTTTCCCATTTCTATCAGCAAAGATAATCAGAAGCAGGGGTATCTGCTGCAGCAAGCACAGGTAATCTTCTTGAAAGAACATGTATCTTTAAATGGCCATCTCTGCATATTCTGGGAATCTTAAAAGGGAAATCCCTCTTGATTTCTGGCTGCTTGATATTTTTCCTGGGGACTAGGGGTAGTTAGATAGGAAGATCATTTTTTCACATTCATTCATTCAAACAAACTAAACATCTATTTTTTTTGCAAATGTCGGTAATGCTCCTGCAAATATGTGGCAACATAAACCTAAAATTCTACTGAGAATACTCCTGATACCAATCACTATGGCAATTAGGGTCCCAGCGAGAAATGAATGGAACACTGAAACTGTGACATTGAGGAAAGATTAACAAAAGGACTATTTATAAAGGTGTAATCAAGGTTAAGGGAAAGTAACAAGTAAGTGATGGTGAAGCCAGCAACAGGCAGGAGACTTTAGCACTTATAGGCCTGAAGGGGTGAAGGGAGGGAGTGGTTACTGTAGCACTCCAACCTGAAGGCCACCTGACAGGAGCTATAGCCCTGAACAGAGTAATGTAGCTACCATCACGTTGTGACCCAGCAGGAAATCACCAGGGGAATAACTATCAGTCTAACCTTCCTCCCACCATTCATTCTCTTACAGTACCTTCCTTTGGTCAAACCCAACAAAAATCCACAGGGCAAGAGAGGCCCATTGACGCAGCTCATTAAGATTTGCCTCTTGAGGCAGAGAACAATGTGAAGAAAGGCAAAGAGAAATTATGCAGGGACAGATGCAGAACAACACCTTACGGTTAGAATTGGCAGCATTTTCTTCTTTTTTAGTGGAATGCAAAATAATGCTGCATCTTACAATCAATGGCATCTTAAGAGTAAATGGACTCTAGCATGTGTAAGGTGGCCAAGCTCTAAAGAACTGTAGAACCTGAGGGGACGTTGGGTATCACTTAATCCAAGCCCCTCATTTTATAGAGAAAACTGAGCCTCAGAAAGAGGAAATGTCTTGTTCAAAAGCCACAGTAAGCAGCAGAGCTAGGAGTAGGAGCTAGGTCTCCTAACTGTCAAACCCAGTGTTCCTTATTGTACATCCCCCGCCTTTGAAGGGCTGGATTAACAAAAATGCATCCCTGACTCAGGCCTCACATTTTTCCCTGGTCTAAGCCAAACTGGTATCCACATGCTTTTCTCTATACCTGACTTTCATCCGCAACACAAGTGCTAAATGTAGACTAAAAATAGAAGAGACGCCATATGTGATTAGTATTATGGAATAAAGCTTTTAGGGGCTCTACTTCCTCAAGTTTAGAAGAGACTGTATCTAGATTCAGTTGGGTCTGATTAGATTCAGCAGGTTGGAAGACTTATCTAAAGTAAAAAAATATCCAGGCCTTCATTGCAGGTACTCTGAAACAAGGTCAGACTACACGCCTGGGGAATGACTTCAGGATACTTACAGGAGAACAAGAAAGATAAAAAGGATGTTAGTCGTCAAGCACGATGTTAGTCGTGTTTATGGGGAGAAATCAAAATTGAGGAAGAAAAAAGGCTCAAAGAAAAGACTGGTAGATGGGGTGTCTCAGGCCAATAGTCACATCAACAACTAGTGGGCAACAGTCTTAATTATCAAGTACCTTAAGTCACAAGATCCTTTCTGCCATATTCTCTACATCAATGCTTAAAGTTCATTGTGCTTGCAAATCAACTAAGGATCTTGTTATACTGAATATTCTGATTTAGTGGGTGTGGCTTGGGACCCAACATTTTTCATTTCCAACAAATTCCCAGGTGATGCTAATGCTGTTGATTTGTGAATCACACTTTGAGAAGCGAGTCTCTAGCTCATGAAAAGCACAAAATTTCTATCTGGGATGCAGTTTGATGAAGTACAAATAGCATTGACTTTGGGATCTGAAATACTAGCTGGATAATTTGGGCAACTTAACCTCTCAAATACTCATGTCCTTTATCTTTTTTTTTTCCTTTTTTCCCTGTTCAGGAAGCATTTATTGTTGCTCCAAGTTTAAGAATTTTCCCTGACGGAAAATCAATTACTTTCAGAAAACCCCCTGCATAACGCTACTCAGCTTCTGACTCTTGGTTTTTGCAGACATATCAACATATTTCTCTCCAATATGGATAATCATTCCACCCATGATCGATGGACCAGTCTTAACTTCCAATTTCAGTATCTGATTTTTACTTAGGAAGCTCTTCAGCATCGTTTTTAATTCAGAAAGAGTGACCTCACCTAAAGGAGATGTGGTGGTAACTGAGCAAGGTACTTCCCCACGGTGTACACTCATTATGGTAGAAAAGGCGGTAATGACTCCAGGGGTATTGTTCAGGCGACCATTTTCAGCAAGCAAATTCATCAGGTTGGATGTGAGGGGAGAAAACTTCTCTTTTGTGGTTATGTCATTTAGGGTTTTCACTTTAACAGAACACTTTACATAGGGATTCATCATTGAGGCAGCCATTTTGGGTTCCTTCAAGAGTTGTGCTACTCTCAACAATTCCTTTTCTACTTGTTCCAGTTTATTCTGCTTAGATGCAGTAGAATACAGAGCAGTGGCATATATCTGAACAGGTGGCCTCACAAGCTTAGTAAATGGCCTGACTACAGATGTACTGAAGCATCGCACCTGCCGGGAGAACCTGGGCACTACTGGGGCTGCCATCTTCTCCCGGGCAGCTGTAGGTCCCTTTGTATTTTTTAAACACAGCTAGTAAATTAGGTCACAATTTGTAAAGTACCTGATGTATAGTAGGTGCTCAATAAATGCCACTTTTGATCCTTTCCCTTGTCAGTACCCATGATTTATTGAGGAGAGGGCAAAGGGAGCGATGGTGCCAAACTTCATATTTACAGGTGAGCAAAAAAAAAAAATGAGGGTCAGATTGAATAGCTGAGCACCAAAAAGAGCTGTTCAACATAATCCTACTTTTAGAAACAGAAACCAGACACTCATCTAATCTGTGTGTGTCAATTCAGCAAATGCGGTTTTCTTCAAAGACAAATAAGTATTAAAACAGGCAAAATGGGTGACATACAACCAATCTTTAAACATACACAATCCATCTTCAAGTATTCAGGAATAACTTGCAATTGAACACGCTAGAGATATTCAGAAAGTGAATTTAATGAAAAAGACATTACACTTTGGAGGAAGTACAGGGTGGCACAAAGCTTTGGTCTGCGGTACAGATTCCACATAGAAGCTTAGAAGTAGGCATGTTAAGTGTTTCAGTATTGCTACTAATTTTGCACTAAACATGGCAAGACAAGTAAACAGGAACAGTCCTTTGTAGCCAACAATAAAACCAATTAAACTAGCAAAATGAAAGCAAACTTTCCATCATCTCAAGAGTTTTAAAAAAAATTGTTACTGTTTCTTAGAGTTCTTCCATCTTTTTCTCTCTGTCTACTTAAAAACAAAGACTATCATACATTTAAAATTTTGTTAAGAGGTAAATCTCATGTTAAGTGCTCTTATCACAACAACAACAAAAGAGCTATCAAGGCACAAAAATACATAGAGAACATTGTATTTCACATTGGTAAGTGAAAAAAGCAAGTAGGAAAAGGCTATATACCGTTATGACTCCAACAATATGACATTCTGAGAAAACTATAGAGACAGTAAAAAGATCAGTGGTTGCCAAGGTTTGGAACACAGGGGATTTTTAGGGCAGTGAAACTATCCTGTATGATAATGTAATTGTGGGTACATGATATGCATTTGTCAAAACCCACAGAACTGTAAAACACCAAGAATGAACCCTAATATAAGCTATGGACTTTAGTTAATAATAATGTACCAATATTGGTGCATCAATTGTAATATATGTACCACACCAATGCAAGATGTTAATCACAGGAGAAACTTGTGAGGGGAGAGAGCTGTAGTTTATGGGAACTCTCAGTACTTTCTGCTCAATTTTTCTATGAACCTGATACTTGTCTAAGAAGTAAAGTCTATTAGTTTTAAAACA
Source organism: Rhinolophus sinicus (assembly GCF_057876585.1). Classification (NCBI taxonomy): domain Eukaryota; kingdom Metazoa; phylum Chordata; class Mammalia; order Chiroptera; family Rhinolophidae; genus Rhinolophus; species Rhinolophus sinicus. The sequence goes on along the minus strand of NC_142518.1, from coordinate 28,760,702 downwards.
ATAAAACAGAGAGACCACCTTCCTATCAGAGCAGGAGTTTAGGAGAATAAATTGGAAGCCAAAGAAGGTAGGTGCCAGGGACAAAGCAGAAATGAATATACTCACATGTAGGTGACCCAGACTTTGGCAGAGTTATTTCGTCCCAAGAAGAGCCCCTATTCTAATGTCCCAGTGACTTTGATCCCTTGCTGTTCTTAGGAAACTGGAAGTGTGTCTTCCTTCTCTGGCCCACTACACACTGGGACTCATCTTCAGGCCCAGAGAAAAACAGCCTTCCCATGACAATTATACTCAATCCATGAATGGGGACTCAGTACAATCAGAATTGGACTAATTCTTATGCTGATGATGTTGTGCTCCTCTCACAAGTTTTTGAAATATTTGTACATTTATTTTGAGGAACACCTGCCTGGTAGAATGGATACAAAGGAAATCTCCAATGGAAGCAAACTGTTTTTCCCTGTGTCCTTAGCAATTTGTGCCTGGCCCAAACTGTAAACCTCATTCAGCAAAACAACAGGCCTGCCTCTAACTAGACCTGTATTTGTTAGAATTTATCAACCATGAATTGCTCTTCAGGCATGGGGTCCTCTTCTCACTTATCTACTCAAGCAGACATTATTTCTTCCGCTAATACCATAATGTTCCTGAGAGGAGTTCTCCACCTCATTACCTTTTCAAGGATGTTTGGTACTCCTTATAATTTGGCACCCTGGGAAGCAGCAGGGCAGCCCCCATACCCTCCACCCTGCAACCTAGCTCCGTGCATTCAGATGCTTTGCAAGCAAATAACTCTAACAGAGCTGGCTTTAGAGTTGACAGGAAAGAGCTGAAAATTAATATTATTTCCAGTGATCTATGTGGATAAAAAGCATTAAGGGCATTTCCTAAGGGGCTGGTATGTACCCCATCAGTCAGAGGGACAATGTAAGAGGATATTTAGGAATTCAGCAGGACAAATTAATTGGGGAGATGAGGAAGGTCAAAAGCAGAAAAATTCAGGAGTTTAGATTATCTTTTTTTACATCAACTAAAAGTCAATGATATCTCTTCAAAAATGTCCATTTATAAATAATGAATACCAGGAAAGGACAAAAAATAAAATCTATTCCCAACCCCCACTCCCTTCCTTGTTTCCAAATGAAAAAGATTTAAAAAACAAGTTTAATTGTAGGGACTCATCACTTCCCATGGATCTGCACAAAAAATTTCAACTTTCTTCTGAAGGAAAAAAAAAAAACCGTTGGCTAAGTTTGATGCACTTACTTTGGGGAAGGAAACTGAATCAAACAATAAAGGGACAAAAGTAAAATATCTGGATTCAAACACATATCTAGTTTCTGCTCATCTTTAAGAAGACATTTGTTTTTCTCAGCAAATGCCAATGATTTAAATTTTTGCTTTAACTATTACAATTAAATATTTTATTTGCCTGCTATATTAATTTCTGCCTCATTCAGAGAAAAGGGAAAGCAAAATACAGACAAGTCTCATCTTGTGCAGAAAAACTGAAAAGTAGGATCTCCTACTGAATGTGAGTATTTTATCATTTATAGGCAATATTAATTACATATTCTACTTCCCTTTTCCAAATATGAAAGGAACCTTCTACCGGAACAGTTTGATGAATTCTAGAAATGAAGTACAACAGATGATCTCTGAAACGCTATGCATTCCTCATAGTGACAGCAGTAGTTTGTATTTCTCTGGAATTTGTTTTGACACAATGGCAAATTTCTTTCTGTAGATAAAAAGCATGATTCTGAGCAATATCCGTGTGAGGAAGGCAGGTTGATCTCCCTAATATGGGGTCACAGAAAGAGACAGACTTTACATTGGAAGAGGGTGCTAAGGAAAGGGGAAGAAAGATGGCTTCCTTGTAGGTTTCACAACTTGTTAACAAAAAAGGACCTTTCTCTCTATAAAATTAATTTTTGTAATATTTATTATCTACTCAGATGAAGTAGGAAATTCCTGCTTCAAATAAATAAGTGACTAACACCCTAAAAACAAATAAATGACTAACACCTACAATGGATAACACAGTACAAATGTTTTTTTAAAAATTATTTTTGCTGTGTACTGGAGACCACTTCACTGTACAAAGAATGTTTAACACCTAACCAAGCATCCAGGAAAAGTGGGGCCTAAGAGATTATGAACCACAGAGTTATAATTAGCTCACTAATAATAACCGTTTTTTCTACAACGGGTTAAAATTTACAAAGCATGTTTACATATATTACCTCATTTGATATTTTCAATTACTCCAAGGTAGCCCAATTATTCTTATTTTACAGGCAAATACATGAAGGCCTAGACTGGATAATTAACTTGAGTGAGGTTACATGGTTGGTAAGTAGTTAAGTCAAGACTTGAGTTACTGTCATCTGAGTCCAAGGTTAGGTTCCTTCCACCTCACCGTGGTTGACTTGGAATTAATAATGTCCAGGTTAGCCAAATCCAATTTGCCATTATCACGCAGAGTTGGTTCAAATAATATGGTCAAGATAATTTGTCCTCTAATGTAGTTTTTCTCAAACTGTGATATACTTGTATTAGAATCACCCAAGAAGTTTGATAAAAATGATGGAAATTTCTTGTTCAGTAGGTTTCGAGTAATGTTCTGAAATCAATGTATTAAATTTACCCTCCAGACAATTCAGAAAATCCTTTGGAATCCTTGATGTGGCCCAATTTCCATGGCTACTGTTAAAACTTTGCCAGATCCAATGTTTATTATAGTTTTTCCTGTGTTGACTTCCTCCTCCTATTTCTTTTCCTTAATTTCAGAGGCCATAAATGACACCACTGTAGGAGGAAAACCCTCTGCCAATCTCTAAAGGCTATGCTCAGTTAACGTGAAATATCTACATAAAAGAAAAAACAAACATTGATCCAAGCCCCAAATGCCATAGGCTTTCACTCTGAGGTGCTTCTGGGACTTGATACAAGGTGTGATCAAACAATATGGTGAATGTTTAAATAAAATAAAATTACAGTAAAAGACATATTGCCATTAACCCCCCTCAAAATACTCCCTCTTTGCTTTGAACACACTTATCCCATCGTTCTTGTCACTTTCTGAAGCAGTTCTGGAAGTTCTCTTTCCTGAGTGTCTTTAGTTGTGCTGTTGTGGCTGCCTTGATGTCCTGAATCGATTCAAAATGTTTACCTTTCATGGTCATTTTGACTTTGGGGAAGAGCCAGAAGCTGCACGGTGCCAGACCTGGTGAATAAGGTGAATGAGGACACAGTGCAGTGTTTTTGACAGAAATTGCCGTACCAGAAGTGATGTGAACCTTGATCACAAAATACGATGAATGCTGCTGCTGAGTGCCATCTAATGGAAAGGCAGGGATCTTCAACACGGGAAGCGGCATGTTGAACCTTAGTGACAGTGTGTGACAAGTTTCAACTTGTTCAGTGCAGTCAGTTGGGTGTGAGCTATGGTTGAGAGAAGAAGTGTTTCAAAGTGTGCCATAAATCATCCTCTATCATGACAATGCTCCATGTCACACATCGTTTCTGGTATATGATACTTTTTGTCAAATAAAAACATTATAGTGTGTCCTCATCTACCTTATTCACCAGATCTGATACTGTGAGACTTCTGGCTCTTCCCCAAAGTCAAAATGATTCAGGACATTGAGTCAGCCACGACAGTGCAACTAAAGATACTCACAAAAGAGGACTTTCAGAACTGTTTTAGAAAGTGGCAAGAACGATGGGGTATGTTCAAAGTGAGGGGGAGTATTTTGAGGGGCATTAATGGCAATGCATCTTTCACTGTAATAAATTTTTTAAAACTTAAACATTCACCATTCACCGTATTTTTTGATCACACCTCATATTTCGATCCATTTTGCTTCTAAAAGTAGGGTTTGTCCTTATTTCTTCCATTGCTTTCTTGTCCCCCGCCAAATATAAACCACAGTCTCTCTCTCTCTAGGGTAGTAGGTGATGATGAGACTAATATCACTGTGAATCAGGTGGGCTGTCATCCACTAGTTATCTAAGTATTTAATGATCACCGGTCATGTATCTGTGTAAGTTTAAGGAAAAGGAAGCCAAGAATATGAAGTCCCATCAAAATATCATTCATTGTTTTCTTTTTGCTCTTTGTCCAGAACACTTTTGACTGTATCAAACTGAAAAGTTAGCAAAGTCTTAGAAAGTCCTTTATAGCACAGGTAAAGAGAGTTGTTCTCACTTCCACAAGCTATGTAACCTCCATTGGAAGCGAGGGCTACAAAGTTTTTTTCATTGAGATGATCCTTGAAGGAACGTAGACAGTATGGTTTCCCTACATTCCACAGCGTTAGCTGGCTGTCTGTTGAGGTGGAGACAATTTCCTTATCACTCATAAGAAACTGCTTTTCGGTGTCATTTGAATACGTGACTGGCTGTTTACTGTTACGAAGATCATAGTAGTGGACTCAGTGATCTGCACAGCTGAAAGCCAAATGGTATCTAGAAGAGGCGCTGAATTTAACACAACACTCGTTAGCCTTCGCCTCAATGCTTGCCACTGAGATGTCTAGGTTGGTAGACCACAGCTTCACTTTTGCATCATGAGAACCTGAAGTCAAGCGTTTAGGATCCATCAAATTAAAATCAACACTCCAATACCTCTTCTCATGCTCCTGATAGACCTTTGACCTCTGTCCTGTGAATCCATCCCATAAGATGATAGGGCCTTCATAGTCATTGCTGGCTAATAGGTTCTTATGATAACTACTCCAACTGATACAGCCAATTTTGGAAGTGCTGGTCATTTCATTTTCAGGGTAATGAATATTCACCGTATCCTAAATGACTGTGCCATATTCATAGACTTTCATCTTCTTTGTAACCCCAGCAATCACAAAATAGTCACAATCCTGGTCAAATTCGATACAAATGAATTTGTTAGTGCTGTGTGCTGGACGGCACTGACAGATGGGGAATCCAATGTGCTGATTGCTGTCAACAGTCAGGGTACAATTAAGGTGCTGGAGTTGGTATGAGGGTTTACGCAGTTAAATTGTACTTGATCCTGCTGACATACATCTGCAGCTGACAATGAGAGAAGACAGAAACTGTCATGTCATGTGTCTCCCCAAGGTCATCATGGATTTTGGATTTGTTTTGAGTATTTTTTTCTTCTACCTTTTTTCCTCCTTTGGGACATTGGGGATACCCAGCGGACTCTCCACCATTAGTGTAACTCTATGGACTTTGCTGCTGTTGGTGGTGTGGTTATCTAACTTTTGTGAGAAGGAAGCAAATTCTTTTGAATAAAAATAAATTTTAAAAAATGAAAGTTTATTGAGCCACACACCAAAAACATCATTGTTTTTGTGACCTGGAAAACCTACATCCTTATGATTTCAGTGATAATAACAACATCAGTGAAATGAGAGCTGATAAACTGAATCCCATTTGTCCTGAAGCCACTATTTACAAAGTAAATGGATAATATCAGGTTTTTAAGCTCGCCCATGTCCCTTTACAACTTGTCTGATTCAACTGATGGAAAATGGAGCACTGATACCTCCAAACAAGGGGCAGGGTGCTTCTGGCAAGGCCATGGTCTCTTCTTCTGAGAAACTGATATTCTGGGCAGAGGGCACACTTGGTGCTTTTATCTGTGCTGAGACAGGATGGGATGAACTGTCCAGGGTTGTAACTACAGTAGTTGTGAAAGCTTGCTTTCAAAGGACCAATGAGTCATCATATTCAGAGATTTTTCTTGATGTGTGTAGGCCCCAATTTACTCAGCTGTTAATTGGAAGTTAGAAATAGTGGTCTCTCTAAAGATGCCAACTGGTCTAATATTCTATGATGTTACGTGTTTTCATTTTCACTTATTTTGCCAATATTTTTATTTTTCCTTTTTCTACCTACACTTTAATGCATTTTACAAAATATTTGGTATCTCTAGCTATTTATAAGTGCCAATATTTTTTAGTTACCTACTCTGAATTAAGTACAATATAGCAGTGAAAAAATATAAATATTGCCTCTGCCCTTATCAATCTTACATTCTAGGGATATGGCAGGGAGGGACCAGACACAGGCATTAAAAGACTCATTACATCAATAATTTCTTATAATAGTGATGTGTGCAGTAAAGGGGAAATAGAGGCAGGCTGTGGTGACCTAGTCAGGCAGAGGGTCATGAGGGGAGGTTTCCTGGAGCAGGTAACATTTAAGACCTGGATGATTAACAGAGATGAGGCTGGTGAGGTGGAGAAGCAAGAAGATTCTTTGCAAAGGTCATGAGATGGGACGGAGCTTGGCACAATTGAGAAGCAGAAAAATGCACTGTGTGACTGAAGGGAAGGGAAGGGGAGGGGAGGCATGACCTGGGGCAAGCCGGAGAGGAGGCAGCAACCGTCTTATGCAGGGTCTGACAGGCTGTGAGGAAGAATTTGTATTTTATTGTCAGGGCAATGAAAAGCCATGGAGGGTTTTAAAGCATGATCAGATTTGCATTTTTTTAAAAAAAGATCACTCTGGGGATGGACAGATAATGATAAGTAAATATAGCTAATGGTAGAAGCTGAATTTAGGTGGTGGGGATAAGGGTATTTATTGTAAAAATCATTTCAAGTTTTCTGTATGCTTTAACATTTAAAAATAACATGTTGGAAAAATCTGGCCATCGTATGGAGAATGGATTGAGGGAGGGCAAGAATAGCTGCATACATGGCAGCTAGGAGACTTGTAATACTTGTAGAAAGCGTTGATGGTAGGTTGGACTAGGGTGGTGGCATAGAAATGGCAAGAATTGGACAGGCTTTTGAGATATCTAGGAGGTAGAATCAATATGGTTTCCTGATTAATTTTGCCTCAGGGTAAGGGAGAGGTATAAATCAAAGATCACTACCCAGTACCTAGTTAGTATAACCAAGTGGATGACAGTACCAGGTACTGAGTCAGGATGTACTAGAGTAGAAACACATGGGTGCAAGGCAGATGGAGGAATGAAGAGATCAGTTTGAATACGTTGAAAACATGAGCTATCCTGCTGGAGATGTCCAATAGGCAGTTGGATGTGGGTCTGGGGCTGGGAGGAAGGGTCTCGGTCGGAGATGTGAGTTGAAGTGATAAGCATATAAATGGTCATAAAACAACAAGAGCACAGTACATAATAATACCCGAGAGTATGTAGAAAATGAGAAGAAAGAACAAGTACTCAAGAATCCAATGAGGGATATAAATGATAAATGTCTAACTATTACATTAAGCTTTGTGTACCTGAAACTAATTAAAAAAAGTTATAAAAATTGTGAAAGCAATGAAATTAATCATACATTCATAAATATATTCATTAAATCTCAAAACAAAACAAACAAAACAAGAATCCAATGTTAAACACTTACCAATGTTTAACAGAGAAGGAGAGGGAGCAACTAATGACAGAAAAATTAAGCATATATGATATTACTGATGGCCTCTATTGATGGGCTTTTGGGTTGTTTCCAATCTTCTGCAATAATAACCCTTGTATGTACTCATTTCTTACATATGTATCTATCTTTAGGATGAATACCCCAAAGTGAAATAGCTGCATTATATACAGAGGGTGCCCAAAAAATGTACACACATTTTAAGAAAGAAAAAAATCTGCATTAAAATTACACCCATTGTAACCGCTTTGAGCACCTTTTTGTTTTGCTTTTTTTTTTTTTTTTTTAAATTTTTACTCGGAAATATTGGGGAACAGTGTGTTTCTCCACGGCCCATCAGCTCCAAGTCGTTGTCCATCAATTTAGTTGTGGAGGGTGCAGCTCACTGGCCCATGTGGGAATCGAACCAGCAACCCTATTGTTCAGAGCTTGCACTCTAACCAACTGAGCCATCCGGCTGCCCCTGAGCACCTCTTGTAATTGCAGAAGTCAAATGTGACTTGTATTCATCTTTTGTTAATGGTATATATTATTACAATTTTAATACAGTTTTTTCCTTTCTTAAAATGTGTGTACAGTTTTTTGGCACCCTCTGTGTGTGTGTGTGTGTGTGTGTGTGTGTATTGAATTTCACTGCTTATTAAAAAAAAGACTGCTTATAAAAGCCACCAAACATAGCTTACTTAACCATATTTAATGTGGCATTTGATAGGACTGGTTAAATTTGTTATATACCTACAATGTAATACCCTGTAGCCATAAAAAAGAATGAGGTTGTCAATATATTGTGATATGGAAGGGGAGGAAGGAAGACTTACTTTTCACAACTTTGAAGTACTTGAATTTTGCGACATTCACATGCATTACCTATATTTAAAAAATTCTTTGTACTTCTATGTCATCTTTAGTAAAAAAGAGTGACCTAAAGATCAATTTACCTTTTATTTCTGAGAGCAACACCAATAGGTTTCTGATGGACTACATCGCTGGGTTTTGCAAAATGGAAATACCCAGTTAAATGTAGGATTTTATGAAACCATGATACAGAGAATTGCTCTAAATGTGGCAAAGGTCTGAACACATAAAGTTCATGCTCGTTTTGAGTTCGTTATAAAATTTGGAATTTATTACTTTGCCACTTTTATTATTAGTGAATAAATCCACTTCATTTTGTCTATTTTAGAGATGTCTCCAGACTTCACCATCACCCCTCTGACCTAAAAACACAGAATGAGTCACATCAAGTCTGAAGACAATTTATTTCTACAATATAGGAAGTAGTGATGATCTTACATATTTTGTGTTCTGTTTTTAAGAAGGGCAGCATAGGAATGTGGGTGTGAGTTTCTAAAAAATGTGCCATAAGTAGGAAGCTACACTTAGACCAGTAACTTCCATTTTCTAGAATTAGATAGCCTATTTTTAAAAAATAATATTGAAAATGGGTTGCTTATTCTCTTACTAAGAATAATGCTAAATATATTCTTAACAATGTATTCCAAATTCAAGGAGAAATTTAGAATACGAAATAATAAGCTAGAAGAAGCCCAAAGATGATTCTAGCTTTCCTACTACGGAAATTCAGTTTCTATCCTTTTAAGGATTTTATATGAATTCAAATAAAACAAAAATGAGTTGAGGGGCTATAAGATGACTCCAAAAGAAGAGCAGGTCAGGTATGTTCATACTCAAATAATCAGACTTTACTCCGTCTCCCTTCATCTATGTCCCCCCGTCCACCCTGATCACTCCAAGGACTGCAGTGGAAAGAACACTGGCCTCGGAGTCACACCCTGGATTGAAGTCCAGAAACAGTCACAACTTCTATATGATCTTGGGCAAGTCATTTCAGCTCAGTGGGTTCAGATTTGGAATTTACAAAATGAGGAACTAAGTCTGGAGGCTGCTTTCAGCTTTAACTATCTTTGCATCTAAGTTCAGGAGCTAAAGCATCTGAAAGACCAGGTGACAGAAGGTATGGCAGATTGAACTATTGGCCATGATTCTTCATCCCTTCTTGCATCCTCACTCTTGCCATGGCTTCACTGTGAGCAGAGAGTATTTCTCTGCCTCTTGATTTTGGGCTTGGCCATGTGTCTTCCTTTGACCAATGGAGTATCAGTAGACACGACACAAGTAGGGCTCAAAATGTATGTTATATCTTATTCCCTTTTAGTTCATGACTTAGAACATTTTATAAAATACATGTTTATAACGGACCTCTCTAATAGCTAGGTCGTAACTAGGGTGACCCTACATCCCAATATTCCAGGTCAATCCTGGTTTACATCTATTGTTCTGGTGTAATGAGTTAACTCTTCTCACTCTGAAAAATGGGCTGATTTAGATGATAAATTATACAGTCACCAAAGAAAAACTTTTCAGTTCATCTTGAAAACTTACCTAGGTAAGCCACAAGATTGCTACAATAACAGGGCCACCTCCTTGCCCCAGCAAGCATCCCTACAATGACTTCTTTAGATCACGGGGATTCCCAGGGTGAGGAAAGGGTAGCCAGTACCCTTTCTTACTCTTCAAGGGATCTACATTCTGAGTGCCCCCCTTTTCCCTCAAACCATTTGAGGAAAACTAAATTAACTCATAACTAGAAAAACTTTGGGGACTCCTAATCTCAATTGTACTGTCAAATAAGTTTGTACCATTTCCCTTATGGTATAAAACCTATGAATCATTGCACAATTTGCTTGTTAACAGGACAGTTTGGTACACTTTTTATCATCCAATCAAGAAGGCCCTGGCCCATGAACATGTAGAGATACGTGCTTTTGTAGACACTCAGCAAGACCCCAAATGTTAATCACCCTGGTATCTCTCCCCTTATGTCTCACTGCCCTCAGGTGAGGAATGGCAGGGAAGAGGAAACCCAGGTCCCAAGCATGCTACTGGTAGGAAATGGCAGCCAGACAGTTCTGGGAGGCCTCATTTTGGAGAACGGTACCTTCAGAGCTGACGCTTCCCCATGCTGGAACGGAGCATGAGTATACCCTCTACAGGAGTCCCAGGATTGTCGGCCATCTTCTGCCAAAGGTGTAGCTCTTCCCCCTGAGAGTCCATCCAATCCACGTTCTTCCCATGACTCATACCTAAAGAAGGGAAAAGGGAGCATTGTACTTCACAGATGAAATGCTTTGGTCTTCTGGAAGACACCTATCGACCTCTGAGGGGACCTTCTGACCAGAGAGCCCTTCACTGGTTTGTTCTCACATCCAGTGAGTGGTGTTAGAATGGAATACATCTTTTGCAGCCTAACTATTCTCTTCTGCCTAGATGATGAGAAATAATCAGGATGGCTCTACAGGTTCATTTCTTCCCCACTTTGGTAGTTTAGCAGACAGCTGGCTTATTTGGACTGAGCTAACATGACAAAGGAATGGGCTGAACTGGGCTCTGAGGCTGTTCCTTTGTGACAAGGCCATTTCTCTGACCTCGGGAGTTTTCACTTCAGTGGTACATACATTCTTGGCTCTCCTTAATCTATAAATAAGTAGAGAATCATAGGGATGGGGTCCTTCTCAACAGAAATGTTGACCATGGTACAATGCAGACAGACCACCTATGTCTGGACTAAACTGTTGGGGGGTTGCATGTGCTCCATCACTATAATTCCCCTCCCTCCCCATTCTCTCTGTTATAGTTGTCTTCTGGCACCAGTGGTCTGTTTCCATAACCTGTTTGAACAACATTCGATGCTACTTTTTACAGAAAAAAATTATTCCTTTTCAATTCAACTAGTGTGAGTAATGGCTGCAAATGTTGGACAGAAATGAGAAGAGGATGAAGTCAAGTTGGTCCTGGAAGTCCTCCTCTCCCCTAGAAGCCTGTGTCGTCTTGGTGATCCTCTCCTGAGCAAAACCTGAAGTACGTCCCAAGAAAGCAGTTGGAATTCACTTAAAGTGTAAATGATATTTTGTGAAAAGAATGAATATAAACATTATACATCCCAAACGTTTAGCTGAGGGATACAAAGTTATGCAGTAGTATTTTTATTTTGAAAAAATGAGTAAGTCCTCAGCTAAAGGCATGGAGCATCTGTGGAAATTTCAGGAGTCAGTTATGCTGACACCTACTACATATCACACTTGCAGGAACCACTCCCCTGCCCCATGCCCAGTCACAGACCATTGCAGAGTCCCCAAGTCCCTCACCGCTTCCAGAATTCAAACGAACTCCTCCCAGAAAGATGTTGCTGGAAAAGGCCTCTTTGTCCCAGACGGTAAGTTCTAGGCAAACATTCTTTAAATCCTGGGGATGCAGGCCACTGAACGTGAAAGTATGATTCCACTGAGGGTTAACGCTCTTTTTTATTACCAGAGTTTTGTGCTTGGTGGCTTTGCTATCATCAGGGAGCAGGTAGCTGCAGGAGAAAGTGCAATCAAGTCATCAGAGAGGCAGTGGACTGAAAATGACATTCTTGAGTAGTCATTTCAATTTCCCATAATTCCTGGTGTGTGTGTGTGATATATGTATTGGATTTTCTCTCCCAGGTTCTTATATGCTTAAATATGGATTTACTTCGTGGGATGTTTTATTATTTCTTTTAAGTAGGGCAACAGTAAGCTATCTATACTCTCTTTTCTAATCCTATTTTAGTCCTTCCCTCATCTTGAAATGAAAATATCTCCTGCGGTAGATATTATTTAATGTATTTAATGTCCTGCTTCCTATCATCTTTGGCCCACCTCCAGGTTGGCTTGAAGCCAGGATGAGCTGTTCCTGGCATGCTGCCAGTTTCCTACCTCAAGTACCTGTTTCTTGGCTTCCCCAGGTAAGGATTTTCTCAGGTGCGATGTGAGTTGACTCACCTTATGCGCAAGGAATCTTGGGATCACTAGGGATTTAATGTCCCTAGGAACAACCCTCAACCAACGAGTTTTGGAAATTGATGGATGAGTCCCATAGCTTCCTGTCCCTTAAAGGGACAATACTAAGGTACATTCCACAGAGTTCTTTGTTGCTTCCCCAGTAGAACTGAGCCCCAATTGCCCACCGTAGTCACCTGCCTATTAACATATTTTTATCAGCTTCCCTCCTTTCCCTGTCTCCTTTTCTCTACTGTCACTGGTGCTTCCTGGAATCTCTTCTCAAATAAAATGCCTGTATGGCAGGACTTGTCTCCTATGGTCAAAACAATTTTTGACCATGTAGAGATTGAGGCTCTAGGTACCCGATGAATCAGGGAGCAGGCTTTAGGGAAGAAGACATATGGGTATGGAATTATTACATCAAACCAAACGTGAAAAATGCCGCAAAACAAATGACCTTACAATAAAGAAGATACATTAAAACACTTGAGATTTCATTTCATGTATCAAGCAGAGACTACTTATCTCCCAATATTCATTTTCTCCTTATTCTTCTCTAAAAAAAATCCTCATTTTTTTAAAAAGTTAGAAACAAGATTTTCCAGAATAAAGACTACCTTCCCCAGCCCCCCTTGCAGCTAGTATAGTTATGTGACTAAGTTCTGGTCAATAGGATATAAGAAGTAGTTTTGTATGAAACTTCTGGGAAGTATATTACCAGATGGATTTGGATGGGATAGCTGAAAATTCGAACAGCTATCTTGGCCCATGAAGTGGACACCATAACAAGATGAAGAAACCTGGATCCCGGATCATCATGATGCTTCCATACCTGCCCTAGATACCTTACCTTTAGTTTTTGTTTACATGCAAGAGAAAAAAACACACAAACTTTTGTTTTCTTTAAGCCACTGCTATGCGGGCTCACAGACAGAGCTAATATTAACTGATACATTTTATAATATTAAACTTTATAGGAGGGTCTATTCTTGCTCTCGTGCTCTTCAAAAAATCTGAGGTCCCTTTAAAATCAGCTCAGTGCAGAAGTGTCACTAGGGAAACAATTTACTAGAAAGCTACTGGCCATTTAAAAAGTTATAGAACAAAGATACTGTCCTTCATAATTGCTGCTTTATGAATTTTCAACATAATAAAGTGAAAACTATTTCAGAAAATGTTAAGTCACCTCTGTAAGGCCACAGTGAAGCCATAGGCAAGGAGCCATCCCCTCATCTCACCAGACAGTGAGCAGGAAGAGGCCTGGACTGGATGGTGGGGCTGGTGAGGCAAACTGCGATGGCAGGATCCAAATAAAGCATCTCACTACTGTGAGAAAGCGTGAAGGACAGATGGACCGGGATTCAGGTACACACACTCACCAGTGGGGAAGCCCCAGACATCTGCTTCTCTTTATTATTCGCCTTATCAAACAATGTCTGCGGGTAAAGGCTTGACTCATTTCCTTGTAGGGGAAATTACACTTTTCAAAGAAGGATTGAGGAGAGGGACAATACTGTCATCTGACACAAAGAGTTAACCTCATGGGAATTTGTTTGGCTTCATGTGTTCTATGGCATTCCATGAGAGCAAGGACCACGTCTTAGTTTCAAAACTGCAGCACTTAGTACTTGGTACATGTGCATTTATGTATTTGCTTGAATCAATGAAAAATATCCTTCTTGTTCTAGTTCCTCTAATTATAGGAGAAACATCTCAAATAGAAATCAAGAGATATTTGTTGTTGGGTTGTCTAGAACGGGCAAGAAGGTCCATTTCAAGGGCTGTATTCCCTTAAGAAACAAAGTGGGCACAAATTCCCAGCAGGGAGTTCCAGACCTTCCCCAAAGCACTCTCCAGGGAGGATGCTCTGACATCTCCACTTTTTTACTATTTCCCTCAAGAGAGCACATCACCAAGGATCCAATATTTTTGTTGTAGCATACTGTCAGCACCAATAAAAGTACATTACACATAGAAAAATCATACTTTCTCCTCCTTTAAGAAATGAATTGCACAGGAAAATTTGCCCATCTTGAAGGTGAGAGTGATGGGAAATCCTGAAATACGCTGGAAGTGCTGAGGGCTAGAATAAGCAGTTCCCTCTATACTCATGTTATTTTAGATGGAAGAGCCAGCAGTCAAGGGTAGCTCTTTCCTAGTACATGTCAAATAGGAAGAGCATAGAAACCTCATTGCCACCCCTGTCTCATGGATCGCAGATTCTTTCATCTCCCATTAAGTGTCATCTAAAATGAACTAAAAGTTACCCCTTCACAAAGCTATCGGAAGAGCCTCCTGACTTCACAGCAGTCAGATTCTTTGCCTCTTTGATGAACACTTCTAGTACTCCTCCAGAAATTATAGGTGACTCCTTCTTCTTTCCCCTTTTAACGGTCTTCTTTCCTGCATAAGCCATCAAAATGAAAAAGGAAAAGAGGAAGAAAGAGAGAGAGAGAGAGAGGAAAAGAAAAGGGAGGTGGTGGAAAAGGAGGGAAGAGGAGAGATGAGAGATTAATCAAAGGTTCCATTTCAAAATTTACAAAGAAAATCTACAAAGATTTATTTAATTTTCTTTTTTTTAAATTAAAGTTTATTGGGGGTGATAATGGCTAGTAAAGTTACATAGATTTCAGGTGTACAATTCTGTATTACATCATCTATACATCACATTGTGTTCTCACCACCCAGAGTCAGTTCTCCTTCCATCACCATATATTTGATCCCGTTTAATCAGTTTTTAAGTTTTATTTTTTATATTAGATCCAGGTTTGCAAAACAACATAATGATTAGATATTTACACCCCTCACAAAGTGATAACCCCCCAAGTCTACTACCCCTCTGACATCATATACAGCTGTTACAATACCATTGACTGTATTCCCTATGCTGTACTCCACATCCTGTCTCTGTCTACATACACACACACACACACACACACACACACACACACACACACTTAATTACAGTTGACATTCAATACTATTCTACTTCAACTTCAGGTGCACAGCGCATTGGTCAGGCATCTACACAATCTATAAAAAAAGATGAAATCTTACCATTTGCAACGACATGGACGGACCTAGAGTATATTATGCTAAGTGAAATAAGCCAGACTGAGAAAGGCAAATGCCATATTATCTCACTTATATATGGAATCTAAAGAACAGAATAAATAAGCAAACAAAACAGAAATAGACTCAGAGATACAGGAAAAAAGAACTGATGGTTGCTAGATGGGAGGGGGGTGGGGATGGGGGAGGTGAAGGGATTAGAAGGTACAAACAGGTAGTCACAATACAGCCACGGGGATGTGAAACACAGTATGGGGAATATAATCAATAATGTTGTAAAGATTATGTGGGGTGCCAGATGGGCACTGGACTTATCAGGGGGATCACTTCATAGATTGTGAAGATTAATTTCATTTGCTAATTGAATCAGGTCTTCACATTACTGTATGTCTTTCCATGTACTGATTTAAATGTTTTTTACCGTATTAGATTCCTTCCAGGTAGGTCTTTCATGTGTGTTTATTGGAAAAAAATGACCACATAATTTTTAAAATTTAAATACTCCCCTACAAGGTATATCTTTTCACAAGGTATAAAGGAAGATCCTGAGAGCTTCCTGGGCCACATTCCTGCTCTCACTGGGAAATAGCTACAATGAAAGCCACACACAAGCATCAAGCCTCCAAAAGAGCAAATTCCGTAACTCCATTCTTTGATGTGTTAGTCTTCTAAATTGTCAACTCCATGCAGGGCCAGCTCCAAAGATGATAGCCCAGGCACAATTACATTTTTGAGTGAGAGAAATCTCTTCCCACATTACACTTTTATTATGACAAAATGTGCTGAAACATGAATAAAAACTACCACTACCATTATCTAGTACAGTTTTAAACACTTTACATGAATGAACCTATTTAATCCTTACAATATCCCTATGAAGTGAAGAAACCGAGGCCAAGAGAGAGAATGTTACTTGCACAGGGTCACACTGAAGAGGGTGATCGTGAATGGAAGGACAGAGAAGACAGCCTTTAGGAGTTGATGGAAGGAGAAGGGCAAGAGGGATTGAAAAGTTGACTCCCTCTGATTTTTCCTTTACATTCTGTATTCTAGGTCATCTTTTTCCTCAAAACTCCCTGTGTAGCTATGAATGTCATAAATCCATAAGGCAGCTATCTACACCTCCCCTCTCCATAGAGTGTCCCTCTATACACCACTCCACCCTGGGGAAGATCTTGTATCTCCGGGACTTCCAGGAAACAAATCTCACCATTTAAGCCAGTTTCTAAGTATGAACTTCGTCCTTTCCTTGTAATAATCCCACATATATAGTACAGTGGTACCTCGGTTTTCTAACGTAATCCACGAGTTCTGAAACGTTCGAAAACAGCCGACAGCTAGGCCTCAGGGTCTTGCACTCAGCGGAAGCCGTGTGACATGTTCGACTTCTGAGTCGTGTTCGAAAACCGAAGCATTTACTTCCGGGTTTACAGTGTTCATAACCCAAAATGTTCGTCAACGGACATGTTCAAAAACCAAGGTACCACCGTATATACTTCCGCACTCTCCTCAAAAGACAATGATACCTAATCCTTTAGACTGATTTAATCTGTGTAATGCGAAAGTAACATAGTCCAACCAATTCCTGACCCCCATTCCCTAGCTTCTAGAAACAGAATATCCTTGATCAAAGTCATTGGTTTTTACTCTACCTTGAAGTTGTCCTAGTGGAAGCATCAGGTTCTCCTCTGGGGGAATGTAACGTAAAACAACTGTCAGCTCTCCTTTGTATTGAAGGCCAATGTCAGCAGAAAATTCCACCTAGCCAAGGGGAGACAGGTAAAAAGAAAAAGTGAGAACGCTTGTTTTATTATTTTGTAGCCCATGTTTGTACAATATTTACTTGGCTTAAATGTGACAACCCATTTCCATTCAACTATGATAGCACTTATTGGTTTAAGAGATGTCTTAGGTATGAGAAGAGAGAGGCTGGAGAACTCTATGAAAGCATTTGCATATAACATTTAACATTAGAATCAAAGTAATTTGATGGGAGATATATAGCACATATGGTCAGTAAATAGATACTGAGTGCCTCTGATGCAGTAAGGACTGTACTATCACCAAACACACACACAGTTTGGGGAATGAGGCAAGAATACAGATGCCACTGCAAACAGCCTCATAAGATACTTCTTCCTGTCTGTCCGTGATGTCTTAAGATTTTCCTGAATGACCAAGAGGGGGAAAGTAGACAATAATGCTTGATTCACATTGGGTTGCCAGTCACCAATTATTAAAAAATTATATTGGTAATTTTCACATCATTAAAATTCAACGTGGAAAAACTGGCTCCTTCAAACATTGCTGGCAGTAATACAAAATGGTACAGCCATTCTGGAAAACAGTTTGCAGTTTCTTGTAAGACTAAACATACAACTGGCATACAATCTAGCAATTGTACCCTTGGGCATTTATCCTAGAGAAATGAAAGTTTATGTCCACATAAAAACCTGTACAGAAATATTCATATCATGTTTATTTGTGATAGTAAAAAACTAACACAACCTAGATGTCCTTCAACAGGTGAATGGTTAAATAAACTGTGGTATAGCCATAGCATGGACTACTACTCAGCAACAAAAGGGAATGACTATTGATACATGCAACAGCTTGGATGAATCTTAAGAGAATTATGCTGAGTAAAAAAAAAAAAAGTCAGTCTCAAAAGGATATATACTATACTATTCCATTTACACGACATTGTTAAAATGACAAAATAATAGATATGGAGAATGGACTAGTGGTTGCTACGAGTCAGGGATGGGAAAGGCAGGAGGGAAGTGGGAGTGGTTATAAAAGAACATGAGGGATCTTTGTAGTGATATAACTGCTCTATACTTGGCTGTGGTGGTGGATACACAAAGTTCCACATGTGATAAAATTGCACAGAACTAAATATACAAACACACACAAATGAAAACTGAGGAAATCTGAATAAAATTGGTAGGTTATATCAAGGTCACTATCTTCACTGTCATATTGCACTATAGCTTTGCAAGATGTTATCACTGAGGGAAATTGGGTAATGGCTACTATTTATTATAACTTCATGTGTATCTACAATCATCTCAAAAATCAAGTTTAAACTAAAAAAATTAAATGTGAACCCAGAGCTTCTGTTCTGTAGGTCTCCCAGTTGCCATTGACTTAACTAAACTTTAATTTTTCATAAACAGGGTAAAGAAAGTAATATACTTTCTCAGGGTTTTTTCCTTAAGGATCTGACTCTTGAGCACTGAATCAAGTGTTGAGAACTGCTCTGAGAGAAAGCAGACTGACAGAATTCAGAAACCTAAAAACTCACAGCAAAGTCAGAAGCTGTACAAGCCTCAGCAAAAACGACCGACACCATTACAAAGAAACGGAATCCTTGCTTGATTTTCTTTCTTCTTGGTGGTGGTAAAACTTATTAGTAAGAATGGAAAAATCATTTTAAGTATTTTCTGTAATTCAACCATGTTACCATGGGCAAAAATGTGATTAGATGGTAAAATAAGATTGTCCATCTAATATTTAATCTGATTATTTTAGATCAAGTAACTAGTAAAAGGACTTTTCTTCTTTGAAGTTTCAGTAAATTTTACGTGAACGTCATATATGGAAAATTATAATGGACATTATGGCAGATTAAAGAGGTCAATACTTTTTTGACACTGTAGCCAATGGGAGGTATGGTGTTTGTCCTCTCTCTTTGCATCAGAGTGAGCTCTGTGATTGCTTTGACTGGGAGAATATGGCCACAGTGACAATGTGCCAGTTTCTGGGCCCAGG
Source organism: Rhinolophus sinicus (assembly GCF_057876585.1). Taxonomy (NCBI): domain Eukaryota; kingdom Metazoa; phylum Chordata; class Mammalia; order Chiroptera; family Rhinolophidae; genus Rhinolophus; species Rhinolophus sinicus. The sequence goes on along the minus strand of NC_142518.1, from coordinate 28,741,636 downwards.
CCTTAAGATTCACAACTTCTACTTTCTCTCCTGGAATGGATATTCTTGGGACGCTTCCTCTGGGAACCCATGATATGAGGCCCAAGGCACATGTAGGTGCTGCAATTGGCAGGCCTGAGTTCCCAGCTGGCAGCCAACATCAAGTGTGCGACAGCCAACTTGAACAACCAGCCCAGTCAAACCTTCAGAGGACTTCAGCCTCACTCTACCATTTGGCTGAAACAACATGAAAGACCTTAGATGAGAACCACATAGCTGAGCCCCATTACCCTACAGAATGATGAGTGATAGTAATAAATTATTGTTTAAAGTCACTCAAGTTTAGGGTAGTTTTTTATACAACTGGTGCAGGCTCTATTTGCTTTGGGATGAAATCTTTGGGTAGGAAAATATGTTGGTAGGAAAAAGTGATATGTGCAGGTGTTACAACATACTAATATACAGTGTATTAATAGGGATCAAAATATGCATTGGGATTTATTAATATTCCATTGGTTTTAGCTTAAATTAAAATATACTGGTGACTTTATATAAATACAGTCCTCAAATCTTGTGAAAGTAGAAAACAACAAACATGAAGTTTTGTAGCATCATGGTCACATACAAAGGAAAGTCAAAGGAGGGAGTCATCTCGCACCCTGCACATATCTCTTGTCTTGGGGTATTTGGGGTATTCTCGCAAGGAAATTCCAAGGCAGCATCCTCTCCTTGCAGACCACCAGGTTACATTATTCAACCAACTCCTGCTCAGAAAAAGTAGCAGAATTCAAGTCAATCCAATTTAATTCAACACATTTGGAATGGCTTCTTGTAGTAATGCTTTTAAGGCATTTTAACAATTGCTGTGGGGACAGACATAAACTCTGCTTTCAATGAGGTCTCAGTTTATCCAGCAGACATATATGCAGTAGAAGCTCTATTAACCTGCTCTTCTTTAACTGATTCATCAGATTAATTCTTTCCATTCCCAATGAAGAACAGGAGCCTCACTACAAACACCGAGCATGTCCGCTCCCGTCAGTTGAACTGCATGTTCCTCAAGAGTCAGCTGCATTAGTCTCCTAAGTTCTTTATGCCAGGCATCTTTGTGGTTCTAACTGTATAATTTAATACACATAAACTGAAGAGTATAAAAAGACAGCTGTTACTACAAAAATTAAGTTGAATACTTTAGAGGAACCAAAGATTTGAAAGTAAATTTGCTATTGGTTTATATTTGGGCTTGAAGCTATACAAAAATCAGGAAAAATCATGAATATTTAGAAAGATTTTATACTTGGTTTACATTGAAATTATTCTTAAATTCTTGTTTCTCTTTAGAGAAACTCAAACTAGAAACTGTTGATAACACATTATGGGTAGAATTTATGTCAGGAAGATATAGGATTTTAATCATTGAAATCATACTCAGTAAAAATGAACTGTCCCTATATTAGAAGACTTGAAAATGAATGCACATTTATTTGTTTTGAGTTAAAATAAATGTTTAAGAAATGCACTGAGGTATGTACATGCGTGTGATTTCTGTGACTTTCTCTATTAACTGATTGACTATTGGTCCTGATTTCTGGGAGTCTTCTGGTTTTCTACTACACACGTTCAATGTCACACAAAGAGTGACACTTGCTCTAATTCAGGTACAAAGAAACTACTGTAGGAAGAGAGAGTAATCCAGATTGGAATAAAGAGGTCGCCCTTGTCTGGTCCTTAAAGAATGGGAGAGATACCAGATGAAATAGAGTGGGAAGATGGTTAGTCTGAGTTAAGAAAGCAGTCTGAGCAAAATACAGTGGGGACTGTGATGAATGCATGTAAGTGGTAGGAAGCCAGGTATGGTTAGAGGTGTGTGTACAGGGAGGTAGTAGCAAGGAAGATGGAAACTAGGTGTCTACTCTGGGTTCCCCAGAAGACACTAAGATATGAATTTATGTTATAGTGTTTTATTAGGATGGGAAGTGGGGAAGTGGAACACAAAGTGAACAGCGACTTCACAAGGTTGTGATACCAGGCAGTTTCAAGGAGAGTAACTTTTGCTCAGTGCCACAGGGTAGCTCTGGAGACAAGAGAGATCACAGCTCACAGCTGGCCCTGTCAGAGGCAAGGGAATGAGAGTGTTTTTGCTCTTTCTGGCCTCAACCCCCAGGAGACTTAAATACCCAGGTGATTCTGGCTTTCCATGCCCACAGACCAACCCCACTCCAGCAGCCGGAGGCTATCTCTCCTACCACGACTGGCAGGTGCTGGCTTGTGGGAATGAAAGTGAAGGGCAGCAACATATGCATGAAAATGGGGACATGGGAAGAGCACCGACATCTGCTTCTGCTACAGAAGGCTGGGCCATACCGGGGAGCACCGAGTGCCAGGGTGAGGGTTAGGATTTATTCAAACCATACCCCAAAGCAGTAGAGAACCGGTGAGGGTATCTGATGGAGCAGAGTATGGCATAATCAGGCAACACCCATTAGCTTCTGCTTTTTGAAGAGAGACAGAGAGATGTACTTCCCATTACAGTCGGAAGCAGAGTTCCCAGTACATTTACAGGTCTAAGACGGGATAATAATTTACATACAAAAGTCAGCCAGAAGTGCCCAATAAAGAAAGAGCCTTTTAGCTAGGGAATAATTCCACAGGCACTTCCATTTACTCTCTGCCGGAAGGCAGAACAGAGAAGTTTTCCTTGGAAAAACATTTAAGCTTGCTGTTGATTTTCAAAGGTCCTTGTTTTTATAATAGCACCTTTCAGGGAATGCACGAAAGGCGATTCATACTAACAAACCCTTCTGGTCGAAATACTGAACATGCCTTTCAGAAAGATGAGTTATAGCTACTAAGCAATCCCATGTTATGCAATAACATGCAAGTTGTTCCGTGAAACTACTTTACAGTACATTTAGCATCTTGCGTTCTTTCTCTGCCTGCCCCAGCTTCCTGACCAGCCTAGTGCTGTAAGATCTAGCAAAAACAAAGGGAGGTGTGGAGGCACTTTCAGTAATACAGTCAATAAGCACTAAGGAAACAGATCTTTCCAGTACTCCCACTACGGAAAGATATCAGTATTTCTTAATGCTTGAGGACTATTAATTCTGATCATCTATTATTAAGGAAATTGGTCCCTGTAGCTCACACTTCACTTCCTCAGCTGGCTGATCTTTAAGAAACATCAGGGCCCCGGAACTGCTCATACTATAGCTGCTGCTGATGAAGTGACTCCTGCACTGAAATGACTGACGCAGGAGACTGAGAATGAAGTGACACTTCTGATAATCAACCCCAGCTCAGCCTGCAGATAAATCACTCATGAAGTGGGTGGCAGCGTACAGAGCAGGCTTTGGCATGGGTCCCCCAATTTTTGGAAGGCATGGTAGCTAAGGAAGTCCGAGCCTGCAGCCTTTCCTCTGTGTATGTCAGGAAGCTTGCAGAGAAAGATGACAAGGATTAGAGACACTAACTTGTGTTGGGTTCCCCAGAAGCTGACTCTGAGGTGAGGATTCTTAACGCAAGTGACTTACTAGAGGACATGCTCCCAGGATAGACCAGTGGGGATAACAGGTTAGGAGAGGGGAGGAAGCCGGGCAAGGGTGCAGCCTGACCTGGCTGGGCATCTCTGGAGTATAAGGCCTGGGAGTGTTTCCCACGCTTAGTAAGGGAACTGGGCTTTCAGAACCCCTCCCCCCCCATCTTAGCCAGGTGCTGGCTAAGGGGTGTCTTGTGGCAAGGAGTGCATAAGCTCCGAGGAACTTCTGGCTCTGCCCTTGTGGGGAAAAGCTACAGTAGCCTGAGGACACTCTTCTAAAGAGAGTCTCAGGTGGAGGCTGCTGGAGGCAACAGACGTGGTGAAAGGAATCCAAGGTCATCTGGCAGAGGACCAACTGAGTTCTACAGACATTAAACACAACCAGAACCTTGAGCAGGCTCAGAGACATGCTTCTCCCTTATGACAGTGGAACCACTCGATGGCAAGGTGAAGGTGATTACTTTGGAATGGTGTTGGACCCTAAGCACACAGGATGCCTGGGAGAGGCCTGGGAGAGCTTAGGTACCATGCCAGCACAAATCCTTCAACCATTTCCAGGAAACTGACTGGAAACCCTCCAAAGAGCCCCAGTGTGCTTTTATATTAAATTTATGACAGACAAGTTCATCTCATGTACTAAGATACATGTTAGTTGTCCTCCATCTAACTATGATTCCGTGATGCTCACCCATTATGCACAAAAAGAAGGGAGATGGTTAAGTCATATTAAATGCTACCCTTTATGGTGAGACTTTTCATTCAATTCCAAGAGATATAGTGCTGTAATGACCAAATATTTCTCATAATTAATGTTAGGGGAATGTTATTGTATTGAGAACTTATTTGTTGTTCCTATTGTACTTTGTATCTGTATCACACTTACGTTAGTCAAAGGCTTGTAGTTATTTTATGTTTAAGGATTTTAATTATATTTTATTGTCAATTTTACCCACAGCCCAATTATACCTTCCAAAGATTTCCCATGAGTTACTTATACCATGTTTGAGGTCAACAGTTATAAAACTCCACCAGAAAGCTGTATTTAACTTGAGTCTCAGTCTCCTCATAGAAAATGGGGATAATGATACTTAGCTCACAATGGTTGTTGTATCCATTACATGTGAACAATGCTGCTATTGATCATGAAAAATGTTTATTATTGTTGATATCCAACCTTTGTTTTTCCCTGTCTAGCATCCACTCACCATTCTTTTAGTACTACTGTACCTGGATTTCCTTGAGAGCAATACCACTTTCAGAATCAGAGTATGTCTTGATTGCCTTAAGCCAGCCAATGTAGCTCACCTCTCTAGTCACAGTGATAAACTCAAGATGGGCAAATAATCCCATCCTAAATTGGGAGAACCAGGCCCAGGGCATCGGTTGAACTATTGGGTGAAGAAGAACTCTCTCCTCTCCTGGACAGTGTACTGCAAGGATGAGAGGCTTGCAGCTACTATAGTGTCCAAGAGAAACATACCTGAAGCTAGTGAGGGAGGTCAATACTGTATGACGTTGGAAAATGAAGCTAATACAGAGATAAGAGACCAGGAGATTCCAGGGCCTTGATAAGATCTGAGCATCTGGATCAAGTCATGCTTTATAATCACTGGCCAATAATTTCCTTTACTTTTCTGACCAGTATGAGCTGGGGTTTCTCTCAATGGCAGTAAAGGACTGCAATGTAACATAAATATTACATAAAACTTACTGAGAGCTTACAATGTGCCTGACCCAATACTGTGAGCATTACACAGGATCAAATTCAAGCCTCACAGCATTCCTATAAGCTACGTCCAATTATTGTATCACAAACGAGACACCAAGGCCTAGGAAGTTAAGGACTTTGCCCAAGGTCACACAGACAGTTGTGAAGCTGCCAGTTTTGAACCCAGGAAGTCTGATTTGAGTCTACTATCATTACCATCATGGTTTGTTTGTTTCTGCCTCTCTATATAAAGAACAATGTTTGGTTATGGAAATGTGAACTTTACTCACCTCACTCTTGACTTAAAAAGTCACTGCACACGTAGAAAGACAGAATCCAGCTGCATCGAGTGAATCCAAGGTACTCTTGGCTCTAGTTTAGAACATACTAGATTGTCGATTTCTAGAACCAGCTTTGAGATTTTTTCTGACTGTTACTCAAGACCTAGATTATGAATCTCAAAGGTAGGAATGTAGGAAACCAGATGCTTTAGCTGCTGGTCACGTCCTCATGTGAGCCAAAGTAAGACTACTCCAGCTTGTCTGAATCGTGGAGAATGAGGAGAAAATATTTTGAGACTGATCTTGCCCTATGCATTTGTTTTCACCTATGTGAAAATGAATGCTTTCTCTTTCTAATAGGATCATGTAATGTATTCCTTTTGTTTATCCATGGAAACCTTCAAGTGATGAATACATTTTTAGTAAGTCAAATTAATAATACATCTGATTATGCGGTTTGCATTATACAGTCTGTACTGAAGAAAGATTTCCAAAAGAATAGATTTACATTTATTACATTATTCCAACATGAGCTGCACTAATCTTTCAGATTATCACATGATAATTTGAAGTCTTCAGATTCTTTAGGCCTGTAACATCAATATGGCTCATAACTTGACTCACTGCATAACTGTATGACAAATCTGGAAGCATTTCCTACCTTGGGCTGAAGCACAAACCACTCATCACTTGGATTTTCAAAGTTCCATGAGTCGAAAGGAATCTCCACCTCCCCAAGGAAGCTGTTATGTCCAAATCGATCATAATGCCAGACTGAGAGCTGCAGAGTCCTTGTTTCCAGTTGGGTATGGCTGATGGTATACTACAAATGAGATTGACAACATCACATTCCACATGGAGGGTTCTGCCCAATTCTATGACAGACTGACATTTACTTCCGTCATCCTTCAGATCAGATGCTAGCAATATGAACAAAGAAAACACCAAAAACCACTTCATTTTTCATTTCTGCTACAACTGAGATTCTATTCTATGAACTCATTTTGTGTTAGACCTAGCACTGAAAGATGTATCAACAAATTATTTACGGTTGGCGGGTTGGTAAACTTGACAGTGGATAAAAAATGTTAGGGGGATGAAGCTTATTCCCTTTCCAGTTTTACCTGTTTTTCATTTGCCTAATTATTTTTTAACCATCTACTTTGTAAGGTCAAGATTTATTCTGTCTATTCTCCAACTTCTTTGTCTTATTTTATTCATAATGAGAACTCTCAAATTCAGAAGTGTACTGGCAGTGAGACACTTGCAAATACCAAACTTCATAAAAGCCAGCCTAAATGCAGGGGTGAATAGATGTACACGTAGATTAAGCAAAAAGAAAATATTGCTCGGGTAGCTTTTCCTTTTCCAGCGGAACGTCATCCAGGGCCCCATGTCACACACTCGCAAATTTCCTTTTGTTCTGTGCAGCTCCCGCAGGGTACAAGCTGTAGACTAACGGATTCCGGATCTTAGATTTGTTTTTACCTGTCCTGGCATAATTAACCTTGGCTACTGCTTCCTGAATTTGCCATGTCACTGTTTATCTATTCTGTGTGGGCTCATCTTTGCTGTCCTGCTATGGCCACTGGATTCACCCTCCGTCTGTATTCATTCATTCTCATTTTGATCTGTCTTGATACTGGCTCCTGCTTCCACACATGACCCACGGACATATGTCCCCACTCACAAACTTCCTGCCATGGTGGACTGACTCCATCACTCCGGGCATAAAGTCCATAAATGTCCCTGCAATTTCCAATAACTTCTGCATTTCAGTCTCCCCAGATCTTTGCCAGGACAGACTGGTCCAGGGTGTGAGAAGGGATTGTTATATGGAAGCCCGTGGGGAAAAGTAATTGTTCTAGGATTGGGGTCTGGGTTATCTTATCTAAGCCACTTTCTCTGATATTTCTCTAACCCGGTATCTCCACTGTGCATTAACCACATGCCTAAATTTAGCCAAATTCTGAAACCCTAACAAGAAACACACATATTCCTGCTGTGTTAGCAAAACAATGAGTGTACAAAGTGACCTGAAAAGTCAGTGTCAAAAGTAACAAACTTCCTTTAAGGGGAACTACAAAAATCACAGTTTTCCCAAGGGCAAAATGCATTTTTTTTACAAGATGTACCACTTCAGATGTAATTTTGCTGGATCATCTCTACTTAAGGTGTAACTTCAGCAGCAGCAGAGAAATAAACATAGTAAGAGTGGTTTACATTTTTCCTTTTCCAAAAACTGTTAGGAAAGCCAAGAGCATTACAGTAATTTATTCAAATTCTACTTTTCTAAAACACACATAAGCCTTGACATGCAAATTCCCTGTAGTTAGTTACTTCTAAACCAATGAGGTTGTGAACAGTATCATTTCAGTTGCTATAACAGACTATTTATTTACCTTTAGTGTTTCATTGAATTCTGGATTAGTGCCTGTTCTGATTTTCGTCTTACGTTTATTGTTTCTAGACTTGTCAGGAAGAAGGTATGACTTGACATAACTGTTGGTGAAAAAAGACTAAATTAAATATTGGGAAACATTTACTTCGCAAGAAATTCTCAGGGACTTCAGTAAACAAAAGAGGTAAGGGGGATAGGCCAGTAAATATAAGAGAGAGAACCAGAGAATATAGTCTACATAAGAGAACACTTTAAAAATCACTCTCGGCCTTCAAGAAGAGAGAGGCAGTCAAGTGTAATGGTAAAGAGTGTGGGCTCTGGAGTCAAACCAACTGGGTTTAAATCACTCCATGCCTCACTAGTTTTGGTGAACTCAAGAACTTACTTAACCTCTGTGTGCCTAAGTTTCCTCATATATAAAACTGGGATAATAACAGTATCTAGCTTACGGCATTGTGAGGACTAAATCACTTAATACATACAAAGAGATGACATTATACTACTTAATAAACATGATCTATTATTATGATCAATAGTCTCACAAAATATTATGGGGTTATATTCCTTTCCATTCAGATGTTAGGACTTCTGGATGAGAGGAGTCAATGCTAAGGGGTGAATGAAGAAAAATGGTGAAAAAGAAGAAATAGAAAAGAAAAACCTAAGTCACAATAGCAAGTCTACCAACACCTTGCCCTGAACTATCCCAGGAGCCTCTTGGAGCAGGGGCATCATGGCAGACTCAGAAACGTATAAGATGTACAAAATGCTACCAGAGTCCTGAAGCACATCTACTGGGGCTTTAGATGACCCCTTTCCATGCTAGTCTAAATAATTACATTGGTCCTGAAGCCCTGTGGTATTTAGCTGAGGAAGTATATGGACCAATCTGTACTCAGAATCCTTTCTTTGCTGAGTTCATTGAACCTAGGTCATCTAGTATGATGAAAAGGGGTCACATAGCAGGTCTGAGACTGCTAGCCTTAGAAATGCCTACTTACAAAGTTGGTCCTTGGCTGGCATCTTGGATTTCAGGAGGATTCTCATCATTCCCAGAACAGATATAAGTGGGTCACCGCAACTAAACTATTTGTAAAAACAATACAGCATGTACTAAACATCTGCTTTCTTTCTGGGAGACTGGAATTTTGGTATGTGACCAGCTGAGTCTCTACATGGCTTTCCTGGCAGACAACATTTCACAAGTACTATCATAGCCTGTTGTTAGAAGAATTAAGTGCATCCTGTGTGACTCCACTTGGAGGAACACTGGAAGCTTAAGCCTGGATTCTTCAGAACTTCCTCACATATGCCTCTTCCCTTTGCTGATTATGGCTACGTGTAGAGTCCTGTGAGTCCTCCTAGTGAGTCTTCAAACCTGCCAGTGGTCCTCGGAACTCCTGATACATCTTTATATCCAGCTCCCCTCCAACGTGCCATGATCCACACCTGCCCTCCCAGGCTGATCCCAGGAATCCTGAGAGTTTCATAATTGCCATTTTGAGTTGCTCAATTGGGCGAACAGCTTGGCAACTTTCTTTGGAGTGTTACTCAGAACAAAAATCAACTCTTAATCATCCTGGGGTGTGCCATCGTGTCAGCGTTGTATCTCAAAGAACTGACTCTGTTAAACTACAAATATGTCAGTCCTAAATCATGTTGAGGAATAGCTTCTTAAAAATCAGGTAACCACACACACAACCATTATACATGTACTTCAGAGACTACTTAGAAGGGTGGCATAGGAGGAAAGTGACAATCAGCCTTCAGAAAAGGCTCTGAATCAAGAGGAATGCTAAGAATCTTCTGAAAAAGAAACACACACACGGACAAAAAAAATTCAGTGAGTGAAATAATCTGAGGAATATACTATGTGCTTACGCATCTGTCCTCTGTTTCTTTTCATCTCCTATGGCCAGATTTCTGCAATTCTTGACAAAAATGTAGAGCCCGCCAGTTTTGTAGCAGTAGCTGATGTGGAGAAGGATTTCACCACTGACCTTCACGTTGCCATAGTCTCCTGTTTCACTGTAAACGCTCATCATGCTATTAAGGCTGGTCTGGAATAAACAAGATGAAAAGAGGTGTCCAGCATTTTCTAATGAACTCTTCACAGTAGCCACCCCCCTTCATTCAATTACAATTCCTGTTCTTTATAATCAGCAGGGAAGTCTAGGGAGAAGTTAGAAAGCAAAGATCACTTGTTTTGCTTGTTTTTCTTATGCTGTATAAAATCCAAGATGGAGAAAGAACAACAAGATCTAGGACCATTATTAAGGAATACAGGAAACTTGCTGAGGGGGAAAGCATTGCCCTTTTGGGATAGTGAATACCTTTCGTTGATTCACTTCTTCTAATGAGCACAGAGGTCAATGAGGCATTTCTAAACCCCTCTCCTGTCCCTGTTCCTGTAGCTTTCTCCTTTTTCACTGGTAGACTCAAGGTCAGTCTACTTCAAGGTCTAGAATGCATTGGTCAAAACAAAGAAAAGCTCATCTCATATACTGTGCTAGCAGGAGCCAAAAACTTCTCAGACACCCACAGAGAGCATCCCATCAGTCTCTTGAAAGCCCTAACTGCAGCTTTAACAAGGGCACTCCTAGCTGCTGTGATTCCCTTGAGCAACTGTGTGGCCACCTGGGTAGTGTAAGACCACAGCTTCATAAACCTCTGTAAAATAGCAACCCGCAAAATAGAACACTAAACAAGAAAATAATAAACCAAGTACTAAAATAAAAATGTAAAACAAGTCCAAATCTACCAGAATGAATGAAGTTTCTGATGAGTCACTAATGACAAGAAGCAAGTTTTAAATATAACAAAATTATCCTTTAGTGCCAGAAGCATAAACTCTGTATCTTAGCAACAGGACTGTCACAAAAGACCACCTGGAAGGCTTTCATGAGTGACCCAGTAGTTCAAAAAGTTCTGTCTGTGAACAACTGGGAAGTAAAGACGATGGTGAGAGCAAAGAGAGTTTATACAAGGTCTGACAATTAATTTCCCTAACTCGTTGCAACAATGTTGCAACCTTTTTTTATATTAGAGGAATTATTCATTATGAATTTGTACCAATTGGACAAACAGTGAACCAAGTTTACTATTTGGAAGTGCTGAAAAGGCTGCGTGAAAAAGTTAGATGACCTGAACTTTTCGTCAACGATTCATGGCTCTTGCATCACAACAATGCACCAGCTCACACGGCACTGTCTGTGAGGGAGTTTTTAGCCAGTAAACAAATAACTGTATTGAACACCCTCCCTACTCACCTGATCAGGCCCCCAGTGACTTCTTTCTTTACCCGAAGATAAAGGAAATTTTGAAAGGAAGACATTTTTATGATAGTTAGGACATCAAGGGTAATACGACGACAGCTCTGATGGCCATTCCAGAAAGAGTTCCAAAATTGTTCTGAAGGGTGGACTAGGTGCTGGTGTTGGTGTACAGCTTTCCAAAGGGGAGTACTTTGAAGGTGACTGTGGTGATATTCAATAATAAGGTATGTTGCACTTTTTCTAGGATGAGTTCGCAAACTTAATTGTCCGACCTCGTGTGTGTGTGTGTGTGTATGTGTGTGTGTGTGTAAAACAAAAGCCATTACATTCCTCTAATTGCTCAGACTAGAGCCTGATCACAGAACAAGATGTGGGTGATGTGGCTAGTATCTCTTCTAAGCTTAAGTCAAGGGCAAGAGCCAACCAAAGATGTCATAATTATAGTTGGCCCTCGGTATCCGCGGGTTCTGCATCCCATGGATACTGAGGGAGGACTGTACTTGGAAATTATAACTTAAAGAGAGTCAGTGAGTGACCTAATTTGTCTTTCCTATTCCTAAAATAAAACAACAGAATTGTCATGACAGCGGGTGGCTTTGATCAGTGCTTTTCAAATTTTAATTGCATATAAATCACCTGTGGATCTTATTAAAATGAGGTCCGAGATTCTGCTTTTCTAATAAACTACTAGGGCCACAGTTTCCAAACTTGTGTTGAGGCATCCCGCAGCACCACAACAAACTCACAGGGGCACCAGATATTTTAATATTTCAAGGGAAACAAGCGACATCTATCAGGCACTCTACAAATGACTAACAGTAGTTCCCAGTGTCAACATTAAATCACTCTTTATTCTTCTTAATGAAACTGTGTGAAGCTGAGTTTTTGGCAGTTACTGTGACAAAAAGCAAGTGCTGCAAAAAAATCAATGTAGAACAAGAAATTAAAATGGTACTGTTCAATCAGATCCCAAGATTTCACAATTCATGCAGTGTCCAAAAGACACACAAATCCCATTAGTAAGTATTCAGGACCATTTAAGAATGGAATAAAAACATTATTTTTCTTTCATTTTATGTGTATTATTTTTTCAAATGGCTGCTGCGTTGTTAGGTTACCAGTGTTTAAGCTTTTTGACGTAAGTACTTAATAAATGGACTAGTCAGGTATTACTTTTGGCCTAGGAGTGCTATGAAAGTATCACTGAGATACTAGGGGCTCTCTGAACTGACAAAGTTTTAGAGTCTCTGTTCCAGGTAATGCAATGTTGTTGGTCCATGAACCATGCTTTGAGTTTTAAGGGCTTCAAGAATAAGCGCCAACCTCCTTATGTTACATATGAGAAAACTCTGGCTCACAGAAATTGTTGGCAGTGCCAAGATATATGAGGTGTGATCAAACAATACAATGAATGTTTAAACAAAAAAATTATTATAGTACAAGACACATTGCCATTAATCCCCCTCAAAATACTAGTCACTTGCTTCAAACACACTTATCCCATCATTCTTGCCACTTTCTGAAGCAGTTCTGGAAGTCCTCTTTCATGAGTGTCTTTAGTTGCGCTATCGTGGCTGCCTCAATGCCCTGAATCCATTCAAAACGTTTACCTTTCATGGTCATTTTGACTTTGGGGAAGAGCTAGAAGTCGCACGGTGCCAGATCCATTGAATAAGGTGGATGAAGACACACTGTAATGTTTTTATTTGACAGAAATTGCTGAACCAGCAGTGATGTGTGACACGGAGCCTTTCTGTTGTGATCATAAAATACAGTGAATGCTGCTGCCGAGTGCCATGCAACAGAAAGGCAGGGATCTTCAATATGGGAAGCGGTGCATCAAACCTTAGTAAGAGAGTGTGACAAATTTCAACTTGTTCGGTGCAATCAGTCAGGTGTGAGCTACGGTTGAGAGAAAGGGTGTTTTAAAATATGCCCTAAATCATCCTCCATCATAACAATGCTCCATGTCACACATCCCTTCTGGTATATGGCAATTTCTGTTAAATAAAAACATTACAGTGTGTCCTCATCCACCTTATTTACCAGGTCTGGCACTGTGCGACTTCTGGATCGTCCCGAAAGTCAAAATGATTCAGGATATCGAGGCAGCCACGACAGTGCAACTAAAGACACTCACAAAAGAGGACTTCCAGAACTGCTTCAGAAAGTGGGATAAGAACAATGGGATAAGTGTGTTCTAAGCAAGGGGGAGTGTTTTGTAGGGGATTAATGGCAATGAGTCTTTTACTGTAATAATTTTTTTTATTTAAATATGCACTGTATTGTTTGATCACATATTATACAGCAAGATCTCCCGATTTTCAGACTGAGGATCTCCCCACCATACTTCACTACCTCCTCATATCACTAACTTGTGTCTACAACATATCCCTCTGTAGCCACTATTCAAAGAAGATCCTCTGTAAGCAGGGGGTCCCTTATAGACAGAAGAAAATTTAAGAACCCACAAATATTGAAGCTTGGAGACATTTAGGTAGTTAAGGCAATTTTACTAAAATCAAATTTGATGCTCTTAACCAAGCCAATGCTGTGATTTAAAATAGAGATATTTATTCTAAAGGTGTCTGGTTAGTGGTATATAATTTTGGACCATGTGTCTTTTGACTGGTACTCAGATTCTAATGTTTAATGGATGTTTTTTCTTGGGAAAACTTACATTTTGATAATATTATTTACCTTTTAAAAGAGAACCTTTGTTAACTGTACACAAGTCAGAAAAAGACAAATGCTGGAAAATTTGCCCACCTAATCAGATTTCCCACACCATGAAATTCATGAAGTATCATTGGAAAGAAGGAAAAGAAAAGATTGAAAACTCACAGTGTCTGAGTCAGCATCAGGAACATTTAGGTAGGTCCACTTCCTGTCAGAGCCTGTTTTAGAATTCTTTAGGAAAGTTGCCCAAAGGTCAAAAGGAAAAAAGGTATTAGAGCAACAGTCAGACATCAGAGAAGAAGACTTACAGGTACATAGATGGGTATAAGGAAACAGGGGCTCCTAAATCCTACTGTGTTTCCCCAAAAATAAGACCAGCTGGACAATCAGCACTAATGCGTCTTTTGGAGCAAAAATTAATATAAGACCCAGTATTATATTATATTAATTATATTATATTATTATAAGACCCAGTCTTATATCACAGTAAAATAAGATCCGGTATTATATCATATTATATAAAACCCAGTCTTATATTATAGTAAAATAAGACCAGGTCTTATATTAATTTTTGTTCCAAAAGAAGCATTAGAGCTGGTTATCTGGCTAGGTCTTATTTTTGGGGAAACACGGTACCTCAAGGAAAGCATTGAACACTAAAGTAAAAAGGGACTTTATTTTGTTGGCAGTGTGAAGCTATGGATGGTGTTTGAGTAGGAGAGAAGCCTGCTTGGGTATGTGTTTTAGGAAAACAACTTGGCAGCAGAGTGGAGGACAACTGGGGAGTTGAGAGAATGGGAGCAGGGAAATATATCAGCAGAGAGTTGAGATAATTTATAGGCTTGAGCTGATAAGAGTCTCAACTGGGGAGTGAAGAGGTTTTAAAAGCTGGGTGAGGACCATGGAAAGAGAGGGAAGAAATCAGGAGCCTTAGGAAAAGTCCACGCAACATTAGACTGAAAATTCTCTGTGGGCAAAGGGGTAAGCAGGAGACTATAATGATTTTTAACTCACTATCACACATTGTCCAAAGAACATTCCTATCCCCTTTGCAAAGGTACAGCAAATCAACAAGAGCAAGAAGAGACTTCCAGTGTGTGTTAGAAAACTGCTTACGGTTGACAGGCCACTTGTCAGACTGTGGGTGTTTGCAGAAAAACGGGAGGACACTAAGTCATCAATGCCTTCTTCGGTTTCTTCCAAGAAGTCCTAAGGAAGGAGGAAAAAAAACCCACAGTGGTTTGGTTTATTTCTTTCCTAGAAAGTCTTTTCGCTTCATAAACCACTTTCTTTTTTAAATACCTAAAAAATCAGATACAAATATCTATAAATCACCCTGTTCCTAGGTTCTTCTCTTTTATCTCCATTCAACCTGAATTACAGCATCAGAGGAGTGGGGTCTCCATTCTAGTGGTGCTTATTTTATGGAAAGAACACAAAATTTAGAAGCACACAGACCTGGGTGTTCAATTCCTACCTCCCTGATCTCTAAGATTTACTTTCGGCAATGTATTTGGTACTTTTTTAATTAAAAAAGATTGGGTCTGCGCATGCATACATCTGTGTGTGTGTGTGTGTGTGTGTGTGTGTGTGTGTGTGTGTGTGTACTGTCAAGATGGGGAGCTATATTTCAAAAATCTCTCAAATAAAAATGAACTATTTTAGACACTGAATTCTTGTCCAAATTTCCAGATTCTTTTTCTTCTCCCACTTTTTTTCCTCCTTCACAATAAAATGACTTTTTAAATTGTGGTTATTTAAGCAATACATTTATTTTTTTATTAGTTTCAGGTGTAAAAAACAATGTAATAGTTAGACATTTATACCCTCCCAAAGTGATAACCCCCTCCCCCAATCTACTACCCCTCTGACACTGTATATAGCTGTTACAATTCCACTGACTCTATTTCCTATGCTGTACTCCACAGCCTGTGACTATATATATATATTAAATTATAGTTGACATTCAGTATTATTCAGCTTCAGCTTCAGGTGTACACTGAAGGCACCTACACCGTCCATGAAGTGGTCTCTCTAATAATACACGTTCTCATCTGACACCCCACAAAATCTTTACAACATTATTGATTATATTTCCCAAACTGTCTTTCATATCCCCGTGGCAATCTTGTGGTTACTGATTGTGCTTTCTAATCCCCTCACCTTCTCTCTCATCCCCACCCCAAGCAATACATTTTTATAGTAAAAAATTTTAAGCAATATAGATAGATACATACGAGTATAAATTAAACTTAGACCTCCCAGTAACGCATTAATGACCAAATTTCAGTATTTTATGGTATGGATGGTACACACACACACACAAACACACACACACACACACACACACTCACACACACAAATGGATTATATCATGCATATTGTTTGTTTGTTTTTATGGACCCCTTTCCTTTTTGCTTCTCCTATTTTCTCTCTCCTCTCACCCCAGGTTAAATTAATATTTTGCATCCTGCTATACATAATACATTACTTTCTTGTTTATGTGAAAAATCATATAAAGTTACCTACACACAAATCTGAGTAGTTGTAAATAAGAATTTCTTTTAACCATAGCTTTATAAATTGAGATTTTATATATGTAATTCTGTGCTTTTGTTTATCTTTTTACTATAAAATACGTAAAAGTACATAAAACATAAATGTACAGTATAACAATATAAAGTGATCAAGCAGAAGCTCCCTTTGTGTCCTGTCCTCATCACAAGCCCTTTCTCCTCCATTTGAAATAATATCTTAACTGTTATGGTAATCACATCCTTGCTTTTCTTATAGTTTTATTACCTAGGAATGCATCACTAAACAATGATTTTCTTTGCCTGTTTTTGAACTTTATATAAGTGGAATTGTTATATAATCCTCTGTGGCTTGCCTTTTTGTCTCAATATTATAGTCTTATGAGTCATCCACATTGTTGCATGTTGTTGTAGTTTGTTCATTTTTATTTAGTATTTAATTGTTTGATATCCCACTCTTTAGCCATTCTTCTCTTGCTGAATATCTGCGTTGTTTCCAGGTTTTTTTCTATTATGAACAAAGCTGCAATGAATATTCTTGAATGTGTACCTGGGTGCACAGAAACACAAGTTTCCCTTGGGTATATACAAGTGAGAGGAATTGCCAAGTCATAGGGCATGCACATCTTAATGTGCTCATCTATATTATTTTTAAGATAATGTCACACTTTCAGAAGTAGTCCTACCAATTTACAGTCTAACCAGCAATGTATGAGAGCTCCCTTTGTTTCATATCCTTGCCTCCCAACAGTTGGTATGCCACATATTTTTCATTGCTGCTAATCCAGTAGATGTTTAATATTCATGATGTTAATTTTCATTTCATTTATTAAGTTGACCTTTTCCTGATCATTGGCTGACTAAATTTCCTGTTTCATGAAGTACTTGTTTAAGACTTGTTTATTTTTATATTGGTTAATTTGCCTTTTTCTCACTGAGGAGCTCACAAGATAAGCTGGAGAACCTGATGATATTAGAAAGTAAGAACGTGCTCAAAACGAAACAAAAACAAACCAACAACAAAAATCTCAACCCCCAATGATAGGAATATGTCAAGGGACACAAGAATCAAAGAGCCCCCAATGGGCAAAGCTAGAAAAATTTGAGCAAGAAAATAAAGTAGTAGTATTGGATTATATCTCCAAGTATACAATAAATATCCATGAATACATACTGATGTAAATAAGTGATTGGAAAATAAATGGGTGACTTGTTCTTTTGTTGCTTTTTGGTCTATGTAATTTTACTAACAATTGTCACCCCAATAAATTTAATAAAAAAATAAAATAAATGGGTGAGAAGAGACACATCTCCCATGTAAAATAATTTTAAATAATTTATGTAGATATTCCATCTTCGAGAAGATAGAGCTTAACTCCTTCAGTGTGGGCTGTACACAGTGACTTTCTTCCAAAGAATATTGTAATAGAAAAGGGGGAAATGAGGAACTTTGCAGCAGAGAAACACTAGCTCAGCCAGGTGATCAAAGTCAACATCAGCAGTGATCAGTCATGTTGACAGTATGTGCTCTGGATATGACATGGTGAGCATGGCACTTTCCCATTGTAATCTTCCTCCCAAAAATACATAACCCATTTCTGATCATGAGAAAAATATCAGATAAATTTAAATTAAGGGAAATTTCTACAAAATACCTGACCAGCATTCCTCAAAACTAGTAAGGTAATCACAAACAAGGAAAGTCTGAGAAACAGACTCAGTCAAGAGGAACCTAAGGAGATATAACAATTAAATGTAATGCAGTACCTTGGATGGAATTCTGGAACAGAAAAGGGGCATTAAAGACTAAGGAAATCTGAATAAAGTATGGACTTTAGTTAACTATAATGTATCAACACTGATTAATTGTGACAAATACAGTTGGCTAATATCAGATATTAGTACGAGACACTGGGTATGGGGTTATGTGGGAATTCTCTTCACAAATTTTCTGTAAATCTAAAGCTATTCTAAAATTTTTAAAAGTATCATTGTATGTGGGATATAAAATTGAAAGCAACAAAGAAACAAAACAAAACAAACAAACAAACAAAAACTCATAGATAATACTTTAGTGGTTACTAGAGGGTAAGGGGGGGTGGGGGGTGGTAGATGAGGGTAAAGGGGATCAACTACATGGTGATGGAAGGAGAACTGACTCTGGGTGGTAAACACACAATGTGATATATACAGATGATGTATTACAGAATTGTATACTTGAAACCTATGTAATTTTACTAACCGTTGTCACTCCAATAAACTTTAATTAAGAAAAATCATTGTAAACCTGTGATAAATCCAGCATGGTCATGGTGTTTTATCCTTCTTACACACAACTGAATTCAATTTGCTAAAATTTTGCTTAGGATTTTTCCATCTATATTTAGAAATAAAATAGGCTTGCCATTTTCTTTTTCAAAATGCCTTGGTGAAAACCAAGCCTTGGTTTTCACTGGACTCACAAAAGGGTTAGAAACATTCCAACTTTCAATTGTCCCAAAAAGTTTGTATGTAAGGAAAATATTATATGAGTCCTCTTATATGAGATTTCTAGAGTAATCAAACTCACAGACAGAAAGCAGAATGGTGGTTGCCAGGGTACTGAAGGAGGGGGAATAATGGTTAGCATTTAATAGGTACAGAATTTAAGTTGGGGAAAATAAAAAATTTGTGGAGATGAATGGTGGTGATGGTTGTACAACAATATAAATACATTTTATGCCACAAAACTGTAGATTCAAAAATAGGTAAAAGGGCGTATTTTATGTTATACATATTCTACCACAATAAAAATACTTTATGGAAAACTTAGGATAATAATTTCCTTGAAAGTTTCATAGGGTTTTCCAGTCAAGTAGTCTGGGTCTGCTTTTGTCTTTATGAGATTGTAAACTGCTGTTTCAGTTTTATTATTCAGATCCAGAAATATCAAGTTTTTAAATTTTTCTTGAGTCATTTATGAAAAATTATTTTTATAGAAATTTATTCATTTCATCTAAGTTTTCAAAATTTTTGCACATAATTGCTGATATTATCTTTAAATCTGTTTTATCTGTAGTTATGCTCCCTTTTTCATTCATATTATTTGCTTTTTCCCTCTCTGTCTTTTCCACTCCTTTGAAAGACTGTCCACTTTGTTAGTTTTTTCGAAGAACCATTTGTTTTTATTCTCCATTTTATGTTTTGTAGTTAATTGATTTCTGTTCTTAGTTATGTCTCTATTTTGATATTCTTTGAGTTTAATGTGTTATTATCCTAACTACAAAGTTTATTCATAGTGAACAATTTTCACCCCTTCTTGCCTTATGTAAATATTTAAGGGTATAAAATTTTCCCACAAGTGAGACTTTTGCTGCATCCTTTACTTTTTTTCGTAGTATTTTTATTTTTGTGTAGTTCTGATTGTTTTATATGCTCATTATGATATCTTTGTTAACCCACTAATTCCTTAGCTGCCTGTTTTTACTTTGTACATTTGTGGGATTTTAAACTTGTTTTTCTTTTACGTATGTATGTATGTATATATTGTTATTAGTTTCGGTATACAAACAACATAGTGATTAGACATTAACACACCTCAAAAGTAATGACCCCAACAAGTCTAGTACCCATCTGACACCATACATAGTTATTACTATACCATTGACTATATTCCCTATACTGTACTTTACATTCCATGACTATATTTTTAAAATTATAGAGACATTCAATATTATTTTATATTAGTTCCAGGTGTACAGTGTAGTGATTAGACCTTTATGTAATTTATGAAGGGATATCCCCAGTAAGCCTAGTACCCACCTGATACTATACATATTTTTTACATTATTGACTATATTCCCCATACTGTATTTTATATACCTGTGACAGTTTTATAACCACCAATTTGTACTTCCTAATCCCTTCACCTTTTTTACCCATCCCCCAACCCTCCTCCCTATCTAGCAACCACCATTTTGTTCTCTGTATCTATGAGTCTATTTCTGTTTGTTTATTCTGTTCTTTAGGTTCCACATATAAGTGAGATCATATGGTGTTTCTCTTTCTCAGTCTGACTTATTTCACTCAGCATAAAAACCTCTAGGTCTATCCATGTTGTTGCAAATGGTAAGATTTTATTCTTTTTTATGGCAGAGTAATATTCCATTGTATATACGTACTACAATTTCTTTATCCAATCGTCTATTGATAGGCATTTTGGTTGTTTCTATATCTTGGCAGCACTATTCACAATCTCCTAGGTTTCTTTTAGAAATTTTATAGTTTCAGTTTTTACATTCAGGTATGAAATCCATTGTGAGTTAGTTTTTGTGCATGGTGTATGGTAGAATCAAAGTTCTTCTCCCCTCCTTACCCCCCTCCACACACTTTTTGGCTTATGGATATCCAATTGTCCCAGTAGGATCTGTTGAAAAGATATCCTTTCCCCACTGAATTGCCCCAAATCAATAGAACATAAATGTAAGGGTTGTTTCTGGACTGTTATATTCCTTTGAATGTTTATGGTTATACCAATACTACACTGTACTTAATACTATAGCTGTATAGTAAGTTTCAAAATCTAACAGATTACATCTTCCAACTTGGTTCTTTAAAATTGATTTTGTTACCCTGGATCCTTTTCATTTCCACATAAATTTTAGAATTAGCATGTCCATTTCTATAAAATAGCCTGCTTAGATTTTAATAGGGTTTGTGTTTATAGATTTGGAGAGAATATACCTTAAAATTTTTTGAATCTTTTAATCAATAAACACAGAATGTCTCTCCATAAATTTAGATCTTTAATTTAGCTCAGCAATATTTTTCTAAATTCCAATATACATGACTGTCATATTTTTTGAGGAATTAATTCCTAAGTATTTTTCATGCTATTTTTAATGGAATTATAGTCTTCATTTTCAGATTCATTGCTAATACATAGAAATACAGTTGTATTTTATATTTGATCTTATATCCTTCAACCTTGCTGAACTTGTTTATTAGTTCTAGTAATACGTTTGTAGAGTCTTTAGGTTCTTCTACATACAGAACCATGTCATCTGCAAGTAAAGAAGTTAATACTTCTTTCTTCCCAATGAGATGCCTTCTTTTCCTTTTTTATCTGTTTCTTTTTTCCCCCTCCCTCCCTTCCTTCCTTTTCCTTCTCGTTTCCTACTGTATTGGCTAGACAATCCTGTATAATGTTGAATAGAAGCAGTGAAAGTGAAAATCTTCATCTTGTTCCTGCACTTAGGGAGAAAGCATTTGGTCCCTTTTGCCTTTAAGTATGGCAACTAGCTGGAGGAATTTTGAAGATGCCCTTTATTTGACTGAGGAAGTTTCCTCTATTCCCAGTTTGTTGAGAGTTTTATTATGAATGGATGTTGGATTTTGTCTAATGCTTTTTCTGCATCTACTGAGATGATGTGATTATGTTACTATACTGATATGATGTATTACATTAATTTATTTTTGAATGCTAAATCAACTTTGTATCCATAGGATAAATCCCACTTTGTTATGGTGTATAATCCTTTTGTGTTACTGGACGTGGTTTTCAAATATTTTATTAAGGATTTTTCCATGTATACTCATGATGGATATTAGTCTCTAGTTTTCTTTTCTTGCAGTGTCTTTGTCTAGCTTGGTATCAGTGTAATATTGGCCTCATAAAAAGAGTGGGGAAGTATTTCCTTTGTGAAGAATTAATAATATTTCTTTTTCAAATATTTGATGGACTTCATCAGTGAAGCTATCTATACCTAAGTTTTTCTTTGGGGAAGATTTTTAATTACTAATTCAGTACTTTTAACTTATTCTAGATCTACACAGAATTTCTATTTTTTGAATCAATTTTAGTAATTTGTGTCTTCCTTGGAATTTGTCCATTTCATATAAGTTGCCAATCCAGTTGGCATACAGTTGTTCATGGTATTACCTTATAATCATTTAAATTTGTTATGTTGGTAGTGATGCCCCCGCTTTCATTCCTAATTTTGGTAATTTGTGTCCTCGCACTCTTTTTCTTGGCTACTGTAGCTTAGTGGTTTTCATCTGGGGGTGATTTTCCCCCCAAGGGGACATTTGGTATTATCTGGAGATATTTTTGGTTGTCACAATTCAGGGAGTACTACTGGGTAAAAACCAGGGATCTTTCTAAACATCCGACAGTACACAGAGCAGTCCCCCATAACACTGAATTATCTAGCCAAAAATGTTAATAATGCTGAGCCTAAGAAATCATGGCTTGCTAAAGATTTGTCAATTTTGTTGATCTCAAAAAAACCAACATTTTCCTTTATATATTATAGTAACTCTGGATTCCGATTATTTTTACCACTGAAGGCGACTTGTTCCTTGTTTTATCTGTTGTTTTTTTTGGTTGTTTGTTTATTTATTTAGTAACTTGGCTGGACCAACCTGCTTCCTGCCGTTTGTGGCTGCTCATGTCTCTGGTCATCTTTTTTTAATTCTCGTTTTAATTTTTAAGCTTAACTTCCTATAGATCACCCCTATATGTGCATAGTTTAGCGATCAGTTAGTAATTGTTTAGAGGTTGTTCAAACACCTCAAGCCAGTGAGCCCTTAACCGTTCTCTTTCATTTGTGAAATCTGTGTTGTTTTCAGAGTGCATTCAAAAATCAGGCAGTTTTCCAAGTCTCCTCTAGCTCTTACTTCCTACTGGGCCTTCTCATGTCTTATTTGTACACGTGCACCAGCTCATAGGCAGCCAGGGATGACTCAATAGCTTGGCCTCACTCCACGCTTCACTCTCTCCACCGCTCTCCACGAGAATGTCTGGAGAGCTTGTCAAGGCCCTGTATGGCTGTCTCATTGATCAGCTTTCCCAATAAATTTCTGGTTAGTTTGTGAGTCTATTGCTTGCCAAACCAGGACCATAAACTAAGATTAGCTGAGTTGCTGGTCTTCCCAAATACCCTTGCTAATTCCAAGCTTTTCTTACTAAATCACATAAGATTTTTTTTGTTATTCAAGCATATTAGAAAACATATAAAATTTCATATCTTATTGAACATTTACAAAGATCATTTGATTTTCTTCTCAGATTGCAATTGTCAGAACCTTCAGAACAACACTGATCAATATACTAATAGTGGGAATGTTTTGTTCTTTATTTTAATGGAAATGTCTTTATCATTTCAACATTTAAAAGGATATACACTACTAACAATTGTCACCACAATAAACTTTAATTAAAAAAAATAGAAGGATATACACTATGGGGTTTTTGGACATTTGGTATTTTTAAAATCATATTTTAATAGTTTCTATTGGTTTTAAATTAGTTTTTTTTAAACTGCTTTTAAAATCAAGTTTGACTATTAAGGTTATAATAGTTTCAAACTATGAATCTGAAAATTTTCAAAGTTTTCTAAGATCAGGAATAGGTTTCGGAGCACTGGAATTAGCTGTTCTTTAAAGGTTGAACAAAAGTCATCCTTGAAACCATTTGATTTTATTTCCTGTCCCCCTGCCCCCACTTTGTGGTGGATTTTAAAATACTTTCCCAGTTATTTTATACTATAGTAAGTCACACTGAGTTTTAGAACTCTGAGTTTCCTGGCTTGCTTTGGAAATATATTAATGTCATTTAACGTTTGTTTTATATCTTTCTTCCAAAGAATTCAAATTGCATTATAGCAATTGTAGAAATCAAAATATCAGAATATTAGAACTGGAAGGAACCTTAAAAATAATCTAATTCTACTTTCTCATTTTATAAATGAGTTCCTCTAAATATTAATTTTCACATAATTTAGTCTCAATTAAGAAAGTCGTTTATTGGGCATACTTGAGATGTAGAAAGGTTCATATAAAATATATAGTCAGATAAGTCTAGTAATATTTGGTTTAGGAAATGCTGAGATCCTTCATTTTCCAGGTTTAGATGAAGCGATGTGCTTTTAGCCAGGAATTGAAATTCCCAACAGGCGTTTTGTTAGGGCTAATCTTCACTCATTAACATGATTACCTTTGACCTTTTCTAAATCATTTCTTAGTTGTTGGTTGTGAAGACTCATAGGAAGAGATTATCATCTATTCTCACTCTAGTTTCAACTCATCCTCACCTAAAAGTGGACAGGTTTGGAACAAGATCATGCCCTTTCCTCATGATCATTAGACTCTCTTCCACATCCAACTTACCAAGTCTTTGTCTAAAACCCCAGGGACAGACTTGCTTCTTAGGTTTACAGTATCCTCAAAGTCTTCTGTAAATGATCCACTCAAATCTAACTCAGATTGACTCCGGTCTGAAGGAAGGAAGAGAAAAGGAAAGATATGAATCAGCTTATTTTGTTAGAAGGTTTCATTTTTCATTGCAAATGTTTCATCTCTAGTCCAGTTCTTTCTAGGCATGGGGCATAGATACTGTCATGAAAACAACGGTCAGAGTCAGTAACTTAATGCTGTTTATGCTAACATACTTCCATTTTTTAATAGTATTTGGAAATTTCCTTGGATTGAATTACCAACACTGATGTGTCATTTCTCCTTTGATCATAGAAGATTAAATGCTCTACTATAAAATGTTAATTTTTAAGCTGTTTAAGGCTTCTGTTTTGCTCATAGATATTGAAAAACTCTCATAGAATAAGCTCTTAAGCTTAGAAAAAACATAACGATAACTACTCTTGATTTCAAAATTTAGAGAATTCACACACCAGTGAGTGGCTAGAGGTAAATTAGGAGGAAATCTATTTCTTGAGGCACCAGAACATTCTTTCATCAGAAGAATATCTTGCTTTTGAAAATATAAGAACAATGCACTCCTCAGGATTGCTGTGGACAGCTTCCCAAGACACAGTTTATTTCCACTGAACAGTTCTATGTCAAAGCCCTGCTGAGATAAATACAGTTGCTTATAAATGAGAAAGATTTAAAAGAGCAATCAAGTATGTAAGTTTGAAACTGTAAATGAAATGGTGCAGAAGTGCTTAGCATAGTGCCTGATACAGAGTACTCAATAAACAGGAGATGTGTAACAGAAGCAGTAGAAATACACTCTAGGAGGTTGGCTTCTAGGCTCATTTAAAATTTTGCATTTCACAGGTGAACCGATTTTCTAGTCCTGAACAAAATGCAGTGATAACCACACACAGTTAGAAAACCCTTTGGGAGCTACCTGGTTAGGAGAGACTCCCCAGCTCAGCACACAGAATCCAGTGTTACGCTTTATGCAAATACCATCATTAGGTAACAAGTAACTTTTTCATGTTGAGGATTTTGTCATGATTTTCATTCTACACATGGGATATAAACTCCATCATTATGACAGATATGTCTACAGAGAGTCCTTATTCATAGGTAATAGAATTGCAACATAAATAATACCTGCTTCAGAGGATTGTTGTGGTGATGAAGTGAAATGATATATTTGAATGTACCACACAAAAGAAAGGGGTTATTATGAATACCCTAATGCTACTTGCAAAATAATTCTTTACTTAAGCCATGAAATAATTAATCTGTCTAGATATAGGGCATTTCTGACCACCAGATCAATTGAACTACCATTTCTTTGAACTCTGGGCATGTGTCCTTATCTTCCACATCAAATGAGCCAATTATATTTCTTACACTCCTATACTGACATTTGATACAGCTCCGAAACTTGGCAGTGATAGCTGGCAAGAATATACACTAAATAAATGGATTTTGCATGCATGCAGGAAGCTGAAGACAGCACCTGGGACCATCTTTAAGTAGCTCTTATGGAGTTGGCCTACTACCATGTGTCAAAGAAGGGACAATTTTTATCTAAGGCATGACACATCCATTTAATGCCACACAAGAGTGTAGTTCCACCTGATTTAGACTTTTGTACAACAAAGTAGTCACATTGTAAATACCCACCTGAGGAGAAGGAAGCCCCAGATACTGCTATGGAAGGTGTGCCAGAAGTGTTTCTGCGATGACTCTTTGTGAGGTCCTCTGAGGCGCTTTCAAAGGCAGCCAAATCCATGGAATTTTCAAAACCATGTTCCTTCTCACAAAGTAAAAATGAAAAAAACAAAACGAAACAAAATATTATACTGACATTGATTTACTTTAAAATCCTTCCATAGAAATATACTTCAGTATAACCATGTTTATGTGTACACTCTTTAGGAGGAGCTAGTTGATATTTGGAGGTCCCTCATCAGGAGTCCATATTCTCTAAAACTTACTATCAATAATTACTCTCTAAAATCTTTACCAAGAGGTTTGTTAATTAGCACAAAAGGCATCTGAAATAATTTTTCATTCACAAAATTAGTGAGTGTTCCAATACATGGTTAGCAAGAAAGATGATACAGGTACCTGTAATCTCACATAACTATGTGTAAGAACCTGGCAAGCTTAATATCCTTAGAGTAGTACTCAGGCTTAGAACTCTGGTCCTATGTTTGTCCCCACTTTCAACACCCTCTATCCTTAACCATCCTTTACCTCCTCCACCCCCATTTAAAAGAAGATCACGCCACCTTTTCCATTTAGCAGGCTGGGTGATCAGAACATGGCTGGTTACATTGTTATTGGAATGCAACTTTCATGCAAGGTGCTTATGAAAGTTCATAAAAGGATAAAGAATGGGGACTTCCCCAGTTTACACGACGAGTGATTTTCTGGGTGCCTGCTTGCTAATAAATTCTTATGCATGTGGCAGAATTCAGTCTGCGACTTGCTTTCAGTGTAACATACAATAAAAGACAACTCTGTCCCAACTTTGCCTGGGCCCTTGGGGCTTGACAACTGTATCACTCCAAAATTGCTTGAGCATTAAAAAACTAATTTTGCAACTTTTGAGACCTGGGATGAGGCTCAATGTCCATGCAAATGACACCACAGTGTGATAATGATTAAACCTAAAGGAGACTTTCAATTCCCCCTTCCGCAATCAAAAAATGCCTTTCAAAGTCCTACAGGAAGGAATTCCCTCCTGGTTGCCCTACATTTAGTCCAAAGAGGGAAACTTTGATGAAGTCACTCCAGAAATGTGGCTCTCACTGGCTTAGCATGCTAACCAATGCACATCCAATATAAACTGTTTTTGGTCTTTGATTATTTCCTAACACATACTCTTTGTAGCAGGAAGAATATAGCCCCTAACTAATTGCCACAGACTACTAAGGTTTACCAAAAGATTGTTACAGAGGTCAAAGAGATAAATTATTTTAGGTCAATTTTCAACATCTCTTCAAAATGTTGTTCACACATAGAGTTAGTTCTCCAATGAAGCAAGACCAATTTCCTTAGTGGCAATTATGATGACAGCAAATTTTCCAATTGGCACCCTGGGAGTATCAGTCATGTTGAGCATTAATGGGCTAATTAATATTGCATGGTCATTAACATATAACACATACTCTGGAGATTCAGGATGTGAAACCTAAAATTGACAAGTTACATCACAGCAGAGGACAGGTTAGAGACTTTCATATTCTAAGAGTTTTCCACTTTAAAAACTTAGTTCTTGTGTGCTAAAGCAGAAAACATTGAAACACAGAGATGCTGAGAAATGGGAGAAATTGAGAAGTTACTTTGATCATCATCTCACTTTATATATGTCTTCCTTCATGAAAGAGCAAATGTGCTTCTTAAAGTACTGTGCTGTCTTACGCTTATTCAACAGAAAATATTTCCCTTTGTTTCTCTTTTTTCCTTAGAAAGGATTAGCTAGATCCGCTAGAATGCACGAGTAAGAACAGCACAGGCAACTGCCTATACCGTGTTTCTCTGAAAATAAGACCTAGCCGGACAATCAGCTCTAATGCGTCTTTTGGAGCAAAAATTAATATATGACCTGGTCTTATTTTACTATAATATAAGACTGGGTCTTATGTAAGATCGAGTCTTATATTAATTTTTGCTCCAAAAGACACATTAGAGCTGATTGTCCGGCTAGGTCTTATTTTCGGAGAAAAACAGTAGCTGCTTCTTAACACAGTCCCCAGATCCTGTATAAACAGAAGCCAGATCACGCTATTCCTCTGCTCAAAACCTGCAACTACTCCCATCTTACTCGAAGTAAATGCCAAAGTCCATATAAGTGACCTACAAGGCCCATCTGGCCCTATTACCTCTGTGGACTCATTTCCTAGTACTCCTTCCTTCATACACTCACAACAGCCACACTGGCTCTCTTGCTCTTCCTTGAACATACCAGGCACGCTCTCGCCTCAGGTCTTTACAGTGGCTACTCCTCCAGGGGCATTAAAGATATTTCAGACTGTTGAGCAAGGTCATTAACTATTCAAGATGGAGGCTAGCCATAAGTAATTGGAAGAGCTTTCCTGTAATGTACTTGCTGAATATCAGTGCTGTCCCCGCCTGCACGCATAATTATTTCACTTCCTTCAAGTCTTTGCTTGACCAGGGCCTGGCATATAGTAGGCCCTCATTAAATATTGGCTGACTCAAAAAATTGTCATTTGTACATAAAATTTTCTTAAATATAGATGTTAGCGATATATACTGTTTCCTGCTTAATCAAAAAATGTTGTAGATGCTCGTTCATTCAAAAGAACAGCTTCCATATTATATACCGGGGATGCCAAAAAAAGTATACACATGATTTGTATTCATCTTTTGTTATCGGTATATATTGAGTAATACAATTTTAATACATTTTTTTCCTGTCTTAAAATGTGTATACATTTTTTTGGGATGCTCTGTATTATATGTGTTATATATTATATGCACACATATACAATGCAATTTAAGTCTTCGTTATGTATTGACCCCTTATCTTAATAGATGTATAGAAACTATAAAAATATTTGAAGATTCTACTTTTCCTGATTTAAATCAGTTTGGAAAAATTTTTGTGCAGTCACCATCTTGAGAAGTAACATGGAGGATGAAAATCAAAGACTTCTAAAAATTACTTATATTTATTTTATACCATATAGCCATTTAAATCCCCATCATACAAATGCCACCTTTAACCTGCTCCTTCCTTTTCCTTCTCACTTTAGGTTTCCTGCCAGGAGCCAAGGATACAATGGGTTCGGTCCTGATAAGAGCTTTCTACCATTAGGCAGTGTAAACAACATGCGCAGAGACACAGAGAGTTGAAACCCAGTCATGCCATTGGTGGTGAGGTCGAATCCCAGAAGCTGGGTGTCTCTTCACATCTGTGTACTTACTCTGCTGCTGAATGAGGTCATGCTACGTGTGCTTGGGGCGGGTGACCTCTGAGTGACTGGGGTCATATTGTTGCTCTGGCTGCTCTTCGGAGTCCCAGGACCAGCTTCCTGGTCATTAAGATCTGATGAACCAGTGCTTCCCCTAAATGTGAAAGAATATTCTGAATTAACATGGAAGCAGAGCAGCAACCAAAGATGCAATCAGGGAAAAGCTTAAAAGAAAATGATAGACATGTGAACCACATGAAGTACACCAGAGCTACACTGGACCTGGTCATCACCTATCATGTCACTCTCCTCCTCAAAGACCATCCAGGGCTCACAAGGTTCAACCCCATTTGTCTGACTCCAAGATCTTTGTCATTGAGTTTCACTACCTTTCCAACTATATTTCCCACAGCTTGCTAGCACTCTCTCAGCCAAGTCCAGATTCCCCACTATCCTTTCAATTTACCATCCTCGTGGTCATGCTTCCACCTCTAAGGCTTTTGCTTATGTTATCCCCACCTAATATGCCCTATTTGCCACTCTCAGTTCATGCAAATTTTCCCCATCCTTCAAGGCTCAGATGGAGTCCAGCCTCCCCCATTAGACCCTTCCTGTCAATCACAGGCCTTATCAACTTCTGTTCTACTTAATTCCTATTGACTTATGGTCTTTGCCAAACTATGTAGCACTTGAGTACACAAGGTCTTGTGCGACTCCCTAACTAATCCATATAGGTGGGCCTGGGTGCCTCTTTCAACTGTGAGCTCCTTAGGGACAGAGTTCACTATGTATTTACCATAATATCTCCAGCACCTTCGTAATGTCTTGGCATAAAGGAGGCACTCAGAACATATTTAATCAAAGATTGAAAATTATATTTTATTTTTGCGTTGTTTTAGAGACTAACTCATGGTGTGCATTTATGTGGTATAAATAATGACACTTGGCAAATAGGATTGACTCACTTTCATGTTTGCTAAAACTGATTCAATTCCATTTAATAATGATTAAGGAAAAAACAGTTCCTGCTCTTGAGGAGATCACAAATTTTCTCATTAAATGGAGCTTCATAAGTAAATATAAGCTTTGACAATTTAGCCTTGAATAGAAGTTGTTTGTTCTTATTTTATCCTTTACCCTCAGTGAGCACAGAATATGGCTAAGTGGTAAAATACAAGCCCTCATGAATTTCACTCTTCTAGTTACTATTTTAATAAATTATAAGTGCACCTATAATAATAACCATCTTATTGCTAAAGCAAAGTGGCGATAGTGATTAGGGCTTACAGTTGAGCCAATCAGAGGAAAGACTTAAAGGAATAAAGGATATTTTTTAAAAAGAACGTCGGATTATGCATGTGTCATTACCAGAAGATAAATCTGGCAGAAGAACTGGCAGTAGCCATTGGAGCTGTCAATTACAGTTCATAAGTGTTTTCAAGGCTATGCACCAGAGAAGCCACCAAAATCAAGTATGCCGACTGAAACTACCAGCTGCCGCCACCTCAATAATTATGAAAACAGCAGCTGCATTTACTGAGTATTTTCTAGATGTTAGACACTTTCCATTCACCAACATCCCTGTAAAAAAAAAGGTACTAACATCCTATTTTAAAGATAAAGAAAGTGAGTCTTGGAGAGGTTAAGCAATTATTCCATACATGCATGTACGTGTGTACGTACACACACCACCACCACGCAGTCACAGAGTTAGTACATGACAAAGTCAGGATAAAAACTGAAAATCATCTTCCTACCCAAAGCCTGTACTCATTCTAGTTTCTCATGCTGCTTACTCATCATTTCACCAAGGTCAAATTGCTACAATCAGGCTGGTTCTATGTTGACAGATGGAGCTATCAAGAAGCTAATCAAAGGATCAGAGAGCTGGGGGGTTAGTGCCTTGGAATTTGATTAAGAGAACTATGAAAATTCTGTGGTGGCATTCATTTGATACTACATAGAAACAGTCTCTGGCTTCTTTCTAGAGATGGCACTGTGAATAAATTACAGTACTATGGACTTTGCACAGGCTATGAGTGTGGCTTTTGATTCTGCCAAGAGAATAAAATTTTGTGATTAAGTAGATTAAATGAATTCTAAGTCCCTTGGTGATTTTGCTGAGTCCTCTTATCTCAGGGGCTACATTTCTACATTTGACAAAAGTTAACCGTATTCATGCCTTCCCAAGTGATTCTGCTCATCTCAGAAGTCCCATTGAGAAGGGGCTTAGAGACTTATCCAGTAATGCTGTGTTATGACCATAGGTTCTCTACTCTCAGAACAAGATTACCTCAAAAATCTCTCTCCCTAGTGTTTTAAGCAAAATCTCCTTTTAAAAAAGAAAGGCTAGGAGTGAATCTTGGAGAAATGAGCCAATAATTTATGATCCAGAGTGACTCATGCAGATATGTCTGCTTGTGTCTGTGTTGAAGGTTCCCCCTGACCCAGGCGGTTTTGAAAAAGTCCCCATCATGGATTAGTTTTACTAGAAACAAAAGACATATGTATGTAGAAGTTCTGGCAGAAGTTGATTAATTGTGGTGATGACATTCAAGAGGCTATCCTGCAATATGGAAAAAAATTCTTGTGATTGTAGGTCAGCTTCTGGAAACTATTGTTGCCAGAACCATTATCTCAAAAATGACATATGCTTTCACATTTGTTTTGACATTTACTCTGAGCTTCTCAAAATTATTTTCCTCTCAGTTGGCTGTTTCAGGTAATTAGATTAAAAATATTTAGTCTAACGAGGCAGAATGTTATAAACATTTGGACAGCAACTCTTTTAGTTGTTATGTAAAATGTGACAAAATATACGCATCTTTGCCACTTAAATAGGAACAAGATAAAAGTTTCATCAAGTCTAAATCAGAGAAGTTTAAAGTTCAATGAAGAAAGCCATTTTTGATTCAGATATCATGTTATTGACATTTAAATTAGAAATATCAGAAATCAGCGCTAACAAAACTTCAAGGTAATATTTGCTTAAGGGGAAACTGGCATGGAGGAGATAACAGTTATCTTGTTCTAATAGGGCCCAAAGTGTGGGGTGTGACACTGTCTGGGGAGCTTTGATATTCTGGGTTAATTGAAAGACACATTTCCTAGAGTAGGAACGAGTCTCATTTACTGCAGCTTATGAAATATACTTCAAAAGCCCTTCATTTTGTTATCTCCAATTTCATGCTAGTCCAAAACCTTGATAATAGCTTCTTAGATGTATCCATTTCTAGAAAGGATCCAAGGATAGAGGACTGAGATTATAATTTAATGAGTTGTCTTTCTGGTTTACATAACTGTCTCCCAGGAGTTGTAGTCTAGAAAGAATTTTCCAGCATCCAACCTTCGAAGAGTGGGCTGACGATGCTGAGCTTGCGCTTGCATGGTTAAATGAATGCTCCCCTAAGGAAGATTAGCCAAAAGGCAGCATTACCCTGAGAGACATTAACATTCCCTGGGACAGGGCTAGTGCATAGCATGACACAGAGACCGCGTGCTATTCTTCCTGTGGTTTATGAGCTTTCCTAACTTCTGTTATTTCAGATCTGAAATGAATATGTAAGAAAGACAGGCAAGGGAGGTTATAGTCAGAAAGTGAGGTGAGCCTGTTAAACGGGAAAGAGTTGTTAAAAATAAGAAAGAAAAGGGAAAAAAGTTGAACATAGCTCAACCTTCCAGTCTTTGGTGATCCCCAAAATATTATGTCTTTGTCAACAGTCTGATGGAAGATATATGGCCCTCACCTTTGCATGCATATCAAACACATGGGGAGAGCTTTTAAAAATCCCCATGCTCGGGCCACACCCAAGACTAATCATATCAGACTCTCTGGGTGTGGGATCTAGGCATCAACATGGTTTAATACCCCCCGACCCCGAACCTAGGGATTCTAATACACAGTCCAGGTTTAGAAACACTGGGCTAAACTGTGGATTAGTTTACATTCATTGATCTCAGACATCTTGCCACCTGTATCGTTCCCTCTCCTCATACCACTAATTTCTTTATTCAGAACAGTGCTCACATTAAGAGAGCTGAGCTATTCCCATGGCTCAGACTGTGGTAAATGGAAGGATACTTCCTGTGTTAATGAGCGCACATGTTGCACTAGGGGTCGGCAAACCATGGACTGTGATCGAATTAGGCCCACCACCGGCTTTAGTACAGCCTATTAGCTAAAAGTGGTTTTTACATATTTAAGTGGGTGAAAAAAATCAAAAGAATAATATTTGGGGAAATGCCTAAATTACATGAAATTCAAATTTTAGTGCCCACAAATAAAGTTTTATTGTGATGCAGGCATGCCCATTCAGTTTTATGTCTATAGCCACTTTCATGCTCCAACAGCAGAGTTCAGTATTCAAACACAGGCCATATGGCCTACAAAGCCACACATTTTATCGATTTATACCTTTATTTCAAGTTTGTTGGTCCCTGTGTGTGTGTCCATGCACACAGGCACACAAATATGGGTGTCTCCACTTAGAAAAAAAACTCTATGGAGAGGTCAACACATCCCAAAGGAATGAATTTCAGGTATTGGGTGCATGGCATGTGTTCATTCATACATACATACATACATACACACACACAGATGTATGTGTGTATGTACGTGTGCATGTATGTGCTATACTTAGGCACAGGTGACCCATCACAGGAGCTCTTGAATGGTGAATTAGGGAAGCAGAGAAATGAGGAAGAAGCAGAAATTCATCAGAAGCTTCTCTAGCTGCAGTTTCCTCTAAAGCCACTGGACTTCTGTGGCTTAATTACACATATTCTTCTTCGTTTTTCTTTTTGGAGAGAGGGCAAAGATAATACAATGTGGTGGGTGTGCAATAAAATTTTGTTCAATGAGTCTCAAGGTGAATTACATAATCTTCATAATCTGATTTACTAAAACAAAAGCTGATTTGTTTGTTGGTTTAGATTTAGGGTTGCCATAAAGGATCTGTTTCCTTTTAAAAGACTCTAAAATGGAGGAGACAATCACCACGAGGGAAGGACTATGACTGGGTATGAAGCAAAAGAAGTTAAGAACAGCTAGAACTCTCCGTCTGATAATATTTTGGACTTTTACCATCACAAGAAAATCCTGGTTTCATGTCTTGTTTCTAAATAATGGCTAGAAGCCAGGTGGAGGAGAGAGGCAAGAAGCCATGAAAAAGTAGACTAGAAGTCAGGAGCAAGAAGAAAGCCAAGTGCCTTCCCCTATGGACACCAAAGAAAGCAAATATTTAGCAGAACTTCGCTTTCAGTAATTAAATGGAACAAGCACTTACTCTGTACTCAGTAGTTCAGATTTGCTAAACTCTTGTTCTACCTGGGATGCTAAGTTGCTTATAAGACAAAGGTTACCAAGGTAACCAAAGCCATCCACATTCTGGCCCAACTTAGCTGTCCATCTCACCTCTTAATTTCTACACTCTAAAAACCCTGAAGTGTGGGTTCTCCAGCACCGGCAAGAAGACTGCATTATGCCTCTTTTCCTTTGCATTTTCTACTGCCTCTGTCTAGAATGTTCTTCTTACCTTTCTTCACCTGGCCAAATCCTCCTCATCCCTTAAAATCGTTTAAGGTTCATCTCCATGAAGCATCCCTGAATTCTTTGGAAGGGTAAATGCCTGTCTTTGGTTTTCCCAGAGCACACAGTACAACTTCTTATCATGATACCATATTGCCTTGAAATTATTTGTTCAGTTATCCCAATCTTCCATGCCAATTTGGAAGTTCATGAAGGAGTGGAACAGTATCATTGTCTAAGAACTTCCACATTTACCACCTGGCACATAGTACTAGGTCAATAATGTTGGCAGAGCTGTGTGTTCAATTTATTAGTATAAATAAAATACAGGCGAGTATGTCTTACATCTCTACTCCTCAGTATTTTGAAGAAGGCCATTACTGTGTCTCAGCTAACTGAAAATGTAACACATCACACAATATACCTTAGGAACAGCAAGTAAAAATGAAATTGGTTATATCAGAGGAGGGAAATGTGTTCAATTTAGTTCACAGAAAAATAATATGGAAAGGCAGTGGATCTTTGGGAAACAATTGGAGAAACAAACGAGATAGCAAGGAGGCGGCTTCGGGCTTACAATGATTTGTCCACAAGAATGAAGCAGGTCAAGAACCCAGTTGTAGTTCAACCAAAGTACAGCATCAAGCGTCTGGCTGAACTACGAAGTCTCCACATATCACTGATATTATAATAAGGAAAGTCACATGTATATAAAGTAAACATAAACCAGGGGCTGAGCAACTGGTGGTCTGACAAACTGCACCGTTGGAAGAGGTCTGAGAGCAGTTTGGGAGGGATGATGCAGCGGAATTCAGTGTCCCCACCCATTCCCCTCAGCACTCACTTCTACCCACAGAATCCTGTTTACTGGGACCCACAACTCTCTGCCTGAGGACTTTCTCAGATCACAAGAGCATGGAGCTCAGAACGAGTCCGACATGTCAGAAAGTGTCCCAGAATTAGCCCTCAACCAATGATGAACAGGGCACTGGGCTATAAATACGCCAGTCTTGCTCCCTTGACTGGATAAGTCTGAGGTGTGTTCTCTCTGTTTCCTACAGTTGCCCAGAGAGGTTGAGCTCTAGTTGTCCATAGTAGTAACTGGCTTAATGATACAGTCGTTTTGGCTTCCTTCTCTTCCCTGGCTCACTTCTCCACTCCCCTATCTGCGTTTTCTAAGACCGCATCCTAAATAAATTACTTGCTCTTGAACTTATGTCAGGGTTTGCTTCTAGGGGAACCCAAATCAAGATACGTGTGTGTGTGTGTGTGTGTGTGTGTGTGTGTGTGTGTATGGTGGGCAAAGGATGAGTTTCAAAAGGGATGGTTTTGAATTATAAATAGAAGTTTATAGCTGAAGAATTATTTGGCAACTCCAGACCTCATATAACTCCCACTGACATGGTCACAGTCCAAGTAAATTAAATACTCTTGTGAATCCATATTTCCTCACCCGTTCTGTCACATGTCCATCATGTCATGGAAGTAAGACTCACTTTTCTAAGGACAACATGGTTCTGTGAATTGCCTTTGGCTATTAGCATTTCTGACAGCTTGTGGCTTTGACTGCCCCCCTCTTGCTGCCACTAAGGAGGGCTGAGCTCACCCAAAGTAGGTTAAAATAGGAAGAAAGAGGAATTAGCACTGGACAATGAAGCAAAGGCACAGGAAAGAGGTCACAAAACTACCACAGCTAGTATTAGGAAATAAAATCCATATACTGTTAGAGATGTGCTATAGGTGTGAACAATTTTTAAAGCCTGGCAAGAAACAAATCAAATCACCATAGACTTTATAGATGTGGTTTTGACTCAGAGCTAAAAGGGAGTATTGCACTATATTCAAATTACTAATAAGAGGGTACTATTTAATTGGCATCTTAATTGCAAAGATGTCAATGAAAATTACATTCAGGACAGGAAATTTTACTTCTGATAAAAAAGGATGGGTCATGTATTGAGGGAATAGGTTTCATAAATTCACTTTGCCAAAATAATAGATTTGAGGAAAGAATGATTTTTCTTAGTCATAAAGGTACCAAACATGTCAGAGAGAGAGACAGAGACAGAGAGACAGAGAGAGAGAGAGAGAGAGAGAGAGAGAGAGAGAGAGACAGGTGTAGCACTCGGAATGTGGGTGAGGACTAGCTTAGGGCAGGCTTGAATGGTGTGGTCTCTGCTATTAGATCAGAGGCAACCAAAGTAGCTTGTGAAGCTTCACAGAGACTGTGATAGTCTCGGGCCTCCCGGAGAGCAATGAAAATATTTGGAAAGCACTGATATGTTGGTATGTGTTCGGGGTAGGGAAGAGGAAGGATGAGAAACCAATTGGTTATGAGAATGTAGAAGGTCACCTGGTAAAAATGCTTACCATATCATCCAATGTCTTGACAGAAATGCTGTTGAAAAACTTAGCATCATCCTTCCATTTTGGACTGAACAGAGTGAATTTTAAGTTCAAAGTTCTACCTTTCCTTTATGGTTTTTAGGAGACATTGTTGACACCCTACCCAGATCCCATTGGACCAGCTCTGTGTACCTGTCCTCAGCTTCTGAGCGCTTTTCTGCTAATGGTTTGCACCTGTGACCTTCAGCGATCTGCCATGGAGCTAGAGGTCTAGAAATGACTTGGCGTGTGCCTCCCACTCCCCACAGAAGACTTGCCAGATAAAATACAAAACTCCCAGTTAAATTAGAATTTCAGATAAACAATAAATAATTTTTAGTATAAAATATACTAATATTTATACACTATATGAATGAAAATAGTTCATGGGACGTACTTGAAAAAAAACTTGTTTATCTGAAATTCACATTGACCTGGGCATCCTGTATCTTTAGTTGCTAAATCTGGAAACTCTATCCAAGGGGATCCATAGTCAATGACTGATTGGTACAGTCCAGCTCCTCAAAATGGAAAAATTTACAGATATAATTTATGCTCCAGAGCCCCTTGCAGGAGCAAGCTGAGTGGTCAAACTCAGACCTCACTTGAGAGAGCACATTGCTTAGCTTCTTCCCCTTCTTTATTCTGCTTCTCTTACTCCCTTGCTTGTTTCTCCTGGAATCACTTCATTAACAAATCACTCCTTTATGAATCCTTGTCCAAGGGTTTGTTTCTGGGAGGGCATGACTTAAGAGAGATATCTCACAAATCATACCACATCGACGACTCACCGTGATGTAAAAGGAATGAGGAATCACGGTCTTGAAGAGCATTCTGTTTATTAACTGTAGTTTGCACTTATATTATTTTAAAATCGCCATTGCTTACTGTGTCAAGTCCCTAGTAATCAGTGAAGAGCCATGTGTCATGCTTCTGAGAAGCTACTGGGCCTTGCCTAACCCATTCATACTTTTCCCTGCTTTAAAATGACTTAAAAGTAATATAAAGTCAACCAGGCATCTGATGAAACATTGTTTCCACTCTGACATGATATGAGTTTTTAAAAAGAATGCCCCAGCCCAATTGTTCCAGGAAAAGAACAATGAACCATGATGAAATATGTATTGTGGAGGAGAAAGGGGAATTGCTAAGTTGGGTCAGGAAATAGACCAAAGAGACTGGGACCTTACAATCTCGTTAGGGGAATTTGCTGTTCCTTAGTCTAAAATGAATTATGGGGGAGAATGCAAGTCTGCTTGCAGAATGTAAGGAGAAAAGAAAGTCTGCCAGTTTTATTACTTGGCTTTGCAGAATTACTGCACCTCTAAGCAATCAAAAAGGAGTTAACATCTTTAGGTGATGGGAGTTAAGAAAGGATGGGCCACCACATGCCCCAACTTTCTAAGGAATAATTTGGGGGTAACGTAACTCATCTCACTGTGGCAGTCTATTAATGAGTCACCATTGTGATAAATGCATATCGTAGGAAAAGGACATTTTGCTCTACTGATCATCCAAACATCTTGACTCTCTTTCTTAACGAAAAAGCATTGTGCTTGACATGCTTAAGCCAAAGCACCCCTGACTACCATATTCTGATTATCTGTAAACCATTTCAGGTATTCAGAATTTAAAAGATACAGTCTCCTTAGGGATCTCCTTCCAGTTTACAAGAACAAGAAACCTCTGAGTCAATACACTAATATGTGATGAAATATGTCCATGTGGCTTTATAGCTTTGTGGTTATTTATACCCAGCAGGAGATAAGACACAATGAACAAGCCCAGGCAGACAGATTCTGGAAGAATGGTACGAGCACTGTGATACTGGAGTGCATGCCCCTTATTCTTCTTGAGTAATTGTAAAACAAATTAATTTAAAATAGAATAATCTAATTTTGTTTGTTGGGTCAGGATACTTTTTGTTTTTTGAACGTACTCCATCTTTCGCCTTCTCCTTCTCCCTCTCCCCCTCCCCCTTTCTCTCTGGCTCTCTTTCTCTCTGTCTCTCCCTCTCTCCTTC
The DNA here is from genome assembly GCF_057876585.1 of Rhinolophus sinicus. Taxonomy (NCBI): domain Eukaryota; kingdom Metazoa; phylum Chordata; class Mammalia; order Chiroptera; family Rhinolophidae; genus Rhinolophus; species Rhinolophus sinicus. The sequence goes on along the minus strand of NC_142518.1, from coordinate 28,702,188 downwards.
TTTCCCCCCTCCCTCCTCTGTCTTTTTATCTATCTATAGCCCTCTTAAATGCTGGCCTGAATGTAAGCCAAGATGGCTCATCCATGGAGTCCCTAAGAGGCTAATCAAAAATAGCAACACTAAGCTAGTTGCCTATCATCTCTAAATAATTTTGATGTCTGAGATTCAGGAATTCAATAATCAAGAAACAAAAATGAGATGTTTATATAAAGCTTTGTGGGCCACAACATGGGGCTACCCCAAGGGAGGTCAAAGGTTAACTTTCAAGGACAAAGGCAACCATGGTTTAAATTTTTTTTATCATAAAGGAAATACATATTCTTTAAAATGTGGAAAATACTGACTATGGTGATGATCTTTCGATAGTGGATAAATGATTTATTTTATGCTTGCATATGTTTTTCTGTGCAGTTTTACATAAAGTGACACTAGCTTGCAGAAATGCTTCAGGGAAAAAAAGAAACAGGTATAGAGAGTCATCAGGAAAAAAAACAACAGTCAAAAGAGTGTCTGTCCTCTCTCGGGGAATTTGCTGCTCTATATTCTAAAATGAATAACAGGGAGAATGTAATTCTGCTTGTAGAACCTAAGGAGGTTATACCATCAGGCTTTGCAGAATTCCTACAGCTCCAAGCAAAGAAAAGGGAGTTAACATTTGGTAGAAGCAGATAAACATGAGGGTAGATCTTTTTTTCTTATTCTTGTCTTTGAAAATACACTAATCATGAAAGTAAGCCTTAACTCATGCCCCGAGAAGATAAAGAAAATCAAGCCTGATATGAAATGACTACGTTCTTGGCTATCATTTCTGTTTCTCTTTACTTTTCTTGACGAAGTGATAGCTCTGTGCATAGGAGATTCTCACTTGGCCCCACGGATAATGAGTTAGAGGAGGTGAAAGTAGAAACTGAAATTTATGGAAATTCTCTGACTCAGGGCTGCAGTTCAAATGATGAATTATTAATAATTTTAAAAAGCTACCAGGAAATGTATATGACACTTAGAGGTTTCTTTTTCAGAAGTTTAAACAGAAAAATACCAAGAAATCAATGAAAAGAATTTCATTTCCCTGTACATCTCCATTTGAACTGCAGCCCTGAGTCCCAAAATGTAATGTCTTGTCCCTGCAGATAACACAGATGGTTTCCATAGCTGTAATTCCAGAAGAAGTGTAAGTGCTTTCCATTTCAACTCAAAACCTGCTGGCTTTTCGCATTATGTTTTAGGAGTTCTCCAAGAGGTAATACTTTACAGACACCTAGAAGTACTGTTTGGATGAAAATATATCAACCTTATCCTCAGGCGACAGCACTCCCCAATCTGCATGTGTTTTACCTGTCGGAACCCGGGGCTGACTTTAAACTCCGAAAATGTTGGCTATCTAAGTCCACGCTGTAGCTCCGCCCACTTTCAGTTTTTGGAGTTATGATGATTTCTCCTCTGGTTGCTGATCTGAACTTGCTAAGAAGAAATCTGAAAGTATAGAAATATATTTAAAAGAAAGCATTTTCAAATAGAATTTCAAGAATACCATTTCTAATACTTTCAACAGTAAATGATTCTTCAGTAAAGTGGCCTTGGGGCTGAGACGTGGTAGGGAGTTACCGTGCCTCTACAGTATAGGGTCAAGGAGGTTATGACATTCTCCCAAGGACAGAACACTTGCTGGTAAGCCAGGCCTCTGTCCCTGCTAAGAAAAAGACCAGGGACTGTCACCTGAGAATGGAGAAGCACTGCCTGGGCTGAGCCTGTTTGCAAGGTGCTTGAACTCACCTTGCCTAGAGAGGGGAGTTCGGATGATCCTCTGGGACAAACTGAGGTGGCAACTTTATTAGACCTCAGCTCCAGGAGAGCAGCAACTCTGCCCTTCTTGTTCCCTGCCAAGTCCCCTGAGCCTAGAATGGTACCTGGTATATACACTAGAACCCAACCAATTCTTGTGGAATGAGTGACTGAACCCACGTAGTGGGAACCATCTTTATATCTTCCATGTCATTTCTCCATGGGGGAATGAAGTTTGAACAATGGGGTGTCTCATGTAGAATGAAATCTGATTACATTCCCATTTCACTAAATTATTTGGAATTTGAGCAAAATGAGCTTTCAGGAACTGAGATTCAAGTCATGATATAGGCTACTGAATACTCAAAACATGGGGGTTTCCAAAGTTACGTTAACGAAAATCCAAAGCTGTATTATTTTTGTGAGGGCACTGGAAGAGACCAATTCATTTACTCAACATTCTACAGTTTTCTGGAGGAGGGGATGTATCCAAAGGTACTAGGACAATCTTAATGGAATCTTCCAAGTTGTCTCTGTTTCAAAGACCACTGGAAGAGTAGCCTGTCAAAGGATCAGAAGCTTCTTCAATCTAATTAGAAAATTACATATTTGGTGAGACTAGCACTTAATATAATGTCAATCTATGCTGCTCTGAGAACCACCTTGTATATGTCCCCACCTCCACACTTCTACTTAAGGTGTCTCCTCCACCTCGACCACTCTTCCCTCCCCCCGTTTGCCACCCTGGACCCCATTAATCTTTCAAAGTCCTCATCAAGTCTCACTTATAATTTGATGTCTTTTCCGATGGCCCTTCTGATCTCCAGATGTTGATTACCTAAGCCACTTATTTAATATTTATTTAATTATCTATTGCCTTATGACATCTCTTGCAGTTAATCAATGTCTTGTTTTAGAAAGGCTTTCAGGCAGCTTATATTGTCATCGTATATTTCATACTCACTTTTCAGGTGTGCACATTTTTTCCCCCACTGCGTGTTATATTCCTTGAAGACTGAGAACCACCAGATCCGTTTTGAGTTCTAGCAGGCCTCAGTCCAGTACTATGACTGTTTTTTTAACAATTCAGGGTGTACATAATTCATTGTGCTGTGAGTTACTTATAATCTCCCAGCTCCAAGCCCACCACCCTATAACCTACACAAGCCCACCATTCTGTAACCTATGCAGTGATGCCTGAACTGGGGTCTGTAAACTACAGCTTCCAGAAGCACTTGTAGGCCCTGAGTTACTTATTCAATCAAGTCATTGTTTTTGAGGAGCCAGGCCCTGTGCTGAATGCTGCACCACAAAAGCAATAACACCACAGGCCTAGCACTAAGGGAGCTTACAAGTCAGTTGGGGGTAGGGGGTGGGAGATGGTGTCAGAGTGCAATGCAATGAGTGATGCATAGTCACAAGGCATTGTGGGAATCTTGAGGAGTGACAAACGGATTCAACATGGTAGAAAGGATCAACGCATCGGATATATGGTCACTCTATGCTATCTTTTCCATTCATCTCTGCTAATTAATGAAGACATGGTTAGTCATGAGTGTTTGAGTTAGAGGACATTTAGGTTTCATTCCAATTCACAGTTCAAGATTCTAAAAAAACAAACAAAAGACTTTCTGTAGAGCCACATAAAGTCTCAGACAATGGCAGTCTCTCGCATTGATTGATGCTTAGAAAACAATGCAATGCTCCCTGGAAAAGACCATGAAGTGAGTTGGTATGTATTAGAACTCTCACTATCTCAGCCACAAAACTGGCCAACAGCTACCTGAGAAACAAGGACTGCAAAATGCTGCAAAGCAGCTGTTTGCCTTTTGGTCCTTACAGCCGGCTTTTTGGGGGCCCACTTTTCTCTCTTGATGGAATCCTCTTGTCCCCAGTTTCCCAGTTCCTCCTTGAATCTTGCTTTCCTATGTGCTTCCCATTCCTAGTCTCAGTATTTGACACATATATGTGCTTTCTAAATTAAGTTATTGAGGTGGCCAAATGTGATTTTTTCCCCTTAAGGAAGCCTGCATTTTAAACAGGAGATATAATGTTTTCAGCCCAAATAATAAATCTCTGATTTGGATACTTCATATATCAGCATTCAGGTTGGGGGGAGAGGAGTTGACATTCTACAACAAAGGCAGTCATCACCTCTTTATAGACAAGACTGGCGCAGACACGAAACCTTCTACCTAGAAGCAACGGGAACCATTTTGTACAAAACTGGGTATGTCAAATGCAAGAAAAACTCTTGCATGTTCAGATCAGAGAGGACGTTTATTCATCTAAGACTGAAAGTAATTAAAACTGCATTTCTGGAAGAGAATGATAGGAGAATGTTACTTTGGTTGAGTCTCTAACCGTCTCTAGGTCACTGAAGTGACATCAGACTTCAGAAACGAAAGCGTCTCAGGCTGGCCCAGTGGCTCAGGCAGTTGGAGCTCCGTGCTCCTAACGCTGAAAGCTGCCAGTTCGATTCCCACATGGGCCAGTGCCAGAGGGCTCAGTTGGTTGGAGCATTGGGCTCTCAACCACAAGGTTGCCAGTCTGACTCCCGCAAGGGATGGTGGGCTGTGCCCCCTGCAACTAACAATGGTCACTGGACCTGCAGCTGAACTGCACCCTCCACAAGTAAGACTGAAAGGGCAACAACTTGACTTGGAAAAAGTCCTGGAAGTACACACTGTTCCCCAATAAAATCCTGTTCCCCTGCACCAATAAAAAAAAAGAGAGAGAGAAAATACATTTATTAAAAAACAACAACAAAAAAACCTAAAAAGTCTTTATTTCAGAGGTATCTAGAATAAAGATCACAAATTCCCTTGTAAAGGTTGTTATCTTACCCCTTTCTCCTGGGCCCATCATGGCTGGCCTTCTGCCCAGCAGAAGGTAAAGTGTTTGACTTTTTTGCATCCTGGCGCGTTTGCTCTTGGCTTTGTATTTCTTCAGCTCCTCATTAAAAATAATCAGAAGACAATTTTACATACAAAATGTCCAGAAATGAGAGCAGATTTTCTATTCTCCATTCACTTCCGTACATTAGCACAGAAAAAGTCTATAATAATTGACAAGATGTTCCCATCCTAAGATTCCCAGTCACGCAGTTATTTCTCATCTGTTGAGTTTGTTCCAGAATTAAATAAGGACTAAGATCTGGACTCATCCGTGGGGGGTTTGCTGAGATAAGCTTTCTAGGGATGACTATAATGGGGGAATAATACATCAGCCCTCTACAGGTATTTTTAGAGCAGCGGATGCCGGGTTCATGAGAACTACATATCTCTAGAGACGGAATTCAAGCATGGGATTCTAAAAACAATACCCCAATTTCTAAGCACCTAAGCCAGATTTCCTGGGAGGGTGAGCACCTGTGCACACACCTCATGACTTGACAGTCTATATACTCTGCAAGGTGCTAAGGTTTGAGCGGAGGAAGCAGCCATAGCTAAATGCTTAATTCTGTCTTTCTGTGGCATCAGATCTGATGTTACCCATCTGGGAAACCCCTTCCTTGCTAGTGCCACACCCACAAGTGGCTCCGGAAGCAGTTTCAAGCCTCCCAGCCCTTCCTACCAGACTTCAAAACAAGGACTTTAGTCTCCAGTGTATGAAAGATGAGATACCCTAGGAACAGGCTAGAAGATGCCTGCTCTACCTTACTATACAACATATAAAAAATATCCTCCGAAACACAAGTTTCACTCAATATTTAACCAAATAAATTACAGTTCAAATGCACAGAATAGCATTCTCAGCGTGCGGTGTTCCTTGCATTTGGTGACAATATAATTCTTTATCGAGTGAAACTGACCCGAGTCTTGTCAGGCCATGGAGCATTTCTGGCTCTTCACACTAAATGCTGTTAATGCCCGCACCTCCCAAGTCTTAACACACCCAGAAATGCCTCACTGCACTTAAAAATGCTCCTGTGGCTTGGGAGAGGGAAGCACAGTACACAATATCACCTCTTGGTTGAGAACCACTGGTTTAGAAAAAGTAACATTTAAAAGAAATCTGAAATACATCCTGTTGAAAACAAGGATTGCTTTCACAATGTGACAATGTGAATCATTTAATTCATCTGTTTTGTGTTTCCTTCTTAAAATGTTTAGGAAAATATTGCAAGTGCATTTGGGAAAAGAACTGTCTGTGATGAAGACAAATGCCTCCTTTGAAAACTCAGTGTGTCAGATATATGGAAAATCACTGTGGATTTTACCTTCTACTGACTTCCTCTTTTGTTGTATGAACTACAAATTTAGATGTCATGTTTGGAGATGACCTAAGGAATTCAGGAAATTCAACTGTGTTTATTTGCTACATAATGTAGGAAAGTTATTTAGCCTGCCAAAATGAAGATTAAAACAATTTTGAAACCAAATAGTTACTTTAATTACCTGGATTTCTTCTTAAGATGGACTGCCGGACAACATCAGTGCCTAGAACATTGGCTTGCTTGAAACGCTTCGCCTTTTCTTCAAAAAACCATTCACCGGTTACAATCCTTAGCTGCCTGCTCAAGGGAAAAGGGGAGAACATTGCAATTAGTTATTTAGCCAAATAATTAACTCTCAAAAATTTTAAAAAATTGCCAGTTATTTATAGAGTCTACCTCGATCTCTGGAGTATTCTATGGTGATTATTATGGCCGCTATTAGTTGAATACATGCTATGTCCTAGGTACTGGCTAATTGCTCTTCATACTTAATATACTTTTATCCACATAACAACTCTGTGTAAACATTATTATCCCCATTTTACAGTTGAGGAAACTGAGACTTAGAACAATGAAATGATATGTCTTACATCACATAGCTGGTAAGTGGTAGAGCCAGGATCCCATCCCGGCCTAGGGCTCAAGTTCGTAACCACTGCATTAGTGGGTAAATAATTTTCAGTGGAAACAGTGGGGGACAAGTGAAAGTTTTGAATTACAAAGGAGCCATGATCAGATTCTGTTTTAGAATGCTACTTTGATGTAATATGATGACTGGGTTAGGGTAAAGAGAGAATGGGACAAAGACAAGTTGGCCATGGCAATGATCCAGGCCAGAGGTGACAAGATCCATGTCAGGGCAATGGCAAGACTAACAGAGAGGAGGAGATAAATTAAAAATGTAGGTGGTAGAAGGGCCTGCCTGAATTTCACAATCAATTGAATGCTGAAGGTGAACAAGAAGAATCTTTGACTATCATACCCATTTTTAAGCCCCATCTGCAACAGTTACACAAAGCCTTTAGCCTAGTTGCACAAGCCTGTTTACATTCTCAGAACATGTCCCATAGAGGTGTTGGGACAACAGTGTTCACCTACTACTGTCCCAACACTTCCATGGGGGATTGTAATGGAAAATGAGGTTGAAAAGTAGGATTGAGTCATATAATGGAAATCATTGAATGTCACGCTAAGGAGCTGGGCTGCCATTCTGGAGGCAATGAGGGAAGTCTGGCAGTTTTTCTAAAGTTCAGCTTGGATCATACAATCTCTGTAGCATTATATGGAGAAGAAACCAGAAACAGGGAACCCAATTACGAAGTCATTGCAATAGATGATATAGGAAATGTTGGAGGTGTAAACCAGAGTGTCATAGGGGCGTGAAGTGAAAAGACAAATGTGGATACTTGGTCCACAGAGAATGAGAATCAGTAAGCCTGACATGCTGCCTAAAGAAAAGCAGCTGAGAGTCAAATAGAGATTTCTAGCCCCAGAGTATTATACTCGTGTGATTCAGCAACTGATTGGATTTGAAATTAACAATTGAATCCTAAATATTAAAATCACTCCAGAAAAAAATGCCAAATTGTTCTCCACAGCAATTACCCTGAAATCCTACTTCTGAATGTAGGAGAGACAAAACTAAGTTATATGTGAAGCACAGTTCCTCTACTGGGAAAAGAATGAAAATGTTATCCTTGGAGAAAATTATTCATTGAAAGGAAAGACAACAGCATGTACATCTCAGATCTATTCCCAAATTGCTACATCACATAATGAGACCTATTGAATTAGTTCTAAAACTATTAAAATACACTTATGAAAGATGTCAAATCCAAGATGATGTAATCTACCAAAACCAAATGATTCAATGGGTTAAATTATTTCTTGGATACATCTCAAGTGCTCTACAAACTTATGTATTAATATTTATGTTGAAAATCTAGGTGGTAATTGTGCTATCCTAAATTCTAAAGCTGTCTCCTCAAGGTTCCTGTCCCTTAGTTATTCAACAAAATGCTAATCTAGGTACTGCTATTATTGAACTTTGATAATGGAATTAAAGTTACTAATCAACTGACCTTAAAAGAGGGAGACTGTCCTAGATTATCTGGGTGAGCGAAAATTAATCACTGAGCCCGTAAACACAGAGGAAGAAAGGGAAATCAGATGCTATGATGCTGCAGAATGAGAAGCCAGAGAGATTCCAAATGTGAGAAAAATTTGGCGTGCTAAGACTCTAATGTAGAGGTCCATCCACATGCAAGGACCAGAGAGGCCTCTGGGAGATAAGGCTGGCTCTTAGCCAACAAGGAAATGGGAGCCTCGTTCCTTACAACCATAAGCAATCAGATTCTGCCCACCAAAATGAGCTTGAAAGTGGATTTTTTCCCCAGAGCCTCCTGATAGTATAGGAGCTCAGCTGGCCCTGAACTTGACTTCAGCTTTGTGAACCTTGAGTAGAGAATCAAACCAAGCCAACCCAGACTTCTGAGCTACAGAACTGTGAGATAATACAGTTGTGCTGTTTTAAGCTGATAAACTGGCCATTTGTGACGGTGGCAGTAGAAAACGAACACAATAACAAAACACAGAAATATGTATTTTTAAAATATTCAGCTCAGGAAATGAATTGCACAGATGGTGAGAGGATAAACACAGAAAATTCAAAAGAGCAACAGGGTAGAGGCACGCAAACTGTAGCCTGTGGGTCAAATTTGTCCAACTACCTGTTTTGTATAGCCTACAAGCTAGGGATGTTTTTAAAATTTTTAAATGGTTGGGAAAAATCAAAAGAATGCTTCGTGACATGTGAAAATTATATGAATTAGTTTCACTTGAACATATTCATGTTCATTTGTTTATATATTGTCTCTGGTTGGTTTTCTGCTACAACTGCAAAATTGAGTACTTCTAGCAGAGACCACACGGTCGCAAAGTCTAAAATATTTACTCTCTAGCATTTTATTTAAAAAAAAATATTTGGTAAGGTGGGAGGGGGATGGTAGATGAGGGTAAACAGGATCAAATATATGGTGATGGAAGGAGAAGTGACACTGAATGGAGAACACACAATGTGATATATAGATGACATATTACAGATTTGTACACTTGAAACCTATATAAATTTACTAACCATTGTCCCCCAATAAACTTTAATTTAAAAAAAATTGCCAACCTTTGCAATAGCACAAAGAGTTTACACAAAAATAAATTAGAACACGAGGAATAATATCAACCAGTGGCTGAAAATCACCCAATAGTGGCACGTCAAAAATATCGGGTGTTTTTTTTTTTGGTATGTTCTTGGGATGTGGGGTGAGGTGGATAGCACACTAAGAGCAATTTCACATGTGACAGGAGAAAAGTGGGACACATCCAGTCACCATGCCCCAGGAAATGGGTCTCCATATCATCTTTACCATATATGCCTAGAGCTGCCAACACCTAACACAAATAACATCTTCCCAGAATTCTTAGTCACTACCTTTTGCTATCTTTGTAAGAACAGTAACTATAATCCTTTTATTTGCTCAACAGTAACTATAATCCTTTTATTTGTCAGTCAGGTTGCACTTGAGTCATTTGTCATTTCAGAGCTCTATGACATCAGAATCATCTCTTGGGATTATGCCATCTTCTCAGGTCCTGGAGGTAGATGGAAAGCTTAGAAGAATGAGAAAGTAATACCTAGTGAGTGCATACTGTGCACCAAGTAAGGTGCTAGGCACTTTATATATACCTCTAATCCTCACTGTAAGCCATAAAGTAGCTATTATTATTCTGAATTTACAGATGAGGAAACTGAAGTTCGCATGGGTTAAATAGCTTGCACAAAGTTATAAAGGTCTTATGGCAGAAATGGGACTTATACTGGAAGTCCATACTCTTTACATTTGGCCAAATTGTCAGATGAGAACTCATACTTGTCAGCTATAACAATGCTTTGAGTAAGGGTGAAAAACAATAGAAGCCAAGGAAAACCGTGTAGCATTTCATATGATGGACTGTGACTGTTTGTGTTCGTGTGAATGTTGGGGGTAGAGTAATAGGAATAAAGGAGGGATGAAAGGGGAAAAAAATAAACATGACATCCAATATAAAATTTATATTGTTCTCTGCCACATCAATCTAATACTTGAAAAATACAAGGCTTGGAATAGATTTTGTGTTTCCTCTGGGTCATACTCTAGAATAACGAGTTTGACTGAAATTAAGTGAGTTATACTCATTATTTGTAATTAATGATTACTGAGTATTCAGAATTTTCTAGACTTTAATTTTAACATTAAACTTCTGGAACGTCAAACTTTCACTTGGAAGCTTATTTAAACATAAAGTCAAGTTAACTTCTCCTTAGATTTATAGGGGAAAATAGGTAATCTTACTCTAGAGAAGAACAACAGTAACTAAAAGATTCAACTTTCTCCTTTTCTTTTATTAACTACTAGAGACCTCTGAGATAAGATATGCTTATTAGATATGCTGATATAAGATATGAGTTTCCTTATTATTCATAAAGAAACAAGTTAGAATTATTTATAAATGTATTCATTACACATCAACTATTTATTGTAGTCCTACTATATGTCAGGCCTTTTGCAAGGGCTAAGGGTATAGACATGAGTGAGACAAACAAGGACCCTGGCATTATGGAGATGATGGTCTGTATTTACTCCTTTCTCCCTTTCCAAACAGGAAAAGTAAAAAGAAATCCCTAGACTCATTACAGTGAAACTGAAGAATGCTGTAGACAAAGAGAACATCTTTGTAGCTACGGAGGAAAAAAAAAACCACATCCAGATTATATACCAAAAATGACAATTAGAATGACAGTTGACTTCCAATAGTAATCATGAAATCCAGAAGCCAGTGAAATGATATCTTCAAGGTTCTGAGAGAAAATAACTAACAACCTAGAATTGTATATCCAAGGGAAATCATTGTTCAGGAATGAGGGTGAAATAAAGAAATTTTCAGCAAAATAAAAACTGAGATAATTTATTATCAATAGTTTCACTAAAGGAACTTCTAAAGACTGTATCTCAAGAGGAGGTATATAAAGCTGAAATATAAAAAGGAATGGTGAAAAATGGAATTAGTAAAACATGGATAAAATCTAAACAAACACTGATATATAAACAAAATTATAATACCTGAATTAAAAAATAAGATATATCTAAAATATAAGACAAAATGTATATACAAGCCAGGAAAAAATATTTGGAGTTTAAGAATATCAAGTTCCTTTTGTGATTTCTAGGGTAACCACTAAAAACCAAAACACATATATAATATTTACACTAGTAGAAAGGATAAAATGGAATGAGAAAAATATATATCAGTCTATAAATAATATAAATAAAAGCAAATATTACAGTAATCACAACAATAGAAGATGTAAATATTGCAGTAATTACAATGAAGGTCAGCAGACAAAACTCTATAGTTTAAGAAAAAACAATGTCAGCTTAAACTTCTAAAATTATATATAGCATATATTCATAGCATGTATACGTATACACAACACAAATATTATGTATATAGCATATATATAGCAAATATTTAAATACGTATATAATTTAAATAGCATCTATGCTATAAAGAGCCTCACCTTAAGCATATGGACAGGAAAAGACTGAAAGTCAAATAGTAGAAAAATATGTACCATGTAAATATTAACCAAAAGAAAATTGATACAGTTGTATTAATAGCAAACAAAATATAAGACAAAAGCATTTCTAGAGATGAAGGGGATCACAAAAAACACCTTCAAATCAGTAAGGAAAAGATTAACCATCTAATGGAAAATTGGGCAACATACACAAATAGCCATAGCACAGAAAATGAACCAAAAAAGGCCAATAAACCTATGAAAAGATGCTCAACCTCATTAGTAATCAGGAAAATTCAAATTCAAATCATGGTAACATATCCATTTATATCTATCAGTTTGGCAAAAATTAAAAATTTTTATGATACTAAGTGTTGGTAAGATTGTGAAGAAAAATAGATGATGTAATACAGAATTGTGCACCTGAAATCTATGTAATTTTACTAACAATTGTCACCCCAATAAATTTAATTAAACAAACAAAAAAAAGATTGTGAAGAAAACTTTTACACAATACTGGTCGAGTTTTTATATTGGTACAACCACTATGAAAAGCAATTTCACATTATCTTGTAAAGCTGAAAATGCTCACAGCATTTGCCTTGCAATTTCATTCCTAGGTACACTCCCCACAGGAGTCTTCTCAAACATTTTTGGCGGAGGTCAAAGTAAGAAATACACTTTATATCACAATCCAGAAAATACACACACACACACACACACACACACACTCTTACATATATATATACATTTATAAATTTGTATATATTTACATTATACATTTACATATATTTACATATACGTGTATACTCATTTATTAATACACATACACATAAGTGTCTGTATACTGACATTTTCTATTCTATTTCATTTTTGAATGGAAAACCTACCAATAGAGCATGACCCACAGTGTTAAAAACCCCATCCTAGGGGAACTCTTGTACATGTTTGTCAGGCCATATGTACAAGAATGTCATGGCAGCATTTTTTATAACACTATAAACTGAAACAATATAAGGGTCCATCAACTTGAAAATAAATACTTACAGATATTATAGGATGATAGCATAGCAAAGATGAATGTAGTGGTGTTAATATAAACATAGATTTCACAAAAAATGTTGGGCTAAAAAGTCACAAATATATAAATATATATGGTATGATTTCCATTTCTATAGCACTCAAAAATGAAAAATTAGAAAATTTATTACTTAGGAACACATGCAAGTGCAGTAAAACCATAAAGTAAAGCAAGGGAAATAAAAATGCAAAACAAAATGTTCCCCTTCTTCAACTGGGTAACAAATATACTCTTTTTTTATTGTTGTTTAAACTGTCCATATATATTATAGAGAGTCTTGATATGTATGATATTTGCACATTAAAAATTCCCTCTAGTCTATACAGGTATGAAAATACCACACCACAGTGAACAAAGCCTTCTAAAGTGAGGGAAGGCTCTTGTATGGAATTAGTAAGTTTTTCAAAATATCATGTCAAGGCAGTCAAAACAGCTTCTTACCACTCCAAAAATCTCTGGATCAATATGGGATTACTCTGATGTGAATCTTTCTCTTGTAGCTAGATTATGAAATTTTGCTAAACTAGGGGTGATTCTGAAATAACTATGTGGCAACTGTCAATACCCATCAGACCAAAGATCACCAGGAACCCAACCTATGGTTGAACAAGTTGAGATTTTTGTTCATTGCAATGAAGGGAAAGAAAGCACATGCTGTGAATAACTATGGGTGTCTCCATAAAAGGGCATTTGAATGGATTTAATATAGGATTTGGGTTTTTGTCAGGTAATTTAGTGGGAAGTTCAAGGGAGCAGAGATATGCTCTGGATTAGGTGATGCCAAGAAGCAGGGACAATGCTATGATTGGTTTCTTAGTAAGTTTTATCTAAAAGGAGGGCAGACTAGCAAAGCTGTAATTGGTAAGGAATCAGAAGGATATTCACATTAGACAAGAAAAGTGGATGTTTTATAGCTTATGGATTGAACAGTCACCTCACTTTTGTCTATGCTTAGACAACATTATGAAGTGTTATTTTGTCTCACTTCATCACAGGTGCAGAGTGATCTTGTGAGATATTGGTGTTCTGAGATAGTTTATGTCCAATAGGAGAATACCATGGCCTACCTGTGAGTGCCAGGTCAGCTCCTCACAACGTCACGGCCTACGTGTAAGTGTCAGACCACTTTCTAGATGCCAGGGGCTCTATATTTCTCTTTTTTGTAACAAAGGACTATAAATTCCCACCTCCTCTCTCTCTCTCTTCATCTCTTCATGTCCTCTTGTGTGTGTGTGTGTGTGTGTTCCAACCATCAGTGTTCTTTGAAGTTTACTGACAGAGACTCAGTTCATCTATTTCAGTTATATTTCATCAATTTCAGTAATCATTACCATCAAAAACAAAAGGTTCCTCCTCCTTTAAAAATGCAGACTCTCACAAGGACACAGAGCAGCATGAAATGTCACAACATGGCATGAATATAAGATCAGCTCATAAATACCATATTAGAAGTATTTCATTTTTTAGTTCCCTGTCACGTAGCTTTTATCTTCGGGGTCTTTCTGAGTTCAAATGGGGTGCTAATTAGGAAAAATGATCACTATGACTGTCTTGGTGTTGACTGGCAACTACTGCAGCTAGCATAATCGTGGAATTTTCTAGGTCTCATTAAGATAGCAAAATGAACTAATTGGCTGTGTCAGAGTCCCTTTTATTCTGTTTCTATAGACAATTTTAAAACTGGATCTACAGCAACCAACTTGTTAGAATCAGAAGGGGTTGGAGAAAATGTCAAAAGCTGCTCGGTGCATTGTAACAGCTAGCCTCCCTCCGTCACTCCTTGCTATAATCGGTTCAGTGCTAGAGCAATAAAATCTCTTTATTTTTACCCAATCCAAGGTAAACGACAATAAAGGCTGTACTTCCAACTGATTAGAGAATGAGTCACTTTCTGACTCATCTCATCTCTTAGAGGTCAGGGTGGAAATTTCAATTTTATGGTCTATTAAACATGGAGACAGCCCGGTGTCGCTACAGCATTCTCTCACAGCAAAGGGCGTTCACTGCCAATAAAATATCATTCACGCTTCCTTTTCAAGAAACACTCCATGAATAGCAAACAAGATATTTCCAATACTGACAGAGTAAGTCTCTGAGATCACACAGACTAATAGCTGGAATATTGGCAAAGTAATCGCCCTGATTTTCAGCTTTAAAAATGAGGAGGGATTTTGATATGTCAAATTAAACACTCATCATGTAAATATCAGTTGTCACAGAAAGATAGAACTGTAAGTTGTTGTCACAGAGGTATAAGAATTACACATTGAAAGCTCTGTTTATTTCTTAGGACATTTTAATGCATGAAGACAGAATTTACTCTATTGATGAGACAATAATGTAATAAACTCACCTTCCTCCTTAGACTGAGAAATCACTGAGGGGAGTCCATGTTTTATTCATCTTTGTATCCTTATTCCCCAATATACAAACACTTTATCAATAAATGTTGTAAGAGGGATGGATGGATCAAGAGACATAACAATGGCTAAGTGGATGGTTGGGTTTTTAAGTTATTGTTTCACCAATAAAAGAAGTATACATGATTCAGATGGTCCATATTGATGTATTCACATCTTCTAGGGAAGGCACAGAACTTTCAATTTGTTATTATTTATTCTTCCACCTTTCTGACAACAACTTACCTTATATTTTTCTGTAAAAACTAGAAATTTGCTCTGTTCAGAGGGCAAATATATTTGGCATGGCTCATGTTTTCTGTTTGGTTTTTGGTGTGTGTGTGTGTGTGTGTGTGTGTCCCCATGCTTCTGACAGAAGGTAACCACATTTGTTCCATAACTTGCTTAAGCCTGAAATGCTTTAAGTGGAATCCTGTCATCTACTCAGTCATTCACTCACTTATTCATCCATCCACCTATTCATTTAACACACATTCATTGAGTAATTACTATAGTTATTCTTTTATGCACTAGAACTACATCAGTGAACATTATAGATAAAACCCCATGCCTTCATGGTTATGAAGCTTATATTCTAGTGGAGGAAGAAAGATAATAAATAAAATAAGTAAATAAGTAAGATAAATAAGTAAAATATGCAGCATATTAGTATTAAGGGAAAAAACACATAAAGTGGTTGTATTAGTTTGGGCATGCTATTTCTGTAACAAACAACCTACAAATTCCACTGACTCAGCACATTAAAAGTTTCTCAATATAAAGTAATGTTGATCTGACAAGATTTAGGGGAAATTTTGTGTGAATTAGACCTGCAGTTACCATCCTTACTGACTAGCAGTCGAGTTGATGAGAAAAACATTCAGTTAGCAATGTGTGAATACATTAGCTCCTTGGGTCCTGTATGGAAAAGTATGCTTCAGTTATTGTAAGTGGCATTTGGAAGTTAAAGACAAAATTCCTCTCTCCATACAGGAGCCTGAGGCAACTCCTGATTGATTGAAGGGCTCATGAGTCATACTCCCTAGTTACTGTGGTCTGAGCAAACTAAGAGTCCAGGGTGTAGAGAGGATGGTCAACAGTAATGGAATGAAAAATGGAAATGATTAAATACTAGGGATCAATATAATAATAATGTATAAGAATTGGGAAAATATTTTGAGAAATTCCTTATAAGTCCTCAGATTCTGCAACTGGAAGGTCTGTCATTTGTTAAAAGTTCCAATTCCTTCTTAATTGCCTTAAAATGGCAAACCTCTCCTTGGCAGTGTCTGGTAGGAAAAGAGCTGGGCGGAGAAACAAACATCTATTCCAATTCTACTAATGCACATTTTAGCCTTTTAGTGTTCTTATTTCTACTATGTATAAAATATAACATCAATTGACTCTCTTGCCTAATAGGTATATTTTGAGACCGTGGAGGACTAGGAGTAACTGTGATCCAAAACCAAATCAGCTCTCATAGGGCCTGAGGCTCCAGTTTCGAAATAAGCTCAAGCCTTTATTTGATAAAGGTAATACTGAAAATCTAATGGCCCCTTGCCCGCTACAAGAAAAATGTATATTCTCAATAGATACATATTATTATACAGTGTCTCACTAAGCTTTACAATTTTTCAATTAGTCTATCAATTAAAAATTATGTTTATGAGAAAATGAGATATGACCAAAACCAAGAGAAACAACAAACAACAGAATCAGTCTCATAGGGGACTCAGATAATAATAGAGCTATAATTCATAGACTTTAAAATACAAATAATTTATTCAAGAAATTATAAGAGGGCCGGGCGGCTCAGGTGGATGGAGCTCCATGCTCCTAATGCCGAAGATTGCCGGTTCGATTTCCACATGGAACAGTGGGCCCTCAACCACAAGGTTGCCGGTTCGATTCCTCGACTCCCGCAAGGGATGGTGGGCTGCACCCCCTGCAACTAAGATTGAACACGGCACCTTGAGCTGAGCTGCCACTGAGCTCCCGGATGGCTCAGTTGGTTGGAGCACATCCTCTCAACCACAAGGTTGCCAGTTGGATTCCCGAAAGGGACGGTGAGCTGCGCCCCTGCAACTAGCAACGGCAACTGGACCTGGAGCTGAGCTGCGCCCTCCACAACTAAGATTGAGAGGACAGCAACTGGACTTGGAAAAAGCCCTGGAAGTACACACTGTTCCCCAATAAAGTCATGTTCCCCTTCCTTAATAATTTTTTAAAGGAAATTAAAAGAAAAGAGTGAGAAGGTCAACAGAGAGGTAGAAAATATAACAAAAGCAAAATGAAAATTCTAAAATTGAAAAATCACCATTGAGTTTATGAACTAAAAAGATGGATTTAATAGCACATTAGACATGGCAAAAGACAAGATTAGTTAATTAAAAGACAATGGAAAGAAGTATAAGAGATAGATGAAAGATGCTGAGTAGAACTAAGATATGTATTTGGAGTACCTGGAGTAGAGGAGAGAGAAGTTGGGGAACAAGCGATATGTGAAGAGATATTATCTGAGAAAATTTCAAATATGACAAAAGACATTAATAGGTGCAGATTTAAGACATGCTAGAAACCCCAAGATGGATAAATACAATGAAAATCAGACCTAGGCATGGTATAGTAACTGTTGAAAACCCGACAGGAAAGGGAAAAATATTAAAGGCAGTCAAAGAAAAAATATCATTACCTTCAAAGGAGCAACAATATAGTGACATCTGATTTCTTAATAGAAACACTAGCCACTAGAAGCAAATAGAATGAGTAATAGTAATACCTTCAAATTACTGAAAGTTAATAATTCCTAATCTAGAATTCAATGACCAGCAAAAACATGTTTGAAAATTAAGAGTGAAATAAAGCCATACTCATAAAAACAAAAATTGAGAGTATCCATCAATAGCAGAAGTACACTGAAGGAAATACTAAACGGTACCGCTTAGGCAGAAGGACAATTATCCCAGATAGAAACATAGAGATGTAGTAACAAAAAATATAGAGCAATGAAAAGAGTAACTGTGTAGTAAATCCAAGTGAACAATGACTATAAGATAACAATAATATCATGTGGGATTAACTAAATTATAGACTGACTGTTTCTGTCTTCCACATAATTCATATGTTGAAACATAATCCCCAATTTAATGGTATGTGGAGATGGAGCATTTGGGAAGTGATTGCTGCCCTTATAAGAGAGAACCCAGAGAGCTTCCTTGAACCTTTCACTGTGTGAGGACACAGTGAGAAGACAACTGACTATGATCCAGGAGACAGGCCCTCACCAGACAATAAATCTGCCAAAAACTTGATCATGGAATTCTCAGTCTCCAGAACTGTGAGAAGTAAATTACTGTTGTTTATAAGCCACCCAGTTGATGGTGTGCTGCTGTAGCTGCCTGAATAAACTAAGATAAAGTGTATGTGTATGAATAAATACAAATACAAATATGTGTTTGTGCAACTGTATATAGGTATAGATACATATATGGATATTTAAACTATACAACAATAGCACTAGAAGGGGAGTAAAGGGAGTTAAAAGATTTTAAGGTCCTGGTATTGTCTTGGAAGTACAAAAAGTTCTAATTTATATTAGAGTTTAATAAATAAAGAATGTATGTTGTAACCTCTAGCATAATCATTAGTTGAGTGATAAAATGTAAAAATAACAGAGGAGAAAAATATAATACTTAGACAACCTAAAAGAAGGCAAACAAATGGAGAAAAAAGAACAGAACAGATGGGATGAAGAGAGAGCATGTAAATAGGTGACAGATTTTAAGTAAAATATATGAGTAATGTAATTACTACAAATATCCTAATTAAATGACAACAACTGTTGGACAGGATTTACAACACACACACTCACAAAATTATATACTGCTGACAAGAGACACACCTTAAATATAAGGAAACAGAACAGCTGAAAGAAATGGGTAAAAGAGAATTTACCAAGCATGAACTAACCCAAAGAAAGCTGTTGTAGACATACTAATTACAAACAAGGTAAATTTCAAGGAAAAAATAATAACTAGAAATAAGGAAGGATTTTTCATAATTACAAAGGTTTCTATACACCCATAAAATCTCCCAATCTTAGATATTTAAGTACTCAAGACTATAACTCTAATATATATAAAGCAAATATTAACAGAACTAAAAGGAAAAGTAGAAAATCCGTAACAATTACTGAGAGAGGTTAGTATATATCTCTCTTAACATTAGATAGAATATGTAGATAAAATATCAGTAAGGATATGGAAGATTTGGACAACACAATTAACAAATATCATTTAATAGACATATCTAAGATATTCAAATCAACAACTGCAGAATTCATTTTTTTCCAAGGACATAGGAAACATTTAATACAACTGACTATTTGCTAGGTTGAATTTCAAATATTGAAATCATACAGAGTATGTTCTCTGGCCACAGTAGAATTAAGCTAGAATTCAATACCAAAAAGAGATACAGAAAAATCCCCACAAATTTAAAAGTATAGAAAGACAATTATAAATAACTCATGGTTAAAGAAAAAGATCACAATGGAAATCAGAATATAGAATGAAATGTGTACCATAAGAATAATTGATATAAAAATGTGTGGGATGCAGCTAAAGTAGTGAAAACAGGAAAATTCAATCCTTAAATGCATATGTTAAAAAAAATGCATATGTTAAAAAAGAGCAAAGGCTAAAAAAATTAAGTGTCTAAGCATCTGTATCAAAAAGCTGTTAATGAAAAATAACTTAAATTTAAGGAAGGTAAAAGGAAAGAAACAAATAAGGAACAAGGCAGAATTAAATAAAGTTGAAAACAAATATGCAATGTGGCAAGAAAAAGAAAAAAAGATGTGTTACCAAAAATAAAAAATAAAACATTTTTCACAGGTGACATTATAGTGTATAATAAAAATCTAAAAGGTTTCGGAGAAACTGCTATAATTAATAAGTGAATTTAATAAGACGGTTAAATACAAGGTCAGATGACCCAAGTTAATTACATTTCTATAACTGCATATCAAAACAATTAGAAAAAAAATTTAAAGGACACTATTTATAATAACAAAAATCAAATACTTAAAAATAAATGTAATAATACATAAGACTTATTCCAGGAAACTATAATATGTTATTGACAGGAATTACAGAAGACTTAAATAGATGGAGGGGTACATAGTGTTTGTAGATTGAGACTAAAATTATTGAAAGATTTCAATTCTCCCACAAAGCTATCTACTGATGTAATATAATCCCAATAAAAATGCTAGTAAGGTTTGTTTTGTGGAAATTGTTGATTCTAAAATGTATATGAAAATACCCAAGGTCAAGAGTAGCCAGCTCATTTTGGACAAGAACAAAGTGGCAAGTCTACTGAATATAAAATTTTACTATAAAGCTACAATAATTAAAATAATGTGACATTGGCATGATATTAGACACATAATAGAGTGGTTAGAAATGATACTTGATTTGTGAAGATGACACTGTAGAACACTGAAAAAAATGACAGGCTTTTCCATGAATGTTGCTGCATCAAGTGAATACCCATATTCAAATATAATAATTAATCCTTAACTCACAGCGATACACAAAAATCAGTTCCAAGTATATTGTAAGTCTAAAGGTAAAAGCTAAAACAATAACAATTATAAAAGATCACATAGGTGAATATTTTCATGATTTGGGAGTTTGAGAAAGTTTTCTTTATCAGGACACAGGAAAAATCTCACTAATCATAAAGGAAAAGATGAACAAATTGAGTTGCTAAAAATTAGAGATTTCTGCTTATCAAATGGCACCATTAAGGAAATGAAAAGGCAAGTCAAAAGGTGGGAGAAGATACCTTTTTAACACAAGTAGCTGCTTGTATGCAGAATATACAAAGAATTCCTTCCAATTAGTCAGTGAGAGACAGACAATCCAATCGAAACAATAGGCAAGAGACTTGAACTAGCACTTCACAAAAAAGAGATGTTCAGTAAACTGAAAATAGTCTTTTTCATTAGTAACAAAGAAAATGCAAATTGAATTCACTCCGCACCTAGCAAAATTACAGAAATGAAAAAAAAGCACAAAAACCCAGTGCTGGTAAAAAATGTTTTGCTAGTGAGAGGGTAACTTGGCACAACCACTTTGGAAAACTATTTGGCACCGTCTACTGAAATTGAACATACACATATTCTACGACCCAGGAATTGTACTCCCATGTATATATATCCATAAGAAATACATATATATGTACCAAGAGACATGCACAAGAATATTTATAATAACATTATTTGTAAGAGCAGAAAACTGAAAACATCTCAAATATCCATCACTGATACAACGGTATATAAATCCTTGTATATTTATAAAATATAATATCATAAAATAGTGAAAATGAATAGATGACCACTATTGCAACAAAAATGGATTAGTCTCACAAATATAATGCTAACCAAAATAATTTATAAACAAATACACACTGCATAATTCAATTTATATAAAGTACAGACGGTCCCCAACTTATGGTATTTCCGCTTACAATGTTTCAAATTTACAAAGGTGCAAAAGCGATACACATAATAAACTGCATGAGATATTTAATACTTTATTATAAAATAGGCTTTGTGTTAGATGATTTTGCCCATCTGTATGCTATGTGAGCGTTCTGAACTTGTTTAAGGTAGGCTAGGCTAAGCTATGATGTTCGGTAGGTTATGTGCATTAAATGAATTTTTGACTTACAATATTTGTCAATTTACGATGTGTTTATCCAGACATAATTTCATCATAACTTGAGGAGCAGCTGTATAAAAAAATCCATCGCTAATCTATGGTATTAGCAGGACAGTGCTTATAATTGGGGAATAAAAAGAGAGTAGTGATTGGGATGAGGAACGAGAAAGGCTTCTGGGATGTTAGTAATGCATTTCTTTTTTCTTTTTTTTAAAATTTATTGGGGTGACAATTGTTAGTAAAATTACATAGATTTCAGGTGTACAGTTCTGTATTACATCATCTATAAATCCCATTGTGTGTTCACCACCCAGAGTCAGTTCTCCTTCCATCACCATATATTCGATCCCCCTTACCCTCATCTCCCACCCCCCCCCACCCCCCTTACCTTCTGGTAACCACTAAACTATTGTCTGTGTCTATGAGTTTTTGTTTCTCATTTGTTTGTCTTGTTCTTTTGTTGTTTTTGGTTTATATACCACATATCAGTGAAATCATACGGTTCTCTGCTTTAGTAATGCTTCATTTCTTCACCTGAGTCATAGTTACACAAAAATTACGATAACTCGCCAAGCTGCACACTGCTGCTTCTCATTCAGGGGCTACTTCTGCTCTTCAGGGGACATTTAGCAATATCCGGAGGAATTTAACAACTGGAAAGGGAGATGGGTGCTATTGGCATCTAGTGGGTAGAGACCGCGGATGCTGTTAAACATCTTACAGTGCAAAGAGCCCTCCCACCCCAACAGAGAATCCTAATGCCCAAAATATCACTAATGCTGAAATTGAGAAACCCTGTTGTACACTTGTTACTTGTGTCCTTTTGTGTAAGTTAACTCTAGTTTTAAAAATGGGAGGCGGGGCACGTGCTTATGTATCCATAAACAAATGAGGAGCTACTCTATTTCCAAGTTTTCCTATTTCTATTTCTTTGCTTCTTGTTAATTTGATTTGTTGTCTTCCAGTGGTCACTAATTGCTGAGAGGGACGAATGAGCCTGGAAAACTGTGTGGAAGCAAAACTGAAATTGAGGAAATTCTGCCTATTTATTTATTTCCTCTGTGACTCATTATTTCACTATACTGGAAGGGCTTTTATATCTAACTCTGAAATGCTAAATTAAGGGGGGCAGAATTGGAGAAACCCATTACCCCACACTGAGACAAGTTTTCTAAGAAGTGTCCAGTGCTCTCTCGGCCTTAGCATCATCTTCTTAGATACCTGCGTGCCATGAGAGCCAACTGGAGGAAAAAGTGAATGTGCAGGCTGAAGCACTAAAGGGGAAAAATGAGGCAGAGGTCCAAGTAAACTGCTAGCTCGTGCAACTGTGGAAGCCACAGGAGCAGAAATGAGGAAGGCCAGAAGCCAGGGATACCGGAACAAATTGTTGGACTGCATGCCTAATGTGTAGAACTTCTCAATGGATCCAGAACATACATCGCCATCTGTTTCTCGTGACCACTTTTTAAGGGACCCAATTTTCTCGTACAAAAATAGTCCTTTGCTCTGGACCTGTGACATCCTGGACAAGTTCTGTTCTCAGCTGTGGCTAAATGTGACGTGTACAATAAATCATCTGTTGTCTTAGCTGAAGAAGGAAAAAAAAAGAAGCGTCCAGGGTCTAATGCGACTTTTGCATTACCTATTTGAGTCACAGATGTATCATGTTAGTTTTAAGTAGAAAGCAAAGTACACTATTGATACTTTTTCTGTATAGGTATATAGAGAAATACCCAAAGTAAATAATTTGATTTCATAGGAAAATATCCAGCATTACTTTTGCATCCTAATTTTGTAGATGACTAAATGCAGTTTAGAAAGTGAATACAAATTCCACAAAGGCTGTGTTGCAACCCATATGTCAATGATTCCATCAGTGTTCATTGCCCCAGCTCTGTTAAAGGATGTTTGCTAATTGCAGGAAGTACTAAAAGGAATTTACTTATGTGGTACAAAGAATTGAAGACGGTTGCTTAAGCAAAGTAATGTATCCAAAGAAAGTAATATGATAACTTAAATGTTTCTTTTTTGATTGTTTGTTTTAGAACTGCTTATATCAATCTGATGTTGAAACATAGTATGAATTGCTCAATTCAGGATCACTTTTATGAAAAATAATGCAATCGCTGAATATAGGACTCCTTAATAGAACACAGTAGTCCTTATTCAGAGACTTTGGAAATGGAAGGTCACTCACTCACTACTAAACTATTTACTTTCTTCCTAATGCAGCCTCTTAACTCCTAGAAGAGAATGAGTTAGTGACTAGAAAAGATAAACTAAACCAAACCAAACCAAATCAAACCAACCAACCCACCCAACCTAAAGTGATGCCAGTATCCCCCACCTCAAACACAGAAAAAAGAGAGACCAACATGGAGTTAGTTGCCATGAGATGAGATTATTAGGCACCTCCCAGAGTAGAGCGAGATGAAGGGACCTTGGGAGGGAGAAAACATTAACAGTTGATGAAGGGGGAGATTTCTCAAAATGATGGAGTTTAGTAGGCCCCGGGAGTAATAGAGACCCTATCATGCATAGACTCTAGCTTAACTGAATTTAGAAAGCAATGATTCTTGACATGCACCCAAGTTTGCATAGTGAAATCCATGGCCACGGCACTCCCACAGGCTAAACACAGAGGTGAATGTAAAGGTGCTCAACCGTCATCTTTTCTCAAGAATTAGGTTTGGAGGAAATTTAGGAACTACTCCAGCTTTGCCCCTCAGCTGATCTGGAAAACAAGCTGGGTTATTTCATACTCATCTTGCAAGTCACCACAAATGTCTCAGCGGAATGGTCTGTGCCTTCTGAGAAGCTATGTGGAGCAAGTGGGCCTCTACTAAGAGAAGAAAGCTCGCGGGTGGTTTTCAGATGCAGAAAAAACCTCATTCTGTGAGGCTTCTAATCACTCTATCTTAGAGTTTATAAAAATAAAAATATTGTGTGTGTTCTCTCTTTCTCTCTCACACAGACACACACAAGCGCGTGCCTTGCACGCACGCGCCCTACCAAGGCATTGCTGAGCCTATGATTGGGCTGTATTTTTAAGTCTACATTCTATCCCTAAGTTTTAAACACTTTCTTTCTTGTCTTCCCCATGCCAATCCCACTAGTCATCAAATGTGGCTTTCCAAGCAAAGGCAAAAAACTCACGCGACTTTAGCACAGACAGTGCACTTCCAGCTGCCATCAAGGCCCGAAACCCGACACTCGCTGCACACTCTTAGAGAGCAGGCCTGGCATGGGTCTCCTCGGTCAAATATTAAGCCCAGGTTTCTCTGACAGTGGACACAGACTCTGCTGGTGTCTTGTTGAGTTTTCCCACTTCTACGTTTTGCTTCTAAGAGCTCATTCTTCAGCTTCCTGGAAGGAGAGAAAAACAATCACTCAAACAACAACAACAACAGAGGAGCAGAACTATCTTTATTTAAGGGATGTTTTCATTTGGAACAATATTTGAAAGAATTAGGGAGTCAGAGCCAAATACGTTCAGAAAATACAATTTCTCCCTCCAGAATCAACAATCTCTTGGCATCGATAGTTGAAAAACATGTTTGTGTTTTATTTTTGAATTTTGGCATCCTTCACGAGCACTACTACTTTACTGTTAGTATTTATTCACATTATATTCTAACTTCTCCAGGATATCTTTGATACTGTGACATTGGAACATAATCCAAATCTAGAGACAAACACAATGCCATGTTCTTTACTTGCCTAGATATACTACATGCGGCAAAAGTGTGAAATAAAATTTGGCAATATGGGTAATTTCTTTAAGCCATCCAAGGAAGAGTCTGCTACAAAAACGTTGCCCACCTTTCCAGATCTAAACACTTTTGCTTGTCCTTTAAGGGTTTCCAACAATTTCCAATGACCTATGGGCTTTGTTGTCAGACATGCCTATGTTTGAATCCAGGTTCCATCATGAACTAGCTGTACAACCTTAGGCAATGATTTACCTACTCAATCTCAGTCTCCTCATTTCTAAAATGAGGGTAATAATTCTTCCATGACTGTTTTTAAGATTCAGTGAGATAATACATATAAAGTTATCAGCATGATTCCTGGCACACAGGTACTAAATAAATGCTATTTCCAAGTCCCTTCTTTTACTATCTGACATGTAATCTATTTATATACACTTCAAAAATAGCTACCGTGTTTCCCCAAAAATAAGACGGGGTCTTATATTAATTTTTGCTCCAAAAGACGCATTAGGGCTTATGTTCGGGGGATGTCATCCTGAAAAACCCTGCTAGGGCTTATTTTCCGGTTAGGTCTCATTTTCGGGGAAACACGGTATTCAAAGCGTGGTCCTTGTTCTAGAAGCGCCGGCATCATCTGGGAGCTTATTAGAAATGCAGCAACTCAGGCTCCACCTCAGACCTACTGGATCAGATTCTGTATTTTCACAAAATCTCTAGGTGATTGAAGTTTGAGAAGCACAGCTTTGGAATATTTGTTTTCAAATGTGACTATACACTGGAATATTTTTAAAAACACTGATTCCCAAGTCTCACCCCCACAGAGTCTGATGTAATTGGTTTGGGATGTAGCCTACACAACGGTATTTTTTAAAGCTTCCCTATTTATTCTAATATACTTCCAAATCTGGAAAAACACTACTCTAGAAGATAGGCTCATCCCCACTTAAATGCTTCACAAACATGCCATTCCTTTATGCTATCTATCTCCAATCCCTTCTTCAACATAACATTTCTGTGTTCCACAAAAACAACATCCCAGAATCATCCCACACATCTCATACCATCTCCTTTTACATTTGTGGTACTGCGCTTTGTTATACCTGACTAGACTAGCATCCTTCCAAAGGTTGTAACAATGTCTTTGGTTTC
The DNA here is from genome assembly GCF_057876585.1 of Rhinolophus sinicus. Lineage (NCBI taxonomy): Eukaryota > Metazoa > Chordata > Mammalia > Chiroptera > Rhinolophidae > Rhinolophus > Rhinolophus sinicus. Next base: position 28,675,503 of record NC_142518.1, on the reverse strand, counting down.
TTATATATATTGTTCAGGACCCAATTTCATGCTAGGTTGAAAGGTATTTAAATGTTTAAAACTATTCATTATCTCTTTTGGGCCTTCAAACTCACTTGTGAGGTATTATGTGTCTCATGTTAAAGATAGTACACAGTATAGATAAAACCAGAAACCAGATCTTTTAATTCCTTGTTTAATGAAAGTTCATAAATGGGGAATTTAAGTGAGGAGTAAAATTTCCAAAACCTTAAATTCACTGTCTCATTCATTCATCCAACGAGTCTTTATTGAGGGCCTATTGTGTGGTTGGCATTGATATTCAGAGACAAAAATTAGTCAAAACAGGACATCTACTAAGGATTCCCATTATCCTTGATATTAGTTGAGAAGAGGACAAATGCAAGATGATTCATGTGTTGCAACAGGCAGCCATACAGAGCACTCTGAAGTCCTTATTCTCTTGTCTATCTAAATACAAATGACAGCAACCCACAACAAATGCTTTCCTAATCCCTGATTTAGAGTTTACAAAGTACCCTCATGTCCCTTTTTCCATGATAAATGGCTCATGAAATTGAGTGTAAGAAAAGCTCCACAGGATTTACTTTTGAAAACTTGTAAAAGCTACAAGCTTTAAAATAACAGAATAAGTTCTTATTTGAAGACCACAACTGTATTATTTGGAGAAACACAACAGACATTTGAACACCTCAGGGCACAGGAAAAATAAAACACTGCCTATTCAAAATCTGTAACAATTTGTGCAACAATTATAAAGAAACAAAGTGATCAAAATGAGTAGAACAAAGACAGTAATCCTAGACAGCAGTCCTATTGAGTAAGCTGGGGGAGCCAAAGAACAATAAACTGAGAAAATGGGGTACTCCAGGATATTCCAGAGGCAAATTCCCTTCTGGAAAAAATTCTATGATTAGGTGCCTGAAGTTTAACCACATAAACTAGAATGGGTGAGACCACTTGGATAAATTATGGCCATGAAATCAAACATTTACATTGCATCTTTCTTTGTGCTCTACTAACAGTGCTTTATTTAGCAACCAGGTTTCACCTAGTTCACAGATCTAGAGTCTGAAAAGAAATGGGGCTCCGTATAAACCAGGCCACAGGGAGGCAAAAACTTAAAGTTCCAAACACACTAGTTGGGGAATTCCTAAGGCAATTGGTGCTAATTGTCCCACAGAGTCTGGAAGCTATCTCTGAAACATGTGGGAAAAGATGGGCAGAACTCCATAGGCTGGCACAAAATACTAAGTGGCTTATTGGTTTTTCAAATCCCTCATAGAAGCTGACCTAATTCAATCATGTCTAGGATATTTTACACTAAGTGGATGCAGCCATTTTTAGATAGTCAAGAAGAGGACAAAAGAGGGTAATTGCAACCAGGAAAAGAAAATGTGCAACTGGAGAGTTAGTGCCAAGGAAACAGGGAAGCATAGGGAGCTAGAAGAGAGGAATAGCATGGGGATATCTTTTCCCTGCTTAACTAGCCAGCACTTACAAAGCAATGTGGACCTCATTTGGTTCCTGCATTGGTGGCCCAGTCTCCAACATATCTGAGAAAGGTGAGTTTCTGGGTTGTAAGCACAGTATCTGTTCATCTCACTCATCTACATAAGCTAGAAATGCTTCTGGTTTAAAAGTAACAGGCTTTAAATATTGGTTTCATTTTAACCCCCACATAACGAGAAATCCAGAATGAGGCAGCTGCTTGCATTAGTTCAGCTACAAAATCAGGTCATTTAACGATTCCTTTCATCCTTTCTTCCTGATGGTCCCCTATCTTCAAGGTGTGGTTTATCATTCTTATACAAAATGGCCAGGCAGTTGCAGCACAGGATCCCCATTTAAGGCAGAAAGAAGGGGCAAGAGGTGTCAGTTGCACCTGTCTCTTAACAGGAAAGCAAAAATTGACTCGGAAGTCGTCCCATCAGACTTCTCCTTAGGGTTCCTTAGCTAGACAGTGTCATACCACGATGACTAGCTAGCTGCAAAGGAGGCTGGAAAAGTGGAACAAGTTGGAACTGCACTTCCCTGCTTTCTTGACATTAGCTGTGGTCATGTGACTGGCGTTGGTCCATGAAATGTGGTATATGATTCCAGGTAAAAGCTGTAAGAGTGAGGGTTTGGTTTGCCACATATCCCTGTTCTTTGGATAGAGAATGGCAATATCCCAAATAGTGTCTGTTCTGTAAGTCTGGGTCCTGGTCTGAGGATGCCATGAGTTACAATTCCCAGCCATCCGCTTATGGACATGCAGCATGAGAGATAAATAAACCTTCATTGTTTTAAGCCACTAAGAATTCGAGGTTCTTATTGCAGCATCTCAGCCTGTCCTGGCTGATGAACATACAGCCTAGTGCTTCACCTGGCTGGCTCCCACCTATCCTTTTTATTTCAGCTTTATTGCTGCTCTCTCAGAGAGGCTTTCTCTGACCACCAAATCTGTAGCAGATTCACATCTTATTCTCACTCGTGTTCTTTTTCTTCACAGCACATACCATAATTTTTCATTGTACCTTTACTGGCTATTTTTAACTGGTTTAATGTTCGTCTTGCCAATTCCTCTGTAATATCCATGAGGGCAAAACTTTATCTGTTTTGTTCAGCTTTGAATTTTAAAGCACATAATGGCTGGAACATAATAGATACCATTTAGTTGAATGAATAAAAAATCATAAGTAAAAGCTAGCAAGTGACAGAGGAGAAATGGAGAGAGGGAGGGAGGAAGAAAAACTCAACTATGTTACTTGCTGGGTATCACTGGGCAGTCCACTTAACCTCTACTGGGTCTCAGCTACTTTAACCTCAAAATGAAGATAATGATTCCTTTCCTATCTTCCTCCGAGGATGTTTGTGATAGCCAGAGGCAATAAAGTATGGTAGTGTGCTTTGTGAATTATAGAAGCCTTTACAATATGAAGCCATCATTCCCCCTCTCTTCCTTTCCTGCCTCCCCGCCACCCCACTCCGGTTCAAGCCATTGTTTCTCAGTGCAGTTGTGTAGGACACAGCAACCTGGCCCATGCTGGTATTAGGAGCCTTGCGCTCCTCCTGGCTGAGGCAGTCGGTTGGCCGCTCACAGCAGCTCATGGCAGCTCTCGCCAGCTGCCAGCCACTTATGCTGGCCACCGGCCTCTCCTGGCAGCACACAGCAGCCCAGCTCCAGGGAGAGCTGTTGTTCACAATCTTAGCTGTAGAGGGCGCAGTTCACTGGCCCATGTGGGAATTGAACCAGCAACCTCAGCATTAGGAGCACAGCGCTCCAACCACCTGAGCCACCAGCCCGACCTGAAGCCATCTTTATTAAAAAGAGAATGAGAAGATTTAAAAAAATGTACAATGTTAGATCCACTAGGAAGAAGGTCAAATTAAAATTGGCTTAAATTTAGATCAAACGCACTTTGAAAAAGTAATACAAGCCTGAGAAAACTACAGAAAGCTCTCAATTACTTCGCAAGAATTCTCAGGATTTATTTCATCTCCTTAAGCTAATTCCTATACTTTTGTTCAGTAAGCAAAACTATTTTTTAACTCTTTAAAAAAAATTTTCAGTCTCAATGTGGCCTCTTCTTTATATCCTTAGTTATAGGGGTTCTGCTCAGCTCGTCTTCAGATGATTCTTGAAGCTGACTGTTCTATGATTCAGTTGTAATTTTGATGTGATCCTGGGAGGCAGCAGAAATAGCACTTACCTAATCTGCCATCTTAGACCTTCTGGCAAGCAAAGCTATTTTGATTCCTCAAAATATTAAAAATCTAACCATTTCCCCTATTTTTTTCTTGTCTGAAGAGGAGCAAAGAGTATAGGAGGTGGAAGAAAAATTGTAGTAGAGATAAATATGGCCCAAAATCAACTGTTAAAAACTGATGAAGAATACAGAGAAAAAGAAAAAAGCTACCGAAGACATTTAATTCCAGCTAACACCAATCCTTCATTTGACATAAGCTCAGGATGCTCTAGCATTTTAAAACATCAGTTTATTCTTTATGTTTCCTTGTTGCTACACAGATATATTCATAGTAACATGTGAATTGATGACCCATATGTAATTGAAATCTTAAATACTGAAAAGATGAACTATGTTAACTGTAGTTAAATAACAAAATCTTTTCTATATTCTGGTGATATATTGAATTCGTTTTTTCTATTCTATCATCAAAAATGTTCAATACATTACAAAGACTGCTTGCTTTATCTTTGCATAGACACATTCCTTTCAAATCAGGAATTGCTTTCATTAAAATTCCTGTCACATTTGTGTGGCATTTTTCTTTTGTTACCCAGTCTAGTCCCAATTGTACTAAACACTATTTTGCACCAAATAAGATAGGCATTTTAGAATAGAAGCAATTAGGTGCCTAGAAGAGGAAGCCATAGATAACAATTCAAAAAACATCTCTGATTCCTTGATGCCTTTAAACAATCTCCAATCTCACATCTAGAAGAGCACATGAAGGCTCAAGAGAGAGAATGAGCAAGCAAGGACTATATACCGTGTTTCCCTGAAAATAAGACCTAAATGGACAATCAGCTCTAATGCGTCCTTTGGAGCAAAAATTAATGTAAGACCCAGTCTTATATTATAGTGAAATAAGACTGGGTATTATATTAATTATATTATATATCATATTACATTATATTACATTTTATTTTATATTATATCCGGTCTTATATTATAGTAAAATAAGACGGGGTCTTATATTAATTTTTACTCCAAAAGACGCATTAGAGCTGACTGTCCGGTTAGGTCTTATTTTTGGGGAAACATGGTACTAGTGGCCCAGAAAATAGGACTCTAAAGTCAGACAGCTTGGATTCAAATCCTCACCTTACCATTTATTTCACTTGAGACTTTAAGAAAATTACTTAACCTGTCTATGTCTCAAGACTTCAGGAGACCTAACCTTTCTGTGTCTCAAAATACTCCCTCTGTAAAAATAATAATAATAATAATAATAATAACAATAGTTACAACCTCATAAGCTTGTTGTGATCATTAAGTAAGATAATGTCATTGTGAGCATTAAGTGTGAAGTACAACTTGACACATACTAATTTTGGAATAGACGATCTGGTATATGTCTCCCAATAGCTGTTCTCCCCTTCTCTATTAGTGGAATGCCTAGCTAGGCTCACGACCACTCAGAATAAAGACTGTACTTCTCAGTGTCCCCTGTATTTAAATTTTGTCATGAGACTGAATGTTGGCCAGTGTGATATGATCAGAAATGACATAGACAACCTCTCAGTCATGCCCCGATGGGAAAAGGCTCCCTTTCCCTTGAACCCTTCTTCCTTTCCAGAGGCTGGGAGGCTGGGACAGAAAATAGGGGTGAGCCACCTTGGATCAAGAGCTAAACTCTCCAGAAGTTGGAGCAACCAAAGAAAAGGTGCCTAGACCCATGCTAAAATGGAGCTACCACCACAGTATCACAAAGCTGCCAACGGAGACTTTTCCATTTGAGGGCAATGTATTTCCATCTCATTTAAACCATTATTATATAACCCAAAGCGAAGTCTATTTCCCAATTAATACAGTAAGAAGTCAGTAAATATTAGCTCTTTTTATTATTCACTTGCAGAGATGTTATCAGATTCTGCTTCAACCTCTGCGACAACGCCTGCAAGCCGAGTCCTCGTCTCCAGCTAGTTTCATATTCCTTTAAGAGAGCAAACTCACAGGGACTGATGAAAAATACTGTCAAACCAGAAACAATGAGACAAACACCACTTGAAATAATGTATTCAGGCAGAATAATGTCACAGCAGCTTGATGTCAATGGCTGCATACCTCTTAGCACTCCTGATTTTTTCACATCCAGAGGCCATGCCATCAACACTGGGGCTATTTCTTATTTGCCTATGGAAAATTCAGGGGTCACCAGACTTCCTTTCTGTACTCTGAATATAAAAATATGACCTTTTCATTTTGATTGTAGCTTCTGTGTGCAGGACCTATTATTGAAACCTACCCATCACAACACTTAGCCAAAATAATGACAGGCACTTTGTTTAACATGTCATGTCATTTGACAGTAATCCATGAGAAAAACATTATGATTACCATTTTATAGATAAAAGGTGGAATCTCAGAAAGGAAACTTGCTGTGGTTCGCGGGTTATGAAGCGGTGCAGTTAGGAATCAGATCCAGAATTTTATATTCCAAAACCTGCACTCTTCCTCAACGTCAGACTCCTCTTGTTGGCTCTCAATCTATTAAAATACTTTTTGCTCAGAAAGAACACTGTATTATTAACGGCTGCTATTTCTTTCCTTTTTGTACAAAGCCATGCTGAGCCCACTCCAAGTTATGCCTCAGTAAACACAAAGGGTTTCTTCTGCCCATCCCGCTTCTCCCAGCAAATGGTGCCGGCCCAAGTGGCCTCTTATCACAGAGTCTCTCAGGGCAAACATTCCCCAGTGGAGCTTTCTTCAACAAACACACCATTCTGGTCCTAATCAACTTTATAGAGCTTTTGATTAGTTCTCAAATCTAAGGCTACTAAAAAGAATCAAAAGCATTTGAGAGTTGGGGGAAAGTTTTGCCTAGATAGAAAGCGACTTCAGAGAAAGTATTAAGGAACAGGATTGAAAGAACTCTCGTCTAGATTAAAAAAAAAAAAATCTTGTGAATGGTACCAATTTCGAGTGTTTACAAATTGTCTCAGGGAAAGAGGGCATTGTGAAATCTTCCTGTCTGCAGATGACGCAAAATACTTCTTGGCAGCAAAACACTTGGCTCCTAGGAATACACTAGATCCTTCCACAAAGCCATGTGAACAGACAGGCAATTGTTTATTAAGTATAAAGGCACACCTCGTTTTATTACGTTTCACTTTTATGGGCTCCACAAGTCTTGGCATTTCTTTACAAGATGAAGGTAAGACATTCCACCAGCAAAAAAAAAAAGTGATTCGCTTTATTGTGGTGGTCTAGAATGGAACCCACAATATCGCCAAAGAATACCTGTAGTCTCAAAATCATAGCAGAAATTGATCGCATATGTAATTAGCAAACCAAGTCTTCCACCTGGAAATACCTTGAAATAACTATAATCTCAATTTCCTGGCCCAACAAGGAACAATGATGTGTTTTACTAATCTGAAACCCAAAGGATAACTTTCTAGATTATAAAAAACCGCAGAGAAGTCCTGCTATCAATATGGTAAATTACTTAGAAAAAGAGGAAGTAGACAGACATTTATATAACTTACAAAGTGATCCCCTGAAAAAAAAAAATAAAACACAAGAAATTAAAAGAGAATAAAAAAGATTTAGAAGAATAAACTTCAGAGCTTACAAAAAAACGAGGGGTGGAGACAGAATCAGTAAAGCAAGAAGTAGGAAAGCTGAACTTCAATAGGGCTTTTAAAGATTACTGCTATGACAATGCAAGGATAAAAGTGACTGGATGGGAAGAAATTGGGCATTTGTACATAAAAAAAGGTAATTTAAAGAGAACACGTTGCCCTTGAAAAATTCTTTAAAACTATTTCTGCTGCTGAATACATATATATATATATATATATATATATATATATATATATATATATATTATAAATACATGAATTTTATTTCTAAAATGTCTCTAAATTGAATTTGCGTCAACTAAATTATTTTAAATGCAGCCAGAAAGGAGTTGTGCGCTCATCAAAGACAGTTATCAGAACTTAATTTTTCCCATTTTACCTCTTTAGGTGATGTTTATGGGGACACATATCTTCATAAAGGTTATTACAAAACACACTTCCAGCAGTTTTCCTCATATTCAGTATCAGCATATGGTACAAGAAATGTCAAGTCACCATTTCTTTGATATTCATCAAGGATGAATATAAATGTTTTCTTTACGTGCCATATTTTTTCTCCTTATATCCTTCACTGAAAATTACCACTGACCGTGAATTGCTTTCAGATTCTATAAAAAGGAAGATGAGGTTTGTGCTAAGCCATAAATAAATCTGATCCATAAGATGCATGATTTGTTTTGGTATTGATTATTATTTTTACTTAATTTTATTTAACAAGCACATACAATTCTTACTCATCTTTGCATTTATCAGTGTTGGAGAGCTATGGTTTTCAAAATGTAGATGCTTACACAGATCATGAACAAATGACCCACTCATTCTCAAGGTTAAGTTAACTGACCTGCTGATTATAAATGATTCTATAATCAGAGCTCTAAGGATGTGGATGACAGTTTAAAATCCCTCACACCTTGCCCATCAGTAACCTTCATCATCTCCTTCCTGCTCAGCCTATATATGCCTGTATCGACTCCCTTCTTTAGCCTTATCATATTATTCTTTCACTATTAATGCCATGGATGAACCTAAAGGGTATTATGCTAAGTAAAATAAGTCAGACAAATACCATATGATCTCACTTATATGTGGAATCTAAAGGACAAAAGAAATGAACAAACAAAACAGAAATAGACTCATAGATACAGAGAACAAACGGATGGTTGCCAGATGGGAGGGGGGTTAGGGGGCTTGGTGAAAAAGGTGGAAGGCATTAAGAAATATTCCTTCTACTCTTTTATACCAATAAACACCTAAATGTGAATTGGGAACATGGCCACCCAGAATAATGATTACATTTCCCAGCTAAATATGCAAGCTCCCTAGCAGCTAAGTATGGCCATTATAGCCAATGCGATGTAAGCAAGGTCATATGTAAAACTTCTCAAAAATGTCCCTAAGGGAAGGAACCTGTCTCTTTTTTTGCCCTTTGCCCATCTCCCCACTGACTGAAATGAGGACAGGAGGACTGGAGCTGGAGCAACCACCTTGGACCATAAAGTGTGACTAAGACTCTCTCCTCGACCAAAGTTTGGACAGGCTCCTCTGGGGTCTCTTTTCGATTAGACCTTGCCCTTGGACCCTGTCTTTAACCTGCATAACCCAGATTTAGTAAGAATCCTGCTAAATCAGTGTAACAAGAATCCCCCACCCTTGATATCTCATATCAACCTGGCCTGCCTTCAGTAAGAATTCTGAGAAGTCAATTTAGTAAGAATCCCACTATCATCAATGTTTCCTCTTAGTCATTTTCCATTTATTGATCCCCTCATTCTATTTGTTGGCTATAAATCCTCATTGGCTTTTGCTGTAATTGGACTTGAGCCTAATCTCTCTCCCCTATTGCCACAGTCTTTTATTTGTTTTAAATTTTGGGGGGATAGTCTTCAAGTCTATTGCAATAGTCCTGAATAAAGTCTTCTTTACCATTTTAATAAGTGTCAGAATATATATATTTTTGTATTTCCACATGTTGAAGATGTTAGCCCATGTTGAAGATGGCAGAGCAACCACTTGGGAGGGCCAAGGGCCTCTGATGAGCACGGAGCCACCATTACCAGCCCTGGGTTGCTTTCCTCATGACTTCATCTAGGTAAAAAAAAAAAGAAACTTCTCTCTTAATTAAGGTACTATTATTTTGATTATCTGACACCCAGAGTTGAACTTACCTTAATTTCTACACTTATAAATGGTAAGGATACTATCACAGAAATAGAGAAGAATACAAATCCTGTCTATAACATACTAATTGTGTATAGAGTCCGTCAAAAATATAAATTATTTATATTTTACAGAAAGAATATATATATATATATATATATATATATATATATATTTGATTTGAGTCCATGTAAAAGTGGAGACTTTGCATAATCTAATAAAATACAATTTTGCTTCTGTTAAATTAGAAATTAATTCATCTCCATCTCCTATGCCTTGCATATAAGTATTCAATGAATTTTTGCTGAATCTTGGAAATGTATTCCCCAAATATATGACAAAAAGAATTCATATAAATCAATATTGAAATAACACTAACACCCAATAGCGAAAAGACAAATTATGTGAATAAAAAATTCACAGGAGAGGAAATACAAATGGCTAGCAATCATGCAAAAATACTAATAACCACATAAATGCAAATTAACATAGAACATTACTTTATCAAATTAGTAATGACTTAGAACAATAATTTTGATGTCGGCAGTGGTACAATGGTTTAGTGAAGAGGAAATTGACAACATTTCTGGAAACAATTTTTCAATTTAAAGGGTATATAAATCAAAATATGAATCACAATATAATAAAAATTAAGACAGAAGATTAAAGAATAAGGATGTTCATGGTAATTAGGACAAATAATTAAACAAAACATTGCACATCCATGTTATGAAATCTTCTCTAGGCAATAAAAATGATGCTTCCAAAGAATTTTTAATGACATCAAAATCATTCATTAAATAAGGTTAAGCAAAAACAGAGGATACAAAATTACATAAATAATACAGTTCCAATTATGTGAAAATTACATATGTATACACAGAAAAATATTAGGAAGGAAATGCAACAAAAGTGGAAACTATCTTTGGGAAGAGAGATATTAAGTGAGTGTTTAAAGTTCATACCATATGTATTTTCTAATATTCTATAATACACATATTACTTCTATAATGAAAATATATCAAAATATATTAAATATTTAATTGGATTAAGGATTTATGATATAAATATTGTACACATTGATGCCCTTCATAGAGCCTAATGCATTAATGATCTTACAAACTTTTAAAAAATCCTTTGTTGTGTAAGTTTTAATTTTAGACATTTGCATAAAATGCTTAGCAGTTATGCTTAATTACTCTGCAATGAAACGATGATTAGAAAAATTACTAAATGCATGTCAGCCTAATCTTATCTAATTTAAATCAATTAAACCATAACTCCTATTAATATAGGAACAGTCATGTAAATTGTTGATATAAATTGGCCATTGCCTGAAGTCTAAAATGTTAGAGAAGTCAGTTTTGTTAATGAAGTTTTCACTTATATTTCCCTAGAAATAAATTGCCTATTTCCCCAAGAATATAGTTGGTATTTGCTTAATTAAATCTTCCCTTCTGAACTGACCTACCTTGGGGTGGGGTGGGGTGGGGGCGAGTCCTGACCACTCAGCCTCCCAGCCCCAACATCCTACCTTATAATCATTCAACCATGTTGTGAAGTATATGGGATTTATACTTCTGTGTTTCCTCAAGTTACAATAAAAGGGAATGGTAATTTCCTGGACATGAATGCAAATGAATCCCTGTTACCTAGGGGCATGTCCTCTACACAATTCTGGCTAGAGACAGTATACCAAGAAGGGAAAGGGCACTAAAAGGAGAATTTGGGGAAGAATCAAAGAGAGATAGATTCATTGTCCTCCCTCTCCCCCTCCACAACTTCCACTCATAGGTAACAATTTTACTTACGACTATGGAGACCATATTACTTCAAACGAAGAAAATAGTCTGTCAAGTATATTTACTTGGATAATCCAATGTTTGAAATGTCCCCAAATATCAGGTATTTGTGGCCCTGTGCCTATGATGAGCTCCACAAGTATTACTTGGAGGAAAATGCTGTAGAATCACAATTTAAGTTAGTTTCCCAATATGTGTATATATATCGAAATCAGTAAAGTCTGTGGTGAGAAAACCCCTAGGGTTTTAAATTCGTTTAAGGCAGAGCCGGATTTTTTCTTTTCTTTTTTTTTTTTTTTACATTTCTCTGTAACACATTAAGAGTTTGGGTTCTATTAGGGAGCCAGTGTGTTCATGCTGGGAGTTTGTGTTAATCCATTAAGAAGCTTTGTGGCAATTTTATACGAATTAAAACAAAATGTTGCCCAAACCAGAAGCCCACTCCAATAGTTCTCCTGGTGTTTCACGGCTACAGTTTCTTTAAGCTTTTGAGAAGGTCAAACTAATTTTGTTCTTAGTGGTAGTGGAAAGATTTGGAAAAACAAACAGCCTTATAGATCAAACATTTGTAAAGTACTAAGAGGGTATTACTGCTTGGCACTTACTGGTCTCCCTAACTTCCAGGCTGAATGTATAATTCTTGAAATCACTTCAAATTCATTTGAACCAAATATTTAGCTTACCTATAGGATTACAAATAGCCAATTTGAATATACTTTCCCCTTCTGTTTCTCCCTCTTCTTTCCTCCCTCACCCTGCTCTAAAATGACGGAATCAACCACATAAAAACAAAGCCACAAGGTGAATGGCAGTTTCCAGGTTGGGACCTATGGTCCCTTGATACCGTGTTTCTTCGAAAATAAGACCTAACAGGAAAATAATCCCTAGCACGATCTGTCAGGATGACATCCCCTGAACATAAGCCCTAATGCATCTTTTGGAGCAAAAATGAATATGAGACCTGGTTTTACTTTCTGGGAAACATGGTACTAGTCTCTGGCTTGCTTAGTGGCCCATTTCTGCTGAGCGCACTGTACGGAACAAAATAGAACACACTTGCACTTTGGTTTTTAGCATGAAGAGTAGAACAGCATAAGGAACTCTTATTGTTTTTACTGGGCAAGAGCAATGCTTCACTAAAAGTCATAGTAACTTTGGATAATGTTATACAGCTCATAGGTCAGAACTCTCAGTAAATACCAGGCTAAGGAAATGTTTTCTGTTTGGTTCCATTCCTCTGACAGCTATTAGTAAGGCTGTGGGTGGGCTTTCAACAGGGTGTGAATAAGTACACTTATTGTATAAGCCTCACAGCAGAGAGGAAAGGGGAGCAATATGGAATGAAAGAACCTCAGCTCTGATGTTTACCAGCTGAGCAAATGATTTAATCTAAGTTTCAGTTGCCACAGCTATAGCACGTTGTAATAGCACATACCTCAGGGATGACCTGAAAATTACATGAAGATACATTTGTGAATTGAGTAATACATTTTCTGGTTTGAAGTAGGCATTGGATAGTTTACTTTCTCTTTTTTCTGCCGCCTGTCACACGGGGCGGCATGTGGGGTCTCAGCTCTCACTCCCCACATAAGAATGCAGGACATGGTGAGGCCAAAAACGAACACCCATGGAGCCATAGACAGGGGAGTCATACCACTATAGTTTCGCTGGCAGCTGGGTTGGAGACACAGGAAGCAGGAGCCACACGATCCACAACCTGCCGTCCGCTTCTCTGCCAACCAACCTCACTTGCTAGCTGCAATCCGCCGTGCTAACTGCAATCCACTCTTGCTAGCTCAGCCACCATCTTCTTGCTAGCCCCCATTTTCTTGCTAGTGTAGCCATAGCAGTTATATTAGTGGCCAATGGCTCACTGGTTACAGCTGACGGCCAACTAGTCACAGCTGATGGCCATCCAATCACAGTTGATGGCCATTTACTACTTGAGCCAGCACCTTTCCACGTGAGGCCGAGAGCCTGGAAACTGCTCTCCTGGCTCTGTCCCCACACTTCCCACTCCCCAGAAGGTCAGATATGTCACTCAGAAGTTAAAAGTGGTCTAAGAGTGGAATATGAGCCCTGGAACCAGACTGTGGGGATACAGATTGAAGTTCTGCCATTTACTAGCTGTGCCACCTGGGACAAGTTGTTTAAGTATGCACTTCAGTTTCCCTATCTATATAAAGGGGGATATTAATAATTCTTACTTCATTGGGAAAATGAATTTGTAATCTGTTCCTTGTAATTCTGTAGAGCCTTCTGCTATTTCTTGGTATTTTCTATTCCTCCAAGTTAATTTTGCTGTTCCTCTATAGAGGCACTGAAACACATTTAAGCTGTTCCAACATGCGAGCCACTACCGATTGGGTGAGGCACAAAAATCTTCTGGAGATGGTAGGACCCTGGGGAATCATCTAACCTCCCAGACAGAAGCCCCGCCTCTATCTCTGATAGCTGATGGTGTCTAGTCCACGTCCATCTCATCTCTTGGACTATAAACTCCCAGAGATGGCTTATCAAGCTTTCAAGTGTATGCAGGTATTCCCAAATCTATAAACTACCAAAGGTCAACAATCTGCAACCCTTAGGCCAAATCCAGCCCACTGCCTGTTTCTGTAAATAAAGTTTTATTGGAACATGAGTCATAACCATTTGTCTACATATTGTCTATTTCTGCTTTCATACCACAATGGCAGAGTGAAGTAATCATAACAAAGAATATACACCCTGTAGAGCCTAAAATATTTACTATCCGGCCCTTGGTAAAAAAGTTTGCTGACCCCTGATCTACACCATGGATAAAGCCTGATCCATGATTGCAAACGTCTTTATGTTTATAGACCCAACAAGCATTAGATCATGTCTCTGCTCACCTCCATTATTCTGACAATAAATACATAGCACTTGGATCACAGAAGGTGCTCAACAAATATTGATTAATTCTGACTCTTGGGGACTGTGGGATGCTCTTGGCTGCATGTAACAGAAAGTCTGATTCAAACTGCTATAAACAACACAGAAATACATTATATCGCTTAAAGAAGAAGTCCAGAAATGAGGGCGGATCTAGTATTTCAGGATGTTGACAACAATTCTCTGCCATCCTTTTGCCTCAGCTTCACTGGTGTGCTGCCTTCTAAATTCAGCAGCAACCAGGATAACATATTTCACTGAACATGCCCACTGGGAAAGAGAACCTTCCATAAGTTAGGGCTGTATGTCTGAGTGGGTCACCTTTGGTCTCATATCCACCTCCAGACCAGTAATGGTTGCCAGAGTTGAAGATTTCTTATATAGGCCAATACCACAAAGTAGACATTTAGCAGTATTTGTATTTAGGTACAGAAGATCAAATAGAGTAAGGTTCTGTTAATGAGATTTTGGGGGGAGCAGAGACTATGAGTCTGTACTTCTCTGTGTTAGATGGAGTTCTTCCAAAGTTAGAAAAAAATCTAAGACCAACAAAGATGTTTACTTTGTGTTTCCAAATGGTCGGTAATTTTTTCCATTTGCAATCACTGCTGACAGCTCCATTTTTGCGTCAGTTCTTCCCTCTTTCTTCATTGCCTAAGCCATCAATAAATCTAAGTGATCTGCTCTTCACAGAGAACATTTAAAATACTCTTACCCTCTAATAGTCAAAACTATTGTCCAGATATCTCCTACCTCTCCTTCCTATTCGGACTGAAGGAGAAAAATATATTTGAGCCTCTTGCATGAACCTAGAATGCTCTGATAACAGGCAGACAGCTCTCCCAGCCTACTGTTCATGCCTGGAGGTAATTATAAGGCTTCTCACCTGCCTTTGGGTGCAGAGCACCTTTAGGAGCACCTGTCCCACCTTAATTAATGCCACACTTCAGTGGCTTTGTGGACTGTGGAGCACAACTGGGTGACAGGCCTCTAAAATGTTGATTCATTATAACTTTTACACTCTTCCCTTATCCTATTTTCTTTATTTCTAAGGACAACCTACTGAAGTAAATCAATACACAAACAATAAACCCACTGTGTCCCAAACTCCAGTTTACTAACTTTCTAGATTAGTTTCTTCTTTGTAATCATAATGCATAAACAAATTTCTTTGGTTTCCATTTCCTTCTGAAACCTATTAGGAGAATCTGAAGGCAATTTTGTGGTTCACGGTAAACAGCTGAAACACAGTTGACATATATTTGCCAGTATCAAAATCCTTTTCATATTTCAAGACTAAGCTCAACTGTTACCACTTCTTTGAAACGATTCCTTCCATTTGTCTTACATCTTAATCATAATTAACTATGTCTTGCTCTCGTCTCCCACAAAATATCAACCTACACCTCTGGAACATGGTGAAAACAATTATTATAATAGGTAGCACAAAAATTTAGGGGTGCAATAAAATCTGCTACACCATAAATTCCTTGTGTTGATGATTTGGGAGGATATCGAGGAAAAAGGACTAAGTTCCCTGTCTCGTCTGGCAAATCTTCTGGTTGGGTTTTCCAGAAGCTAACTCCGAGATGTAGATATGTGTGCAAGTGATTTATGAAGTAGTCTCAGGAGGAACCTGTAAAGCAGTAGGGGAGGCAGGAGAGGGAAGAGGAGAGGGGCTTAGCAAGTGTGAAGTTCAGCCTCGGTCTGACCCCATGGGGAGCTCTGAAGCAGAAGTTGCATTGCAGAGTCTGTCTTACCTTGAGATAAAGGGTTCTGTACCTGTCAACCATTGGCTTGTGGCTGCCCAGTAGGGACATAACTCAAGTTTACCTGGCACTTGTGGCTCTCTATTCCTATGGGCAACTCCAGCCACCCAAAGGTAGTCCTCTAAAGAAGTCAGCAGGTGCCAGCCCTTAGAAGTAAAGAATGTGGAAACTGGGAGATGAGAGCACAGATCCAACAAGGGACCCTAGAGGATCTGAATGGAGGACTGATAGTGGTCACTACAACTTATAAATCAAGAACCACACAAACCAATAATAGGGCTGATGATTATAGCCAGGAATTGTTGAGTGCTTACTGTATGTCAGCATTGCTCTAAGTTCTTGATGATATGAGCTTATTTAATCCTTACCACAACCGTCTGAGGTAGGTAATGCTATGATTTCTGTTTTGTCTAATGAGGAAACTAGATTTATCTAAGTAAGTTGTGTAAGGTGACACAAAGATTCCACGGTGCAACTAAGATTTCAGTCAACAAGTGTGGGTGTATGATTCAACAGCATGCACTGTAAACACCCTGCCACTGACTTTGGCCTGGCTTCTCAGTACACAAAGCTGTTAAGAGTGGCACAGCCTGAGTCATCCGGCCTGGGCGCATATCTTGGTTAGCTCAGAACAAAATGAGACAAAACATCTAACAGTGCAGAAAAAAACCCGTAAATCCTCAAAACAGTTTACAGAGCCAGAAAATTAACAACTGTATCCTTGATAGCTCTTTTGTATATTATACTATTTGGCTAAATTTCTTTATAGAGAATAAGAAGACAAGGGAAGAATAATAGAGAAAAAGGAAGAGAGGGCATGATAGATTATTATTTAAAGTTATTGAGAATGACAGAAACAAATATCCTGAACAAAGGCTTATTCATTGTACTTTGGCTCTGGTTATTAAATTGTTTTTTCCTAAAGAGAGTGATTTTTAATTCTTTTGAGAATGTCATCAACAACTGGTTATTATGTCATCCCCCATAAACAATATGGAACTTTTTGCAGCACATTAGAAAATTTAGTCACTTTTCATGAATATCAATGCCAAAAATATCATTTGTTTCTTTAAAATCATTAACTGCATTTTCTGCATTTTGTTGTTACCTGAATTCTAGGCATAGAAAAAATACAATAATTTTAATCACAGCCTTTGTTTCTTTAAGATTGGTTGAATATTTTAGAATGACAGAAATGAAAATTCTGTGCTCTGAACTAAGAAATAAGCATCAATCAAGAATATTTCAATGTATTTCCAATTCTAAGGACCTTAGTTCTTTAGATACATTGAATATTTTTGCAACATGTGAAGGCAATCTTATGACAAGTTTTCTCCTCAAGAAAAATAAGCATAAGCCACTGACTGCAGTTTTGGGAAACATATAAGACACAAAAGCTACATGTTGCAAAATAGGCAGTGACTGAGGAGGCAACTCCATTTATTTCTGCTCCTCTATTTAGGGGTAAGATGTAATACCCAAATATATTTAACAAGCAGGACACTACAGGCAGCAACGAATCACGATGGACGCAGCAACCAATCAGAATGATGCTATGACCATTCAGAATAGATGATACAACCAATCAGAATGGATGCTGGCTAAAATATAGGTGAGGTCATATGTGGGGATCAAGCTAAATATCAACCCTATCTACAATTGACGTGAAACTCAATCATGCCCATATTACTCAACTCTCCTCACACAGAAACTTATTTCATGAAATTCAGGTGATTTCTGGGGTACAGTGGGTACTTTTCACTCTCCAGATCCCCTTATTCTCCCAGCTATGGTGGAGGCAGATTCCCAGTGAGACTGACCTGAGAAAGGCATTATAAATAAATAATAGGTAACATTTATTGTGCACTTAGGTACCAGGCACTGCACATTTATTATCTTCCTTAATCCTTACAACAACCACATGACGTGGCTACTATTATTATCCATGTTTTATTGATGAGGAAACCAAGGCATAGAGAAGTTGAGGAACTTACTCAAGGTCATGCAGTTAATACATCCCAGAGTTAGTACTAAAACCTGGAAGTCCTTCCACTTAGCTCCTAGGTATGACATTATTACCAAACGGGAGTTCTCATCAACATTATTATTAGCTAAATTCCATCCTTCCATCTAGCTAAATAATAAAGTCTCAACGATGTTTTCTAATATTTGAACTACTGCTGAGAACCCATGAAGTCATTGACCAATATTTTTCTCCAATGTGATTGCAGTTGGCCCATTTCTGATTCAAACAAACAGAAAGCAGTCAAGGCAGAAAAGATAAATGAATATTACCTTATTCTCTTGTCCTCCACTTTTTTCAAATATTCATCTCTCTTTAAGACTCCCAGGATCATTTCCTTCTCATGATCTAATAAAAATGACAGATTGATGAACTCTGAATTCTTAGACATGGTATTTCAGCAGCAGCTCTGAGTAACAATGGTTGAATCTTCTAGATGAATAGATATCCCCAATTCTGAAGGTCCCCCTGAGCAACCTGGAGTCACTCAGTTGTTTTATGTAGAGTGGTTTTTATAAGGTCTCTGAAGAGCTGCCAATGGTAGTTAGGTATTCTTCCAGGCTACACAGAAAACAGGCTCCAATGGGATTACACTCCAAGAAAGTCATTATTGTTTTAACTGAAAAAGCTCTCCAAAGCCTTTGCTGTGGTGTACAGAGGTAGCAGCTGAGATTCACTAATGATGCTCAACGTTAATCCTCCAGAAAGCTACAGGACAGGAATCAGATCCGCTGGAGCAGAACCTAGAAACTACTGAGAAGGTGGAGAAAACAAAGGAGAGAAAAATTAATTAGGTCATTTTTCCAACAACACTTGTAAGAGTGTCTAATTTTTGAACAGTCATATACTTAATCTAAAAAACAAATTTGAATCAGTAAACATGCATTTACTATATCCATATTGTTTATTACCACAAAATATTTTTTTACATTTAGTAGATTCCAGGTTCTCTATGAAAATCCAGTTTCTTCCATTATAATTAGCTTCCTCTACCATGCTTACAGCTGACCCATGGGTGAATTGGCTCACCTCTTGGGGACACTAAGTGCACAGTCTGGACTGTCCACAACAGGAAAGGTCACTCAAATGGCTCCATCTTCTTCCCCCCACAACTAAGACCATTGATTAAAAAACACTGGTAGCAAAACAAATATGAACCAGTGCTACATGTATCAACCTGAATACAAGGTCTGACAATTAGGTGCGCGAACAATGTTGCTAACCTTTTCTGGTATCAGAGAGATTATTCATTATGAATTTGTACAAACTGCACAAACAGTTAACAAAGTTTACCATTTGGAAGTGCTGAAAAGGCTGCGTGAAAAAGTTAGATGACCTGAACTTTTCACCAACAATTCATGGCTCTTGAATCACGACAATGCACTAGCTCACACGGCACTGTCTGTGAGGGAGTTTTTAGCCTGTAAACAAATAACTGTATTGGAACACCCTCCCTATTCACCTGATCTGGCCCCCAATGACTTCTTTCTTTACCCGAAGATAAAGGAAATATTGAAAGGAAGACATTTTGATGACATTCAGGACATCAAGGGTAATACAATGACAGCTGTGATGGCCATTCCAGACAAAGAGTTCCAAAATTGCTTTGAAGGGTGGACTAGGCACTGGCATCGGTGCATAGCTTCCCAAGGGGAGTACTTCAAAGGTGACTGTAGTGATATTCAGCAGTGAGGTATGTAGCACTTTTTCTAGGATGAGTTCGCGAGCTTAATTGTCTGAGCTTCGTATATCTCAGAAACATCATGTTGAATGAAAAACTCAAGTTACAGAAAAATTCATGCACAATGATAGCATACATATGAAGGAAATAAGTTGCAACGTTATATATAATTTAGGAACACATACAGTTGTAGTATAAATATAAGGAAATTCATGGGAAATTTAGAGAGATGCAATCAGAGAAGAGAACACAGTAACTTCAACTGTATTGAATAATATTTTACTCTCAAGATAGGTGTTTATATCTCATGGTGTACACGGGTGTGAATTATTCTAGGAATGTAGCACATAGGGCAAAATAGGTATTCTAAAACTACCCCCTTGTCAACATCAGAAGTTCACCAGGCCCTGTCCCTCATTCTAACTCGAGCACATGCTTTCCTTGGCTCGGTACCTGAATTCTCTCTGTGAATCCCCTTAATAACAATGACTCTCAGAGTGATCTACCAGGTTTTGTAATTGGGCATCATCCCATAACACTGTCCCTCATCTTCCTCCTAGGTCTGTGAACTACAATCTATATGTAAGCTACACTTGGTTTGCTTGGCTCCAGCCAGGTTTCCAAGTATGACTAGCTACTTACTCAAAGGCTGCTTTGGGTCTCCCAGTAACCATAAGGTTAGGCTTAACCTAAAAATCTCAGGAGATCTAAAAGGATAGGATCTTGTCCAGAGCCTCTCTAACTTTCCAAAGCCCCCATGAGTTTCTTCTATACATTGTACAACAATTGAGAACTTTGCTGAAATGACTCAGAACTGAACTGTTTCCTACAGACCAATAGCCAACCTCCTCTGAGAAAACTGCCCTGGTCTGTCCAGACTTCCCAGATTTACTCCAGGCCTTTTCTCCATCTCCAAAGTCCTAGAAGCAGGAAGGATCCAGAGCCCTAAGATTGACATGAACAGGAAGCAACAAGGTGAAGAACAAAAGGGGCCCTTCAGAAAGGTTAAGGGTTTGGTTTTTGCATCACTGTCAACTGTGGTCTCCTCAGATAAAGAACACCCCTGTGTGTCTTATCTGGTTTCATGCTGAAATGGGAAAGAAAACTACTTGGTAACTCTGTAAATCATTACACCCAGGTTCACTTAAGACATATTTTACGTTTGAAATGTCAGATTTAGAATGTCCTGGCTATTCTACAGAATTGTATTTAGAAATTATTCAAGAGGTTGGGAGCTACAAAAATGCTTGACCTGAATCTTGTGGTCATCCTTGCCTTCAGCTGTAAGTACAAGTCCACCCTCTAAAAATCCAAGGGTCTGCCCTGTGAGGAGAATAAAGGTAGGGTAGTAACACCATGGGGGTAGCAAATGAAGGGGCAGAGAAGATGGGAAATCAAGCAAGGATATAAGAGAAATAAAATTACCCTGTGAGAGTTTAATTAACAAAATTAGCCTTAAATGGATTTTGCTCATCTGAACCAGAATTGCTAGAGCTGATATGTAAATGAGTGGCCAAGGAGATTAAAAGTAGCCAAAACTTTATCAAGAAAATCAGAATGTTTCCTCCAGGAAGCAGGACTGGACTGTGATTATACTTTCATAAGATGGACTCGAATTGATGACAATACAGTCCTCCTAGAGAAACACAGGGTGAAGAGGAGACAGAGAACCTGGGCATAGGTAAAGGAAATCTAAGGAGCGAGATGTCCATCGTACCCTTCCAGTCTCTAACCAAAGCAGAAGCACTCAGGCCTCAGAATGAAAATAACCTGTTTATTTTCTATAGCACATCTTCCACTTCGGCGACGAGGCCTCAGTCTGGCAACTTTTCATGACACTAACAACTCAAATCATACAACTATTTCCTCTTGCTTGAATTTCACTTCTTCCTGGATATTTCTGATTGTAAGTTGGTTTCCCATAAAGCTCTCCCTTCAGCGAGTGGATGTCTAGGTCCTGCCAGTGGAACCCTCTATGTTTGGTTTAGTTTGAATCTGTGTCTTATCTGTTCTCTGTATGCCGACCAAATCAAATTTCTGAGTCTTCGGAGGACCAGCATCCAGGTTGTGATGAAATCACCTAAATATGTACCATTTTTTGATGGCTCTTTTCAGCTACTTCATAGGAACCTCCTAAAGAATCCCTTACCCACTACACACTTTAATCAAGTGAAACAAATGAGAAAAAAATAATGAGTACATTTTATCTAGAGTCAATTCTCATTCTTTTACTAAAATGGGCCCAGTAAAAACACGAGTAAGATTGGAAGGAAGAAGAAATTCATTTTTATTTTATTCTTTAATACCTTCACTTAAACAGATATTTCTCCTTAAACACTACAGATGTGGATTTTTCACTCTTTGGCCAGAAGCCTTGCTGAACTGAGCTAAATTATTTAAAAAGATTACAAGACATAATGGAGGGAGACAACTAAGATGGCACAGTAGGTAATCGTGGTGTTTATCTTCTCTTACAACCACATCAAAATCACAACTAATCTACAACAAAACCATTAGTGACAATCACCTAAAATCAAGCTGAACTGAAGTCTTTCACTCAGGACGTGCAGAAGAAGCCACCTCCAGACTGGTAGGAAGGTCACAGAGGCAGAACGGGCTGGTTCCCCACCCATGTGACCATTAAGGACTGGGAGGGCTATTTCGGCTGTGGAGGTCCCCCCATCTCCAAAAAGAGCGAGAGACCCTATCCCCACCCCAGCCCAGGGTTCCAGTGTCAGGGAGAGAAGTCCCCATAATTTCTGGCTGTGAAGACCGCGCAGATCGTGACTGAGTCAGTGCAGCTGCACTGACAGGCACTCCTCTTAAAGGGATCTCACGCTGACTTACCCACCAATAGAATCACTCGCTCTGAGATCCAGCACTGGGGCAGCAGCTGGAGACGCGGCAGGGACATACAGGGGGAGAACTGAGTTGTCTGGCTTGGGATGGGGGCTGGAGAGGCAGCTTTCTCTTGGATGGGGGAAGCTAGCAGAGGCCATTGTTTCTGTTGAGCTCTCCTCCTTCCCGGCGTGCGAACACAGCCACCATTTCTGAGTCTCTGTTGTTCGTTCGCCACGTCCTGGTGATTGGAAACCCTGCCCCGCCCAACTTTTGGGCACACTCAGGCTGCTTCAGTGGCCTTTTCATACAGACCACCTGCCTTGGCTTAAGCTACAGACTTTCCTAGGATCTCTCAAAGATTCTTGGAACTCAGATAAACAGCATCTGGCTTGAGTGTGTCCCGTACCTTTGGCTGAGCATCCCTAAGCTGGCACTAGAGGCAGCTGGCATTGGTTCGCGGCTTGGCCTCTCAAGGCACTTCCAAGCACAGCATGGGTGGCAGCCATCTGTGAATTTCTTCTGGTTCCCACTGGGTAGCCTGGGTGGGACACGGGCTGTGGCTGAAGTAGACCTACAGCGGATTCCCTCCAAGGTGTTTCTGGGGCTGGCGCCCCCAGTGGCCAAAACAAGCTGGAGCATCGTCTTCAAGTACGACATACCCAAGGGGCAGATAGGGCAGGCACCAGAGTCCTGCTGAGGCAGATCCTGCTCCATAGGGTGGGCCCCTATACCACAACTCTTCCACTGTAGTCATGGCCAGTCCTCATGACCAGTGAGCCCAAGGGTCAGTCCCTCACATTGATATGCAATTATCAACCAAGGCTCAACTACAAGAGGAAGGCACACAGAACCCACACAAGGGACACATCTGGAGTGCATGGCTCAGGTGACCAGAAAGACTGTGCCACTGAACCCAATAGCACACCTAATACATAACGCCACTCTACCAAGACCAGAAGACATAGCAACCCTACCTAATACATAGAAACAAACACAGGGAGGCAGCCAAAATGGGGAGACAAAGAAACATGTCCAAAATAAAAGAACAGAAGAAAGCTCCAGAAAAAGAACCAAGTGAAACGGAGATAAGAATGTAACAGACACAGAGTTCCAAACACTGGTTATAAGGATGCTCAATGATCTCAGGGAGAACTTCAACATAGAGATAGAAAGCATAAAAATGGAGATGGAAACCATAAAAAAGAACCAGTCAGAAATAAAGGATACAATAATGGAAACAAAGAATATATTACAGGGAATCGACAGTAGATTAGATGAAGCAGAGGATACAACCAGTGACGTAGAAGATAAGGTAGCGGAAAACACCCAATCAGAACAGCAAAAAGGAAAAAGAATCCAAAAGATTGAGGAGAGTTTAAGGGGCCTCCGGGACAATATGAAGCACACCAATATTCACATTATAGGGGTACCAGAAGGAGAAGAGAGAGAGCAAGGAATTGAAAACCTATTTGAAGAAATAATGACAGAGAACTTCCCTAACCTGGTGAAAGAAATGAACATACAAGCCCAGGAAGCACAGAGAGTCCCAAACAAGATAAACCCAAAGAAGCCCACAACAAGATACATCATAATTAAAATGCCAAAGGTTAAATACAAAGAGAGAATCTTAACAGCAGCAAGAGAAAAGCAGTTAACTACAAGGGAGCCCCATGAGACTGTTAGCTGATTTCTCAACAGACACTTTGCAGGCAAGAAGGGAGCGGCAGGAAATATTCCAAGTGGTGAAAAGCAATGACATACAACCAAGATTGCTCTACCCAGCAAGGCTGTCATTTAGAATTGAAAAACAGATAAGGAGCTTCCCGGACAAGAAAAAGCTGCAAGAATTCATCACCACCAAACCAGTATTACAAGGAATCTTAGAGGGACTCCTTTAAGATAGGAGGGGGGTTAAGGATGGGTGAAAGGGGAAGGGATTAAGAAGTACAAATTTGTTGTTATACAGTAGTCATGGGGATGTAGGGTATAGAATAAGGAATATAGTCAATAATATTGTAATAACTAGGTATGGTGACAGACAAGTACTAGAGCTATCAGGGTGATAGATGGAAATGGGGTTGGGGGCAGGGTAAAAAGATGAAGGCATTAAGAAACACAAATTGGTAGTTAATACACTATGGGAAATATAATCAACAATGTTGTAAAGATCATGTAAGGTGCCAGATGGGCACTGGACTTATCAGAGGGATCACGTCATAGACTGTGTAGATGCCTGACCAATGTGCTATACACCTGAAGAGCTGAAGGAGAATAATACTGAATGCCAACCAGAACTAAATATATAGGTATATATGGTGTTTCCCCCAAAATAAGACCGGGTCTTATATTAATTTTTTCTCCAAAAGACGCATTAGGGCTTATGTGCAGGGGATGTCATCCTGAAAAATCATGCTAGGGTTTATTTTCTGGTTAGGTCTCATTTTTGGAGAAACACGATATAGTCATGGGATGCGAAGTACAACATAGGGAAGATAGTTGATGGTACTGTAACAGCTAATATAAGATGTCAGAGGGGTAGCTTTGGACAGTTCACTAACTGCTGAGCATCACAAAAGATACTATAATCAAAAATTTTCATAGCGGCCCGGCCTGGTGGCTCAGGAGGTTGGAGTTCCGTGCTCCTAACGCCGAAGGCTGCTGGTTTGATTCCCACATGGGCCAGTGGGCCCTCAACCACAAGGTTGCTGGTTCAACTCCTAGACTCCCACAAGGGATGGTGGGCTCCGCTCCCTGCAACTAAGATTGAACATGGCACCTTGAGCAGCTGAGCTCCCGGATGGCTCAGTTGGTTGGAGCGCGTCCTCTCAACCACAAGGTTGCCAATTTGACTCCCGCAAGGGACAGTGGGCTGTGCCCCCCGCAACTAACAATGCCAAGTGGACCTGGAGCTGAGCTGTGCCCTCCCTAAAATTGAAAGGACAACAACTTGACTTGGAAAAAAGTCCTGGAAGTACACACTGTTCCCCAATAAAGTCCTGTTCTCCTTCCCCAACAAAATCTTTAAAAAAAAATTTCATAGCATCACACAGAGACACAAGACTTTTAAAAAGCATCTATTTTGAGTAATTGACACTTAAAAGTAATAGGGGTTGATACTTTAATCAAAGAAAAGGGTATATCTAAATATATCTCATTAAGGGGTACTTGAAATGCAGCTTTAAAAATGGAACATTTCTGAAAGTGCTCTTAGGATGAAATTAGTAAGAATGAAATTAATTTGCTCTTTGCCTGTTACTGTGTGACAACACAACAGTTCGGGAGATTTTCAGTACACTCAGAGGGATGTTTAGGATGCTTAGAATACAAGCTAAACAGAGTATGCAAAAATTCTCTTGGGAGTGCCTTTCAAATAGATGAGCAGGCAAGGACTGCCAAAAGGTGAGAAGTACCAGACAGTAGAAGATGCTGTAGGGAGAGAAATAGTTTTTGCACTCTAAACCCCAAGCTGAAAGACTCAAGAGCAGATGCTATGGAACTGCAGGCACTGCTTTTCAATAGAGAAGTTTATTCTCACATGGGCAGCTCTGTGTGGCACATGCCACGGGAGTGCAGTAGTTGATTTTTTTTTATATTCCACCATGGGATGGATTCTCTGAACAATAATACAAAGGTCAAGTAACAATACTATCAGCTTTATAGTGATGCTCCGTGAGGAGAACCCTCAAAATATTCTACCACAATAACAACCCACACTTACATGACTCAACGAATCCTTATGACGCCTCACAAAATAAACTGTAATACCTCCATCGTGGAGATGAGAAAATTGAGGCATAGAGATGTTAATTAAGATGCCAAAAGTTACCTGTTTTGTAATTCAGAGCACTCTGGTTTCAGGGACCCTACAGTTAGCCATTAGATCTGACTGCCTCTCAGTGCCCCCACAGAACAGTAGCCCACAAGCTGTTATCAGATACTCAATGGAATCTTTAAACATTAATTAGTCCAACAAAATTTTGGATATATGTAGTGAAACCAAACAAAATATTTTTTCTTCTACAGAACTTCTCAGAGTCTTTAATGTTCTACTGTTCACTGCGAATTCTCACAGAACCCTCTGTTTGGAAAAGAATACTTAAAATTATTGATTCTTACCTTAGCATCATGTATTTCGGGGTTTTTAAAAAGACTTACTTATCTTTAAAAAATTGGTTAGGAGAAAACCTAAATAAATTCAAAAGAAAAAGATCTGAAAGAAATATTAGAAGATATACTTGTATTATATTTAGTAGTTCCCCTAAATGCTTTTTAACTACCAAGACCTATAACATTCTATACTTCCCCCCAAACAGCTTCACAGAATAGACCATATATAAATTTAAAATATCTGTACAAAGGAAGCAACTTCAAATAAATTTAAAAGAAACATGAGACAGGCTGGGAGAGTAAGATTGTTCCGTATAAAGGAGGAAAAGGATTAATAATTAGAAAATACAAAGAGCTCCTACAAATTACAAGAAACTAAACCATTAAAATAAGGGATAAAAAATAAGAAAAGGCAATCGATGTAAACATGAAAAGATGCTCACTTAGCCTACCATTTATGTAAATATAAATTACAAGGAGAAAATGTCTTAGATTTCCCATTAGATTATGAAAATGTAAAAAAAAAAAATCCTTATCATCCAGGGTTTGGTGAGTGTGTATGGAAATGGGCGTGCTCATGTCCCATTGGTGAAAGTGGAAGTAAGTTCAACCCTTAGTTGAGAGAATTCTCCTTGGGTCTCTTTCGTATCTATGCATCTTCCAAGGATGTTTGTTTAGTGACTAGCATTGAAAGACACAGTGTCTCTCTCTGGAGGAAAGGGCAGATTTGCTTAAGATTTGTTTAATAAAGTCTCTCTCCAGGACAGAGGACAGATTTGCTTATAACCACTGTAAAAAGTTTGGGTTCCCTAAGTTCAGGGTTCCTCAGCTGTTACACAAACGCACTGATACACAATTTCCACCTATGCCCTTGGGGGCAAAGGGAACCAATGCAAGCATGTAGCTCATGAGACTTGCCATGCTATGAGTAAAAGTCCACGGTGTCTGACCGAGGAGTAGCATGTCTTCCACCATCACACATAAAACTATGACAAGCCTACTGATTAGCTTTAAATTAGCATAAAATTTCAGAGCCTTTATAATTCTTCTCACCCTTTTCAGAGGATGTGTTGAGTCTTTCAAAATTGGCCAAAGGGTACAAAGTTTCAGTTATGCTAGTAAGTCCTAGAGATCTACTATATAGCATGGTAATCATAGTTAACGATACTGGGCTGTATACTTAACATTTTGTTAAGTGTCCTAGTAAGTAAATACATAAGGCAGGAGAAACATTTTGGAGGTGATGGATGTTTATGGTATTGATTGAGGTGACTGCTTCATAGCTGTACACTTGCCTCCGAACTCACTAAGTTGTATATGTTAAATATGCACAGCTTTTTGTGTGACAATCATAACTCAATTAAGTTTTTAAAATTAAGCTTTCCATGTTTTGACCACTTGTAAGACTCTTTCAAAAAAGTTAATATCTGTGTGTATATGTGAGGATAATATATAGATACTCAATGTAGCATAATTATCAAGGGTGAAAATTTTGAAACAGCCTGAAGTTACAGCAATACCATGGTGCCATAAAATGAGATATTTAAAAATATGCAACAGTTTAATAAAATCAGCTAATGAGTGTCAAAAAAACAAAAATATGTACCGACATGGAAATATCTAAGCTACATTGTTAGTTGAAAATCGGAAGATTTCTATGCTTTTAAATGCATATGCAACTAATGCAATGCAATTAATGTGTTTAAATATATGTACGAAGTCTGCCAATTAAGTTCGCGAACTCACCCTAGAAAAAGTGCTACATACCTCATTGTTGAATGTCACTATGGTCACCTTCGAAGTACTCCCCTTGGGAAGCTATGTACTGACGCCAGTGCCTGCTCCACCTTTCAAACCAATTTTGGGACTCTTTTTCTGGAATGGCCATCAGAGCTGTCGTCGTATTACCCTTGATGTCCTGAATGTCATCAAAATGTCTTCCTTTCAATACTTTCTTTATCTTCGGGTAAAGAAAGAAGTCATTGGGGGCCAAATCAGGTGAGTAGGGAGGGTGTTCCAATACAGTTATTTGTTTACCGGCTGAAAACTCCCTCACAGACAGTGCTGTGTGAGCTGGTGCATTGTCGTGATGCAAGAGCCATGAATCGTTGGCGAAAAGTTCAGGTCGTCTAACTTTTTCACACAGCCTTTTCAGCACTTCCAAATAGTAAACTTGATTAACTATTTGTCCAGTTGGTATAAATTCATAATGAACAATCCTTCTGATGTCAAAAAAGGTTAGCAACATCGTTGCAACAAGTTTGCGAACTTAATTGTCAGACCTCTAGCCTGAAAATCAGCCATTAGTTAGAAAATCTAAAGTTGTCATTGACCAAGACCAAAGGAAAGAATAGTTCAAGATGGATATGTGAGAGGAAGCTCTACAGTAGAGGTTATGATGCAGGAGACCACTTGAAGCCTGGAGAATTTTGAAGAATCATGTATGTTCTAGCATGAGTGTAGTTTAGATCCTTTTCACAAGAGTTAAAGTAAGCTCAAAGGAGTCCTTTTCAAAAGAGTCAAAGTGTTGGAAAGTAAGGAGAAATGTCTTCAGACATATGAAATGCATGGTAAGATAGCTCTTGCCTGAACAAATACCTTAAATGTTAAGTAGTTTGAAGGCTGATGTAAGCAGATGCAATACTCTACCCAGAAGTTTGGCTAACTGCCATACAACCCCAATTAATCAAGCTCTCTAAATGGATTGCAAATGTCTTCCAAAGTCTTATTGGCATGACCTAGCTGAGAAGACACTAGATCCTTTGTGGAAACTCAGTTTGCAAGCCCAGGAAGATCTATTTTTAAACTACACTTGAAATTGACTATCACCTTCCCAGATCTCTCTTCTAGAGGGGGCGTTATCCATAAATACAGCCAGCCTTGCTGCTCCTCCTACATAATTAATATTCCTTTCAGTCTGATTGGTGATGTCATGTCTGACAAATGCAGCAAGGAACTGTGATAAGGAGAGTAAGATAAGCAACATTTATGCTCCTCAAAGGTCGTCTTTCACCATGATCTACAATAGGGGGTTGACAAACGCTTTTTATTAAGGGCCAGCCAGTAAATATTTTAGGCTTTTTGTTACAAAAGGCAAAATCATGGCTATTCTGTAGATACTTATATAACAATAGAGAAAACAAATGTATACATATATTTTACTGACAAAATTCAAACTATTGTAATATGATTAAATGCAGTTTTTCTTTTCTTTCTTTCATCTTTTTTTTTTTTTTAACACACATCTACTAATGAGAAGAATGGAGTTTTACCACAATGAGATATCACCCCACCCCAGTCAGAATGGCTATCATCAACAAGACAAATAGTAACAAGTGTTGGAGAGGCTGTGGAGAAAAAGGAACCCTCATACACTGTTGGTGGGAATGCAGACTGGTGCAGCCGTTATGGAAGGCAGTGTGGAGGTTCCTCAAAAAATTACGAATAGAATTACCATATGACCCAGCAATCCCTCTCCTGGGTATCTACCCAAAAAATCTGAAAACATTTATCCATAAAGACACGTGTGCTCCTATGTTCATTGCAGCTTTGTTTATGGTGGCCAAGACATGGAAACAACTAAAGTGTCCTTCGATAGATGAATGGATAAAGAAGCTGTGGTATATATTCACAATGAAATACGATTTGGTGAAGAAAAGATGAAACAGTACCATTTGTGACAACATGGATGGATCTTGAGATTATAATGCTAAGCGAAATAAGTCAGAGAGAAAAGGTAGAGAACCATATGATTTCACTGATATGTGGTATATAAAACTGAAAACAAAAGAACAAGACAAACAAATGAAGGAATAAAAACTCATAGACACAGACAATAGTTTAGTGGTTACCAGAGGGTAAGGAGGGTGGGGGGTGGGAGATGAGGGTAAGGGGGATCAAATATATAAATATATGGTGATGTAAGGACAACTGACTCTGGGTAGTGAACACACAATGGGATTTATAGATGATGTAATACAGAATTGTACAGCTGAAATCTACGTAATTTTACTAACAATTGTTACCCCAATAAACTTTAATTTAAAAAAAAAGATGAATCTGAAAACAAAAAAGAATGGAGTTTTAGAATAGATAACATTTCACTTAATTGAGGTCCAATGTTAGTATTCCTAGAATCAAAACCGATGATAGTAGATCTGACTCCAGACCTACTAAACTTGAAGCTAAATTTTAACAAGAGCCTCCAGTGATTTGTATGCACCCTGAAATATGAGAACACACTGGCCTAAAGTTTCTTAATGCTATCTGGGCTGTGTTTCTCTACCCCTTTAGAGAAGATAATGAAAACTGTGTACCCTAGAAAAGGTTCACAAACCACTTGAAGTCCATTGAAAAATTCCTACAGGATCTGTGGCCCTGAAGTTCAGACCCCAGAGACTGTTGCCAGGCCAATCCCAGGGCAAATATGTTCTCCAATTAGATTAGAGTTCTAATTCCAGCCATTTACTGTGTTATAGAAGCTGGGCTACTTAACCTCTCTGAACCTCAGTTTCTTCTTATTTAAAGCAGAGATAGTAATACCTACCTCATAGGGTTTAGGGGAGGATCAAACGGAACTGCTAATGCAAAATGCCTAGCATAGCCCCTGTCACCTACCCCTTTTCCATGTAAAGTGATGGAATTCCTGAGACATCAAATACAAAACCAAAAACAAGTCATTATGTACTTCATGTTATCCAAGTCATTATCAATCATACCTGTTCTTATTATCCATGCTGTATTATATTTTATATTGGACTGTATATTTCCTGCTCCATTATTATACTTGCCTTAAGTACTTTTCCTTATGACTCATGGCAATAATGACAGTAAACACTCACACAACACATACAAATGCCAGACACTGTTCTAAGGTCTTGGTTTACATATATTAATTCATTCAACCCTCACATTAACCCTTTGAGCTTGCTACTATGTAATATATATTATATACATATATAACAATATATAACATATAACATAACCAACAGGTATATATTTACATATATTTAAATGTTTGCAATAATTGCATTTATTTCCATTTTTGGTAAAAAGTAGATTGTTTTTAACTCCCCAAACACACATTTATAAATAATGGACATTGTAAATGTTTGGAAGAACAAATGGCAGAGTTGGAGCTATCGGGCCATTTTTAGCAATGCAGCTTTTTTATTATGGGGGGGCATTCATTTACAGAAAACTACACACACACATAATTCTGTCTCAATCTTATATCTATGTCCAGCACTCCTGCGTTTGAGTGCGTACCTCTGTGTGTACCAAAGTACTGTACAAAGATGGACATACAGGCACACCTGAAAAATAAAGATGGACTGCAGTCAATCAGATCCTTTTGTTCCCAAGAAAGGTGGTCTGTACGGCAATGCTACTCCAAATGTAGTTCATGGACTGATGCTGGCCCACAAACCGTTATTTACTGTCCTGAGACAAGACATGTACAAAACTGAAAGGATTTTACAACTTTTATAGGCAGTTGACATCGACATGACAAAAGAATGTTATCAGTGAGTGGACTCGTCTCATTGTACAGTACATTCTGCAATGCATTAGTTTGAGGTGGTTTGGAAAGTTAAAAACAAAGAAACCAGTTGTTTACCAGATAGTTTGGGAAACAACACTGTGAGGTAATCCTCAATATGTTTTCTTTTTCTTTTAATGTTCCTCGAACTAAGTGTTCTCTCTACCAAGAATAAAGCTTGGAGGTCTCAACATAGTTTTATTATAAGACAGTGTAGAGGGGATGTAGAATATGACACGGGAGCAGCTTCCCCTGACTGAGAAAGGAAATAAAAGTTCCAACAGTGGTCGGGGTGTGGAACAGGTAGAGGAAAATGAGGGCAGGAAGGGCCTGATGCTACTTAGCCCCTGAAGGCATAGCCTGAGGAGCTCAGCTGGGGAAGGGGGTGTTGGCTGTGGTGTAGGGAATGGGAAGTGCTGAGGGGGCCAGTAGTCCTAAGAGTAATGATGAGGGGTCCACAGACAAGGTGCCCTTGTCAGAAGGTTATGGAAAGGATGCCAACCACCGAGACACTGGGGATAGGGTCACATCTGCAGCAGCTTTGCAGATACCAGCACAGATTGGGTGAACCTGTGAACCAGGGATAAAGGTAGAAATGTGGGCAACAAGAAAAAAAATGTCCCAGGGAGATACTGTGAGAAGTTACTTAACTTGACCAAGCTAACCTTGGCACAGAGCAGGGACTCTGGTTCAAATCCAGGCTCTGAAATTTGTCAGCTGTGGAATTTTGGTTACATAGGAAGCACTTGGGTCATAGTAAATTCTCACAAGATATGAGCAGTTACTATTATTATTGGTGGCAATATTGGACCTACATTTCATGTTTGCTGACCCAAGTTCAAGAGTTTTCCCAATATAATCAATCAAATATTACCACGTGATTTTATCTTCATTGTTCAGGAACC
Source organism: Rhinolophus sinicus (assembly GCF_057876585.1). NCBI lineage: Eukaryota > Metazoa > Chordata > Mammalia > Chiroptera > Rhinolophidae > Rhinolophus > Rhinolophus sinicus. The sequence continues at coordinate 28,642,451 of NC_142518.1, read as the reverse complement.
TACTCTGTAGACCTGAGCAGGGCTAATATTTGATTATATCCTATTGTATAAAGCCAAACATATAACTGTACAAGAACAACGAGAGTCAAAGAGAAATTCACTTGAGAGAAAATCAATAGTTATTTGGTTTGTTGTGTATAACTGATTGAGAACTAGCCTTCCTGTGTAGGGAGCACAAACTCAGTAAGAGCCAACAAAATCAGTAAAAGCCTATTAAGTTATTTTGTAGCTGTGAATGGTTTGAAGCCAGTGAAATTCTTCCTTCTTGATCATGGCTAATGCAAAGAGAACACCCCAGTTCTCCCCGCTCCACTAACTACTGGACTTCCTAGTAGTTATTTTCCCTGTGCTAGCCTCTCAATTGGAGGGCAGTGATTCTTTGTCACAAAATGTGTTTCAATACATTATCTAGTTTATAGTCAAGATATGCAACTTAATTATACACTTGTCTGTAGGCACAGACATCTTTGGATATTTCATTATTGGCTGAAAGTCGGAAAAAAATGCTTATTTTGCATTAGGCCCTTACTGCTTTATTTGAAAACTCATCCTTGATATCATACTGCTTGATTTAAATGAAATTAATTTCAAAAATATTAATCATATATTAATTTTAATGTGCTTTCATGCCAGGAGACTAAAAACTGTTCCTGTCTATACATAGTTCCTGGGAGAATATATTAATATACTTGTCTATACTCTCTGATACCTGAATTAAATAAGTGTTCGATATGATCTTTCTCGGTCTGTGTTTACTAAGTGGGCTGTGGCTGAACTTTCGTTTTATAATCCAGATAAAAGTGTGTTTAAATTTAAAGTCTATTTTTAAACTTTGGAACATCATTATTTGATGGCTTCGTTCCAAGAACAGTTTCTCTACACGCACGCACACACACACACACACACACACACACACACACACACACCCCTCCCACTCCATCTCAACTATATTTTCTGGTAAAATCTACTACTTATACTCTTGGAAGACATTATCAATATTAAATTATTTTAAAGTTATATTGAGGATTTTACTTGCTTTAACATGAAATATATCTTAGAGTTGCTTTATTATTCCTTTTTTTAAAAAGCCCTGACACTCTCTTGGAAATATTTTCTGACTGTACAACACCAAAATGAAAATGTCACTTGAAGTCTATTTATATGAACCACAGATCCTTAAATGGACTGGACATGTTCTTAATGTAGGAACAGAGTGTTTCCTGGCATTAGTTAGAAAGATTAAATCAAATTAGCCTGGATAAGTCAACTGTTACAAGGACTGGAAACTGCTAAATTAAACTTTAACAAACTTTAACAAATGGTACTATGTCTATTTGGAAATGAATATGGTTATTAATCGGTTCAGTGAAGATAAGTCTGATTTTAATATTTTTATGCAGTGAAGAAGAAAATGAAGTAAAAGCCTATTAATTATTTTGTAGCTGATAATACTTTATAGAAAGTCAAAAAATAAAATCCCTAAGGTAAGAAAACATTTAAATGAACAAGTTAAAACAGAAAATAGAAATAAAACAGCAACTCCAAATACTGAGCCTGAACTTTTGAAATGTTAGCAAAAACAAAGATGGAAACTAACATGCATTCAAGGGAGTAACCCCATGGCCAGAAGCAACAATTAAATACAGTGAAAAGTAGCTGCCAATTTACAGTATATGTCTAGGAAATGGAGAGTATCCATTTGAGACCTTTGATGCTCATGTACAGAATCTTGACTGAGAAAAATCAGACTCGTCATGCACAGATATTGGTATACTTAGCATAAATCCTATTTAAGTAATTTTTATATATTGTGAAAAACTATCAAACAGTTAATAGCAGTTGTCAAGGAAAACTGGAGCTGCAACATTTAACAGCTGCCCAGCACTCTAGAACCTGCCCACCTAACCTGACGTTAGAGGTGCTAAGGTGACAGGGTTCAATGGTTGAGAATATGAGCTGTGGTGTTGTGCTGCCTGGGTTTCAAACCTGGCTCAATTACCCATTAACTAGGCACAATCTCTATGATCCAAATTTCATTCTTATGTAAAGGGGATAATGATATCTCTATCTTACGAGGTTCTTGTAAAGATTCAATTAGTTAAATAATTCTAAGCATTTACAACAACCCCTGGAATATTCTAAGTATTATTATTTGTCCTTTCTTAACATGGAAAAAAGAAAACCCCTCATCCAAAATGAACTGCTACTGTGTGTTAGTAAAAATGCACAGGGGGGAAATGATCCTATGAATTCAGAGCAACAGAATTCCTCAGGTCCCTTGGAGTCCAAAATGCTATAACCCTGTGCTTCTTCAAGAAACAGATTTCTAGAATACAGAGGATAGCTTAAGTCTGCTTTCTTAACATGTAGACATTTGGATACTGACATTTTGATCATGTCTCTGACATATTTCATGCCTCTAAGGGGCAAACTATTCACCATTCTTTTCTTTCACACACACACACACACACACACACACACACACACACAAATGTGTCTGAAAGACACTTATCCTCACCCTTAATCCCCAAAAGGTTGCTTAGAATGCTCATGCCTCCTTGATGTGCATTTGCTCAGTTCTGCCCCAGATGGCAGAATCATTTTTGATCTGCACCGTGAGGGATTCAGCCAGGTAGAGATGTACACTGTGCGGCTCTGTGTTTCCATCCTTTATGCACCTGATCCTCACCTGGTGACTCGGTTGTAATAGTTCGCTCCCACCTTGTACCCACATGCTGCCTCTTTAGCCCCACGAGCCCCCACCACCACTTCCACACTTGTAACTGTTTTTAAATATTTTACATCTATGTGCCCTTTGAATTGTACACCCCCTACGAGTACAAACTATTACTCCCATTTTACGGATGACGAAACTCAGAACAGAAAAGCTAACTGAAAGTTCCCAATTTTACACAGCTGGTAAGTAGCAAAGCCAGGATTCAAAAGTCAGGTACTCAGGCTGCAGAGTCTATGCTCTTAACCCCTGCGCTATATGCCTCAGTAGTTAAGCTCCAGGGCCTTGCTCCCTGCTCCTGAGTTATTCCTCTATTAACAAATCTTACTTTACTATTTATATAGTGCTTCATAGTTTAAAATGATTTCACTTCCATGAGCTTACATATTTCTTCCTTGTGATCACTGTGTAAGAGAGGACAAATTGAGGAAACTGAGTTTCACAGAGAGATGAAGTGCATAGGAGCCAGGAAATGATAGAGTCAGAACTTAAACCTGGGTCTTTGGCTACCAAAAACCTGTGCTTTTTCCACCACTCTCATGATTCTGTTCCCAAGGTTTAGAAAAAGAAGATATCCATGAGGTATGGACTTCATGATGGAGTCTGGCCAAGACTTTGAATCCTAGGTAGCTCTCAGACTGAGGGAAGAGAGGATGAGAAAATAGAGAATAAAAGAAAATATAACAACAGGGACATGGAGAAGGACTGATGCCAGGCATATTATCATGAAAGAAATCAAAGGACTTGGAAGTGGTTTGGATATTGAGAGCAATGTTAAAAGCAAAATTGACTTCCAGGTTTCAGATGTAAGAAACCAGGCGGTCAACAATGCCATTAGCAGAAACATGGATGAAAGAGGAAGTGGTATGACATAAAAGACAGTGAGTTTCGCTACAACCATGATGAATATTAGATGACAGTTGAACATACAAGTGGGAAAATAGATAGTAGATGGAAAGATCTGGAAATTGATATCTTGGATGCACTCACTTAGATGTCATTAAAACTGGGTTGATGAGACGTCACAAAGAAAAGAAGTAATAGATTATGGGCCAAACGCTAAACCTTTGAGGGAAACCAACACTTAGGGAAGAGAGGAGGAGGAGAACAAGAAAAGAGGCAGAAAAGCAGTTGAACAGATAATATAGAGTCAGGGATGACAAGGAAGGAGAAAGTTCAAGAAGTAGAAAATGATCATGAATGTCACATAAAACAAAGATGTCAAATAGAATGACGGATTTGAAAAAGTATCCTCCGTCATTACTTCTCATAATTGAATTATTTGGGTGAATTAAAAATTAACATCTTTCCTAACTTGACTGGAGGTACATAAATGCAGACCTTAGTATTTCCCACTGTAACTTCAGTGCCTAGCAGTACCTGATGTATAGCTGTCATTAAATATATACTTACTGAATGGATAAATAAAGGAATGAATATAATGAGATTCCCTAATACCACCACAAGTAACTCTTGGAATTAGTGTCAATAAAGTAGAAGGTAGATGTCACGTCATAGGGGAATTTAAAGAAAGTGGGATTTTAAGAGAGAGAAAGTGGATAGTACGACAGTAGGGGCAGATTTTGTTAACTACCTCTTAGAGATGTGTTTTTGCTGAGATGGAAATCAGATTGAGTGAATTTCCTGTCCTACCATGTTTCCCCGAAAATAAAACCTAGCCGGACTATCAGCTCTAATGCGCCTTTTGGAGCAAAAATTAATATAAGACCCAGTCTTAAGACTGGGTAATATAATATAATACCAGGACTTATATAATGTAGTATAAGACCAGGTTTATATAAGACCAGGTCTTATATTAATTTTTACTCCAAAAGATGCATTAGAGCTGATGGTCCGGCTAGGTCTTATTTGCGGGGAAACATGGTAGTACAATATATATTTATCAGATTTTGTACCTCTAAGAATTCTGCCTGACTTCCAGAACTTAAGGTCGCCACTATAATAGCCAACTACACAAGAGATGGAAGCAATCGGACCATCTGCTTTATTACCATTATCTTCAGTAGAATTAGAAGTCCGTGGGCTAGGAATGATGGAAGATGTAGAGAAAACATGGTAAGGGAAGAGAGGTCAAAGGAAATGACGATACTACCCACAGAAAGAGCCAAGAATGTAACCAACTTGGAGAGAAGTTAAAGAATCTTGTGCAATCATTCAAAATGTGTGAATGTGTGTGGGTGGGTCAATGTCTGAGCGATAGCACATACACAAGCAACATATGGGATGTACAAAAACATAGCTACAAGTAAATTCCATATAGAAAGTATTAAAGATGATTAGCTAAGTGTTTAAATATGCTGGCAAAATAGTCATAACACATGCCATTGTATAATAGAGCTTAGGTAAAACAAACTGCTCATTTCACATATTAAAGTTGCATTTCCTTAACATCCTAAATAAGAAAGTAGCCCTTACAAAAATACTGAATATGCCTCTGGGACACAAAGAGGCAGAAATTACTTTATTATTTAATTCCCTAAACCTATTAGAAGACTTTACAAACCTGAAGAAACTGACAACACATCTCTTTCCCAAATTTAGGCTGGCAGACAGAGAATTTCAGAAAATTATAAATACATAGATAATAAATACATAGATTTGACAACAAAAAAAGATATTTTTCTCACCTTTTCCCTGATCTTTTTCTCGGTTATTAGTTGCTCATATGTAAATATATGTGTATGTGTGTGTATGTGTGCATGTGTGTACACAGGAATGTCACACATACACATACACACTCAGGGATGTAGGGATCTATTTCTTAACATTGAAAGTGTATTATTTGCAAAAATTCAGAGAATACATGCAATATACGGTCTACAGTAGAGAGTAATACATTATTTAATAAATACTATCATACTTTTATGAATAAGTTTTCCCCTTGACAGTATAAACAAGGTGATTTCCCAATTACTATTATACAAAATGTAAATAGTATTCTTTCATCATAAAAGTAATGTAGTGAAGCTCATTTGGGCACTGTTATTGGTATTAACCAAAGTACTAAAGAAGTGAAAATACTAGAGAAGTAATACTTTCAGCCTAAAATGGGGAAAAAAAAAGGTTTGGATAAAATTTAAAGTACTTATTGATAATTAAGAAACAAGTGGGTCTACAGAATAGTAATTCTTCCAACCGGAGCACATAAATGGTTAAGTAGAGTACTTTCTCGGCAAATAACCCACCATATTTAAGGGGGAAAATATGTCATTTGCAGGGAGTCCTTGACATCTTATTTCTCAGGGGGCCTGCCCATTGTGTTGGTGTCCTTGCTGACTTTAATGTGCCATCGCCACTCTGTTGTGAATATAGCAAAGAAAGGTGGCCCACAGAAAACCATAGTGTCCAGTGTAAGCTATTCTCCAGTGAATAGGAAAAGGGCTAAATAAAGTTGGTCAGCTGTATAAAAGGCCAGTACATCTGACCACACGTGTATATTCCAGAATTTCTGTTTTCAGGTCATCCTTTCCCTGCAGTGCAGAAGGCCAAGATGGCCATGAGCATGCTGGCCATCTAGTCTGACAGCACCCTGGCCAGGATGGCGCTCGGCGTGCAGATGAGCAGCGTGAGCTCCAGCAGTTTAGGTTGTTGTAGAAAGCTACGACCGTGGTGGCCATGTGCCAGGTCTGCTGCCAGTTGGCCAGGCCGCCCTGTAACCACTGTGGCCACCCATTGCCAGCCAAGAACAGCACAGGTACACGTCTCATAGGGATATATTTTTTAAGGATTTCACCAGAATCCAACTGAATGTCTTCATGCACTTAAGTCACTGGGGTGTAAATTATAAGTCTTATGTTTAAGCTGGTGTCTAAACAACACGTAAACAACTTACTATAAAGTGCAATTAAACACTCAATTCCCATGCTTACGAGACATTTTAAGGAGGCTAAATTTAAGTAGCATTTTAAAATAACATTATCATCTATATGTAGTATTTTCTAGTTATGATTTTGAATGCTTTAAATAGATACACCTTTTGACTCCAAGTATATACTTTGATATATTATGTTGCAAAAGCATTTTTTACTTCAATGAGGAAGATGGCATTGCTAATTAAAACAATCTATATTAAAGAGAAAATTTTAAAAACTTGATGCATCTTTCTAGTGTATATGCATATTCATAGTCAATATCTCATTTCCTCATGGTATTAAAAACATCACATTCATGTTGAAATTATTCCAGAGTTTTCAGATGTTAGTAATTCCTTCTACTAAATATATATCCATACTGGATATTTAACCATATCAAGAATAGGACTGACTGAATGCAAAAATTAATTCAACAAAGCTAAATAAAACATCTGAGTTTTCTAAGAAATAAAAGAAATTTAGAGCAAAAGGACTCCTATTTTATACACAGAGGTGTGAGAGGATTTGGTAAAGTGACACAGTACTGCTACTGTGAACTTGATTTCTTTATGTCACCAGGATATATACTTGTTCCTGGAGACACTCATTGTTCAGTGGGATATAGTGCAGTATTTCAATTTGTAGATTAAATTAAGTGCTAATAACAAGAAGATATGTATATTTCCCTCCTCAAGCCATCAAACTTATCCAGCAGGCCAACGGCCAAAATGTCCCCTTTGTATATATTCTTCTTTCTCCTTTTATTATAAAACCCCGTATCAAATGGTAGAAGGAATTATTTCCTGACAAGCAAACCCCACCCCTCAAGAAACACAAAAATACAAAAATCAAGAAAGCAGATGCTATACTGAACTCCCCAAACACATTATTCTTACCTCAATCTGACGGTTGGATCACTTTTGGAGGCTCACTTTTCTGTCAGACACACAAACTGTACAATGCTGGACTACTTGACCCTCATGGAGTGCTAGGAGCAAGAACTTGAAAAACCAGTCTCTCGTGTTCCCACAATCTATTTACACATTGAACACACCCAATGGCACAGAGTAATGTTTATCTGTGGTGGACAGCTTTTCGAAGAAGCAGGCAGTGTCTGCATTTTCAAAAAGGAATGCTTCTGTTGATCATCAGGGGAAAGGTAATAGCTATTTCATCCTCTAAAGCACATTTAGGAGAATTTTTGACATGAGATACTTTTTAAATCAATGTTGTAAAGATGATTCATTCTTTTAATATTCTATTCCTGAAATCTATTCTTAAAGGATCTGAGAAAAATATATATTTAATGATAACTAACACATATGTGCCAGATACTATTCTAAGTGCTTTACCTATATCATTTCCCATAATTTCCAAAACTTGTTAGGTACCGTGTTTCCCTGAAAATAAGACCTAGCCAGACAATCGGCTCTAATGTGTCTTTTGGAGCAAAAATTAATATAAGACCCGGTCTTATATTACATAAGACCGGGTCTTATATTATAGTAAAATAAGACTGGGTCTTATATTAATTTTTGCTCCAAAAGACGCATTAGAGCCGATTGTCTGGCTAGGTCTTATTTTCGGGGAAACACGGTATGCAGAAAACCCAAGGTCTTTCCTAAGATAGAATTTGATGACTGATTCCTCAAAATTAATTATGAGGAATAAGTCATCAAATTCTATCTCCTCTTCAGAGCTTGTAAGGGTTGGGTTTTAGAATTTTCAAGGGTGGATCTATTATAGGTCTTACTTTAGGGCATGGGCTTTACTCCTAAGGCTTCTGGTGTCTCAGCTGAATGCCCAGGCTATTCATGAGGTATTATCAACATCTTTTCACTCTTGTTGTCTGCATCTCCAACGTGGGTCAACTGGAAGTATCTCTGTTCCTCTGTCAACCTTGTACCCTCTGGTCAGTCTCAGGTAGTCTCGTCCTGTGAACATGCAGCCCAGTCCTCAGCCAAAGACTCTTGGAAAACCTCTAAATGGACTTTGGAAGATCTTCCTTTATATAGTTTCCTCTTTCTCTGATGCCCTGTTTTGCAAATTCCAGCTTCTTCATGTCTACTGAACTCATTTCTGTTTCCTCAGCCGAGCAGTACCACTGTACTCTGCCTGGAATCCAGCTCACAGCACCACTGGGATGTTTTTCTCCAGGCAGAGAACTGGAGTGGTGGTTGAGCCACCTTAGTGGGTTTCCTTTCTCTCTGGAATCACTGTATGGTGCTGCCTGTTGTACAATGCTCCCAGCCAGCTCATATATTTTGTCCAGTTTTATGGTCATTTATGGCAGAAGGGCTAGTCTAGTAACAGTTACTCTATCATAGTCAGAGTGGAAGTCCCCAAGGGGATTCATTTTTTATCAAATTTAAGTGTCATAAGAAATCTATTTGCTCTTCCAGTTTTACACAGTTGGGTACAATTTTCACCATCTCAAAACATAATCATATGCATCATGTGACAGGAAGATGGTGGGGAACAATTTCAGGGCACATGGGATAAATTAGCTGGCTACTATATCCTTTATCCTCTCCTAGCATCTTAGTTCGGGTTCCCTTAGAAGTAGATACTAAGACATGGATTTGAGCAGAAGTAGTTTATTTGGGAGGTGTATTAGTCTCCTATGGCTTCTGTAAATTACACAATCTTGGTGGCTTAAAACAATACACATTGATTGTTTTACAGTTCTGAGGTCACAAGTTGAAATCACTTTCACTGGCCTAATTTCTAGGTGTTCACAGGGCCACATTACCTCCAAAGGTTCTAGGGAAGAATCTGCTTCCTTGCCTTTTCCAGCTCCTAGAAATGTATTCCTTATATTCTTTGCAGCCCCTTCCACCATCTTCAAAGCCAGTAATAGCACAGCATCTTGCTTCAGTGGTCACAGTAGCTTCTTCTGTGTCAAATCTCTCTCCACCTTCCTCTTATAAAGGCACTTGGAGTTGCATTTAGGGCCCACCCATATAATCCAGGATATTCTCCCCATCTCAAATTCCTTCCCTTAATCATATTTGCAAAGTCTCTTTCGCCATATATAGTAACATTCACAGGTTTATGAATTAGAACCTAGATATATTTGCAGGCCATTACCCAGCCTACCACAGTGTACCCTGGAGCCCCTAGAGATTCCTGTCCATCCCACATACAAAATACATTAACACCACGCCATCAACCTCAAAAGTCTGAACCCCCTTCAGTACCAACTCAAAGTCTAAAATCTCATCATCTAAATTAGGTCTGGGTGAGATTCTGAGAATGATCCATCCTGGGGCAAAATTACTCTCCATTTATGGACTTCTGAAACTGGACAACAAGTTATTTACTCTCAAAATACAATGGTGGGTCAGGCATGGGATAATAGTTATGGATATTCTGATTCCATAAGAGAGAACAAGGAGAGAAGAGTCATCAGCACTAAGGAATCTTGAAATCCAACCAGCAAGTGCCATCCATTAGATTTTAAGGCCTGAAAATAACGGCTGGAAGCTGGGTCCTTGTCCTGTGGATCAACCTTGTGGGACCGAGCCTCCATCCTAGGGCCTCTGGCTCTGACCTCTGGGCACATTTTAATACTACTAAACAATAGTCTTGTGTCAGTTCTTTGCATTCTCTTTTTAAATAGCTGTAACATCTGCTGGTTCTCTCATGAGTTAAGCAAAATCTTTAAAGATGTGCTCATTTCATATCTGTATGAATGTCATGATTTTATCTTGTTCTGAAAATTATCTTTTAATCATCTTAGAGGTCCAACCAAAATATCCAATACATTAACCTACCGGAGCCAGGTAAATTTCAATGACAAAGAAGTATAACTTGTGCAGAGTTTAAGCCCAGGCATGTCTTTTCTTGGTGGTCCAGGGGAATCCAAAGCACCAATACAATGATGTTAACTCTGTTCCTCTAGTTTTAATTTTCTGATCTCCTAACTTAGTCCTTGTTTTATTTTGGATACATTGCAGCCCATAAGTTATTTCTCATTGTTGACAGAAATGAATGGGAATTTGGTTTTAGAGTTGGACCATTTAGAGTTCTCTCTAAATAGACTCATGGTTTATAGATATCTAAATTTGAATGGATAAGAGAACAGAAAGTCTGGTTTATCGGTCTTTTTATTTTCTGGTTTGTTTTTGAGCTCAAATCAATTAAGAATTTCACACCCAATGGGTGAAAAACAGCATTTTTTTTTTAATTTTATTTTATTAAATTTATTGGGGTGACAATTGTTAGTAAAATTACATAGATTTCAGGTGTACAATTCTGTATTACATCATCTATAAATCCCATTGTGTGTTCATCACCCAGAGTCAGTTCTCCTTCCATCACCATATATTCGATCCCCCTTACCCTCATCTCCCACCCCCCACCCCACCCCCGTTACCCTCTGGCAACCACTAAACTATTGTCTGTGTCTATGAGTTTCTGTTTCTCATTTGTTTGTCTTGTTCTTTTGTTGTTTTTGGTTTATATACCACATATCAGTGAAATCACATGGTTCTCTGCTTTTTCTGTCTGACTTGTTTCGCTCAGCATTACTCTCTCAAGATCCATCCATGTTGTCACAAATGTTCCTATATCATCTTTTCTTACTGCCGAATAGTATTCCATTGTGTATATATACCACAACTTCTTTATCCATTCATCTATCGAAGGACATTTTGATACCTGCACTGGCAAGTTTCTCTGTTTCTGTGTTTATTCTTAACTTATGGCATAGTTACAGAATTGAAGCTATAAGCTCTATTTCTCTCTGCTTATATGTCTGTGTCTGTAATTCAGAAATGCCTTCACCTCTAATTATATGAGTGTGTAATGTTTTCCTACCTTTGGGTGATATTATTAGATCATAAAAATCTCTGAATTTAAAGGAGCTCTGTTCTAATTGGCATATCTAACAAATAATTGATTATATACATGGAATATTCTTATAAAATTAAACTACAATACTTAAAATGAGCTAAATTTAAATAATATATATTCTCCCAGAAATTGACTCACAACCATTTTAAAAACTCAAATTCATATAATTTAGGTAGATGTTTGGCAAACACGTCTAGCTTACTAGTTTGGTTTTTGTGAAAACAACTATGTATTCTTTGACTTATCAGTATTAAGTATAATACAAGCATTTTCATGCTACCTGGGTATATTTTTTTCTAAACTTATATGGTTTTACTGATCAAATAAACTAGAATTACTTCCACTAAAACATTAAGATTCGAAAAACATAAATTTGTTTAACCAAATTGAATTATGTTTCTGCCACACTTGAATTTCTATAGTAATAATGTTATAGTATGTCAGCTTAGGAGCATTTCCAAAATCATTAGATAACTGAAAATCTGGGATGAAATTACAATAAGTTAAATAATGGATGGCTTTGATCATTTATTAAACACTGAAACACTGATGATTAAGCATAATTTTAATTTATATACTTCTGCTTCTTATTTGCACATGCTACAAAGAAGCTACATCTTTAGGTCTGTCAATGAACAGGCTCATTTCTGCCACAGTGAGACACTGTATAAGGAATATGTGTAGCTGCATAAAGCTGGGCTAGATGTATGCATGAGCTGGTCTGATAAATTCACACAGTACACAGTTGTGAATCCTAGTCTTCTCTGCAAAAAATAAGTGACTTTGTTTAAAAGTTGTAATTAATATACATGAATGAAACTCTAATAGGGGGTCTTAGGATGAAGGGAAAAAAGAGAATGTTTCTAAAATAAAATGGCTTTTTGTGCCAGAATAGGAAAGAGGAGGCTGAAATGCAAAACCGAACATGTATAGAAAACTGTAAAAGGTTCACAGAAACAGAATTTGAAAAGGAACACAAATGTGTGTTAATTTTTTTTTCCAAATCTACTCAGTTTTCATGAGTTTATTCATAAGGTTTTCAAAAAGAATTTATGGCTACTTTAGTATCAAATATTATATTAAAGTCTATTCAAGAATGATTTGCTCTCAATAAAAAACACCAACTTTTGATAGAGTATGGGTCTGTCCTTAATAGGAGATTGTAAAAGGTCACTCCTCAGCTGTATTAGTTTCCTATGACTGCTCCAACAAATTACCAGTCTTGGTAGCTTTTAAAAAAGACAAACATAGGTTTATTTGCCTACAGTTCTAGAGGTCAGAAGTTTGAAATCAGTTTCTCTGGGATACATTTTTTCTACTCTGCCCAAAAAAAGCAATGATTTTATAGCTCCGCAGAATAAATTTCCATACTTTGTTCTAACTTTATGATTACTCTCTTTAAAGCAAAAAAAAAAACACCACACACACAAAAATTATATTGCTTTTGAATGTTTATTTATTGTATTGCCACTTTGAGTAATAGCTTCCACAATCCTACCCATAATCTTAAGTGCTCAAATGTCCAGGCAATTTTATTTTTGCCTTCCAGAAAATGAATCCTAAATGAAGACTAAAACCCTGGAAGTCACAAAGATTCTGTCACATTCCAAAAAGAGAGGTGATAAAATTAATAGATTTATTTGATATACTACTACCTATGAGTTTTACAGAAAAAAATATTGAAAGAGGTAATCAGCCTTCCCTAGGTTAAATTTCAATAGGGAAAATATTAACATTAATATTTCAGAAATTGTATCATGTATAGAAGTTCCTGGAGATATATCAGCTTTCTCAGTGTCCACTATATGCTATTTACCAGAGTCCTGGTGGTACTTTCCATGATGCTATTAGGCAACAACACTGATAATGTTATCAGGTATAACTTCAGTTGTTATTTTTAAACGTTTAATTGCAATTTTACTATTTTAATTTCCATCGAACATCTACTAGGCTTGTGCTTTCACCACTAGAGCTTTATTAAAATACAGATTTTTTTTACCACTAGAACTTTATTAAAATACAGATGTTCAGGCCAAAACATGTCAACAATCAAGGTGTCCTTTGATTGGATAAAGAAGTTGTGGTATATATACACAATGCAATACTACTCTGCCATAAGGAAATATGAAATACTACCATTTGCGACAACATGGATGGATCTTGAGATTATTATGCTAAGTGACATATGTCAGACAGAAAATTTTAACAACTATATGATTTCACCGATATGTGGGATATAAAACTGAAAGCAACAAAGGAACAAGATAAACAAATAAAGAAACAAAAACTCATAGACACAGACAATAGTTTAGTGGTTACCAGAAGGTAAGGGGGGAGAGAGTATAGTAGAAGAGGGTAAATGGGGTCAAATATATGGTGATTGAAGGAGAACTGACTCTGGGTGGTGAACACAGAATGTGATATATAGATAATGTATTACAGAATTGTACACCTGAAATCTATGTAATTTTACTAATCATGGTCACCCCAAAAAAATGTAATTAAAATAAATAAATACATAAATAAAAAATATAGATGTTCAGGACCTACTTTAGACTTTTGCTAAAATAGCCTTAATCATTATGTTCACAGACCTTTTGTCCAAAACTCATTCTTTTGGAATTGGCTTTATCTTCCTTTGCATACCACGGAACAAAAGTAATTTCACCTTCATTTGCATTATTTTTGTTATGTCCCCCCAGAAAAATGTTCACTTGTGAAAAATATTACTAATAAGTTAATCAAAGTCATTGTAAGTGTCTGTCTCCTCCAGTTTGCTTAACTCTGATGGTTCCCACGAGGCTGTACAATAAGCTATAGGAGAGAGGTCTTGTTTTCAACAAAGAACTGTCTAAGAACTGCCAGGAAAAGGACAGATACTTCAACGAACAGGCTCTTGGGCACAAGGTACTGATGTCATCACATAATTACTGTTAAGACCATGTCAGTGGACTGAGTCAGAATTACCAGAACAAGTTAACTGAGAAGCAGAAGTGTTCATGACATGGTTTAACATGATGTACAGCAGAACAACACCTAGGTTTGCAAAGTACAAAGACCTATCATTTGAAATCAATCCTTTTCTTCTAACCTATCAGGAGTTCCCAAATAAAACACAAGTGAAAGTTCATGAGAAAGAGTTATTCAGAGTACTTTCCTAGAAATCCAAGAACCCTAAGATTTGTATTGAAGAATGCTAAGTTCTTTTTCAAAGAGGAGAACGTGAAACACTTTCCATCTCAAGGACCATTTCTCAGCATATAGGAAAGAGCCTTGATAGCATGTAGGAGAGCCTGGCCCTCCTCCCGATGTGAACTTGGGAAAGCTGAATACCATGTCTGGGCCTCAGTTGTAAAATGGATACCCTGAAAATAATCACAGTCCCCTGCACCCGACTTACCCACTTTCGATAGAGAACTTTCCTTTGGAAAAGGTCATAGAATAGTAATTGTACACCTCAGGTTGATGTTTGGAATAAGTTAGTCCAATCTCCTTTTATAGCCATGGAAGGTAATGTGCCCTAAGTAAATGACATCATGGGTAACGTGAACTTGGTGAATCTCCACCTGCAGATGCTGGGGAAAGGCCTGTTGGTCAACTCAAATGAAGAGAAGAGTAAGAGTTGAACCTGGCTAAGGCTAGGAGGGTTTCCTGGCTCTCTGTAACAAATCACCAAGGAGCTAGAAGAGCAGTTCCCCGGAAGGACAAGGCCTACCAGGACCAATATCATGACCTGGAGGCACATTATTCTGCCAGAAAGTGATGGGCCAAACAGAGGCAGAAGATGCTGGCAGAGAGAAAAGCTGCTAAAGAGGCCTGTGTCAGGCAGCTCCCTGAACCCCCCTCACATGATTATCACTGTATTACTGAAATAAAGTGCATGGAACCTGAAAAAACTTGTGGGCGGACACCTTCACAAAGGGCTATAAATATCTGGCTTAATGGGCATTATGTGTCAAGAAGGGTTTCTTGGATTTATACAAGCGCATATTCCAAGGAGCTCCAGGCACAACCCCGACACTGATTCTTGGGACACTCCTATGAAGTGGGTGAGGGCTAAGCCAGCTCCAGCAGCTTTCATAGATGGTGGACGGAGGTGGAGAGAGGCTGAGTCCCCAGGCAGAGGGGCGCAGACAGAAAACCAAAGTGAGGACTGTCTGGTTCCCGGATGTACCTGCCCTCTCCCTCTGCGTGGCACTCTTCTCTGCCCATGAGGCCCAGCAGGCCGCGGTTTCCAGCCAGTGGCCCAAGCCTCCAGCAGTCACGTGAGAACCAGGCCCAGCGGCACCTTGGGGAGCTCGCCTGAGCATCTGGCCTACACGGAGGGAGACACACAAGCTCTTTATAAGGGCCTGCTCTCTGCCGGGCACTGTTATGCAGCAGTTACTGACACACACTGACTTCATCTCTGGGAAAACCCAAAGGTGGAGGGGCTCTCATTACCCCGTGTTACACGCGACAGAAGTGCTGCTCAGAGGAAACCAATGAATGTCCAGGATCCCATGGCCAGAAAGTGGTGAATGGGGACGGCCAACCCAGGTCATCTGGTCCCATTGCTGAAGTCAGCCAGGCAGCCTCTGACCAGCCCTGCAGGACAGGCCAGGAGGCAGGAGGGTGACCTTCGAGCATATGATCCACAGGAGAAATAAATGTCAAATGTTGACACTCATAGGAGAGGGGTTAGTTTTCTACAACACTTAACATGACTCTTTCTTTTAACACAACACTTGAAAGTGTTTATAAGAATTGTATGTGCTTTTGAGTCCATCACTTGGGACAGAATTTATACAGAATGTACTTGCACGTCCTAAAACGTAGCCACAGATAACTCTCTCTGTTACTCTATTAAATATATGGTAAGAAAAGATAGCTGTTTCATTTGAGAATGAGATTTATAGTTGTGTTTATAATGTATTATTTAGTAATCATTAGAGCTGCTTGAATTACATGTCTTAGACCAGATAGGAGCTTTTATATCTTACTACTTAATTTACCAGTGTCCACAAAACAGGATAAACAACATATTCTAAATGGCACTTACAACACTAGCTAATAATCCCGGTCTCAAGTCGTTTTTTGAAATGAGGCAGGGAATAAATAAAATCTGACCATAATTCCTTTTAAGTATGTTGTTTTATGGTTTCCCCGTCACTCCTCAATCTTCATGTAAAGCTGCTACCCAGTAAATTCATGCCAACTGCTATGCCACCCTCTCCACCCATCCCCGTTGCCATCACCTCCTACTTTCAGACGTTCCTCTTCGTGAATAAAGCGTCTGGCCCCTCAGTCATGGTCTTCAGCCCCATCCCAGTTACCACCATCATTCGGGGAGCCCCCCGATCCGCCAACCTCCTGGCCTCACAGGCCTTGACTTGCTCAGAACAAGCGAGGAAGTCTTTTCTTCCCCCCAAGCTTGGCCAGCTCCTGCCACCAGGGCCACTCCCTGCCTTGTCACCACTAGAAACTGCTCCCTGAAATCCCTGATTCCAGCACCCCACACTGACCACCCCCTTCTACCCTCCTATTCTCCCTATCTCCTCCTGGATGTCTCACAGACACTTTGAAATAAAAATGAAATGGAGGAGCCAGATGTATAGCAATGGATTTCAATCCTTTATTGTCATTAGTTGGTAATAGAGCCAGGCTTCCTCAGCTGTGCGATGTTTCAGCTTGGGATGCTCCAATGACTCTTGCCAGGTTCTGGAACTGAAACTTCAGCCCTTCCTTCTGGATCCTGGCATCCTATCTGACAGAGTGAAGGCTGAATCCCGAAAGTGGCATTGGGGCGCTCCATTCCTGCCTGCTGCTCTCTGGGGCGCTCCATTCCTGCCTGCTGCTCTCTGGGGCGCTCCATTTCTGCTTGCTGCTCTCTCTGCGTCTTGACGGTTGAGCAGCATACTTTGATTATTGTTGACCTCCGTGCACACCATCTGCAAGATGTGGTCAGTCAGGGAGTCGACCACTCTCAGAAGAAAACTAGTTGTGGATGAATTCACATGCTGATCCTGGGGGTTCTGCACAAGGCGATCTACGTAGCTCAAAGGTAGTTCTCGCTCAGGTATTAAAAGATCAGCAGGAATCTCAAGGGAGCTCTCACTGTTTTGTTTTTGTGACATGATGGTTGCTGGGTTTAGCTCTGATTAGCTCTTAATTCTCTAGCTGGACTAGGCCTCTGATGACACCAGCACTCAGCTCTGCCTCTTAGACCCCTGTGCTCTAGCCCCTCATTGGTCAGGGAGCCCTTTGTGACATCCTAGACTTCAGGATGTCATTGGCAGCCATTGTGCCCTCATCAGGCCTCAGCCTAGCAATGTGCATGGCAGGAACCTGGTTACTGTAATTTTGAGAGCTCTGCCATTTTCTGCTTGACTTTAGCATTGTAGAAATAAATGTGTTTTAATGGAAAACGTTTCCCATCTTTAGGACACAACTCCGTTATCTGATTCTAACCTTACTTTGTATTCAATGTCCTTTACAACCTTTTGTTAGTTGTAGGTTAGTGATAAACACATAAAGTGACTTGTCTAGTAGAGATTAAATTGTTCCCCAGCCATGATGTAATGCCACCAGTTTGCCTCTGTTTACACAGTCATTTAAATATTCTTGCTTAATATTCCCGTATCTAAACTTTGGGTTCTCTTTTGAACCAGTTTTATCTTCTCATTCCCTCATTGAGTAAATAAACCTTTTAACACATATTCATTTCATATCTGTCTGAGTGTCTTGATTTTGCACAGTTTGAAAAATATATTTTAATCATTTTGGAAGTCACAATGAGACACTCCCCAGTGGATTCATCTGTCTGAACCAGGTGAACATTGCTGATGGAGAGAAGTGTGCCTTGTGCTCAGTTTCAGCCCAGATGTGTCATTTCTTGGCTGTCCTAGGTGAAGCCAAAGCACAAAGAGGTGTTTCTTCTTGTTTTTCATCACTCTAATTTTCCTCTCCACTAATTTTGTGTTTCTGTTTTGTGTTAGGTTAATTTATAGCTGATAAGTTATAGATATTTCCATTCCAAAAGAGAGTAGAAGGAAGAAAGGGGTCTCTGACCCAAGCAATTTCAATATCCAAGCAGGCAAACCTCCATAGATAGGTTCAAGGCCTGGGAATTAGCCGTGGTGACTTGAGGCTCCTCCCTCTGGTCCCATGACTTCACCTGGGTCCATATCTCTGCCCTCTACATTCTAGGCTCTGCCCTCAGAAGCATCTTTATTTTGAATTTAGCACGTTTGCAACTGAATGGTTTTATCAGCCTGTTTTGTGCTTGTCAACATTTGGGAGATCCAAGACCTTCTTTAATTTCATCCTCTATCGTTTCAGTTAAAGATGGCACTGTTTCTGATTTAATATATTCAAAAATCTTGTAATCTCCCAGGTATGTTATGGGGATTCATGTCCTTAGACAAGAGGCTTGTTCACAGATCCTTCCTGGAAAATCGCATCTCTATTTATTTGTTGCTTCTGCTAAGATGGTTGCGGTTATGCATGATTCACGTCCCATGTTGCTTCAAAGAGTCCTCTGTTTGAACGCTCTGATCTTTTGATCCCTCAGAGGTACTAGCATACGGATGTCTAGCTACATCCTTGATTTTATCTCCACTTTCCTGACAGTGAATCCTCTCATTTTAATTTCTTTTGCAATCTGGATAGGCTGAGTATTTCTCATATCTTCATGTCCTGGTTTTTGTTTGCTTAATAGTTCTTCCCTTAATTTATGTCTTTCCTCTAACATTTTAGTATTAATAGCAAGAAGAAACAAGGACATGCCTTCAAAGCTTTCCTTGGGAATCTGCTCAGCTAAATTTTCTTTTTCTTTCTTTCTTTTTTTTTTTTTAAAGGAGGGCGCAGCTCACAGCGGCCCATGTGGGGATCAAACTGGCAACCGTGGTGTTATTAACATCATGCTCTAACCACCTGAGCTAACCAGCTGCCCCTCAGCTCAATTTTCATTGCTTACAATTCAGCTTGTTTCTGCCACTATATAACAAGAATCCCCTCTCCTACCATTTCCATCATTAAGTTCCGAATTTCCTTCTAAACCTTCACCAGCAATGCCTTTGACATTCATATTTCTCTCAACAGTCTGTTTATGCTGATTTACGCATTCTCTAATATAGGCTTTCTCTGCTGTACTCCTCACTTTTGAGCTCTCACCAGCAGCACTTTTAACATCCATATTTCTGATAACTGTCCAGAGTAATTTAGAATTTTTTTTCATGTTCCTCAAAATTATTCTAGCTTATAGCCTTTACCAATTCCAAAGCCACTTCCACATTTTTAAATATCTGTTATAGCAGCAACCCTCTTCCTGAGACAAAAATCTGTATTAGATTCCTATGGCTGCTATAATGAACTGCTGCAAATTTGGCGGCTTAAAACAACACATTATGTAGTCTCATACAGCTCGGAGGTAAGAAGTCCGAAACTGCTTCACTGGGCTGAAAACAAGCTGCCAGTAGGGCCACGCTCCCACTGGAGGATCTAGATGAGACTCTGTTTCCTGGCCTTTTCCAGCTCCCAGAGCGCACTCCTTGCTTGTGCATAGTTCCTTCAGCTTCATAGCCAGCAGTGCAGCAGCTTGCTTCAGTGGTCAGATTTCCTCCTTCTGAGTCACATGTATCTCTGCCTCCCCACGGACATGTGTGTTTGCACTGAGGCTCTATCAGACAATACAGAAGTATCTCCCACCACAAGATCCTTAATCTTATATGTAAATTCTCTTTTGACATGGTATTTGGATCTAGTTATTTTTGGGGGCCATTATTCAGCCTACCACAGGAGGTATTCCCAGGAAACTAGTAGGGAAGTGAGGAATTTAAACAGAGAAGGGCAGGAAGCAATCAATGTGTTCATTATTAACCAGCTTAATATCACTGGAAAACTTTAGGGGACACTAGAAAACACACCTGCTAGGGGAAGACAATGCACAGCATTCTGAAATATCTTGTTATTGGGCAGAGGAGGCACCAATAGACTGGTAAAAGCCCTTACACAAAGAAATTCAGGTACTGACATTTGAAACTCAGGTCAATATTCACATAACTGATACAGGTTGTTGGGGATATGGGCAGGACAGTGACAGCATCTTCTATACCCAGAAATGTTTATATACCTTCTTTTTAAAGGTATATACCTTCCTTTCTCCTTACCTGCTGCCCACTCCTTCATTTACCAAGTGGTTATTGTGCAGCTAACCTCATATCAAGCCCTGAGTTACATGCTGGATAGTCAATGTTAAACAAAACAGACATTATCTCATCTTCATGGAGCCTACAGTCTAGTGGGAAAGACAGATGTTAAACAAATACTCAAATAAATATGTAATCCCAAATTGTCAGGCCTGGTCTAAAGCAGAGTTTATCAACCTCAGCACTGCTGACAGTTCAGACTGGATAATTCTTTGCTGTTGTGCAGGAGGACTGTTCCTGCTATCGTACCATTTGTAGCAATATCTTTGGCCTCTACCCTCTAGATAATAGCACCTTCCAGTTATGCCACCAAAAATTATCTCCAGATATTGTCAAATGTCCCCAAGAGGGCAAACTTACATTAAAAAATATACATAAATCAATTATTTTAAGGTACAATAAGGAGATGTAACTTGAAGGAAGTAATCAAGGAATATCCTCTGAGCAAGAGACATTGAAACTGAGAACTGGCACAAGAATAGGGAATGAGGTAGAGAAGTGTTAAGAGAAAGAATATTCCAGAAAGATGGCATGGGCAAATCTCTAAAGTGGCAAAGTACTTGGTGTGATTGAACATGAGTGCAAGAAAGGAGGGGGTTTGAGATGACACTGTATCCACCCACAAGCAATGAAGAATCTGGACTTTAATAGACTTCCTAGCACTTGGATCCATCTCTCAAATCTGGATGAACATAGATGTGTGTGTGTTTTTAAATTAACCAATGATAAAATACAAAAAGTTTTTAAGAGAGCACGAAGTACAAAATAAATGGTTATAATACTGTATGTTAGATTGTTTGCAGAAGTGGTCACAATGACCCCATTCTCTGCATCCACTCTGTGCATCCACATTTCTTTTAAAAAATGTGACTTTGCAGCTCCTATATCCCCACCTCTTAAATCTGAGCTATTGTTTGTAGAAGTGGTCACAATGACCCCATTCTCTGCATCCACTCTGTGCATCCACATTTCTTTTTAAAAATGTGACTTTGCAGCTAGTATATCCCCATCTCTTGAATCTGAGCCAGTCTTACCAGTTACTTGGGGAAATAAAATAGGGAAGTGATGGTAGGCTAGTAATGGACCTAGTCCTCAAGAGCCTGTGTTCTTTCACTCTTACTTGAAACACCTACTTCTGTCATGTCAACAAGCATAAGCTAGCCTGCTGGAGGATGAGAGACCACATGGAGCTTAGCCAGGTCAGCCTAGCTGTCCCTTCTAAGGCCTTAGATGTGTGAGCTCAGCCACAATCAGTAAAGGTAACTCATCCCCTTTTTGTGATATTATTGTTATACTTATTAAATCTATAGATTCTAAAAACTCAACAATACATCAACATAATTATTGCTTTACATAACTTTATGTCTTTAAAGAAGCTGAGAGAAGAGCAAACATATATAGATTTTATTATATTAACCTTCTTATTTGTTAATTATGGCTCTCTTCATTTGTTCCTCCAGATTCTAGTTACCATTTGGAGTCACTTTCTTAACCCAATACAGGTTTGCTTCCACCCGTCCCCTCTGTTATTATTGAAAAACATATTATATTATATCTCATATGCACATTATACAATTAATTTTTAAATCAGTTGAGAAGGAAATAAATGTACATTTATACTGTTTTTTTAAAATTGCAATCTCCTTTACTAATACTTTTGTTTGTGTGTGGGGGGGCTGCCTGGGGTTGCTTGCTTTCAGCTTGAAAAACTTCCTTTCACTTCTATTTTTCTTCATTCTTTTTCTTTCTGCTCCTCAAACTAGAAAAATCTCAATTTTCCTATCATCAAGTTCACTGATTCTTTCTTCTGTCAGTTTAAATCTACTGTTCAGCTCTCCAGTGAATTTTTCATTTCAGTTATTGTAATTTTCAACTCCAGAATTTCCATTTGGTTCAATTTTATGATTTCTATTTCTTTACTGGTATTCTCTATTTGATGTCACATTGTCATACCTTCCTTTACTCAATTAATATGGTTTCCTTTAGTCTTCTTTTTCTTTTAAATCATCCGTGTTTTTTTTAACTTTTATTTATTTAAGTGTGTTTTTCCAGGACCCATCAGCTCCAAGTCAAGTAGTTGTTTCAATCTAGTTGTGGAGGGCACAGCTCACAGTGGCCCATGTGGGGATCGAACCAGCAACCTTGTTGTTAAGAGCACTGCGCTCTAACCTACTGAGCTAACTGGCCCGCCCCTCTTTAAGTCTTTTAAACATATTTATAATGGTAACTTTGAGGTCTTTGCCTGCTAAATCCCACATCTAGTTGCTCTCACAAGTTTCTGTTGCCTGCTCTTGTTCTGGTGTATTAGTCATACTTTCCTATTTCTTTGCATGTCTCATGATTTTTTTGTTGGAAACTGGACATTTTAGATAATATATTCTAGCAACTCTGGGTATTGGTCCCACCACCAAGTGCTTATTAGTATTTGTCTAATTGTTTAGTGACTGGCTGGATTATTTTAGTGAAATCTACAGCCCCCCTCACATCGTGAAGCTTCTGATACTGTTCTTCATGAGGTTCAGACTTCTGTATGACCCCAGTCACACTGGGATGACACTGGTTTTAGCAGACTCTTTTTCTGACCACACTCAACTGTTAAGTCTACTAATTACTAGCTGACTACTCTATTGTTTTTAACAATACCTTGAGGCATAAATGGCTCCACAGAACTAATCCAATCAAATCCAGGCTTTTTTGAAGGGTTAGGTGCTTAGGTCAATGTTTAAAATTTGTTCTGGCTCGATGTAGCTTCTCCTAGGTGTCTCTTTCTCAGCTTCTCTCCAGAAAACTAGTTAGCCTACAGTTTTGTCTATATCCTCAATTAATCTACTAATCTCTTCCCAATTGCCTTTCATTTATAACTGTTTTTGAGTGTCCTTAGGTTTGAACTTCTCCATACATTTGCAAGTGAAATCAGTTCCCCTCCAAGGAAAATCTCTGAGCCAACGCTCCAGAGCTGAGGGTGGGACAATGGGACATTTTTATCTGAATGACACTCCCTGCTTTAGTAGCTGAACACTTATGGAAAGAGGAGTAGCCTCAGGTCTTCTCAGTTTGCCTCTCGTGGTGTGGATCACACATGGATTACAATGCAGGGAAGGGTGATCGGGTCCCAATATACTCAGAGATGCCACACCCAAGGTACAGCCTCCATCCCATGAGTGTGGGTTGGGAGAAAGAATGAAGCCCCCATGTCTCAGCCACACTTGGCCAGAACTTAGCCTTACCAACTAGTAGCTGGGGGCAGGATGAGAAATGCTGATGTCCTGCCCCTCCTCTAAAGATGGCCCTTGGTCTAGGAGCTGGAGGGAGAGCGAGCCCTGTGTTCTTTGTTGCACTAGTCCTGAGTGGAAATCCATTCAAATACTAGACTCTTGCTGCTATCTCAAAATTTTAATAGATTTTCCTGGATAAGTATTTCTTCATTTGCTATATGCCCTTAGGACCATTTCCAGAGACTTTAAACAGTTGTTTTAAAAATGATTTTCACCAATTTTCTGTGGAGTTGGTCTACAGAACATGTCACATTTTTCATGCTAGAAGTGAACTTTGGTTGTGATTTTTAAGTTACTACAGTTTGGTAGTTTATTACGTAGCATTATTGCAGCAATAGATAACTGATGCACACTACTTACGCAGGGAACCACAAGAACCCCAGGCTTTCAATACTTTGTGTGGAATCCAGCGTATTTCTTCTATTGCAGTTGAAACCATGCTAAGGATTTTATGCATTAAATCACTTCTATGGCAAATACTCCAGTGAACTGAAAAACACTTCATCATGCAGTTTCCAAAAATGAGTCTCAAAAAATGAGTCATACTGGAAGAATCTGACTTATGGAGAGGCTCAACTGAAGTTTCATTCTTTAGGCAATAAGAAATGGCCATTTACTGTATTACAGAAAAAAGTATTTTCACAATTCACAGTGGCAAGCAAAACAGAAAGATTGAAGACCTATTTTTAACTAAGAGTACTCATCACTGCAGTTGATAACAGTACTGCATGAAACTTCATGACACTGAACTCGCAGAGTGAGATCCTCCTTCTCCAGATATTTGATCAGGTCGGACATAGACAATGAGAAAAAGAGCAGCAGGTAATGTCACATCTCAGAATTTCCTTGCTTTAATCCAGAGTCAGAAACATAGGCTATCTGGTATACTTCAGCTATAATACAAATGAAACGTCAAAAATCACTGAACAGGAAACTAATCACATCAATCAGTAGAATCTTCTAATAAGCATGCTAAAGAATCCAACATCATTATCAACAAGCTTTTTTTTCCATTACAGAACCCTTTTCCTTGACCTACAAGAGCACACATCGTTGGGCCTCATAGTCTGGCAGCTGACTTCTCTACCACAATATATTCAAATTGTTTAAAAAGGAAAACTTGCATGACGAATGTTAGCTGAACCTATTGCGGTAATCATTTCACAATATCTGTACATCAAACCAGCATGCTGTACACCTTAAACTTACACAGTGACGTATGTCAATTATTTCTCAACCAAACTGGGGGGAAAAAAAACTTGCAGCTAATTTTCTGAGTTCTAGGGAATTCTAATTTTTGACCTATCAAGATGTTTAATTACAATAATTGTAAAATTGAAGTATGTATCAAAATGTCAGAATTTTCAATAACAGGAGGAAATAACTATTCAGGTAATCACAGCTGTTGACCTCTGGGGCCTCAATCAGCAGAAAACGAGCAAGTCCAGTGCACAGAAACTGATACTTTGAGTTGATGATAACAGATTGTTGTGGCAGGCTGGTTCATATTTCCAAACCGGCAGTTTCAGAAAGGAGCTTCAAAAATATCCAATTTGGTCTTTCCGAAAGGCAAGAGACCTATTTCCTATGTGGAAAAAATTTCACTTAAAAATTGTGCTCATACTAAGTTAAAATATATTATAAAACATAATGAACTGCATGATCGCAATATTAAAATGTGTAGCTTTCCTTATTTTCCTATATTCCTGCTCTCAGCACACCTTCTCCCCCTTTTATGGCCAGCAAATGTCTTCAAAATCCTTCAAGACACAGATAAAACATTACTTCCTCTTTGAAGCTTCTCACTTTTTTAGACCAAGTTTTTCTCATATTTGGGCTTCAATGGCACTCTCTAGCAGGTAATGCATGAATATATTAGTTATCATTTCCATGAGGGTGGACTGTGGGTCATTTATATGTTCCTGTCTATACTTACATTTTATAATTGTTTACATGAAACATGGATTACTTTTGTAATAAGAAACAATATAATTTCGATAGAAAATTAAAAGGAAATCATACTCACCTGGGCTTTAGAAAGGGACTGTAACTTTTAGCATTATGACATGTGATAACCTATACTCAAGTTGACCTAGAAAAAGGCAGAGTCTGGAACTACTAAGTACATTTCTCAAAAAATGAGGTGGCTCTAGGCTATCACATGTCAAAACACATGAAACTGAAATAATTCAGTCTCCACACCACCTCTCTCCCCTCCTGTGTGTCCTACCATAATTTTCACTTTCTCCAGTTACACAACCAACTCTGAAATTCACCCTCGAACAGCTTCTCTCACTCACCATGTTCACTGGGTACCAAACCACAATTCTTTCTCAGAAATATTCCTCAAACCATTCTCGTTTTCCCTGTCATAGTTCCAGTCCTCATTTTCTTTTGCCTGGATATTGGACAGTCTCCTGCAGGTTTCTCTGATCTTGTCTCATCCTTTTCGAGGTTATCTTCTCACTGCTCCTCCTTTTGCTTTTGTTTTATAGATTTTTAAAACTCTGATCATGCTAGTGCAATGTCTCCATTTTTTGATATTTGACTGCTGACCGCTTTAAGCTTCACCCGACCCTCTTCTCCTTTTGCCTCACAAATGGGCAAACTTATAGGAAAGGCTAGGTGTTCCCTCCTTTGGTGCTAGTGGGAGAGTCAAAGCACACAAGCCCCCTTTCCATGCATGGGAACCTTCACCATGGCTCCACTCCCTAACCAACATAAAACCCCAAGCCAGTCTTCTTTTCCTGTTCTCTCAAGCCATTTTAGGACCTACTTGGGAGTCATCCCGCTCTGCCCAGAAAGCCTCGTGATGTGAGTGATCCACTTTTCATACCATCTTGGGTGTGTGTGTGTGTGTGCACTGATCTCCACATCCTAACCCATTTGGGGGTGGGAGTCCATCCTGTATCTTAAAGGTGGCTGAATAGTATTCCTCTCCTGTTCAATCCCTGCTGCCCTACAAAATAGAGTTCAAAGCTCTTGGCACATCTCACAGGGCTCTTCACCATCTCCCCATCTCACCTCTCTAGCCTCTTCTCCTCGTCTCCTCCTCGCCACACAAACCTATGCTTCCGCCCCTGTTATCTATTCCCAGAATATTTTATGGCCTCCCGTGATCTGATTGTCTAGCTGCTTTTTCCCCTTTTCCTATGTCCTCTTACTTGTACTTCCCCCTTTGCTTCCCAACTCCCAAGCCACCTTCTTTCTCCCCGATGTCTGCCAAATGTTTTCCCCATCCCTAAGATGAAGTAAAATGTCATGTTCTCTTCAAGTCTCCACTAACTTCTCTAGACGTTTTTGCTTCTTTTCCTGGTCTATGATGACACTTAAATCACTATTCTTGCCCGCTGACAGGTATCTCTTCCCCTTCACAACTGAAATTTTTGATGGCAAAAAACCTTCCTTTCTTCATCTAATATGCTTTATCTCTAGCATACTCTTATGAATATAATCAGTGCTGAGTAATACTGAGTGAATAAGAAATTATTTTTTCGAAGTAAAGTAGAATGTTATTAAGAATGAAAGGATGTTGGTTGATTACAAAAAATCTTTTGAGCTCGAGATAGAACAAGAACTAGAATTTTTCTATATTTGTCTCTAGTGTTATATGCAAATGGATGTCAATAGACTGTTGTATGGCTAATAAAATAACTGTAGAATAGTTAAAATCTAGCCACTAAAGACTTTCACTTTCGGGAATAGCAAGGTAGTTTAAAAATGAAATGGACTATCTCAAATATTATATGCATTTTCTATCACTGGAACTGCTTGAAATAGTTGACTGGCCCTCTGCTGTGAAATGGCAGATGATATACACCATCCTAATGTAAAGGGTCTACAGTCATTAAAGCTCCAACTTAACTTTCAGAGCCTATGCATTTTCCCATCTCACATCCTAGTATGTAGCAGTTCATAAAATGTTATATGCTAATCCACGGTACAAAATAGTATTCCTCCCATTAGTCTAAATTTCCATATGTTTTAAGTCCCAGCTGCTGCTCCAATTTACTTTGTTGGTTTTTATTTGTTTCCTATTTTTTTCTCCATTTTTTTTATTAGGATGTATATACACCTATTTTTGCAGTGTGAAAAGCCAATCTGGAATGACAGAGACACATGAGGCAAAATATGTAATTGTTAGTCCACAAAGCCCAGCCACGGGGACCAGACACATCTGATATGTCAGGTTAAGCTTCAGCCTAAGCCTGTGTTCAACCTCAGCACTGCCAACTTTATAACTTTAAGGAAATTATTTAACCTTTCTTATTCTAAGTTTCCTCATCTGTCAAATTGGCATATTTATACCTTTCTTGACAATCTGGGGAAGAATTAAATGAGATAATACACACAAAGCATGTCATTTATATTAAGTGTTTAATAACTATTGATTCTCCTACTCTGCAGTTTATACAGTTAAGACAGCAGATGAGTAGAACATCCAGGGTTCAATTTCAAGTAGTTTTCAGTTTGGTTTCACATACCTCAAAAGACCACGAGTCCTTTGGGGTTGGGTCAATATGTTAGTCATCTTTGAATACCGAATACCACGCCCAGTGCCAAGAATTTACTGGTCTCCCAATATTAGCTAAATAATTAAATGACTCAGGAGATCTTGGTTGGGTGCCTTTCCCCAAAATATTTCAATGGTCCTTTAACTCAAGAGGCTCATGTTTTCCATTGGGTAGTTCAACAATAGCCACGGGAAAAACAACAGCCATCCAGGGGGGCATTTTTAGGAAACTAGGTAGTAAAAACAGTTATACAGTCAAAGTAGATCTTATTGAGGTCAAGGGAAGTAGGGAGAGGGAAAGAATGGATTAAATCCAGGAAACTGGGACAGTGTCATTCTTTGTAATTGTAATCACCAAGCAATCAAACATCTGTGAAGCATTAGTCACCTGTAAAAATACAATGTGTACTGTGAGTCAGACTCCCCCTTATGATAGCATTTAAAGGGCTGCATTTTACTGAGTTGAAGCTCAATCTGATATATTTACACTACAGCCCCACATCATGTTCTCTCTGGTTATTATGGCAACGCCTGGAATTTCAGTTTGAGATAGGAAAGACAGCATCGATGAAATGAACGCAGTACAGAAAGTAGGAAAAAAATGAAAAGAGATTACGCATCTGAAAATGTTCTGAAAGCTAGAAATGTTATTTAAAGCTAAAGTAATATTCTTATTATCTGAGCCCATCAAGACAGAATTGCACGGTGCAGATTCACACTTGTTTCAAGTATGTGTTCAAGAAATAGTAATGACAAAGAGCTAATTTGATAAATGACATTAATAATGTGATTTTCCTTAATTATAAGCAATTACAGCTCCATAAAGAAGTTAAATACAAATTTTTAAGATGATTTCTATTCTGTAGCATATATATTTGATGAGAAGAATTTTAATAGAAGTCATATTGTAATTCATATTTAGATATATCTAATAATGAAATGTAGAGGTTTTTATTGTTGTTCATGTGATAGGACCTAAAATTAGGCAGGCCTTCAGTATATTAGTTCTAATACGGAATTCAAAGATATATCCATTGATCAAGAAACTTATGGAGCACCTATGATGCCTCTTTCATTCTGGGGTCTCTGGGAGCCTTAAAAAACTATAGACTATAGAACTAACCTTCAAGTTGTTTATGCAGAAAGTTCAGAATACTGTACTGCTTTAACTTCACCGATATTGTCTTTCCTATCTCAAACTGAAACTCCAGGCACTGCCACAATAACCAATGCACTTAAGCACCAAATTGTATTACCAGTAAAGACTAGAAGAATTGAAAGTATTTAGTCTACAAAAGTAAAAAAAAACACCCATTTTCATCATTCAACAATTAGATTTGTTAGAGACTAAGCTGGACTGTTCTGGGTAAGAAAGAGTGCAGTCTAGAGGTTAAAACTGTGGCCCTTAAGCTAGACTGCGTAGGTTTGCTTCCCAATTAGCTTATGAGCAGTGTGACCTTGGCCTTAAACACACGATGCCTCAGTTTCCTCACCTGTAAAATGGAGATGACAGTACATACCTCTTTGGGTTGTAAAGAGTTAATATGTGTGAAACATTTACAACAGTGACTGCTACGTGATAAGTACGACATATGTGTTTGTTAGGTAAATAAGTGACGAAAATGAGCCTGCAGCTTCTGGACTCGGATTACCTAAATGAGAAGTTCAATTATTCCAAATAACAAAGTTATGAAACAAGCCTAGTCAAACTGGCAAATTACATAGCTGAAGAGAACTTACTTCAGTAAAGGAAAACTTGTTACGACTAATTACCTACATAGGTGATAAACTACAAAAAGTGCTTATGGCAGAGTGGCGAATACTCAGACACTGGAGTGAGACAGCTTGGGTTTGAATCCTAGCTCTAGCACTCATTATCTATGAAACCTTGTGCAAATTACTTCCCTGTGATTTAGTTTATTAAAAAAGGATAAGTATAGATCTTATATCATAGGGATGTTGTGCATATTAAATGAGTTAATATTTGTAAAGTACTTAGAACACTGCCTGGCATTTTTACTCTTATTATGTTTTAAGGTATAAGTTCTATAGCCAGATGACTACCAGGGTAGTATAAAGATTAGAAATTAGATTGAGTATACAAAATTAAAATATCATAGATCATATTTATATTGCCAACCTAAACCACCGGAGTGTTATGGTATTATTGGAGTGACCCCCACCAGATATTTGTGGGCTCCTAATGATACCAAAGTAACTCTCCAGGTTTAGCCTAAGCTTGGTTCCTTTTCTCCTCTATAATCAGAGTGCTCTTTAAAAAAGACTAAAGCATGTTCCTTCCTTGGTTAAATCCATTCAGTATCTCCCCATCTCTCACTCCCCAAACGTCCCTCACACCAAATCACAAATTAAGTATTCCTGACAATCATATACAGTAATCTCTCAGAGTTTTTAATTTTCTCTTATACTTCCAGCACTGTTTTCCCACCCATAACCTAGCTCTGCAAATCAGTCTTTCTGAGCCCCCAGTCTGTTTTCTCTCCCTAGAATCCTCCTACTTTGAAGTTCCAGATAGGTTAAGTCTCTGTTAATACACAGCACCCTGTACTTCTCTTTTAGGAATACCTGTCGTACTTGCAGTTATTTGTACAGGAACTTTATTCTCACTAGCATGTAAACTGGATGAGGACAGGAAACTGTTTTGTTCAATGTTGAATCCCCAGTATCTAACATCATCCCAGGCATATCAGAGATAATCAATGAATATTTGTTGAATGATGAAGGGAAGAGTGGAAAAGCAACCTAAAAGGCATTCGCCACATTTTTTCTAACCCAACCCTATCTCCTAGTTGATCCTACACCCTCAACACACATTTCACCATTATCGGTGAACTTATAAAACCACCAGATCCTTTCTGTTGCCCCTTATGACCCAAACTCTGCTCCTTGTCATCTGCACCCAGTGGACAAGAACCATGAAGACGTGATTTTTGGTCTCCTTAACTATCTGTGTTAGGTAGTATCCATTCCCCTGGACCTCTATAACATGAGTGAATATGATTAGATGGCATTTATGCTCCAGCATTCGAATATCCTCAAACACATCTCTGCAGCCCCCCACTCTGTGACAGTTTACCCCAGTAAGCAGTGGTGAGCTAAAGCCAGCTTATATGGGCTCACGAAAGTCAACTATGCATATCTCTTCTGAATCTCACAATCAGTGACATCATACCGTGTTTCCCCAAAAATAAGACCTAGCTGGACCAAGAGCTCTAATGCGTCTTTTGGAGCAAAAATTAATATAAGACCCAGTCTTATTTTAATAGAACATAAGACTGGGTCTTATATAATACCAGGTCTTATATTTATTTTTGCTCCAAAAGACACATTACAGTAGATTGTCTGTCTAGGTCTTATTTTCAGGGAAACATGGTACTATAAAGCCTTAAAACACGGTATTATAAAGCCTTAAAGGAACTCCATTGATTATTAACAAAAAGGTATCTCAAATCTCAACCAACTGAATCCAACCAAAAACTAAGTTCTGGATTCTGGTGTCCAGAGGAAGAGAACATATGAATAGCACCATTATAGTAAAATAGTTCTTAAACAAGGCCTGCCCTGTTAATGCATTAACCCACAATTGAGGAAGAAACTGAGAATGGATGTGGGGGCAGGTAACAGTGAACTGGACTACCTAAATATCAATCTGCTTTCATTCAGAAAGAAATTAAATATACAAGTCCGATGGCAGCTGTTTTCAAAATGTGGTCTTAGGGACTCCCAAGACCCTTTCAGCGAATCTGTGAGGTCAAAACGATGGTATTTTCATAAAAATACCAAGATCTTACTTGCTTTTACCCTCTTTCCTCATGACTGTATAGTGGAATTTTCCAGAAGCTGTATGATCTGCAATGATGCCATTACTCTGTTAGCTAATGGACTATATGTTTTTGTATTCATCTGTTTAAAAAAATTTTGTTTTAATTTCCAATTTGGTAAATACTGACAGCACCCACATAAACAAAAGCTCTTTGAGGTTTTCAATACTGGTCAAAAGCCAAAAAGTTTGATAATCACTGTTCTATGGTATTCTTCAGCAAAAGTATTAAGGTAAAGCATCTAATATAAATAAAGATTAGATAAATGTAGAAAGCATTATGAACAGTGTCAAACTTAAAGAATTTTAGAGGTAGAAGGGCCTTTAGTTGTTACCTAGTCATCTTTTTAACAGATGAAGAAAGTGAGGGTCAGAGAGATTCTTGCTCCAAGTTACATAGGTAAGTAATGAAGAGGCAGGGTTAGAACACAGGATTTTTGAATTTTTAGCAGTTTTTTTGTTTTTGTTTTGTTTTGAAACTTAGAAAGGCTTGTCAGAGACCATTTGCTTTAAACTTCAGGTAAAACTATCTCAATGTTCAGGGGACATGAAACTGTGTCCTAAACAAAACTTTCTAAATGAATTGCAAAGTTCTGAATCAGAAAGGTTAGAAATAAATTTAATTATTTCCTCTCAAGTTCCCTCATCATTTAATCAAGAAGCTGAGTATAAAAAGCATGTAGAGATGTAACCCATTACAGTAATTGCAAGAAATTGATCTTGTCACTCACCCCAAGGTCATCTTATCAGATTCCTCTCCTTATTCCTGAAGACTTCCTAAATTCCTCAATATCTTCCTAACATTACTGCTAAGCTTCAAATGCAATTTCATAGAAAAAAACAATAGCATCATAATAGCAGCATACAAATCATATCCAGATAATGGATATGACTGTGCTTTAATGAACAAGAATGTATGCTATTAAAGTTATGATTATTATCAAATACTGTCTTCTTTTTGGCTCAAAAACTGGCCCCATATCCATTTCTAAGGTATTTTGGGTTTCTATGAGGCATTATGATGTAGAGATTAAGAGTATTCATTCCTCCATCAAACAAAGCTGGGTTCATGTCTCTACCACTTATGGATCATATGACCTCTTACAAGGAACTTAACCATTTAAGCCTCACATTTCTTATGTATAAAATGGGGGTGATAATAAAACTTGCTTCATCCAGTTGTGAGGATTAATGGAGAAAACTGTAATATGAGGCAAACAGGAGACAGTAAATGCTATTTAAAGTTAGCTTTTGATATTACTCTTATTACTGTCACAATCTCTGGAATGAATGCACCACCCCAAACCCAGATTTCAGAGACTGGTGAGGTAAAGAAGGAAGGTGAGAAATTCTCAAAGATGATTGGTGGCATATTGAGAAGTGGAGCT
Source organism: Rhinolophus sinicus (assembly GCF_057876585.1). NCBI lineage: Eukaryota > Metazoa > Chordata > Mammalia > Chiroptera > Rhinolophidae > Rhinolophus > Rhinolophus sinicus. Next base: position 28,608,783 of record NC_142518.1, on the reverse strand, counting down.
ATACACAAGAACTCTTCAGTTTGGGGACAGGGTAAGAAGCACCATTCATGGGATTAGAAAAAAATCAGTTTCAAACTCATACCTTTCAGAAAAATTGGAGCTGGGAAGGGATGGAATTTGGGCCTGCATGAGAGTAGGGAAAAACTGAGGTGTAAACTATGAATACTTTTAGGATATCTTGGCTTGTAAGAACCCATCCTTCCCATGATGCTCCACTCTCTAACCAGATGCACATCCTGCTTCCGGTTTGTTAATAAAGTCTAGTGCAATGAATGAGGTATTAGCTGATTAGGAGGGCTTAGCTCTATGGCATTTGTATTTCAAACAAGGCTCAGAAGGACAAACAACTTCCATGAACAAAGAAATTGCTTTTTACAGGGGGAATGTCAAGCAAAATATCACATCACAACACTTACTGTAATATCTTGAACAAGATGTAAAGGACATTTGATGTGATTTATTGAGAAATACATGAAACAATCACCTTTGCCTGGAAAATAACTGCATGTATACTCATTAACAACAAATTCAGCACCTCACTTTTTATCAAGTGAAGATCTTGTGCCATATCTTCAACCCTGAGGAGTGACAACACTTCATGAAGGTGAAAGTTAATTTACAACTTAACTTTCCTAGATGAAACCAGGTAGTGATTATAGTGTGGTGTTTAAATTAGGGACTACCTTCATGTCTCTGCCATTGATCATCTGTGTGATCGTGGGTAAGTTACTTAGCTTTCTAGTTCTCTGCTCCCTCATAAAATAAGGATAATGATAGCAACTGAATCATAGGGCTGTTGTGAACATTAAATGAGATAATACATGTTGGCATTTAGTACAGTGACTAGCATCTCCTAATAGTTATGACTTGTTTTTACTATCAAAGAACAGATAGATTCTAAGAAGAAAACCTTAACCAACTAGTCAAAATGAAACTGTCCAGAATGCAGGAAAAAAATTACCGTTGGTGCTATGTATTAATACTAGATAACAAAGTGAGAACATTTGCTTAGATTTTTGTAAAAATAACACCAATTATAATTATATAGGTAAAATATTTAAAATTTTAACCTAATTTCCATATTCTGTTTAATTCAACAAGTATCTATTGGGTGCCTATTATGTGCCTAGTGTTAGCACATGAGAACATAGATGAAGAGGACACAGTCCTTGCCCTCAAGGAATTCAGTGTAGTAGGAAAAAGAGCTATGTAAACAAGTAATTACAGTACATTATGTATGTTCAATGACAGAAATACTATATATGATACAGACTTAGCACAAAGAATAAACACCATGGTGGCAGTGGTGAAGATGAGTTATTAACAAAGTTTTCACAGCTCACAAACAACCTTACATCTATACTAGGGACCTAAAGAGTCCAGAAATAGACCTCCTCCACCCAACACACACACACTCACTCTCTCAATCTCTCTCTCTCTCTCTCTCTCTCTCTCTCTCTCTCTCTCTCTCTCTCTCTCTCAACTGATTTTCAACAAATGAGCTAAAGTAATTCAATGGGGAAAGGATAGTCCTCAACAAATGGTGCAGGAACTGGATATACAAATGGAAAAAAATTAATCTCAAACTTGTTACATTATATACAAAAGTTAACTCGAAGTGAGTCATAGACCTAAATATAAGTGCTAAAATTATAACACTTCTAGAAGAACCCATACGAGAAAACCTTTGTGACCCTGGGTTAGGCAAAGAATTCTCAGAACACAAAACATCATGAACCACAAAAGAAAAAACATTGGTAAAAGGCACCTCATCAAAATAAAAAAAACAAAAAACTTCAATGGAATACTATTCGGTGGTTTTTTTGTGACATAGGAAGATACTCTTAAGAAAATGAAAAAGCATGCTACACTGGAGGAAATTATTTGCAAAACACCTATCTGATAAAGGATTCCTATCCAGAACATATAAAAAAAAAATCTTATGACTCAATAATAAGAAAACAACCAATGTTTAAAATGGTCCAAAAGTTTAAACAAATGCACTTGACAATATGCTTAACACCAGTATTCATTATGGAAAAGCAAATTAAAACCATAATGTGATACCACTACACACCTATAGGAAGAGCTAAAATTAAAAAGACTGGCCATACCATATGCTAGGAACTGAAATCCCATACGTTGCTACTGGGAATGAAAAATGGTACAGTCACTTTGGAAAACAATTTGGCTGTTTCTCTTAATGTTAAACCTTAGAGTTACCATAAGACACAGAATCCCACGAGTAGGTATAATATCCAAAAGAAAGGAAAATATATGTCCACAGAAATATTTGTATCTAAATGATTATAACAACTTTATTCATAATAGCCCCAAACTGGAAACAACCCAAATAACCATCAATCGGTAAATAAACAAATTGTAATATATCTATACAACAGACTATCGTTCAGCAATAAAAAAGAACTACTTAAGCAAGTAAAAACATGGATGAATCTCAAAAGCATTATACAAAGTGAAAGAAACCAGACACAAAAGACTACATACAATATGATTCCATGGATATAAAATTCTAGAGAAGGCAAAACTATGATGACAGAAAGCAATCAGTAGTTGCCAGAGGTGTGGGGGAGGAAACTGACTGCAAATTGGCAAAAAAGACCTTTTTAAACTAATGGAAATTCTGTATCTTGTTTGTGGTGATTAAATAACCAGAAACATTTGTCAAACTCATCAAATTATACAATTTGAATTCGTGAATTTTATGGTATGTAAATTATACCACAGTAATGCTCACTTTATTAAAAAAGGATCATTTATGAGTTCCATCTGAAGAAACAATTCTCTGATTTTCTTAAAAATGCAAATTTTAGTGCCCTGAACCTTTAAGATGTTGCAATTCTTTACAAAGAAGCAGACATTCAAAATTACCATAAGCTGTTTGCGAATAAATTCAGTATAAACAGCCTCCAACAGAGTTCTAAAATCAGAATCTATTGTTCAACACAAGTACTTTATGAGCACTATTTCATTGTAACTTACAAAATGGACCATTGTTTAGACAAAAGAAATTCTTAACTCAAACATAATAATAAGAATGACAATAGATGCACCTTAATTTAAAATTGCATACTTAAGTAAAAAAATCTTAAGAAAACTTGACATATGAAAAAATTGGGGCATGCAAATTTAGAGCCAATTCCTTATAATAAATCATATAAAGAAATCAAACCAGTATACACTGTGTGTGTGTGTGTGTGTGTGTGTGTGTCTATGTGTGTCCTATTTGTTGTTTCCTTGGAGAATGCTGACTAATGCATTCTATAAATCCTAACTTCTAAATAGCTTTAAAATCTCTCCCTAAATAGCTTTAAAATCTCTCCCTTTTTCAGCTGTGGAGAAAAAGGAACCCTCATACACTGTTGATGGGAATGCAGACTGGTATACCCGCTATGGAAGGCAGTGTGGAGGTTCCTCAAAAAATTACGAATAGAATTACCGTATGACCCAGCAATCCCTCTCCTGGGTATCTACCCAAAAAATCTGAAAACATTTATAGATAAAGACACGTGTGCTCCAATGTTCATTGCAGCTTTGTTTACGGTGGCCAAGACATGGAAACAACCAAAATGTCCTTCGATAGATGAATGGATAAAGAAGTTGTGGTATATATACACAATGGAATACTATTCAGCAGTAAGAAAAGATGAAATAGGACCATTTGTGACAACATGGATGGATCTTGAGAGTATAATGCTAAGCCAAATAAGTCAGACAGAAAAAGCAAAGAACCATATGATTTCAGTGACATGTGGTATATAAACCAAGAACAACAAAAGAACAAGACAAACAAATGAGAAACAAAAACTCATAGACACAGACAATAGTTTAGTGGTTGCCAGAGGGTAAGGGGGGTGGGGGTGGGAGATGAGGGTAAGGGGGATCAAATATATGGTGATGGAAGGAGAACTGACTCTGGGTGGTGAACACACAATGGGATTATAGATGATGTAATACAGAATTGTACACCTGAAATCTATGTAACTTTACTAACAATTGTCACACCAATAAACTTTAATAAAAATTAAAAAGAAAGAAAGAAAAAAAAATCTCTCCCTTTTTCTTTATTTCCAAAAGTTTTAAGGCTGGGAATTTGCTCTTCTTTTCACACCTAAACAGGTTTTTAATAAGAAGAGAAGTAGGCCTCTTGGATGCCATTTGTCTTCCGTGTATATTAATGCACCAAATTTTGACATTTCTGATTAGTCACAATAATATTTATTTTACTTTATGGATCTATAAATTGTTTTTATCCTTGGAAAATCTTTCTACCCAGTCAAAGCAGATCAGTTCCTACCTATTCCCATTACTTTCATTGTTATTGTTCTACTCAGGATCTTTCCCCTCAGAGTCAATGTTGGTAATTGCTATAAAAATAAAATTTGCATTACATGCTGGAAAGATACTACTACCCATTATGTATACAACTGATTAAACAACTCAAAAACTTCAGTACACCTGAAAATTAACACATAAAACCAAGGTATGTTTTCAAATATTTTTACACTTTCATAGCTTAAAAAACTCTCAGAAAAAGTACATATTTGGTCAAAAGTTAATATTCAGTATATATTAAATTACCAATTTTTGTAATAGAACTATTCTTGAGAATGCTATGCTATATGACAACCAACTGAATACACATCACAAATTAAAGGCAATTTCAATCAATATGAGAGCCACCAAAAAAGCAGCACACTGGTCTGAACTTAAATAGAAAAGCATTAGAGACCTCCTGGATATAAACAGAATTCCACGTACAGCTTCTGATGACTGAAGGCATATAACAAAGCTTCAGAAGGGTAAAAGTAAATGAAGATCTACTCTGCTCTCGTGGTAAATGTTCCTGAAATGTAATGATTCAAATGTGTGTTATCAAATGATATTTGGAAGTCTTCATACCTAAAATAGTTCTTCTGAACATAATTCTGAGCAAATAATTATTCCTTAAAACACATATACATGGTACAGTGACAATCTTTTAAATTATTTATTACATTTGCTTAAGTGAGAAATAGAGTAGAATAGGAGCTACCATGTTTCCCTGAAAATAAGACCTAACTGGACAATCAGCTCTAATGTGTCTTTTGGAGCAAAAATTAATATAAGACCCAGTCTTATTTTACCACAATATAAGATCCGGTAGAATAGAATAGACTAGAATAGGATACGATACGATACGATACGATACGATATAATATTTTACTATAAGACCTGGTCTTATAATAACCAGGTCTTATATTAATTTTTGCTCCAAAAGACACATTAGAGCTGATTGTCCAGCTAGGTCTTATTTTCGGAGAAACACAGTAACAGAAAGGGTCATACCAGAATATAACTTATCTAAGAGCAAGAGGAAGTTCAAAGCTGTAATTGCTATTTCTTTAAGTAAAGAGAATGATGACGAGCAAGAGAGATACATATGAGGTCAGCCAATTAAGTTCACGAACGCATCCGTAGAAAAAGTGCTACACACCTCAGTGCTGAAAATCACTACGGTCACCTTTGAAGTACTCCGCTTGGAAAGCTATGCACTGATGCCAGTGCATAGTCCACCCTTCAAAGCAAGTTTGGAACTCTTTTTCTGGAATGGCCATCAGAGCTGTCGTCGTATTACCCTTGATGTTCTGAATGTCATCAAAATGTCTTCCTTTCAATATTTCCTTTATCTTTGGGTAAAGAAAGAAGTCATTGGGGGGCAGATCAGGTGAGTAGGGAGGTGTTCCAGTACAGTTATTTGTTTACTGCCTAAAAACTCCCTCACAGACAGTGCCATGGGAGCTGGTGCATTGTCATGATGCAAGAGCCATGAATTGTTGGTGAAAAGTTCAGGTCGTCTGACTTTTTCATGCAGCCTTTTCAGCAGTGCTAAATAGTAAACTTGGTTCACTGTTTGTCCAGTTGGTACAAATTCATAATGAATAATCCCTCTGATACCAAAAAAAGGTTAGCAACGTTGTTGCAACAAGTTCGCAAACTTAATTGTCAGAACTCAATTGTATAACTCAATCTATTAAGAGAAATGTTTTAAAGTTTTTGAAGTTGCAATCTAATCATAATGGCATTACTCAAGGATTTAAAACAGATGTTGACAACTTCTTAAAAACTCAGGAAAGGTTGTGAGCATGAATAATCAATAGGCCCAAACAGCAAGGGATACAAATCATCACTCCTATTTTTAATTTTTTTACAACAGATCTTTTGTAATGATGTGTACTTCAGACCAGCCATGAAATTGATTTCCATGTTCTAAACATTCAAGCTACCATCTATATGACAGGATGGATCCAGAATGGAATTAAAAATCTGCCATAGTTCACATTTAATTACGATATTAAATAGCACAGAATAAATTACAACCTCAACACTACATTTCTTTTTAAATATTGTACCCAGGGTCACCCAGGTGCAATTGTAGAGGCAAAATTTGTACTCTGCATTCCCTTTTACTTTTTTGCTCTTTGTAGTTCTTATTTCTTCCCTGGTGCCCAAACCTTCCCTCGTTGTAGAGATCACTTTTTATTTTGTCTCTTTATGCTTTTCCCCTGACCACAATCAAAATGTACCCGTTCTACTCAGGCCTTGCAAGGTCTAAGAAATGAAGCTGAACTGTTAATGATATGATAGGTTACTCTTTCCAGACTTATCAACCAAGGAAAGCTTTGGGCAGCAAGTAACAGCAATATTAGCAACAGCAATAATAAACTACAGTGCCAGTGTCAGGTTGGTTTGGTGGCTCACCCATGTCACCAAAGATCTAGGCTCTTTTTTTCTATGTTGACTTTGACCATACTTAGCATATGAGATTTGGTCCATTGGCAGGTTGCTTCATGATTGCTGGATGGCTTTCCCAGCTCCAAATATCACAGTAATAAGAAAACGTTCAAAGGCAGGATGTGATACAAATTAAACCAGAACAGGTCTTTCTCCTCATGTACCTGGTTCCTTTTATCAGAAACTACAGTACTTTCCCTGAAGCCCCAGAAGAATTTTCCTTATATCTCATTGACAAGGGAGAATAGGAAAGTGAGCCTCAGGCTTTTTCAGCCTCTGTAGTGGGTAGTGGAGGTGGGCCAGAGAAGAAAGGGATTGGAAATGGTTTCTGGGGAGTGAACTAAATGTGCCTGCCATACCAGATAACATGTTTGAGATTAAACAGAGGCTTTAAGGGTTTACATAAGGAAACAACTTGTACATTTTGGATAGGGAGAAGCTGTCTTGCTCATGTTTTTATTTCCACTTCAGAATGTAATAAATACTCATGGAACAAATAAAGGCAAAACATGAAAATCTTTTTGAACGAATTCCACATGAATTCACTTCATGCTTCACAACTCGGACACCTAGCCCTGACAAAATAGTTTTAAACTGAAAGGAAAATTATCAAGACTCCTGTGTGAACTGGAGAAGAGGACATTTTATAAAGTACTGCCAGAGTGAGAAGCAATAAGCCCAGGGAATCAGCATTTAGTCAAAAAGATACATGAAACTAATGGAAAGCTGATTCCAGCGATGCTTTTGGACTACAAAGTTTCAGAAAAATAACTTATATTTCTAGTGAACAAAAGCAGCTCATGTTGTACCTCTTGTCACTATTGTCTCTTACATTGCTTGATAACAGGATAAAATTGGGAGAAATTATTGAGAATTTACATGAAATAACTTCAAGAAAATAAGAAAAAAATCCTGACAATTTTGAAACCTCCTGGAATAGGACTTGCTCACTTAAAAATGTTTCCTTAGCTGAAAAAAATGAAACAATGGAGAAGAAGATTTAGAACTCTGTGCATTTGGACTTGAACAGACTGGGTCTTCTGGTACCTTGACCTAGTTTGAAAACATACAAAAACATCAGGAAAAGAAATGCAAAATGGACTGGGAATAAAGAAGAAGAAAAGAAATTTTAATTAAAGTATTAACAGATAACTAGTTTATTTTATTTAACCTCACAACCATCTTTGGAGGTGGCTGTTATTATCCTTCCTTACAGTAAGGAAATTCAATAAAGAACAGATAGGTAATTTGACCAAGGTTACAAAGTGGTTAAATCAGAACCTACATCCATGTCTCTTTGCCAAATCTATGCACTTTCTACTACTTCTACGGAACAGTGAGAGAGTAACCATTACACATGCCCAGAATAGGTATATTCTTCAAAAGTGCTCTATGAAACAAAAAAGGTATAAATCCCAGTTAAAATGATATCAGTTCTCTGAAGTAAGAAAGAAATTTCCTTGATGCACAAAGCAATCACAAAGCAAAGTTCACAAAGTAATCATGAATGAAACTAATCGGCCAGAGATATCAAGAAAAGGGTGAATCTTGAAATAGGAAGATAGCCAATTTAGCCCCTGAGGAATTAGGGAGAGAGTAAGGCAAGTGAAGTAAAGGAGGGAGTAAAGGAGAGGAGGGAGTGAGGGAGAGGGGGAAGTGGGACAGAACGAATGTGGCAATACAGTGATGAACAGGGGACTGGCTGGACAGGAAACTAGCCATTATCTAGAAAATTCTGCAGCCAAAAAGCTACTTTTGGCAGAATAGCTTGTGTCACAATAATTGAGATGGAATCATTGGAAGAGGAAAAAGATAAATTTCCTATGAACAAAAGTGATTCTTCTTTCTTGTGTATCTTCTGAGATCCATCCTAATGGCCCAAATATCACAGAGGATCCAAGGCTCTCCTGGTTGAATTTGTTATATTTTTCCCACATCCAATTATTAGGTACTGCTACTACTAATATAATTTTATGGGCACAATCATTTCAACTCTGTCCATCATCCCTCCAGTAAATCCAGGGTTCAAGCATTTTACCGTTTTTTTTTTTTTAAAGATTTTATTGGGGAAGGGGAACAGGACTTTTTATTTTATTTTATTGGGAACAACGGTCAAATTGTTGTCCTTTCAATCTTAGTTGTGGAGGGTTCTGTTCAGCTTCAAGTTGTTGTTCTTGCAGTCTTAGTTGTGGAGGGCACAGCTCAGCTCCAGGTCCAGTTGCCGTTGCTAGTTGCAGGGGGCACAGCCCACCATCCCTTGCGGGAGTCGAACCGGCAACCTTGTGGTTGAGAGGACAGGCTCCAACCAACTGAGCCATCTGGGAGCTCAGCGGCAGCTCAGCTCAAGGTGCCGTGTTCAATTTTAGTTGCAGGGGGCGCTGCCCACCATCCCTTGCGGGAGTCGAGGAATTGAACTGGCAACCTTGTGGTTGAGAGCCCACGCTCCAACCAAGAACTGAGCCATCCGGGAGGCAGCTCAGCTCAGCTCAAGGTGCCGTGTTCAATCTTAGTTGCAGGGGGCAGAGCCCACCATCCCTTGCGGGACTCGAGGAATTGAACTGGCAACCTTGTGGTTGAGAGCCCACTGGCCCATGTGGGAATCGAACCGGCAGCCTTCGGAGTTAGGAGCACGGAGCTCTAACCACCTGAGCCACCGGGCCGGCCCCCCGTTTTTTAATCCTTAATATCCCTGAATTTAATCTTGTCCTGTTCGTAGTTCTGAGCACTAATAGCAATAGTGGTCTTATTTTAACCATGATTTTTGATGCTTCTGATTTTCTCATCCACTTATTTTCTGATGACACTCACTGACTCATAAGTAAATCATACCTGATAAATCTCTAAAACTCAAATTGACATATCCTAATAACAGGCCTGTTGCTGTGAAATCAGGAGGCACAAATTAATTTACTGTTAGGCTAAGGAAACATAGCACAACATGATGCAGATGGGATTTTCAGGCCCAAGGTTGAAGATACACACTAAGTTCACTGAGCCACCAGTGAGCCAACAACAGTGGAAGCCAGCCTCTTACCTTTAGGCCTACGGAAAGGTGTCGGGACAGTACCACCCTTATAGTACCACCAGTCAACACCTGCCCGCTCTCCCAGTCAGTCCTAGGAGGATATACAGAAGGGAGGAAGGTTGCCAATCTTTTTAGGAGTGTTCCTGAAGACAGATTATTTCCTCCCTGCCCCCAATGCAGAGGAAAGATTCTTTCAGAGGTAAGATGCAAGTTATGGCTAAGATCTCACAAAGGTAGCATCTAATCGATGGGAAAGGAATTTTGACACAGTTGAGGAGCAGTTAACTGGTAAAAATAAAGCTGCATCATATTTTGACTCCCACTGAATTAAAAATCTTCAACGAACTGACTCCAGGACCTAAAATGGCCAATTTTAAAATCATATAATTCACATCCACATCAATTTACAATTCATTTAAAAATAGAATTACCCACATCCTGCTTCACTTCAGCTTCTGCCATCAAGAACACAATATGACTGAAACAATAGCACTTATGTAAAATTAGGAGCAGTTGCAGAATTCAGAATACGGTACTATTTAATACTTAGTATCTGAAATTGCAGCAGCACTGAAAGTTAACTTAATTTGGGTTCTCCCAAAAGTAGATATTGAGGCAAGGACTTGGGGGCAGATCACTATTTTCCAGGTCATCCGAAAATGCAAAAATGAAGGAGGAGGGAAAGTGAAACAAAGAAAGGAGGAAAGAAAATCAAAGGTTTATTACTGCTGTGGGCAAGCGGGACTCAGTTCTTCCCGGGATATGATGAGAAACTGCAAGGGTAGGGCCTCAAACAATACCACCAAAAGCTGGGTGGCTGTGACATTAATCTACCTACTCCTACCTACCACTGGTTGAAGGTTGTCTCAGGGGGCGTCAGCCTCTGTCCATGGACGCCTCTCCATTCTTTGACCTGAGTGCCCACTTGACTTTGTGGTCTCTGGTAAGTGCAGGACACTAGCTCTCTTCTACAGAAGACCGGCAATCAAGTGCCTCAGGGATTGGACAGTTCTTATATTAAAATAAGACTGGGTCTTATATTAATTTTTGCTCCAAAAGACTCATTAGAGCTGATGGTCCAGCTAGGTCTTATTTTCGGGGAAACACAGTAGTCAACAACGATGACTGGCTTTTTAATGGAGAAACGTGAGGACCTTTGCTCAAAATTTAAATGCATGAGAGCCAAAAGAGAGCTGAATTACCCTGAACTAGAGTTAGATTAAGGTGGCCAAAGAGAGGGAGGCCAGCAAAAAGGGAAGTAGAGATGAGAACTGGGGAGGGGGAGAGGAGGGAACAGGAAGTAAACAATACAGAGGCCTAAAGGGAAATTCCCTGTGACAGGGCATAGCTAAGGTATTGACAATACATTCAGCTTTAAGTTGTTTGAGGTACTGGAGCTGGGCTGTCACCATCTTTCCCCTCACTGTTATTACCAAGATTTAGAAGTCTGCCACACACAAAAACCTTGTATTAGTTTCATTTGAGGAAAGAGATAAAGCGAGGTCCAGCAATGGGGACGTGGACAGCGCAGCCCAGACTCAAACAGAAGACTGGAAGTGAGTGAATGAGCTGAACACCATGCAGTTTGAACACCTTCCCACTATCTTGTCTCATTTGTCAAAGTAATTTCCTGCCCATAATGCATTACAGCACTACGAGGGAAGAATGAGACAGAATATGTGAAAATTACTTCAACTTTCAAGTACTTGTCAGGAGAAGTGGCAAGTAATACTTGGTATGACTCATTTATGTAAACGCAGCAGTGGTAAAATCAACAAGAATCTGAAGTGATCTGTAGTTCCTTTAAGAAGATACACGAATGCAAAGAAAAAAAATGCCACAAAATTTGCATATGTACTTTAAAATGTTTGATGTATTATGAACAGCAGAATATACTGATGAAGGAATTCATGCTTGCATTTATGAAAGACCTATTATTATAAAGATTACTTGTGGAAAAAGCCCCACTCAACCTATTCAGATTTATGAATAATGCAATAGGATTTGTCTCAAGTATTAGAAAATCTATACCACTAATGAAGTTTAATGGTACCTTAGGCCTCCCCAAAACAGTTAGTCTTCACAGTAAAAAATCAAAACCACAGCTAAAATAAAATATAAATGAAAGTAACGAAAGCATAGGGAATATAGTCAATAATATTGTGACAGCATGGTGTGGCGTCAGATGGTTGCTGGACTTATGGTGATCACCTTTTAGGTATATAAATGTTGAACAACTACAGTGCACACCAGAAACTGATAACTGTATTTTTTAATAAAAATCTTTAAAAAAAGAAAAAAGTTTTTTTCCCCTGTAAGTTATTTCAAATAATTTACTTCCATGGGTAGGAGGCACAACTAAATATAGATTTTAGAAAATTATTCTACCAAAAGAAAACATGACCAAATTCTAAAATAGTTCAGTACTTAATATGGCTCGATGTTGTCAGTATAGTAGTTCTCCCAGTGTCGCTTCTGGACTAAGAGTAAGAGAATCACCTGGGAACTTGTTAGAAATACAGATTCTGGGGACCCACTCCAGACCTACGAAATCAAGAATTCTCAGGATGAGGCCCAGCAATCTATACTGTAACAAGTTCTTCGAGTGATTCTAATGCACGCTAAAACTTGAGAATCACTGCTTTAGTAGCTTTAGATAAAATGGCTTTCAATGATTCTTATCATTGCACATAAAACATACGGGGCACATGAGCTAAAGACTAATTGTATTGAGCCTTTCAGTTTATTCAAGGGGTATATATTATGTCAGGGAGAAAGCCCATTAGTTTAGCTGATATGTGATACCTGCATTATTGTGCACATAATCAGCTTAATATAGGACAGAGTTGGAAATGGGAGAAGATGACCCAGAAGTAGCAACATATATGATAATTACAGAACATTACAAGATAACATACTTGCCCATTATTTTTCTATAGATTATTATATTTTTCTCTGAGGCATTCCATCCCGGTGGATCTGCCCATTATCCCACATGTAAGTCATCTTGATTCCAAGCTTTGCCTTGGCTGTTTCTATCACAATCTTTACTCTTGTCTGACCCTTTACAATTCCACCCTTCCCTGAGATTCAGACCACCTTCTCTACCAGTTGCTCAAATTATTTCTTCCAACAAATATTTACTGTGTACTTATTTTTAAAATAACTGAATGAATTAATGAATGTATGAATGCATTTTGATGACATCTCAAACACTTCCTACATGGAAAATTTGAGACACTCTCTATGATAATAATAATAATAATTGACATTTATTGAGTGCTTGCCAGGCACTGGGCTAAGTACTTTACATGCATTATCTCTTTTGATACTTACAAAAACTCTGTGAGATAGGTATTGTTACTATTTCAGGAATAAAAAAACTGAGGCTTGGCAAATATTAAGTAAAGTAGCTGGGATTTGGCACAGGCAGCTTGGATCTAGCCCCTTCTTAACCATTACGTTTTCCTGCAATTAAATTGTGTATGACCCTACTACACTCTAATTCTACTCATCTATTCTTGATACATGTACTTTTTTCCCCCAGGAAAAAAACTGATTCTTTTAGTGCTGTTGTCAAAACTCTGGACCCTCAGACAAGAATAAGAATAACCCAGGCTCTCGTTTATGACTGAAAACCAGCAGAAACAACATACAATAGAAACAGAGCCACTAGGTTTCAGATATTGGAATTATCACATACATCTTAAAATGACTATGTTTACAATGTTACAGGACATAAAAGACTGAGATTTTCAGGAGAAAACTAGAAACTCTAAGTGATACAACATTTTAAAAAGAGAATTTCTAGAACAGGAAAAGTTGCCATAACCAAAATGAAGAATTCAATGGATGACTATTACTAGACATTAGAAAAACTGGGAGTTAATATTCTGGAAGACAGATCAGAAGAAACTATTTGAAAGAAATACAGAGGGGCAAAAGGATGAAAAATATAAAAAAGATGGTAAGAGGCACAGAGGATATAGTATGACAGTCTTAAATGACTGTACTATATAAAGTTTATAAAACCAAACGAACTGCAAGAATTAGCAAGCTAACCACAAAAATTGGCCAAATACCTACTAAACCAGATAGCATTGCACAATTTTATGTAGTATGTGACATTCTGAAACCTGAAATTGTTTGCCTAACTATATTAAAGTTTGCATTTCACACACTGAAGACAGAGACAAATCTCAGGTATATCTTGCTGATTGACTTCCTCCTATATGGTATTAGAGGAATAAGCCTTGCTCACAGACTAAGGATGAATTGTTTCCTTTTTCACAATGAGGAAATGTGTTGCTATTATAAGTACAATAGTGTGGATCAGTTTTAGAAGGAATAAAAAAAAGCTTGGAACTGGATTACGTACCATCTCAAATTAGTCTCTAATGGCTTTACCTACGCTAGTCCTACTATATTAAGTGAGATTTTAGTTCTTTGGTGGAAGAAGGTACATTTACCTTATATTACCCTTACATATCTTTTTACATCTAAGAGTACTGGAGATACACTACAGACCCAGCAAGTATTTAGTGACAGATAAAATGTATACATTAATAAAGTATTTTATAATTTATGTTTCTCTAGAAACGTAACAATGGATGGAGCCATGTTTAAAAGAGTACAGGAGCCAGACTGGAGGTGTTGGCACTGGTCAAATCAGAAATAATTTGAGCATCAAAAATGAATAATGAAAACAAAAGGTTATAACCCACTGAATAAAATAAGAGACCATTAGTTCATACTATTTCCATAAAACAACAAGAAAACAAAGGAGAAAGAGGAAATGTTCTTCTTTACTATAAAATGAGAACTAATACATGTAGAGTGAACGATGGCATTAGAAAGATCAATATTTAGCAACTAATGTGATAATTCAGGCAAGAATCACAGAGATTGGATAAAAATTTTTTGGGGAATAGGGTCAAAGTATCTTGCCACAGGTTACATATTAATTACCAAGCAAAAAAGGCACCTTTATACAGGTGAAATCAAATAGATACCACCTTAACTTAGTGATCAAAGTTAAATCACCAACAAAGGGGACAAACCAATCAACATTACTTCTGTAGTATTTCTGCCAAAAATGCATTATCTAAATCTGATCATGAGAAAACCTCAGGAAAACCCAAACTGAAAGATTCTACAGGTCAAGAAAACATAGCACATTCCCTGTAATAAAGTCAGTATCAGGAGAAAGAAAGGCAAGACTGAGGAACCATTCCAGCTTAAAAAAAAGACTGAAAAACATGATACTAAATGCAATACAGGATCCTGTATACGTAGTAGCTTGGATTTGGGGTTGGTGGGAGGTGGAACGGAGGGAAGACATTAAGTTGGCAGCATTTCGACCAAATTTCTTGAGTGTTTGTAATAACTAAAATTATTTGGGCCCCACCCCAAATCTTCTATATCAGAATTTCGGGGGGGGGGGCAGGAATCTGTGTTTTAACAAGCCTACCAGGTAATTCTGATGCATGCTAACATTTGAGAAGCACTGCTATAAAAGACAAAATTGGGACAATTGGTGAAATTTGAAAATGGACCATATATAAGGTGATAATATTGTATTAATGATAAATATCCTGAATTTGATAAATATATTGTGGTTATATAAAAAAGAACATCTTTTTTCTCGAGACATAAGATGAATTCAGTAAAATGTAAAGTATTGATGAATCTAAGTCAAAGGTATATGAGTGTTTATTGTACCATTCTTAAAATTATTCCACAGGTTTGAGTTTTTTCAAAAGTTATTAAATACATACACACAGATGCAGCCACACCCCCAGGCATTCATTGCACCATACCACCATTCTGCATCTTTACAACTAAGATCACGTCCATATCTACTAACTTTGTAGAAATTAATGTTCAGGCTTTCAATTAGCCAACAAGTCATGCTCAGTGCTGCATTTCCACCCTGCCACTATATGTCACTTAAGTTTTAATGCCACTGCATATACACTCAGTGCAGGATAATTAAGCTATTCATTGGTATGAGGTAGTAAGAGCAAACCATGTCCAATTAGACAGCTTACTGGCCAATTTTTAAAAACTAAACTAAAATATTATGTAAACACTATAAGGTGTTTTTTATCAGGGGTCAAAAAATTATCTCCAAAAAGAAGCAGATAGTAAATATTTTGGGCTTTGTGAGCCATATGATGCATATGACCTCTGTTTCAACTACTCAACTTTGCTATTGTTGCACAAAAGCAGCTACAGACAACCTATAAACAAATGAGCATAGCTGAGTTACAATAAAACTTTATTTACAAAATTAGGCCACAGGCCAGATCTAGCTCATAGGCTGATTTTACTGCCGCCCTCTCCTGCCCCCCCGCCCGCCCCGTTCTGTGCCATGATCCTGGTTCCACATATTACTCATGTGTCCCTCCCTGGTGATGGAGGCCTTACACTTATAGCTCTCCTGCCATCAACTAGGAATTCTGTATCCCTGAGACCTCATTGAATATGTTCAACAGTGATCTAAATCCATATACCACATTTTATTAACAACAATAAGTTTAAAAGATATAGGATGTCATTTATAGACTTTCATTTGATTTCAACGCTGTAAAGTGATCCTGTGCTCCAAACTAATGTTCTTTAGCACCATGCCAAATTTGGTCAAAATGAATGTTGACCTGTGTTTCTGTCTTGGTTTAGGTTTCTCCAAAAGCATATCCTGAGACAAGGATTTGAGTCCAAGTAGTTTCTTTGGGAAGTTGTCATAGTAAACACTAGTATGGAAGTAGGAAGTGAGATAAGGAAGGGAAGAAAACCAATAATGGGAATGTTATCAAGGCTGGCACCTATCACTCTGGTGGTCAATTGGGGCTCAACCCTTCTGGGGAGACAGTGAGAGCCAAGTCTTAGAGACAACTCAGTTGAGCAGCAAAGAAGTTGGGGTGTTTTAATCCACCAACTCCCCACCTGTCATTGGTTGAAGGCGTCCTCTGGGGACGTGGCCCTCACAAAGTGAACTTGCCTCCCTGGCTACAAAAACAAACAAACAAACAAAAAAAACACACCAAAAACAAAACAGTCCTCAGACAGAGAGTAACAAGCATTTCCAGTAAGCAGCTTTTTGCATCTTAGATGAGCACTGAATGAAGGGATATGGGCCCAGCACTGACCGGCTTTACTATGGTACCCAAACTTTCTGTAAGGAAGAGCTAGGTTTTAATACCTCAATCACAATCATTATGTTAATGTGAATAATCAACTCCATGAATCAGGAAGGGGTTCGGAGTCTTAGGTGGTAGCTCATGCATCATACTACAAAACGGTATCTCCATTTCTCTCTGGGACTGTCCCAGCACAAGCTGGGTGGAGTGGAGAGTTGGTCACAGTTACTGCTGTACAATGAATCCAGTAAGTGTGACATTCTAGCAGGGAATCCTTGAAGTTGAGTTTTACCGGTCCCTCTCTTCTTAAATTTAATAACCTAGTGATTTTAGAATTCAATTTAAATAGTTTCAGAGCATGACATATTGTACACCTGATTTCAAACAGAAATTCCAATTTATTCAGTCAACAATTCATCTAATTCTGCCAGTGAATAACAGCAACCACATAAGCTACCAGCAGGAATAGGAAAATCCTTCTACAGCATAAGCCCTTGTTAGGCAGCGTCCTTCCCTAAAGTTTTATTTCCAGAAACAGCCTTGAAGAATGGATACAATTGCCTCAAGGAAAAACTTACTCACACAGACTCTGTCACTTAACCTCTAGTGGGGTTTAATCATGTTTTCCAAGTAAATTTCATACCAGTGTCCAATTACAGCTTATCAGAACTCTTTGCCCTGAGTCATCATACAATATAATCAAGATAGGAAAATCAGTACAGTGGTCATATGTATTTATTACTGACTTCCTACAAATTTTCTAGTCCCAGTTCATGAATCCAAGTTATTACTGATGTAAAAGATTATATCTTTGTACAAATTATATCATCCATTTTGTACCTATTCTTCACTCAAATACGTGTTAGTACACTCAACATGTGTATCTTCTGAGAGAGAACTAATGAGGAAAACAGGATCACAATGAACCCTTGGTTTCAATCAAAGTTCACCAACTGATCCAGTAGCTAAATCCAACCTACAGGAGTGTTTTGTTTGTCCTGACCACTGTTTTTAATTTTTACGAAATAATAGCAAACATTTATAAATGGGGAACTTTCACATAAAATAATTCACATTTTTGCTTCCTTTTTCAAAAAAAAAAAAATCAAGAGTATCAGGCGATGCTGGTCTCAAAATCTGCATGGCCATATTAGGTAGGGTTTTGGGAATGGCTGGCTGCCCCCTATCTTAAGATAGGGTACACACTTCCAGTTTATCATAGTCACCACCATCTTCCGTTGTCTACATGTCTTGCCTCGAGAGGCCTTGTGACCCAGATAAAACATAGTGAACAGAATTTTGAACATGAAGCTTTGGAAAACTCACACATCTTACCGTTTACACAAACAGATGCCTCAGACTTAGGGAGTTTTCATCTGGAATACAGGCTTCTCTGACTTGATTGACTGCATTAATGTAATTGATGACCCTCACCCAATGTACCTAGAATGACAATGTACAGCAATCAAATAATCTAAGATAGTCTATCTCCTTCCTGTTGTAATCTTAGCAAGACCCTCCTGCTGGTCCCATCCTGAGTGCCCTCTAAAGACCTCCCCCCAGATAACTTCCAAATCAGAACCAGCACAGCACTGGAAGGCTGGAGGAATCAAGTTTATGGAGCTAAAATGCGGAAAGTTAAGTCTGAGGTATGAAAATTTATCTAAGAGAATAACCTGGTAGTAAGGAAACTGATTTTCATGTGGAATGGGTTAATCACCTCTCAAAGCAACCTCAAAAACCTCATGCCAAAAAATGTTTGTGTAAATGTACACCTGAATAGGTGTATAACCTACTGAATGAACTTCAAAAGTACAACCTTCTTTCGGATGAAATGCTTACTGCCCAAAGGTCTGCCTCATTATTTCACAGTAACTTATCAAATTTAATCGTTGAAAATTTTGAGTTCGCAAACAGGAAAAAGCTCAAATGAGAGTTATGCTCAACTTAAAGCCTTTTGGCATGAAGGTGGGGTAGGGATATATATCAAAAATAGGAGGTAGAGGGAAGAGCAGGAGAGTAACAGAGAAAGGGAAGGGGAGAAAAAGAGATTGAGAATGAATGACAAAGATGGAAAATTCTTGTTCTGTGAGTGAAGGATCAAACTCAGCTCTGTGTATCTTTAAGTTCTTTTCAAAATTGTTTTTTATTTTTCAATTACAGCTGATATTCAATATTATATTAGTTTCAGGTGTATAGTGGTTACACATTTACAGAATTTATACAGTGATTCCCCAGATTAGTCCAGTACCCACCTGGCAGTATACATAATTGTTGCACCATAACTGACTACGTTCCTGATGCTGTACTTTACATCCCCGGAAATATTTTGTAACTACCAATTTGTATTTCTTAATCCGTTCACCTTTTCTACCCAGATCCCCAAATCCCCTCCCCTCTGGAAACTATCAATTTGTTCTCTGTATTTATGAGTCTGTTTCTGCTTTGCTGGTTCATTTATTTTGTTCTTTAGATTCCACATGTAAATGAGATCATATGGTATTTGTCTTTATCTGTCTGACTTATTTCACATAGCAACATACCCTCTAAGTACAGGGACAAGTTTGATGAGAGAAAATTTCACAATAAAGGATATCCCTAAATAAGTTTCTCTACTCACTTTTCAAAGAAGGCTCCAAAAATATGCACTCATGAATATACAACTTACCATCATTTGCTGCTGTAAAAACAAAGTGGAAATTGTGCACATGGATCAGGTAGGCCCTTCTCACATATTCCCCTAATCATTTGTATAGAAATATTGCCTAATCATTTGTATAGAAATATTGCCTTAGTCTATGTACCCTCCAGGCAGGATTATAGCCCAATCCCCTTCATAATGGAAGATTATAGGATTTTTTTTTCACAAGCATAAAAATTTGAACTTTATTAGGACAAAGCTAAAATAACCAATAATTCATTTTATTCTGGTGCTATTTTCATGGGGCTTGGGATTTCATTCAAAAGAGTATGATTTAGCTTTCCATCTTTTCCTTCTTTTGTATTGAGGTATACTGTTTCCCTGAAAATAAGACCTAACCAGAAAATAAGCCCTAGCATGATTTTTCAGGATGACATCCCCTGAACATAAGCCCTAATGCGACTTTTGGAGCAAAAATTAATATAAAACCCGGTCTTATTTTCAGGGAAACATGGTAATTGACATATAACATTATTTTCAGGTATATAACATAACGATTCACTATCTGTACACAGTGCAAAGGGATCACTACAAGTCTAGTTACCATCTGTCACCATACAAAGTTACAAAATGTTTTTCTTGTGAAAAACTCTTAGCCACTTTCAAATATGCAACACAATATTATTGATTACAGTCACCATGCTGTACATTACATCCCCATGACTTGTTTACTTTACAACGGAAAGTTTATACGTTTTGACCCCCTTCACCCATTTCGCCCACACCTACACTCTCCCTCTGGCAGCCACCAATCTGTTCTCTGTATAAACAAAACTCATAATGGAAGGTAATGTTTTAAAACAACAATAAAGATAATGGTAATGATAATAATAAAGATAATAAAAGTGTTTTGAAACAATAATGACATATGTGAAAATCATTAAATTCACAGATTTTCACTTTATGTTAGAGAAATCCCTGAATTTGTGATGCCCATCACTTGCCACAGACACCTTTCTACTGCTTTATATGCAACATCTAGTGCACCCCACTTATATGATCATGGGAAGAAGAGAGATGAGAAATAGTAGAATTCTACAGTGGTACTCAATTGATCCACTGCATTTGTTTTCCATGGCTGTGTAACAAATTACCATAAACTAATTCATTTATGACAACAACCTCACAGTTCTGTAGGTCAGAGGTCTGGGTAGACTTACCTGGGTTCTTTGCTCTGGGTCTCATAAGACCAAAATCAAGGTATTTGCTAGGCTGGGCTCTGATCTAGAGGCTCTCGGGGGGAATATGCTTCAACCTAAAGCTCATTTAGGTTGCTGGCAGAATTCATTCCCTTGTTGTAGGACTGAGGTCCCCATTCCCTTTCTGGCTGTCAGCTGGGGGTTCCTTCCCCCAGCTCCTAGAGGCCACTTGCATTTCTTATCAAGTCATCCCCTCCATCATAAGGCTAGAAATGGTATATTGAATCCCTCTCATGTTTGAATCTGACATTTCCTTCTGCCCTTCTCTTCTACCACCAGATGGAGAAAGTTCTCTGCTTTTAAAGGCTCCTATGATTAGATTAGGTCCATTCTGATCACCTACCTCTTTTAAGATCAACTGTGCCATACAGCATAACACAATCGCAGGAGTGATATCTAATTACATTTACAGGTCCTGGAATCCTGAAGGTCACTTCTAGAAAGTCTACCTACCTGCCTACCACATCTATTAATGTACATGCTGACATACTCATATACTGTCCCCTTGTGGGGACAATTCACTAGTACAACATGGACTATGTCCACTGTTGGGTGAAGAACAGATTCCAAATGTCCATGAAAGGAAACTTCACCTTCCTGGCAGACCATAAAAATTTACCTCCCCCCATTACTTGGAGGCTAGTCTATCAGCCAGAGCCCTCAATACCTAGCTATCAATACATGGTGTCCAGACCTCCAGGGGAAGGCAGACTGATGTACAAGAGATGACCAACCTACACACAAGAGTGCTTTCGTTTTAAGGTCCTATGAGCTGTATATACTCTGCATTTCCTCAGCCCTTAGGTGCTAATTTGGGCGTAATAAATGATCTTGAGATATGAGGGATAATCAGCCCATTAATTTCCACAACAGATATCTAAATGAGTTCCCAAGACAATGTAGATTCTAAAAGTAGTGTAATTTTTTCAATTCTTAATATATATGGATGTGGCAGATTATATTTTCTAAAGACAGCTACAACAATACCTCTAATCGCATGTATTTTTCTGTCAGTTTTTGCTTCACATATTTTGGGGCTCTGTGATAAATGCATGTATAATTGTTGTATCTGCTTGGTGGGATGGCACTTTTATCATTATAAAATGTGCTTCTTTGCAGCAACAATTTTGTCTTAAATCTATTTTATCTGACATTAGAATAGTCGCTTCAGCTCTCTTTTGATAGTTTGCATGGTTTTTTTTTAAATTCTTTAACTGTCAACTTATTTGTGACTTTGAATCTAAAGTATGTCTCTTGTAGTCAATGTACAGTTGGTCATATTTTTTATCCATTCTGCCAATTTCTGCATTTTAATTGGAGTGCTTAATCCATTTACATTTAATGTGATTATTGATAAGGTAGGATTTATGCTTGCAGTTTGCTATTTTCTTTATGTCTTACGTCTTTTTTGTTCTTCTATTCCTCCACTGCTGCAATCTTTTGTGTTAAAAATGTTTTCTAGTGTACCGTTTCATTCCCTTGTCATTTATTTTACTATATTTGAGTTGTTTTCTTAGTGGTTCCCCTTGCAATGACTATTATCATCTTAACCTAAAACAATCTAGTTCAAATTAATACCAACTTAATTCCAATAATATATAAAAACTGCTCCAGTTTTTCTCCATTCCATTCCTACCTTTTGTTGTTTATCATACAAATCACAGCTTTATATATTGTCTGCCCATTAACACAGAATTATAATTATTGCTTTATCCAATTGTCTCTTAAATCAGGTAGGATAAAAAGTTATAAACAAAAATACATTTGTGTTCTCTTTTATATATTTACCTATATAGTTACCTTAACTGGTGCTCTTTATTTTTTTAAATCTGGGAATGCCTTAAATTCTCCTTTTTGAAGGACAGTTTTGATGAATACAGAATTGATGGTTGACAGTCTTTTTTTTTTTTTCCAGCACTATGAATATATCATCCTACTGCCTCCTGACCCCCATGGTTTCTGATGAGAAATCAGCTATTACTTTATTGAGGATCACTTGTATGTAATGATTTTATTTTCTTGCTGCTTTCAAGATTTTGCCTTTGGATTTTGACAGTTTGATTATGATGTGTCTGAATATAAGATCTCTGAGTTTATCTTACTTGGAATTCATTCAGCATCTTGAATGTGTAGAATTGCGTAGTTTATCAAATTAGTGAAGTTTTCAGCTATTTTATCTTCAAGTGTTCTTTCTGATCCTTTTTCTCTCTCTTCTCCTGTTGGGACTCCTGTTATGAATATGTTGGTATGCTTCATTGGTGTCCCATAGTTCTCACAGTCTCTGTTCATTTTTCTATTGTTTTCTCTCTCTGCTCCTCAGACTGAATAATCTCAATTGACTTGTTTTTGAATCCACTGATCCACTGCTCAAATCTACTGTTGTGCGCCTCTACTGGACTGTTTTTGTTTCAATTATTGTACTTTTCAACTTGAGAGTTTTTATTTGCTTTTCTGTTTTTTATAATGTATTTATTGATTTTTTTACTTTAAATGGTGAGACACTGTTTTCATATTTTCCTTTAGACATGGTTTCTTTTAGTTCTTTGAATATATTTAAAATAGCTTATTCCAAGTTTTTGTCTAGTAACTCCAACATCTGGCTTCCTGAGAGACAGTTTGTATTGACTAATTTTTTTCCTGTATATAAGCCATACTTTCTTGTTCCTTTACATACCGCATAGCTTTGTTGAAAACTGGACATTGTAAATAATATAATGCGGCAAATCTGGAGATTAATTTCTCCCCCTTCTCCAGGAATTGTTGTTGTTTGTTTAGTGATTTTTGTGCACTCATTCTGTAAAGTCTATATTGTTTGTCATGCATTGCCACTAAAGTCTCTGCTGTTACCTTAGTATTCAGTTAATGATTGGACATAAATTTCCCTAATGCTTGAAACCAATATGTCTCCTAGTCTTTGTCGAGGGACTCTGTATAAATGTCGAACATGCCTTCAATACTCAGCCAGAAAGTTTACAACTTTACCTTAGCCTTTATTTCCATTTGCAGAGTGCCTTCAAGTTAGTCAGATATAAGAGCTTAGAGTCTTCTCACATTTTTCTTGAGCATGTACACAGCCCTATATATGTGTATGGCCTTCCAGATTTCCAGGAATATGTCAGAGTTTTTCAAAGTCCTCTCTAGACATCTCATTCCCCAGTTTTTTTTTTCATTTAAGCTTCTTCATTAGTCTATTATTGACCCAAATGTTATTTACCATCTCAGGCAGCCACAAGGTTCAACAATTGCCTCTGACTTTATAAAAATTTTTTCTTTTTACAAATGCTCTGAAGAAAAAGTTTTGCACCCTGGGCAAGTTCCAAGTCAGACCAAATAAAGAGTCTTGAAATTGGAGTATTCTAGAGAACTACCACACAGGCCAAAAAACAAAATTCTCTAGTAACGTGGCTTTGAAAGTGCTCCAACTCTGTTCTACCCCTTCTGGTGGCTGCCAGGATGCTGCTTTTCACATTATTTTCTATTGGGTTTCAAGGCTATTACAGAGCCAAAGAGAAGGGAGTAGCAATATGGAAAGTAAAAATTCCACAAAGCTCAGTGTTGTTAATAGAGATTCAGCCACTATTCTTTAATAAATGCTCCCTGAATTATCACAATGCTTTGGTTAATTTCCAGAGTCATGAAAAAGTTGAGTCTGACCATTTTTACTATTCTCATTGCTTTTCTGGAGGAGTGAATATTCTGAGGTCCTTTCTCTCCCATTTTCACGGACATCTACAAATGCTCTTCTGCAATGTAATACTGACACCGCCCCAGTAAAAGGTGGAGTCTATATCTCTATCCCTTTAAATCTGGGCAGCTCCTGTGACTACTTTGACCAATAGAATCAGTGGAAAGAATGCTATTTCAGTTCCACTTGTAGGTCTTAACTGACTCCTGCCTCCTGCCTCTTGGAAGCCATCTATCATGTAAGTAGGGAAAGTACCCCGAAACCACCGTGTTGTGAGAGTCTCAAGTTACATGCAGAGGCTTTGAAGAATCATACCATATATGGAGAGTGAGGGGCCAAAAAGCGCTGAGATACTACACACGTACCATGTTTCCCCAAAAATAAGACCTAGCTGGACCATCAGCTCTAATGCATCTTTTGGAGCCAAAATTAATGTAAGACCCAGTCTTATTTTACTATAATATAAGACCAGGTCTTATATAATATAATATTAATATAATATTAATATAATATAATATAATATAATATAATATAATATAATACCAGGTCTTATATAAGACTGGGTCTTATATTAATTTTTGTACCAAAAGACGCATTAGAGCTGCTTGTCCGGCTAGGTCTTATTTTCGGGGAAACACGGTAAGTTAAAATATCCTTCTTAGAAGCTGATGTTCCAGTTCCAGCTATTCCAGCTCATACCACCGGAACCAGAGACAATTGCCCAGCCAACCTCTTGCCAAATTTCTGACTCAAATAATGATGAGCAAAACATGGTGATTGTTTGAAGCCACTAGCTTTTGAGATGGTTTGTTACGTGGCAATATAACCAAAATGGTGGATAACTAAATTGGGAGACAAGAAATTCTGTTATGAGGGGAACCAGCATCTCTGTGACTGTCACTGATGATGTTACTGCAACACTGTACCCACATGAATAGGTACTTTCGTCATTAAGCCTTTGACAATTCTTTATCTGTTCCTTTCAATGAATGTACAGCAGGAATGCCACCACAGTTCTTAGATGTTCCCTTCTTTTTCTTCCATAACTCTGTCTTGACCCATCATAAGGTTTTTAGAGAGACAGAAGTCAATTTCAGTTTTGGAGACATGGAAAGGTTTACCTACCTCTTTAAAACAGAGCACTCTACCTCCTCCACTTTAGTTCAACCTCTGCATTTCCTGTGTTGCACCATTACCATTCCCTTCAGTGATAGCAATACCACTAAATAATTGTCTCCTTGCTCCTTCTCTGGGACTCAGATGTTTACTGCTCCATGCCCCCACGTGTGCATTATAAAGACTTTGTGGACAATGCAAGGCTCGTAAGTTCCTGAGAAAATGTTGTGTTCAGAAAGGACCAGTTAGTGTTACCTTTTAAATTTTTTATTTTTAAATTAATATTCAAATTACTAAAGTAATATTTAACAACCTAGTCTTCCTTTAAGTGCTCAAGATCAATTTGAAAATCCTATTATTCTATTTACAAACATAATGAACTTTAAGTCACTAATAAATCATTGATTAATATTCAGTCAATTGAAGTTGAACAAGCTGAACTCAATCTGTCCCTGTTTACAATTCAGTTCACTTACAAGATTTATATTACATTCATACATGCATTTTTCTCAAATTACTTTTTAAGCATTTCAAATACATCACCGAAAAATCAAAGCTTCATTCATTCATTTGGTCAGTCAGCAAATTTTTTGAGCATCTTCTATATGCCAAGCACTTTTATACATGTTCTGGATATACCCACAAGCAAAACAAAATTCTTATCTTCGTAGAGAGCACATTTTAATATTAAACTGCTCATTTGATTTAAAAAACATATATAATATAATGCCAGATAGTGATAAGTGCTCTACAGAAGACAAGGTAAGGAACTACAGTCATTTTTTAATAGCATGGTCAGGAAAAGCCTTTTCGAAAAGTTAACATTTAAGAGGAGCACTAAATGAAATACAGTTGACCCCTGAACAACACAGGGGTTAGGGGCACTGACCAAGTTGAGAATCTGAATATAACTTAAGTCAGCCCTCTGTACATGTAGATTCCCAACTACAGATTGAAAATACAGTTGACCCTTGAACAAAACAGATGTGAATCGTGCAGGTCCATTTATACACATATTTTAAAAATCGGCATTTAAGTGGACCCACGCAGTTCACACCCACATTGTTCAAGAGTGAACTGTATTTTCACCAGTACTTAATCCTAGAAAATCTAAAAATTCAACTTAGAACTATAGTAAACCTTAAGTTCTCTTAGATCTTCAACGTTGTTTACTTAGTAAAGATATTTTACACCTCTCAATTACAAATTACAAGACTGAAATTAATGACAAAATTATACATTTGAAATTGGAACCACAATCTGTCACATTCTCTAACATGCCAAAATCTCTTCAATATTGAAAATACATTAAATACCAAATATATAAGAGTATTAGGATGACCATTAAAACCTATCCCCAAATTTATTCTAAGCTTATTTTAAAAACATTAGTACCAAAGGTAAACTGATTGTATTAATGGCCCGAACTCCTTACCTATTTCTGTTTCTGTGCCTCCTGCCAAATGACTTTGCAGCTTTTCACAGGAAGAAACAGAATACATTTTTCTTCCCCTTGATTCTGAGTCCAAGCCCATGCCTTGCTTTGGACAATGGAATGTTAACAACCATGAGACAGGCAGAGGCTGGAAAAAGTACTTGTTCGCTTACATTGTGTACCATTGCCACGAGACTATGCCTGAGCTAGCTTGTTGGAGGATGAGGAACACATAAAAGACAGTGTATTGTGTACTAATATGTTGTGGTTATTTGTTACACACCATTGCAGTAGTGGTAGATAACTGATATAATCCCTATCTTTTTGTTGTTGTTTATGTATTCCCTGGTTTGGAAATATACTTACCAACTAAGACAAAATATTTTCATTTCAAGTGAATTGAGAGTACATTCCTATATTTATCAGGATGAGAGTCACATTTATCAGAAGCAGCTAAAAGAGTAAAAATGTATTTATCCCTCATGTAAAAGTCTAGAGAAAGGCAGTTACATTGGCACAGCAGTTCCACAGTGTTAGGGACCCAGGCACCTTTTAACTTGTGGCTCCACTACTTGTCACCTCATCATCAAAGAGGACTGCTCCAGCTACCATATCTATATTTCAGCCAGCAGGAAGTCAAAAAGGGAAAAAATATATAGGTTCCCTCTCCCTTCAAAGATAGCTTCTGGATGCTGCACACCACTCTTCTTATATCCTTTTGACAAAAATATATTTATGTGGTCAAACTTAACTACAAAGAAGGCTAGGAAATGTGATCATTATTCTTAGCATCCACATGCCCAGCTAAAAAGCTGGAGTTCCATTAACTTATAAAGGAAAAACAATGGCTATTTGAGGATAACTGATTGTCTCAATATTACAATCACATCACTTAAGCATAATGAGATTACCATAGGCAAATTGGGGTTACCATCTCAGAAAACAGGCAAGGTAGTCAGAACACAGGATCCAAGCTTTAGGACATTCATCCTGTTTGAGGCCCTAATCAATGCCTTTAGCCCCTTTAATACTTGCTATGAAACAGGAGACTCTCGATCAATACTTTTTTGAGGGGGATTTGTCTCTGCTGGTTTCAGGTTTTACCCTCAAGTAATTGATCTGTTTGACTTCCCTAGAAGCCAATACTAAATTCCAATTATTTCTGCAGCTAACTTCCTTCAGTTAATCTCTGTGCAGCAGCCTGACTGAATTCTGAATTCTTGTCACATTTTTCATCTTTAGAAGGGTCAAAACCAAATCAGTCATATTTTTCATATCTCAGTCATAACACTAAAGTCATTCTAATACCATGTTTCCCCAAAAAGAAGACCTAGCCGGACCATCAGCTCTAATGCGTCTTTTGGAGCAAAAATTAATATAAGACCTGGTATTATATTATATTATACCTGGTATTATATTATATTATATTATATTATACCCGGTATTATATTATATTATATTATATTATATTATATTATATTATATTATATTACATTACATTACATTACATTACATTATATTATAAAGACCCAGTCTTATATTATATTAAAATAAGACTGGGTCGTATATTAATTTTTGCTCCAAAAGATGCATTAGAGCTGATGGTCCGGCTAGGTCTTATTTCTGGGAAACACGGTAACTGTATGTGAAAGTGCTTTATGTACACAAT
The DNA here is from genome assembly GCF_057876585.1 of Rhinolophus sinicus. Taxonomy (NCBI): domain Eukaryota; kingdom Metazoa; phylum Chordata; class Mammalia; order Chiroptera; family Rhinolophidae; genus Rhinolophus; species Rhinolophus sinicus. Next base: position 28,580,016 of record NC_142518.1, on the reverse strand, counting down.
TCTAGATTTCCAGCTTGCTGAGTTCCCTTTTTTGATTCATTCAAAGAAAATAACCAGTTCTCTCCTTAAATGCTTCTGAGGTTCTCCAAAGGTGGCCACTTGTCTTAGTTCCTGCTAGAATCACCTCTTCAATCCTCCCCAAACTACCTCTGTCCATCTTGTAAATGCTCCATCATATTTTCCTCTACATGTTGCCCTCATCACTTCCTCTTATCTCAACAATACTTGATCCAAACACTTGACACTGCCCTGCCCATTTTTCACCAAAGCAGAATAAACACCAAGCTATTGTTTCGCTAACTTTATTGCAGCTTGTGGTAAACAGAGCAGAATTTCTAAACAAATCTGGAAAGCTTTAAAACCTGTTCTTGGGCAGCCAGATGGCTCAGTTGGTTAGAGCACGAGCTCTGAACATCAGGGTTGCCGGTTCGATTCCCACATGGGCCAATGAGCTGCGCCCTCCACAACTAGTAGATTGAAGACAACGAGCTGCCACTGAGCTTCCAGAGGGGTGGCCAGATGGCTCAGTTGGTCAGAGTGCAAGCTCTCAACAACAAGGATGCCAGTTCAATTCCTGCATGGGATGGTGGGCTGCGCCCCCTGCAACCAAAGATTGAAATCGATAGCTGGACTTGGAGCTGAGCTGCACCCTCCACAGCTAGATTAAAGGACAACTACGTGGAGCAGATGGGTCCTGGAAAAACATACTGTCTCCCAGTATTCCCCAATAAAATTTATTTAAAAAACACACACCAAAAACCTGTTCTTAAACACATTTTTCCTAGAGCCCACAGGTCACACTCATTCCCAGGGGTCTCTGACCTCCTCCCTCTTTAGCCACTCAGCATGCCCTCCTGCTGCTGAGGAAGAAAGCCCCTTTCTCCTCAGATTAGAGACCTCTCTCTTGTGTTCTCTCCCACAAATTTCTGGGCCCACCACTCACTCCCTTTAAAGAAAGGAGAGAAGTCCATTAACAGCATTAATAATCCTTCAGAGACACAGCTGTGCGTCAAAGAAGACAGCATTTTACATTTTTATGTACAATAGGATCTGGGCCTTCCCTCTGAATAACCGAGAGATGCATTAAAGCGGTATTTTGTCCACATACACAGAAGTTCAAGTGTCCTAATGATAAATTCTGTCTTTACCCTGGAAGTTACAAGCACTAACTGCAGGTAGCTTTTAAAACAGCAATTTCTGTCTGGCTTCACATATTCTAAAGCACCATTCAACATTTAGGCAGGATGATACTGTGTCATGATAACACTTAAATTCTACCTTCCGAATAAGAAAAGAGGTGGCTGACAAAATTTTTAAAAAATCACTAACACCAAGATAAAGATAAAACAGAAATTTAATGAGATTAAGGAAAAATAATGGACTTCCTCTTTGCAACGTGTGTAAAATGTTTAAGTAATAGAATCAAATTTCCTTTTGTATAATCAGCTCATGTAAAGTTTAAGCCAGACTTGTACGACCTCGGCATTTCCACTATCTTCTCTGACACTATTTTTGAAAGTATTCTGAAGTTGTTTTAAGGATTAACCATACTTTCACACCTTTCTTTATTTCCAATAAAAGTCAGGATGGCATGACTGATGCTGGGGAGTGAAATCTTGGAGAAGCACAAGATAATATATGAAGAGGACTTGTGAATTAATTCTGCCATGTCCGTAAAACTACATACAATTTTTGCATACAATACAACAATTTGCATACAACATTTCCACTGTACACATCCAAACAGGTATTGTATCAGTCTGGGCTGTTTTTGTTTACCTGCATTGGTCTCTCATAAGGACCAGTCCTACCTAGTAAGACAGGTTACCAAGTTACGTTAGGAAGAGTTGTGGCAAGGAAATGTTCCATCACCTTTCACACTAGCATGCATTGACCTCTTCTTGCCATCCCTTGGGAGTTTTTAAAGTGAGGAAATAAAGTTAAACAGCAAATTGGGAATTGAGTTGTTAAGAGTTTGTGTCATAAACAAGGTTGTTTCTGGCTCTCATCAAAGAATTGAAGGGTAAGAGAGAATTAAAGGGTTTAACTCTTCTCATGAGTCTCAGATAAAACAGAGAATACCAGAGCTTAAAAATCCTTGCCAGTCAGGGAACACGTGTTAGTAAAGCAATTCATTGAATATTTAATGAGGGGGTTAAAGTCACTAATTTTTAAGAGCTAGGAAAAGAGTTTCTTGGTGGTTTGTGCTAACTAAGGATGTAATTCAGACGTAGCACTTAGGATGGGATATAGTAAGCCTTCAGCTCTAAATACAATTGGTTAAAACAGGTACCCATTGTTCACTGGTCAATAGAGATTTTCAGTCAGGTCAAGTAAGGGTCTAATATTCTAAGTCATTCAAAATTCATATTTGTCTGGACAAAGTACATAGAACCACTTGTAGTGAAACACAACATTTAGTTTTGCTATTTCCCAGGCAAATGCTACTGTCACTGGGAAAGTTTCCTTTCATATGCCCCACCCAACTAGGGCAACTATACATTTCCATTTGCCTGAAAACAGTGTCAGTTTATGCTTTTCATGCTGGCATAATTATTAATAGCAAACACTTTCATTCTTGCAAGTGTCCTGATTTTCTTGAGGTCATCTTACATTAAATTATTCCCTCAAACCAGAGAATCCTGAAAAAAACTCACTAAGAAGCAAACTGGGAACCATAATTGTGAATTTGTTGTAAGTATACAGATGTATGGAAGAGTTCCTCAAATATCTGAGAAATTGAATGGCATAACTGCCTTTGGGTTGATTTAAATATATCTTTTAAAGCTTTACAGTGTGTAGGTATATCAATCAGAAAGATTCCACAAAGAACTTGCATTGGGTGGGGATAAGGGGGAAGGTAAGGGGATTAGAAAGCACAATCGGTAAACACAAGATTGCCACAGGGATATGAAAGTCAATTTGAGGAATGTAATCAATAATGTTGTAAAGATTTTGTAGGGTATCTGATGGACATTTGTCCCATTAGGGAGACCACCTCAGGGATGATGTAAATGCCTGATCACTGCTCTGTACACCTGAAGCTGAACAATAATGAATGTCAACTACAATTTTATATATATATATATATATATATATATATATATATATATATATATATATATATATATATATGGTTAAAAGAAGCGGAGTACAGCATTAGGAATAGAGACAATGGAAATGCAATGGCTATATGCAATGTCAGAGGGGTAGTAGATGGGGGGAGAAGGGTTATCACTGCGTGAGGGATATAAATGATAAAGGTCTATTACATTGTCTTGTACACGTGAAATTAATAAAAAAAGAATTTGCATTTATTTATATGAAGAAATGGTGTCAGAGCCTTTTGTTCAGAAATATAACATCTCCAATCATGCCATATTCATATAGGTAAGATTCAACACAGGCTTTCTATAAACAGAGACAATGTCTTGCTCTTCCTGAATTCTCCTCAAAAGACAGAACGTTTTCCAGAAAAAGAATCCTCCATAAGTGGTAGATCTGTCTCTCTAAGTCATATGAGATACTGGCACCTACTGGTAAAAATGGACAGAACTGCTATTACACAGAAACCACTGAGTCACAGAAAAGAAACGAAGATCTGGAAATTAAGAATGTGAAGTCATAGATGCCTCCGGCAGAAAACAAATTAATACCAGAGTCGAGAGAGACTGATAAGGTTCAAGAGTAGAGAGGGATTCTGGAGACAGGCACATAACACACAGGGAAAAATTTAAAATAGCTAAGAAATGACCATTACTAACAGACATGACGGAGTTGCAAAACCTTAGTGTCCAACTTCCCAGTGATACCAATTCACTTTCGAAAACGTTTTATGTTATCATAAAAGTCAATAGAAAGAAGAAAAACCAGGTTTCCAATCAAAATCGCACAGTAGGTAAACACTGTGTTTACCTTCCTTCACATACACATCAAAATTACAACTAAACTATAAAATAACTGTCATTGAGAATCACCTAAAATCTTGCTGACCCGAAGCCTGACAAATAAAGACATGCAGAAGAAGCCACCTCGAAACTGGTAGGAGGGACAGAACTGCAAAACGGGCTGATCTCACACCATGTGTGACCATTAAAAACTGGGAGGGATATCACAGCTGCAGAGGTACCCCCCCAGAGAAGTGACGGGTCCCAGCCCCTCCCCAGCTCAGGGTTCTGGGGTCAGGGGCAGAAGTCCCCATAATTCCTGACTGTAAAAACCAGTGGAAATTGTGGCTGAGTGAGATGAGGGCGCTGGAGTCCCAGGCACTCCTCTTCAAGGGACCGTGCATGGACTTACCCCGCAATGGAATCACTGACTCTGAGCTCCAGTGCTGGGGCAGCAGCTGGAGAGGAGGCAGGAACACACGGGGAGTGGTAACTGAGCTCTCTGCCTTCAGGACGGGTGCGGAAGGGGCAGCTTTCTCCTGGATGGAGAAGCTGGTGGAGGGACTTGTTTCTTTGACATGCCATTCCCCTTTCCAGCCTGCAGAGGCAGGCGGTCATCATATCTAACTCTCTATGATTTGAGACCCTATCCCATGTGACGCAACTTTCTGGCACACCCAGGCCGCTTCCACTGGCTTTTTCATACAAACACCTGTCTTGACTCATGCTGCAGACTTTCCTGGGGTTTCACAAAGGTTCGCAAAACCCAGACAAGCAGCATCTGATTTGAGCATGTCCCATACCTCTGGATGAGCAGCCCTAAGACCAGCACTAGCAGGAGATGGCCTTGGTTTGCAGTTTGGCCTCTCAAGGTGCTTCCAAACACGGCACAGGTGGTGGCCATCTGTGGATTGCTTTGTGGCTCCTGCGGGTGGCCCTGGGTGGGGCACGGGCTGCAGCTGAACTTGATCTGCAGCAGGTCCTCTCCCAGGTGGCCCTGGGGCTAGCACACCCAGGGGTCAGCTCAACAAGCTAGGGTATCACCCAGCTGCCTCCAAGGACAATACACCCAAGGGGAAGATTGGGCAGGCACCAGAGCCCTGCTGAGGCACATCGTGCTCTGTACGGTCAGCCCCTGTACCACAACTCCTCCACTATAGTAAAGACCAGTCCTCACAACCAGTGAGCCCAAGGGTCAATCCCTCCCACTGATGTGCAAATAGCAACCAAGGCTCAACTACAAAAGGAGGGCACACACAACCCACACAAGGGATGCACCTGGAGTGTGTAGCTCAGGTGACCAGAAAGACTGTGCCACTGAACCCCCAGCACACCTACTACATAAGGCCACTCTACTAAGACTGGAAGACATAGCAGCCTAATACACAGAAACAAACACAGGGAGGCAGCCAAAATGGGGAGACAAAGAAACATGCCCCAAATAAAAGAACAGAACAAAGCTCCAGAAAAAGAACTGAACAAAATGGGGATAAGTAATCTACCAGATGCAGAGTTCCAAACAATGGTTATAAGGATGCTCAATGATCTCAGGGAGAACTTCAACAAAGAGATAGGAAAACAAAAAACAAAAAAAATGGAGATAGAAAACATAATTAAGAACCAGTCAGAAATAAAGAATACAGTAATGGAAATGAAGAATACATTACAGGGAATCAACAGATTAGATGAAGCAGAGGATCAAATCAGTGATTTAGAAAATAAAGCAGCAGAAAATACCCAATCAGAAAAGCAAAAAGAACCCCCAAAATTGAGGACAATTTAAGGGGCCTCTGGGACAACCTCAAGTGTACCAACATTCATATCATAGGGGTAGCAGAAGGAGAGAAAGCAAGGAATTGAAAACCTACTTGAAGAAATAATGACAGAAAACTTGCCTAACCTGGTGAAGGAAATGGACATACAAGCCCAGGAAGTAGAGAGTCCCAAACAAGATAAACCCAATGAGGTCCACACCAAGACACATCATAATTAAAAGGTCAAAGGTTAAAGACAAAGAGAGAAACTTAAAAGCAGCAAGAGAAAAGCAGTTAGTTACCTACAAAGGCACTCCTATAAGACTATCAGCTGATTTCTCAACAGAAACTTTGCAAGCCTGAAGGGATTGGCACAAAATAGTCAGTGATGAAAAACAAGGATCTATAACCAAAACTACTCGACCCAGCAAGGGTATCATTTAGCATCAAAAGACAGATAAAGAGCTTTCCAGACAAGAAAAAGCTAAAGATGTTCATCACCACCAAACCAGTATTACAAGGAATCTCGAGGGACTTCTTTAAGATAAAAAAAAAAAAAAAAAAAAAAATATGAATAAAACGGCAATAACTACATACCTATCAACAATTACTTTCAATGGAAATGGATTTAATGTTCCAATCAAAAGATAGGGGAACTGAATGGATAAGAAAATAAGACTCTTACATATGCTACTTACCAAAGACTCACTTCAGATCAAAGACACACACAGACTGAAAGTAAATGGATGGAAAAAGATATTTCATGAAAATGGAAACAAACAAACAAACGAAAAGGCTAGGGTAGCAATACTTATACCAGACAAAATAGACTTTAAAACAAAGACTATAAAAAAAGACAAAGAAAGACCTAGTAATCCCATTTCTGGGTATTTATCCAAATAAACCCAAAATGCTACTTCAAAGGGATATGCTCATCCATGTGTGCATTGCACCAGTATTTACATAAGCCAAGATATGAAGGCAACCTAGGTGTCCCTGGGTGGATGAATGGATAAAGAAGAGGCGGTACATATATACAATGGAATATTAGAGAGTCGTAAAAAAGAACAAAATTTTGAGACAACATGAATGGACCTAGAGGGTACTGTGCTGAGTGTAGTGAGACAGCGAAAGACAAATGTCATATGATTTCACTTATAAGTAGAATCTAAAGAACAAAATAAACCTTGGGGCAGCTGATGGCTCAGTTGGTTAGAGCGCTAGCTCTTAACAGGGTTGCTTGTTCGATTCCCACATGGGCCAGTGAGCTGCGCCCTCCATAACTAGATTGAAGACAATGAGCTGCTGCTGAGGGGTGGCCAGATTGCTCAGTTGGTTAGAGCGCGAGCTCCCAACAACAAGGATGCCAGTTCAATTCCTGCATGGGATGCTGGGCTGCGCCCCATGCAACTAAAGACTGAAAACGGCAATTGGACTTGGAGCTGAGTTGTGCCCTCCACAACTAGAATGAAGGGCAACAACTTGACTTGGAGCTGATGGGCCCTGGAAAACCACACTGTTCCCCAACATTTCCCAATAAAAAAATAAAAAAAAAACCCATAAACCAACAAAACAGAAACAAACTCATAGATACAGAGAACATTTTTTATGGTTGCTAGAGGGAGAGGAGTTGAGGGTAAGTGAAAAGGGGAAGGGATTAAGTAGTACAAATTGGTTGTTACACAGTAGTCATGGGAATGTAGGGTATAGCACAAGGAATAGAGCCAATAATATTGTAATAACTACATATGATGACAGAGGGGTACTAGAACAACTGCAGTGATAAATTGGAGGGGGGTTGGGAGCAGGGTAAAAAAGGTGAAGGAATTAAGAAATATAAGTTGGTAGTTACAGAACAGTCACGGGGATGTAAAGTATAGGGAATATAATCAATAACATGGTAATAACTATGTACGAGGCCTGCCAATCAAGTTCGTGAACTTATTGCAACAACATTGCTAACCTTTTTTGATATTAGATGGATTATTCATTATGAATTTGTACCAACTGGACAAACAGTTCACCAACTTCACTATTTAGAAGTGCTGAAAAGGCCGCGTGAAAAAGTTAAAAGGCTGCTGTGAAAAAGGTGACCTGAACTTTTCACCAACAATTCATGACTCTTGCATCACGACAATGCACCAGCTCACATGGCACTGTCTGTGAGGGAGTTTTTAGCCAATAAACAAATAACTGTATTGGAACACCCTCCCTACTCACCTGATCAGGCCCCCAGTGACTTCTTTCTTTACCCGAAGATAAAGGAAATTTTGAAAGGAAGACATTTTGATGACATTTAGGACATCAAGGGTAGTACGACGACAGCTCTGATGGCCATTCCAGAAAAAGAGTTCCAAAGTTGCTTTGAAGGGTAGACTAGGTGCTGGCATCAGTGCATAATTTTCCAAGGGGAGTACTTCAAAGGTGACCGTAGTGATATTCAGCAATGAGGTCTGTAGCACTTTTTCTAGGATGAGTTTGCAAACTTAATTGTCTGACCTCGCATAATGCCAGGTCGGTACTAGTCAGGGGCATCACTTCCTAAATTCTATAAATGTCTAACCACTATGCTGTACACCTGAAACTAATATAATATTGAATGTCAACTCTAATTGAAAAATCAAAAAGGGGGGAAAAGATAAAGAAGAATAAGAGGTTCAAAGTTCCAGATATAAAACAAGTCTTGGGGATATAATATACAGCATAGAAATATAGTCAATAATGTTGTGATAGCGTGGTACAGTGTCAGATGGTTGCTGGACTTAACACATTAGGGCACTTAACACTTCTTTAGCATAGGGAATATAATCAATAAAGTGGTAATAACTCTGTATAGTGCCAGGTGGGTACTGTCAAATAATTATGATGTAAGCCTGAAAGTAATATAATATTATATGTTAGCTACATTTTAATAAAAATCTTTTAAAAAAGAAGTACAAATTGGCAGTTAGAAAATAGTCAAGGGAACGTAAAGTACAGCATAGGAAATTATTGTAATAACTGTGTACAGTGCCAGGTGGGTACTAGACTAATCAGGGAGATCACTGCATAAATTATATACATGTCTAACCACTGTGCTGTACACCTGAAACCAATATAAAATAATACTGAATGCCAACTGTAATTGAAAAAAATTAAATTAAAAAATGAAAAATTAAAATAAAAAAGAAAAACTAAATTTGCTTTGATTAAAATTTGTCTTAATCCCTACAGTCATTTAACAAATATTTTTTGAGCATGGTCTATATGCTAATCACTGTTCTAGGCCCTGGAGATAGAGCAGTGAACTCAATGGCAAAGTTCCTGCTCTTGTGAAACATACATTCTACTAGGGAGGTGGGGTAGACAGCCAGTAAACAAGTAATTATGTAATATTTCAGATGATACATGCTAGGGAGAAAATAGAAAAGAGGTTGAGGGGTAATCCATTGTTATTTTATATAGGGCATTCAGGGAAGGCTCCATGATTAAAGTAAGTTTCAAGTATGTCATAATGTTTTGATAGCCTCAGATTTGAAGATGTGACTTCCTACTTCTATGCGCTATCTAATAACTATTCACACATTAGGGCACTTAACACCTATTTGGTCCATTTATTTAGTGAGGGGAGAAGACACCTGCTAGGTACCCATGTGCTAAGCACTTTATACACTATACGTGTTATCACATTTAATCCTCACCATACCCCTCTGAGGAACTACTGACCTCAGTATATAAATGGGGATGCTGAAGTTCACTGACTATAAAGGAACAACCCAAGGTCAAATAATTGTTATGTGTCAGGGGCAGGTTTAGAACCAAGTCTGTTGTGATCCAAAGATGTGCAGCTAAATTTGGACGCCCTAGGCAGCTACTAGAAAGTGCCAAGTAGAGGAATTACACTGATCTTGAATATTAAGTGATGTAAATGCACTTTTTATCTAGATCTCTCTTAGCGCAAACACACCTTTCTACCTTGTATTTATTTATATTTTTGTCGATTCTCCCCAGGAGGTTATGTAAACTTTTTCAGTGGAATCTGTGTCTGAATCATCTTTGGTGTCTGGTGGTGTCTGACCCTTAGCAGGAACTCATTAAAACCCATGTCTAAAAACTTGACCGAATGAAATAAACCCAGGAGCTTAGAATTAAGTAAATATTAAGTCTCTCCTCAGACAATAGCGATGTTTTTCAAACACACTAGAAAAAAATCCATATGGTAACTAAGAATGTCACCTGCTTCTACCAGGATAATTAATAAAGAGCTAAATCAGAAGCACATAAATAGGATTAGAAATAGGATTTTGCACATAAAGCTCACAGTACTGTATTGACTAAGTGGGCTTAATGTTCTCTGAAGTGGAGTCTTGATTGTTGGTGGTGGTTTTTTGTTGTTGTTTTTAAATACATGGAACCCTACCTACTGCTAGGCATATGAGTTCTATGAAACCTTGGGAGGTTAGACCTCTGGAATTAGACCTCGGGTGTTTTCAAGAAGATGCACCATGGTGTTTTATATTTTTTATATATTTTTACCTTTCTTCCAGACTCCAGTCATATTCACCCTTTCTAAACCACTAGAAGACAATGGGGACTAGGGAACAATAAAAATGCTGTGGTTAAACCTGTAGCCATTCTTACTCTTCAGAGTAGAACCCCAAAATTGTTTCCTTCTTGGAGACACTACTTGGGGAGTACCTGTAGCCATGCAAGTGGAGATTACTACACACCGAAGACTGAACTAGTGGGAGAAAATCATGAACTGATGCTTTCAAGTGACGGGTTAACAGGTTCTGTAGAATGATGTAAAATGGTGTTTTTATTATGCCCAAGATCCCTTTCAGCAAAGGTTATAATAATTATAAATGGCCTTTGCTTCCTCTGGCATGGAGAAAGGATTGAGGATATAACAAGAATGACTCTTGTGGAGGGGGCTGCAGGCCAGGAGGTAAGGAGAATGAAGACAGCGTAACTCCCTGCAGAGGGGCAGGGCCAACAGACTAAAAGAACAATACATGTATTTGAATCCCAGTTTAAAATTTCCTTTCTGCATGTACTTCCCTGATGTTATCTCCAAGCCTTAAACAAGAGAACTTTCTGTCAGCTGAGCTTCGAGAAAGAGGCCCTTGTCCATAGTTTGGGGATGGGACAGGTCAGAGAGATGCAACACATAGAGAATCAGGCAGCAGAGGTGACTGAGAAAAAAGCTGATATGTGTGATCAGCTAAGTGAGTGTACAAGAGACAAATCGGGACAAACTTCTGACACATGTAATGACACACAGGGCTCCTCAAGGATACAGGGGGAGGAAATTGGCTCCCAGCATCCCAAATAACCATGTTCCTGGCTTATAAAAGGGAGAGGTAATGCCACCCCTGTGAGGATGGAAGAACTTAGACACACTTGAATGACATCATAGAAGAGGTGCCTTGTTTCCAAGGGTAATAAAGGGCATTGCCAGAAGATACATGATGTAAGACAAATGTGTGCAGATGGAAAATGCATTCAGTAGTGCCAGGTAAGGCACAGCACAAAGTAAAAAGAGAATCTGTATTGAAACACTCCATAAAGTACACCCACACTTCCCCTAGGCTAATATTTACTTATGTCATTACTTCAAACTCTCCCCTTTAAAATGGATCATCAACTGTTCAGTCCTAAAAATTCTGTTTTATTGTCATTTGGAACGCTTTCCCCAAATAATTGAGTGTCATAATTGCAGAAAATTTGAGAATCTTTACCTTAGAGGCTCTCCACCCAACATCATTATAAGAGAGGGAAGTTGACAATTTCCCCAAATATCCTTAATGTTCACCATCCCCATAATAAACCCATGTTGAACCCTTCACAGGAAGTGATCCCCAAAGACAAAGCACATGCCAACATTTTTGCATATCCATTACTTCTAGACAATTTAGGAAATTTGATTTTTGGTGTTTGAGAGGTGGCAGGGAGGGGAAAAGGTTTGGCTAATGTGTTTTGAAGTGGATGTCTCAGCTCTGAAAATCAAAAAGCCAAAAGAAAAAAAAAAGGATTGTTGTTCCCCCAAATAAGAAATGAATAGAAACAGGAAACAAGCAATTGTCGTAATAAAACAAATCCTAAACTGGTAGCATTTCATTGTCAGAGTGACTCACTCCTTTTCTTTCCAACTCCTCATTCTATTAACAAAGGAAACAAAGTCACCTTGATCACCTAGGCTTCCTGGGTATATTCATTGTTTCCATCATCACTAGTCCCTCTCACATTTACAAACATATTTAATTCAATGAGGTGGAGGCAGGAAGCTCTCTAATTGATGTAAAAGGCTAGTTGTACAGTTCTTTGTTATAAGGAAGGCTAGAGGACTAAGGAAACAGTGTGTTATAGAAATAAGAGCTAACACTTTAGTATTTTCTAAGTGCCAGGTAAGTGAGGTAAAGTAACATACCCATGTTATAACCCATACTTGGCAATGGCAGGATTCCAACCTCTGTGCTTTACTTGGTGTGATTCACACCTCAGTTCTGCCTTTACTTATAGACCAGGTCTTAATGACATGGATGTCTCTGAAGTCCCATATTTTGTGACCTTAGGGGAGTATCAAACTTAATTTCCACCCATTTAGTTATTCCACCAAGAGAATGTCCTGGCATTCTTGATAGCGCAGTGAGAGTAACAGAAGAAGCCCCTGAATTAGCAATCCCTTCCATTTGCGTCAACTTCCTAATAGACACCAACAGGCATCAGGAAGGCAGTGTAGTGTAGACGTTAACAGCACAGACCTGTGCCAGAATGCCCCTGTGTGAATACTGGCTTCTCCACTTAATAGTTTGTGGCATTAGATTACTTAACTTCTTCAAGCCTCAGTTTCCATATCTCCAAATAGGAATAAAAATGGCACCAACCTCTTAGGGCTGTACTGAGGATTAAGTGAGCTAATCAGCCAAGCCCATAGTTTAAAGGCCATACTGCTTCAGTACCTCATACACATAAAGCATAAAGAGGCATGTGGGACAAATGAGCTTCCTTCTCCATTACTGGAGAGAAGCAAGAATGGAACCATGTGACTGTAACAAAGGGATTATGTGACCCTTTTACTGGTAAGAGTGAAGTCAGACATCAGAAATATCAGTGCAGGAAGCTCTAAGGAAATGCAAGGAATTTTGCTGCCCAAACTTTAGCTTTGTGCTGGAGGTCCCAGGAACCATACCCCAGCAGCTGAAGACTGACTGTATCTGTATGGCAGTAAAGTAGGGGCTGATGATATACAGAATTACAAGTCAGCCTATCTGTATTCTCTAGAGACTAAACTTTTAGCTATAAGTAGGCATCTTGGAGGGAGCAGTGGACAAAAGCTGAGCAAACCAGGAGAATTCTGGGTTTAGAGTTAAGCTTCACCTTGGCCTCAGCTAGGCCAGGCCTTATGTGGTAGGTCACAGATGCATAGAGGGTGCCAAGGAGGTCCTCTCGGCCGGGCAAAAGGTATAGACAAAGATAGAAATGTATATATCACTAGGTACCAATGAGTATACCAGTTAGCTGGAGGAGAAGATTCTATAGGGAGGGAAGTAGTGGGACACACAGTGAGAGATGTTAGGTGGGGGCTGATCTGTACAGGTAAGTTTTCCCTGGCACAAGTCTTAATTCAAGTCTGGCACCTTTGTGAAGTTTCAGACCTTATCACAAGTAATTTTGGTAGCATACAAGGACATTTACTTGGAAAGTTGCAAGGAAATTTTTGGTAATATACAAGGAAAATAACAATAATAATTAGTGGCTACCACAAACTCCTGGTTAGCTGAGTTATTATTAGTGGGTTATTATTTTCCACTTAGATTTTCCATCAACATGCAAGAGATATTAAACCAAATAACAATGTACAAATTTATATGGGCCAAGTAGTGTGTTGGCAATATCAGAATACCTTTTGATCTACCAAGTAAATGTTTTGGTCACGTTGCCACAGTTGGGAATGTTTACAGACTATCTGCTGTTCTGAAGCACATATATACATATATATTCAGATGGGTTTGCTCCTACTTTTACTGGTAACCAGTCAAGGATCCAGATATTAGCTAGATAGATGAATACTTAATTTTTCACCCAGATAAACTAAAATTCACCGCTTAAAATACTGCACAAATGCAATCTTTTTCAGTGTTTGCAGTATTAGCAACAGCCTATTAATTTAATGGCTTTGCCTATTAAATTAAAGCACACAAAAAAGGTCACCAAAATGTTTCAGTAAATATACAGTGGGAACAAGGTCTTCAGAGGATAAAGAAGAACAAATAAAGATTTCATATGGCCAAGTTCACAAATGGCAGTCTACAAATAAATACTCCTACACCCAAAGCCTGTTCATTTGGTGGAAATGTCTTCTATCAATCAGTAACTGCCACGTGACCCAGACCAGACACTTCAGATTGCCATTCTAGCTTGTGGTGGGAGTCAGGTTAAAGGGGAAGGGTGAACTTAAAATCGTTCAGGCTAATGCTATAATCCTTTGAGTATTTAATGTACTTAGGTCAAAGGAATTGACATATATGTGTAGGGGTTGGACAGAGACACAGATGTATTTCTTCCTTTATATCTTTTCCACATAAGAGCATGAGTGCAAGTCTGCTTTTCTATATACCTTTGCTTGTTGTGGCTTTTTATTCATTACAGAAAAAGTGAAATGGGAATGAAACTCCTTGCTTGAAGTGTCCAGTGTAATTAAAGTGTTGTTTCACCTGGAATTATTCTCATGCTACTCACTCTGCCAGATGCCAAGGAGGAAAAGGCAGGGAGTATTTCCAGTCAACAATATCGAACCAAACTGCTTTGCTAGAGCTAAGACTGCCCTTCGCAAGTTTGCATTAGAGCAATTAAAGGGTCCAGGTTTCAAGTCCTCGGAGTGTCAACACCTTGACTGTTCCTACGCAGAGATGACAGACAATCAGGGAATCAGGAAGTTTTGTCTATGCCTCTGTGGTAGGTACTGGAATGACCAATTCACACTTACTCCAAACCCCTTTTAGCAGGTCCTCTTGTACTGCAGAGGTTAGAAAGCTGAAAAGCACGTCTTCCAGATGCCTCCACAGCTAAGGTTCCAGGTGTGATTTAGAGCCTACCAGTCAGATGCATCCACAGGAGGACTAAAATGAGGAAGTAAACCGTGTGAGGAATATTGGTGATTCTTGTATGCAATGAGTTGGGGAAGCATTTGGTTCCTCTGGAAAAGCTGGTGAACATTATTTCTACTCTGTAGCATCTCAGGTGCTGAGTACTAGGAGGCCGCAGGAATGAAGTTTCTGCTAGAAATGTCCTGTGGTGGAGTTGGCAGTTATCCTGGCCGAGTAACATCCAAACCAGGCTCTCTGGCCCTCCCAGGGATGCTGGAAATTACCTGTATCAGTTATTCATGGACACAATAATGCTGCATAACAAACCCAAAATTTCAGCGAAATACAAAATAAGCATTTATTTAGTTCATGAGTCTGCAGGGTTAGGCAGGCAGGGCTGGGCTTGCTTGAGTATGTGGGGTCAGCTGGCTGTGAGCCAATCCAGAATAGCTTCAGCTGGAATTACTGGAATGACGTGGCTCTGTTTCACAGGTGTCATATCCTCCAGCAGGCTTGCCTTGGCATGTTCTCTTGCAAATGACACGGGAGCAGGAACAAAATATAAACGTGCAAAATGCTTTTCAGGTCTCTCCATGCAGCACATCTACCAACATTTCATTGGTCAAAGCAAGTCTCATGGTCAACCTCAGAATCAAGGGACACAGAAATATTCTCCTTTATTAAGGAAAACTGCCATGTCATGTGTCCAAAAGGCATGGGCAAAGGTAGGGAAAATTGGGCCCAGAAACAACCTACCACCTGATACCTCCAAATAAACCCTTCTGCTTAAACTAAGCAGAAAGGGTTTGGTTGTTTTCAACTAAGAAACTTGACTGATATAGCCACACTGCTTGAGAATCAAGGGTTAAAATGCACAGATGTGGCAAAACTCCACCAGAAGAAAACCTTGGAAAAATGAATTGTCGGGTGGCCGGTTGGCTCAGATGGTTAGACCGCAGTGCTCATAACACCAACATCACCAGTTTGATTCCCACATGGGCCAGTAAGCTGGGCCCTCCATAACTAGAGTGAAAACAACAGCTTGACTTGGAGCTGAGCTGCCGGTGGGCAGACAATTGGCTTAGTTGGTTAGAGAACAGCACTCATAACACCCAGGTCGCCGGTTCAATTCCCACATGGGCGAGTGCGCTGTGCCCTCCACAACTAGACTGAAAAAAATAAACAACAAAAAACGACTTGACTTGGAGCTGATGAGTCCTGGAAAAACACACTGTTCCCCAACAAAAATTTTAAAAAGAAAAATGAATTGTTTTCCAAGTAAATATAGTGATTAAGAATTCTATGACTGACCTAACCACCTTTGGTCTGCTCCTGCCCTCCCCTTTATTATTTATCTTTCATTACCCTGTTGTCCCTCTCTGAAACCTTTTCTTTAGAGTCTAAAGAAAAACGATAGGCATATGCTAATGTATGCATTGAAATTTTCTGGAAAATTATCAGTAACAGTTAAGAAGGGATGCCTCTAAAGAGGGATCCAAGGGTGTAGGGTGGAAAGTAGTTCTAATTTTCACTCTGTGCTCTTTGATGGTTGAGTTTTTTACCATGTTACTGAATTCTTTTGGTTAAAAATTAAACCAAATTTTGACAAAAACAATTGAAATATAGACAGATAAATAGTGAAACAAAATCCACATGTAACCATTGGTTTTACTCTTTTTAGTGCTTAGAAACTTTGGGCCAGCCATAGTTTGATATAGAAATTCATGCCACTGGCCATAAATAAGATTGGGACTATTTGATTAAAAATTTATTTCCATGAGTTCACACTGATATAAATTATTGCGTAAAAAAGTAAATAGGAGAGACAATTCTTCTGTGCAGAACTCCAAATAATTTACATAGATATTCCACCCTCAAGAAGATGGAACATAACTTCCCATATCTTAAATGCAGGCTGCACATAGTGACTTCCTTCCAAAGAGGACAGTATGTAAAAGGGGGAAATTAGTAAGTTTGCAGTGGAGAAACCTGACAAACACCAGCTCAGCCTGGTAATCAAGGTCAACATCAACAGTGGCAAGAAATGTGGACAGTATGTACACTTGATATGATGTGGTGAGAATGGCACTTCACCTTTGCAGTCTTCATCCGCAAAACATATAACCTCAGTCAAGTCATGAGATAAAACACCAGACAAATCCCAATTGAGAGACATTCTATAAAAACATCTAACCAGTACTCCTCAAAACTATCAAAATCATCATAAATCAGGACAAGTCTGAGAAACTTTCACAGTCAAGAGGAGGCTGAGAAAACATGATGACAAAATATAATGTGGTATCCTGGATGGGATTGTGAAACAGAAAAAGGATATTAGGGAAAAATGAATGATATCTGAATAAAGTATGGACTTTAGTTAATGATAACACATCGATATTGGTTCATTAACTGTAACAAATGTACCATAGTGGAATTTCAGTGTAGATGTATGGGAACCCTCTTTACTGTCTTCACAATTTTTCTGTAAGTTAAAACTGTTTGAAAAAATAAAATTTATTAAAATTTATTAATTCTAGAAAAATAGTTAAAATAATAAATCCATCAACAACTCACTTAATCAGTAGGTATTCTGGGGGCTACAAATGACACTAAGTACTTAATCTATCTCATACAAACAGAAATTTCAAACTGGAGCCAGGTGTTTGTGTAGCTCAGAGAACTGACATTAAAAGGTCTACAGTGAAAATGGCAGAGTAGGTAAATGCTGTGCTTGTATCCTCTGACTTCAACAAAAATACAACTATAGAACAACCATCATTGAGAATAACCTGAAGTCTAGCTGAACAGACGTCCTGTAACTAAGGACATACAGAAGAAACCACTCAAGACTGGTGGGGGGGCAGAAAGGCAGAGCGGGCAGGTCCCACACAGGTGTGTGACCATTAAAAATCAGGAGGGATATCTTGGCTGTGGAGGTGCCCCCCAGAGGAGCAAGGGGTCCCAGCCACACACCAGGCTCCCCAGCCCAGTGTCAGAGAGAGAAGTCCCCATGATTTCTGGTTGTGAAAACCAGCAGAGATTGTGACTGAGGGAAGCTGCACTCTCAGGTGCTCCTCTTAAAGGGACCGCGCATGGACTTACTCACTGATGGACTCACTCACTCTGAGCTCCAGCCGTGGGGCAGCATCTTGAAAAGTGTCAGGGACATACAGAGAGAAGCTGAGTTATCTGGCTTCATGGCAAGGACTGGAGAAACAGCTTTCTCCCAGACAGAAGTGCTGGCAAAAGCCATCATATCTTTGTTGAGCCCTCCCCTCTCCTGGCCTGCAGACGCAGGCAGGCAGCCAACATATCTCAGTCTCCATCAATGTGGCTAACACCTTCACCCTGAACTAGTGATTCTGAGACCCCAACCCCCCCAACTTCCAGCACACCCAAGCAGCTTCCAGTGCACTTTCCAAACAAACCACCTGCCTTGGCTCATGCTGCAGAATTTCCCAAAGTCTCTCCCAGGTTCACAAAATCCAAAGAAGCAACATCTGACTTCAGCATGTGCGGTATCACAGACTGAGTAGCCCTATGCCTGGCACTAACGACAGCCAGCCTTGGTTTGCAGCTTGGCCTCTCAAGGCACCCCCAAGCACAGGACAGGCTGCGACCACCTGTGGATTGCTTTGTGGGTCATGCCAGGTGGCCCCAGGCAGGGCACAGGGTGCAGCTGAACTTGGCCTTCAGCAAGTCCCCTCCCAAGAGACGCCGGGGCTGGCACACCCAATGGACAGCTTCAGACCATGCCACAGAAACACCCAGCTGCACCTGCAGACAACACACGCAAAGGGCAAACTGGGCAGGCACCAGAACCCTGCTAAAGAGAATCCGGCTCTATAGGGTCAGCCCCTTCATAACAGCTCCCCAACTGTAGTTACAGGCAGTCCTCACAACCAATGAGCCTGAGGGTCAATCCCTCCCACTGACATGCAAACAGCAACCAAGGGTCAACTGCAACAAGAGCACACACGACCAACACAGGGACACAGCTCAAGCACCAGGCTCTGGTGACCAAGGAGCCTGCACCACTGGGCCCACAGGACACCTATTACATAAGGTCACTCTACTAAGACCAGGAGATATAGCAGCCCTACCTAATACATAGAAACAAACACAGGGAGGCAGCCAAAATGGGGAGACAAAGAAACATGTTCCAAACAAAAGAACAGAACAAAACTCCAGAAAAAGAACTAAACAAAATGGAGACAAGCCATCTACCAGATGCAGAGCTCAAAACACTGGCTATGAAGATGCTCAGTGATCTCAGGGAGAACTTCATGAAAGAGATAGGAGGCGGGGACAGGTGGCTCAGTTGGTTAGAGCGTGAGCTCTAGGCAACGGGGCTGCTGGTTCGATTCCCAAATGGGCCAGTGAGCTGCGCCCTCCACAACTAGAATGAAGTCAATGAGCTGCTGATCAGCTCCCGGTGGCCAGATGGCTCAGTTGGTTGGAGTGTGGGCTCTCGACAACAAGATTGCGGGTTCAACTCCTCGACTCCTGTAAGGGATGGTGGGCTGCGCCCCCTGCAACTAGCAATGGCAACTGGACCTGGAGCTGAGCTGCGCCCTCCACAACTAAGACTGAAAGGACAACAACTTGACTTGGAGAAAAGTCCTGGAAGTACACACTGTTCCCCAATAAAGTCCTGTTCCCCTTCCCCAATAATAAATAAAAAGAGATAGGAAACATAAAAATGGAGATAGAAAACATAAAAAAGAACCAGTCAGAAATAAAGAACACAATAACTGAAATGAAGAACACATTGATTATCAGCTGATTTCTCAACAGAAACTCTGCAGGCCCAAAGGGATTCACATAAAATATTATTTCTCTGGAATGGCCATAAGATTATCAGCTGATTTCTCAACAGAAACTTTATAGGCCCAAAGGGATTCACATAAAATATTCAAAGTGATGAAAAGCAAGGATCTATAACCAAAACTACTCTACCCAGCAGGCTATCATTTAAAATCAAAGGACAGATAAAGAGCTTCCCAGACAAGAAAATCCTAAAGGAGTTCGTCACCACCAAACCAGGATTACAAGGAATCTTAGAGGGACTTCTTTAAGATGAAAAAATAAAACATAGAATAAAATGGCAATAACTACATACTTATCAACAACAAGTTTCCGGGGCAGCCAGATGGCTCAGTTGGTTAGAGCACAAGCTATGAACAACAGGGTTGCCGGTTAGATTCCCGCCATGGGATGGTGGGCTGCGTTCCCTGCAACTAAAGCTTGAAAACGGCGACTAGACTTGGAGCTGAGCTGTGCCCTCCACAACCAGATTGTAGACAACGAGCTGCGACTGAGCTGATGGAGGGGTGGCCGGATGGCTCAGTTGGTTAGAGCACAAGCTCTCAACAACAAGGTTGCTGGTTCAATTCCCGCCATGGGATGGTGGGCTGTGCCCCCTGCAACTAAAGACTGAAAATGACAACTGGACTTGGAGCTGAGCTGCGCCCTCCACAACTAGACTGAAGGACAATGACTTGGAGCTGATGGGCCCTGGAGAAACGCACTGTTCCTCAACATTCCCCAATAAATTTTTTTATAAAAAGAAGAAGAAAAAGAAAGTACTCTTTAGAAGCCAATGTTGGCCTATAAAAAAAAAATTTTTTTTTAATTAGTTTCCATTTAAATGGGTTAAATGCTCGAATCGAAAGGGTGGCTGAATGGATAAGAACACAAGACCCTTAGAGAGGGTCTTGCTTACAAGAGACTCACTTCAGATTGAAAGACACAGACTGAAAGTAAAGGGATAAAAAAGGATAGTTCATGAAAATGGAAACAAACAAAA
Organism: Rhinolophus sinicus; assembly: GCF_057876585.1. Lineage (NCBI taxonomy): Eukaryota > Metazoa > Chordata > Mammalia > Chiroptera > Rhinolophidae > Rhinolophus > Rhinolophus sinicus. The sequence goes on along the minus strand of NC_142518.1, from coordinate 28,559,498 downwards.
AAGTTGGGATAGCAATACTTATACTAGGCAAAGTAGACTTTAAAACAAAGGCTGTAACAAGAGACAAATTAAGGCCTAAGCAATCCCACTTTTGGTTATGTATCTGAAGAATCCCAAAATACTACTTCGAGGGATCATGTACATCAATATGTTCATTGCAGCATTATTTACAATAGCCAAGATATGAAGGCAACCTGGGTAGCCCTGAATGGATGAATGGATAAAGAAGAGGTCCAACAATTAAGTTCACAGACTCATCCTAGAAAAAGTGCTACATATCTCACTGCTGAATATCACTATGGTCACCTTTGAAGTACTCCCCTTGGGAAGCTATGCATGGATGTCAGTGCCTGGTCCACCCTTCAACGCAATTCTGGAACTCTTTTTCTGGAATGGCCATCAGAGCTGTCGTCATAGTATCCTTGACGTCCTGCATGTTATCAAAATGTCTTCCTCTCAACATTTCCTTTCTCTTTGGGTTAAGAAAGAAGTCACTGGGGGCTAGATCAGGTGAGTAGGGAGGGTGTTCCAATACAGTTATTTGTTTACTGGCTACAAACTCCCTCACAGACAGTGCCGTGTGAGTTGGTGCACTGTTGTGATGCAAGAACCATGAATTGTTGGTGAAAAGTTCAGGTCGTCTAACTTTTTCACACAGCCTTTTCAGCACTTCCAAATAGTAAACTTGGTTAACTGTTTGTCCAGTTGGTACAAATTCATAATGAATAATCCTTCTGATATAAAAAAAGGTTAGTAACATCGTTGCAACAAGTTCACGAACGTAATGGTCAGACCTCGTATATACAATGGAATATCACTGAGCCACAAAAAAACAATGAAACCTTGCCATCTGCAACAACATGGATGGACCTAGAGAGTATCGTACTGAGTGTAGTAAGTTACACAGAGAAAGACAAATGTCATATGATTTCATGTATAAGTGGAATCTAAAGAACAGAATAAATAAACGAAATATAAACAAACTCATAGATACAGAGAACATTTTGATGGTTGCCAGATGGGAGGGGAGTTGTAGGTAGGTGTAAAAGGGGAAGGGATTAAGAAGTACAAATTGGTTGTTACCCAGCAGTCATGGGGATGTAGGGTATAGCATAAGGAATACAGTCAACAATATTGTAATAATTATGTATGGTGTCAGATGGGTACTAGGTTTGTTGGGGTGATAGAGGGGAGGGGGTATGGAAGGCTAGGTAAAAAGGTGAGAGGATTAAGAAGCACAAATTGGTAGTTACAAAATAGTCATGGGGATGTAAAGTAAAGCATAGGAAATATAGTCAATAATATAGTCATAACTATGTATAGTGCCAGGTGGGTACTAGACCAGTCAGGGGATCACTTCTTAAATTATATAAATGTCTAATTGCTATGCTGCACACCTGAAATTAATATAATATTGTGTGTCAACTGTAATTGAAAAATTATAAAGGTTGAGAAAAAGGTGCAGGGAAATAAGAGGTCCAAATTTCCAGATATAAACAAATAAATCATGGGGATGTAATGTACAGCGTAGGGAATATAGTCAATAGTACTGTGATAGCGTGGTACAGTGTCAGATGGTTGCTGGACTTACTATGGTGATCACTTCTTTACGTATATAAATGTTGAACAACTGTGGTATACACCTGAATCTAATATAATATTATATGTTGGCTGTATTTTAATAGAAATCTTAAAAAATTAAACCAAAAAAGAAAACAACTGTTCAAACATTTGCTAGTATACAAATGTTTGCAGCAGCATTCACAGTAACCAAAAGGTGGGAACAAACCAAGTGTCCATTACTAGATGAATGGATAAACAGAATGTGGACTATCCACACAATGGAACAATGAGGATGAACATTACCCTAAATGAAGAAGCCAAAAGTAAGGTCACATGTTGTACAATTCTACTTATATGAAATGTCCAGAATAGCTATCTCTATAAGCACACTGGTGGTTGCCAAGGGCTTAGGGGGAGAGGAGAGGAAGGGAGTGATGCTAAATGGCTAAGGGATTTCCTTTTGGAGTGATGAAAATGTTTTGGAACTAGGTAGAGTTAGTAACAGTTGCACAACATTGTAACTATACTAAATGCCAGTGAATCGTTCACATTAAAATAGTTAATTTTATGTTATGTGAATTTGATCTCAATAAAATAAACAAACAAAAATGTCAGTGGTAAGAGTAAAATGAACAAAAGCTATAAAGCTAGTGGATACTAAATGAAGTTTTCTTGATTCATGAAATGGAGTTGAAACCTTGACCCCTTTCCACATAAAAAATCCCAAAAAGCTTATCACTCACAACTTTCATGATAATTTTGATGGCTTTTTTATGGGCTTTCATGAATCACAATAAAAAAAACCTTGGACCTTAAAAAAAGTCTAGGTGTGGCCGGCCAGTTAGCTCAGTTGGTTAGAGCGTGGTGCTCTTAACAACAAGGTTGCGGGTTCCATCCCTGCATGGGCCACTGTGAGCTGTGCCCTCCACAACTGGATCGAAACAACTACTCGACTTGAAGCTGATGGGTCCTGGAAAAACACACTTTTAAAAAAAAAAGTCTATAACTCACTAATGAGCCCATTTGAAAGGAGCTGTGGGATGAATAAAGAACTATCTACACAATAATTGTACAATACAAGCTACGCTACACACTTGAGCAGCCTTTTAATTTAGGAGGCAGTCGGGAAAATGCTTCTTTTTCCTTATGTTCTAAGACTGGGTTATCTTTGAGAATAAGTGTTTTTACTGGAGAGGTAGGAGGGGTGAATGTGTTCTGCTCACTACAACTTACCACAGTGGAGAGGCCTCAAAGAAGAGACTCAGGAAGCCAAAGCCCACGCTGCGTTGTTATGTGGGAGTCATTAGAGAGTTATCTGAAGGTGAACGGCTCTTAGGGGAGAAAACAGAATAGAGAAGGGAGACTGATAAATACAAAAGTAAGACCTACTCCTCTGAGGAGGCAAGATTTCCTGAAGGAAGTATAGAGACTTGTCTATAGGGCATTGAAGAGTAAGGTCCTCTCAAAGAGGTCTATGAGGTAAAAATGGGAATTGCAATGTCCTAGCCCCACCCCACACACACGCCTGCATCCCATGAAGTATGAGAAATAAGTGCTTTTCTTATGGACTGTAGTTTAGATAACATTGGGTATTCATTTTAAAATTATTTCCTTCATCTGTTGTAATTTCTTTGTTTTGCTTAGGGCAAGCTTCTGGAGGTGGGGGTCTATGGACCCCAAGTGTATATGGATAGAATTTAAAGGGTCCATGAACTTGGATGGGAAAAACAATACATTCTTATGTTTACTAATCTATAACTGAAATTTAGCACTTCCTTCAAATATGAATGTAGGCAACAAACTGCAATAGTATTTTAGCATCTGTGACTTTGTCACCAATAGAAATCATAGGTAGTTTTTCATATCACGTTACAGTTACTGCAGATATTGTGAAATATCCTTGATGCTCATTTCTACTTTAAAATTTGGGTGGTCATTAGACCCACCACTAAATCTTGTTGTTTAAATGGCAAATAGACATATGAAAAAATGCTCAACATCACTAATCATCAGAGAAATGCAAATCAAAACCACAATGAGATATCACCTCACCCCAGTCAGAATGGCTATCATCAACAAGACACATAGTAACAAGTGTTGGAGAGGCTGTGGAGAAAAAGGAACCCTCATACACTGTTGGTGGGAATGCAGACTGGTGCAGCCCTTATGGAAGGCAGTGTGGAGGTTCCTCAAAAAATTACGAATAGAATTACCGTATGACCCAGCAATCCCTCTCCTGGGTATCTACCCAAAACATCTGAAAACATTTATCCATAAAGATACGTGTGCTCCAATGTTCATTATATCTTTGTTTACGGTGGCCAAGACATGGAAACAACCAAAATGTCCTTCGATAGATGAATGGATAAAGAAGTTGTGGTATATATACACAATGGAATACTATTCGGCAGTAAGAAAAGATGATATAGGAACATTTGTGACAACATGGATGGATCTTGAGAGTATGATGCTACGCGAAATAAGTCAGACAGAAAAAGCAGAGAACCATATGGTTTCACTGATATGTGGTACATAAACCAACAACAACAAAAGAACAAGACCAACAAATGAGAAACAACAACTCATAGACAGAGACAATAGTTTAGTGGTTACCAGAGGGTAAGGGGGGAGGGGGGTGGGAGATGAGGGTAAGGGGGATCAAATATATGGTGATGGAAGGAGAACTGACTCTGGGTGGTGAACACACAATGGGATTTATAGATGATGTAATACAGAATTGTACACCTGAAATCTATGTAACTTCACTAACAATTGTCACCCCAATAAATTTTTTAAAAATCTTGTTGTTTAATAAGTTAATAAAGAAGTACATATATTACCATATCACAAATTTGTTTTCTTAAATATTCTGATAATTGTATTTCAATATAACTTGCTTCCTTTGTAATCCAGTGTGTTTGATTGTATGTATTTAAACCACTATTCTGATAAGGAGGTCATAGGCTTCATCAAAGGGTCTGTGGCACAAAAGTATTTTAAAGGTTATAAACCTTGGCCTAGAGTTTAAAATCTGGTAAAACTTTACAGCTTTGTGTGGTAGCATTGTCAAAGAAAGATAGGACTAGGTTTGAAACTATAAAGAGAAATGTCATGTTAATAGCTTCACTACTCCCTACCATTCTACTACCTCCCAATGTGTGTGTGTGCAAGCTCAGGCACAAACACTTACAGGCAAAGAGCATAGAAACAAGAGGGACTATAGCCCATGAGGGCTGCGCTGAGACTAGCAGTAAAATGGCAGCTGGATGGTGCATAGCAGAGAGAAGTGAGAAGCCTCAGGACATACAGGAACCACAGGAGGGTGGACGGACACTGTAGCAGAGAGGACACAGCAAACTGTTCTTTTCTAAATATACTGAGGACATGACCCTTAAGAGTCATAAGGAAAACTGAACCTTGTACACTGCCATTCTAATTGATTACAATACACTTGGAAACGCAAAGGGAAAAAATACATCACATGATGAAAATACGTCACATTGACTCTGAGAGCCATTAGTTCAGAATGAGGGCTAGAGTAGGCTTTCACCGAAGCCATGTTTTATTAGGACAGCATCTTTATTGATGGTGGTTCCATCTTTTAAAAATTGTTATATAGTATCTGATATTACATATACAAAAGAACCTATATTGCATTTAAATAAATTATAAAGAATAACAATAGATGAGCCTCAATGACCCCATCACCCAATTCAAGACCTAGAACGTTACCAGTGCTAGGGCATCTGTTGTTATCTTCCTACCTTATCCCATCCCTGTCTCCCCATCAGAGGAAAGCACTAGCCTGAATCCTGGATTTTCCTTGCTTTATAGTTTATCACGTACGTATGATTCCTTAGTGTACTGTTTAGTATTGTTTGGTTCAGGGCTTAGAAAAATTATGCCCAACTGCATGAAGTCTTTGGTGACTTAGTTTTTCACTCAATATTTTGTTTCTAATATGCATCTATGTTCTTGCATATAACAGCAGTTAATTAATCTTATTTTATTGTGAAATAATAAATATCAGTGTCTTTAGTTTCTCTATTTTCACATCAATGAACAATTAGGTTATTCCAGTATTTTTGTATTATGAACCATGTTGCAAAGGACACCTCTAAGGAGAGTTGCTGGTCCACATGCAGAATAATTTCTCTAAGGGTTATATCTAGAGATAAAACTGCTAGGTCATAGGGTATGTGAATGTTCAATTTCACAGGATAGTGCCACGTTTTCTTTTCCAAAATGTTTTTCCCAAATTTGTACTCCCATCAACAAGGTATATCAATTCTTACTGATCCTCGTCCACACCAATACTTGATATGACCAGATTTCCTAAAGTACTGTCATCTTTGTACACTACAAATAGTAAAGTGCTTCACTATATAAGGGGTATAAAGTGTCAGCAAGTGCCAAAGTTTTACCAATACAGCTTAATTCAAGGTTTTTCAATGTCTTAAACTGAGTTCTCCCTTAAACACAGAGCCTGGGAACAGGGTTTGTGTGCAAGCAGTTTTTTTCTTTTTCTATTCTTTTGTGTGTGTGTGTGTGTGTGTGTGTGTGTGTGTGTGCAGAGGTGGGGAGGATTAATTCCAGGGAATACAATTAACGAATTGAGGAAAGGGACTAGGAAAAGAAGAAAAATCAATAAATCAATACAGAGTATTTTTCAGGTTGGCCACAACTTTAGGCAACTGGGGCTGAATCATGCTTAGACCCTCTGAGAACCTCTCAGGAGGAAACAATACTAAAATGCAGTTCAGAATTATGTGGCCAAGGATGGAAAAGAGGAACCTGTATCCCTGGCTCCCACCCCACATTAGTCAAGGATGGACTCTTGGGCCTTTAACTCTCTCACATTCCATAATACACATGTGTGGGTGCCAGGAGGTTCCAGGAGGTTCCAACAGGCTTCTGTGTTGAAACATCAAAGAAGTCGTGGGGTGGAAAGTGAAATATTCAATGCGAGGTTATGGCAAGGTACTATCCAGTTATACCCACCTGAAACTGGTTACTGGATCAATGACTTGACTAAAAGGTGGGTGAAAGGATGTACAGTGATGCATAAGATGTGCCCAAAACACATAGCCAGTAAGTGGCAGAGTTAGAACTCAAGTACACATCTATCACAGTTCAAATATTAGGCACTTGGCACATAGAGTGTAAACACTGTCCACTGGCTACCCAATAGCCATCCCTACCTTTCTTCTCTTCTAAGACAACACTAATATGTTCAGGAAGCAGTAAAGATCTCTGGAATGAAAGTGGCACAGTGGCTCTATGGTGTCATCACAGACCCAAATCCCTTCTTCTACCTTTCTGTTCTAACAACTTCAATGCTGCTGTACATCCAAGAGGTCACTCCATAGTCCAAGGGCATCAGGCCTCCATTCCAGGCTAGCAGCTTGAGGAACCAGGAGGTACAAAAGGGCCTTCCTTCCAGCCAAGTCAACTCTCGAAGCAGGCTTTCTAGAAGTCCCGTACAATACAATTATCTTTCACTGGCAGAACTCAGTCATAGGATATGTGGGGACAGAGTCCCAGAGAGCAGTTTCCAGGCTCTCAGCCTCACGTGGAAAGGTGCTGGCTCGGATAGTAGATGGTCATCAGCTGTGGCTAATTGGCCGTCAGCTGTAACCAGTCAGCCAATTAGCCCGATAGAACTGCCGCGGCTGCGTTGGTGAGTCAGTGAGTCGGGTGATTGGCAGGCAGAGAAGCGGACAGCAGGTTGCAGGTCGTGTGACTCCAGCCTCCAGTGAGACTATAGTGGTATGACTCCCCTACCTATGGCTCCTTTCTGGCTTAGCCATATCCTGTGTTCTTATGTGGGGAGCGGGACTAGAGACCCCGCAGGTCACCTCGCATGACAAATGGCGCAGTGAGCAGGGTCTCCCACATGACAGATCACACCTGGATGTAAGAGATGCTGGGTAACAGACTGTTCACTGGATGAATCGCCACCCAAATAAAACTGAATTCTGTCACTAAAGGGAAAAGGTGAAAAAAGATACTGGGTGGCAACTAGAAGTCTCTGCCCAAGTAGCCATTTGGGAGCAAGTTTTTAATCTATACCTCAGTCTTCCTATCTGTAAAATGGAGATAAAAGTACTACCTCACAAAGTTGTTATGAGAACTAAATGAGATCATGTAAATAAAACTGCACAGTGCCTGGTATGCAGAAAATGATTAATAAATGCTAGCTAACATCAATTCACTTTGGTGACTCATCATCACCAGGCCTAGCATTGAGCAGTACAACCTCAGATAACTGATCTTATCAGTGGCTCTGCATTTATTAGGCTTGAAGGTGCTGGATGCTGACTCACATTCACAACACTCTTAAGTGTTTAGGGCCAGAGTAGTAGCTTAGCCATTGACAATGAGAAATATAACTTCTGGGCAGACCAGACAGCTTGACCAGGCTGTTCTCTCCCAGAAGGCAATGAACATGGGAAATCATAAGGCTGATTGCTGAGCATGAAATCAGGAGAAACAGAATTCGTTACACAATTCAAATGTTTAATGGAATTGGGCTGTAACAGCCTGTCGCATCCATCTCTACAACTGAGCTTGTCTAATGTGGTGGGTCATATGATCAGGCCGGAAACGTGACAGGTAACCTGTCCCCTGGGCAGTGCTGGAAGGTGCAGTACCAATTGCTGGAAAGTTCACTAGGAACGTGGAACATGTACGAAAACTTTGAGGGTAAACACTTATGGCATTGGCAAATCCATTCTGAATAGAGGTCCTATATACCTAGCATAACTTTGGAAAAGTCCTCAGTGAGGGTAATACTTAAGCAGGACCCATTCTTTTGATAACAGCCCCAGAGAAAATGGGGCAGCAAGAAATCTGCTTTTATCTTTGTTTAAAAGATTTACTGGATTACAGGTTGAATCCATTTTTAAGTTTAAAACGGAAAAATTTCAGTTGTTTCATATAGACACAATAGAGAACATTAATAAAAATTAAAAACATAAAATGTTTTAAATTGAGCAAATAGAAAGATATAACATAATAATGTACATATACACGTGTGTGTATAAAATCTCAATTGTGACTTAATATACAAGGATAATTTTTTATCCTCCAGGCTGACCATATACCTTTTGTTGACATAGTTATTCTCTAAACAGGGTACAATAAAAAGTAGAAAAATCATATGGTATAAAGGAAAACATGTTAAGCTTCGGCATCAAAGTTGCTTTTGAGTCTTGACTTCATCTCTCATAAATACTGTGATCTGAACAAGTTACTTAATGTCTCTCAACTTTCTTTTTTCCTCCATGACAGATTGCAAAAAATGGCCCCTATTCTTCACCCCTCAGTGCATCCATGCCTTTTGCCATATAACTTTATAGGGCCCTCCCACTCTGACTTGGTATGACCATGTGGCTTGCTTTGGACAAAAGAATAAGGTGGAAGTGATGATATGACAGTCATGACTCTAGGCCTTTGTTCTCTTTTACATCCTCTGATACTGCAGAACATGACTTGGTTTGCCTGCTGCTGGGTGAGAAACATGTGAAACAGAGCCTACGCATACCAGTTACTCTATGGCTCACCTAGATCGGTCGATATCCAGGTTAACACCAAAATATGTGAGCAATCCCAGCCAAGATCAGCAAGACATTCTAGCCAACCCCTAGCTGACCCTAGATACATGAATAATAAATGCGTACTGTCATATGCTGAGACTCTGTGGCTGGTAGTTATGCAGCATTATTATGGCAATAGATAGCTGACACACCTGGTATATTATAGGTTTGTTACAAGGATTAAATGAGGTACTTACTAGAGTAGTGACCAGCACACCACAGTCAAACAAAAAAAAATCTATTATTATTTTTGATAGATTTATATTTTATAAAATACAAATCAATTCTTAAGATTATACCCAGTTCACTAGCTTAAAGTTTTGGATTATTCTAAACCATTTGGTTTCACATTTACAGGCCGTCTCTTGTTTTACTCCCATGAGTAATAACATCCACAGAATGTGAATTTTACTAATTTAACTCAAATAGCAGGCCAACTATTTTCCTATCTCCAGTTATTTTGGAGTGAATATTATTTGATGTAGCTCACTGTTGGTCTCAAACAGAAATAAAAACATGATTAATTTAATGTGTTTTGAGATATTTGAGATTGTACAATCTTGATAAGTTAATCCTTCAAAAACAATTCACATATGGGAAGCAAGCAACTAGTCTCTTAAAATTGTCTTTCAGCTCATATAAGAACAAGCTGCAATTTAACTGCGATTGTAGAAGAAACATGAATAGAGACAAATGGGCTGACGTGTAGGCTCCACATTCATTCACATCAATTTGTGTAAGAGAGTAAAAGAGATCTCAACGCAGCTTTCTCCCATTTCCTCATCCTTTGTCCTGTGAGCAGAAAAATTAAGCTTGGCAACATGATCGGCAATTACTATAGCAAACAGTGCAAATAAACTTCACATACAATGGTATATGTAATGCACTAGACTCACCCAACACCAGTGTCAAAATGTCAGAGATGCGGTTCACAAAGTACTGTCCCTAGACCAATAGCTTCACTATCACCCGGGGACTTGTTAGAAATGCGAATTCTTGGGCCCTATTCCAAATCCACTGAATCAGACATTCTGAGGCCAGGACCCAACAATTTATTTTTACCGAGCTTTCCAGGTGATTCTAATGCCTGCTAGAGCTTCAGGACCACTGGTCTAAACAGAACCGTGCTACTTAAATTATTATCTATGGATTGGCAGCACTCACGTTACCTGGAGTTTGTTAGAACTATGGAATCTCACGCCCCATCCAGACTTACTGAACGGGGAATCTGAATTACAAAAAGATATTCAGGTGACTTGGATGCACATTAAAGTTTGAGAAGTGCTGTACTTGTCCAGTGGTTTCTGGTATGGGCTGAATTGTGTCCCCTCCCCAATTCATATGTTGAAATTCTAACCCCAAGTACCTCAGAATTTGACTATACTTGGCGATAGGGCATTTATAGTGGTAATTAAGGCAAAGTTATTAAGGCAAAGTCATATGGCTGGGCCCTAATCCATCACAGCTGCTGTCCTCATGAGACAAAACTACACAGTACACAGACATGCAGACAAAAGACCATGTGAAAACAGCGAGAAGGCAACCATGTACAAGCTAAGGAAAGAGCAGTCAGAATAAGCCAACCCTGCTGACACCTTGATCTTGGACTTCTAGCATCCAGAACTGTGAGAAAAATCAATTTCTGTTATTTAAGTCACCTAGTCTGTGGTACTTTGTTATGACAGCCTGAGCAAACTAATACAGTTCCCAAACTAAGGTGCATATTGGAATCGTCTGGGGAGTTTTAAAAATCCTGATACCTGGGTCCCATTCCCAGAGGTTCCTAGTTTAAGTAGTCTGGGCAATCAGCCCATACATATATGGATTTTTAAAAAGCTCTCCAGGTGATTTGAAAAGTGCAACACAGTTTGAGAACCACTGATCTCCCATCATTATGTCCCCAAATTTTGTGTAGTTTTCAGGACTCATACCAGGAAGGACTCAAGAAAGCTGGCAGTAATATATGCTCTCTTTGCTTCATGCATCGTGTGTGTGTGTGTGTGTGTGTGTGTGTGTGTACACACTAGGTATCATCTTGAACATTTTTTTGTAGTATGGTTTCCACAGTACAGGTATAGAGAAGGCCCCTAAAGAAAATCTGTTGACCTAAACTGTCAGTACCCACTACCTCTGCTTATGTTCTTGTCCCTCCTGTTAAGTTGCCCTCCAGGTTCCTCGGATCCAAATGAGAGACTCTAAGGTTGTGTAAACCGGCATAGGTGCCAAACCAGTAACGCGCTTTTTCTTGCTAAACCCTTTCACTAGTCCCTGTGTAGTTGTGAAGCTCCCAAACTCAATACAGGCAGACCTTGCTTTATTGAGCTTCACTTTACTGAGCTTCACAGATGTTGCCGTTTTTACAAATTGAAGGCAAAACCCTCCACCAGCAAAATGATTATGATTCACTTTATTGTGATACTCGCTTTACTGAGGTGGTTTGGAATTGAACCCACAATATCTCCAAGGTATTCCTGTAGTCTACTCACAGGATAACGACTTACTGAATGTGTATTCTGTTCCAGGAACTGGACGATTTGACCCATATTTAATATAATTGATATATACATTACTGTAAGGCTGGCACTGTATCTTCTATTTTGAGATTTCAAACTCTAGTGTAATTTGATTTAACATTGTAGTTTGGCTTGGGACTTTTCGAAAACTTTTTTTTTCTTTGCTGCCCTTCCCTCCGGCCAAACCTTAACAACTCTGTTTGCCATACATTTACTATGCATACCAGTTTCAATGGTTCTGTTTACTCCAGGCCTTATGCATACCAGGCTCAATGACCCTGGTTCCTCAAGGAAACCTCCAAGATCTTAACTTGAAAGAAGATTGTACATCTGCATTAGATCCACTCCTATCCCTGACACAAACCAGCCTCTGGGTAGTGCTTTTTTCCCCCAGGAACTGCCTGACCAACTTTCCTTTGTTCTGCCCTCTCCTTACAGGCGCTTAAAACCTTTGGCAGTATTAAGAGCCAGAAGGCAGTCTTTATGACAAGGTGTCCACTGTATTCCCTTAATGCTGGCATTTTGAAATAAACCTGCTTTTCTTTCCACCAATCTTGTCTCCAGATTTTTGGACTAGTGTACAAGCAGCCGGATCCTATTTGGCATGGTAATATTATGTATACATATATATATATATATATATACACACACACATATTACATATATGTATATATTATATATAATATATACATATATGTCACATATATGTGTGTATATATAATATATATGTGTGTGTATATATATCTATATATATCTATATATCTATCTATCTATATCTATATCTATATCTATATCTATATCTATATCTTTTTTTTTTTTACCTGCAGTCTCTAAAAGTCAACACACTCTACAAAAGTGATTTAGCACCCTTAAAATGCCACACACCTTGCAGGGGGACCCTGTTCTGAATGTGTTTTTGCTACATTAATATTTAATTTTACTTGGACCATTCATTAATAGTCACAGGTTAAAATAGAACCATTTTCACGACAGTCTAACAGACTTGCTGATTAGTTCCCCGAAGCCATCTCTGAGACCTCCTCCCTGGCCTCCTTTCTACAGTAGAAGCTAAAAAGCCAGAAACTCACTTTCCCACCCCACCCCCTTGCCACTAAGGACTGCGACATATGTGGCCCAGCTCTGGCCAATGAGATACAAGGGAGAGTCTGTTGAGGAACTTTGAGGAAAGGTATTTCTTCTCTGGTAAGAGAAAGTTACATAAGGAAAATTATTCTACACCTTTCAACCCCATTTCCTGCCTTTGAACATGGGATAAGAATGTAATGTCTAAGCTGTTCCAGTCATCTTGAAACCATGAGGGGAAAGCACTGACTCAGAACCCCGGCATTGCTGGGCCACTAAACCAACTTCAGTGCTCCTCTGCCGTCAGGCTTCTCTATTTAAAGCCACTTTTACTTGGCTTCTCTATTGCATGCACAAAAGAAGAAGAAGAAGAAAAAAAGTCACATTTAATATATATAGAGGGTGCCAAAAAAATATATACACACTTCAAAAAAGGAAAAAACTGTATTAAAATTACGCTAATGGTAACCACTTTGAGCATCTCTTGTAACTACAGAAGTCAAACGTGACTTGTATTCATCTTTTGTCATCAGTATATATTGAATATTACAATTTTAATACAGTTTTTTCCTTTCTTATAAGGTGTACACATTTTTTGGCACCCCCCTCTGTAGATATATTCCATATATGTCAAACTCTCATTTAGTTACAACACAGTGTACTCTGATACACATTGAGAGTCTTGTAATTAGGATTATCTTCCAGGAGTGAAGAAAAAGCATGCGCAGATGGTGTTCAAGAAATCTGGACTGCTGAATTCATTTATTCCTTCATTGAACAGACCCACGTTAGTAGGCTCCGGAGATACAAAAATAAGACATTACTTCTGCCTTTCAAGAAATTTTACTATCTTGAGCGAGACTGGTATGTAACCCAAGAATCACAAGACAGTAAGCGCGGAAATATGCAGTCGTGTTACCAGAGAGGTGGGAAACCTAACTCAGTTCGGGGTGCTCCCTGGAAAGAGCTTTGGAAAAGAGAATCATGGAAGCTTCCACACAACTCTAAAAAGTTATCCCTGTGATCAAACTGAACATGTCAGGTTTTATTAATTTTCTTCCCGGGGGGTGGGAGGAAGGTCTTTTCTATAATCACAGACTATAAACCAAATAACAATTCAGGAAAGAGCAATTTATGATAGGCGACTCAATCAACTGCCAGGAAAGCTTCCCCCACCCATCTTCCTCTCATCCACAAAGCGAGATAAAGACAAGGTCGGGAGGGGGAAGAGGGGGAGTAGTACTGCCCTACCATATCAGCAAGGATATTTGCCTAGAGCAAAAGAACTGTGCTGTAAATTAAGACCACCTGTTAACGCTGCAGCAAACCAAACAATACTGATGATAAAGCCATCAGTCGTCAACATTAGCCACAAATGCAGGCATTCTAGGAGGGTCTCTCCTCTGCTACTTATAAGCAAAAACGACAGCAATAATTAGTACCTCTTTAATAGTTACAGAAACACTTATGCTTAGTGGTAGACAAGGGGACTCATCCTCCTCACGTTGATTTTTCTAAAGGCAGTTAGTGGACGTGCACGCTACACACATGCACACACATGCACACACAAACTGGTAGAGGAAAGGGAAAACTAACATGTAGCTTTGTATTATTAAGTCCTTGTAAGAAACAGAATAGGTCCTGATTGATTTTCTTGCAAGGAAAATAATAGTTTTGGAAGCACCTCTGAAAATAAAGAAAATAAAACCAGCAGTAATCTATAATTTTCCTGAAATACATTAAAAATATCCAACAGAGTTCAAGGAATTATTTCAACATTATCATGACATTCACATGAATTGTGCCTCTAGAACATTTTGATTCAGTCAATGATGACGAGATTGATATACAGCTCTGGCATGTCCTGGTCTGAGGAGGGTTGGTCCAAGATCCCAACTCAGGCTACAGTAAAACATCTGCCACCTCGCCGAGAATGAGGACACCGCCCTGGCAAAGGGTTCCAGCCCAGCCCTCTAGCTCCCCCCAACCCCCAACCTCTAAGAATCACCCAGGAAGAAAGTGGGGGAGGAAGGAAACACACCAAACAAATCAAACATTCCTAGCCCCATAAACGCCGCATCCGGACATTTGAAGGTACCCGGGAAATTAAGAATACGGCCCCAGAGTTTGGCTTGTTTGGGGTCCGAGTATAGATTTGATATTCTCTGTTGCGTTTTTAAAATCTAACTTTCTGTCTCCAATGGAGAGAACCAGAGAGAGGAAGCAAAGGCAGGCAGAGACACAGATTGGGAGACCCTCCTCCCGCCGAATCACCCATGCACGAGGCATCCAAAGACGAGAAACTTACCCAGACGGAAAAGCGGTTGGTCTAGCCTCCGGAGGGAGTCAGTATTCGTGGGTGACTCGCTGAAGCTGGAGATGAAATGCGGACCCAGGCGGGAGGCGAAGTCCCGCTCCTAACCCAGGGGAGCGGAGTGACTCACGCGCTGGGCAACCGCCTCTCGCGCAGTGCGCCCCTCTCCCTCCCAGCCCCGCGCAGGTACAGGGCCGCGCGCTGGGAGGCGGTCTCCAGCCGCCCCTATCAACCCGGTTCTCTGCCCGACGCCCCCAGGCGGCGGCGCCAGAGCCCACCCAGCAAGAGCCGCACCAAGCACAGCCCGCCCCTCCAGACAACCGCCTGCGGCCGTAGGACCCGTGTCTTCGTCGTGGAGCTCTCCTGTCCTCTGTCCCCCGCCACCCCAGGACCCGCTGCCCCTGGGCTTCCCATTTGAGCTCAAAACACCTTCTGCATGCCATCTGGACAAGCATCGCCAAGGCCCTCCCTCAGGTTCTGCCAGCCTGCTCCAGGATGCACTGCCCCCCAACCCTGCCACCCTTGAACTCCCCCTTGTGGTGACGTCAGAACCCACCTAGCCCAGAAAGATCTCAGGTGTATCCTTTTCCATAGGTCTTCCCTCGCCTGGGACCCTTACCTTGCAGGGACTTCTTGCCCCCAGGGCTATCCATCTGACACACTTTCCACCTGCCAGCTGGATTTGGCAGTGCCCACACCCTCCCACAGTCGGTGTTTATGCCCAGGGTCGTCCTACTGCTCACCACAGCCAATGCACAAATTACTCCCACCTTCTTGGAGTAGAGGTGGCTATGAATCGCTCCCCTGAGATTCTCCAGGGTCCTGGGAAAGTGCAGCGGGAATGATGGGACCCTGGTACCAGGGGGCACCCTCTTATTCTGACTCTGGTTGGGAAGAGTAGCTGAGGCCCTACCCAAACTTTATTAGGAAAGTCAAGGCATCGTAGAGTGCCAGGACTTCTAGAAGAAGTAATACCCTATGTGGGAAGAGAGCCCCAGAGAGCAGTCTCCAGGCTCTCCGCCTCACATGGAAAGGTGCTGGCTCGGTAAGTAGATGGTCATCAGCTGTGATTAGTTAGCCATTAGCCACTGATAACTGCTGTGGCTAAGCTGGCAAGGGGCGGAGTGTGGATTGTGGATTGCAGAGAAGCGGATTACTAGCAAGTGAGATTGTTTGGCAGACACAAGTGGATGGCGGGTTGCGGATAGTGTGGCTCCTGCCTCCTGTGTCTCCAACCCAGCCACCAAAGAGACTATAGTGGTATGACTCCCCTATCTATGGCTCCATGGGTGTTCCTTTTTGGCCTCACCATGACCTGCGTTCTTATGTGGGGAGTGGGACCAGAGACCCCACATGACACCCTATCTCCAGCAAATAAGGATTGGGGATTCTGCCTTGGGGCCTGACATTTTTTCTGGTAGAGGTTATCTTGTTCTGCTGGGGGTGGGGACGGGACAGATATTATGAGATCCGGGTCCTGCCTCCATTGTATCAACTGGCAGGAAGAGCATGTACAATAAGAATCCCATTAGACTTAGCAAGAGTGAGAGATTATAGAGTTCAGAGAGAAAGAAACAAAAATGGGGAGAGAGTAGAGAATTTTCCCAACTTGAGGACAGTATTTCAGCTGCCATACTTCCTACAACTTGGGTAAGGAATGGAAGGTCACTGCCTATTCAGAAAAGTGGGCAATCTACCCCTAAAACACATCCCTCATCATCCCGTTGTTTTTTGACCTCCATTATAAACCTAGACCTCCCCCGGGATGGGCAGGGACTATGCCATTCATTTCAATGTCCCAATAACCCAGCACAAGTCCTGACACCCAGTAGCAAATTAATCTTAATTGAAAGCTGCAAGATCCAACATCCAGAGCCTTCCTACCCCTGCCTCCCACCTCCACCTCTAAACTTTCCATCTTTTCCCATCTGTTTTATTTTTCTTCCTTACTTATACCTACTTTCCTGAATAACATCACCCCTCAGTTTCTCTACCTCTATCCTCTAAGTCTATAAGGTCATGTTTCTTTTCCAACTTCTCTTTTTCTAAAGCCTCCCCTACTCTGCATTCTCTCTTGCTATCTTATTTTCAAGTTTAGTGTCAATTAAATGCTTTCGCTGCTTTTTTGTTTAAAGCTGTTAAATATTTGGATCAAAATCTTTACCTATCAAAAATCCTACATTCTGGGCCGGCCCGGTGGCTCAGGTGGTTAGCTCTGTGCTCCTAACTCTGAAGGCTGCCAGTTTGATTCCCACATGGGCCAGTGGGCTCTCAACCACAAGGTTGCCGGTTCAATTCCTCGACTCCCGCAAGGGATGGTGGGCTCCGCCCCCTGCAACTAAGATTGAACACGGCACCTTGAGCTGAGCTGCCTCCCGGATGGCTCAGTTGGTTGGAGTGCGTCCTCTCAACCACAAGGTTGCCGGTTCGACTCCCGCAAGGGATGGTGGGCTGTGCCCCCTACAACTAGTAAACAGCAACTGGACTTGGAGCTGAGCTGCGCCCTCCACAACTAAGACTGAAAGGACAACAACTTGAAGCTGAACGGCACCCTCCACAACTAAGAGTGAAAGGACAACAACTTGACTTGGAAAAAAATCCTGGAAGTACACACTGTTCCCCAGTAAAGTCCTGTACCCCTTAAAAAAATCCTACATTCCTCAGAGTGTGTGTGTGTCCATGTGTATGTATCCAAGACAATGTGTCTTTTCATGCAAGGTGATCATAAGTATTACTAGAATCATATCTTCATCCATTCGTTCAACTCACATTTACTGTGCACCTACGATGTACTGGGCATTGTGTTAGATACTGGGTTTATAGAGATGAATAAGGCAAAGTCACTACCATCAAGAATACACCAAAAGGTGGGGAAAGGAGAGGAACAGATTATAAACGAAGTCATGCAACAAGGTTGCTGCAGGGAAGTGTACAAAGTGCTGTGGGAATGAGAAGGGAGCTCACGGCCCTTCATGGAGGAGGTGGAGATGGTCATGAAACATTTCAACATAAAATAACTGAGTCTTAAACAAAGACAGAGTTTCCAGGAAAAGAATAATGGGAGAAATACTCAGAACATGAATAATTTACCTTAGATTCTTAATTTGTGTCTCTTTTCTCTTGTGATGGCATCATTCTTTAGGCAGATAGTGTCTAAGACAGCTCCAGAGTTAAGAGAGTTCTTCCTTGTAGCTCCAGCAAAGCACCAGGGATAAGCTCTGCTTAGATCATGTGTCTGTCCATCCCTGAAACAATCACCATGGCCAAGTAGATAGTATATTCTGATTGGCCATCCTGAGTCATGTGCCCATCCCTGTTTGTTTGGGGGTGGGGGGTGGGATTGATAGATTGATAGCCTTACCTGATGAGGAAGGTACAGTTCCTAAAGGAAAAGATGCTAGGGAAGACGTGGACAAAAGTAACCTGTCAACTATATGTGTGCAAGCTTTCCCTGAAAAATCTCCCATTTTGCAGAATAACACACTAAAAATAACAAGGCTTATAGAAAAAATAAAGTTAGGGGCAAATCACTCAAAACTTCTGTAACTTTATTAGCAGAGCATTAGCACAATATCTCAGGTGATAACTTGGACAGTTCAGACACACAGCTTGGTATGGCTAGAGGCTGTCTCAGGGGATATTAAAAATGCAAGAAACCAATAGAGAGGAAATTCTGGCTTGATAGAGCTGAGACGATGCAAATGAAAGTGAAGCTCTAAGACAGTGAGGCTACCATTAATGTGGGCAGAGGAGGAAGTGCAAGCTGTCAGGAGCAAAAACCATGCAAGGCTGGAGGTGTACCTCCTTGGAGAGGAAGCCCTGGGTGCAGACTCTCACTTTTAATTTTCTGAAAATAAAGCTAAAAAGGCTGCTGACTCTGCAGCAGCCAAATTGAGTCCTTTTTCCTCTCATGTTGAAGGTTATAATTATACTCCAACACAACTTCCACATTATGTTGACATCGTTCCCCTATTAGCATATAAGCTATTTTTTTAGAAAATGTGTTCTAACAGAAGAGATAGTGTATATTCATTACCTATCAAATATTTATCATGCACCTGTGATCAAATCCAGAATCACATTTTTAAATTCCAGTGGTTTGCTAATGACCCGCAGATTTGTATCTCTAGTCTGAATATTTCCTCTGAATTCAGACACTTATCTAGCAACCTGCTTAACATCCTCCCTTGATTGACTAATCTGAAACTTACCTTGTACAAAACCCAACTCTTGATATTTCCCCCAGATCTTCTCCTTCTAAGGTCTTCCCCATCTTGTTAAATGTCAACTCCATCCATATTGATGCACAAACTAAGAATCCTTAGATCATTTTTTTTATTTTTCTCTTTCTCTTACACTCTACATCCAATCTATTATGAAATACTGTCTATTCCACCTTCAGAACACATCTAGAATCTGACCACTTCTCACATCTGCACTGCTACCATCCACGTCCAGCCACCACCATCTCTGCTGTGTTATTACAAACAGCCCAACTGATATCCTTGCTTCTGCCTTTTGCCCCCTATAGTCCTTTCTCCCACAGTAGCTGAAATGACCCTTTAAAATACAATTCCAAACACATTATTTATTTGTTCAAAATACCCCATTGGCTCCCTGGCTCCCTCAGAGTAAAAACCTGATTCTTACAATGGTCACTAAGTCCCTGCATGGTCTAATCATTGCCATCTTTCTAAATCTATCCTCTTCCACTGTCTCCCTAGTTTACTCCACTGTATTCTTACTGGCCTTCCTGCTGTTCCTCCAACACACAAAGCTGGTGCACTGACTGCTTCCTCTGCTTACAACTCTCTTCTGCCAGGTACAATCAGGGCTCATTTAACAACTTTAGGTTTCTCTTCAAAAGTTGTCTATACTTTGAATCTTGAGGCCATTATGCTGAGTGAAATAAGTCAGAGAAAAAAATCCATATGATCTCACTTATATACGGAATCTAAAGAAAAAAAATAAACAAAGAAAACAAAAACAAACTCACAGACACAGAGAACATTTTGATGGTGGCCAGACGGGAGCGGGGTGGGGGGCTGGGTGAGAAAGGTGAAGGGATTAAGAAGTATAAATTGGTAGTTACAAAGTAGTCATGGAGATGTAAATTACAACATAAGGAATGTAGTCAATAATATGGAATAACTATTCATAGTGCCAGGTGGGTACTAGACTACTTAGAGGGATCGCTTCCTAAATGATATGGATGTCTAACCACTATGCTGTACACCTAAAAGTAATATAAAATAATATTGAATGTCAAAATAAAGTATAAAAAACCCAAAGTGGCAGTTACAAAATAGTCACAGGATGTAAAGTACAGCACAGGGAATATAGTCAATAATATTGCAACAACTGTGTATAGTGCCAGGTGGGTACTGGACTAATTGGGGGGAATCACTGCATAAACTATATAAATGTCTAACCACTATGCTATACACCTGAAACGAATATAAAAAAAATAATATTGAATGTCAACTGTAATTTAAAAATAAAAATAAACAAACAAAAAAGTCATCTATCCTTAAGGTCTTCCTTGACTACCCAATTTAAAATACTGACTCTTCCACTTAACCCCAGCATTCCCTATTCCCCATTCCTGCTTTATTTCCCCCATAGTTCTCCCATCTGACATACTAAGTATTTATTTATATCTTTCTTTTTTTCTGTCTCCCATTTGTACAATATAAACTCCATGAAAACATAGATTTCTGTTTTACTCAATGTGGTATCCCTACTGCCTAGAACACTATCTGACATGTAGTAAGCATTCAAGAAATATTTGAGTACATATTTGCCTACTACGTGCTGGTAACTATTCTAGGCATTGGTAATATGGCAGTAAATAAAAAGCCTCCCCGTCGTGTGTGTGTGTGTGTGTGTGTGTGCGCATGCGTATTTTCAAAACCTTAAATACTAGCTTCTAGAACTCAAGACCTGTTTCAATGTCTTTCAACCTATTCTGCATTAACAAGTGAATCTGTTATGCTTAAAGGAACAAATAATGCATATTAGGTAATAAGGATTCCCCTACATGCTTACTAATACCTGTATATAAAGTCTGTTTGATGTGTTGCTTGATTTTTTAATCTGAAAATCCCAATTAATTATTAAGTCTGAACCCTTTTCTCAGTGGTAGATAGTTCTGTAACATCTTGACATTAAACTATCACAAGCTGACTGTAAATCTGTTATGTCATGGAAATACTCCATTCTAACAGTACCCAACATAAAAGAAAAGGTCTGAAAAGTAAAATTACAACAAAGCCACAAGGCACTGAAATAACATGATCATAATTACGGAGTAGCAGGCCAGTGTCATGGAGAAACACATAATTAATTGGCAAATGAAATGGGGAGACAGAATGTGTTATAAGCTCAGAGGTAGAGTGATAATTGCTGGGTGGAGTGTCTGGGTCTAAGGGTTGGGCATTTTTGCATTTCCAGTCCACTAAATGTAGACCCCTTGTGGATGGGAGGTATCATATTCAGATAACTGGTGGAATTTGCTCTTTCTGTGCCTCCTTTCATCTTTTGGTTCATCTCTAGGCGTTGACCCACCAAGGGTGGCCAGGAGGCCAAGAACAGCTGGGTTGCTAAAGATGGTTCCAGATTCTCCCTCTAAGTATCAGGGAATGGTTTCTTACTAAACCAAACACTAGAGCAGAATCAAGTAGAGAGGTAATGATTTTGTCCACTTGAGTTTCATTATTCCTCTTGAGGGTCTTTCATCCAGCCAGTTGCTCTCACCACCACTGTGGTCCACTATTTTCTTGTTAAAACTCTGGCATTGGGTAAAACAGTTGAGACAATGTGGAATTTTAAATCAAAACCCTCTGATGAACCAAGGAAGAAAAAAAATAAGTATTTTAGAGAGAATCAATTACCTTCAGTAATAAAGAAAAAGCATCCATCTGTTATATATTTATGACGATCTGTACATGTATCTTTGATATTTCTCTTGGCAGCCTTAAAAGATAAGTATAATCATGCCCACTTTACTAATGAAGAAACTGAGGCTCAGAAAGTCTAAGAGCTTTGTCCTTGGTCACTTAGCCAGTCAGTGAAAGAGGCAGAATTCAAACTAAGGTCTGTTCTGTAAGTCTGGTGCTTATATCAATTAGCCATAGCCACAAAATACTGCCCCAAAAGTCAGTGACTTAAAACTGGAATCATTTACTCTCATGTATCTGCAGGTTAGATGACAGTCAGCTGATTTAGGCTGAGCTTGGTTGAAGGTGGCTCTGTTCCATTGAATCTGTTAGCATCTGGGACTGGAAGGCTAGTGCAGGCATGCTCTTCTCATGGTAACTGTACAAGACCAAAACACAAGACGATACATGCAAAGCTTCTTGCTGGGCTCAGAACAGGCACAGCCTCATTTGCACTTCATTCTACTAGCCAAATAAAGTCCTTTGGCTGAACTCATAGTTAAGGGACAGGGAAGAGCACCCCACCCATGGAAGGCACTGCAAAATTACATGGCAAAGAGCATTTGTATAGGAAGGAATAAGGAATTGGAGCCATCGATGTATTTTACCACTGTGTTCTTCCCCATCATACCTGGCAACTTCTCCATACAGGTTTCTCATCTATGTTTTAGCTCCATATGGCTGATACAATGAATGTCTATTCTTTCCTCAAACTAGAGTCTGTCAAAGAGAAAATCACAAGCCCAAAATGGCGTCGCTCGTACTAAAAGCCCAGGATATCAAACCTAGATGTAATACCTGATCTAAGTGCTGTTTCAACCTCTCCCAGAAACATAATCTTAATCAACCAGTCTGAAATTTTCTGGTCAAGCACCAAAAAGGTAATCTGTCACATGGACTCTCTCAGTCCCCCACAGGCAATCAACATGAGAAAATCCCTTCCAGTTCTCTTCCCCCTAAAAAAGATGTCTTGACCCAAAAGTGATCCCTCATTTTCTTTTGTCAATAGCTCCCTTTCTCCACCCTTTTGCCTATAAAAACTTTCCATTTTGTACAGCCCCTGAGAGAGCCATTCTAGTTGCTAGATCGGGATGCTGTCTGGTTCATAAATTATTTAATAAAGACAATTCGATCTTCAAATTTACTTAGTTGAATTTTGTTTTTAAACACATACATACTTACATTTGCGTAACTTATTTACATCTTAATGAGAATTTTAACCCAAAATGTGATCCATTTTGTCATGTGTGGCCCTGACAGGATAAGGAACACTTTCTGAGCAGTAACGCTTTTCTGTAGTCTGTACCTCACACCACCTACCTTGTCACTGATAGTAAGTGTTAAACAAACAAACAAAAATCTTAACTTCCACGGCTTAAAGTCTTTTTAAAAGAAAGGGTTTATTAGGCCACTGCTAGCAAAAAAAATCAGTCTTGGGGCTTGGAGCCTACGTAGAAAAAAACAACATGTGCATGTCCTTCATCCGGAGTTTTGCAAGCATTCTTATACATCAAGTGGAGGTGGGGGAGATATAAGCCCCTCTCAAAGAATTTACATCAGCTATAGACAAAGGGGATGGGAGAAGGTGAAGTGGAGCTGGTTCTGGGATAGGCAGCAGAGTCAATAAAGCTCATGTGTAAGCAAGAAGCAGAGGCTCCTGGGGTTCAGTCCTCACAGTGCCTGGATATTCTCTCTTTTGGACAGTTACCGAAATAGCCACCAGGAATTGAATTCTAAATTCCAACAGATATACAAGAATGAGAGCTGTCTTTTGTCAGAGGTGGTCCATAGTCATTAACAAGCTAACTTTTCTTTTTCTCACTCTTCAGCCACTGTAATTTCAATTTAGAATATTTCAGAATTTTTTCTTGTCGTGTGTTCCTAGAATGAAACCTCTCTACCCAGGGAAGGGATGCTAAGGAACCCATGCCTGGATGGTGAAGGCCAGTTGATCTCCCCAGAAGGTGATTTTGTGCATACGTAATACTCTTCAATGAATCAAAACACAGTACATTTACCTGCTAAGTGCTGAGTCCTGAAAGAACGTGGGCTCTGGGATGAGAATGCCCAGGTTTGAGTCCACACTCCACCATTTATTAGCCATGTCACCTCTCTGGGCTCTGGTTCCTCATCTGTCAAAATGGAGACAATCAAGGATAATTATTCATAGAGTTATTGTGAAATTTAAATAAGATAACCTATATGAGTACAGAGCTTGACATATTACAGACACTGAATGAATGCTTAGCTGTTATGTTATCTTATAAGCACAGCTGGGTAGAGAGGACGGATACAAAATAAACTGAAGAAATTATTCCTGTCTCTAAGAAACTAATAACCCATTTCAGACAAGAAGGCATATATTAAACAACAAGAAAGAAATCACAAGATAATTATATTAGTTAAGGTTCTTTTATTTGCAACCAAAGGAAATTAACTTTGCCTTATTTAAGAAAAAAGACTGAGTGTTAACACAAATTCATAGTAATGACTCAAGGGTCTCCCACAGCCTTAATATCAAGTTCAGCTCCTAAGCCTTGGCACAGACAAGAAACAAGCCAGCTTCAGAAACTCAACAATTACAGGTGGGTATGGATCCTGGGTCTCTTGAGTTCAGCCAGTAAGGTCACTTCAGCTTCAACACCTCCCAATCTCTGGGTCTCTGTGTTCAAAGTTTCAAATTTCCAGGAAAAAGAAAATGATTGACCTAGCTCATGTCATTTTTCTACCTCTGGATTGATTCATTAGCATGGGCTCATAGCAGACATGGCAAGCCGTGGGGTTGCCACCTCTTATATATTGGAAGTCTCTTGCCAGATGTTAGTAGGGAACTCCTGCATAATTTGGCCTCCTGTTATCTCTCTGCACTTACCTCCTACAGTGCTCCAGACACTTTGACCTTGCTTTTCATAAAAAATGCCAGACACACCGTGCCTCAGGAACTTTCTACTTGCTATTATTCCCTTTGCAAGGCATGTTCTTCTTTTAAATAACTACATGAATCACTCACTTCCTTATCTCCTTCAAATGTTGAATCAAGTGTTATCTGCTCAAGGAAGCCTTCCCTACAAAGTTACTTAAAATTGCAACTCACTCCCCCCACCACATACACATATATTCTTCTACTCCCTCCTTCTCTGCTCTATTTCTCTCTGAAATATGTATAACCTTCAGTTGCAGTTAGCTACTTCTGCATAACAAAACACTGCAAATTTAGTGGCTTAAAACAACAACCATTTTATTTAGCTTGTGATAGTATGGATTGGCTGGGCAGTTTTTCTCTCCTAGGTTTGCTCATGCATCTGTGGTCAGCTGGTCTGCTGATGGCTGAAAGATCCAGAATGGCCTCGTGCACATTTGTAGTGGCTGGCAGGCTAAGGGACCTCTGTTTGCTTCCATGTAACTTTCTCATCTTCCAGCAATCATCCTTGGATTTGTTCACATACTGGTCTCAGGGTTCCAAGAGCAGTAAAGGAGTAAGCCCCAGTGAGCTACACTTTTCTAACCTTGCTTGTGTTTGTGTCTTATTTGCTAATGTCCTGTTGGCCAAAGCAAGTCACATGGCCAGCCTAGACTTCAGGAGTTGAGAAATAGACTCCAATTCTTAGTAAGTAGTGCTGCAAAGTCATACTGCAAAATAACATGGTAAAAGGATATACCAACAGGGATGGGAAGAATTTGCAGTCATACTTGCAATCCACCACAACTTCTAACATATCATATGATTTACTTACTTATTTTGCTTATTGTAGAAAGGAGTTTCCACCCATTCATGAATCCCTGCTGCAAGAATACCCCTGGGTCGAGGAGGTTTGTGTGCAGCAATTAGTTTCAGTTTCTTTGCCCACACTGAAGAAAGGGTGTCTATTTATGTGAGAAGCTTTCCTTCCAGTTGGCCCATCAATTGCCACATTTGCGTGTTACCACTTCTGTGCAATCTTTTAACCGTTTTAATAGAACAATGTATTAACTACTCTAGTAATTGCACAGGCAAAATCAACGTCCCACATGAACATTTAATTGAATGCAAATCAAGCTAATGGACTCTCCTAGAGAGATGATTACTATGCAATGAACATTTGCTCTAACTGATATTATATATGCAAATGAGATTTTAATTTTGATATTTTTTTCACATGGACATATTTTCAGTTCAATTGTGTGTATGAGTGTACTTAATATTGATAAAAGCAATGAGGTTTAATTTTCAGAATACCAGGTGTGCTATTCTGCTCACCATTTCCCCACCTCAGAGCCAGCATTATTATGGAGAACTTTATTTTAAGGATGTGGAGATGATGTCTTGCCCTCCTACATTTTTTATTCTTTTCTCTTCTCCAACCATCCTCCACCCTCCCACTTTCCCTTATTGTTGCCCTAGACTTTTTGGTTTGTTAAGATAATTATGAGGGCACAATGCTGGCATTACTCTTTATCAACGCACTTGACCTCTCAAAGAAGGGGAAAACAGGAAAGGGAGACAAGCTAGAATTATTTGAACACTTGCTCTGTGCCAGACATCAAAACCCCAGACTAGTCCTGTGAGGTAAATAATACTGTCCTCAACTTACAGCTAAGGAAACAAAGGCACAAAGAGTTCAAGTAATGTACCAAAGGTCATAAAATTACTTAGCAGTATATCTGGCATTGAATTAGGTCTGTGAGAACAAAAATTTTCTCAAACCTTAGCAAAGGTGGATTGAAGCAGAACTTTTTGAGAATATTATTAACAACCTCTCCTGGAAAGTATTTACATTTTTGATAAAAATGTTTCAGCACTTTTATGATAAATGTTGATGAGATGTAGAGCCCTCTCTGGGAGTTAAATTTATACTCACAATGCATTCACTGCACAGCCAACCATTTCCTGTCTGTATGCTAGAAGCAGACCTTGTTTCTATTACTATATTATATTATATAAGACCGTGTCTTATAGTAAACTAAGACCAGGTCTTATATTAATTTTTGCTCCAAAGACACATTAGAGCTGGTTGTCCAGCTAGGACTTATTTTCTGGGAAACACGGTAGTTTAACATCAGTATCTAACAACACTCTGACCCTATTAAAAAAAATCTCTTCCACTGGCACTCTCATACGTTACTGGGAGAAGTGTAAATATGTACAGCCACTTTGGAAAACTGTTTGGCAATCTCCAAAAGCTATACTTATATAAACCCTATGACACAGAAGTTCCATTCCTGGGTCTGTACTGAAGAGAAATTAGTGCACGTTTCAACAAAAGACTTGTACAAGAAGGGTCATGACTACATTATTTCTAATATCCAAGCACTGGAAGAAACTCTACTATCCAATAAAAGATAGACAAGTAAATTGTGGTATATTCACACAATGGAATACTACACAACAATAAATAGGAATGAACTACCACTACACACAAAAACATGGATGATGCTCATGGGCATTTTTGTAGAGCAAAAGAAGGCAGGGCACAAAAGAGGACATACAGTATGATCTCATTTATATGAAATTCAAGAATAGGCAGAACTAATCAATGCTTACCTGAGTGAGATAAAGTAATATTGATTGGAAAGAGGCATGAGGGAGCTTTCTGGAGTGGTGGGATGGTTCTATACCATGATCTGGATTGTGGTTACACAAGCGCAAAAATTCATTCAGCTTAAGATTGATGAGTTTAACCATATATATGGTGTACTTCAAAAAAATCTTTTAAAGAATCATATTCCAGAAAAGTTCACCTTCACTTGCTACAAGTTTGAATAAAACCTTTGACACATACTGGCGATCAATTTGTTTGAGAAATTGCTTTAACATGTGACTGACTCAAATGTCACATGCTTTATATTCAGTGGATAAAATTATGCACTTTTGCTATTATTTATCTAGCCAGACTGAAACCTGTTTTTCACTGTTCTATTTAAACTCTCCCTTCATCCCTGGTATGTCTGTGGTTTGTATTACATTTAGCTCTCAGATTAGTATTAATAGTTGACGTCCATGCATTCACACAACTGTGTGAATAGTTGATTTAGAGCCCTCTCTAAACAACGGCAAGAAATATAAGAAATAATATATATAAGACCTCACGGTCTTATATAGTATAATATAGTAATAGACATGGTCTTATATAATATAATATAGTAATAGAAACAAGGTCTGCTTCTAGCATACAGACAGGAAATGGTTGGCTGTGCAGTGAATGCATTGTGAGTATAAATTTAATTCCCAGAGAGGGCTCTAAACAACCGTTTAGACAATAATTTCTCTGTCTCACATTTCTTTGTTTCCCCACATTTCTTGCCTCAGTGCAATGCTGATTAAGGGGCAGAAGTATAGTTGTTGAATTAAACCACAGCATAAGTTTCTTTATATATTTCACCCACATTTTATTTCTCCAAAGAGATGAACAATTTGGAATAAGTTTAGCATACATGCTTTTTT
The DNA here is from genome assembly GCF_057876585.1 of Rhinolophus sinicus. NCBI lineage: Eukaryota > Metazoa > Chordata > Mammalia > Chiroptera > Rhinolophidae > Rhinolophus > Rhinolophus sinicus. The sequence continues at coordinate 28,531,068 of NC_142518.1, read as the reverse complement.
CCCTCAGCATTCCTCACTCCGAGATTTCTTTTTCGCTACGTCTATCAGATGCCCAGAAAAAGCAAGGTGATGCTAAAAGACAGTTGCAAAACATTGCCAAGAAGCCCATGAAAGATAAAGAGAACTATGTCATTCTTTTTTATAGATAAATCTGAGATATTAAAACATATACAAAGTCCTTTGGATTATATATATATACACATATGTATACATTATATATATATATATATATATATATATATATATATATATATATATATATATATATAATCAGATATCATATGTATATATCAGATATAATTTACATACCATGAAATCCATCCATTTAAAGTGTATGATTCAGTGGTATTGAATATATTCGCAGAGTTGTGAAACTATCACCACAATCAATTTTTGAACATTTTCATCATTCCTAAAAGAAACCCCGTAAACATTAGCAGGCTCTCCCCATTTCCCCCAATCCTTCAGCCCTAGGCAAACTATAATGTATATTCTGTCTCTGCAGAATTGCCTATTTTGGATGTTTCATATGGAAGCAAACAATGTGTGGTCTTTTGTGACGAGCTTCTTTCACTTAGCATAATGTTTTCAAGGTTCATACATGTTGTAGTATGTGTTGGTACTTCATTCATTTGTTTTACTTAATAATATTCCATTGCATGGACACGCTACATTTTATTTATCCATTTATCAGTTTATAGACATTTTGGATTGTTTCTATTTTTTGGCTATTATGAATAATGCTCCTATGAAAATTTATGTACATATTTTTGCATGAATATATGTTTTCATTTTTCTTGGGTGCATGCCTAGAGTGCAATTGCTGGGTCATATGAGGTTGGACAATTAAGTTCACCAACTTGTTGCAATGATGTTGCTAACCTTTTTTTAATATCAGATGGATTATTCATTATGAATTTGTACCAACTGGACAAACAGTTAATGAAGTTTACTATTGGGAAGTGCTGAAAAGGCTGCGTTAAAAAGTTAGACGACCCATACTTTTCGCCAACAATTCATGGCTCTGGCATCACAACACTGCGCCAGCTCACACGGCACTGTCTGTGAGGGAGTTTTTAGCCAGTAAACGAATAACTGTATTGGAACACCCTCCCTACTCACCTGATCTGGCCCCCAGTGACTTCTTTCTTTACCTGAAGATAAAGGAAATATTGAAAGGAAGACATTTTGATGACATTCAGGACATCAAGGGTAATACGACGGCAGCTCTGATGGCCATTCCAGGAAAAGAGTTCCAAAATTGCTTTGAAGGGTGGATTAGGCGCTGGTGTCAGTGCATAGCTTCCCAAGGGGAGTGCTTCGAAGGTGACCATTGTGATATTCAGCAATGAGGTGTGTAGCACTTTTTCTAGGATGAGTTCGTGAACTTAATTGTCAGACTTCATATATGTGGACGAAAGAGAGGCTAAGTATTTTTTTTATTATTGGGGAAGGAGAACAGGACTTTATTGGGGAACAGTGTGTACTTCCAGGACTTTTTTCCAAGTCAAGCTGTTGTCCTTTCGATCTTAGTTGTGGAGGGTGCCATTCAGCTTCAAGTTGTTGTCCTTTCAGTCTTAGTTGTGGAGGGCGCAGCTCAGCTCCAGGTCCAGTTGCCATTGCTAGTTGCAGGGGGCGAAGCCCACCATCCCTTGTGGAGTCAAACCGGCAACCTTGTGGTTGAGAGGATGCGCTCCAACCAACTGAGCCATCTGGGAGCTCAGTGGCAGCTCAGCTCAAGGTGCCGTGTTCAATGTTAGTTGCAGGGGGCGGAGCCCACCATCCCTTGCGGGAGTCGAGGAATTGAACCGGCAACCTTGTGGTTGAGAGCCCACTGGCCCATGTGGGAATTGAACCGGCAGCCTTCGGAGTTAGGAGGACAGAGCTCCAACCAACTGAGCCACCGGGCCGGCCCCAGAGAGGCTACATATTAAACCTGACAAGCTCAGGGGAGGCCTGCATGGCCGGCCTTACAAACTCAGAGACCAAAATTAACCACATAGGATGGTCTGAACATAAAAACTCCTAACTAAATGTGGGCCATGGTGGGTAATCACATCCTTGGCCTGTAGCTTCCCTGCCAAAGGTCAATTTTTACCTTAAGGGAGGCTGTCTATTGTCTTTTTGCATCTAAGATAACATACCCTTGGAATTGCAGAGTAATTCCCTTTTCCAGACCACTCACAGCACAGCTCGTTGCACCAGAGCACAGACTACGGAACCCCTCATTGTTATCTTGTTCCACAGATACCATCTCTATGTGCTGTAAATGTTAATTATTAACTATCCTGCCCCTACTAATGTAAAAAAAGTATGTGTCTTTCCATTTTATTTTTTATCCAATTACAGAGATTTCCCCGCTTTGCTTTCTTCCACCCCATTAATCTACCACCAATGGATTTCATGCAACTCTCCTTACGTCTCCTCCTTTGATTCTAATGTATAAAATAAGCTGCCAAGCTGCCATTTTCCAGAGTATTTTCTCAATCTGTTGAGATTTTGCTTCCTGGCAATTGTCAGTTTGGCTCAAATAAACTCATTAAACTTCTCTACAAGTTTGGACGTTTCTTACGTCGACATATGTTCAACTCCATGTTTTACTTTATGTTAACCTATGAGGGTTCCCATTTCTCCACATCCTCATCAACATTTTTTATTATCTTTTTTTTAGTTATGCCATTCTAGTGGGTATGAAGTGGTGCCTCATTGTGGTTTTGATTTGTATTTCCCTAATGATTAGTGATGTTGAGCATCTTTGCATGTGCTTATCGGTCATTCGCATATCTTCTTTGGAGAAATGTTTATAGAAATCCTTTGACTATTTTTTTTTTAAGATTTTATTGGGAAAGGGGAACAGGACTTTATTGAGGAACAGTGTGAACTTCCAGGACTTTTCTCAAAGTCAAGTTGTTGTCCTTTCAATCTTAGTTGTGGAGGGTTCTGTTCAGCTTCAAGTTGTTGTCCTTTCAATCTTAGTTGTGGAGGGTGCAGCTCAGCTCCAGGTCCAGTTGCCGTTGCTAGTTGCAGGGGGCACAGCCCACCATCCCTTGCGGGAGTCGAACCGGCAACCTTGTGGTTGAGAGGACACGCTCCAACCAACTGAGCCATCTGGGAGCTCAGCTCAAGGTGCCATGTTCAATTTTAGTTGCAGGGGGCGCTGCCCACCATCCCTTGCGGGAGGTCGAGGAATTGAACTGGCAACCTTGTGGTTGAGAGCCCACTGGCCCATGTGGGACTCGAACCGGCAGCCTTTGGAGTTAGGAGCACGGAGCTCTAACCGCCTGAGCCACCTGACTATTTTTTTTTTTATTATTAAATTTATTGGGGTGACAATTGTTAGTAAAATTACATAGATTTCAGGTGTACAATTCTGTATTATATCATCTATAAATCCCATTGTGTGTTCATCACCCAGAGTCAGTTCTCCTTCCATCACCATATATTTGATCCCCCTTACCCTCATCTCCCACCCCCCACCCCCCGCCCCCCTTACCCTCTGGCAACCACTAAACTATTGTCTGTGTCTATGAGTTTCTGTTTCTCATTTGTTTGTCTTGTTCTTTTGTTGTTTTTGGTTTATATACCACATATCAGTGAAATCACATGGTTCTCTGCTTTTTCTGTCTGACTTGTTTCGCTCAGCATTACTCTCTCAAGATCCATCCATGTTGTCACAAATGTTCCTATATCATCTTTTCTTACTGCTGAATAGTATTCCATTGTGTATATATACCACAACTTCTTTATCCATTCATCTATCAAAGGACATTTTGGTTGTTTCCATGTCTTGGCCACCGTAAACAAAGCTGCAATGAACATTGGAGCACACGTGTCTTTATCTCTAAATGTTTTCAGATTTTTTTGGTAGATACCCAGGAGAGGGATTGCTGGGTCATATGGCAATTCTATTCGTAATTCTTTGAGGAACCTCCACACTGCCTTCCATAACGGCTGCACCAGTCTGCATTCCCACCAACAGTGTATGAGGGTTCCTTTTTCTCCACAGCCTCTCCAACATTTGTTATTATTTGTCTTGTTGATGATAGCCATTCTGACTGCGGTGAGGTGATATCTCATTGTGGTTTTGATTTGCATTTCTCTGATGATTAGTGATGTTGAGCATTTTTTCATATGTCTATTTGCCATTTGTATGTCCTCTTTGGAGAAATGTCTCTTCAAGACCTGACTTTTTTTTTTTTTTTTTTTTTTTTTTTTAAGACCTGACTATTTTTAACTGGAGCATGTTTGGGTGATTCTTACACCGAGCAAAACAAAAATGCAAAACTTAAGAGGGCATGTGATTCCCACTTAATTTTCTCTTACAGTAGTAAGGCTAATATACAAATAGGTTTGGGGATATTAGGCATAAATATAACATAATAAAGATAAAATTATACACAAAAAATCTAAATGAAGTATAATTGTGATATATTTTTATCTATTTGGAAAACAAGTTAAATCCAGTCCTACAAGATTGCACATTTACCTCAAGCATTAGCAGCACTCCGTTTATTCAATTTTCTTTCAGCTAAAAACCAAGGAAATGTTAAATTCCCAATAGGTGTTCATTTTGTCAGAATTGAGATTAAAGCAACCAAGAGAAGTTAAAGCAATTGTTTTCCATGGGTGGGCTATTATTAGGCAACTTACACTTTATTTTTCAACCTTTCTAATAAAGACTTTTTGTATGATCATCCCCAAACACAAGCCTATCCAAAATCCAGGAGTTATTTGGCTTCATATGACCTTACTATGACAACATTAAAACCTATGTATCATCTCAAAATACCTCTAGGATTAATAATATCTGTAGTAGAAGAATCAATTTGCATTTTTAGTATAAGAAAACTACAGAATTGTCTCCATTGGATAGCTCAGTAGACTGGCACCAATTCCCAAACCTGAAAGAGGCCTGGCCACACCATAACACAAGGTATTTTTATGGTAAGGAAGTATAATTTGACTAAATATTCTACAACAAGCCAAATGCTGCAACCTGAAGTCCCACAGGGCCTGATGGGTATCTCAGCATTCCAGAGGGAGTATTCTCCAGGTTACTCACAGTTCCTGTGACTAACTCCACAGAAGCAGTCCTGCTACTAGCAATAGTAAGCAGGGTTATTAATTCAGTATCCTCTGCCAGCCTCATGTCTTTCCTTTAACATCTAGAGCATCTAAGTTTCTCTTGATGCAGCACTGACAAAGGAATCAGCAAACGTCCTCTTCTGTCCTGCTCATAACTCCAGTTCTTTGACTGGAACCCACAATCCTTGCAATAAAGAGTCTGATTAGAGATTTTCACTTCCCAAGGCCTCTCTCATTATGGGATAATTACTTCTGAAAACTAAAGAAATTCACTCTGAGATAAGGTCTGGGTGGACCTTTTCCTTTTCTTTTTAAGACCTTGGAACAAAAGAGGTTTGAGGGCCAGCTTGGTGGCTCAGGCGGTTGGAACTCCGTGCTCCTAACTCCAAAAGCTGCCGGTTCGATTCCCACATGGGCCAGTGGGCTCTCAACCACAAGGTTGCCGGTTCAACTCCTCGAGTCCCACAAGGGATGGTGGGCTCTGCCCCCTGCAACTAAGATTGAACACAGCACCTTGAGCTGAGCTGCCGCTGAGCTCCCAGATGGCTCAGTTGGTTGGAGCGTGTCCTCTCAACCACAAGGTTGTCAGTTCAACTCCTGCAAGGGATGGTGGGCTGCGCCCCCTGCAACTAGCAACGGCAACTGGACCTGGAGCTGAGCTGTGCCCTCCACAACTAAGACTGAAAGGACAACTTGAAGCTGAACGACACCCTGCACAACTAAGATTGAAAGGACAACAATTTGACTTGGAAGAAAATCCTGGAAGTACATACTGTTCCCCTTCCCCAATAAAATCTTTTGGTTTTTTTTCTTTAAAAAAGAGGTCTGAATGTCAACTTTAAGGGTCAGACCTGACTGCAAACTGTAGGTCTGCCCTTTACTGGCTATGATGCTTTAAGCAGGTTGATTTGACAGGTTCTGGGTTACAGACTTCAGAATCTATTTTAAGCAGGAAGATAATTTTAAATGAATGTAAAGAGCTCACAGAATGAGTTTTGGAAGGGTTGGAAGAATAAATACTCTCTATGCTGAGCTTCCAGCAACACTCCCAGGGTACATGGCAGAGCTGTCCTCTTCCACCACCTAGGCTGGCAAGACAGCTGCCCCACACCCTGCCTTTCTATCTTCTGTCTTCCCACTACAGTAGAGAAGTGTTTATCATTGTGCAGTAGTCTGAATTACAAAATACAACTATTTAGCAACATAAAAAAATGCTAACAGAGGGCCTGCCCATCTCCCATCTTTAACAGCTTGTGAAGATGGACATGTGGAATTGATTGTGGGCACAGTGAAAAAATATTAGATGAGACACCAGAAAACCCAAACTCCATGTCCAGATCTGCTAATTTCTTCACTGTATGAGCTTGGGCAAGGTACTGGACTTCTCTGATAGCAATAACCTCATCCAGAAAATGAAAGAATTGGCCTAAATAGTTACTAAGGCCAGATCTTCAATCTTGTAATCCTAGGAGATTCAATTAATGCTCTGAAAATTATAAACACAGATCTCTTATTCACAGTTAATTTTAATGGAATTAGATCTCATATTCACATTTAATTTTTTAATGGAATTAGTTTCCTCATGATTTTTAAAGTTATACATTCTCACTTTTTAAAGCTAGAACATGATAAATAAAAAATAAAAACTACTTGTAATTCCCACTACCTTACATTTTATTTTTCTGGGCTTCTTCCTCAGTAATTTCCCATTTCCTTTCCCATCCATTACAACGTTAATTCACCTTACATGACCCAAGGTGATGTATTATTTTTTTAAATAGCATTTCCAGTATAAAAATCCCTGATTTTGTAATGTCCAATATGAACTGTTGAATCTGAAGAAAAAAAGTTTAAATCATTTGTGCTACCCATTTTCATCTTGATTTGAAACTTCTGTTTCAAGTATAGTAAATAGTCTAGTATTTGACTGCAAAGGCATAATTTAAACAGCCCAATGTTAATTTTCTATATACTTACAGAGAGTATACTCTGAAAAGTCAAATTCTGAGAAAGTTTGTCAGTCTATCACATAAAGCTGAAAATGGGACTGGAGAAGTGAGAAGGGGAATGTTATTGTTGAAGTAGAAAATTGGTACCATGTTTTAAAGCAAAATTAAATCTTAAATGCAAAGATTAAACATTGGTGTTATATGTCATGTTTAGTTTTGTCCTCAAGTAACAAAGATATATCACCTATGTGATATATTTGAAAAATAGTTTCCACTTCCACCTCCCCACCACAATCTGCTTTTGTGCCGAAATTCTACCACTTTTTTGTGCTTCAGAGCATATTTAATTTTTAGTAGTCTACCATATAGTTACAACTACCTGTTGGAAGGAAGGAAGGGCAGGGTTTTACCAACTACTAATAAGTTAGACAATACTATTACAGCCAGGCCCTCAGGAAATTGAAGATAAAACAGCAATCTCTCATATTTCTATCACACTCTGCAAGGAGGTTTCACACTCTTAACTCAAAAAATGCTGTGAGATAGGCAGATCAAGTTCTGCCATGCCCATTTTACATACGAGGAAACTGAGGCTCAGAAAAATGAAGTGACTTATCTCATGGCCTAATAAGTGGAATCAAGAACTCCAATTCCAAACCAGTTGGTTCCTGGTCTGCAGCACTTTTCACTACCTCACCTCTAGAACCAGAAGAGTGAAAGATAAGTGAAAAAAGAAGGGGAAAGGAGGGAGAAATATTCGTCTTTTCACTGCATTAATTGATTTGAAGTTTGTTCTCCAAAATGTGTCAAAAAATCCCAGAAAATAATTACAGTATTTATATTTTTAAGTAAATACAGTTAAGGTGCTACATTTTGTTAAATGATTACTTTAAAGTATAAAAATTTCCTACTGTTATTCATTCTTATAAAACAGAAAAAGATAGACAAATGTTCATCTGCTTTCCTAAACTTCCTTTGTGGAACACTGAGCTCGTGGGGTAAAGTCAAAAGCCTCAATCAGTGGTATGGAAATATCATTTGACTATAGACCAACATCGCAGCGAAAATGTTAAGGACTTCGCTGTTTTTGCTTAGAGTAAAATGGTATTGTATTGCCTACTTGACAGAATTCTTTTCCCTTTATCTTCAATTAACATGACCATTCTCACCCCTAGTTTAAGGCCCATATTGTAGTAAAGTGACACCCACAACACACACACACACACACACACACACACGTCTGATTCTAAAAGATTTCATAAAGCCATGTATTTCCTGGTGTCTCTTCACGAAGCAGTAAAGAACTGCACCTCACCACGGAGCAAGACTTTCCCCAAGTCCTCTTTTAGGCATCTGTCTGCTCATTCATTTATGGTAGCTTCTCCCAGTCTCTCCTGTCTCTCTTAAATCTCCCCAGTGCCTCTCTCACATAGATCTCCAGTCTTTTCAGATCATTCTCATCTTCTGGGGGTAGGGCTGTACCCTTTCATATGTGAACAACTTGGCAGTTTCACTTTCTCTAATTCTTCTCTCCACTTAATACCCTAATATCAGGCTCCAACAACCCAGGATTCTCAGGAGGTGAAAAAAGGAAAAAGGCTGAGAATACATATGCATTACTAACACTGGTTCCTGTCATAGCTAAAAGCAAGATTTCAAAGAGTTTGTGGAAAATTATCAGCTCGGTCCTGTCCTCTCTCTTTCCTCTCCCACTCAAGCCCCTTTAGGGAAAGAGTGGGCTTTTTTTTTTTAAAAATGTATCTTTCCCTGTAAACTAGAGTATTCAGGTTGTGCTCTTTGAATACTGAAGAAATTAAAGAACTACAGATCTACTGCCTAATATTAGAAATCTCCTAACTTAGGCATTCCCAACTTGTTATTTTAAAGGTGGGACAGCCAATATGTATTTGCCCTCGATATTTTTACTAAAGTTGAGCTGAGATAGCTTTCCTTTTATTCCCCTCTAGATTGCAATTTCCTTGTGGGCATCTTTGTGTTTATTTTAGGGTTTAGTGGCACTTTGCACATAGTAGGTACTCAATTAATATTATTACAAGAATATGTCCAATGATCAAAAAAATGAGAAATAAATAAATCATTTAAAAATAATTTTGTAATTCTATATTGCTCCCTTGCAGAATCCAAATGTCCAACATTCTAAAGTATTGTTTATCTGTACAGTCTTTTCCAGCTCTGTTAAATCCATAGAAGCATTATGCCATCTTTTTTTGGGGGGGGGAATATTGGGGAACCGTGTGTTTCACCAGGGCCCATCAACTCCAAGTCATTGTCCTTCAATCTAGTTGTGGAGGGCGCAGCCCACTGTCCAATGTGGGAATCGAACCGGCAACCCTGTTGTTCAGAGCTCACGCTCTAACCAACTGAGCTATTCAGCTGTGCCCAAGCATTAGCCCTTCTTATCATCAAACACGAAGAATTCATCCATAACTCCATAATGACTTTTCTAACCTCCTGTGGAAAATGCTGCTAAAAACAGACAGCTACAGTTTTATTTATTTATTTATTTATTTATTTATTTATTTATTTATTTATTTAGTGAGGACGAAGTAAAAGTTCAAAATCTATCATTCTGAGAATAGTTTTACTTTTGGCTTTTTTGTTCTTATAACATGATTTAATGTAAATCAAAGCTAAAATGTTTGGATGGAATGCTTATTTAATGTAAGTCATGTAGGCATAAGACAAGGCTCTGACCATATTACGTAGTCCAAACTTCCTTATTACACTTTAATGTAAGGAGAGCAAATGGGTTGTATGGTTGTTTACTCTGCAAGCAAATATCCAAGATAAGCATTATTACATCCAGTCACTGGTCGTATCTTTTCTTCCCTTGGGAGTCACTATTGAGCACTAAATTGTAGAGCTTGGTATATCAGTTGAAAAAAATATTCAGACTTAAAACTTTAAAACAAGACTTGCCCTTCATAAGAACTGCATTAAAGAAGGAAGGAGGAGCTAGATACCTTCACATTCCAGTTCCTTAGCAAATCAAAAGTACAGACTTTCTTTTATACCTGAGTATATTTGGTATTTTAATTTGGATTTCCCTACAAGCAGAGCCAGGCATAGAGTTCTCTATGAGTGGCTTCCACTTTTCAAAGCCCTCAATCACCTATGCATATTTTAGGTTTTAGGTATATTCTTGAATCCTACATCATTTTTCTTCCTCTTAGCAATTCCTCATAGTTTCTGGAGATACAAAGGGCTCACTTTATTGTTTTCCAGCACATTTATAAATTTATTTATATTTTAACATATTTTTTTTGCATTTCCTAGGAACTAGACACAAGACAGACAGGGAGCTTGTTTTATGTTCTTAGTCTACTATCATAAACTGAAATTGCTAATTTTCCCTAACCCTGTGATGGTGGACTAGACAAGTACTAAAAATCCCTATTTAAGTTTATTACCATGTCTGCTAATGAACTACTGACAAAGAGGACCTCAGTCCTAGAAACCTGTTCAGAGCTTACTCTTCTACATGAGAGTGTTTATTGTCCCCCAATATGCATTCTGTTCTTCTTTGAAATAGAATCCCTAAGTAATAGGTGGTCATGTGACCACACAGCTAGAGACTACATGTCCCAGCTTCCCTTGCTGCTCGATGTTGTCATGGGAGTAAATTCTGGCTAAAGAGATATAGTGGAAGCAATGATGGGTTGTAAATGTTTAACTACTAGCTCTCCAGGAAGGGGGTGGAGGAGCCCTGATTTGTAGCATTTGCTGTTTTCTATAGTATAAATACTCCCACCATGTGTGATTTCAAGATTCAGTGTCACTGAATGCAGAGTTGGGAACAGATTTGCAAGTGGCAAATTGTGCAGTAGCAACGTTATATAGTAATTCCACCATATTGGTAACACAGATGCAAATAACAATAGCATAGATAATGTAGTAAATATATATATATGAAAATGGAGTAAAATAACTAAAGACAAGCTTATTTACCTTTTTTTTGAATTTCAGGACATGAATTTTTAATTCTAACAAACAGACAATCAGAACAATAAAAATGTCGATAAACCTCAATTACACAAATGAAAGAAAAAAATGCTACTAAATAACACATTACCAATGACATGGACTAGAATAATGTATTAGCACCTAGTCTATTTCAAAGATTTAGCGACTAGATATATTTTTACTTGATCAAATATTCTTCTTCATTTCAAAGGAAAGTAAATATTTCCTTTGTCATCCAAATTGTCCTTCTTTGTTGTTCCCAAATATGTACCTGAAAGTACCCTCTCCAAGAATCTCTATGTATCATGTTTTAAAATTCACTGTAAAATAAATGCATATATACTTGAAAAGAGGTACCAATACAAATAGACACTAAGAAATACATTTTTTAAATTTTTTTTATTAGTTTCAGGTGCACAAGACAAAGCAATACTTAGATGTTTATCATTTATATCCCACACACTGTGTGATCCCCTCTCCCCCCTTATTTACCTTTTTAACACAATTTGTTTAATGGCAAATTTATATTATTTAATCTTTAATAATGGCTGTGTTTAACAATTGGTTCACAAAATCTTGAAAATTTAACAAGTGCCTCTTATGAGCTGGTGCAAGCTGGTGCAAGCCAGCTCTGGTACACCACTGAATGTAAGTAATGCCTGAAATCTCTGCCACATTCTTCAAAGAAGGCTTCTTGCCTTCCCTTCTTCCTTTCCTGTTTCTGTAGTCCAGAACCCGGATAAGTGGTGGTGAGTCACTTTTAACCAAACACGAAGACAACAACCTCAGAGATGGCACAGCAAAAAGAGAGGAGAAAGCTGGGTCCCTAGATGAATTTTTATAGCAGTTTCCCCATCCCTCATTCTACCTCCCTGCCAGATTTTTCTGTGAGACAGAAATAGTGTGTCTTTTTAAAAATCATTGTTATCTGTTATTTGTTAAAGCAACCAAACAGTGAGTTTGCTACCAGAAGCAGGGTTGACATAACAAACAGAATCTGAAATATGTGCTAGTACTTGCTTAGCATTTTGGGCAGCAGGCAGTGAGGAAAGAGTTAATGCAGGCTGGGTAGATGGTTTGACATAACCTTTGTTATGTCATAGCAAACCTGTTGTCAGTGTATTTGAAGGAATTCTGTTGGCCTACTGAGCTTGAAGCTCATGAGGAAGTATTTACAAAAGTCACATTATTGGTATATCTTGGCTTCTTTTAGCAAAGTACAACAGTCAAGAGCTAAACTAGGCAAGGGTTAGCCAGTTTGCAAACACAGATGGAGAACACAGTTCTATTAAGGGATGCTTTCAGCTTGTAGCCTACAATCTAAATTGACTGAGAATCTAATAATGTAAGGTTTTGCACATTTGGAAAAACCAACTGCTTCCGTACTCCCGACACCACAAAGATAAGACCGTGGCTCTTAGCCTTTTTCAAGAGCATCTCATATACTTGTTCTTCGCCAGGCAATAAGAGCCAGACCAACAGGAAAGTCCAGATTAAGGGTTTTTTCATCTCTCCCAAGCTCACTGTTTCGTGTGCCTTCAAGTTAGCTACCATCATACTGAGAAAGAAGAAAAATAATTGAGGAAGAGGACAAGAGTTGAGCACAGAGGTTAGTAAGTAAAAGAAAACTTTGGCAAACTTAAGAACTACTGTCCTTGGTTAATTTTACATAGAATTCATCAAAAGCAAATAACCTAGTAGTTTTCTAAATTTTTTTGGTGGAATAATAATGCCCAAACCTGTTTAAACCCTAAAACAACCCCAAGTCCCTCAAATCCATACCAGTAGAAATCGGGCTGTGCAATACAGTGCAACCCTCAGGAAGGATGTACTTTCCAATACCCATTTCTAATGCTGCCCTCCGGAATGAGAGACAAGGGAGTCACCCCAGAGTAGAACTGGTGGCACTCCATTGCTAGGGCAGCAAATTTTCACAATTGCTGTGCAGCAAAATTTGTTAACTGCAATGGACAATGAGTGTCATGTGTTTTCCATTCTTTCCTTTTACAGAATGGGAGCTGTAAATGTACTTATCCTATCCCTCCTCACCGTTTGTCTTCAAGTTTATAGGTTGCCATACCTTGAGAATTCACCTCCCAACATGATAGTCAGAACTATGCATCACACAGAGATGCTGGGAAGTTTCAGTTAGAGAAAGTAACTGCATGGCTCTTTGGTTTGGTTCCTTGGTGAAAGTGGTATTCATGAATACTTGGGGGGCCAGAGAGTTGACTGTGGACTGGACTGTTAAATGTCCCCAATGTTTATTCTTTCTTTTTCTTTTTAATACTAGAAACCTCCACTTTTTAAACTGGGTAGCCACTCAGCTAAAGTCTACATTCTCCAGAACCCTTTGCAGCTAGCTGTGGCTACCATGTGCTGGCGTGCAACGACTGGGTCATATCCTTAATGCCTGTTCTCTACTTCATTTCCCGTTTTCCCCATGGATTAAAAGAGATGTGATGATGATGAACCTCCCTTAACTCTGAGGAGGATCCAAGGGATTGGCATAGTGACAAGAAGAGAGGAATGTGAGTCTCTTGATAACTTTGTTGACCAGTGCTTCTTTATCCTTCTGTTCTATTAGCTTGGCCTTTCATATGGAAGAGAAACAAATCTTCCTTCTTATTAAAGTCATGGTATTTAGTCCCTGCTAAAACAGCTGAACCAATATACACAGGCTGCTCCCTTAATAATTCCAGTCGTAATGATTGTAAGTAATCAAGTTATTGAGACATTTTATTAACCAAGAGTTCTTCTATTGAAAGACACGGTTCCTATGCAATCTCATATTTCTTCTCAAAATCTGTTTTAGTAGCTTGGTACATATAACTATGGTAAAAATTATTATTTTATATGTTGCTGAAGGTTTTCAGACAGTATGCTATCCCTGCATTTCAGTTTGAGAAGTTTATGCTGACCTATCTTCCAGCTCACTGATTCTTTCCTTGGCCGTGTCCAGTCTACTGATAAGCCCATCAGAAGAATTTTTCATTTCTGTTGGTGTTTTTGATTTCCAGCTTTTATTTTTTTACACTTTCTACCTCTCTACTTAAATTACTCTTTTGCTCTTGCATGTTGTCTATTTTATCCATTAGAGCCCTTAACAAACATATTATTCACAGTTATTTTAAATCCACTGTCTGATAGTTTGAAAATCTGTGTCAGAACCAAGTGTGGGGCTGGCCCGGTGGCTCAGGCAGTTGGAGCTCCGTGCTCCTAACGCCGAAGGCTGCCGGTTCGATTCCCACATGGGCCAGTGCCAGATGGCTCAGTTGGTTGGAGCGTTGGGCTCTCAACCACAAGGTTGCCGGTCTGACTCCCGCAAGGGATGGTGGGCTGTGCCCCCTGCAACTAACAGTGGCAACTGGACCTGGAGCTGAGCTGTGCCCTCCACAACTAAGATTGAAAGGACAACAACTTGACTTGGAAAAAAACCTGGAGGTACACACTGTTCCCCAATAAAGTACGGTTCCCCTTCCCCAATAAAATCTTTAAACACACACACACACACACACAAACCCTAAGCGTGATTCTGATGTTTGTTTTGGTCTCTCCAGACTATAATTGTCATTGCCTTTTAACATAGCTTGACTTTTTTCGTTGAAAAGATATTACGTATCAGATAACAGGAACTGTGGCAAATAGGTCTTTATTGTGAAGTTTCATGTTAATTTGGCTAGGAGTCGGGCTGTTTAATGTTTGCTGTAGTTGTTGGTGCCCGAGGCTTCAAATTCCCCTAGTGTCCTTGCTTTTGCCTTCTGCTGACTGTGGGCTTCCCTAACTATTCCTTCTCAGAGAGTCTGCATCTTGCCGCTCTTTCAACTGAAATCCGTTATCACATTGGAGTCCTGTCGGTGTGGTAGTAAAGTGTTGGGGAGGGGCAGCATTCTGTAACCTTATGATGAAATCTGTCTTTTAATGGGCTTGTGTCCCTGGGCTGTGATCTTCACAAGCATTCCTTAACTTTATTTCTCCCCCCTCTTAGGTAAGAAAGGAGGGCTAGAGGGGAAGAGAGTAGGAGAAATACCCTTCCTCAAAGTGGAGTAAGACTCTGATAAAGTCGTTCACCCCTGGAGAGTAGACTTTGTCATAGAGCATATTCTGGGCACATCTCACAATAGTCAGTCTTCCCCTCCCACTGTCAGAGCTACCAGGGGATCTTTTGCCGTTCTTCACCATGAGAACCTGATGGGGTTCTTGGAAGTAAACCTCAAGAAAATATGGGCCCCCACAAGACTGCCTTACCCAGGAGTTTCTCCCTCTCATCATAGTCCACACTCAGCCTCTAGCAATTCCTCAAAATTACCATTTAAGTACTCCTACCAGTTTATGGTTCTAGCCACTTCTGCCACAGGTAAACAGATCTTGGCTGTGACTCTGAATTCACCTATTTCTCCAAATTTGGGGGTGGTGGCTTGCCCTGCAACCTCAGTTTTCTGATAAGTCCAAGAAAAATTCACTGATCTTCCAATTTAGCTTTTTTTGTCATAAGGATGAGAGTGACAACTATCAAACTCTTTACATGTTGAAGCTGAAACCAGAAGTCCGACAGCATACTATCTCAACATTTAATATTATGTTTGGGTGCCATATAGAATTTGAATGGTAACTGCAAATGAGTTTTTATTTCAAACCTAGATCTGGCCAAAATGATTCTTTACTCCAATAGTAGGAACTTGGGATCTCCTGGCAAGCTGTTCATATAAATATCTGGGTGGTAGGTAGGGTCTACCGTCTCAAAATGATGCTACATAGATGGGAACCCTCTGGGCCAAAGAATAGAGCTGACTCTACTAAAACTACCCAACAGGTTGCTAGTCTATTTATGAGGATGCCAAATGAATTTGAATTTTATCTTAGGTTAAGCGAATGAATTTCAAATTATATCAGTGTGGATTCATGTGTTTTTTTTTAGAAATTTGAGTACATTGGGATGGGGAAAAGAACAGGAAACCAAGTGGGCATCCAGAGTGTAGGGCAATAAAAATCAGTGGAGTCAAGTAAGGTGTACACTGGAAACCACCCAGACACCAAGAAGTTGACAAGCCAAGACTTTCATGGAATGAATAATGGTGACCACAGTGTAATATCATGGCTACTAGAATGATCTCAGATTCCGCAACGTGGACTAAGGTTGTGGGCTCAACAATGTAGCCCTGAGTTGGGGAAAATCTCAGTCCCCAAAGGATCCAAGACATTCTAGTTACTTTGGAGTAAGCAGCCTGTGTTATTACCTCAATCCACTGTTAACTTGTATGAGTTCACTGTCCTGGACTTATTCGTTCAATATTCCCTTCACAGTTATGTGCCGTTAGCGCTGTTGGTTTCTCTTTCTGTGTCTAGCAAATGATCTAAATCTATTTCCACCCACCCGCTCCCTCTTGTACTCCGAGAGTGGGATATTTCCACTAAAGAGAACCTGTCATTGTTAATTAGGGAGGAAAGCCTATGTGGCAATGTGCAGGTTTAAAAGAAAACTCCCCCACGGAGGTTCTCTGGAACACTTTGGATACACTGACAAGTTAATAAAAAGCTTGATTCGGTGACATTTTTAACACACCGGCATGGAAAGTATCACTGGAAATAAAGTGACTTTCAAGGGAAAAATTGTTTCACTGAATTCTGTGAAAAGCTGATTGCTCCTAAATCTCCTCTGTTTCCTAGCTTCTGAAGTGGTACATCAAAAAACAACTGGTAAGAGAGTTCAGTTCTCACTCAGGACCCACAACCTGACAACAGCTTCTTTGTGGCATTCGCCAGCGTCATTGTTAGAGAAACTCATTCATCCGGAGAAAGCAGGCTGAGTGTTCTGCCTTTACTCTTTCTAAACCTGTATTCTCATAGAGCTAACTTGGAGAGGGGGAAAAAGGAGAGGGGAAGAAAGAGGGGAGAGAGAGATCCACACTGAAACAGATGGATGTGTGCACGCTCTGGGTGGGAGCAAACAGAGTTAGGAGAACATTTAGTATTCACAGCTCTGAGAACACCAGGCTAAATATTGTTTGTTTCACATGTGTGAAGATCACTGGATTTACAAAAAGGTCTCTTTCTCTCTTTCATCACTCTCATGGAAAGAGTAGAAAGCTGTCACTACCTGCCTGAGTTTCATCAGTGTTCTAACAAGTTGCTTAATATACCAGACACATGATTGCCAAGCAGTTCAGTGATGAGTCTGTATATTATCACATGGCTGGTGATATGAGGGTGAAGATATTAATGAAGTGGCACATGAGCTCAATATGCATAGCAAGTAGTATGGTTAGCAATTGAACCTGAAAAGCAAAACTATTCAAACTTTTACAGTGGTCTATATCCATTCATATGGATAACTACCATCTACTGACATTTCAAATCATCCCATCTAAGTAATCTAAGGGAAGCCATTAAATCAAACTATGAGCATTTGTGTTTATTTTCATGAAGAAAATATATATAGCCAGGCTTACCATGGCCATGAATTTCAACAAATGACTGAAAAAAACAAACAAACAAACAAACAAACAGTATGGTACATTGATAGCAAAACTGGCTCCAATTTTTCCTTTCTTGTATCTATGCCCCTTTCATTGTGATATTTCAGCTCCCACCAAGAGGTGGAGTCCCTACCCCCACCTTGGGAATATGGGCCAAACTTGTGACTTGCTTTGGTCAACACAATGTGGAAGAAGTGATATTGTTCCATTTCCTAGCCTAGGTGGCAAGAAACCTTGCACACTTCTGCTTTCTCTCTTGGACTTCTTTTCCTCCATATGAGAATGAGTCTAAGCTAGCCTGGTGGAAGACGAAAGGCAGTGGGGAACAGGGCCTAGTCATCCCAGCTGAGACTTGCCAGCTGAACAGAGGTGTGTGAATGAGCCAAGCTGAAATAGACTGAGCCCAGCCCAAATCAGCAAAACCCAGATGACTCAGCCAATCAACAGACTTCTGAAAAAGTAGAGATGGTTATTGTTTTAAACTATTACATTAAGCAATAGTTAATTGACATAATCAGTGCATATTAACTTTCTCTTGGACCTGCTGTCTGATTTTCTTTGAAGTCATCCTGATTTCTTTCAGGTTTTGAAAATGTGCAATAGAAACTATTTTCATTACTGATGTAATATGCAGAAAAGGATATTGTTTTCTTTATTAACAACACTTTTTACTTTACTAAAGCCTCAGATCCCTGCATCATTCTGAGGAATGTCCATATTCATATGAAAGATTCTTTCTGGTCTAATTTTTTTGACTGTCTCAATTCCAAGAACCTTCACCCTCGTGGCTCTTCAACAACATCTCTCATTGCTTAAATTGCATCACCCCAGAAATTTTAACCTCCAATATCCCTTGGCCTCCTCTCATTTCTCACCACATCTGATTTTCAAGTTTCTTAAAACTCTGGTTCCTCCATTTTCTTGCAGTGTGTCAGCTCTCCCTTGATCTCATTTCTGTGGCAGACCCTACATTGGCTCAGTTAACTTCAATATCAAACCCCTCTACCTGAGCTGCCTTGTACCATAGAGGCTAGAAAATTAAGATCTTGAATTTTCAGTCTCCTTTGCAACAAGAGGTACAATAGGACACAGTTCTGTCCAAAGATGTTAGGGGAAGTTCCAATGGGAGGCTTCCCTTCCCATAGAGAACCTCAGTAAGAGAAAGCCCTAGACTCCTTCCTCCTCCTCCCGGCCTGGAACTCATGTGATGACGCACTTGTTTAGCAGTCATATTGCAACCACAGAGATCAAAGCCATGTGACAGGGATGAAAAAGAAGGGTATATTGATGGTACAGTGATGACATTGTGGAGTTATGACATGACCCAAGATCCCTTCTTCAGGATTTTTGTTGTATGAGAAAAATAATCTCTTACTTATTTAAGCTGTTACATGTGGTAGTGTTTTCTATTGCTCATGAATACATCGTATGGTTGTACTGATAAAACATCCTTCCCTATTTGGTCCTTATGTATTTAATATATCTTGCCTTCTATCACACTACCCTGTGCCATTCCAAAGTAGAATTCCTCCCACTGCTTACCTTTTCCTAGACCTGAATTACAAAGCTTATCTAGAGAAATTATACAAGCATGTATTCTTACCACTGTAAACTTATGATCCTCAGCTTTAGTTGGTAAAACACCCTGAGCTTCCCTCAATACTGGAATAAGTCTTCCCTCTCTTTACCTAAGAGCAGCAATTAGTATTTATCATTCTTCTCACTCTTTGCAATGTGACTTTGCAAAGTCCCCTGACCAATATCCTTTTGCACTTTATGTAGAGGCTATAATATGGAAACTCCCTGTTTCACTTTTCTTTCTCCTCTCCCTTCTTTTTTGAAAACTTATCTTCATCTATTCCAACCCTTATTTTTATCTTGCCAGCTCAGTGGAGAAGTACCCCTTCTTCTAACCACGGCTATTTCCTCTTCCTCTGTCCTAGTGGTCATCTTCCACTTGCACAGGGATCACTCTGCACAAGTCATTCTCCTTTCTTCTGTGTTTGTAACCACACCCCTTTTGGTGGTTCTGTCTCCTAAGTATGTAAAGGTAGTCACATCTCGACCATCTTCAGATAGCACCCTTTATCCATATCCCTCTAGCTATTGCTCTCTATCTCTCCACACTGCATTCATAGTCTATCTCCATAAAATGGTAGCTGCTACATCCTTGCGTTCTTCAAATCCTCTGAAGTTGTGGTTCTGAACCTACCACTTCATCGAAATTGCTCTGATTAGACTATACAAGGAACTCATGCAACTCAACAACAAAAAAACAAACAACCCAATTGAAAAATGGGCAGAGGACTTGAAGAGACACTTCTCCAAAGAGGACATACAAATGGCAAATAGACATATGAAAAAATGCTCAACATCACTAATCATCAGAGAAATGCAAATAAAAACCACAATGAGATATCGCCTCCCCCCAGTCAGAATGGCTATCATCAACAAGACAAATAGTAACAAGTGTTGGAGAGGCTGTGGAGAAAAAGGAACCCTCATACACTGTTGGTGGGAATGCAGACTGGTACAGCTGCTGTGGAAGGCAGTGTGGAGGTTCCTCAAAAAATTACGAATAGAATTGCCATATGACCCAGCAATCCCTCTCCTGCGTATCTACCAAAAAAATCTGAAAACATTTATAGATAAAGACACGTGTGCTCCAATGTTCATTGCACCTTTGTTCACGGTGGCCAAGACATGGAAACAACCAAAATGTCCTTCGATAGATGAATGGATAAAGAAGTTGTGGTATATATACACAATGGAATACTATTCGGCAGTCAGAAAAGATGATATAGGAACATTTGTGACAACATGGATGGATCTTGAGAGTGTAATGCTGAGCGAAATAAGTCAGACAGAAAAAGCAGAGAACCATGTGATTTCACTGATATGTGGTATATAAACCAAAAACAACAAAAGAACAAGACAAACAAATGAGAAACAGAAACTCATAGACACAGACAATAGTTTAGTGGTTACCAGAGGGTAAGGGGGGTTGGGGGTGGGGGGTGGGAGAGGAAGGTAAGGGGGATCAAATATATGGTGATGGAAGGAGAACTGACTCTGGGTGATGAACACACAATGGGATTTATAGATGATGTAATACAGAATTGTACACCTGAAATCTATGTAATTTTACTAACAATTGTCACCCCAATAAATTTAATAAAAAAAAAAAGAAATTGCTCTGATTAACATCAGCAGAAAACTTCTAATTGCATAATTCAATGCACGATTTTCAATCCTTATTTTCTTTCTCTGGCATTCCACACCACTGATCATTCTCTCCTTGAAGCTTTGTGTATTAGTCAGCTATTGCAGCATAACAAACTACCCCAAAATTCGGTGACTTAAAACAACAATCATTTATTATTTCAACACAGGTCTGTAGGTCAGATGGGGGTTGGTTGAGTTAGGCTGAGCTCAGTTCAGGGTGGTTAATCCTTCTGTGGTGACCAGTGAGCTACTTAGAGGCTAATCCTTCTCATGGCAGAGATGCAAGAGTATAGGCCCAATTGTACAAGCTGCTTTTCGAATCTTTGTGTCACATCTGCCATGTGATCAACCCCAGAGTCAGAGTAGGAAGGCACTGGAAATGTACTTAGTAATAGGAGTAGATACAGAGAGGGGTGAAAAAATTAAAGTCATTAATGCAATTTACCTACTCTATTACTTTGGGGATTTTTGGTGTGATTTAACTTCATAACTACTTTGTCTGTCGTTTTGGGAGGCTTTTCTGCTGCTCATCCCTTGGATATGAGTGTTTCCTAGTATTTAACCTCTGTGCTCCTTTTCCCCCCTCACTCTGCATATTCCATGCCCCATTTCCCACCCCCAAGTGATCTAACTACCCTCTCTACATTAAGGACTCCCAATTTTATATATACACATGTAACTTTTCTCTTGTCAAATGGAAACATTTGTAATTTTTCACACATATTTTATGCTTCCGTTGTTTTGAGTATGCTGTTACTTCTACCTGGCAGTTTCACCTTCCTTAACATCATTAGGTTCTACCCTTTTTTTGAGAATCAGCTCAGCTAAAGCATTACTTTGCCTTCTTCTCCTATCCCTCAAAGTTCAGGCTAGTGTTAGAATATAGCTGGCCATGAATAAATATTTATTGAAATAGTTATTTTAAATAAAAATAATATGTATTTAATTTCATCACAAAGTCTAAGACAAAATTATAGTCAAACACATAACACCAAAAATTGTTTTAGATTACCTTAGATGAAAGGTGACACAGAAACAGACTAAGTACTGGTTTTCCTTCTACTCTCTTCTTCAAGAGAGATTCACGATGTGATGTCTGATAGCTGGAGCAAATGATTCATTTTATTTGGACCTCAAATATAACCTTTAAAGGATAAGCTTTAAATAGTTGGGTGTTCTTTTTTTTCTTACTGAATGACATACTGTTTCTGGAGTTGACCTTTTCTATCTTCACTTCCATTTTATTTGTAAATGGCGAATGCTTTTTTTGGGGGGCGGGGGGAGCGGGAACACACTAAGTCCAATTGTGTCCTTGGTATCTAACATGAACATATATTATGTAATGCTCTGATATATAAAATATAATAGAATAAGTATAATTCAATCAAAACATTTTCACGTACCCTTCCCCTTCTCAAGTTGAGTTTTATTATTTAACTTTCTTACAAATAATTCACTGGGAAATTTACACATTGGCAGTTCCTGGGTCTCACAGCACAGTATGAATGCTATAAACCTCACAACTCATCAGGGACATAGACTGTGTTTAGTTAGAAGTAAACAAGGAACTACTGATAAGTATTTCAATAGCACCACTGCTTTGTTGATAAAATACTACCTGTTAGTAGAGTATCATAGGCGACTTCAAAAGGAAAAAAAATATTGGAATTGAACCATAAAACACTCTGAGTTCCATAACACTACTCTGCCTCACCAAACACCCCTCTTAGCTCTCATCCATTCATTAAACACACACGCAAACACACACACACACATATGTATATATATATATATAAAATCAGGCATTGATCTCTGCTCTAGAAATACAATGGGGAGCAGGATAGACCAGTTCCCTGCCCTCATGGGGTTTACACTTCAGTGAGAGATACAAGACAAGCGTGTTGGCAGTTACGATAAACCCTAGAAGGAATGGGATAAAAACAAAGGAGAAAGAAGAAGAAAAATGTCTTCCCATAGTCTGTAAGAAAGAAAGAATAAATATCAAAGAACCAGTAGAGGGTATTAGCAATTCTGTTATAAGAGAAGCAAAGAATGGCTGGCATTGCAAGTGTGTTCTTATGTTAGGTGGCAAGAAATGAAAGGAGGCCTCATACAATAGATTCTGTTTCTTGGTGAAGAGAGAAGCAATATGCTTATAGTGACTGGAATATTCTGGAATCAGGGGGTTGGAGAGTGGCAGAATGTTTGTAATGGCCATGGTGGAGAACCAGAGCTGAGCAGACCAGAGAATCATCAGAGGTTTCCCCTGCTGTCCTGAAAACCCAGAATTACAGAGGCCCAAGTTTGTCCGTTAAGGGACTTTTACTTCGAGCCTGGATTGAAGTAGAGCAAAGGCAGATGAGTTGAATCAATTCAAGTATTTACCTGCATCAAATTTTTAGCCAACAAAGAATCAAAAAAAGAAAATCATAGCTTTCTCTACTTTGTGATGATTCCTGAAAGAAATAGCTAAAAACCACATTCCAAAATGACTCTAGGAGAATTGCCTCTAGTGAAAAGCCCCTAAGGAAGGCCTACTTCACATCTGAACAAATTCCTGCCACACTGACCTGATGCCTTCAGTGTAATGACTGGCAATCTCCAGGCTCTTAGTACTCTATTCCATGAAACATTAACTAAGGGTGCAGCAGAGATAAGACTCTGTGGGCAGAAAACCCTGTATAAATAGCTGTTATTGTTCTCCACACCATTGTCTGTTTCTAGGAAGAGATACTTAAGGCTTGAACATTTGATTCAGTGCTGATTCCTAGCTTTTATACCTTGGAATTAAGGAATAGGAAACTTGTTTAATCATGTTGCTTCAGCACATTGTTTAACATCTGTACCATTCATGTCTTTACCTAAGGAGGATAGAATATCATGATTGTTACAATTTGAAATCTATCTACAGTACCT
This sequence comes from Rhinolophus sinicus, assembly GCF_057876585.1. Classification (NCBI taxonomy): domain Eukaryota; kingdom Metazoa; phylum Chordata; class Mammalia; order Chiroptera; family Rhinolophidae; genus Rhinolophus; species Rhinolophus sinicus. The sequence goes on along the minus strand of NC_142518.1, from coordinate 28,507,433 downwards.
CAGTGCCGACTGAAATCCATCTGTATACATTTATATTTGATTATGCATTTGCAAACCAGGGCTACATCATGTACTGAATAAACATACATGATTAGTGCTAGCACTTAGGAAATGCTTTCTTCTGTGGAAACCATGACACAAGTGTTCATTTTGTTCATATTCAGTGTTATTTTCTTCCCATAAAAAAGTTGCTGTGTTTCAAAATTAACCACTTTAAAGGTTCTCATTGGGCCTATGAATAAATATGTATAATGTGCTTTGACTGTAAAGAGGGTCATTAGCATATAAACTTGGACAATGAATGATTTCCTCTGATAAGGCTGCAGATTTTTGATGAGCAAAATAGCTAAACTTAATGAAGCATTTTATACTTGTAAATACCTCACTCCAGTCCTTCAAAATCATCAAGAAATGTCCTCATGAGACATGGTTTAGAAGAATCAGAGAAATTAAGAGCTGGGTGAGACTTAATGGGTCTCCTTGCACCTGTTCTTTCCCTGAATCAGTACAGAACTGATTCATACATTTATTATTTAAGCAGTTTATAGTTCCCTTCAGTGCAATAAAGCACTATAATAGACAACAGGGTCAGATCACAGACCCTGAATCAAAAGGTCAGCATTTCTTTCCACTAAAAGACAGACACTAAATTAGAAACAGATTTTTTTTCTCTGTGATGGAAAGAAATACAGGCATACCTCAGAGATATTGCGGGTTCAGTTCCAGACTTTTTGTTGGTGGAGGGTCTTGCCTTCAATTTGTAAAAAATGCATCATCTGTGAAGTGCAATAAAGCAAAGCTCAATAAAATGAGGTGTGCCTGTATTCTGAGTCTTGAGATTTGTTTCAAGTTTGTAATTTGTGGATGAGATGGGGCAGGGTTGCTCATAACCTGAGTAGAATTTTCAGTTAAACCAATAGTTCAAAAACTACCACCTTCGCCAGAAATGGCAAGAGCAGGGGGACCAAAACACACAAAATAAATGAATCCTTCAAACATCAGCCCAAAATATTCCTATTGTTGTGTAATTATGTGAACAAGCAGACCATACCAGAGACATAAATGTAATTTCACCCTTAGCAACATGAACGAGTACAGGAAAAAGAGGGAAGGATAGAAGATAGGTATCTCATAAAATCTATAAGCCTGGAGGAAAGGGATCAACCTATATAGAAAAGTCTTTTCCTTCTCTGGTGCCTGCTTACTTTCCCCTAGCCAAAGTGCTAATCGTAGTACAGTACACCAGGCTTTGTACTCAGTTATCTCTTTTCACCTATACCCCCAGACCACCCTCTATACCAAAAAGCCGGGGAAATACACGATGTCAAAATCATAGAATCTGATATAAATGAAAAAAATAAAAAAACACTGTCCCGTAGCTGTGACACCAATACAAAGCCTCTTGTACTCCTAGTAATCCACCCCTTTCCTGGTTTCAATGCCCACAGCAGGATACGAAGGAGGCACTGAGTAGGAGAGGATTCTCCTTTCTCCTTAGATTTTGGCCTCAAAAATATTTTATTTTCAATCATCCAACTCTCTGACCCTTACTCTCTTTCTTCCTATCTCATGTCTTCTAAAATCCTCACTACAGTAATTCTCTGATCCCATTTAGACCTCGAATGCAATAACCCTATGGCTTTTTCACTTCTCATCACTACTTAGCCGGCTCACCCAGGTTAGGATCCATGATTTATCAGCACAATCCCTCCTCTGAAAATGCCTTTAAATCCCATGAGCCTCTCTTTCTTAGTTAAAATCACCTGGGGAAATCCCAACCGGAGTTAATCTTACTCTCCTGCACATGTTTTCAAGAGCCCACGGCCTCAATGATTGGTTTCACTTTGAAATGACCACAAAGCCCAATTGAGCTGCCTGAAGCCTTACCGTATTTTCCTAATTAATTCCCTTCTTCACTCTCTGAGAAAACACATTGACCCTTCTCAACTAACTTCCAATTTCTAATCTAACTTCTAGTCTAATTTCCAAGTTCTCATCTAACTTCTTTACATCATTCAAAAATGATTGCTTAAACATTTCTTCAGAGGAGCCTTCCCTTATCACCTCATCTAAAATAGCCTCTCCCCAGGCATACTTTAATCCCTCACTTTGCTTAAGCCATCTTTGTAATACTGACAATTACCTGACACCACATACACTCATATACATATACATATACACATACACATGCATATACAATACATATATATACATATATACATATTATATGTATATGTATAAAAATATACAGTATTTGCGTATTGGCTGCCTTTCCCCACTAGCTCATAATTTCCATAGAGACAGGGAATTTTTCCTGTTCACCCTCATCTAACACAATATTGACATTTTGTGCAAAATAATTCTGTTGTGGGGGGATCGTCTTGTGCATTGTAGGATGTTTAGCAGCATCTGTGGCCTGTACTCATCATATGAACCCACCCAAGTTGTGGCAATCAAAAATGATTCCAGACATTGCCAAATGTCCCCAGGGACCAGGAGGGGGCAAAGCTGCTCCTGATTTAGAACCATTGCTCTAACAGAATGCCTGGCACATAGTGTGTGCTAAGTAAACATTTGTTGAATAAATGAGTGAATTAATGACCAAATGTCATGCAGGTGGCATGCGGGGTCTCTGGTCCCTCTCCCCGCACAAGAACGCAGGATATGGTGAGGCCAAAAAGGAACATCCACAGAGCCATAGATAGGGGCGTCATACCACTATAGTCTCACTGGCGGCTGAGTTGGAGACACAGGAAGCAGGAGCCACATGATCTGCAATCCACACTCTGCCCTTGCTAGCTCAGCCACCATCTTCTTGCTAGCCCCCATTTTTCTGGTAGCATAGCCACGGCAGTTATATTCGTGGCCAATAGCTCACTGGTTACAGCTGACAGCCAACTAGCCACAGCTGGTGGCCATCCAATCACAGTTGATGGCCATTTACTGCCTGAGCCAGCACCTTTCCACGTGAGGCCGAGAGCCTGGAAACTGCTCTCTGGGACTCGGTCCACACAACAAACCATAGGCTACAAAAAGACCCAAGAAGTAATATAATTTATTGTTCTAACTTCCAGCAGAACTGTGTTTAAACCTTACCTGAAAAAAAAGTGCATTTACCTTGTTTTAATGACATCTAGAGGGGAAAAATTGGATTTTGCACCAAGGTTTTCTCAATTCTGACTGCATGTTATAATCATGTGGGGAAGCTTTTGCAAAACTACTGATGCCAGGTCCCTCTCCAGAACAACAAAATCAGTCTGGGGGGTAGGCTCCAGCATAGATTTTTATTTTTAATGAGGTAATATTGGTTGATAACATTATGTAAGTTTCAGATGTAAAACATTATAATTCGATATCTGTATACACACATGCAAACTAAAACCATAATGAGATAGCATACGTATTTTTAAAAACCTCCCCCTGTGATTCTGATTTGCAGCCAGGATTCAAATCCTGTTTTTTTCAATCCTCTAAAAACTAATGCCATAGTATAGCAATCCTCATAGTTAGGACATTTCTCCTCCCATATCCACATTTTCAATCAGTGCCTTTAAAATGGAAGAAAGTATATCTCAGCATAGTAACTTTCTGCCCCATTTATATCTTCTATTACCTGCCCCATTGTTGATCCATGCTCATCCCAATTAAGGCAATTTAAACATTAGCATTTTACTCTTGATCATTAGTTCTGGTAATTAGAAAAATCGTATCACTTTGCAATTTTATTTTGTAGTAGTGGTTTGAGTTATGGAAGAAAACTCATTCTGTCATTCTGGGAACAGATATTACAAAGGCCTTGAAATAGTGGTGTGAAAGTCTTGAGCTATACTAGAAAAAAAAAAGGATTATACAAACAGATGCCTGAAACAGAATGTATAGGGAAGCAGGGTTAGCATTACAAATTGGAGAGTTCCATCAATATTTACATAACATATGATGGTCTACTAGTGAGAACATTAATAACTGTGATTTGAAGTGCCTTATTCAACTACAGTAGTTCCTCCTTATCCATGGGGAATGCATTCCAAGACCCCCAGTGGATGCCTGAAACCACGAATAGTACCTATATATATGTAGTATGTTTTTTCTATACATACATACCTATGATAAATTTTAATTTATAAATTAGACTCAGAGATTAACGACAAAAATTAATAATAAAATAGACCAGTCATAAAAATGTACTGTAATAAAAGTTATGTGAATGGTGTCTCTCTCTCTCTGTCTCTCTCTCTCTCTCTCTCTCTCTCTCTCTCTCTCACTCTCTGCCTTTCTACACATGTCAGTTACATAAAAATGTATTCATTATATTGTTCAAATCTCCTGTATCCTTTCTGATGTATGTTTTTGCCAGCTTGTCATGTCGTCTATTGAGAGAGTGGTATTGAAATTTCTCATATGATTATGAATTTATCTATTTTATCTTTTAATTCTATTAATTTTTACTTCTCATATTTTGAAGAAATTTAAGCACATACAAATATAAGACTGTTACGTCTGCCTTGTGAATTGACACTTTTATCATGTAATGTGTCTCCGTTCCTCTAGTAATACTTTGTGCCTTAGAGCCTACTTTATCTGATACTTATATATATTCCAGATTTGGGTAACGTTGCATGGTATATCTTTTTCATTCTTTTACTTTCCACTTTTCTGTATCTGATATTTTTTTTCCCTTGCTATTTTTTTTAATTAAAATTTATTGAGGTGACAATGGTTAGTAAAATTGCATAGGTTTCAAGTGTACAATTCTGTATTACATCATCTACATATCACATTGTGTGTTCACCACTGTCATTGTGTGTTCACCACTGTCAGTTTTCCTTCCATCACCATATATTTTACCCTGTTTAACCTCTTCTAGAACCTTCCACACCCCTTACCCTCTGGTAACCACTAAACTATTGTCTACGTCTATGAGTTTTTGTTTCCTCATTTGTTTGTCTTGTTTTTTTTTCTTGTTTTCAGTTTTATATGCCATATATCGGTGAAATCATATGGTTCTTGACTTTTTCTGTCTGACTTATTTCACTTAGCATAATAATCTCAAGATCCATCCACGTTGTCACAAATGGCACTATTTCATCTTTTCTTATGGCAGAATAGTATTCCATTGTGCATATGTACCACATCTTCTTTATCCAATCATCTATCAAAGGACACTTTGGTTTTTTCCATGTCTTGGTCACCATAAATAAAGCTGCAACGAACATCAGAGCACATATATCTTTACAGATAAATGTCTTCAGATTTTTTTGGGTAGATACCCAGAAGAGGGATTGCTGGGTCATATGGCAATTCTATTCTTAATTTTTTGAAGAATCTCCACACTGCCTTCCATAGTGGCTGCACCAGTCTGCATTCCCACCAACAGTGTATGAGAGTTCCTTTTTCTCCACAGCCTCTCCAACACTTGTTACTATTTGTCTTGATGATAGCCATTCTAATTTGTGTGAGGTGATATCCCATTGTAGTTTTTATTTGCATTTCTCTGATGATTAGTGATACTGAACATTTTTTTCATATGTCTATTTGCCATTTGTATGTCCTCTTTGGAGAAATGTCTCTTCAGGTCCTCTGCCCATTTTTCAATTGGATTGTTTGTTTTTTTGTTGTTGAGTTGTATGAGTTCCTTATATATTTTAGATATTAGTCCCTTATCAGAGGTGTTGTTTACAAATATCTTCCCCCATTTAGTTGGTTGCCTCTTTATTTCTTAAAGTGTACTTCTGATGGAGACTAATTTTCTCATTATTTACTTTAAATTTTTGTTATTTCATCTTCATTTTGAAGGTTATGTTTGTTGGGTATACATTCTAATTTCACAGAATTTTCCTTCAGTATTCAAAGGTGTAAAAACACATTGTCATTGAAGGCAAAAACATTATCTTTGGGTTTCCACTGTTTCTGTGTGGAGTCAGATGTCAGTCTTCTTGTTTGACTTTTGAAAGTAATTTGTCTTCTTTTGGGGGCAATGCTGCTTTATTTTTCTCTTTCCTTTGGTTTTGAGCCATTTTACTGTGATGTGGCAAAATACAATTTTTATTTTATTCTTTCTGCTTGGGGAATCTTAGGGATTTTTGGATCTGTGGCTTGATATCTGTGCTAGGTGTTCTCTGCCTCTACCATGTTCCACCTCATTCTCTGCCTTGGGAAGCTGACCCAAGGATTAGATTATAGTAATAGGTCCCATGCTCTCTGGTTTCCAGTTGGGTTCAACCAACTAGGAACATCAGTAGATCAGAAGGAGGGAGAAGAGGTCAGGGTAAATATGCCTCTGGTTCCATTTGCAGAAGGCACCTTGGGTTTTATGTACCCCTCCATAAACGGTCACTGTTCCTTTCAAAGAGGCCTTCTCCACATGACTGCTTAAGCCTCTGTTTCCCCTCAAACTTCTGGGCCTAGAAGTAGTGACAGCTCCTGTGTTGCTAATCCCAAATTCTTATAATATTACTTGTCATTCACCTGCCCACACCTTTGTAATTAGTCCTTTTGTAAATGAGCCCCTTCAATTTATGCCAATTTAAGTGTGCCATCTGCTTATCTTGGCAACCTGTACTAATACCAGAAGCAGCCTGTGATGGTTAATTTTGTGCCAACTTGGCTGGGTTGTGGTGCCCCGATATTTGGTCAAACATTATTTTGAATGTTTCTTTGAGGGTATTTTTGGATGAGATGTATATGTAAATCAGTGGACTTTGAGTAAAGCAGATCGCCCTCCATAATGTGGGTGGAGGGTAATCTAATCAGTTGAAAGCCTGACTGGAACAAAAGGCTGACTGACTTCCCTCAAGCAAAATGGAATTCTCGGGGGGTGGGGGGTGGGGGGTGGGAGATGAGGGTAAGGGGGATCAAATATATGATGATGGAAGGAGAACTGACTCTGGGTGGTGAACACACAGTGGGATTTATAGATGATGTAATACAGAATTGTACACCTGAAATCTACGTAATTTTATTAACAATTGTCACCCCGATAAATTTTAAAAAATAAAAATAAAAAGGAATTTTCCAGCAGATGGCCTGCTGACTTCATCTGCAACATGGGCTCTTCCTGGTTCTACAGCAGACTGCATTTAGACTTGAACTGCATCTTTCCTGAGTCTTCTGCCTCCTGGCCTTCCCCATCAGATTCTTGGCTCACTAAGCTTCCACAACTGTGTGAGCCAATTCCTTAAGGTAAATCCATATATCTATATATATCTATACCTTTCTATCTATCTATCTATCTATCTATCTATCTATCTATCTATCTATCTATCTATCTATCTATCATCTATCTATATTGCCTACTGGTTCTGTTTCTTTTCTTTTTTTATTTATTGGGGTGACATTTGTTAGTAAAATTACATAGATTTTAGGTGTACAATTCTGTATTACGTCATCTATAAATCCCATCCAGAGTCAGTTCTCCTTCCATCACCATATATTTGATCCCCCTTACCCTCATCTCCCACCCCCCAACCCCCTTACCCTCTGGTAACCACTAAACTATTGTCTGTGTCTATGAGTTTTTGTTTCTCATTTGTTTGTCTTGTTCTTTTGTTGTTTTTCGTTTATATACCACATATCAGTGAAATCATATGGTTCTCTGCTTTTTCTGTCTGACTTATTTCGCTTAGCATTATACTCTCAAGATCCATCCATGTTGTCACAAATGTTCCTATATCATCTTTTCTTACTGCCGAATAGTATTCCAATGTGTATATATACCACAACTTCTTTATCCATTCGTCTATCAAAGGACATTTTGGTTGTTTGGTTCCAATGAACATTGGAGCACACGTTGTCTTTATGGATAAATGTTTTCAGATTTTTTGGGTAGATACCCAGGAGAGGGATAGCTGGGTCATATGGTAATTCTATTCGTAATTTTTTGAGGAACCTCCACACTGCCTTCCATAGCAGCTGCACCAGTCTGCATTCCCACCAACAGTGTATGAGGGTTCCTTTTTCTCCACAGCCTCTCCAACACTTGTTACTATTTGTCTTGTTGATGATAGCCATTCTGACTGGGGTGAGGTGCTATCTCATTGTGGTTTTTATTTGCGTTTCTCTGATGATTAGTGATGTTGAGCATTTTTTCATATGTCTATTTGCCATTTGTATGTCCTCTTTGGAGAAATATCTCTTCAGGTCGTCTGCCCATTTTTCAATGGGGTTGTTTGTTTGTTTTTTGTTGTTGTTGTTGAGTTGCATGAGTTCATTGTATATTTTGGATATTAACCCCTTATCGGAGGCACCGTTTGCAAAAATCTTCTCCCATTCAGTTGGTTGCCTCTTTATTTTGTCGAAGGTTCCTTTTGCTGTGCAGAAGCTTTTAAGTTTCATATAGTCCCATTCATTTATTTTAGCTTTTACTTCCATTGCCTTTGGAGTCAAATTCATAAAATGCTCTTTGAACCCAAGGTCCATAAGTTTAGTACCTATGTTTTCTTCTATGCAGTTTATTGTATCAGGTCTTATGCTTAAGTCTTTCATCCATTTTGAATTAATTTTGGTACATGGTGACAGATAGCAGTCCAGTTTCATTCTTTTGCACGTGGCTATCCAATTCTCCCAGCACCATTTATTGAAGAGGCTGTCTTTTCTCCATTGTATGTTTTTTGCTTCTTTGTCAAAAATTGTCTGTCCATATTTATGTGGTTTTATTTCTGGATTCTCAATTCTATTCCATTGGTCTATGTGTCTGTTTTTCTGCCAATACCATGCTGTTTTGATTACTGTAGCCCTGTAGTACAAGCCAAAGTCAGGGAGTGTGATACCTCCAGCACTGTTCTTTTTTCTTAAGATTGCTTTGGCTATTTGGGGTCTTTTGTGGTTCCAAACAAATCTGATGATTTTTTGTTCTACTGCTTTAAAAAATGCCATTGAGATTTTGATGGGGACTGCATTAAATCTGTATATTGCTTTGGATAATATGGCCATTTTAACTGTGTTGATTCTTCCAATCCATGAGCACGGAATGTCTTTCCATTTCTTTGTGTCTTCTTCAATTTCTTTTAAAAATGTCTTATAGTTTTCAGCATATAGGTCTTTCTGGTTCTGTTTCTTTGAAGCACCCTGACTAATATAGGATGTTAGGAAGTAAACCCTGAGGAAGTAGATCTTCAAATGTAACTCTTGTTCATATACTCAACAAGCACATGGATAATCTTCTTGCTGAGAAGCAATGGGGCATGAATAATTCATGGCGTGAAGTGACATCATGATTACTCATATTGTCACCAGAAGATGAAATGGAAGTGAGATCAAGTGGCTGTAGCACTTAGTTTCGATGGCAACAAAAGTGCAATAAAGATTGTAGAGTCATCTGGCATCTCATAATAACTTTAAAAAACACAGTTAGAAAAAATGTACATAAATTAAGAGCTTTGACTATAAGAACATGCATTAAAAAATTAGAAGGCCTCCATGGTGGGTTTGAAGGAATCTCTCAACCTCCAAAATTGTATAACATGACATTGATCCATCATCGCATTGGTGATGTTACATTGCCAATCACAGGGCCCATATAAATGTAACAGATGATCAGTTTAAAACATGCTCCTTGAGATTTAGAGGCAACCCATCAGTACTGTGTCATTCTAATGTAAGAACAAGTTGGTCATATAACTACTTGAAATCAAAAACATTAGCCATGATCAGTGTCCTTTATATAAGATGGAGTGAAAGGCAAGAAAGAATCAAGTAACAAAAAAGAGCTGTAATAGTTCCTGCCTCTGTAACTGGTCAAGAGGGTGAATATTCAGGGGCAAAAGAAGTATACTGTATCATGTTTCTGAACTATTCCTTCTGGATCTTCCATACCCACCTCCCAAATACACATAAATAAATCCTTGATGAATTATTACATTTGTAGTGTTCTGTCTGCTTCCTGTAGAGACTATGATTAATAAAGTTCTTTTCATCATTTTTTGAAGATCTTCAGCTATTATTTCATCAAATATTGCTTCTGTCCATTGTCTCTCATCTCCTTCTGGAACTCCAATTATGGTATGTTAGACATTCTCATGGTATTCCTTGTGTCCCTATGCTTTCTCACATATTTTACATTCATTTATGCCTCATTATGAATATTTCCTTATGGCCTATTTTCAAAATTTCACTAATTAACTCTTCAGCTTTGCCCAAACTATTAGGTTGGTGCAAATGTAATTGCGGTTTTTGCAATTATTTTTAACCTTTTCAACCGCAATTACATTTGCACCAACTTAATACTGTGGAACCCATCCTTTAAGTTTTTAATTTTGGTTACACTATTTCCCACTTTTTTTTTTTTTAAGGAGGGCGTAGCTCACAGTGACCCATGTGGGGATTGAACTGGCAACCTTGGTGCTACCAGCACCATGCTCTAACCAACTGAGCTAACCGGTCACCCCTATTTCCCACTTCTAGAAATTCCATTTGGATACTTTTTATAGCTTCCAGTTCTTTCCAGTTCTCAATCTTGTCTCCTTAAATACATTAAGCACAGTTATTTTAAAGTCTATTTCTCAGAATTCCACCATCTAGATCGCTGGCTAAGCTGTTTTCATTATCTGTGGATTATGATAATGTTGTTTTTTCTTTTCATGCATCTAGTTATATTTTATTGTGCACCTGATGATGTATGTGAACAATTGTATATCTACTTTGAGGCCTAGCATGATGTTTTCCTCCTCCAGAAAGAATTTACATTTACATCTGAAAGATGGCCAGAGGCATTAGCAATGCTACCGTTTTTCCCTTAAAATAAAACCTAGCTGGACAATCAGCTCTAATGTGTCTTTTGGAGCAAAAGTTAATATAAGACCCGGTCTTATTTTACTATAATATAAGACCGGGTCATAATATAATATAATATGATATAATATAATATAATATAATATAATACCGGGTCTTATAATATAATATGGTATGATATGATATAATATAATATTATAATACCGGGTCTTATATAAGGCCAGGTCTTATATTAATTTTTGCTCCAAAAGATGCATTAGAGCTGATTGTCCGGCTAGGTCTTATTTTCAGGGAAACACAGTAGATCGCCTTACTTCAATTTCAAGGATTGAAGTGATTTAAAATTGAGCTTCAATCCCAGCAAGGTCAAACTTTGCTGGTTTACACCCTTACCATGGAGAATGTGGTCCTTGGAGTCTTAACAGAGTATGATTCTGACTAGAGACCTCTTCTTTTTTATTCCTTGGCCCACCAGCAAAAGCCTTTGAATTTTCTCACAACCAGGTGAAAAGTTGTCCCAAATGTCCTGCTCCTTCTAAGTTTCATTCTTCTCCTTAAATTTGCATCTTGAAAAATGGGATGATGGTAACAGAACCAAACCTGCTGGGTAGTTGTGGATTTAAAGGAGGAAATCCTTGGGATCATCTGGAACTTACTATTTTTAAATAAATGCAACCATTGTTCGGCTAAAATGGATAATTTTAGGGTATTTTTACCTTCTCTCCTATAAAATAAAATATTTTTTACATAGTCATTGAGGAGGAGGGGTGTAGGAACATCTACTTTAGGAGTTATGTATAAGGCATCTCATTTGATCCTTACAACCAACCATGAAACAGGTATAATTTTAAGTTTTCATGTGAGAAAACTGAGGCTGTGGGAGGTTAATTTTTCCAAGTAACATAGCTAGTAAGTGGACAAATCAAAGTGGCTTGCTCACCACTGCATTAACTACACTTATTTGCTGGATGATGATGAACAAAGATGTGTAAATAACCACAGAACCGAGCACTCAACCAATCATGTGGGGTTTGACTGACACCAGGTCACCCCATCGGATCTACACTGGCACAAGTCCCAGCTTTTTAACACCCATCCCTTGTTTTCAGAAAGGTCGGAGGCAGCGGGGAGAGGCCTCCCACCGTCCGGAAGCCTGCCGCTGTCCCAGGAAGGCGGAGCCGCTGCGACACAAAGGCGAGTCCTACGTGGGTACCGCCCCAGGACATAAACAGGGGCGAGTTCTCCCGGGAGGCCAGTGCGCGGCCGCGGAGCTCGACCCGCCCATCGCTCCGCCCCCCCCGGGAGAGTCGGCGCCACCATGGAGGAGTACCATCGCCACTGCGACGAGGTACCGCCCCTCAGCCGCCTCCGAGAGACCCCCGCCTCCCAGCCCCCCCACCCCACCTCGCCGCAGGGTCTCAGCTAGCTGATCTCCAGGCGCCAGGCAGCCCTAATAATTGGGGTGCAGCGTCCTCTGAGCTTGGGTCCTCTGCTCCGGGCCAGGGATCCGCCCCGCCCGTCTCCCTCCCACCCCAAAGATCGGAGGGTGGGCTGAGAATGGGTGGGGGGCAGGGATGGCTGAGAGCGCCTGGGGCCGCAGTGGGGTCGGGGCCGAAAGGGTGGAAGGCCTGACTTGGATGTATGGGGTGTGGCTGGGGTGGTGGGTGCCGCCCGCCTGCAGGGCAGGCCTTGGAAACCAGTTTTCCCAGCTGTTTCCTTCGTCCCTTGGCGTCCCCAAAGCAGGTGTGGCCTCCCTGCGTGCGAGGCCTTGATGGCAGAGCCGCATCAGCTCCCTGACACTCTTAGCCTGGTTTGGCCGAAAGGAGGTGCTTTATGGATTATGTACCCTTGCTTACTGACTCAGGCTTCCCACATCCTCACCAGAACCTCATGATGTCAGTTATCTTACTCTTACTGATGGGGACTCTGACTTTCATGGTGGCTAAGTGACTTGCCCAAAGTTTAAAAGACCAGGAATGGCAGATGCTCCATTTGAACCCAGGCCTCTGACCGCACCACTACAACTCTGGCTTCATGTGAACTAGTAGGAGGATGAGGCCTATTGGATCCCAGCATATCCTGTGACAGGCCTGCAAAGGCAGAATAGACAAAGACGTTTTCTGTCCAGTGGTAGCCACAGGTGAATGGTGTGGTGAAAAAAGGTAGGCACGTGGTGGAGGCACAGCAGAAAATGATACATTACTAGCCTGGAAGAAAAGGGTTTCTGGTCCACCCATCTTGAGGATGTGGGCTTCTGCAGAAGGTAAAACCACATTTAAATGAATCAGTTCTGTGATGCAGGTAGCATACATACCTACACGTTAGTGATATTCTTATTTTAGAAATTGAGCCACAAGCAATTTCACCCTCAGGCATATCCCCCAGCAAGTGCTAGTCTCCTGACTCCGAAGAGAGTTCTGTATGGCTGTACTTCCCAAATAGAATATTTAAAAAGAAATAAAATTACATGTGTTACCATAGCCACCCAGTACATCCTGATTTTTTGTGACCTTCCAAATCAAAGTGAAATGGGCATCCTTTAATTTGTAGACCACTTTTGAAAATAGATGAGGACCTTAATGTAAGGTAAAATGATCATTTTAATAAGGTCAAAATGTGAGAACTGTGTTCATAATATTTCTAATTATTCAGGGTATTTTTATTCCTTTGTTGTTGGGGAATTCTGTGGCGTAATTGAGTTGAAAATGTTTTACATTGATATTTAAGACGATACTTATTTTCAGAATTTACTTGCTTTTGAACTAGTCTTAAGTTGTATAGTGGGATTTACCAAAAATGATGTCATAAAGCACCTGAAAATGTCTCCATGGAAACAAATCATGTATTACCTGAAGAATTTTGGTGTAGATTTCAATCTTATCACATAGCCTAGGTCTCTCCTCTAGAACACTTACATGTCATTAATAGTCGCTTTGAACTCAGCAGTCTATCAGGTCACTCCAAAGGAAAGACTAAGTTGCCAGACCTATTATATAGTATTAAAGTGACATTAATTTAGAATGATCAAATATTTTCATAATCTTTTATTCAGGAAAGCTACATTTTTACCTAGTATTAGTTAAAAACAAAATTGAATTAATCTATGAAGCGTTCTGTTCTCATGAACCATGTCCTTCTCACTTTACTGCAGCCATCTCCTATATACTGATAACAAATCTTTATACTCACCTTCTGCTGTGTCCTGGGCTTTACAATGCAATGATTCTCAATCTAGGGCATTCATCAAAATCACCAGTAAAGCACTTAAAAAAAAAAAGGTGGTTGCACAGGCTCTGTCCTAGACCTAATGAATCAAAATCTACAGGGAGGTAAGTGGGGAAAGCATTCTGTAATTTTAAGTGTTCGAAGTAGGATTAGCAGCCTCAGCAGACCGGATGTCCCCTATCACTATGGTCTCCTGTCACTAATACCTGTCTAGGCCAGCCTAGGGGATTCTCTGTATCATCATGACTACAAATAAAAGGAAGTCTGTTGAAAGCAGCTTTATCTTTTGTTTCCACCCTTTAGGTTCGCTTCAATGCGGAAGAAGCCCACAATATTGTTAAAGAGGTGAGTTATATATATTGTTCATTTTGAAGCTGCTGCATTGATTGCAGGTTTTTTTTATTCTTTTATTTATTGGAGTGACAATTGTTAGTAAAATTACATAGATTTCAGGTGTACAATTCTGTATTACATCATCTATAAATCCCATTGTGTGTTCACCACCCAGAGTCAGTTCTCCTTCTGTCACCATGTATTTGATCCCCTTTACCCTCATCTCCTACCACCCTTGCCGTCTGGTAACCACTACCTATTGTCTGTGTCTATGAGTTTTTCTTAAGAACACTTTTAATAGTCCTGAATCATGTTTAACTGCACCAAATTCTAGAAAATAATGAGCTGGCCCTACCTGCCTTTAGTCTGGGCTGGATTGGCTTGCTCTGTGGGCATTAGCAACTTGTCAGTCTGTCCTGAGACAGTGCCTCACCTTCCTGAATGTTCTGGGTCACAAACTCACCCAGAACTCAATCAGGGCTAGCCTTGTACAACTAGGATCAACTTGAGGCCTAGAGAAGCACCTGAAAATCCTACCGTATTTTAATAGTTCACAATTATGTATTAGAACTATGTAGCCCAGGAATATTTGATTTTTAAAACAATGCAAATGTTTTTAATACCTTGACAATACAAAAGCACAAATGAAGGTAATTGGGAGGTGGAAGAGGGGATGGTGATCATGGGAAGGGCAGGAGTGATAACAACCTTATTTTTCAAAGTGGAAAGTCAAGAGGGACTGTCCTTGGTCGATGGAACATGAAGAAAAGGATGCTGGAATATTTGAGAAGTCTTTTAATAGTATCTTCTTTACTCACATTCTGAGCCAAATGAAAAGACAAGAGTCACTAGACAGAGAACAAAATATCACCTTTGTTATTGGTAAACACTGGGTTGGAGATTGGAGTTTGTTTTGCTAACTCCCTGCCTGTTCAGTTCAGACCTTGCAAGAGGCATCCATGGAAAAGACTGAGTCAGCAAAGACACACTTAGCCAGGCTGATGCCTTTCCTTGGTCTGGGTAGAGAGGGAAGGAGAAATCAAATACCCACGTCCAAGGCATTTGGGAGATTGGCTCTCCCAAACGAGAATGGTGGAACAACTGTTGTCAGTCACCAACCAGGTAACTCACTCCACCTCCATGAGGAGGAATCATAATAGGTGGGACAAAAGGCCAGGAATGTTAAGGAAAAATCCTCTGTGTGGAAGGAAATGCCAGGTGTGGAAGAGAAACATGCTCCTAATGGGACAAATATATTCAAGTGAAAATAGCCAATTCAATATATTGAGGGAAAGGGGGAAGAAGGTGGCAGGTGGTCTGAGGGAACTGAATTTTCATCTCTCTTAGCAAGAGCTCTAGGAATGTTGTCTATAATTCATAAATCAAGAAGTAGTGATAAAACACTATTTGGAGATACTTAAGTAACCCTTAGAAGAAATGAAAACAGTTGTACGTTGAAGTTGTTTCCTCTAGGGAGTGGGGCTGGGGATGGGAAAGGGCGAGGAGGGGATTCTTGCTTTTCATTGTAAGTTCTTCTCTTTCCATTGGATTTTTTTAAATGATGTACATGTGTTACTTTGATGTTTTATTAAATTAAAAAAGCCATGCTTCTGAAACTGGGATACGCATACTTGGTGGTGGCTACGTGGGGCTAGGAGCCACTGGGAGCGTTTTAGAGCATCAGTTTTACTTAAATACTTGCATGAGGGAGCTAAGTAATACAACTAATTTCACTGAAAACATTTTTTTGAAAACATTTTTAAATAAAAACAAACTCTGACACATTATGGAGTCAAAAGCAGGCTTCACTTGAAGTTTTTATATAAAATATGAGACTTCAAAGAAATCTCAGGTTTACTACGTGTGACTTTCAGCTCCACGTCTACCCTCTTCCCTCCTCCTATTTCCCCATAAGCCAACTCTTTGCTGATGAGGCATCAGAAAGGAGGGAGGGAGAGAGGAAGAGAGGGGGAGCAAGAGGGGGTAGAGAGAGAGAGAGAACTATTTTAAACATTTTGGCACTTCCTAGATGATTACAGAGTTTCAGTAGGTATTTCTGTTTTCCTTATCTCTTGCTGATCTCCTTATTTTCTTTCCTTACATTTCTTGCTCTGAGCCCCTATGCTAATATTTCTCCCTTTGAAGTCTTACAGCCACTCACTTATCAGTGATATGCATATATTTTATTTATTGTGAGTAACAGAACTTGCCCCCAAATTCTCAAAGAAAAGTGATACAAATGGAATTACCGTGGAACTTAGTCTAAAGTAGAATTGATTTCAGATGCCCAGAGAGTCTATCAAAGGCAATATTACTTCAACAACAAACATTTACCGAGTGTCTGCTTGTGCCCATGTCCTGAATTTGGCTCTGGGAATACAGACAGATTGAGGACCTCATTATCTAGTGGGCCTCGTGGTTACCGCTAAAATTAAGAAGGCTGAATGTTAATTAATAGTCATTAGCAGGGCTGTTTACAGTGTGATCCACAGCCCCTTGATGTTTTCTGTCGTTTAGATAACCCTAAAGAAAATGGAGTGCTCTTAGTTTCCCATTAAGTAAAGGCAGTCTAGGGAGAGGAGGAGGTTTACCCAAAGGTCACGGGCTTGGGGATGGTAAAGCCAGAATTAAAATGCTGTTGCCCTGACTGTTGGGCCATTGGCCCTCGTAACTGTCATGTTATTGAACATTCTAGGAGAATAATTCAAGTGTTGCTCCTTTCTTCAACCCCTCTAAATTTAACTTTTCCTTTTACATTTTATCACTAGTGAAGATTTTATACTATCCAGCTTAACATTCTGTATTAATTAGTGCCTTTCTGAATTTTTACTATAATTGTAGTAAATGAAAGCTGCAATTTAGAGGGAGATTAAGGTGGATTCTCTACATAAATGAGTGCTTTATTATCCAGGCTCTATCACTTGAATAAAAAATAATAGCAGCAAAATAAGTCAGAGAAAGGCAAATACTGTATGCTCTCACTTATACGTGGAATCTGAAAAAGCCAAACTCACAGAAACAGAGTGGAATGGTCATTGTCAAGAGCTGGGGGGGTTGGGGGGTGGGAAATGGGGAGATGTTAGTCACAGGGTACAAACTTCCAGTTATAAGATGAATAAGCTCTGGGGGTAAAACGTACAGCTTGGTGACTACAGTTAACAATACTGTATTGTATTCTTGAAAGTTGCTGAGAGGCGATCTTAAATGTTTCACCCCATATGCAAAAAAATAGTAACAATGTTAAAAGATGGATTTGTTAATTAGTCTCATCATGGTAATTATTTCACTATATATGTGTATTAAGTCATCATGTTGTACACCTTAAACTTACATGATGTTATATGCCAGTTCCATCTCAATAGAACTGGAAAAATAAAATAAGCAGCAATAATGATAATGACGAGGATGATAATATCTGACATTATTTATGTGTTTACTCTGTGGCAGTCACTGTGTTTGAGCACATAGCATTCATGATGTCGTTTCATCTTCACAACAACCTGAAGATCAGGCTGTTATCTCTACTTTAAGGATTAGGAAACTAGGGGTTTCAAGAGGTTAAGTCACCTGCAAAATATCACACAGCAAGTAGGTGGCAGCAGTGACCTTAAAAACCTAAGATCGTGATACTCTTTCTCAGGTCTCAGAAGTGGATGCAAGTAAGCACTGTGGAAAATTATTTAACGTTCCCTTTCCTGGGCACCTGAAAGTATTGTTTGTTGATGATTTGCTTTTAGTGTCAGCTGTGCTAGTTCTTTTTTTATTTAAATTTATTAGGGTGACAATTATTAGTAAAATTACATAGACTTCAGGTGTACAATTCTGTATTACATCATCTATAAATCCCATTGTGTGTTCACCACCCAGAGTCAGTTCTCCTTCCATCACCATATATTTGATCCCCCTTACCCTCATCTCCCACCCCCCACCCCCCTTACCCTCTGGTAACCACTAAACTATTGTGTGTCTATGAGTTTCTGTTTCTCATTTGTTTGTCTTGTTCTTTTGTTTTTGGTTTATATACCACATATCGGTGAAATCACATGGTTCTCTGCTTTTTCTGTCTGACTTATTTCAGCTGTGCTAGTTTTATAGCTAAGCAATTACATAATATGAAGGAGAATGTCATTATTATACACGATAATTAATTTTTTCATGAGTTTTTTGAGCCAAATTGAGGACATACGCTGGGGAAGAAGATCTGAAATGCTAAGAATTAAATTTTTAAATTGGTTTCATCCTTTCTTTTTAGCATCTAAAACCTACCGTGTTTCCCCGAAAATAAGACCTAGCTGGACAATCAGCTCTAATGCATCTTTTGGAGCAAAACTTAATATAAGACCCGGTCTTATTTTATTATAATATAAGACTGGTTCTATAATATAATATAATATAATATAATATAATATAATATAATATAATATAATATAATATAATATAATATAATATAATATAATATAATATAATATAATATAATATAAATATAATATAATATATAATATATAATAATACTGGGTCTTATATTAATTTTTGCTCCAAAAGACGCATTAGAGCTGATTGTCCGGCTAGGTCTTATTTTCGGGGAAACAATGGTAGTTCAAATCCCACCTGTTTCAAAGCCATTCTTTAACCTTTTAAAATCTCCACCCCTCATAATCCTTTTATGACATAACTATCACCCTTGAGTAGTCTTCCCTGTGTTACAGTTATTTTATTAGCTTCCTGCTAGGTTATGTCCTTTACATATTTATCTTTACGTAGCCCATAGTATCACGTAGAGTGAGATAATGCATGCAGAAATGTTTTGAAAATTCTTAAACAATTAGAGACAGTGCATAATGAGTACTTACCAGATGCATATTTTCTAAGACGCTTTATTGGGTTATAAATTATTCAGTGTTTTGAATAAATTTTTGCTGCAATTTGTGTATAATTTGTTTAACTGTCCTCTGTCTTTTCAGTGTATAGATGGGGTTTTGGGTGGTGAAGATTATGATCAGGACAACATCAACCAGTGGACCGCAAGCATAGTGGAACAATCTTTAGCACATTTGGTTAAGCTGGGAAAAGCTTATAAATACATTGGTAAGTATTAGTGTCCTTCTTCACAAGTTTACTCCCCTTTGTCCTTGTGGTTTTTCTGAATTTAGAGAATATAAATGGATGATAGACACTCAACTTGGATACTAATAGGGTATGAAGGACTTCTGAATTATTCATCAAAAGATAATATATGATAACACCTAAAAGATGAAGATCTTTTGCTACTTGAAAGCAGTTTGAGCTCCTGCCAACCATGTACTTGTCCTTGATAACGTCACCTTTTACACTTGCATCAGTTATCTCTTTCCACTGAAATCTACTGAACTCTACTGTCTTCCTTTCAGTAGCCCCATGCCTCCTTACGTGTAGGACTGTGACGTGCCACACGATAATTGTTTGTAAAGTGGAATATTTTCTTTGTTTCGGTACCTGAATTATGCCCATGAGGCAAGGCCCATATCTTGGCCCAGAATTTACCTGCACTACAATCACCAGTGGTTATGGCAATGGGCAACAAACAGACTGGATCCAGTGGGGACAAAATCATGGTAATAAATAATCAAGATAAGAGGCGTATTTCTTTTCAATCCATTTCCTGAATGCTTTGTTTTCTGTTATTTTTACACCTTGTAAAGCTCTGAACTCAAACACTTAGATCTTGGATATCTTTTCCTTTGTTTGTAAGTGTCCTCGCTTTGTGATTTTATTTTTAGTGACCTGTGCCGTGGTCCAGAGAAGTGCATATGGCTTTCACACAGCCAGCTCATGCTTTTGGGATGTCACATCTGATGGTAAGAGACCTTAAGCTGATTCAAACAAAATCCAACTTCTAGCAAAGTCAAACAGTGTACTTTTTATCA
The DNA here is from genome assembly GCF_057876585.1 of Rhinolophus sinicus. Taxonomy (NCBI): domain Eukaryota; kingdom Metazoa; phylum Chordata; class Mammalia; order Chiroptera; family Rhinolophidae; genus Rhinolophus; species Rhinolophus sinicus. Next base: position 28,487,247 of record NC_142518.1, on the reverse strand, counting down.
AATGCTTATTTATCTCTAATTAAATTCTGAAAAGACTTTATCCACAGAATTGCTTTGTATCTAGTAACTAACAAGTATTCTTTCAGACAAATGTAAAATGTGAAGATTTAAGAGATTGTAGGAAATAAGAAGTTAAAACCTATGAAAAATGTACATATATTCTCTGGTAATTTCAATGTTTTGCTGGTATTTCAGAGTCCTTTTTTGTGTGTGTTTTCAGGAACCTGTACCGTAAGATGGGAGAACCGAACCATGAACTGTATCGTCAATGTTTTTGCCATTGCTATTGTCCTGTGACAGACTAAAAATGTTTTGGCTTTGAATTTGTCAGTGTATCCTTTCTAAAAAGAGTAACAGTTACTTATTAATGTGCTAGATGACAGATGTGCAATATGCTTCAAAGCTATCTACAAAAACTGAATATTATAAGCAAGCAATCTCATTGTAAGTTGGCAGATTATCTCATATTCTGTACAGAATCATTTAAATAGGAAAAAATTATTGTCAACAAGAAACAAATGCAGAAAAATGTCATGACATGAAAATACAATCTTACACGTATATTTATACCACCTTTTCACTTACCATTATGTACCTAAGGAGATGGGGAAATCTATTCAGATAATAAAATTCTCTTTCAGCTTCAGAGAAGTTAACAGGGATAAATATTTGAACAAAAACAGCTGCAAGGATAAATCTGGAGAAAATAATAATTAGCTAATACTTCTTAGCTTTTTTATTTCTTCTTTTCAGTTGTACGTATGACTTACTGAAAAGTAATTGTTCTTTTTTCTATCAACTAATGTTATAGTAGCAACTACTATTAACTTGTTTACCTTTTCTGAGAACTGTTAAAACAGTTTTTAAATTTTCAAATTGTTGGATTTACATTTGAGGGCGAATTAAATCTGGTAACCTGAATTCTCTAGTTAAACAAAATGAGTTACCATATATGATGAAAAGTATATGACTAACAGCTGCCTTACAATTCACGCATTTCACATGTAACATGTATTGAATGCCTGTTATGAGAATATTTCTCGTAGTCATTATAGTTGACTGGTAGTTCAAATTCTAAGTTTCTTTTGGCACCTGTTCAATTAGACAACTAACATTTATGTTTGGGAAGGAAAAAAAAGTGTTGTTTTACAGGAGAGGAAAAAAGTGAATCTGGTTATCCATGTAGAAGTAAGCAAAATGAAAAGCACATTGCTGACAGAGAATCATAGATGTAATTTTGAGAATTGCATCTAGCAAGTAAAAAAATGCATTAAAATATGCAACTCTTACTTAAAAGGCCTTATTAGCAGTCTAACTGTACAAGTAGTAAATTCTGTTATCACTACATCTGTAAATAATTTTAAATACTTATTATGTGGGGTTCAAATTAAATGGAATAAAGTATAAATTAAAAGTATACAATCATTAGCAGGTTATTGAAAATCTCAGGGCTTATGAAATGTCATTAAATTTATTAAGAAAGTGAAAGATGAAAAGTTAGGGTACACAGCTGGCCACCTAATGTGAAGTCAATCTGCTATGTAACCTTGAAAACAAAATCAAGTTTGCGTAATACCACTAACACTAATACATTTAGGGAGTGGAACCATGATTCATTGAATTTTGGGAGGAAAGGATAGCTTAGTATTAATGTTGATATTAAGATAGTATTCTTATAGGAATACTATGTGCATGTTTGATATTTTGCTGTGTAACAATAATTCTTCAATGTTTAAGAATATTAAGAAAATACAAGTGTAGAGTTTAATGTAGTGATCTACATTTTTGGCACGTCGAAAATTCTCATAGTCATTAATTACCTTTATGTTACTTTACGCTGCTGGCTTTAGTGCCCTTGAAGATTATAATAGTGACCAAAATATCTGTGCAATTAAGACTCATTTTGATTATTGTTATTGAAGCCTGATCTTAAAAGAATAATAATCAAAAATACCTCGTGAACTCGCTATCTGCTCTGTTTCTAGCTAAAATATAATAAAGATTATCTTCCTGTGCTGTACTTTTGCTTCTGCATGATCATTGAATTGTTAAAGAAATGGCATTGTGCTTACTCTAAGAAACTCTAAATAGGAATGAGGAAGAGAAATGCATGTCGGACTACATAGATATATTGTACAGAATAAATACGATTAAAATAGCAACCCAAACCCAGGATTCACCATTAAAACATAATTAATAGCTACTGTTTTATGCCCTTTATTTTACGATTTTAACACAAAATTTCATTTAAAAGAAAGTCAGTGTAAAACATATTATGTAACTATTCATTAGCTTTTAATGACTATTTTTGGCAAGGAATTTTGTCCTGTTTGTCAACTTGCAATTGAATTGTTGCTTTTTTTTTTAATTAATGACTTCAAGTATGAAAAATTAGGGTATTCAGATGTAAGTACTAACTCGGATTTTTGTAAAGCTGTAATTTTATGTTTGTATGGTACCAGTATGCTGCCGTAAATGATGGCAACATCTCATTACAGTTTCTCTAGTAAAAAGTACTTTTTTGCTCTTCTTTCCAAGTTGGGTGTTATCTAATTATGTATGAGTCACTGAGAACATTTTCACCACCTGCATTCATCATCCATTTTTAAAAGTAATCTTACAATGCTGGAGATTATATTTTCAAAGTTTGAGTTAAAAAACCTTGTCTATCCTTGATAACAGCTTTTTAAAAATGGGAGAAAAGTCTGTGACTTTATGGCAAAGAAACTAGATCTTATAGCAGACACCAAAGAAAAGTGGCTTAAGAGGCTTATAGTTTCAATGTCAAGTAACTCAGTAAACTTGACCCTTGTATGTTTATTAAAAGTACCCTATAAAAGGATCTTTAAGCATTCAGCCCTGCCAAGATTTAGATGACCACCATCTATATATGTGGATTCAGTGGTCCAGGAGATTCTAGCCCACCTTGTCTAATTGTAAACTGTATATCTCTCACTGTGGTCCCACTTAATGTCATCCATGCCATCCTTGGATAGATGTAGGGTATATTGACAATCCAGGCCTCATTAGAAAGAGCCCCTAATTGTTTCATGAAGAGTGTCTTCCCAAAATGGCTTCTAAGGATCTCAGGGACGAAGCTGGAACTTTGTACAGGCATTGGCAGCACCACTGGTACGGTGTTTCTTCCCATTAGGACACAAAATGTGGCCAACTACCCCACTCTGGGATCCTTTAAAAGTGAAGTTTCTTTGCAGCTCTGCCTAACCATATCAAGGAATCTGATGCCTGGGTTTATCCAGTACTATGTATTAGATTTTCTTCACGCCAAAATACAGACCTTTTTATTTTACTGAATGCTTCATCTTTTTAGATACATTTTTATGTATGCCAGCTTCTAACCTGAGATATTTCAATCTGGGTTTCTCAGGGCGCAGTTTTATATGAGGCAGTATTTGTACTTGATGAAAGTTCTGTAGATTCCTTTTCATCCTCTGTAATGCCTTATGGAGAAAATCTCCATGAAAATTATTAGACTGTGGCCTGTACTGACCCTTCGTTAACCTTTAACTTTGTAGACTAAGGATTTGGGTTAAACTGCAGGAGCCAACATAAGCTATCACAGTAACGCTCATGCAGAACACACCACCCAGAATTATCCCTTTTTCTGCCATCTGCAAACCGGGAAGCAGGTTCCCACCAGACACCAGATCTGCTAATGCGGTTGAACTTTTCAGCCTCTAGAAATTTGAGAATAAATTTATGTTGTTTAAGGCATAAAATAAAAGTAAAAATTAAAGCAATCCTCTTCTGTAAAGGGTTAAATAGAAAACATTTGAGACTTGCAGGACTTCGCAGCTGCTCAGGTATGCTGTCCTCGTGTGAAAGCAGCCACAGAATGAATCGGTGTGACTGTATTCCAATAAAACTATTTCCGCAAAACAGTTGGCAGGCTCTCCAGAGTTTACCGACCCCTGCATTAGAGTAAGGAGTGTTTCCTAGCCACTTAAAAAATTATATCTTAAAAATAAATTTAAAATAATAGTAATTTAAGAGAGAAAACAAGACTCTTGAAAACAGCAAGCTTCCCTCCCCTGTACAAATATACAACGTATACATACATGGCTGCAGAGATCCTGTGCCAGCGCTTAAGACTATTCATTCTTATACACAATGGAATACTATTCGGCAGTAAGAAAAGATGATATAGGAACATTTGTGACAACATGGATGGATCTTGAGAGTGTAATGCTGAGCGAAATAAGTCAGACAGAAAAAGCAGAGAACCATGTGATTTCACTGATATGTGGTATATAAACCAAAAACAACAAAAGAACAAGACAAACAAATGAGAAACAGAAACTCATAGACACAGACAATAGTTTAGTGGTTGCCAGAGGGTAAGGGGGGTGGGGGGGTGGGAGATGAGGGTAAGGGGGATCAAATATATGGTGATGGAAGGAGAACTGACTCTGGGTGGTGAACACACTATGGGATTTATAGATGATGTAATACAGAATTGTGCACCTGAAATCTATGTAATTTTACTAACAATTGTCACCCCAATAAATTAAAAAAAAGATTATTCATTCTAAAATGGAATTAATTGTGAATCAGCATATTTCCCCCAACAAAGCGCAAAAGTGATCCACACTGGGCCTGCTCCTTTTGTCATGCTCACGATACCATACCTGCCCTGTTCTTCATAATTCTGCATACTTGTGTACGTGTGTATGTTTGTGTGTGGGTAAATTGTGCGTGTGTATGTGGGGGGTGCTGCATAGAACTTGCAACACAGTTTCTTCTGGATGACTATCCTGAACCACAGCAATTACTATGGAAGTAGGAGGGAAATATGTAAATGTAAGAGGTATGATGGAGTTTGAGTTCTCTGGAACCCATGTCTGATAGGTATAGGGAGGCAGGTGAAGAACCCTATGGCAACGAGGGATGCCATAGCGTTTGGTTTCTCATTTGTTGAGCTGAGTAATATTTGTTACGGTATCTAACTCATAGGAACACTATTCCCTGGGATCAGCTTCATCAATGCCCATAGCTTTGCCTCTCTGCTCCCAACAATAGTACTTGACTGGGAGTAAAAAGGCCTGCATTTTAGTCCTAGCTCTACCTCCAGTTAGCTAGGTGATCTTGAAGGAATCATTCCACCTTTCTAAGCTGTATTTTATTCATCTATAAAATGGAGGGGACAGATGAGGTTCCTTTTAACTTTAATATTATGGAGTGAAAAAATCCAAACCTATCCATCTAATGGATATTTGATGCCAAATTAACACTTTGCATCTGTCCAGGAGTTTCTTTGGCACTTTCCCCCTCATGATATTTGTTATCGGGACTTACGGAACTGCAAATGGGACACATAGAAAACCCAGTGCTTAAGACTGGCACCAAGCAAGGAAGCAGGTTCAATCAGGAAGCTTGGCCAAAGCTGGTCATGATCCTGAAGCCAAGAAGACAGAATGAGAGTGAGCAGTAGCTGCGGCCAGAAGTCTTTGCAACATTGGGTCATACTTGTCTCCAAGTCAGCACGCAGAACATCTGATGAGAACACCAAATTCTACATACGACATTTGCAAATTTCTTGACTCTGCTTTTAGGGATTCGGAGCAGTGTCAGAGGAGGGGCTCCAGAACCCTCTTCTTTTATACTACCATTTTGGCCCATGTTTCCCAAATATCATCCACAGGCCACTTACAGTGAGGAGACCTGAAGTGCTGGATAAAATGAAAATGCCCAGGCTCCATCTTTATGCTCTAAATCAGAGTTGGAGGGTGAGGTGGGGAATATTTGGAATTTTCCATTTTTGACATTCTCCTCTGGTGATTCCTATGCCTGGTAAAGTTAAGGGAACCATTAGCTGGGTGTCACCTGGGATCAGATACGTTTTAGAGATGAGATCTTCAGTCACACAAACCCAAGAGTAAGAAATATATTGTTAGGCAGAAGTTAGAAGCTCACGGTGAAGAATCGAGGGGGAGGTATAGATGCCTCCGGCAAGTGAAGTCTCAGTGGGAAAGTCAGGGCTGCCCAGACTCATAGACTAAAAGGGAGTGGAGTGAGACAGGCTCATCCTAAAGCTGTCGATTCCTAAGTTAGAGGGGCTGCCTATGCCAACCTCCCAGCCACAAGAGAAATCCTTTCTACAAACACATTTCACACATGGTTATGAGAGGAGTTTGTCTAGGGCCTGGAGTAAGGGGTGTGTTTTACATCCAAACCTAACTGTCAGGGGAATATCTTCCATTCAACTGGTCTCCTTTGATGCTGAAGTTACATGAGTAAGAAAGCAAGGCCAGGATTCACAGGGGGAAAACATTGGGAGATCTTTATCCCAAGCAAACACATGCGTGCACACACACTTATGGTTGCTACAGGCTTTCAGAGCTATAAGCTTGACTTTTTTTACAATTTACTTTTTTATTAAATTTAGTGGGGTGATATTGGTTAGTAAAATTATATGTTTCAAGTGTGCAATTCTATAACACATCACCTATATATTGCATTGTATGTTCACCACCCAGAGTCAGTTCTCCTTCCATCACCATATATTTGACCCCCTTTACCCTCTTCTACCACCTCCCTTCCCCTTTACCCTCTGGTAACAACTAAACTGTTGTCTGTGTCTATAAGTTTTTGTTTCTTTGTTTGTCTTGTTCCTTTGTTGCTTTCAGTTTTATATCCCACAAATGAGTGAAGTCATATGATTCTCGACTTTTTCTATCTGATTTACTTTGCTTTGCAAGATATTCTCAGGATCCATCCATGTTGCAAATGGCAGTATTTCATCTTTTCTTATGGCTGAGATGTGGTACATATATACACTGGAATATTAACCTTGACATTTGTGTTTTGCCTTCTCCAAGGAATGTATCTTCCTGTGCAGTTTAGCTGTGCTGCCACCAGGGGACAGAAAGATGCCATTGATTGGGTACTGAAGTATGAACTTCAGTTTGTGCTCTCCCTGAGAATCAAAGGATGGCTCTCTGCTAGCTTTGATCCCTTACCCACAATGTGTAGTCGTAGATCTCCAGCTTTTCCTATAAAACATATCCATTTGTTAAAATGATTAAAATCTGTCCAATTAAACCTATCACACTGGAACCCACATTTCCCAGGCCTCTGAGTATAAGCAGGAGAAATCACAGCAATCTGGTTTGCAGCAATTCTTCCTCAGAGAAATTGCCAGCATTCCAGATTCTTCTGTTTCATTCAAGGTCTTTCAGCTGTGTCATGTGTATTCCTCACTGGCCTTTCCAGGCCTCCTCTTGCCAAACTCCCAACACCTACTCACTTTCCTTGGTCTGTTCCCACACACAACACAGGGTGAGGTCAGTGATTCATGCAATAAATATTTACTTAATGTTCACTATGTGCCAGACACTGTTCCAGGCTCTGGGGAAACAAATGAACAAAACGTCTCCTTCATGGAACTTACATTCGAGTGGAGGGGCAGGCAATAAACAAATATGTTCAGATGATAAGTGTTACATAGAAGGAATAATAAATAGGAAGGAATGCAGGGGAGAAGGAATGATTCAGGGAGGGGACACTGGCAGGGCTACTGTTTTAGATGAGACTGTCAAAGAAGACCTCTTTAATAAAGGTGATATTTCAGCTGAGATCTGAAGGAGGTGAGGGAGCGAGTCACACAGCTTTGTGAGAGAAGATGCATTCTAGGTAGAGGAAACCAGACGTGTAAAGATCTTGAGGTGAAACCAATCTTGATATGTTTGAGGGACAGCAAGATGGCCAGGGTGGCTGGAGCTGAGTGAGAAAGGGCGAGAGTGATAGGAAACAAGACCAAATAAATGACAGGGGACTCGATCCTATAGGACCGTTCTGGGTCAGATGATGTAGCGCTGATGGTTTTGCGCAGAGGAGGGCTGTGATCACTGTGGCTGCTGTGTTGAGAGGAGACTGTAGGTGGGCAGGGACAGAAGCCAAGAGCCCAGTTAGGAGAGCATTGCAAATAGTGCAGGTGAGAGATGATGGTGGCTCAGACTAGGATGGTAACAGTGGAGGTAATGAGAAGCAGTGGAGGTCAGATTCTGGAAATGTTTGGAAGGTGGGGTTCACGGATTTGATAATGAATGGCATGTGGTATGTGAGAGAAAGAACAGGCAGGGATAAGCTAAGGTTTTGGAGTTTCACTTTATTGGAATGGGAAAGACTGTGGGATAGGCAGTGAAATAAGAAGAAAATGAGAGGAGTGTGGGGTCCTAAAAAGTCCAATGAAAAAGTGTTGCAAGGAGCAGTGTATGAGGTGCGTGCCATCCCTTCTGTCTGCAGCTGTGATTACAGACGCTGCCTGCCTCACAGTTTCACTGACACGGGTGGACTTCTCTGCTCTGTCAGACACTTGCTGGGTTGGGAGACAGTCCTTCTTTCCCAAGTGTTAGAAACAATTCTAGTAACATGTTGTTGGCTGTTAACTGAGAATTGACTGGTTTGCAAGTAGAAATAACAGTAGCTGCTGGGTATCAACTAATGTTCTTGGACTTTGAGCTTCATGCTGTGACAGAATGGGAGAATTTGGGTTTGTCAGCTTTGGCAAGGGCTGAGTGTATTTTGCATACAAAAAGGATCATGAACTAGTATTGTTCTCCAAAAGTGTCCAGTACCTCTTGTAGGCACATGGCAGGATGGCACTTCCCAGCGCCCTTGGTATTAGGTATAATATCAAGAAGTGAAGAAATGAAGCCAAAAAAGAAAACACAGTCCCTTTTTAAGTCACATTAAAAAGTCAGCAGTCTATCCCAAAGCAGTAGGAAACCTTGAAGTGTTTTAAAAAGAGGGATGACATACAATGGGCTGACTGGAATTGCATTCTCACCAAAACTTAGAGTAAGCTAATGTTTTGTAAACAATATCTACGCACAAATCTGATCATGTGAAATCTGATCAAAATATTTAAAAAATAACATAAATCATAACATAATAGAGAGTAAAAGTGAGAATTCCCTTTCACCTAACCCCAAATTCCCTTTTACTTCCCCAGATTACCATATCAATATTTTGGTGTGCATCTTTCTAGACCTTTCCCATGCATTTAAACACAGACACATACACACAGGGCTTTTTCTTCCCATTAATGGGATCACACATACAGCTCTAACTATATGACTGTATTGTAAGTATTCCAGTGTGTGGATGCACTATGATTTCTTACTGAAGGACAATTAGAATGTTTTTAATACTACATAAATATCCTTGTATACATGTATTGCAGATGTGAAGTCTGTTTCCAGACGGAAATGTACATGATGTGTGACACTCTCTAACAAAACTTAATTTCTCTTTTAGGCCCCTTCTATCATACAGAAGTAAAACTAGTCTATCTTTTTAGGGTTATGGCTTTATTGCCACTCATAGAATTTGGGTCATGGTTCCAGAAACTTACACAAGCCTAGAGGGCTGGAGCATTTGGATACTATGTCATCTGTCCATTTTCCCTATCAGATCTGGTGTCTCTCAGCTATTTTTGTGCCACATATGGGCACGTGAAATTATTTTTATGAAGTTTCCCGTGGGCATATCTACAAATACAGATGGCATATCTCTTTTCTCCCTCAGGTCTTTTAAATACTCTATCCCTTCTGTTTTGCCATTAATTTTATATTGTCAACATTGATAACTTTACATTCTATTTTTTAACCATAGCTAATTCTTCTATGGTTTGTCTATTATTAATTCTAAAATTGGAAAACAAATATCATTTACATTACTATAATATTATATTATATATCATATATAATAATGTATCATATAATATAAAATGTCATATAATGTGTAATCTATTTTTTCAACTTCAAGCTGAGTTGTGTGCTAAGTTTATTTTTCCTTCTCTGTGTATCTAATGTCATGACTATGACTATGCCACTAAAAAGGGACTATTTCTACAGTGATCCTTTTCAACTCCAGTCAAATGCTTTTAACATAAGTTCAAAAAGCCCAACAACTCTCAAAAAAACCCCTAACTCTCCATCATTTTACTTATCCTATCAAGTTCCTTTTTTTTCCTGGTGATCCTGTTACTCTTTTTCTCCTGCTTCTATCTGAAATAGCTGCTCAACCAGAAATACTCCACACCCATAATCCTGGAACATTCTTTCTCTACTCTCCTGAGTTGGAGCCATTCCTTTCTAGATCTTATTTCCTCATTCATTTTAGATCACTTCCTCATTTTTGAAAAATACAGCCTCAAGTAACTTCTCCAGAGTTATGGGTGGTTAATTTTAGTGTACCTAAAAATCTCAAAATGTCTGAGAGTTTCAATTGTTCCATGTCCTCACCAACGCCAGGACTTCTAAACTTTAGCTGTATTGGTGGATATGAGCTAGTACTGCCTTGAAATCTTAATTTGTGTTTTCCTGATAGCAGGTGATATTGAGAATTTTCATGTTTACTGTCTATGTAGGTATTTTTTTGTTGTGAAGTAAGACTGTCCAAGTGTTTTGTCCATTTAAAAATTATTGTCTCTTTGTTGTAGATCTGTACAAGGTCTTTATATATTCAGAATATGACTCCTTTATGGATATGTATATTGTAACTATCTTGTCCCAGTCTGTGACTTGTCTTTCACTTTCTTAATAATATCTTTTGATGAACAGAAGTTCTTAATTTTATAAGGTATATATATATATATATGGGTTTTTTTTTGGCCTATTTTCTATCCTGGCCCTGATACTACACTGTCTTAATTACTATACCTTCATAGTGTTGCTAGTAGGAGTATAAACTGGGACAATTACATTGGAAAAGTTTGGCAATGTTTATTAAAGCTAAAAATACACTTACCCTGTGATCTAGGAATCTATTACATGTATGTTCAAGGGAAATAAATGCACATGCTTACCAAAAGACATAAAAGAATGTTTGTCGTAGCTTTACTCATGATTGGAAACAAACCAAATGTTCATTAATGGAAGAATGGATAAATGAATTTCAGTGGAGCTGTACAATTGAAGATTATGCCACAATAAAAAAGAACAAATTCCTACTGCACACAGCATAGGTGAATCTCAAGAAGATTTTGAAGCAAAAGACAAAATTGTATGTACTACTAGATTCTATTTATATGAAATCCAAGAGCTTGCAAAACGTAGGTATATGATATTAGAAGTCAGAATAGTAGTTACCTCTAGGGGTCAGGGTACTAACTGTCAAGGGGTCTGGGGGAAATTGGGTTCTGGAAATGCCCCATATACCTTGATCTGGGTGGTGACAAACGGTTCCTAATATGTAAACATTTATTGAGTTGTACACTTAAGATTAGTGTTTATTATGCACTTTGCTTTACATATGTTATATATAATAAATAATTTTAAAAAGTGGAAGTCTGAAAATGTCTTTATTCTGCCTCACAATTGAGTATTTAGCTAAGTTATAGGACACAAACTGTGTGCTTCCTCTCAGATTCCCTCAAATGCCTCTTTTGTTTTCTTCTTGGTCAGAGCCCCATTTGTGTGGGGTTGTCCCTCTGATTCCAGGCTTTGATGAAATGTTCCAATGCAGAGCATGAGGTCTAGTCCCTGACATGTCACCGAGGCCTGATGTGCAACCCAAAGGTGTGTGTGGGTGGCGGGGGTGTGGGCACGGAGCGTAGTGGTGAAAAGGAAAAACTCTGTTTCTCCTCAACACTACTTCACTTCTAGTCACCGAGTGTGTGATTTTTTTCCCACACTGACCAATTCTCCACCAGCTGGGTGTCCTGAAATTCAATTCAGTTCTGATACTATCTACCTGGAGTTAGTGTCAGCTTCCACAAGTTAAGCACTCAGTCCTACAACATTGCTCGCATGTCAGACACCAATCACAAGTCCCAGGTTGTCACCTGTACTTATGACTCATCCGCTATTAATTGAGGTTCCCACAACCTCCTCCTCAGTTTTGATGATTGTTAGAATGGCTCACAGAACTCAGGAACACAGCTTACTCACTAGGTCACCAGTTCACTATAAAAGGATACAACTCAGGAATAGCCAGGTAAGGTACATAGGAGGGGTCACGGGGCTTCCATGCTCTCTCAGAACATCGATTTGTTTAGCAACCTGGAAGCTCTCTGAATTCTTGAGTTCAGAGATTTTTATGGAGACCTCATCACATAGGCAGGATCAATTATTAATTCAATTTCCAGTCCCTCTTTCTTCCCTGGAAGATGGAGGCATGGGGCTGCAAGTTCCAAGCTTCTAATCTTGGTTTGGTATTTCAGGTGACCAGCCCCTATCTTGAAGGTGTCCAGGTGTCCATCCAGAGTTGCCTCATTAGAACGAAATGTGCTCCTATCACTCAGGAAACGCAAGAGATTTAGGAGCTCGTTGGCATGAACCAGGGTCAAAGACCAAATATCAGAACAAAAGATTCTCCAAGCACCATTGTCGCTTAGGAAATTACAAAGGATTTCGGAGCCTAGAACAAAGACCAAAGTATGTATATGTATATTTCTTATTATAGCACAGTATCACAGGGGGTTATATTCCCGTGGAGTAAATCTTGATCAGTGGAAAACAGACAAGAGGGGTACAATAGGAAGATAAATTTCCTCCCCTTTCTTTCTTGGATGACTTGCAGGCACAGTTCCTTTTGACGCTCTTCCAGAGAAGACCCGTGCACTGAGCATACACACCTGCTGATCTTAGGGCTCATTGTGATGCTTCATATTTAGCGCTTCACATTTCCTTGTCTCACTTCCCCTGTTCGTCACCCTCAGCACCCTGGGCTTATACCTATCAAGAAAAGTATCAGTACTTTAATCTTTGCATCAAAGCCTGAGGACCTAGGCTAAGACAGCTGAGTATAGAAGTCTAGGTAGAATATATTTTCCAGAAAAACCTTGAAGGCGTTAATCCATGGTCTTCTAGTTTCCAGGATTGGTAGAAACAATTTTATTCTTGCTACTATATGGGTTGACTGTTCTGATTTGTTTTGTTTCTCTTGAATTTTTCTTTTCTGGAGACTGTTGCAATCATGCTTTGACCTTGAGGTTCTGAAAATTTGTAATAACGTGTCTACATGTGGTAATTTGTTTTCAATGTACTGGTTACTCACTGGACTCTATCAGTATGACAACTTGTCTCATTTAGCTCGGATAAATTATCTAATGATTTCTTTGATACTTTTCTCCCACCTGTTAGCACTATACTCTCTTTCTGGAACTTCCATTGGCTGGATGATGGACTCTACTCTTTTCAGTCCCATGTGTCACTATCCTCCTCCTTTATATCTGGTATTTCCACAGCCCTAAACCCTCTGGCATTGTTCAGGATAGGTAGGCATCTTCCTAAGTTTTCGCATCCTCCTCACATACTTCTCGTTTGGGTTTCCTTCATCTCAATTTATGAATGACCACTTCTCTAACAATTATCCAGCTTCTAAGAATATCCTGAAACCTTTGATCTCTTGATTGTCCTATTCTCTTTGTGTAGGTTATACTATTATTATTTTTAAACGTACTTTAAGAGTCTTAGGAGAGAGAAAAGCATCATTGCTTCAGATCAGGTCACCAATCATGAACCGGAAGTGTCTAAATTTGTATTACTTATTTGAATCTGTCTTTTCCATGTGAGTTGTCGGTTTCATAACTCTTTAGTGGGACTATGATTTTTTCCAAATGTTAGGCATGCTTTGGATTCATTTGGCCACTTTAATCTTAGACAGGAATTTATAGTTTTCTGTTGTCTCAAGCAATCAACACCACCTGCAGCAGACCTTTATCCAGCAGGCATGTCAAAACTTCCTCATTTCTGAAAATAACTGTGTTTTTAAATACCATTAAGAAAGCAGAACATAAAAAAAAGTTGTTAGTGTATTTTATGTTTTTCACTTTTAGCAGATTTAAGGAATTTTAGAAGAATAAAACTTTATTTTTATTCTTTTAATGCCTTAAATATCATGTAGTTTTGATTTCACCTCCCTGCTTTTAAAGCAATCTGATTCTTTATTTTTATTTTTAAATTAATTTTTAAACAAATTTTACTTCTTTAGGCACAATCTACACAAGTTCTCTTTCCCTTTCCTCCAGAAGTGTGGACATTCCTGTACTAGAAATGAGCACACTAATTATACAAAACTTACAGAAAATTAGACATACTAATAATACAAAACTTAAGCTATCTGGGATCACTCTGGAATGAGTCATTCTCAATATGTGCACTTTCCAGATAACTGAAGATTTATCCTTTGAACATAGGCAAAAATCTTAACCATTGTGCATGAATATTTTAGCTGACTTAACATTATTTAACCCTTTAGTGAAAGGATTATTAAAAACACCACTGTCATTACACATGTTATTGTACCAAATTATAAGCTCAAATTAATATTATCAGCCCTTAAGGTTCTGACCAGTACACTGACCAGAGAAAAAGCTCAGTATATATAGCGTTTGTTGAATAAATGTATAAATGAGCAATTGAAGAAATGCAGTACAATGATGCTCTTAGGTTCTGTTGAGGTATATGGAGTACTTCTCCCTTACACTAAATGACCCCAGACCGCTATGCTTCTAAGATTTTTGAGTCTGCTTATAGTGTTTCTTTGCTCTTTCTTTAGGTTCTCAGATGTCACTTGTAACCATCATATATATACCTACCCCTAGTAATTCTTCTCTCTTAATTTGCCGCTTCTCATCAACAATGGATTGGGGACCTCGCTAAGCTTGTTATGACAAGTATAAAAAAACTCTGTGTGAATTTCTGATTGGTTTTGCCAGACTTTAATGTACTACTGTTTGTGGATTTTAGTTCTATTTTGATTGCTCAGACACTTCCTCCTGCCATCAATCCCAGTTTTTACTTATATTCCAGCTAGTGGGATTGCCAGGTAGCTGATTTCCGTATGAATGGAATAACATGCTAGTTATTGGGGTAGAATTGTCTAAAATAAATTACCTGGTATATTCTAGATGACAACATCTTTGTGCACCATGAGCCCAGGGACTTTTAAAACAAGTATGACTCCAAAGAACTCATGACGACAATTCAGAGGATATGGTGTTTTCCTCATAGTAAAGCTAATATGTTCTTTACAGTAATCCTCAGAAGTTTGCCATGCAATGTAAGCATGGATATAATCACCTACAACTCTCATCCTGGACCCTTCCATCTCTTGCATCAATTTTTTAAAATAATTTTTCTTAATTGGGAAATATTGGGGAACAGTGTGTTTCTCCAAGGCCCATCAGCTCCAAGTTGTTGTCTTTCAATGTAGTTATGGAGTGTGCAGCTCAGCTCCAAATCTAGTCGCCATTTTCAATCTTAGTTGCAGGGGGCGCAGCCCACCATCCCATGTGGGAATTGAACTAGCATCCTTGTTGTTGAGAGCTCGCACTCTAACCACCTGAGCCATCCCGCCGTCCCTCTTGCGTCAATTTTTGATACCATTTATGTCAGTAACATTGTTGTATAACAAACATCCTGAAGTTAGTGGCTTAAAACAAGAACTATTCACAATTTCCTATGCATCTACAGGTCAACTGGTGATCCTGTGGTTGTGAGCCAGTTTCACTTATGTACCTGCAGTCAGCTGTGGGTTGCCCAGGATGTTCTGTTAATCTTGGGCTCTCTCTCATATGTCTGGTATTTTGACTGCTACTACTAGGCTGACTCTGCTCTGCCCTACATGTTTCATCCACAAGAAAGCTAGCCTGGGCACACTGTCATGGAAAAGGCGAAGTGAAAGAAAGAACAGAAGCATGCCAGGTTTCTTGAGGCCTAGACTCTGGAACTCCCACATCAATTTAGCTGTACTGATTTGTGCAAGTCACAAGAATAACCCAGATTCAAGGGGTGAGCAAATAGATCTCTCCAATTGGTGGAAGAAACTACAAAGTCACATTGCAGAGGACATGGATACAGACAGAAGTGGAAAATTGGGACCAAGTTCCAATCAATTTAAGCATTATTAAATTTTTAAAGCAAAGAAAAATACTCACTCCATTTTATTTTAATATTCCCTATCCTGTTTTGTTCCCTCTAGTTAATGCTGATATTATCTATTTATGTTTTACTTTTTTTCACTCCATCACTCTTTGACATACAATATCTTAAAGAGGAAGAGCTCTCAAAATGCATTTTTATATATTCCAAATGGAAAGTAAAGTTTGCTAAATATTTTCTACAAAGGAAAAAAGTACAAAGACATATATATTTAAAGGGTGTTTTACAGCCTACTTCCGAGTTGGACATGGTCAAACTCACTGTTGCCTTTGATCTCAGTAAAGTCACAGGCACATTTGCCAGTGTAGAATAAAACACCAGGTAATAAATGCAGCAGGAAGTTCACCACACAGATGGCTGAGTTTAATGTTTTGGCTGTAGGTGATGCAGAGCCTCAAAGGAAAAACAGGAGGATCAGACAGCTCTGCTGACTTTCAATAGTTAGATCAGGAATAATTCCCATGTCAGTACTGTGCCTTGGTGGTTTTCAGCCAATACTTGTGCATTAACTATCCCCAGGAAATGTTTAGATAAAATCATTTTTTTCACCCCTTATCAACCAATGCAAGGAGCTCTGAAATTTGCTCTGAAATCTTGGAAGGACCAAGGAGACTCATTTCTCATGCCCTGAATTTCCCCCCATCTGACCTGAAAGAGTGATGTTTACCTTTTTCATGGAGTGCGTGGGTTAGTGATTTTATTGTTCCTTCTTTGGGAATTGCATGACTGAAAAGAGGAAGCAAACTTTAGCAATTGAGTGAGCTAATGTAATGGTAAATTTGGTGATTACTTAATATTCTAATGTAATTCTAAAATTTATAAAGATCTTTTGAGCCTTGTTTTTGTATAAATCAGGTTTACCATATTTGGAACAGTCTTCTCTGATGGATGAAATTTCGCAATATAATACTTTGAGCTGTTTCCAAAAGTCAGGCAGGTACAGTCTCCAGGGCATTAGTTCTCAGAATAAGATGAAGAAAATCAACTCACAGTGGCTGCTATATATGTACAACCTTTCGTAGTAATTCCTTTTGACCACAAAACAGTATATCAGGATTTAATTTCTTCTTATACTTTACAGTATCCCAATTCCTTGAAAATTGCTAATCTGTTAGCAATAACTACCATATTTTGCTGTGTGTAATGTACACTTTTTTGCCCAAATTTGTGAGGGAAAAATAAGGATGCGCATTATACATGGGTAGTACCAATAATACATGGGTAATAGTAAAAATATAAATGTTTTAATTCTTTTATTATGCTTATGAGTTTAAAGTGTAACTCTAGAAATAAATAACAACATCCATATTTGCAAAATAATACCCTGGAATATGATAATCAGTTTTGTTGAACTGTCAACGACGAAGAGTTCTTGACCTTCTATGATACGTAAATATCATAAATTTGTTACTGGTACATAAAATTTCTTGTACCTTGCATCTGTTCTTGTGTTTTGCAATTATTTGTTGCATAAAATTTCTTGTACCATAGTATGTTAAAAAGTAAATGCTAAAATTCCTTTATAGTTAAAAAAAGTACCTAAATGTAAACAAATAAAAAAATTTGAATTAAAATGAAAGATTTTTCCCTGAAAGTTTTGGACAGAAACATGGGTGCACGTTATACATGGGGGCACATTACACATGGCAAAATACAAAATACAGCATTATTAACTGGAATAGTCAATTGTTGAGACTACTGCTTTCCCCAACCACTACAACAAGATAAAGACTATAGTTCTAAAAGAATCTCAGGCCACCTGGTCGATCTTTTGTTGGAT
Source organism: Rhinolophus sinicus (assembly GCF_057876585.1). NCBI lineage: Eukaryota > Metazoa > Chordata > Mammalia > Chiroptera > Rhinolophidae > Rhinolophus > Rhinolophus sinicus. Next base: position 28,469,556 of record NC_142518.1, on the reverse strand, counting down.
TTTTAGAAATCTCTAAAGGTCAAATTTCCTAGCCTCTGTCAGCAATTTGTTTTTTAACCAACAACATTTCCAGTTGAGAAATTCTGTCCTTTTATAATTTAGATTCGTCCTCATGCAATTTTATTTCAACACACACACACACACACACACACACATTCCTACAATACGGCCAAAGCTGACCATTCCCTGCCAGGTAGAAATACTTCATAAATAAAATAAATATTTTAAAAATTGATTCATTAAATATTATTGAGTCACTCTAGAGCTTTCTTTTCTCCAAGCCAAAGAATTCCATTTCTTGATAGGCCATACCTTATCTTAATTTAAAAGTAAAAATTAGGGTACACAGAATAAATGGTGGGGTAGGAGAACCCAGTTTCCCTATCCTCCCACAAAGATCAATGATTGGACACTATCAATGGACAAAAACAGCTCTGGGAGACCTCTATAGTCCACTTAGGACACTTTAGTAACACTGTGGAACAGCAACAACAAAAAATGAGAATAATCACACAAAACAAAAGGAAAACAAATTCATATTGCCTGCATCACCCTATACTCCAAACTGGCACTGTTCTGTGCCAAAATGGGATTTCCCAGGTAGAAAGATTTCCCCTCACCAAGAAAGGAAGATCTGGGTGAGTGAACAGCTTCAGAAGCCTTTGGGGACATTGCACAAAAGTCCTGCTTCAGTTTCTCCCCAACCAGACTTGCAAAATTGAGATGTGTTGAGCCAGCTAGGAACAAGAGAGAAAAGCACCAGCTATTATTAGCTGACACATAGCAGGAGCAATCATGGTTCACAGAGGCCTGTTTTGCAGAAAAACTTGGCAGATTTCTCCATTGATAAAGCCAATGGCCAGCATAGCTGCTGCAGACCCCCTGCAGATCTCTCCAGCTTTTACCCCACAGTACCACACCAGCCACCTGAATCTCTCTCTGCTCCCTTCCTCACACCACTTCCACCAGAGCTCTAACCCACACCTGCTGCCATTGAGGTCTTTGTAGATGGGCAAGTGTAAAATGCCAGCTGTTCGAGTCTCTTTCCACCCCCACCAGAGCCCCGGAGCCATGCTTACAGCCTGCCAAGGCTTCTGCAGTTGCACAAGAGCAGGACACCAACTGTGCACCTGGATGCTTTTGACCTGGCACAATTCATTGGCCTCCACGGCAGCTCACAATCACAGCAGGGAGAATGTGCAGCCCTGGATGAGCACACCAAGAACTAGGGTCCCCAGAGCTGCTTGTGGGTCCAGATCAGGCCCTGCCTTCTGTCACTGGCTGGCACCAGCATCCTCACCTATAGCTGGCCCCTCTAGCTTTGCACCTGTATGCCCCCAGCCTCAACCTACCACCAGCCTCCACTACAGTGTGCAAGCCTAGAGTGAGAGTGTGCAGCCACAGGAGAGCATGTCAAGAGTCAAATTCACTGCAGCAGCTAGTGAGCCCATAGTTGCTATCTGCCCTGGCCACCATGACTCTGAGTCTGTCTGCAACTGACCCCAGCCTTTACACAGTCCCCTGCAGCTGGCCCCTGCAGCCAACTGTGTGCACACCACTCACAATGGCCACCACCCCTGCCTACCCTGGTCCCTATCTAGTAGAACTGGAGGTGCTGTTTAGAACCCCAATAGCCATTGCAGCCACTGCAATGCTCACCAAGGTCCACAAAATTTGTAATGTAGTGGACCCCAGTGGTTTGAGCTGAAGAGACATCACATTTCTCCTGACTGGTGCTGCCAAATACCCCCACACTTGGCACCCCACACCACTAGGCCCAAGGTCACAACATGATCCACTGTCCCTCCACCCACAGGTGAAAGGCTTCTCTTACTGAACTCAGTCCATAAAGTCTGGAAGAGGTGACTGCATCTTAAAATATGCAAACTCCTTTGCATGGCCTCAAGAATCATAAAGAATCAGGGAAATATATCTCTATCAAGGGAATACAGTAAAACTTCAGGAACTAGCCCCAAAGAAATGGAGGTCCAGGAATTACCCAATAAAGAATTCAAAATAATCATTCTACAAATGCTCAGAGAGCTACAAAAGAACACGGATAAACAATTTAATGACATCAGGAAAACAATACAAGTGTTAAATGAGAAGTTCAATAAAGAGATTAAAAACATGAAAAAGAGCCAAACAGAAATTATGGAGCTGAAGAATACAATGACTGAACTAAAGCATTCTATAGAGACCATTCAACCGCAGACATGAGCAAGCAGTAGAGAAAATCAGTGAGGTATAAGATTTCAATTAAAATTCTCCAATCAGGGAGCAAAAAGAAAAAAAATAATGAAAAGAATGAAGACAGCCTAAGCGAGTTATGGGACACCATAAAAGGAAATAATGTGCACATCATTGGATATCCAGAGGAGAAGAGAGAGGGAAAGGGGTAGAATTTTAAAGAAATAATGGAATTCCAGTCAAGATGGCAGAGTGGGTAAATGCTGTGCTCGCCTACTCACACAATCACCTCAAAATTACAACTAAACTACAGAACAACTATTATTGAGAATCATCTGAAGTCTAGCTGATCAGAAGTCCTATAACTAAGCATATACAGAAGGGCCAGCCCAGTGGCTCAGGTGGTTGGAGCTCTGTGCTCCTAATGCCGAAGGCCTGCCGGTTCGATTCCCACATGGGCCAGTGCCAGATGGCTCAGTTGGTTGGAGCATGGGCTCTCAACTACAAGGTTGCCAGTTTGACTCCTCAACTACCACAAGGAATGGTGGGATGCGCCCCCTGCAACTAACAACGGCAACTGGACCTGGAGCTGAGTTGCACCCTCCACAACTAAGATTGAAAGGACAACAACATGACTTGCAAAAAGTCCTGGAAGTACTCACTGTTCCCACAATAACGTTCTGTTCCCCTTCCCCCAAAATTAAAAAAGAAATTATATTTTAAAAAAAAGGCAAAAACAAAAAAAAAAGTATACAGAAGAAGCCAGTCAAGACTGGTAGAAGGGGCAGAGATATGGAATGGGCTGGTCCCACACCCATGTGTGGCAGATAAAAATTGGGATATCTAAGCTGCAGAAATCCCCCCTGAGGAACGAGGGGTCCCAATCCTACACCAGGTTCCTCAGCCCAAGGTCCCAGTGACAGGAAGAGAATTCCCCATGACTTACAGCTTTGAAAACCAGAGGAGATTATTGAGTGAAACAAAGGGTGGCTGGCGTCTCAGGCACTAATACATAGAAATAAACATAGGGAGTCAGCCAATATGGGGAGACAAAAAACAGGTCCCAAATAAAATAACAGAACAAAGCTCCAGAAAAGTAACTAAACAAAATAGAGACAGTCAATCTACAAGACACAGAGGTCAAAACAGGATACTCAATGATCTCAGTTAGAATTTCAACAGAGATAGGAAACATAAAAATAGAGTTGGAAAACAAAAAAGAACCAGGCAGAAATAAAGACTGCAATAACTGAAATGAAGAATGCATTAGAGGGGATCAACAGATTAGATGAAGCAGAGGATGAAATCTGTGATTTGGAAGATAAGAAAACAGAAAACACCAAATCAGAACAGCAAAACCAAAAAAAAAGGATCCAAAAAAATGAGAATAATTTAAGAGGCCTCTGGGACAACATGAAGCATACCAACATTTGCATAGGTGTATGAGAAGGAAAAGAGGGAGAGCAATGAATTGAAAACCTATTTGAAGAAATAATGATGGAAAACTTCCCTAATCTGGTAAAGGAAATAGACATACAAGTCCAGGAAGCACAGAGAGTCCCAAACAAGATAAACCCAAAGAGGCCCACACCAAGACACACCATAATTAAAATGTCAAAGGTTAAACACAAAGGGAGAATATTTTTAAAAGCAAGAGAAAAGCAGTTAGTTATCCACAAAGGAGCTCTTATAAGACAGTTAGCTGATTTCTCAACAGAAACTTTGCAGGCCAAAAGGGACTGGCAAGAAATATTCAAAATGATGAAAAGGAAAGACATACAACCAACATTACTCTACCCAGCAAAGCTATCATTTGGAATCGAAGGACAGATAAAAAGCTTCCAGACAAGAAAAAGTTAAAGGAGTTCTTCACCACCAAACCACTATTAAAAGGAATCTTATAGGGACTTTTTAAAAACAAACAAACAAAAAACAAAAACAAAAAGATAACAATATGAACAATAAAATGGCAATAACTACATATCTATCAACAATTAGTTTCAATGTAAGTGGATTAAATGCTCTAATCAAAAGAGATTGGGTGGCTGAATGGAGAAAAACATCAAGACCCTTACATATGCTTCCCACAAGAGACTCACTGCAGATCAAAAGAAAGACACACACTGAAAGTAAAGGGATGGAAAAAGATATTTTATGAAAGTGGAAACAAACAACCAAAAAACAAACAAAAAATCTGGGGGAGCATACTTATACCAGACAAAGTAGACTTTAAAACAGAAGCTACAACAAGAGTCAAAGAAGGACCCAGTAATTCCACTTTGAGGCATTTATCCAAAGAAACCCAAAACACTAATTCAAAAAGACATACACATACATATGTTCATTGCAGCATTATTTACAATAGTTAAGACATAGAAGCAACCTAAACGTTCATCAATAGATGAATGGATAAAAAAGAAGTGATATATATATGAACATTAGTCATAAAAAGAAGAAAATCTTGCCATCTGCAACAACATGGATGGACCTAGAGGGTATTATGCTAAGTGAAATAAGTCAGACAGAGAAAGGCAAATACCATATGATTTCAGTAACATGTGAAATCTATGAAACGAAACAGAAACAAACTCATAGATACAGATAACATTTTGATGGTTGCCAGATGGGCAGGGTATTGTGGGGGATGGGGAAAAGGGGAAGAGATTAAGAAATACAAATTGGTAGTTGCAAAATAGTCATGGGGATATAACGTATGGCATAGAGAATATAGTCAATAGTATTGTAATCACTATGTATGGTGTCAGATGGGTACTAGATTTATTGGGGTGATTACTTCATAAGTTATATAAATGTCTAATCATTGTGTTGTACATCTGAAACTAATATAGTATTGTGTGTCAATTGTAATTCTATATTTAAAAAAAATATAGTAAAAAACAAAAGAATGGCTGAGAATGTCCCAAACCTGGGGAGAAATTTGGACATCCAAGTTCATGAAGCTAATAGGTCACCTAAAATTTTCAATCAAAAACAATCCTCTCCAAGACACCTAATAAAAAAATTGTCTAAACCCAAAGACTAAGAGTTAATTTTAAAAGCAGGAAGAGAAAAAAATACTCATACAAGGGAACTCCTATATAACTATCAGTAAATTTCTCAGCAGAGATTTTGCAGGTCAGGAGAAAATGGGATAATATACTCAAAGTGCTGAAAGAATGAAACTGCCTGCTAAGAATACTTTACCCAGAAAAGTTGTTCTTCAGAATTGAAGGTTAAATAAAGACTCCCTAGTAAACAAGAAGTGAGGGAACTCATCACTACTAAACACCTTATAAGAAATGCTGAAAAGAGTTCTTCAAGCTGAAACAAAGGATGCTAATTAGTAACATGTAAACATGTGAAAATATAAAGCACATGGGTAAAGGTAAGCATATAGTCTGATTCAGAATACCCTAACACTGTAATATGTTGCTGTGTTAATTATTTAAATCTAGTATAAAGGTTAAAGGACAAAATAATTAAAAACAGATACAGCTTAAACAGTTTGTTAATGGTTACACAATAAAAAAAGATGTAAATGGTGATATCAAAAATATAAAAGTTGGGAGGTAAAAGAATAGAGCTTTTGTATGTGATAGAAATTAAATTGTTATCATTGTAAAATAGACATATATATTAGTACACCATGTTTTATGTAAGTCGCATGGGCACAACAAAGCAAAAATATGCAATACAAAAGATAAACAGAAGGAACCAAAGCATGCCACTATGGAAAATCATCCACTTACAAAGGAAGGCAACAAGAAAGAAAGAAAAGAAAAATGGAACTACAGAATGGCCAGAAAATTTTTTTTAAAGATTGTAATGGTAAGTCCTTACCTATTAATAATTACTCTAAATGTTAATGGATTGACTTCTCCATTCAAAAGCCATAGAATGGATGGATGGATTAAAAGAAAAAAAAGTGGGAGAGAGCCAAGATGGAGGAGTAGATAAACACTGTGCCTGCATCCTTCCATGAACACATTAAAATTACAACTAAATTATATAACAATCAACCTTGAGAACCATCTGAAGTCTAGCCAAATAGAAGTCCTATAACTGAAAATATAAAGAAGCCTCGTTGAGGCTGGTAGGAAGGGCAGAGACACAGAATGGGTCCCCAACCTCCCTTTGGCAGTTGAGAATCAGGAGGGATATCTCGGCCGTGGAGGTTCCCCTGGAGGAGTGAGGGACCCCAGCCTCCCACACCAGGCTCCCCAGCTTGGAGTACTGGTACCAGGAAGAGGAGCACCTACAACATCTAGCTGTGAAAAATAGTAGAAATTCTGACTGGGTGGAACAAAAGGCTGCAGGAAACACAGATGTTCCCTTAAACAGCCTGCGCACAGCTGGCTTGCAGGCACTCACCTTGAGCTACTGCAGAGGGACGGTGACTCAGCAGGCATCAGAGACATATGAGGGGCAGACTGAGGTGTGTGACATCAGGAGGAGGACTGGAGCACAGTCAGCATTTTCCCAGTGAGAGGTCCTTCTCCCATGTAGCTGGCAGGCAGGTGCCATCTTTCCTGTGTTGAGCCCGCCCCCACAGGCCAAATCTGAATCTGATTGGCCTGGTGAGCTCTGCTGCTCCACCCTGCTGACTCAGGTGGGACCCTACTCCACTCAACTCCCACATGGCTGGAGGCACTTGGCCTGAGGCACTTGGGCGGCAACTGGCCTCAGTGTGCTCTGAGACTTTTGCTGAGTTTCTCCCAGGTCAGCACTGGCACCAAACCAGAGTCTACAGTCGACCCTAGTGACCACAACCCTTCCCACTTCAGAGACTCCCAGAGACCCTGCCTCACCCAACTCGTGTACTGCACGAGGCTTTATCAGTGGCTGAACCTTAAGGAAGCTGGCAGGTGGCAGCAGACTTCGGATGTCCTAGCTTTTTGTGGAGTTACCCCAGGCCTGGTACTGATGGCAGCCATCCTCAGTTCACAGTGTGGCCGCTCCCACACAGCTTCAGGTTTAGCACAGACAGCAAACAACCATGGATTGCTTTGTAGCTCCTACCAGGTAGCTCCCCAAAGAGTCACAGGCAATGGCTGACCTGGGCCTCCACCAGAGCCCCTCCCAAAAGGCCCGAGAACCAGCATACTTGGAGGCTGGCTTCAGACCACAGTAGAGCACCTCCCAATTAGCCCCACAAGCGGCACACAAAAAGGGTGGTCTTAACAGGCACCAAAGCCTACTGGGGTGAATCCTACACGGTGGGGTAAGCCTCCTACACAGGAGCCCATAAGCTGTGGAAGTAACCAAATCCCACAGCCAGTCAGCCTGAGGGTCAATCCCATCCACAGCATGTCAACAGCAATCAAGGCTCAATTGTAACAGGAGGGTACACACAGCACACACAGAGGACACTCTTGGAGCACCTGGCTCAGGTGATCAGGGACATTGCCACTGGGCTCCACAGGACACCTATTACATAAGGCCACCTGGCAAGACTGGGAGATGTAGCAGATCTACCTAATACATGGAAACAAACAGAGAGAGACAGCCAAAATGAGGTAACAAAGAAGTGTGTCCCAAATGAAAGAACAGAACTCCAGAAAAATAACTAAACAAAATGGAGGCAAGCAACCTACCAGAGACAGAGTTCAAACAACAGTTATAAAGATACTTAAGCAACTTAGTGAGAACTTGAATAAAGAGATAGCAAGCATAAAAAGGACATAGAAACCATAATAAAGAACTAGTCAGAAGTGAAGAATACAATAACTGAAATACAGAATGCACTAAAAGGAATCACCAGCAGACTAGATGAAGCAGAGGATCGAATCAGCGATTTGGAAAACAAGGTAACAGAAAACATCCAACTGGAACAACAAAAAGAAAACAAAAATTTAAAAAAATGAGGATAGTTTAAGAGACATCTGGGTCAACATCAAGTGTAACAACATTCACATTTGGGGGTAGCAGAAGAAGACAGAAAGCAAGGGATTGAGAACCTATTTGAAGAAATAATGACTGGAAATTTTCCTAACCTGGTGAAGGAAATAGACATACAAGTCCAGGAAGTGCATAGAGTCCCAAACAGGATGAACCCAAACAGGGCCACACCTAGACACATTAAAATTTAAATGGCAAAGGTTAAAGACAAAGAGAGAATCCTAAAAGCAGCAAAAGAAAGGCAACTAGTAACTTATAAGGTAATCAAGGTAACAAGAAAGAAAATGAAAAATCTCCCCAAAATGAACTTAAAGACATGGGAATGTGTGACTTAAATGACAGAAAATTCAAGATTGCAGTTCAACTAGATGCAAGAAAACACAGACAGGCAGTTTAATGAACTCAGAAACACAATCAAAGAACAAAATGAACATTTTACCAAAGAGATTAAAATTTTAAAAAGAACCAAATAGAATTTCTGGAGATTAAGAACTCAATAAGAGAAATGAAGAATGAAATAGCCAGCTTAGGTAATAGAGCTGATCAGATGGAGGGAAGAACAAGTGACATCGGAGATAGAAATCTGGAAATGACACAGATGGAAGAAGAGAGAGATTTGAGACTTAAAAGAAATGAAAGAAATCTACAAGAACATTCTGACTCCATCAGAAAGAGCAATATAAAAGTACTGGGCATACCAGAAGGAGAAGAAAGGGAGAAGGGAACAGAGAGTATATTCAAACAAATCATCAACGAGAACATCCCAAGCTTGTGGAAAGAACTGGATCCTCAAATCCAAGAAGCAAATAGAACACCTAATTACCTGAACCCCAAAAGGCCTTCTCCATGGCACATTGTATTGTAGCTGTCTAAAATCAACGACAAAGAAAGAATCCTCAAGGCAGCCAGGAAAAGAAGACAGTAACGTACAAAGGAAATCCCATTAGGTTATCATCAGATTTTTCAGCAGAAACTGTACAAGCCAGGAGAGAGTGGACTCAAATATTCAAACAATTGAAAGAGAGAAATCATGAGCCAAGAATAATATATCCAGCAAAGATATCCTTTAGATATGAAGGAGAAATAAAGACCTTTCCAGACATACAGAAGCTGAGGGAATTTTCTAAACGATGACCTGCACTACAAGAAATACTGAAGGAGGCTATTCAGCCTGACACAAAAAAGCAAAAGAATACAAAACCATGAGTAGTATTACAAACAGACAGACAGAAGCAGGGAATGGCAACCCCTACACCAAATAAGACGCTATACACTTAAACATAATATACAGGGTAAAGAAGAAAATAAAAACACTTAAAGAAAAAAACAAAAAAGGCAACTTGCTACTGCAGTGCAGGAATCAACTCACAGCATAAATAGGGATAATTTGTGACAACAAAAACATAAAAGGGGGGAGAGTAAAGGTCTGAACTGAAATAAGGTAATGGAGAAAGTAAGCATGCTGAAGAAAATGGAATACTCTAAATATCAAACTCTCTTTTACATAAACTTAAGGGTAACAACTCAAAAAAAATCCAGAACTGAAATACATATCATAATAAAAGAAGAAACAGAGGTGAAAATCACAGAATACCACCAAACTGAAATAATAGACAGCAACAAAACGGCAAAGAAACGATGGAGACACAGTCTTACCAGAAAACCAGAGAGAGAATGATAGGAAATTCTCACCTATCAATAATCACCCTAAATGTAAATGGACTGAACTTGCCAATAAAAAGGCACAGAGTAGCACATTGGATCAAAAAAACTAAACCAAACCATATTTTGCCTCCAAGAGACACATCTCAACTACAAGGACAAATATAGATTCAAAGTGAAAGGGTGGAAAATGACACTCCAACAAATGGTATTCAGAGAAAAGCAGATGTAGTCATACAGATATCAGATTAAACAGACTTAAGGATAAAAAAGGTAACAAGAGGCAAAGATGGACATTTCATAATGATAAAAGGGACTATACGACAAGAGTATATAACAGTCATCAATATTTATGCCCACAATCAGGGAGCATCGAAATATACCAAGCAACTACTAACAGAACTAAAGGGAGAAATTGACCAAAACACAATTACAGTAGGGGACCTAAATACACCATTGACAGCTATGGATAGATCATCCAAACAGAAAATAAATAACGAAATAGCCCTAAATGACACATTAGATGAAATGGGCATAATTGACATATATAGAGTACTTCATCCTAAAACATCAGACTGTACATTTTTTTTCTAGTGTACATGGAACATTCTCAAGGATAGACCATATATTGGGACATAAAACTAGCCTCAGCAAATTTAAGAAGACTGAAATCATACCAAGCATATTCTCTGATCACAAGGCTTGAAATTGGATATCAATTGCAAAAAGAAAGCAGGAAAACCCACAAATATGTGGAGATTATACAACATACATTTAAAGAACGACCGGGTCAAAGAAGAAATAAGAGGAGAGATCAAAAGATACATAGAAACAAATGACAATGAAAATACATCCTACCAAAATTTTGGGGATGCAGCAAAAGCAGTTTTAAGAGGGAAATTTATATAATTACAGGCCTATCTCAAGAAACAAGAAAACTCCCAGATAAATAACCTCACGTTACACTTTAAAGAACTAGAAAAAGAAGAACAAGTGAAACTCAAAGTCAGCAGAACGAAGGAAATTAAAATCAGAGCAAAACTAAATGAAAGAGAGAACAAAATTAATAGAAAAAATTAATGTGACAAAGCTGGTTCTTTGAAAGATTAATAAAATTGACAAACCCTTGGCTAGACTCAGTAACATAAAAAAAAAAAGACACAAATAAACAAAATCACAAATAAAAGAGGGGAAGTTATCACAGATGCCACAGAAATACAAAGGATCATCCAAGAATACTATGAAGGACTATATGCCACCAAATTCAATAACCTAGAAGAAATGGGCAAGTTCTTAGAAATATACAGCCTTCCTAGGGTGAATCACGAAGAATAGAAAAATTAAACAGACTGATCACCAGTAAGGAAATTGAATCAGTCATCCAAAACCTTTCCAAAAGCAAAAGTCCGGGACAAGATGGCTTCACTAGTGAATTCTACCAAAACTTCAAAGAGGATCTAATACCAATCCTGCTCAAAGTCTTCCAAAAAATTGAAGAGACAATACTCCCTAACTCATTTTATGAGGCCAACATTACCCTGATACCAAAACCTGGTAAGGACAACACAAAAAAAGAAAACTACAGACCAATATCCCTGATGTATACAGATGCAAAAATCCTAAACAACATTCTAGCAAATTGAATGCAACAATGCATTAAAAAGATTATATATCACGACCAAGTGGGTCCAACCCAGGGGCACAAGAATGGTTCAACATATGCAAATCCATCAATGTGATACATCACATAAACAAAATAAAGGAAAAAAATTATATGATTATAAAAATTGATGCAGAAGAAGCATTTGACAAGATACAACATCCATTTATGATTAAAACACTTAACAAAATAGGTATAGAAGGAAAATACCTTAACATAATAAAGGCCATATATGACAAACCTTCAGCTAATGTCATAATAAACAGTGAATAACTGAAGCCCTTTGCTCTACTTTCATGAACACAACAGTGCTGTTCCTTATCACCTCTGCTTTTCGACATAGTATTGGAAGTCCTTGCAGAGCAATCAGGCAAGAGGAAGAAATAAAAGGCATCAAAATTGGGAATGAAGAAGTTAAATTGTCACTCTTTTCAGATAACATGATGCTATATGTAGAAAACCCTAAAGAATCCACAAAAAGCTATTAGAAACAATAAACGAATACAGTAAAGTTTCTGACTACAAAATCAACATACAAAAGTCTATTGCATTCCTATATACTAACATTGAAATCTAAAAAAAAAAATTCCTTTTGCAATTGCAACAAAAAGAATAAATACCTAGGAATAAACTTAACCAAGGATATAAAAGACCTATATACTGAAAACTACCAGACATTTTTGAAAGAAATTGAAGAAGACACAAAGAAATGGAAAGACATTCCGTGTTCATGGATTGGAAGAATCAACATAGTTAAAATGGTCATATTACCCAAAGCAATATACAGATTTAATGCAAACCCCATCAAAATCCCAATGGCGTTTTTTAAAGAGATAAAACAAAAAATCATCAGATTTGTTTGGAACCACAAACGACCCCAAATACCCAAAGCAATCCTAAGAAAAAAGAACAGTGCTGGAGGTATCACACTCCCTGACTTCAGCTTGTACTACAGGACTACAATAATCAAAACAGTATGGTATTAGCGGAAAAAGAGACATACAGACCAATGAAATAGAATTGAGAACCCAGAAATAAAACCACATAAATATGGACAGATAACTTTTTTTATTAGTTTCAGGTGCACAAAACAATGTAATAGACATTAATCATTTATATCCCTCCCACAGTGACAAATTCCCCATCCACTATCCCTCTGACATCGCACACAGCCATTACATTTCCTAATGCTGTACTCTGCTTCTTGTAAATACAGATATATGTATATATATACATATATAAAATTGTAGTTGACATTCATTATTGTCCAGCTTCAGCTTCAGGAGAACAGTGCCTATATCAGGCATCTACATCTTTCCTGAGGTGGTCTCCCTAAGGAGACAACTTGGACAGATAATTTTTGACAAAGAAGCGAAAAACATACAATGGAAAAAGACAGCCTCTTCAATAAATGGTGCTGGGAGAATTGGAAAGCCACATGCAAAAGACTGAAACTGGGCTGCTGTCTGTCACCATGTACCAAAATTAACTCAAAATGGATCAAAGAGCTAAACATAAGACTTGGAACAATAAACTGCATAGAAGAAAACCTAGGTACTAAATTTAAGGATCTTGGGTTCAAAGAGCATTTTATGAATGTGACTCCAAAGGCAAGGAAAGTAAAAACTAAAATAAATGAATGGGACTATATCAAACTGAAAAGCTTCTGCATAGCAAAAGAAGCCATCGATGAAAGAGTCAACCAACAGAATGGGAGAAGATTTTTGCAAACAACGCCTCCAATAAGGGGCTAATATCCAAAATATATAAGCAACTCATATAACTCGACAACAACAAAACACAAAAAATCCAATTGAAAAATGGGCAGAGGACCTGAAAAGACATTTCTCCAAAGAGGACATACAAATGGCAAATAGACATATGAAAAAATGCTCAACATCACTAATCATCAGAGAAATGCAAATCAAAACCACAATGAGATATCACCTCACCCCAGTCAGAATGGCTATCATCAACAAGACAAATAGTAACAAGTGTCGGAGAGGCTGTGGAGAAAAAGTAACCCTCATACACTGTTGGTGGGAATGCAGACTGGTGCAGCCGTTATGGAAGGCAGTGTGGAGGTTCCTCAAAAATTACGAATAGAATTACCATATGACCCAGCAATCCCTCTCCTAGGTATCTACCCAAAAAATCTGAAAACATTTATCCATAAAGACACGTGTGCTCCAATGTTCATTGCAGCTTTGTTTACGGTGGCCAAGACATGGAAACACCCAAAATGTCCTTCGATAGATGAATGGATAAAGAAGTTGTGGTATATATACACAATGGAATACTATTCGGTGGTAAGAAAAGATGATATAGGAACATTTGTGACCACATGGATGGATCTTGAGAATATAATGCTAAGCAAAATAAGTCAGACAGAAAAAGCAGAGAACCATATGATTTCACTGATATGTGGTATATAAACCAAAAACAACAAAAGAACAAGACAAACAAATGAGAAACAAAAACTCATAGACACAGACAGTAGTTTAGTGGTTACCAGAGGGTAAGGGGAGTGGGGTGTGGTAGATGAGGGTAAAAGGGATCAAATATATGGTGATGGAAGGAGAACTGACTCTGGGTGGTGAACACACAATGTGATATATAGATGATGTATTACAGAATTGTACACCTGAAACCTATGTAATTTCACTGACAATTGTCACCCCAATAAACTTCAATTAAAAAAATGATAGGTGACAAAATAACTGAGCAAATTTAAGAAGACTGAAATCATCAATATATTTTCTGACCAAGTGGTATGAAACAAGAAATCAATAACAGGAGGAAAGAGGAAAATTCACAAGTATGTGAAAATTAAACAATATGATCCAGAACAACCAATGGGTCAAAGAATAAATAAAAAAAAAGTCTTAAAATAAATGAAAATGGAAGCACATGTTAAAACCTATTGGACGCTGTATAAGCAGTTCTAACTGGGAAGTTTATTGTGATAAATGCCTACATTAAGGAACAGCTCAAATAACCTCATTTTACACCTCAAGAAACTAGAAAATGAAGAACAAACTAAGCCCAAAGTTATCAGAAGGAAGGAAATAACACAGATCAGAACAGAAACAAATAAAATAGAGACCATACAAACAATACAAGAGATTAGCGATACTAAGAGCTGTTTATTTATTTATTTTTTGGTTGCTTGTTTGTTTTGTGGAGATAAATGAAATTGCCAAACCTTTTTATTTCATTATTATTTTTTTAAAGATTTTATTGGGGAAGGGGAACAGGACTTTATTGGGGAACAGTGTGTACTTCCAGGACTTTTTTTTTTCCAAGTCAAGTTGTTGTCCTTTCAATCTTAGTTGTGGAGGGTGCAGCCCAGCTCCAGGTCCAGTTGCCATTGTGAGTCGCAGGGTGCACAGCCCACCATCCCTTGCAAGAGTTGAACCAGCAACCTTGTGATTGAGAGCCCACTGGCCCATGTGGGAATCGAACCGGCAGCCTTTGGAGTTAGGAGCATGCAGCTCTAACCGTTTGGGCCACCTGGCTGGCCCCGAAATTGACAAACCTTTTGCTAGAACTCAGAAAAAAGAGACAGGATTCAAATGAATATAATCATAAATGAAAGAGGAGACATTACAACTGATACCACAGAAACACAAAGGATCATGAGAGAATACTATAAACCATTATACTCCAACAAATTGGATAACCTAGAAAAAATGGATACATTTCTAGAAACATACAATCTCCCAAGACTGAATCATGAAGAAATAGAGAATCTGAAGAGACCAAAAAAGAGTAAGGAGATTGAATCAGTAATCAAAAACCTCCTAGCACAGAAAACCCTGGGACCAGATGGTTTCACTGGTGAATTCAACCAAACATTTAAATAATGAACACCAGTCCTCAAACTCTTCCAAAAATTGAAGAGAAGGAACACTCCCAAACTCATTTTACAGGGCTAGCATTTTCCTGGTACTAAAGCCAGATAAGAACACTGCAAAAAAGAAAATACAGGCTAATATTTCTGATAAATATAGATAAGAAATTTGCAACAAAATACTAGCGAACCAAATTCAACAGCACATTAAAAAGATTCTACACTATGATCAAGTATAATGTATCCCTGGGATGCAAGAATGGTTCCACATACACAAAGCCACAAATATGATACACCACATTAATAGAAATAAAGATAAAAATCATATGATTGTCTCAGTGGATACAGAAAAAGCATTTGACAAAATATAACATCCTCTCCCGATAAAAATGCTCAACAAAATGGGTATGGAAAAAATATAACTCAATTTAATAAAGTCCATATATGACAAGCCTGCAGCTAACATCATTCTCGATAGTGAAAGTTTGAAAGCTTTTCCTCTAAAATCAGAAAGAAGTCAAGGGTGCTCATTTTCACCTCTCCTATAGAACACAGTACGGGAGTCCCAGCCAGAGTAATCAGGGCAGAAAAAGAAATAAAATGCATCAAATCAAAAAGGAAGAAGTAAAATTGTCTTTGTTTGCTGATGATATGATTTTGTATGCTAAAATTACTGGATAAAATGCTATTGGAGGAAATGATGTTTATACGGTCACAAAGTATTCCCCAAATGTTACTTACTAGTTACAAAAGTAAAGTGACACCTTTATATTTATAACAGAGAAATCTGGTGATTAAATTTAATACCACCAATAACATGACAAACTGACAATACCTACCTCCTAATGCAATGCACTGGGATACAAGGTCACCTATACATGACTATATATTAAAAGATAGTTCGTATCAGTGTTAAATTTCTTCGACTGGTTCACTGCATTATGGTTATATAGGTGAAAGTTATTGTTCCTTGGAAAAACATTATTTGGGGAATCATCGTATTATAGGTTTTAAATATCTTACAATTTATTTGTCACTTATACCTCAATAAAGCTGAAAAAATCAAAATAAAAATGATCATGAATTGGGTTAATCAGTGTGTGTAAACTATCATGGTACTTAGGTGGCATAAACCACAGGTTTATACCACAACTGTTCCCCAACTATTAGAGCATAATCTGTACCTAGCTTTGAAAATATCGTTGGTTGCTTATACCTTGTCTAATCTGCTAGTGTAGTATGAAGAACATGGACTTTTTTGCCAGAAGCATGTGGATTTAATGTTGACACAGTTGCCCAGTAGTTGTGGGACAATTTATGCCTCAGTTTTATCCTCTCTCAGCCTCAGTTTTATCAACAAAATTGGGATAAAAGGACTATCTTGCAGTATACTGAGGGATTTCCTCAAGTGTATGTAAAATGTTTGGCATAGTAGGAGGTGTTTACTAAATGTTAGCTATTTTTATTATTGACATTTGTCTCAGGAAATGTCCCTTGCTTCTGTGGCAGCCCTTGCTGACTCTTACAGAAACATATAACCCGTGCCTCTCCATTTCCTAGACAGTGTGGACCATAACTGGTTGACTCATTTAGAACAATGTCCAACATAGAACCATGAGCACATAAAGGTATATTCACAATCTGATTTATTGACACCTAATTGCAAAGTTAGATCCTAAAAGATGAGTGGAAGTGAAAAGAGATCTTATATTAGGGCTTCTTTGCCTTTGAAATTCTGTCCTGACGTGACACTCCCATGTTCCTTACACTAGTGCTGTGAGGGTAACCAGGACATTGGCACAGAGCTGAGTATTCAGTTTTCCTTTCCCAATCCATAGATTGTGCAGTGTTTGATATGTCATATACACAAATAGAGGGTCTCAAACCCACTGGAGCAGAGAAAATCTTTGCCATCTGAATCCACCCTTTAATACAACGATCAATAACACAGACACCGACAGAGCTCATTAATTTTAATAGTTGAATACAGTTTTAATATTTCTTCCTAAGAACTGTCTCCTAGGGACCCTTAAAACTATTTATATACCACACCTACAAGTACACAAATTTTATAAATGCAATATTGCAAAGGCAGGAGGATTAAGGAAAGCCTTCATAGCCTTGAGATTAAAACAATGTTTAGTCATCCTCTCAGTATCTGTTAGTAAATGCTAAATACTAAATGCTAGCAAAGCTAAGCAGCGGCTTGGGAGAAGCATGAAGAAGGAAGCTCTCATAATGACAAGCACTTTTACACTTATTTTTCCTCTCAGAACCAAGATAACACGGGGCATATCTCTCTATTTTGGTAACCATGTTGGTGTCAAAGGGACAAATCCCCGCAAAAACATTTTCAGAGCAACAAACGGGGTTGGTTTTATTTATGCCACAGAGGTTAGTGAGGGCCAAGATTCCCCAGCTTTTTATAACTGTGGTTCCCCATCTTGCTCACACTTTGGTGTCGAGAATTGAAACTATGAACACAGAACCAGAGTCAAAGAAGTAGCTCAATAAAAATTTGTTGAATGAATGAACTGATACTTAGGGCGCAGTGTGAACAGGCTGGACTTAAGTGTTTCTAAGTGGAAACCTTCCTGGGACATTTTGGGAGGTGAGATTCCAGCAGCAAGCTTGACTTGTCAGTGTCCTGGCCATCCTGAGAGCCCAAAGGAATAATCGAGTTTATTAGCTTATTCCAGTCCCCTGAATATGCCCACTCAGCAGAAAAATTTGTGACCAGAATTTCAGATTCAATACCATGTATAATCAAAATAAAATGAATATATGTATGCCTCCTCCAACTACATTCAATACATACAAGACTGTAAGAAGTCTGGGGTAGAAACTGACCAATATGAGACCCCATTTCCCTACCGTTCTCTTTTGCCTTTTTTGCTTTCTCTTACTCTCCTTCTATTCTTTCCCCCCTTCTTGCCCCTTTCCTAACCCAATCTTCTGCCCTTCCCCCTGCTTTCTTCTCTTTTTTCCTCATTACTGAAGTTGAGTAATTCTAAATATCTATTGGCTCCAGAGAATGGGGCCAATAAAATTGGTTTTAGTTTCCAGAAATAAGAGCTGTTATAAGAGCAAAAAACCTGTTTCTAGTCATACTAACAGTGATGTAGAGACTCTCTTTTGAACTCATAGATATCTAGAATGTTCTATTGGGTGTGAATTCAATACTTACACAGTAGGCTGAGGATTTTAGTTTCTAGGAATGTAAATTTCATGATGATACTGCTGCTGCTTCTGCTCATATGATGATTATAAAGCAATAAACCATTAGTCACCCAGTGTGTGTGTGTGTGTGTGTGTGTGTGTGTGTGTGTGTGTGTGTGTGTTTAAGTAAAATAAGAGGTGGATGCTATTTAAAGTAAATGGGCATATCAGATACCTATTTGTTGCAATTCTTAATTTCAAATTCACAAGTGCTGGCTGGAGGAGACCCTTTCAGGTTGTAAAATCAGTTTGCATTTCCTTCAAACTGCAGGACTAGAGGTGCCAGCTAGTTATGGCAGGAGGTCAGTTCTCTGCCCCCATCACCCTTTCCTCCATGCTTCACATAATGGGAGGGACTCCAGGATATCTTATTGGTTACTCTCATTAGCTTGTGTTTTACCCTTAGCAGAATCAGGTTCCTTTGGCCCATAAGAATAACAGAAGTTACTTCCTTAGACAATTCTGTTTAAGGCTTTAAATTAATTCTACCCTGGCATTGTATGTTCTAAATGTCTTTTCACTTATTCATTCAACAAATGTTCATTGAGTATCCACTCTTTGCCAAGCATGATTTTAATTGCTGGGTAATACACTAATCCCACTGTAATATTCTTTTGTTAGAAGAATCTCTGACACAGTTAGTTGTCTGTATTGGGAAACTGGAGTATGCTCAAATATCAATCCTGTCACTATTGTGTCAAATCACTCTTACCATATATTATCTCTTATCTATCTGGAAAATGTCCTTCAATATGACAATAATGAGAACAAAGATGACACAAAATGGAAAATGAATAGTTACTCCTCGGTTTGCTTCTTCTTTTGGGGACTATACAAACCTATATTCCAGGCAGCCTGGTATTGTGGAAAGACTACCAAACCTGGAGTCAGATGGCCTAGGTGCCTCTCAGCTTCATAACCTTTGGGTAGTTACTTCACCATTTTGAGTCCCCATTTTTGTCTTGTCCTAAAAACTGAGCCCAGGAATCCTTGCCCTACCTTTCTCTGGTATGACTGTGAGGAAAAATGAAATAATGTTTGTAAAAGTCCTCTGAAAACCATGAAGTCCCATACAAAGGCAAATTATCACTATCGAACAATCTTTGACATTCCTTTCAGGAAAATCTTCATAGTATAGTTTCTTTTCCTCCATTTTTTTTTTTAAAGGACGGGGGCGGGGGTGGGGACCTACATTATCAACTAGCATTATTTGGGCGTCTGGCAGAATAACCCACATTGATTTCCTCATGGAAGAGACTGATTAGAAGTTTTCCTTATTGAAAATGAAATGCACTCCCCGGGGGCCAGACTCGGAGTTGGAGATGCTTTGTTTACTGAGGGTTTCAGCCAAGGCTTCAGGTCCGCAGAGGAAAACTCCTATTCTGGTACTTTGGGGCGAGAAAGAAAGAAAAAAAAGACAATTTTAGGCTTTGGGATGCAATAGATTACATACAAAGCACATGGGGGATTTCCTATTGACCATAGGCCCCAGGGCAGACTCCCCTCCGCTCCTTTGTTTTTTTCCACAAGTGGCAAAATTTGGATTACTCTGTGGGAGAACAGCTCAGCCTGTTTGTGGAGGGCTGCTGGATACTTCAAGCGGCAATTAACATCCCTGGAAAAATGGCATTCCAGTAGGGTTTATGGAAACTTCTACCACATAGAAAATGGTGGTGAATTTGTGAGTCTGTGAGCTACTTCCCTTCAGGGCTCTGGGCCCCCTTGCCCCCAGCCCTTTCCAGCATCCTGAAATCAGGAACAAATCTGCTTTAGGTACACCAACTCTGCCCACAGCATGGTGTGACTTCATCCCTCCACGTCTTAGAGTCCAAAGCCCTACTTCTCAAGGTGTGGTTCCAGACCAGTAGCCTCAGCAGCAGCTTTTTAAAGAATGCAAATTCTTGGGCCTCACCCTAGACCTATTAAAATCAGCACCTGCATTTTTGAAAAGATCCCCAAGTGATTCATATGTTCACTAAAGTATAAGAAGCAATGGTCTCCAGGGTATATTTATGGATATTTCTTGAGTTTATCATATATTCTAGCAAGATAGAGGATCCCCTCAAAGTTTCATGATAGCTACAGCTTTAGCAAGGGCAAAAATGACCTTGGGATGGCTGTCACCTTTTGATTTTAGACCCCAATACTAAAACTGAAAGTAGGGGCAGTGTCTCCTTAATAATAAGTATACATCGCGTTGAGTTAAAAGAAGTAGATACACTAGCAAAATTTAAGAGATGAAAGAAAAGAACCGAGTTATGGTCCTACTTGGGAGGAGCAGGATTCAGAAAGTCTGAGGTGGGGGCCTGGGAATCTTTGCTTCTAACAACTCTCCTAAAGTCAGAGACATCTAGAACCTTCTGTTTGGTGTAAATATAGGACTCTAGGTATTTTTGTTTCCAGAATAAACAAACCCAGCCATGTTTGGGAGTTGCTGCTTTAGGCAGCCCAGCAGTGTCAAGAGCACCTTGGAGGGTACTCCTTACTTTGGGTGTTGACTCGCAATTGTCTTGAACTCATTATCCCAGTTGGGCCGTCCATACAAAGTCTTTTGTTTCAGTCCTGTGATCACGTCTTTCTCCTCATCATGGTGCACAGCAAAGTGATTAGCCTGCAGGAAAGCACATGAATCCAGAAAAAAGAGACATGTTGTAAAAAACACACAGATATATTTACCTATCTCACAAACCAAGCTTTCACTACCCTTTCTAACTAACTAACTAACTAACTAACTAACTAACTAACTAACTAACTAACTATATATATTTGGGTCAAGGTACCATGCCAAAGGGTAGAAGACAAAAAATACAAAGAAACCTGGTCTCCTAATGCAATTTACAATCCAGAAGGGCAGACCTTGGAGTATCAACATGAATAATCACAGTTATAGAATAGGGTATGATGAGTGCCATGGAAGAGGCACAAACATTTCAATGAGAGCAAAGAAGGTAGGTGGGGTGGGAAGATATGGAAAGGTTTCAGGGTGGCAACATTTGAGTCAGGCTTTGAAGTGCGGGTAGGATTTAAATGTTCTGTCATACTTGTTTTTCTCTCTGCTGTACATCTAGCTCATCCTGCTCTGTGACTTTCTCTCTTCATCCTAATATATTCCCACCCCCACTCCTTTGGAAGAATCACTAAGAATTAAAACAATCATAGACTAAAATGCGCTCACATTTTGATAATGTAATGAGGCATCAAACCAAGCCTAAAGCTAGTGTGTGTGTGTGTGTGTGTGTGTGTGTGTGTGTGTGTGTGTGTGTACATAGTCACATACTGTTTTCTGCTACCATTCTAGGGGGCCTTAGTTTGAACAACAGATATTTTTCATAATGTGGTTAGTTAAATTTAAAAATTAAATCAGATTTTAAATCTACTGGACAAGGGATGGATGAGGTTAAGAAGGATGGTTACTCTGGTTTAATAATCCTGTAGAGATCAGTTTTGCAAAGCAAAATAATTATTTTTCAATGCAAATAAATTTGCCATTTAAAAAATATATCTGGCTTTTTAAATAACAAAACTGCAAAGCGATTGATATAGATTTTTTTTCTGTTTCATTTTTATCAAAAATTTTTGTTGTCATCTTTAAATTGCGGAAGTGGCATCTTCAAACTACTTTTCTGGAGTAACAATTTTCATGGTCATGTGTCCCTGGGTCTACAGTTACAACAAGACTCTTTTAAGACTCGGAGAACCTGATAAACAATATGCCAAAACCCAAACAAGAAGTTAATTCTCACAAAGATAAGGTACATGGGAAAGAGGCCCAGGGTTAAGTAGCCAGTGTGTGAATCTGGCCCACTGAAACACTGGCCAGGAGGAAGCAGAGACTCTTGCCTTAGCTCCTCTCTCAGGGTGACAGCTTATGCTGCTTTCAGGCAAGTCATCAATGTTTGCTTCTTTATAAAGATGCTACCCCTAGGAATCATTAACTTGTTGCAGAGTTTCTCAATTGAGGCACTTTTGACATGTATGGCTAGATAATTCTTTGTTGCAGGGAGTTGTCTTGTAAATTATGGGATGTTTACATTGCTAAATGTCCCCGGACGGGATACACTAATACATGCACACACATATGCACGCACACACACACACACATACATATGTACCATATATATATCACCTTCATTAGATGTATTTTGATTTATTTATAAATGATAATAGTGAACTACTGGGAGTTGCTAAGAGCATTCTAACTCTGCCACTTACTAGTTGGATGCCCTTGGACAAATGACCTAACTGGTTCTGGGCGTTGGTTTCCTCACTTGTGAAATATGGATAAAAATAGCAGTTTCTTCATAGGATTGTTGCAAGGATTAAATTAGACAATTACATAAACACTAAGAACAATACCTGGTACACAGTATATGCTTAATAACTGATCAGTTTAATACTAATTAATATATTATAAAACATGTATAAACATAAAGTGAAAGGGATATACAATATATGTATGCATACATGTGTATATATATAGAGAGAGAAAGGGAGA
This sequence comes from Rhinolophus sinicus, assembly GCF_057876585.1. Classification (NCBI taxonomy): domain Eukaryota; kingdom Metazoa; phylum Chordata; class Mammalia; order Chiroptera; family Rhinolophidae; genus Rhinolophus; species Rhinolophus sinicus. The sequence continues at coordinate 28,446,579 of NC_142518.1, read as the reverse complement.
AAGCTAATACTCTCTTCTCATTACCCAGTGGATCATGTTGTCCACCTGCTTCGAGACCCCTCATGGGAATGTCAAAGTTATGGCTTTTATTCATTATAGGCTCCTTAGCTTTGATCTGTTCCACAGATACCAACTTTAAATCTAGGCTCAACAGGATATTAAGGATATGTTAAACCTATTATCCTCAACATGTGGGAATATTGAGAAAGCAAATCACCTGTATCTATCAACTGTTCTTGGTAAAAACAGTGCACAAGACACTCCAATAACCAAGGGGCAATCAGTAAACCCGAGGCACTACGGGAAGGCCCTGAGATTTGGGATCTTGTCCTCACCTGAGACTCATCCCAGCCAGTGAGGTAGATATTATAGCTGAGGAAGCCGGCATTGTTCCTCTCCTGCATCTGGGTCTCCAGCAGCTGCAGCAAGTCTGCAAACCACTCAAAGGCATGTGTGTCTCGGCACAGCCAGTAGAAGTAGATCTGAAAGAGGGATAGCTCATGAAGCAGACTATATTTAAATAGGATCTATCAGCACTGACATAGGCATTTCTTCCCCTACCCCCAACTTTTTCCTGCTACTCAGCAGGTCTAGAAAGAGGTTTTCAGAAAGCACTGGACATTTGACAAGCTAGTTCACATGAGCCTGCTCTGGCCTTCACAATGGCAGGGCAGTAAATATAATACATAGCTTGGCCTCAGAAATACATAGCTTAAGAAAAAACGTTAGCCCACCACTTTCTTTCTGTGTCTGCTCTTGCCTTCCCAGAATCCCTGGCTTCCTTTGTACCTCTTCTCACAAAGGCCACCGGAATGTAGATTAGCAGGGGCTGTCACAGGGCTACTTCCCTGCCTGCCACTGTTCCACATTCAGTCAAAGTAAGCTCAGTGCCCCTATCAGAGGTTAGTTATTAGAATGTCTCAAGTTTTATTAAAGATATCCTTTATCAGGCAATGAAACCAAATTTACATGGGACAAAAAAAATCCCGTGGGAATTTATTCTGAGGAGCTATCCATGAGAAAGTAAAAGTTACATGAAGGGACATGTCGTTTGCTCTCCTCCTGCAACAAAAGTATTGCAGGGCTGGAAGTGGAATTGATCTCGATATCTAACCTAGGGTGTTAGAAAAATTACTTCTATATCCTCTCAATGGAACATGAAGGAATCATTAAAATGATTATTATAAAGGCTGTGACAACTCTGAAAAATACTGTTTTCAGAAAAGCAGGACATGAAATTGTACGTACTCAATATTTACAACTTTCTAAAAAATGACAACATGTAGGAAAATACTGAAAGAGAATATACAAAAAAGTTGGATTGGTGTTGTGAATACTTTCTCTCTACCCCAACTTACTTTCTTCTGAATTTCTAGTAATATACTATACTATATAGTAATATACAAATTCAGTATATTACTTTTACTAATGGGCCTGCTTATATGGAAGCACATTTAACTTATCAAATAGCCCTTTTAAGAGAAGCCTGCCTCTCTGGAACCACCCCAAACCTGCCTTCACTTCTCTTGGTCTTTTCCAGCCTCACCCGAAGGCTCTCTTGGGCCTCACTTGGTGGAGTGCGATGGCTACTCCAAGCCTTCTGAAAAATGAAGGAACCTACCTTTTTGAGCCTCAGATTGGTGGCATTATTGCAGTATTTGTACCAGACTGACTTGAGAATGGATGCGAAGGGTGTGACCCCAATCCCTGCTCCCACTAACATCACCACCTCGTAGCTGAATACATCTTCACTGGCTGTGCCAAAGGGCCCATCAACTGCTATCCTGGAGGGAAGCATGGAAGGAAATGGTTATAGAGATATCTTGCTCTTCAGAGTAGAATGGGGCACACATTTTTCCTGGGGGTGTGCAATATGTCACTTCAAACAAGGGCAAGCTATGTATGGGGCACTTCCTTCTATGAAACAGTTTTCAAGTAACCAACTTAGTGTCAACATTGGGGTTGGAAGTACAAAGTGGAATTTTTAGCTAACGGAAAACATTTGGTAACTCTCAGGGTATTTCATTCATCTCCCCACCCCCTTTCACCCACAACACACACACACACACACACACACACACACACACACACACACACACACACGTCTGTATTTCTTACCAGGGCATTCCACACTTGAAATTTCTGTTACATTGCATATTGAAATAAAGTGAGAAATTTCTATATCATAACATCTTATAAATTGAATATCTCCACTTTTCATGTAACTATCCTTTCAGTTATTCAACAAACTTTTCTTCAGCATCCACTAAGTGCCTGACACCACGTTAGGCATGTGAGAAGAAGGCAAAGTGAATAATATATGGCATTTACCCTAAAATAAGGCATGCCAATTAAATTTTAACAATATCTTTGATACACTATAATTCTGTATGTTAGGAAAGTTAGTATACCTTACATATTGAAAGGAATTTGGGAATATTCATTACCAATATTTGATTCAAATATTTTCTATTTCACATAAGATTTATATAAATATATGCACAGCCACACCACACACATAAAATGGGAGAACACAGAGATAGCTACATATATTTGTAGAACCTGTGGATTTTGTCAGACTCAGGAGACAGAGAGAGAGGGGAGAAGAGGAGCTATGTAGTGACATTTTTCCTGAACTTGTATACCTTTGTAATACGTGCTTTGTACTCACTTAGGTAATTTCCAGGCATCTTGAAACTCTTGCTTATCACAGCCACAGGCATTGAATAACCCCTCTGTCCAGTCCCCCACGATGCGGATATGGATGCTGAAGAAGTCTTCCTCAGGGGCGGAGGTCAATGTGAAAGGGTGCCACTCCAGCTTGGACACCTTGGGGCACTTGACAAAAATGTACTGTCCCACCTCCATCTTGAATCCCTTCTTCTTCATCTGTAGCTCGATGGTTTTGAAAGGGTGAGTGACCACCTGCAAAACAAAACATGTCTCTGGAAACTACACTTTCCCAAATACTTGCCTTTTCACTGTTCATATGGATAAAAGGCTGAGCTAAGATGCCCCACCCAGGTCCCTTCTTTAGGGCCAATACAGCAGTTCCCCAGCAGATGTGGCTCTCATTGGGAATTGCCCTTGACTGTAGCCCATGGCCAATGATGAGCTGATGCAGGGATACAAAGGTTTGGCTCTTCTCCTCAATTTGGGACAACTTCGAGGGGCCATTCCAACTCCAGCAATCCCTGCAGAATCAGCTGAGGCTGCTGTTGCCACCACACTGAGAGTCAGGTTTTTCCCTCTCCAATCTCGCCTTTAATTTTTTGATAGGTTCCTCTCCTGAGAATATACCCCAATAAAACTTCTCTGTCTCAGAGTCTTTGCCAGGGAATCCAACCTAAGACACCCACTGCTATCTTTTCTTTTTTTTTTCTCTCTATGAAGTTAAGGCAGGAGCTAAAAATAGGTAGAAAAGATGGTTTCCTGCTCAGTCTTTCTGTCTCCCCAGGGGATGATCGAGAGCCTTAGCAGCTGGACAGAAGAAGAAGGAAACCCCACTGCCTAGTTATATAGCAAGAACTCCCAAACCAAGTCTGACTGTGCTGGTCTGCCTTTGTCCTGAGTCATACCTCCAACCTGTCTGATTCCATGCATTGCTTCTCCGTTTCTCCCTATCTGGGGAATATACCATCCGTCTCTTCCAAAGCCAGGCCCTACCCACTCACTGCTATCCATCCATGTACATGAATGTTGATAGCATCTCTCTTTATAATAGCAAAAAAAATAATGGAAACAGTCCAAATGTCCATCAACTGGTGAGTTGGTAAATAATTTAAAAAAATAGAACATAATAAAAAGCTCTCATTTCAATACAGAAAGTCATATGCTGCTTCCTTGACAATTCCTGAGACACCTAGAAGGACTTCATATGTACAACCAAAAACAAACCAAGGAATATAAAAAGAAAGAAAAATCAGTAGGGAAAAAAAGAAAATCCAGCAGCTTCCTAATGTTGACTGATCTTGTTGAGCTTTTCTTTTCACCAGTGAGAAGGAGTAGAATGGGAAGTCCTTTTAATAAAAATTGCCCAACAATTCTAAAACTTGTGACTTAAATATGTCTTATGTGTTAAAGCTGTAACCAATTTCCCTTCAACACTGAAATAAGGAGTTGTAAAGCTTCATTTTGAAAACAGAAAGTAAAAGTTTATCAAAATGATTTTGAAAATTCTGTTTGTCATGTTGCAATGTTGTATGCTGAAACTAATTTTTACCACTTGCAATTTTGCTACCATAACCAAAATTGGGATTGAATTTAATAAAATATACTAGGGGGACAGCATTATCCCTGGAATGCTTTGGGATCACACTTTGTTTCTTATACCTGTTTATATGAGAAGAAAATGAGTATTTTCTTCATAGGAAAACAAGTTTGCCTTAGATATATGTGTAAGGGAAACACTTATCTGGTTAGTCTGTTCTGGTCTAGTAAGGGAAATTTTGTGGTCTCTCCTTTTGCTGATCTGTGAGATTTTTCTTACAGTACAATAAAAGTAGCACAAAAGGAGAACTGTTGTGGCTTCTTATATTTCAAGATTTCCAATGCCAGCTGGACTGTCTTTACAATGGTCTTCCATAGATACCAAGAAAGAAAAGCTAGGGTGGAGGACAGGAATAATTTTTGTGTTTTGTAAGAATAACAAATAGTAGGCCTTTGGTAAATACTTTTTGAACTGAATTGAATTGGATTAAATTTTATTTGATAAAAAATAGTCTTGTCTTATTTTCAGAAACTATAACAAGGAGTTTCTATTTCTATGTATTTAGCCAGATTGATTGATTGATTGATTGATTTAATGATGGGAAGCAGCATAGAAGTGTTCGGTGGAAAGCCACTATATACTTGGACGTAGCAGACTCAATTCTAGTTGCAGTTTAGTTGCTAACTTGTTTGAGACTTTGGATACTTTAACTCTGATATTCTATGAATACATACAAAGCACAGAAAAGGAGGTAAAGGGGACCTGGGAAACTGTCTCAACCTTAGACTTGCCCTTAGTTCTCTGCTTCTTTTGGCATCTGAATATTTTAAGTCTCAACGTATACCCTTTTGAACTTACCTCTTGCTTCTCCACTCTTAACTAACCATATTATCACTCTATATCCTTCCTCTTCCCCCCCACACACCGCATTCATTTACACAAAACACTTGAGTTCATTTTTCAACAGAAAATGTTCATTTCTAGCTTCCCCAGTTAAAGGGCCCTACCATTTAATTATCAAGCTAAGTACATTGAAATTAACCGTAGGTCATATCTCTGCTATAAGTTTAATCAAAAGAAACTGAGGAAAAGAGAGTACTGACGAATGATATAGAGAGCTTAGGTAGACTTGTCCATGATATAGTTAGATACTACTAGTAATTCCTAAACCAGCCAATACCTTGGTGATGACCACTTTCTGTTGAGATCGCCAAAACCGTACCAACCTCTCACAGAGATAAAGGAACATGGGACCCACTATCCATTTCCAAGTCTGTAATCAGAGCAAAAAATGAAGACAAAAAAAAAAAAAAGAAGGATGTGATAAGGTTGATAGCTAATAAAAGATGCATAGGGACAAAACATTTAAAAGTCAATTTAATCTTTGTAGGCTTGTTTAAATATTTTATATTAGATTAGTAAATTTCTTCTACAACAGAATGCATGAAAAATATCTCAAATTAAAATAAAACTTTGAGCCAGTAAAAATGAGCAACCTCTTTGCCACATTGGGGAACTATATCTACAGTAAGAAACTTTCCCAAGAGGAACTGTCCACAAGGATGGGATTTCCTCTTAATGTTGCAACAGCAGTTGCAATAACCCTACTGCAGAGCAAGGTTGGTTTCGGAATTAACATTTCTCTAAAAGATAGCATTTTAGCAACACTATATATTTTAATGCAATTGCTTTCAATTGTTATGTAGTCAAAGTTTATTCTTTTGCAAGATGAGAAATTTTGTGTAAGAATTTAGCTGTTTTTCCAATATCCTGGTAAGTTCTAGGAACTATGCAATATACTTGCTGAAAAACCGAAAGGAACAAAACCAAAGATTTTCAAATTTCTCTATATTCTCCTCTTGTCAGAATCTGTGGTATTTCAGAACACTGGAATTACCTTGTAGCATTGTTGACTATATAAAAACATGTAGGCCAAATAGATCCATCTTGGGACTCAGTCAGTTAGGTTCCTAGTTTAATACCTGAAGTAGCAAAGAATTTTAGAAGGCAATATTGTCTAAAAGATGTCATTCCAGAATGGATTCCAGGAAGGGAAAAAAAAATCACGAAGTGCTACTCATAGTTTCACAAATGATCTTTCTATTAAATTATTTTTTAGGGACTTATGATTGGAAGTTGAGAGCACCTAGTTTTAATACCTGAAAGTAGCAAAGAATTTTAGAAGGCAATACCGCCTAAATGTCCCCATCTCTAGCCAGAGTTGAAGAATATCTGCCTCCAAAGTCAGTAATGTTCTGCTACTTGCCGCTGTTTTCATGGCACAAGTTTTAAAACAGTCTGGCATCATCCATGTATTTCCTGGGTGCTACCATGGGGCCCCATTGAATGGAGCTGGAGTTCCATTCAATATTAGAGGACATTGTCTCTAATATCCCCTCAAACCCAGAAGCTCCTTAGAGGTAGATGCCTGTTAAAGTAGTAGTACTCTTTGACTCTACCTGTCTTCAAGGAAATGTGCTTTCTTGTCCTTAAGAGGACTTGAAATACAGTTCCCTTTTTATCCTTTCTGTTGATGCCTGCATGTAGTGGGGACACTTCACCAATGTGTCTGGTTGCTTTCATTAATGGGTAAGGATGCTAAAAGATGTTAAGTCCTCAGACAGCATGCGGTATCTAGAGGAAGAGTACTCCTATATTAGGAGAGCAGAAAAAAAGGAGAAAATGGAATGGGAAATTTACCTTTATCTTATATTGTGCTTAAGGAAAAAAGAATAATTCTGTTCAGAAGGCCTGTAGAAATGTTGATTTTTGCCTAGTTTTATACCAATGGCTAGCACAATAAGCAATAACATATCCTGCTTGCCAAGTGGGGGAAGATATGAACATCACAGGGCTCACTTCTCCCTCTATGGAGCAGAGATATTGAGAATACACAAAATGGAGCTCTTTGAAGCTCCCACCAGAAGAAGGTAAATATTTCGGAATGTTTTTCCCTTGGTCACCCTTGTCACACTCCTGCCTTACCATGTAGTGCCATTGGGCATTGGTACGAACCCGGCTGTCCATCTTTTATGCCTCATAGACAGGACCTCCCGATGCCTACAGGCAACCCTATGTGTCACCTCATCCATTTCCTTCCCAGCAAGATGCTCCTAGCTTCTTATAGGTGGTTATCTGAGCTATCCAACTCAGCTCATGATAGAATCCCTCTGAAAATCATCAACTGGTATTTCTGTAGCCCTCATATCCAGAAGAGAAGAGATGGAACTTCTTGAATTCAAACAGCGTTTTCAAAAACAATGCTTTTCCAAGTTTTATATCAGGACATTCATAAAAGACCAATGCAAAACTTAGTTTTCAAGAAATAATTCTAGACAAGTATAGCACAAAAAAAAAGCAGATATTTATAACATTCTAGTAGTTCCATGATATTGGTAATGAACAACTTTATGACATTTGTATGTACTGCATAGACACAGTTTGAAGATTCTGGTAATGAAACTATAATGGTAACAAGTGAATTGTACATACCATAGGAGGGTTCCCAGAGAACTGCGGGATTGGGCATCCCTCTATTTTCCCCCAATCTGAGATGTTTTTATAACATATTTCTGGATTGTGCACATCCAAACTCTTTTGAGTCTGCCCACGTACTATTTGCCTGGGGAGGAAACGTAAGTCCAGATTATCTTGTAGCAAGAAATTAAGCAAATTTTTTGAGATTGCAGGCATATTTTAAGTATTCTAATATGGGCCCTGTACTTTTCACTTAAAAGTTATATCTTATTGCTCTCTCTGAATAGATTAGAGAAAGGGGAAGAAAATATGTGATCTTCAGCAGTAGAAAAATTATGTACAGGGGCACAAAGAATGTTTATATGTAACCTTATAGAGGGTAAGTTTTAGATCATCAATACCTGTTGGCTTGAAGGGAGTCTGTGCTTCTGTTTCGAGAATTATTTTCATTTATAAGCAAACAAAAACAGAAAAAGTGCACATCTAACCAAGCAACCGCTAGTCCATGCAGTGCCTTTGCGCAAATTAGAACAAGATGCCCCCTCTGTGAAGACAGTTCCACAGGCAAAGAGCTTGGCCAGCACAACATGAACTGATTTTCTTCCCCTTGGCCAGGCACCCACATAGTCATACACAGTAGACCTGAGGCTTAGTACAAGTGCTTTATTTGTTGTTTCAAAATTGTGTCAATTAAACCAAAAGGTTGAAATAAATTTAAGAAGACTTAACGTGATGGATATTATGACAGTCTCACAGACACGAGCACTGATGATGTGTCCCCTCAAGTGCTCAGAGCCCCTTCACTTCAATAAATATTAACTGAGCAACCACTAAAGCTTAGTGCAATGTGGGTTTAGTGGGATGGAGGGAGGAAGAAAGGGAGGGAGGTACAAAGTTGAGTATGTCAAGTCTCTGACCTCAAGGAACCTAAATGGCAGCGTCTTCAGAATATATAAGAAGAGACACAGAAGGCCCTTTGTAAAAGTTTGTTTGGGGGGACCTACAATTTATTGTGCCACTTGGTATATTCTGAAAATGTTTTAATTCAAGGTCATTCACCATCTTTTTCTATCCCAAGGTCTTGGGGAAGAGAATTACTGTGTATTGAGCATCTATCATGTTTCAGGCCTGGGGAAAGGCACTGTATACAAATTATCTCAATGAATTCTCATAACAAGCTTGAAAGGTAAGTGTTAGTTCTCCCATGTCATATATGAGGACAATGAGGCTTAGAGAGAGCAGGTAACTCGTAGCAGAATGACTTGGTGAAAACAGTTCTGGACCCAAGCTAGACAGCCTTGGTTTCAAATCCCAGGTTCACCCCTTACTGATTTGGTGGTCTTGGGCAAGTTATTGAACTTCTTTTGTGCCTCAGTTTCTTCTGCTGTAAAATAGGTATACTAGGACCTTATCAAAGGTTTATTTTCATAATCAATTGGCATGATGCACAACAAATGCCAGACATACAGTAAGGGTCCAACAAATGATAACTATTAAAGTTCTTAATGCCCAAATTCACATGAGGAGAAAGTAAAAAAGCAAAACAAAACAAAACTGATTTTTTCCTTCTCTCCTCAATGCCAAGACCAGAAATCAGAAAACCTGGATTTTAATCCCAGTTCAGCTGTTACCTAGCCATGACACTGAGCAATCAGTAACCAGTGTAAGTAGCAGATTCCCCTTAAATGGAAAATGGGGTAACTATATCTCATCTGCCTGCTCCAAAAAAAAAAAAAAGAAAAAGAAAAAGAAAAAAAAAAAAAGAAAAGAAAAAAAGAAAAGAAAAATGCTTATCTATGAAACTATGCCAATATAAAGTGAAATTACTAAACAAGAGAGGGGAAGACATTTTTTTTCCCTCTAGGGTTCTCTGAAACAGCTGGATTATGATCAAGTCCCATTTAAAGATACTCAATTGCTTTAGGAGAGTCAAGAGATTCTTTGTCTACATAGATTTTTCATTGCATAGAAAGAGTTGATCAGGGGTCAGAGTCAGCAAGTCGATCAAGAGTGTACACAAATGGTTGCCCAATGCTGCTTCTCCCCACCCTTCCCCTTTTCACACTCACATGGCCACTTCTAGGCCAACTTGGCTCTGAGCAGAGACACTGAGCCTGAAGCATCTACTTCCCCACCCTTATGTATCTGGAGTCCCATTCCCACCAGTGAACTTCCCCAAGCCTGCTTTTGTGTGCAGGTAGAAGAACCAGCCAGTGTGAAACAGTAGAAAAAGGAAACCTGGTATTAAACAGAATTCCCAGTAAGGCAAACTCTCCCAACCACACATCCAGGCACTGTGTGTCTCAGAGCATTTGTCGCAGCCTGCCTTAGACGACGTGGGCTCCAATCCCAGCTATGCCACTTACAAACTGGGTGGCTTAGGCTACATATTTTACCTTTTTTTAGTCTGAGTCCCTGTCTATGATTTCCCCAGGAAATGGGGATAGTAAGAGCACCTCTACATCTTGGGGATTAAAAGAAATATTTTGTGTCTATAACCAGTGCTCACTAGAAGTTAGCTCTTACCTTTATTATATTAGAAAGCTTGAAGGCAATAACTATGTATTTTTCCTTTTAGTATTCCCCACAGTGACAGAGCAGTTCTCATGCACAGTTGGCAATCAATAAACGATTGGCTTGAATTAAAACTTGTTGAATTATAGGAAACCCTTTCAACTGATTAGTCATTAACCCTTCTATTAGGTTGGTGCAAAAGTAATTGCAGTTTTTTCAATTATTTTTAACCTTTTAAGCTGCAATTACTTTTGCACCAACCTAATAGTTTGGGAGTTTGTCTAATATACTAGTGACTGAGCCGCAGGAAAAATCATTGCAGACATCTGAGACCCTACCAGCACTTCCCACATGTATTTCTGCTTGCAAAGATACTCAGACTTTGGTGTATTTTCAAGCTTGCTATAAATAGCAGCAGTATGACTAGCTATGAATTGGATGCAAGAATTTAAAGTGCTGCTGAGTGGTTTCTATCACACTGACCTCTGCTGTCCCCTCACATTCCCTCAGAAGATAGGCTGACCACACACAGACAAGGCATCACACCTGGAAACGAAAGGTGACATAAAGTACTTGGCCTTGGAGTTTAAACACTCACTCAGCTCCATGGATGGCGAGACCAATGAAGAAGATCACAAAGAGATGATGCGTGTACCAAAACACTTCAAAATAAGACCTCCGGATGGTTTTGGTGGAGGAGGTGATAATTAATATGAGGCACAGTGTGATGACAATTCCAGTGATGCCCGCCAACCGAGTCACAGCCACGTACAGGCCTCCTTCAGGATTCTGTAAAATACAAAGACACACACACACACACACACACACACACACACACACATTATTTATAAGCTTTCAAATGCAGGACTATTTATATATAAAGTGTCCAATGTATAGGACAATAGATATTTTCATTCCCCCTTTAGATAATCCTAACCATCCCTCACAGAGGGATACAGACTCGGAATACATGTTTCTCAATTGCAAAAGGCGGTTGAGGTGTCGTAGGAAATATGAATTGATACATTGAAATAGTTGTAAGGAAGTCTGAAACAAAGGAAATCAGTCTACTATAAGATGGCCTAAAAGGGGCTCAAGATCTTTCTTCCTTTTGATTTGGAAAAGGACACCATGCTTAGTTTGCAAATTCTGGGTATGTCCAGCATCTTAGGCCGCATTTCCCCAAAGCAGACCCTGAGATGAGGATTCATGGGCAAGTGATTCAGAAAGGCTGTACTCCAGAAGAAACTGGTAAGGGAGTGTTTACTAGGACAGGAAAGAAGAACAAGTCAAGTACGAGGATGATCTCAGGCCAAATCTTATAGAAGGTAGCCTTATCCTGAGGCTGCAGGGGAACTGCAGAGGCTAAGTCACACCTGAGTTCATTGTAACTCAAGACAAGGAAGTTGGGCCTTCATGGCCTGCACCCATCAGTTATTGGCTAAGGGCTCCCCAGGGAGAGGTAGCTAGCCAGGCTGTTTCAGATCTCTGAGTTTGTGGGCAAAGGGACTCCAATAGCCCCAGGGCAGTCTTCTGGGAAAGACACACTTGTACAGGAAATTGAAAGTGAAAGCACACATAAGAGTTGGGGAGCACAGACTCAGTAAAAGTGATTCAAAGAGATCTGGGCACAACACTGCAGTGTCAGCTCACTCACCTAGTACGTTCACAATGCCACCCTTTTCCGTGTATTATTGCACAGAACAATGAACAATATAAAAGAAAAAGTATCCAAGACATTACAGAAAAAGAATTTTTGTTTTGTTTGATGCTGTTTAATTCTGTCTCTAAATAGACCAAGCAAGTTTTTTTCATATTAGCCTGAGGATAATTACTTTTGCAGAATTAAGGGACTTTTCTTGTAATCCTTTCTACACAGAAGGAAACATGTTTGGAATTTGGTGTATAGTAATGTGATTTGGCCATCCTCCTAGCTATTGGGCACATGAAGGCTACTTGGAGATTTTCCCTCTGAGTGAACAAGCTTCAACAAGTGCTGGAAGGGAATAAGTCCTTGCCTGTGGATACCCCAAATGGCTGCCCTTAGAGAACTGCTGAGTTACTCCCAGCGCACTGTGCTTCTCAAGGAATGGTAATTAGCAGAAATAGGCCACCCCTGAGATATTGTAGGTAAGAAAGAACAAAAGCATCACTGACAGTTGTTAGCTGGTGGCTGGTCCGGCACTAAAACCTAGACCAGAGTGTTCCCTATATCACAGAAACAATTTCATAGGACACCAGTGTCATGCTGTGACTGTTATGGAGTGAGGCAAAAAGAAGACCACTCCAAAATCCTGTCTGAACCAAGACAAAAACATTGGTGACTGCTGCTTATTTACCTATTATAGATTTAGCCCCATTTTATTCCCCTGTGCCTCCTAGAAAAAAATTAATACACCCAATTCTAGAACTACCCCCAATTCCTGACCATACCCGATCCAGACCGAATCCTTGCTTCCTTAAGCCCCTCCCAAATCACCTAATACAAGCCCTAGTCCTAGAACAAGCCTCTCTTATCTTCCTGAGATGCCCCAGACTCCCTCACAGTGTGAGGTCTCTTTTGTTGTAGTAAGTAATAAATCCAACTTTGATTGACTAGATGTGTATTCCTGGCTTTCTTTGACTGTTGGGCCTTGACATGGGTGAGCCTGAGTCACTCCAGGTTCCGCCCATACACATTCTCACAGGCGAGCTTAAGGACCTAGGAAACATCTAGTGACCCTCCACAAACAGGATAGGAGTGTGGGATACATTTTCTCTGCACCCACCTTTTTGAAACCTACAGATAGTCAAATTTTGTCATTGTTGTTGTTCTGGCCTAGCAATGTTCTTCATTCACTGTAATCTAGTCCTCCATTTTAATGATCTAGGGAACATCAGAATCAGGAAATAAGAAGCTTACCTTGATTCTCTCTCGAGCAAAATTGAGGTAAGATTCATTAGGCTTATCTCCGATGTCAGAGAGTGCTATTGAATAAGGATCAGAATTGTTGACTCGGGCATTCACACACCACTCCACATTAAATAGATGTGCAATGGTGTGAATTGCTAAAGAGGGCAGAAAAGAGACACAAAGAGGGTGAAGGGTATGCACAGTTTTATTGTAAGCTGTGTTTGCCTATAGTCCCTGATTCTATGATAAGTTATCGGGAGACACAGGGATGGCCCAGGACACCTATAAACAAGAACTGGGTCTCCAGGACCAGAGAGGCAAGGCAATTCTAGTGGGTAAGCTTTTCTCTAGCTATGTGATAGTAGGTAAATCACTTAACCTCTCTGGTCTTGGTGTCCTAATTTGCAAAATGAAGGTGGCAAACTACAAGATCCTGAAGACCCAAATAAGTTCTAACATTCCACAAAATAATCTTGGTCTCTGAGGATATTTCAATTTGCTCTCATTGTCTCTCTCTCCCCCCCCCCCCGATATATTTGTGCTCAAACCAGAAGATTCTCTTGTAACATATGCCTTTGGCTGTTCCTTTCACCTGACTTTGACATTAGTCCAGAGAGAGATGACAAAATTATACTGAACTGAAACAAACCATAAGAATGAATCTCTTTTTAAAAAATTGCATTCTTTACTTAACAAGTACTTACATAGGACTTACTAGATACCAAGCTTTACAATTAAGTAATTGTAAGTGCTTTACAATTACTTAATCCTTATGAGTCAATGATGTAGATACAATTATAATCATCTTATCGTATAGATGAGGAAGTTGGGGCATAGACCGATTGCTCTAAAATCTTTCCCAAGGTCACCAAGCCAGGAAATAGCAGAGTTAAGATTCAAATCAAAGCAGTTTGGCCCACAGATCTGTGCTCTTAACCATCACACTATGCTGCTTTCTAACAAGATTTTATCATACATTTCCCTTTTGAAACATTTCATTTGCCACACTACTAGTAGGAGATGAGGAATCCACTTGAACGCCTGCGATCCAAGCCTATTTTATCAGGTTAGGGCACAAACTCCTTCAGGGCAGAGGAAAAGTCTGTTTTCTTCCTGACTGTGTATATACATGTATATACACGCAGGCCTATTATCTGGCACATCAATTATTAAGTGACTTAATGGAGATTTGATAGGGGTCCCAGGTACATCCTTTCTTTCTTTCTTTTCTCTTTTGAATTGGATTTTTAATTGAAGTATAACTGACTTACAACATTATATAAGCTTCAGGTGTACAACATAATGATTTGATGCTTGTATGTACTGCAAGATGATCATCACAGTAAGTGTAGTTAACATCTGTCACCACACATAGTTACAGAATTTGTTTTCTTGTGATGGAAACTTTTAAGATCTACTCTCTTAGCAACTTTCAAATACTCAATACAGTATTATTAACTGTAGTTGCCATGCCAGATACATCCCTTCTTATGCTAACACCACCACCTTAATAATTGTAATAATAATACAATATATATGTATATATGTATATCTATATGTGAGATATATGTACCTCTATATATGTATATATAAGCAATAATAATAAATGAAAAGTTCAGTTGTAGTTGATAAGGGTTATCTTAAGGGATTCTCAACTTATAGGCTTACTAGGGTTACTACAAGAAATCCATGAATCTACGTGTTCAAACAAGTATTTTTTTAAATGAATGAATAAAAGTTATCCTATGTGGACTAACACTTTTGATATTCAAAAGGGTGAAAAGCGACGAGACAATGGGATTTTATCAGAAGAGCCTAAGATAAAAATAGTGTTAAGACCCGAAGGAATTAATCCTAATATTGGGAGAGCAGAAAGAGAAATGAATATTTTTTAACAGAACTCGTGAAAAAAATACAACATATCTAATCACCACCTAATATGCCTACAAAGGCTGACCTCTTATTTTGAAAAGTATCTAAGAATAGAGGGAACTCTCTGGTTCCAAGTTTTCTTTGCAATCTCAAATATCTTAATAAACTTACCAGTGTGAAGTGCAATCATCCATGCCACCATTTTATGAAAGGTGAGGTTCCTGTCCAGTTGTCTTCGAATTCTTGTAGAGCAGCACTTTGGATTAAGGGGAAAAGAATGAAATAGTAAATTTTTTTTGAATTTTTTTTTTAATTTATTGGGGTGAAATAGTAATTTTTAACAGGAAGGTTTTCTCTGTGCCAGGCATTAGATACATATCATCTCACTTAATTCTCACAACCACCCTAAAAACTACATCATTCTATCCACTTCATAGATGATAAAACTGAATCTCAGATAGATGTAGTCATCTTCCCAAGGTCAAACAGCAAGTAAGTGGCAGCTTAACCAGTATGTTTTATGTTCCCTGACCAGTGACATAAAAAGTCTCTCCTGGACTCCATTGCTCAATTGTATAAAACAGGAATTTGAACAGAAAACATATCCAGCCACATAGTTTCTAGTTCAGATTAATTTATTCAATAAACAAAGGATATAGAAATTAACAAAGGCCAGGCCTGACCTCAAAAACCTGACAGTCGAATGAGACACAGACAAGTGAACAGTTCTAGAACAAGTGAATAATTTTAGAACAACACGCTTCACAGACATATACTATGGGAGGAGAAAAAATAGTCCACCTGCCTATGTTGACAGAGATAACATCACAAGGGAGAGCATTAAACAAATAATAATAGTATAAATAATAATAGCTAATATTTGCAAAGAGCTTATGCAAGGAGCTGCTTTAAGTGTTTTACATGCATTGACTCATTCCATTCTTACATCAGTCCTATCAGGGAGGTACCATTGTTATCACTAATAACAGGAGAGAAAACAAAGGCACAGAGAGGTTACCTTGCCTTAGGTTACACAGTTAATAAGTAGCAGAGCTGGGATTTAAACTCAGACTGTCTGATGCCAAAGATATTAATATTTTGACGTTTTATACCTTATGCAATTACCTTGAAATTAAAGATAGTATTTTCATCAATACATTAGTGTAACTGTCCTAACAGTATATATAAAATGATAGGGGTTAGAATCTGGATTTAGGTCACTGCCCAAAGTAAAACAAAACAAAACAAAACAAAACCTGGCTTATGATTGAACCAGAGCTTTGCCCTCCTGAAAACTGGTCAAATGGTCACCCTGGCTGCTTTGTTCCCAAGACTAGATATACTGCCACAGAGATTCAGAGAACTTTTAAGATGAACAGAGTGAAGTGCCAAAACAAACAAACAAATACTCAATCTTACATATTAGAAATATCTGGTTCTAAACGTATTTAATATGACTATAGGGATGTTTAACATTTGGCTCACTTATTTTTAATAGAATGTTCTGATTTTATAGAAAAAATATAATTGTTTACAAAACTGTGTTTACTCCACTATCTCTCAGTTAGCTGCTGAGGGAGGGGAGGCTGTTTTGACCAGGACAGCAGATTCCCGGAACTGCAGAAATACTAGTAAGGAGACACTGAGGATTCCAGAAAAAGGAGAAAAGAATTAGGCTTTATTGAGTGCCTTCTGTGAGCCAGGCAAGTTATTCATAATCATTGCATTATCTAATGCAACAAGATATGATTGTCCTCATTTTACAGATAACAAAGCTAAAGGTAAATCTCATGTTGGTTGAGATCCAAGTCTATTTGGCTTTAAAGGTTCATGCCCCTTTTTACCAAACCAAATGTAAAGATATAGTCATTATTATTTTACCTGTCTAAAACCAAGACGAGAACTTAAGTGTAAGTACTCTTATCTGGAAGGTGATCACAGAAAACTAGATTAGGGGAAGGAAGACTCGGAAGGGAAGGAAACCAATAAAGGGTGTACTATCATATTATATTAGTGGGCTCTCTGATCAGGCAACTCTGGGAGACTGTGTAGCATACCCCAGAGTTCTGTTTTTTTTATTTCTTTCCTAAGGGGTTAGCAAGCTTGGCTATTCATCCACCAACTCCCATTCATCACTGGCTGAGGGCTGTTCCCAGGGCATCAGCACCCTGGCATTTCAGACTTGCCTCAGGAAAGGGGTGAAAGAAAATCTTCAGGTAGAGAATGATTGGGGCTTCTAGAAGGCAGCTGCCCCATGTCTTATAACCGTCAGTGTGGAGGGAATATGAGTGGAGTGCCAACAGAATCAGCTATAACCAAGTGTCCACTGGTGGAGCTCAGCAGTGACTCAGGCTCTCAAAACAAGGGTTTCCTGTTTGAAATCACTTATTTTACATTTCTGTTCGTAAAAAATTGATAGTCCTTGTTTTTTTATACAGCCTTGTTGGTTTTTGTGGTTATTTCAAGTTCTGTGCATTGTTTTACTACTTGGTATTCTTTACAATTTTAAGGAAATATCTTTTTCCTGTTTCCTAATTGTTTCTTAGAGTTCTTGTGGTAGGCAGAATTCTAAGATGAGCCTCAGTGACCTTGAATAATTTTCTCCCTTTGAGTTTGGGTGGGACCTGACCTGTGAATATGATGGGATGTCACTCCTGTAATTTTGTTACATTATATGACAAAAGAGACTGCAGAGGTAATTAAAGTCACAAATTGACCTTAAGAAGAGAGATTATCTGGGTGGGCCTGACCCAATCACATAAACCCTTTAAATCTGAGTCTAGAAGTCAGAGATGGAAGAAGTCAGATTCAATTCATGTGAAGTATTTGATGCATTATCGCAGGCTTGAAGATGGAGGGGGCTGTTACTGAGCAACGGCTCACTGCCTGACGCATGGAGAAACCAATACTATGGCACCAGATTTTGAGAAAAGAAAAGGCTTTTTCTCTGCAAGTCGACTGGCAAGGAGGCAAGGTTCAAATGTGTCTGCCGGATCCAGGTTTTGGGGCAGGATTTTAAAGGGTTTCACCACCGGATCTTCCTGGACCACGGACCCTTCCTGTCTGAAAGGGTTCCAACGCTCAGGTTCCTGTCATATCCAGGTCCTTTGGTTCTGTGGGGTAGGGAGAGCAGTTAAGGCTTCCCAAGTGTTACTTGTGAGTGGTGTTCACAATTGTTACTCATAAGGGGTGTAAACTTTGGTTCTGGGTCTTGTTAGAAACAGGATAGGACCAGTTTGAGCTGGTTCTGCAGTTATAGGGCCACATGGCAAGGGATACAGGGACATCTAGGATCTCAGAGCAGCCCCTGGATAACCATCAGCAAGGAGACAGGGATTTCAGTCCTTCAACTGCAAGGAACTGAATTTTGCTAACAAGCATGAGCTTGGAAGAAGATTTTTACCCAGAGTTTCTATATGAGAATTCAGCCCAGTTGACACCTTCATTCCAGCCCTGTGACACTCTGAGCAGAGAACTCAACCACAGGACGCTGTACTTCTGCCCTGCAGAACTGTGAGCTACAAATTGGGGTTGTTTTAAGCCACTGAGTTTGTGGAAATTTGTTACACAGCAATAGATAATTAATACAGTCCTTATTGGAGTGCTGGAACACGATTGGAGTCCTAAGAATGAGAGAATGGAAATTAGTAGGGTCAGAAAACAGTACGGAATTACATTTCAGAGAGCAAGTTTTGCCAAGAGATATACCTATGTTATATCCCAGCCCTACAACCTAGCTGTGTGATGTTGAATAATGCACTCAGTTTCCAGTTTCCTCACCTATATATTTATCATAGTTCTTCCCACTAAGGTCTATTTCATAGATTCATTGAGAGGTGTTAAATAAATATTTGATTTTTTTGTATTATTATTTAACTTTTCATTTAGTGTGGCTTGGGTCCCCAGCTAGAAGGTAAGTTTCCTGTATGCAGAGCAATATGTCATATAATTTTCAAAGTCCTTTAATAATTATTTGGTTAAATGAATTACATTTTCACTGTCCTAGAATCTAAGATGATTATTCTAAACCAATAGAGATGTATTTACCCACACATCTATCCTTTCTTTTCTACTTCCTGACAAATCATTTTGAAACTCTTTGGGAAAAATATACTGGCTTCTCCGTGCTGAATTTGAAGAACAGTTTTTTTCTTGGTCTCTACAGGTCTATCATCAACATGGATCATCAAAAATATCAAACAATAGAGTTTGGTGCCTCTTAGCTTGAGCAACAGAACCTTAGAGAAAAATAAACTGAATGCCAGAACAATGGAGACAGGTGCTTCGGAAATGCAAGGTCCATTTAGTAATACTCTGTTTGATCTTAATAGGTAATTCTTTTGTAAAGCTAGTTAATATGAAAAACATACATTTTATTAAAAGGTAAAACAGAGGTTATTAGTCATCAATGGGCCAGTGGACTGGGTGCTACTAGGGCATCAATCTCTAATTATTCCCAGTTACCCTCTGTGGTGTGGTCAGGAATGGAAAAAAAAAATCCAAAGAGAAGCCAGAAGTCATGCTTATATGGGGTTTTCAGATCCAGTTTCTTCACCATTTCCTGAAAAGGGGACAAGACAGCCATTTGGTGGGGTGAGAAGGAAGGGCTTTGCTGCCTGTGACTGCCCAGGGTTTTTTTGTTCCTCCTCTCTACACAGATGTTAGCTTTATGCTTTTGAGTCACTTCTGGAATTATTGCCAGCCCCCTACCAATTACCCAAGCTTCCTCACTGAACAAACCACCTCCTTGCTTTTGGCCTTCATCTTTTATTTACTTATTTTTTTTTAGTTTCAGGTGTACAAAACAATGTAATAGTTAGACATTTATACCCCTCACAAAGTGATAACCCCCTCCCCCAATCTACTACCCCTCTGACATCATATATAGCTGTTACAATACCATTGACTCTATTCCCTATGCTGTACTCCACATCCTATGACTATATATATATATATATATATATATATATATATATATATATATATATATATATATTTAATTATAGCTGACATTCAATATTATTCAGCTTCAGCTTCAGGTGTATAGCGCAGTGGTCAGGCCTCTACACCATCCATGATGTGGTCTCCCTAATAAGACATGTGTCCATCTGACACCCTACAAAATCTTTACAACATTATTGGTTTTATTCTCCAAACTGTCTTTCATATCCCTGTGGCAATATTATGTAAAGAGATTAGAATGTACAAATTGGCCTTTGTCTTCTAAAGGGAAGTTTCTGTTATCGTTGCCTAGAGCCTTTCCCAATCTCAATAACCTAACATTCAACTGCAAGGGAGATTATTGAGTCATCTCGGCAGATTTCTATGCTTTATGCACACTGCAAGAGAAAAAAACAAAAAAAATTGAGAAATGGAACTAAAGAGAAGTGCATACTTAATGGGGTAGAGCATGAGTTTCTGTAAGTTACAGAAACTTAAAAGTTCTAGGTTAGATACACCTGGTCTCATCACACATATCATGAGTGAATCTGAATTAGATATTTATATACAATTTGGGAGGAATTGCAAAAGCCAGCCTTGAAACTACAGAACTCAGGGGAAGAAGCTGACAGTGATGCCCAGACCTGGTGGCAGTAGAATCTGTGATAAATATGAAGAACGCTACTTTATTTGTATAGCATTGTTTATAATTTTGAAATTACATGTTTATTCTCTATCTCCTTCATAAAACTCTAAGCTCCTTGAGCTCATGGTCATCCATGTTTTACTCCATGTTTTACACGTACTCACCATGTGTCCTCAGTGCTTAGCACATAGTTGGCACTCAATAAATATTTGTTGACCTCACTTAGCTGACAGGCTTAATCAACTAATATACTTACAGAATGTGATATTCATTCTTACATTTGCATTAACTCCCTTGCTTTTCAGCTAAAAATAAATAAATAAATAAATAAATAAATAAATAAATAAATAAAAAGAACTGTGGGACAGGAAGTCCAAGAGACTTGCCTCAGACTAAATGATTAGAGAGAGTCACCCTGAGGGCATCCGATTCTCAGACTATAAAGGTTACAGATAAGAGCTCACTCTCTCACCTTCCTGTTTCTTTCAGATTTTAAGACTAGGACTTCCATCCAGTGAGAACTTAGTTTCTGCATGGCAAGTTGGGGTCATGAAGGCTCCTGTATGCTGAGCCGCATCCTTCCCCATTTCCCTCAACACAGCAGGCTGAGTCTTTACCCCTGTCTTCCCTGGGGTGGGTCAACCCTGTGGCTTTCTTTCTCCAGGTAAGTAGAAGGATTATAAAGTGAAGTCTAAATGATTAAAACCACTGGAAACTGAATGGAAATTCTGTGACTGTTTAGTTTAAATAGGCTCCTACTAATGAATCTTTGAAGTTACAACATCATTGCCATTTCTAGCCTGGGTTATTCAGCATGTTCAAACATTCACACATATAATGGACTTTCTAAGACCATAACACCGGAATAGGACAGTTTTGAGTTTAGGTGGCATGTAGGAAAGTGAATGGAGTCTAGGGGCACGATGACCTAGGTTTGAATCCTAACACTCCCATTTAATTTCATCCTTATTTCACTAGCTTGATACACATATTTCATGAGGTGAGGTCTATGAAGACTCAGTAAGTGGCAGCTATTATGATTTCCAACATGAGTCACAACACGCTAATTTTCATCCCAATCAGAAAATAAGTTTCATTTGCTAAGTTCACATTTGAGGAGGGACACACCCTATCTGTAAAAGAATGTTGCTTGCTGCTAATTAAAAAAAAATACATTCTTTTCCATATAGGTCTCTGTGGTTACAGAGCTGACCTTCTCTGCAATTTGAAGAGCAGCCTCATTTCATTCCTATCTTTAGAGACACTCATGAGGATTTTCCCTCCTGGACCACAGGAAGTCTAAAAGTGGCCATTACAGCACGCACTGCTCATGGGGCATGCAGCTCAACGGCAGTGCAATTTGGGCTTGTGGGGTAACAGGATTTCCTAACGGGCCATTCTGGTGAAAACACTGCCTGTTTCTCAGGGCTTACTTCTTCTAAAAACACACTATTCGAACAGGGAGGGAGAATAAAAATGAATCGTGATTCCTTAAAAACAAAAGGCTATAGTGCATGAACTTCATTTAGCAAATGTTCACTGCGTACCTACTATATACCAAACATTGTACTTTATAGGTGGCTCATCAATAAAACGTTCAAGCAAATGGAATTTGACCTCTGTGGTTTCTTAGGTTGAAGAGATTATCTGGAAATCCTTATAATCAATGTCTACTGTTAGTTGTAGCCTGCTAATCCTGTATTAGTAACTTGAATGCTGTATAGTTCTTAAAGAAAAAACAAATTCTCCTTGGGATCAATGTGAATTTAGTATGACTAGGAAAAATGAGGCAGAGTTCAAGGTAAATTCTACTTGTTATTGACAGTTTAGACCACTTTCCTTCCCCCCAAATATTCTGTGATTGCCAATTTAGGTATCAAGTCCTCAGCTACACATTCGAAGTCCTAGTTTACCAGTAAAGTCCCAGCTTCCTCTCCACCCTTACCCCAGACATCTGCCATTTTTACAGTCCGTACATTCCCATCAAAGTAGATTGTTTGCTGCTCTCCTCTAATTCATAGGGTTTTTTTTAAGTTAGTTAATATAAAAAACATTTATTAAAAGAAAAAAACAGAGGCCACTAGTCACTAATAAGCCAGTGGAATGCATCTCACCAGGGCATCAATCCTTAACTTTGGAAGATCTACCCCCTTAGGTGTGGTCAGGAATGGCAAAAAATAAAAAATAAAAAATAAGGTCCAAAGAGAAGCCAGAAGTCATGTTTACGCAGGGCTTTTAAGAATACGACTCCACCATTTCCTGTGCTTTTGCCCATGCCATTTTCTCCAGGTAGAAAGTTTTTCTCTCTCATTTACATCTCCTAGAGGCTTATTTTATCTTTATATGCCCATCTCTGATGCCATCTTCTCCAAGAAGCCTTTCTTCACGCCTTGCCCCACCTGATGTAATTTTGCCCTCCTTTGATTCCCTGTAGCTCCTTATTTGTAATGTTTCATGGGACCCATTTATTTGAGTACATGTGTAGACTCTAAGTTCCTTGTTTCTCATCTTTGTATAATAGCATCTGTAAGAAATTTGTATACCATTTTATAGATCGCAGAAGTTCTTCCTACATAATCTCATAATCTTTTTCTTCTAGCATTGTACATTCAGAGGCTCATGAAATTGCTAAAGTGAAGGTGAAAGAAGTCCTGGGCATTTAGAAAGCTCTGAATCTCAGTTCCCCAGACCCAACACTTCTTAATTGTATTCATTATAATGTGACTTATCGCCCATTGATTCCATCTGCTTGGGATATTATCCACAAAAGAGATGTTTTTCTGACTTAAAAATTTTGAGAAACATGATAGTGTAAGATTAATTCCCAAATTTCACATCAGCTTCATAAAGCTCTTTTTATACACATATACCTATACTTTATATTATATATGTCTGTGTGTGTGCATACACACATGTGCTTTATTGCTTTTATTGAGGTGGATGTTGATTGGTGGTTGTTTGTTGTTTGAATGTCTGTTCCAAGTTAAATGGTTGTCCCAGGAAGCTCCATCAACAAATAATATAGAAATAAACTACAGATCAGGCATGGCTTAGCTCATGAATAGTCTACAGAGGTTAGAATCTTCACAAACCTTTGGTTTCCTTTTCTTAGGAAAGGGCATTTAGCTTAACGGCCTTTGAAATTTTGAGGAACACAAACATTGTAAATGTTTGCTCTTACCGCACTGGAACCCCTGAGGAAGGAGAGCAGATTTCGACAGACCGGCAGCAGGATCAGCATGCAGTTGAAATTCAGGCAGGCTGCAGGGGCCCTGGCCAACGCCAGTGCTGACTAGAAGAGGCAGGAGAGGGAGTAGGGTGACACCTGTAAGCACAGAACACTTCCCCCAATTCCCCAGAGTTCCCAGCATGCAGCCTACATATCAAGAGACATCAAGTTATCTGGAAAGGAAGGGTCTTCTGAGCCAAAGGTTTACTTTTAGGGCCTGCTAGTACCCTTTGTTTTAATCTGGCCCTTACCCCCCACCCCAACATTGTATTATGAACATTTTCAAACATAAAGAGAATTTGAAATCATTTCACAATGAATACCTGTTTACCCATTTCCCAGATTCCATCTTTTACATTTTACTATGCTTGCTTTATCACATATCTATCCATCTATCTACCCATCCCTCCATCAACACATCTTAGTTTTGATGCATTTCAAAGTAAATTGCAGACATCAGTTCACTTCCTCCTAAATACTTAAGCATGCATATCATTAACTGGAGTTCAGTATAGAAACTGGGGCTTTTTAAAGCTTTTCTTAGCACTTAGACTAACCTCAACAGTAACTTAAGTTGGTATGGTGTAATGCTTTGGCGTTATAATTGTTCTTTAAAATACCCAAAGAAGTTGTATATATTGGAGAGGGAAAGCAAAAGGAAATCATCCTTCTTAGCATCAACCTGAATAAGTTAACAACAACCATAATGTAGTATAATGATCTAATTATTTACACATATGATGTATAATACATATTATAATTAGTATTATTAAGTAATGAATTCACGGTTTCAGCATGATGTAGTAAACAGTATCTTCTGGGGACAGATAAAATTATTTTCATCTGTAATGAAGAAGAAGAGACCTGGCAGTTCAATGAAACTGGAATTTCCTGAAGATCATTTCATAACATGTCACTAGGAGCGGGGCTCTCCATGCACAAAAGTGGTAGGAATCAGATGATTTACAGAATATGGAAAGTCCCACTTGTCCCACCTGTATTACCCATGGATGGATCTCTTCAACCTGGCCTTCCATTCCAGAGCTATTATTAGATTCCTCCTCTAAGCTAAACACTTCTCCAGTGGTTTTTGGGAAGAGAGGGATGTTGCTGTGACCCTCTGCCACACTTTTGTTTGTCCCACACTGGAAAGCCTAAAGACTCCTCCCCAAGGGGTTGTAAAGGAGGGAGTGAGGCTGATGGTGCTGTTCAGGTTGGTCAGAATATTTATTGAAAATGTTAAAAGGAATATGAATGTGAATTTTTGATTAAAAAATGTGAGCTAGTCAATATTGCATGACATGGAACTTATACTTACCCCAAGAAGTTTTCGAGTGTAAAAGAATTTCGGTGGAAGATCATACACCCGGTAGTACCAGACAAAGAGGAAGACGTTCAACCCCAGCCATACCAGCTGCACAAACAGAAACAGTTGCATGAAGTTTTCACATTTCAACAGGTGAATTTCACACAATATTGGTGTCAGACCAGGGTCAGGAGTTTCCCAACTCCAGCCTGTGATACGGGTGCTTACAAAACTGGTTATAACCATTTTAGAGCCAGCTCTTTCCTCAGGCAGCATTGTTATATTTCTTTGTTATTAACCTTTCCACTCCATGTTGTTCCCCATGATTGTTTTACTAGTTGGTCAGTATGCCGAGGTATTATCAGTCAATCTTCCCTCCTTTCTTTCTCCTCTTTTCTTTCTAACCTTAGATAGAGAGATGATAGTAGGTGACTCTTTCTAAAAAGACAAGGGAATAGAACACGTTGCTATGTTGTCCCTTGCTCCAGTAGGACACTGTGTTCTACTCTCACAGGTGCCGATAAACTCCGTCCACCACACAGCATCCCACCCAGCTAGTGGGGGTCTCATCAGCTAAACAGTCAAGACTTTAATTATATTTGATAACTTTTGCTTAACTTTTGAAGGAGAGGATATTGAGCATGAATGAGGGGGTGAGAGGCATAGGATTTTTTTTTTAATTGCTTGTTTCATCTGAAGCACTGACTGCATCAAGCAATGACACTGCCCAGTCCTCTACATTCAGCTCCATAGTGATTTTTTTCTTAACTATGTGTTGAAGTACTAAATGTCCATAGACACTTGAGAACAGTCTCTCTTTAAAAAGAAGGTGCTAAAATAACTTTTCCGTTTCCTAATCTTGTCTTTTTTACTCTTGCTTTTCAAGTGGTGCCTTCATTTTCAATTGAATATGTGAGTATGTAATTAGAAGGTCATTTCCTGGGGAAAATTGTGGTAGATCTAAAAGTATAATTTGAACTTGTTTTCTACAGGAGTAATCTGTTCTTAAAATGGTGATAAGAAATCAAGTTAATAGTTCTGAGTCCTCAGAAGAATTCTACATTGCACTTAAATGTTGCTTTGGCATAATTTTTTTACATGACAAAATATTCGTTGCTTTAATTATATTTGTGCCACAAATTTCTCTGTATCTCAAAAACTCAAAGACTGAATATTTACTTCATGATTAATTCTTTCAAAAGTTCCATTTATAAAGTTCTTTTTAACCTCTGTATAATGCTTTCATTGGATATTTGGAAAGGATAGTTATAAATCACATTTCTATCTTCCCAATTATCCATGATTGCTTTGCTGAGACCACCATCGTAAAATAATAGTTGATCTTTGTTATGTTAAAAAGTAAATAAACTAATGTGTTTATTTGAAAATTAGCCATATCTTTACTTACAAAAATTATTTCTTAAGATATATTATATTGATTTATATATATATATAATCATATATAATATATATCATATATATACTGTATATGAGTCTAGATATCTAATTTCAATTCCCTTCCCTTGATTTTTTTTATAAACCTTACAAATAACTCAAATTACCTCAGAGAAAAGAAGATACTTAAAAAAACACCACAGTTGAGAAGTTCAATTATTTTTGGTGTAATTACTGAAATAAAGGCCAATTTCCCACACATGAACCAGTCTTGTACTTATTATTTGGAAAATGGCATAGCATTTTGATTGCCCATTTTTAAAGTGGTATAAACACACAAAAAGTAGAAATTTGTCTCAGAGCAAATATTAATAAACAACTGAGACTCAGGAATCATTATCACGAAATGTCTTCTACTCCCTCTGTGAAATGCTGGCTAATTTAGTACTCCTAAAAACTCAAAAAATAAACTAGGTGAACTGAGCCCCCAATTACATTCTTTCCAGTACTAACTTTGAAAGAATGGACTCAGTCTGCTTACAAATGGATGCATGTTCACACAGTAAATCAGTTTCAACACAATTTGTCAAATAAACAAAACAAGCAAACAAAAATGTTTTTTCTATTTTAGTTCCCAAGAGAACCCAGACAAGTCAGAGGATTCATAACGTATCTCTCATTGGTACTTACAATGACAAAGATGGAGAGTCCCTCATTCACAGCCCAGTTCCCCATGGTGGCAGAGGTACGGTGTGTTCTGTCTGCCTTTCTTCTCTGCTATGCTTCTTCTTCCCATGAGGAAATGAAAATAGCTCCTTGGGGCAATCTGTTTCCTTTTCTACTATCAGGAAATAGCTAATCATTGGTCAACTGAAAAGCTTATAGTCATAAAAAATTTCAATCTTTAAACCACAAACTACAGAGAAAGGGTCTGTAATGGTCCAATCACAATTGAACATAGTGAAAAATGAATGAAACTAATTTTTACAACTGAGAGACAAGTAACAGTGTAATTCATGGGATGTATTTTACACAGTGAATTAAAGTTTTCTTGAAGTTGTGGTTATCCTTTCTTTTTTAATGTGTTCTCAATCTTTTTTATTAGCATATTTTATTACTTAATATAAAGTGAATTAACTTTTTGAATAATCAGTTATCAAGTAGAAATTTTTAAAAAGTCACCCAACTTGACAAGACTTTATGCTGGGTGAAAAACATTAAGTAGGTGTGATATTTTTTGATGGGCTAGAGCAGCATTTTCAGCCTTGTTGAGAAAAATAATAACAATGGTGATGGTTAATATTTATAGAATGTTTATGTTGTGCTAATTTTCTAAGATACATATGTATGTACATACACACATATACATATATATGCACACACAAATATATGTGCATATGAGTTGATAAATATATGCGTGTGTGTACACTCAAAGACACACACACATATACAAATGCAGTATGTGTAATTCATTTGATTCTAACAATTCAACCTGTATAACATAGGTTCTATTATTATGACTACATTTACAGATGAGGAAACTGAGACCCAGAGCAGTTAAGTTACTTGGCCAAGTTCACGCAGTTAGGAAATAGTGGAGCTGGGATTTGAAACCCAAGCAGTTTGGCTATACTTTTAACCATGATACCAGAAACAAAAAAGCCTGAGTGTGCCCACCCCATCCAAAATCACTCCAAAGGCTCCATATGTATAGGAAATAAAAATGTAACAATATACTAAAATGTTGAGATGACGATAGCATTCCCAGGCAGACATGGCATTCTCTAGGCTAGGTATGGAAACAGGGTCAGAACAAAGGTAGGTCATATATGGTAGATGCCAAAAGCCAGATTTAGCATTTTTTTCCCTGACTACTAATCAGTCTTCAGGACATGAAAGGGACAGGAGAGCAGGATGGCAACCCCACCATGAGCTCAAAGTTGACTAATTGCACAAAGGTTATTTCCTAGAGAGGTAAAAGAAGAAATTGGAGGAACAGAAGTGAATGAGAGAAGAAAAAAGAGGAGCGGCATGAATTCTTTTGGTTGTTGTCTACAAATAATTTGCAACAGCCTCCAGAATGATGACGATTAGTAAAGTATCTAATCATTTTTTTAGTATTTAAAGAAAGATACTCAACTGTGACCCTCTCCATTTTTCCTGGACCTTATGTAACCCACATAAAGGGCCATTGGCTTCATGGTTCCATTCCACGCAGAGATGAATTCAAAATTCAAAGAAACACAGACAATCAAAACACATGACAGTTATTTGCCTCTCTGCTCTGAGATGTAGTCCCCACCCTCCCCTTGCTCGGCTCTGTTTTGGAGAGAAGTATGTTTGCCAGGCTCCTTGGCCACTCTGGTTTCTGGTATGTTCAACCAAATCGGAGGATGAGGAGCAGGAAAGAAGCCAGAGTGTTTCTTCCCTGCCTTTCTGCTTCAAGTGGCATCTCTGAAGTGACTGCATTTTTACTGAGGCTCCAGCTCCCACCAATCTGGCTTTCCCTCTGTGGCAGGAGCTCCTGCTGGCCACTGCCACTGTAGTTCTAGTTCCTTCCAGGTGGTCCTGGCTTGGTCCTGGTATTAGTCACACCATCTTCTCCCAGTTTCCCCACACCTCTGAGGGTTGTAACCACTTTCTGTAGGTGTGAATACTGATGATGCCTCTATACCCATGTTGGGATTCCCTGATTGCCCAGCATCCACGTAATACATTCCTGGTGTGAAATTTCCTCTGTTGAAATATGGTGCTTTCTGTTTTTCTGACTGCACTTTGCCTGATACAAAAAGTCATTCAGACCTGTACTTATTTTCTCATGTAATTGAAGAAGTGAGGCATAGGTGCCTAATGAGGGATAAAACACCTTCAAAACCTGCTCTATCTAGGGCACTCTCAAACTCTCCCATAGGGATGCCTACTGCTCCATCGAGCTCTTTGAAGTTTATCAAAGTCTTCTTTCTACTTCTTCCCCCTTTTCTCTTTCCCAGACTACTGGTCCATCCTCCCTTATTCTACCTAGATCTTCACGTCTCTCCCCCATGTTTTTATCCACTTCCTGATGCCTGTGCTCTGCTGGAGAAGCAATGGGAAGGGGACCACGAATATTCATATGCGAAGCAGTCATGTTCCTTGTTTCACATAAACCTATTTCTTGAACATTTTCCAATTCCCTTCCCCAACCTCCACAATTGGAGGAAAACAAATTAAAAAAAAAAAAAGAAAAAAGACTTTCTTCCATGGGTAATCAACCATTCCCTCCTATTGCTTTTTTTTTCTCCTTTATGCAAATCATCACAAAGAGGTGAGCAGAGATTTTTTGAGTCTTGAGAACCGAAATCAGTCTCACAGCTGGAGTGAAAGAGATCAGTTTCAATGAAGAGTAAACTCTTCCTTTTATGGAAAGTAAGTTCCCTTCTGAGAACAGTGTTCTAGTAAATTGTAATGTGCATTGCTCTTGGAAAGACAGGCAGAGAGTTTGATCAAGGAGCAACAGGTATTGGTTGACTGGTATTGACTGGACATGAAGAATGAAGAAAATTGAGCCTCTATGCATTAGCCAGCAGTTTATCTCCCCAGCCACTTTGGCTTCTGTTGTCTCCTAAGCAGTTAATGTCAAGCTAGACTGTGGTGAATGTAAGGAAGTACTCACAACTTCCAAGAGGCAGTAAGGACCAGTACCCTCAGGCTTATGATTGAAATCCTAATACTTTTGGCTGAGAAAAAAAGAGAAAAGCAGACCCAAGTCTCCAGGAAATTCCCAGAAATTCCCTTTGCATCCTGAGTATAATTCCTTCTTGATTCCTCAAACTGAAAAATTAGGCTCCTAATTTATTCCAAGAAAAGTGTGTGAAATTGGTGAAGAAATGGAGGTGTGTTACTACACCAAGATTCCCAATGAGACTTGTTCCCGTTGATGATGAAAACTGTATTTCTGTTCCTTTCATCTCTGCTGTTCTTTCCGGAACTGCCAGGCTGCCACTCTATATGCCTCTGTGAGTTACGTGGCCCCACTCTCCTTACCTAAGGATGACCAGTAAAAAGATTTCATTCCCCTGGACACACTGATTGTCCCAGGGGTGGGCACTTGACCCAAATAAGGCCAATTAGAGTTACTTGCATGCGGAGGGAGTTGTTGGGGACTCTGGAGGAGAGAGGGTGAAGGCTTTCTCTCTTTGTCAATGATGTGTGCCTGCTGCTGCCCTAAATAATCTCTACTACCTTCTGCTAAGAAGCTGTATAAGAATTATGTCAACACAAATGAAATCTGATTACTAGCCAGGGAAAGACAGAGGGGTTTGGAGACAAATATGATGACAACGTTTGAATTCTCGGGTCTGGTCTGCCTGAAACCCTTGGACATCTGTTATTCTTACAGACTGGGTTTCCTGGAAAGTAGACTCTGAGATGGAGATTAGTGTTCAGAAGTTTCAGTAAACACCCTTTGGAAGTAAACACCCTGAAAAAGGAAGGAAAGATAAGAAAGCAGTAGTGAGCAGAAGAAGTTGAATTATCATGTGGTCACATTAAAGCCTCAGCAACCCTGGGGAAAGAGCTAAAGCTGGGATGATTCTGAATGAGCTTGGGCAAGACAATTCCCTTCACTGAGACAGTCTCTGTAGGTGCTGACAGCAGAGGAGTAAGTCCTTCATTCTTGAAGGTCAATGTAGTCGCCATATTATAGTATCCAAATCAGTTACACAAGCCATAAATTCCCACCACCACCACTTCCTACTTTGAAAAAACAGTTGGCTTTCTACCACTTATACCTAGAAGGGTTCCTAGTAAAGCATGGTGTAATGAAACCCACTTTTATTTAGAACCACAATCTCCAAGGTTAGTGAAATTTGAATAAGGCGGCTGGAATAGGATCCAGATGTTCTAGTTTCTGTTTGAAGGAGAAAAATCAAGTAAAAGAAGAAATACTCAGAGAGGAAGGGACAATTTACTGATGTAGGCGACTAAAGGAATTAAGAATATGGTTTTAATTGGCATTTCATTTAATAGATGATAAAAATGTCTGGTGATGAAGATTTAAAATTTAACTCTTTATGTTAAATATGATTTCGATACATGAATCCATCAGAATAAGGAAGAAAATGAGGAAAGCTTGCATATTTTCTCTCACTAATCATTGATTTGAATTTAAAACTTTCTAATATGCCTGCTGTGGAAATTGGCCATTTTCTTTTTTTTTTCTTGAAAAAATCTATTTGTATAGATTTATCTTGGTTTTAACAACAACTAACATTTGTGATGCCAGATTGTGGTAAATATATGCCAAGTGCCTTATGTGCTTTATCTCATTGACTTTTCACAACCACCTATAAGGTATATAAAATTACTATATCCATTTGTAGTAGGATGAATATTTCCCCCCCCAAAGATGTCTACATACTGCACATATCCCTGGAAACTGTGAATATGTTACCTTACATGGTTAAAAGGACTTTGAAGATGTGATTAAGTTAAAGAGTTTGAGATGGGGACATTATCATAGATTATTTTGGGTGGGCCCAACGTAATCACAAAGGTCCTTATTAGAGGGAGGCAGGATGCTCAGAGGACTTGAGAGGGGACATGTGGAATGAAGCAGAGATTAGAGCAGTGAGAAGATGCTATGCTGCTGACTTTGAAGATGGAGGAAGAGGTCAGGAGCCAAGGAGTGCAGCTCTAGAATCTGTAAAGACAAGGAAATGTATTCTCTTCTAGAGTCTCCAGAAGCAACGCAGACCTGCTGACACCTTGATTTTATCCCAGCGAAATTGATTCCAGACCTCTAATGTCCAGAACTGTAAGCAAATTAATTTGTGCTGTTTTAAGCCAGTCAGGTTGTGGTAATGTGTTACAGCAGCAATAGGAAACTCATACATCATTTTATAGATGAGAGATAAAGGTCCTGGGGAGAATGAGTAACTTGTCCAGTTACTTGGCTACTTAATCCCAGAGCTGAGATTTGAAACTGGGCAGTTGGTGCATTGCTACTTGTTTGAGCCACCAGAACCATTTTGTA
Organism: Rhinolophus sinicus; assembly: GCF_057876585.1. Lineage (NCBI taxonomy): Eukaryota > Metazoa > Chordata > Mammalia > Chiroptera > Rhinolophidae > Rhinolophus > Rhinolophus sinicus. The sequence continues at coordinate 28,414,083 of NC_142518.1, read as the reverse complement.
AAGCTAGGGCTTCATTGTAAATAATAAAATCATTTCATGAGCATCAGCTGGCGTCCCAATGCCCCTGGATTAAATTTGAACTCTGCTATCCTGCTCTTGGTTTGCAACACATAATATAACTCTTTGCCACATGACTGATCAGAAGAGCCCTTGATTTTCATTCCCCTTCTGCCAGTTTCCTGCAGTAACCCAGTAACCCACGCTTGCAGAACCAGCTCAGCCCAAGAAGACTGAAGAAGTTTGTGGAGCAACAAGTGTTAAGTCCCTACAGTTTCTGAATATTTTGCCTGAACCTGAAGTTGAAAAGCTCTGTCTCTGTGTCTCCTCCATCACGTTTCCTTGCCCCAGGATTGACCTGAACTCTTATAACCCACCTTGGGCAGTTAGCAAAAGCTCATCTTTGCGAAGATGTTAAATGGTAACTTAAGTATTTGCCAGGTGAGAAATTCAAATGTCAGCTCTTCTAGGAATGCCGGCATTGTAACAGGATTCTCTCCAAGAGAAAAAGTATATTCATTTCCCATGACCCTGAGATCTAGCTCCCTCAATACTTTCAGCAAATAATGTTTGGCCTAACAAAATAAATAGGGTCTGACTGCTTGCTAGTGAGAAAGTAAAGCTGTTTCATGTAAATGTATGTAGTCGCATGCAAAATATCTGTTAACATATATAACCACATTACAATTATCAAAATAAGGAAATATAACCTGGATACCATATTGTTACCTAATCTACAGTTCATAGTCAGAGTTTACCACCTATCCTGATAATGTCCTTTTTGTGATTAGTTTTTTCCTTTGCTCTGCTCCAGGGACCAATTTAAGATCATGCATGGAATCCAGTTGTCATCTATCTCTGGTCTTCTTTAATCTGGATGAGTTTCTCAGCTTTTATTTTCTTTCATAACTGTGGCATAGTTGAAGAATATAAACTGGTTATTTTGTAAAATGTCCCTCATTAGGGGTATATGTGATATTTGTTCATGACTAGATTCAGGTTATGCATTTTAGGCAGGAATATTCTAGAAGTAATGTGTATCCTTCTCAGTGCATCAGATCAGGAAGCACATGATGTTGGTTTGTCACATTACTGGTGATGGCCTTGCTCTTAGGAAATATACACAGAAGTGTTTAAGAGTAAATGAAAACAACTTATTCTCCATTGGTTCAAAAATAATGTGGCGAGCGAATGATAATATAAATGTGACAAAATGTTAATAGTTGAAAATCTGGGTAAATAACACACTAGATTTCTTTGTACTATCCTGGTAACTCTTTTGCATGCTTGAAATTATTTTAAAATACAAAGGTTTTTAAAATCTGATATATTAAAAGCTGTCTTCAGGGTGTACAGATTGCTCTAGGAATTGGGGGCAGAATTAATTTTGGGGAGATGCCATTTTTCTGGTAGGGAAGACACTTTGATGTGCTTTTTGCTAATTTAAAGTCACTGCCTGGCCCGGGGGTTAGAGGTTGAGTTGGAGAAAAGCTAAACTGCTCAGTATAATAAAATGAAATGATGACATCCTTGGATGGAGAAACTTACAGTGTTACCTGATTTGAGGCTAGCACTGGAGCTTGTGGAAGAGAGTGTCATGGTGGATAGAAGTGGTTCTCACAGAGATGAGGAATAGGCCCCAAAATAGGACAGAATGTCTGGCTTAAGAGAGGAAATGGCCAATAAGGACTTTCCTGTCCATGGTGATGATTGAGAACAGGAATACACAATAATGATTGCTGGTTTTCCCTTTCCTATATTGTAATTCCTTTGTGTTGTTTGTATGTCTTCACTAAATCTCATTAACCAGCACAATCCTGTGTCAGCCTTGAATTAATGGTCATATTGGGGGATAAGGCAGAAGCTGGCAATGGGGTGAAATACACCAGAAGGGGCTGAGGCAGCAAGGAGAAGTAATGATGACATGATCAGAGCTGACCCAGAGGAAGAGCAGCAGGAAAAACCAGGAGGATATCAATAGTCTGAAAATCCTGGGAATATTTGGGAAAAGATACGGGAATTTCAGGCATTTCCTGGGGTTTGAATTATAGTGATTTAGATATTAAAGGGAAGACAACCACAGAACCCTGGAGAACTTGATTATATACAAGAAAGCAGAGTTCATTTGCCACAAATGGATCATATGCAGTAAATGATTATATATATGTTTCAATGGTGTATTCAAGTCTAAAGAAGAGGGTTGGTTTGCCTACCTTTTATTGCAACAATTACTAGGCGAATAATGATTTAGCAAGGCAAAATCATCCATTGCAGATGAGGTGGATCAAGAATGAGAATTTTCCTGTGGGTGTCATTTCAAACTCTGCTAATTTGGGGACCACATGCAAAAAAATTAAAATAAATAATATTTATTTTAATGTAGTGAGATTATTAATTTGTAGGCAGTTGTGAGATTTATTGAACTGCTTTCTTGAGACTGAGATCTCATTAATTAAAGAAGTCTCAAGTGGTTGGAGCGCTGTGCTCCTAACGCCCAGGTCACTGGTTCGATTCCCCCATGGGCCACTGAGCTGCACCCTCTACAGCTAAGATTGTGAACAACAGCTCTCCCTGGAGCTGGGCTGCCGGTGAGCAGCGGGAGGTCAGTGTGGGCTGCTGTGGGCTGCTGTGGGCTGCTGTGGGCTGCTGTGGGCTGCCGTGGGCTGCTGTGGGCTGCCATGGGCTGCTGTGTGCTGCCAGGAGCGGCCGGCGGCCATTGTGAGCGGCCGACTGACGACCAACTGCTTCAGCGGGGGGAGCACAAGGCTCATAATACCAGCATGGGCCAGGGAGCTGTGTCCTACACAATTAGGCTGAGAAACAACGGCTTGAACCAGAGTGGGGGAGGGAGAAGAAGGGGGAAAAAAAGAAGTCTAAGAGACTCAACCGAAAAGAGTTCACATCAAGTTTTGTTTCACCACTGATGTGAGAAGACATCTGCACACACTCAACTTGAAACTACAGGCTAAAAATGTAAATATTGCTGTCAGTTCAAGGAAGTGAAGATGTTCACACTCCATCCAGATTTTTATATAATTCAGAGACCACATTCATTTCCCTTACTAAACTTTCCTGGGATCAATGGATTAAAAACTTTGAACAAAGGCAAACATTTTGGTGGAAATGAAACCACAATTTAAAAAAACAGATTTGACGACAGTGAATCACATTTAAAATTTCTTCATTTGCCTTTGAAATTTAATATCTATATCCACACACATATAATTGAATAAGTACCTGTTCTGTCAGTGTGATTCAGTTTTAAAAGTACTGATTGGGCTTAAAAATGGAAGATGCCCATCAAAACTGGCACTGTCCGTGGAAATGTGGTATACATATGACTATCGATGCCCGAACTCTCCTAATATATCTATCAATATGGCCCGATGATGAGCAAAGCTTTGGTCTCAGGTGACTGTATAATTGCTGTCATTAATGAAAGCACTGAAATCAAAGAGGCATCATGAGTAATGTAAGCCCAGAGTCAAAATGATGTATTCTGTCTATATCCACTCCGCATTTCCCCCAGGATATTTTTGCCTGTTAAATACCAGAGTAGCAGGTATTGTTTTAAACTACTCCAAAGATGTTCTCAATTTCCTTCTCCTCTGCTGCCTCCCAATAATGAAAAAACAAATACTAGGTCTCCCAAACTTCCCAAATTCCCAAACTTCCTTGCAACTAGCCTTAACAAATCTTCCAGGTGGAAGGGAGATAAAGCATTACTGGGAAAGCACTTGATTTTATTGAAATAATAATAATAATAATAAAGTCAGGGATGATGTCAATGAAAATGGTGGTATTATGGACTGAATTTCATTTCTTCAATATTCATAATTGAAGCCTCAATCTCCAATGTGACTGTATGTGGAGATGGGGACTTTAAGGAGGTCATTAAGGTTAAGTGAGGTCTTGGGGTGGGGGGCATAATCTGATAGGACTGGTGACCTTATAAGAAGAAGAGACACCAGAAAGTTCTCTCTTTCTCTGTGTGTGCACAGAGAAGAGGCCATGTGAGGACATAGAGAGAAGGTAGCCATCTATAAGCCAGGAAGAGAGGTTTCATCAGAAATCAACCCCGATTACACCTTGATACCATTTCCCCGAAAATAAGACCTAGCCAGACAATCAGCTCTAATGCATCTTTTGAAGCAAAAATTAATATAAAACCCTGCATTATATTAATTATATTATATTATACTATATTATATTATATTATATTATATTATATTATATTATATTATATTATATTATATTATATTATAAGACCCGGTCTTATAGTAAAATAAGACTGGGCTTTATGTTAGTTTTTGCTCCAAAAGACACATTAGATCTGATTGTCTGGCTAGGTCTTATTTTTGAGGAAACACGGTATTAGACTTCTAGCCTCCAGAACTGTGAAAAAATAATTTCAGTTATTTAAGCCACCCATTCTGTGGTATTTAGTTATGGAAGCCTGAAAAGATTAATACCAGCAAAGTAAAGAAATCCTGGGGCTTTTCATCCCAGACTCATTGAAAAACCTGGGAAAAACTGTCAGGATAAACCGTATCAAAAGTCTGGAAGATAATGAAAGCTTTACAGCAAACCAGCAAATGCTTAACTAAGAGAAAGTCCACTTAAACACAATAGGAGAGCTTTGTGGCATTTTAACTTACCTTTGTCCCGTCCCCCTCCTCCCTGTGGCAATAGTGATCTTGAAGCTAGCACCCCGCATTCCCATTGTAGGTACCTGGTTGTAAAAGGACCAGAGCAGACTTTATTCCAAAGGAACAGTGTTTGTCTGTTTTAACCTGCCTGGGGCTTCCATGAAGGACTGACAAAAGTGCTTGGCTTTGTTTCCTCTAAATCACAGTTCTCTCATAGTGGAGAAGTGGCTATGCAAAGGTCCTTCCTCAAAAACATTGAAAGGAAAGCCACTGCCACCTGGGGTAAAAAATAACAATTGGGGGCAAACAGCAGACACATTGACAGCCTGGCAGGAAAAGTTTGGGTATAAGATTTTGGGGGGAATAAGGGTTTTGACAAGCAGCTCTCTAGACTGGAGAAACTAGACCAGCCACATGTCTGGGGAAGGATGAATGCTCAGAAAACACCTAAGAAAACCATAAGCTTCCAACATCTGGCTGATCTTTAGTCTCCAAGCAACTAGGAAGTGAAGGTTAAGGCAGCATTGTACATGGTCTGGCTAAAGGTTGAAGGATTGCCCCAACACAGAGCCAGTCTTAAGTCCCTTCTTTTCCTTCTTTTTTGCTTTCTTTTCCTTCCTTCCTTCCTTCCTTCCTTCCTTCCTTCCTTCCTTCCTTCCTTCCTTCCTTCCTTCCTTCCTCCCTCCCTCCCTCCCTCCCTCCCTCCCTCCCTCTCTCTCTCTCTCTCTTTCTTTCTTTCTTTCTTTTCTTTCTTTTCTCTCTCTCTCCCTCTCTCCTTCCCTCCCTCTCTCCCTCCCATCTTTCCTTCCTTTCTTCCTTCTTAAATTTGGCTCCAGATATTTAAGGAAATCTCTGTCAAATGACTAGCTGACCACTGAGTTACAGGAACAGAGACCTCATATACTACATGGTAAAGAATAGCATCTTTATAAAAGTTATTTAGAAAAGGCACTAAACAAACAAAAAAATTACAACTCACAGCAAGCAACAACTAATCCCTGGGGGCATGGGATCTAAGTTACCACATGATAATATTCAAAATGTCCAGTTTTCAACAAAAAATTACAAGGCATGCAAAACAACAAGAAAGAATGGCCCAGAGGTATGGATAAAGAAATTGTGATATATATCTATAGTATCTATATATCTATCTATCTATATCTATATCTATTTCACTATAGATATACATATAATACACATATACATATAGCTCCAAAAAATGTATGTCATTATAGGAAAGGAAAAAACTATTAAAATTGTAATACTCGATATATACCAATAACAAAAGATGAATACAAGTCACGTTTGACTTTTGCAAGAGGTGCTCAAAGTGGTTACCATCAGTGTCCAGACACTTCTGATTATGGCAAACTACTGCTTGAACAACATTGACCAAAGTATCCACTTATATACATTTTTTTGTCACCCCCGTTATATACGTGAGGTGTGATCAAGAGATACAGTGAATGTAAATAAAAATTCTATTACGGTAAAAGTCACATTGCCATTAATCCCCCTCAAGATACTCCCCCTCACTTTGAACACACTTGTCCCATCATTTTTGCCACTTTCTGAAACAGTTCTGGAAGTCCTCTTTCGTGAGTGTCTTTACTTCATCCTCCATCGTGACAACGCTCCATGTCACACATTGCTTCTGGCATGGCAATTTCTGTCGAATAAAAACATTACAGTGTGTCCTCATCCCCCTTATTCACCAAATTTGCCACCATGTGACTTCTGGCTCTTCCCCAAAGTCAAAATGACCATGAAAGGAAAACGTTTTGAATTGATTCAGGACATCGAGGCAGCCATGACCTCACAACTAAAGACACTTACGAAGGAGGACTTCCAGAGCTGCTTCAGAAAGTCACAAGAACGATGGGATAAATGTGTTTGAAGCAAGAGGGAGTATTTTGCGGGGGAGTAATGGCAATGTGCCTTTTACTGTAATACATTTTTTTCAGTTTTTTCAAATCGTTGATTGGAAAAATTCCCCATATAAGTGGGCTTGCACAGTTCAAACCCATGTTGTTCAAGGGTCAACATATAGGGTGGGGGAATGGGAAGATGTTGGTCAAAGTGTACAAGCTTCCAGTTATAAGTTCTGGGGATCTAATGTACAGCATGGTGCCGATAGTTAACAATGCTGTATTGTATTCTTGAAAGTTGCTAAGAGTAGATCTTAAAAGTTCTCATATGTGAGATATAAAACTGAAAACAACAAAGGAACAAGACAAACAAATGAGAAACAAAAACTCATAGACACAGACAATAGTTTAGTGGTTACCAGAGGGTAACGGGGGTGGGGGTGGGAGGTGAGGGTAAGGGGGATCAAATATACAGTGATGGAAGGAGAACTGACTCTGGGTGGTGAACACACAATGTGAGATATAGATGATGTAATACAGAATTGTACACCTGAAATCTATGTAATTTTACTAACCAGTGTCACCCCAATGAATTAAAAAAAGTTCTCACCACTAAAAAGAAATGTTAATTATGTGAGGTGATGAAGGTATGAACTAACCTTAATGTGGTAATCATTTTGCAATATATACATGAATTGAATCATCACATATGTAAATTATATTTCAGTAAAGCTGGGGGGGATGGAAGATAAGGTAATACTGAGGTAGGATGGGCCCTTAATCCAATATGACTGGTGCCCTTATAAGAAAAGAATGTGAAGATATGAGGGGAGAAGATCCTGTGATGAGAGAGGCAGAGATTGAAGTGCTGCAACTGGAACGCCAAAAATTGCCAGCAACTACCAAAATCTGGGAAGAGGCAAGGAAGGTTCATCCTCTGCAGGTTTCAGATGGAGCATGGCCCTGTTGACAACTCGATTTAGGAAAATCAGCCTCCAGAATCATGAGACAATACATTTTTGTGGTTTTCAGCTACTCAGTTTGTGGTACTTTGTTATGGAAGCCCTAAGAAACTAAAACATGTCCCTTGTAGAGAAAACATGTTCAATGGCCTGGAGGCAAGAGATAGAATGGCTGAATCAGAGAACTGCAAATAGTTCAGTGTATTTGAAATTTAGAGAGAGAGAGAAGGGCATTGCCATGAAATGAGGCTGGCTAGATGAACCATCAGGAGCCAGCTTATTCAGGAGTCTTTAATTAATCCTAAAGATAAATGAAAGATTCGTTGACTGGTTTAAGAAGGGGAATAAGGTGATCAGATTTGTGTCTCAGCAGAGTACTATGATTTCAGTAGGAAATGGATTGGCAGGGAGCACTGCAGGCAGGAGTAAAAGTTAGGAGGCTACAGAATTTATCGAGGTGAGTATATAAATTGGCTATTGCTGCGTGAGAAAATACCCCAAACCCAGTGGCTTAAAACAACATCCAATATTATTTCTTGTGAGTATGTGGATCAGTTGATAGATGACTAATCTAGGCTGGGCAGTCTGGGAGTCAGCTGATCTAGAGTAGGTTTGGCTGGCCATGACCCCACACTCTGTTTTATATCCTCCTCCTGGGAATAGCAGGCAAACTTGGGCATGTCCTTCTCGTAGAGATGGAAGAGGTACAGGAGAGCAAGCCAAATGGACAAGTGTTCTTTCAAGACTCTGCTAGCATCATATCTGCTAACATTGTGTTGGACAAAGCACACCATATGGCTGAGCTCAATTTCAAAGTTGGTGCAAAAGTAATCGTGGTTTAACAGGTCAAAAATAATTGCAAAAACTGCAATTACTTTTGCATCAACCTAATATATTTGGTCCCATGATGGGAGGAGCTGTAAAACCACATAGCAAAGGCTGTGCATGTAGGTAGGGGTGAAGAATTGAGGCCATTAATGCAATCCACCTGTCATGCGGGAAAGTACCTTAATATAATAGTGGGAAATTACCGTGTTTTCCCCTAAATAAGACCTAACTGGAAAATAAGCCCTAGCATGATTTTTCAGGATGACATCCCCTGAAGATAAGCCCTTATGCGTCTTTTGGAGCAAACCTTAATATAAGACCCGGTCTTATTTTTGGAGAAAACACAGTACCTCAATGTAATGGTGGTCTGCAAATATACTACCAAGCAAGCTATCTCAGAGGTCACAGAAAAGACAGACCCACAGGCCAGAGGTCACAGAAAAGACAGACCCACAGACCATATGAAAAAGCTTGAATCACATAGCTTATCAAGTAAACTTTAAATCCTGGAGCAAACAGCAAGTGGCAGGAGATGAGGTAGGTTTACATACTGAATACAGGGTACAAGCAAGCAGAAGGAGCACACTTCCTTAATCCTGGCATATGCAGTGGGCATGCATTCCACCTCACTCTGCTGCATCAGCCTTCTCTGCTGATGCTCTGGGTACAAGCACCAGAGTTGAGGTTTGAGCCAGGGGTCTGCAGACAGAAGGTGCCTGGGACCAATGGCACACACTTTCTCTGAGAGATGCAGAAACAAGTGTACCTAGCTACAGCTATGGCTTGTCAATAAGTCTGCTGAACAGCTGAGGGCTTTATATTTGTTAGGAAGAGGACACAAGGGGCCAGGATGGGTATCACCAGTGGTCGGTTGAAGTAAGACTTCATAAATATGGAGTGCCTTATCATCCTGATATAAAAATAGCATGTCTCATGTGCCTCATGTTAACTTATCATATATATCATGAGTATTAGTATTTCCTTGGTCCTTCTATCCTTTTCTATGTTTATACATATATGCTTATTTACTTTATGTCACATGTCTTCCATGCTAATGACTTATTTATTGGTATGTACTGAATCACATCCCCCCCCCCCAAATTCATATGCTAAAGTCCTAACCATCAATGTGTTTTGGGGGATAATTAAGGTTAAATGAGGTCATAAGGGTGAGGCCCTAAACTGATAGGACTGGTATTCTTGTAAGAAGAGGAAGAGAGAGAGAGAGACATCTCTTTTTTTCTCCACAGGAACACACCGAGGACAGGCCATGTGGACACAGGAAAGCAGCCACTTGCAAGCCAGGAAGAGAGATCTTACCAGAATTCAACCATCCTGGCATACTGATCTCAGATTTTCAGTCTCCAGAACTGTGAGAAAATACATTTCTTTTGTTTAAGCTATCTAGTCTATGGCATTTTTGGTATGGCAGTCTGATCTAAGACATTTATCTATGCCTAACACATCGTGGGAATTTCACCCATCTCATTTGTTTTCTTCTCTTCCACAGAAGAATTGAATACCTCAAACAATATAGCAAATATAGTGGTACCTCGGTTTTCAAACATAATCCTTTCCGGAAGACCGTTAGAGTTCTGAAACATTCGAAAACCGAGGCACAGTTTCCCCATAGAAAATAATGCAAAATGGATTAATCCGTTCCACACCTTTAAAATCAACCCCTAAAACTACAAATTTAGTATGAATTTTACTATCTAATGATACCATAGATCCATAAAATTTACGGCGTTCGTAAACCGAAATGTTCGTCAATGGAGATGTTCAAAAACCGAGGTACCAGTGTATAGCACCAGTCTGAGAGAGGATAGTGATGTGAATTACACTAGAAAGAATGGCAAAGGAGAGAAATGGAAGAATCAATAAGTAATATTGCCAAGATTTGTTGACTGAGGAATAAGCTAGGATGAGACTGAGAGACAGGAAGGAGTCAAGGCTGGTTTCTGGCTTGGGCAGCTGGGTTCATTGTAATGCTATCTCCTAGAGAAAAAAAATGTCATGAAGAATGACTATTATGTGGAGGAAAGTAATACATTAGGTTTTGCACAGGGTTGAGTTTAGGTGGGTTGAGAAGGGGAGATCTCTGAGAGGACGCATTGTTTGGTTAGTTGGATGTACAAATGTGGAGCTCAATAAAGAGGTTTCGATGGAGACATAGGCTGTCACCAGTAAGTGGAAGGCAAAGAAGGTCACGGGAGAGTGAAGCAGTAAGAAAGAAGGAGGCCCAGGGCAGACACTTCTTAGAGACCGTGGTATGAAGAGGAGGAGTCTTCAATTGAGAGGAGGAAAGGCAGTGAAGAAGAAAGGGGAAACCTGCAACTATGGGGCTTGGCAGCCACTGGAGTCTCAGGTACCAGTCACGTGATGCCAAAAGTTTAACTATGAGACAGATTGATAAGTATCCCTGGATTTAGTGATAAGGAAGTTATTAGTGACCTAAGAGGTTTCAGTGGACAGAAAGGAGGGAGGCCAGATGCTAATGGGCTGAGGTAAGGGAATGGAATCACCTCAAAATGTTTGGCTGTGATAGGAAAGACAGATCTTGGCAGGAATCAAGAAGACATGTGGATACCACTTGGATTTGATTTCATGTTGTTTTTAAAGAGGAGCTTGTAAATGTTGTTGAGAAGGAGCTAGGACAAAGGCAGAGGCTAAATATGGAGGACCTCTGATAGAGCAATGTCCCTGAGCCCATGGATGGAGCCTTAGACAGGAGGGGCCTTTTCTCTTGTAAAAAGAAGGGGAAAAAAGTACAGATGCAGGAAGGTTTGTAGGGCTGGTGGCAGAAAGTTGAGGGACTTCCTCTTTGTGGTTTCCATTTTCTTTGTGAAAGAGCAGGAAAGGTCTTCTGTTAAAAATGAAGTGGTAAGTGAACGTTTCAGGAAAATGAAGAAAGCTCTCAGGTTTTGTTTCTGCTGTTTGGAAGTGGGGCTTGGCTATAGAAGCCAAAATGATTTCCAGACAGAACTAAAGACCCAGTTGAGTCTGAGATCATAAATCAGTAGAGGTATAAATCTGTGGGTAATTTTCATAGCTCTCTTTACCAACCTATGTGCAAATGTAGAGGAAGAAGGCAGTTAGGGTGAGCGGGGTTGGGTTTTGCCTCGTAGAGGGTACAGAAGGACAGTGTGTGAGGGAATTCAGGACACGTGCAAGAGAATGGCTGAAGTGATGGGTGGTAGAGTCTAAAATGGGTAAAACACCAAGAAGTGAACAGAAGATGGAAGCAATGTCTAAGGGCCAAAAGAAAATCAAAGGACTCAATGAGGTTAAATGACAGTCATCTTGGGCATAAGTGAATAAGGAAGACAGACGGATGGGAGGTGGTAGTTCGAGGGTGTACGAGGTCTGACAATTAAGTTCGCGAACGTGTTGCAACAACGTTGCTAACCATTTTTGTTATCAGAGAGATTATTCATTATGAATTTGTACCAACTGGACAAACAGTTCACCAAGTTTACTATTTGGAAGTGCTGAAAAGGCTGTCTGAAAAAGTTAGACGACCTGAACTTTTTGCCAACAATTCATGGCTCTTGCATCACGACAATGCACCAGCTCACACGGCACTGTCTGTGAGGGAGTTTTTAGCCAGTAAACAAATAACTGGATTGGAACACCCTCCCTACTCACCTGAGCTGGCCCCCAGTGACTTCTTTCTTTACATGAAGATAAAGGAAATATTGAAAGGAAGACATTTTGATGACATTCATGACATCGAGGCTAATATGAGAGCTCTGATGGCCATTCCAGAAAAAGAGTTCCAAAATTGCTTTGAAGGGTGGACTAAGCACTGGCATGGATGCATGGCTTCCCAAGGGGAGTACTTTAAAGGTGACCGTAGTGATATTCAGCAATGAGGTATGTAGCACTTTTTCTAGGATGAGTTTGCAAACTCAATTGCCCGACCTCCTATGTCTGAGATGGAGATTTTATATACGGTGCACTTCTGAGAGATGACCAGGTCCACACTGTGACTATAGGAGAGGGTGGGTGGCTGAAGTGAAGATTCCTGAGAGGGCAAAGGAAGAGTGAGGCAAGGTACTGGATCCACTGAAGTTACTCAGAATGAAGGCAAAAAAGTTTAATGAAGTTGCATAGAATTTGTTTGAATCCAGACCTTTATCAGCTGTATGACCATACGCAATGTGTTTAACCTCTCTTAGACGCAGTTTCCTCATCTGTAAAATGGAAGAGGGGTATTAATACCTACCCCATTGGGTGGTGGGATGATGAAGGGTACACAATGCACATAGCACAGTGCTCAACACTTGATAGCTGCATGATGCATGAGTTTTACCTCCCATTTTAAATGTAGTCCGCAGACTTGAGAAAGATGTTCTAGGTTTGGTCTGATGGGTCAAGAGTGCAGGGGGCTCTTGGCTTCCTACATTGTGGAGATAACATGTTTATGGCACAATTTCCGACAGACTGCTCTACCCTTTTAAAGTCTTGCCTCACATTATTGGCTCACATAGAAGTGTGCAATCAACTCCAACTACCAGAACTTTCTCATATAAACTGCAATTGAGTCAGAGTAGCTGATAAAAAATACCTCGCCAGGTGTGTGTGTGTGTGTGTGTGTGTGTGTGTGTGTAAACTGAGAAGTCTCATATGAAGAAGGGTTGTGAATGAGAGTTCTGTTTTTCACACACTGGAAAATTTGCCAGAGCTTCCAGTCACATCCTAAGACACATTAGAAATAAAAAGTAAAAAAGTTGAAAAGCAATATAAATTGTTTTAGTAACATATATTAAGGGATGGGACCACTTCATATAAAGGAGAAAAACTCTAAAGAACTATTCACTGAAGGAAGAAATAAATAATGCATCTTGTTTGCTACAGATAAAACATATAAACTTGAGTCTAAGAAACAAGACAACATTTTATGTGTATAGGTTGTCTTTTTCTGTATCTAAGGGTTGGGCTGGTGTTTGGACGTGCGTTTCTTCTTGGAAACATGGGCATAAATGTTTCTTTGGCATTTGCACTATGGAAGAAGCTCTGCTAAAGCACAGCAATGATGGCGCTGCTGCCCTGCAGGTAGGTCCTTGGGATTGCTGAGAGATGCAGGGCAGATTTCACGAAATCATCTGAATTCTCTTATCCAGTCAGGATTTTGAGGTCACACAGTTTCAAGATGACCACATAGGTCCGGGAAGGAAACCAACATTTCTCCAACATCAGCTACTGGCAGGATTTGTGATAGTTTGTCTGCAGTCATTCATTTAATCCAGTACTCACATCAAGATTAAGAGGTATCTCTCCTCATCTCCCATTCTACAGATGGGTACGTTGAGGATTAGAAAAACCAAATACCCCACATAAAGTCTCGTGGTGATAGTAACAGAGGTAGGATTCGAATTTTTTAGGTTGGTCCAAAACCAAAACATGAGTATGTTTTTGGTGGTTTTTTTTTTAATTTATAGGGGTGACAGTTTTTAGTAAAATTACATAGATTTCAGGTGTACAATTCTGTATTACATCATCTATAAATCCCATTGTGTGTTCACCACCCAAAGTCAGTTCTCCTTCCATCACCATATATTTGATCCCCCTTACCCTCATCTCCCACCCCACACCTCCCTTACCCTCTGGTAACCACTAACCTATTGTCTGTGTCTATGAGTTTTTGTTTCTCATTTGTTTGTCTTGTTCTTTTGTTGTTTTTGGTTTATATACCACACATCAGTGAAATCATATGGCTCTCTGCTTTTTCTGTCTGACTTATTTGGCTTAGCATTATACTCTCAAGATCCATCTATGTTGTCACAGATGTTCCTATGTCATCTTTTCTTACCGCCGAATAGTATTCCATTGGGTATATATACCACAACTTCTTTATCCATTCATCTATCGAAGGGCATTTTGGTTGTTTCCATGTCTTGGCCACCGTAAACAAAGCTGCAATGAACATTGGAGCACACATGTCTTTATGTATAAATGTTTTCAGATTTTTTTGGTAAATACCCAGGAGAGGGATTGCTGGGTCATATGGTAATTCTATTCATAATTTTTTGAGGAACCTCTCACTGCCTTCCATAACGGCTGCACCAGTCTGCATTCCCACCAACAGTGTATGAGGGTTCCTTTTTCTCCACAGCCTCTCCAACACTGGTTACTATTTGTCTTGTTGATGATAGCCATTCTGACTGGGGTGAGGTGATATCTCATTGTGGTTTTTATTTGCATTTCTCTGATGATTAGTGATGTTGAGCATTTTTTTATATGTCTATTTGCCATTTGTATGTCCTCTTTGGAGAAATGTCTCTTCAGGTCCTCTGCCCATTTTTCAATTGGGTTGTTTGTTTTTTTGTTGTTGAGTTTCATGAGTTCCTTGTATATTTTGGATATTAACCCCTTTTCAGAGGCACTGCTTGCAAAAGTCTTCTCCCATTCAGTTGGTTGCCTCTTTATTTTGTCGATGGTTTCTTTTGCTGTGCAGAAGATTTTAAGTTTCATATAGTCCCATTTGTTTATTTTAGCTTTTACTTCCCTTGCCTTTGCAGTCAAATTCATAAAATGCTCTTTGAATCCAAGGTCCATATGTTTAGTACCTATGTTTTCTTCTATGCAGTTTATTGTGTCAGGTCTTATGCTTAAGTCTTTCATCCATTTCGAATTAATTTTGGTACATGGTGACAGATAGCAGTCCAGTTTCATTCTTTTGCACGTGGCTTTCCAATTCTCCCAGCACCATTTATTGAAGAGGCTGTCTTTGCTCCATTGTATGTTTTTAGCTTCTTTGTCTAAAATTATCTGTCCATATTTGTGTGGTTTAATGTCTGGGTTCTCAGGTCTATTCCATTGGTCTATGTGTCTGTTTTTCTGTCAATACCATGCTGTTTTGATTATTGTAGCCCTGCAGTACAAGCTAAAGTCAGGGAGTGTGATACCTCCAGCATTGTTCTTTTCTCTTAAGATTCCTTTGGCTATTTGGGGTCTTTTGTGGTTCCAAACAAATCTGATGATTTTTTGTTCTATTTCTTTTAAAAATGCCATTGGGATTTTGATGCAGATTGCATTAAATCTGTATATTGCTTTGGGTAATATGGCCATTTTAACTATGTTGATTCTTCCAATCCATGAACACGGAATGTCTTTCCATTTCTCTGTGTCTTCTTCAATTTCTTTCAAAAATGTCATATAGTTTTCAGCATATAGGTCCTTCACATCCTTGGTTAAGTTTATTCCTAGGTATTTTATTCTTTTTGCTGCGATTGCAAAAGGAATTGATTTTTGTATTTCTTTTTCTGAGATTTCATTGTTAGTATATAGGAATGCGATGGACTTTTGTACTTTGATTTTGTAGCCAGCAACTTTACTGTATTCGTTGATTGTTTCTAATAGTTTTTTGGTGGAGTCTTTAGGGTTTTCTATATATAGCATCATGTCATCTGCAAAGAGTGATAATTTAACTTCTTCATTCCCAATTTGGATGCCTTTTATTTCTTTCTCTTGCCTGATTGCTCTGGCAAGGACTTCTGACACTATGTTGAAAAGCAGAGGTGATAGGGGACAGCCCTGACGTGTTCCTGAATGTAGAGCAAAGGGCTTCAGTTTTTCAACATTAATTATGAGATTAGCTGAGGGCTTGTCATAGATGGCCTTTATTATGTTAAGATATTTTCCTTCTATATCTATTTTATTAAGTGTTTTAATCATAAATGGATGTTGTATCTTGTCAAATGCTTTTTCTGCATCAATTGATATAATCATATGATGTTTGTCCTTTATTTTGTTTATGTGATGTACCACATTAATGGATTTGCGGATGTTGAACCATCCTTCTGCCCCAGGGATGAACCCCACTTGGTTGTGATGAATAATCTTTTTAATGCATCATTGTATTCGATTTGCTAGAATTTTGTTTAGGATTTTTGTGTCTGTATTCATCAGAGATATTGGTCTGTAGTTTTCTTTTTTGTGTGTTGTCCTTACCAGGTTTTGGTAGCAGGGTAATGTTGGCCTCATAAAATGAGTTAGGGAGTACTGTCTCTTCTTCAATTTTTTGGAAGAGTTTGAGCAGGATTGGTATTAAATGGTCTTTGAAGGTTTGGTAGAATTCACTAGTGAAGACATCTGGTCCCGGACTTTTGCTTTTGGGAAGGTTTTGGATGACTGATTCAATTGCGTTATTGGTGATCAGTCTGTTTAGATTTTCCAGTTCTTCATGGTTCAGCCTAGGAAGGCTATATGTTTCTAAGAACTTGTCCATTTCTGCTA
This sequence comes from Rhinolophus sinicus, assembly GCF_057876585.1. Lineage (NCBI taxonomy): Eukaryota > Metazoa > Chordata > Mammalia > Chiroptera > Rhinolophidae > Rhinolophus > Rhinolophus sinicus. Next base: position 28,397,538 of record NC_142518.1, on the reverse strand, counting down.
CGTTACTGAATTTGGTGGCATATAGTCCTTCATAGTAATATTCTTGGATGATCCTTTGTATTTCTGTGGTGTTCGTGATAACTTCCCCTTTTTCATTTCTGATTTTGTTAATTAGTGTCTTCTCTCTTTTTATCTTAGTGAGTCTAGCCACGGGTTTGTCAATTTTGTTAATCTTTTCAAAGAACCAGCTCTTTGTCACATTAATTTTTTCTATTGTCTTTTTGTTCTCTATTTCATTTAGTTCTGGTCTGATTTTTGTTATTTCCTGTCTTCTGCTGACCTTGAGTTTCACTTGTTCTTCTTTTTCTAGTTCTTTAAGGAGGAACATGAGGTTTTTTATTTGGGATTTTTCTTGTTTCTTCAGATAGGCCTGTAATGATATAAATTTCCCTCTTAAAACTGCTTTCGCTGCATCCCCAAAATTTTGGTAGGATGTATTTTCATTGTCATTTGTTTCTATGTATCTTTTGATCTCTCCTCTAACTTCTTCTTTGACCCAGTTGTTCTTTAAAAGTATGTTGTTTAATCTCCATGTATTTGTGTTTCTTCCCGCTTTCTTTTTGCAGTTGATATCCAATTTCAAAGCCTTGTGATCAGAGAATATGCTTGGTATGATTTCTATCTTCTTAAATTTGCTGAGGCTGATTTTATGTCCCAATATATGGTCTATCCTTGAGAATGTTCCATGTACACTAGAAAAGAATGTATAGTCTGATGTTTTAGGATGAAGTGCTCTATATATGTCAATTATGTCCATTTCATCTAATGTGTCATTTATGGCTGCTATTTCGCTATTTATTTTCTGTTTGGATGATTTATCCATAGCTGTAAATGATGTATCTAAATCCCCTAGCATAGTTGTGTTCCGGTCAATTTCTCCTTTTAGTTCTGTTAGTAGTTGCTTGGTATAATTCGGTGCTCCCTGATTGGGGGCATATATTTTGATGACTGTTATGTCTTCTTGTTGTATAGTCCCCTTTACCGTTATGAAATGTCCATCTTTTTCTCTTGTTATTTTTTTCACCCTGAAGTCTGTTTCATCTGATATCATTATGGCTACACCTGATTTTCTCTGGGTACCATTTACTTGGAATGTCATTTCCACCGTTTCACTTTGAGTCTATGCTTGTCCTTGTAGCTGAGATGTGTCTCTTGGAGACAGCATATGGTTGGGTTTAGTTTTTTGATCCAATCTGCTACTCTGTGCCTTTTTATTGGTGAGTTCAGTCCATTTACATTTAGGGTGATTATTGATATGTGAGGATTTCCTGTCATTCTATCTTTAGTTTACTGGTAAGGCTGTGTCTCCATTGTTTCTTTGCCTTTTTGTTGTTGTCTATTATTTCTGTGTGGTGGTATTCTATGATGTTTCCCTCTGTTTCTTCTTTTATTACAGTACATATTTCAGTTCTGGATTGTTTTTGAGTGGTTACCCTTAAGTTTATGTAAAAGAAAGTTTGATATTTAGAGTATTCCATTTTCTTCAGCACGCTTACTTTCTCCATTCCCATATTCCGGTTCAGGCCTTTACTCTCCCCTTTTTTATGTTTTGGTTGCCACAAATTGTCCCTGTTGATGGTGGTCGAATAGCCTCCTTTAGTATTTCTTGTAGTGCAGGTCGTGTATTAGAAAATTACCTCAGCTTCTTTATGTCTGGAAAGGTCTTTATTCCTCCTTCATAGCTAAAGGATATCTTTGCTGGATATATTATTCTTGGCTCATAATTTCTCTCTTTCAATAGTTTGAATATTTGGGTTCCACTCCCTCCTGGTTTGTAGAGTTTCTGCTGAAAAATCTGATGATAATCTAATGGGCTTTCCTTTGTAAGTTACCGTCTTCTTTTCCCTGGCTGCCTTGAGGATTCTTTCTTTGTCGTTGATTTTAGACAGCTTCAATACAATGTGCCTTGGAGAAGGCCTGTTGGGATTGAGGTAATTAGGTGTTCTATTTGCTTGTTGGATTAGAGGGTCCATTTCTGCCCACAAGTTTGGGAAGTTCTCATCAACAATTTGTTTGAATATATTCTCTGTTCCTTTCTCTCTTTCTTCTCCTTCTGGTATGCCCATTATTCTTTTTTTTTTTTTTTTTTTTTAACTTTTTGATTCTAAAGAGTTTTAATAAATAAAAAGCCCCAAGTCTCCAAAGTCCATCAAAAAGGGAATGAATGAATAATCAATCCCATGAGAGCGGGAGGAAAATTTTAAGAGAAGGGGAGGGATGAAGGTTGATTAACCATTCTCTTTCAAAAAGATAAAACACTGCTTCCTCAAATAACCACTCAGAATGTCACTTGATGTGAACAGGCAGGAGGAAAATAACTTGTCAATATTTGCCTATATACAGTATTGGGCAATTAAAAGCCAACACAGCTACTTAGGAATGGCTCGCTAAAATGTTGAAAAAATGAAAGACTTCGTCCTTGTCATAGACAGCCACCTCCGTGGAACATTCGCTGCACATGACTGGGTGATAGATTTCTTCCACTTGTGTCTCTGCCTGCTCTGCAGCATCTTCATGGTCAGACCTCATCTTCTTACCGCCTCACCTTTTCTTCCTGTTCTCTGGGGTTTTGTATCTTAGAACCTCCTCTTTGTTGACAGAACAATTCATTACAAACATTGCTCTATATTGAGTTTTGTATGATTCATGCCTTTGGCAATCAAGACACAGAGTGGTCATGCAGGCAGGGCAATTCAAGACAGCATCACTACTCGGAACAGGCTGTTGCTGACGTGGCCTCTGTCTTCCCAACCCATGGTAGCCTCTTCTCCGTGCATCGACCCAGGCCTGATCTCTGTTATCTTTTTCAGGATCATATAGTAATTCATCATTTGTTGGACTCCTATGTCGTTTCTTCTTTTTCTTCTTGGTCACCTGTGCTGTTTTGTCTTCGTCCTCAGAATCATAATCAAAATATATATCATCATAGTACTTTGTCAGAGCTGTTCCAACCTTCCCATTTCCTGAGGAAGACCCTCTTTCCAGAGAGGATAACTTGTCCTGCATTGTTTTTATGGTGGAATTTAATTCAGCTTCCATTTCTTTTTCAAATTCATCTTCACTAGATGATTCACTTTCTCCAGTAAGACATTCTCTGATGAGTTTTTGTTTTTGTTCAGGCATTCCATGTAAAAGCACATCCACTTCATCTTCAGAACTGCTTAAAGCCGGCTCCTCATCGCTAGGCTCTTCAACAGCGTAGGGGTCATAGTCATCTCCGAGCCGGTTCTTGGTGGCCTTCACCCTCGGAAACCGTCTACAGGTGTTGGCCTAGTACCTGTTTACTCCGCAGGTCCCTCCCCTCCCATTATTCTTTTTTTTTTTTTTAATTTTTATTTATTTATTTATTTTTTTAATTAGTTTCAGGTGCACAAGACAAAGCAAAACTTAGACGTTTATCATTTATATCCCTCACACTGTGTGAACCCCCCTCCCCCCATCCACTATCCCTCTGTACGTTCCCAAAACCTCTCACCTTCCCCTTATCCCCACCCCCCCACCCCTCTAGCAACCCTCTGTTTTTCCTCCATGTTTCCAAAACTGTTTCTGATTAGTTCATTCACTTATTCTTTTCTTTAGATTCCGCATATAAGTGAGATCATATGGTATTTGTCTTTCTCTTTCTGACTTATTTCACTTAACATAATGTTCTCTAGGTCCATCCATGTTGTTGCAAATGGTAAGATTTCTTTCTTGTTTATGGCTGCGTAATACTCCATTGTATAAATGTACCACAGTTTCTTAATCCAGTCATCTACTGATGGGCATTTCGGTTGTTTCCATTATTCTTATATTGCTCTTTCTGATGGAGTCAGAAAGTTCTTGTAGAGTTCTTTCATTTCTTTGAAGTCTCAAGTCTCTTCCATCTGTGTAATTTCCAGGGTTCTATCTTCGATGTCACTGATTCTTTCCTCCATCTGGTCAACTGTACTGCCTAAGCTGGTTATTTCATTCTTAATTTCTTCTATTGAGTTCTTAATCTCCAGAAATTCTATTTGGTTCTTTTTTAAAATTTCAGTCTCTTTCGTAAAATGCTCATGTTGTTCTTTGATTGTGTTTCTGAGTTCATTAAACTGCCTTCTTGTGTTTTCTTGCATCTCGTTGAGTTTTTTCAGAACTGCAATCTTGAATTTTCTGTCATTTAAGTCACATATTTCCATATCTTTAAGTTCCTTTTCTGGAGACTTTTCACTTTCTTTCTGAGCTGTCTTGTGGCCTTGGTTATTCATGGCAATTACTGATTTATTATTTCTCTTCCTAGACATCTACAGGAGTGACTTCTGCAACAGGTTGATAGGAAGAGGTCTTTCTTTTGTTTTCCAGTACTTGTTGGTAAAGTGTTTTATTTTCTCTCCAACTGCAGCCTTTTTTTTCTCTCACACGGTAGTGCTATGTTTTCTCTGCACTATTCCAGCTTCTCACACAATGGGGGGATTCCCTGGGAGACGGGCTTCTCCTCTGTTAATAGTTCACCTGGGTCACAGGGCACAGTGTCCCGGTGGGTATGCAGAGAGATTTTGAAGATCCAAAGCTCTTCCTGAACCAGATTCAGAGTTCATATGTTTCAGCAGTTCTGTTTACTCCTGCAGGGATCCGCCCAGATTGGTGAGGCCAGGGGCAGGGTGAGTTGTGAGAGGCGGCCCAGAGCAATGGCAGCGACCACCACCACAGCCAGTCCTGCTTCCACAGCTCCCTCCCCTTTGCCGGAAATAGTTGGGCTGCGAATGTGTGTCTGTGGCCCACAGTTCTCAGAACAGCAAATATTCTGTTCTTTTGATCTGACACGGCTACTGTTCCGCTTCTAGCACCGCGAGGTGGGGGCGGGGCGAGCTCTGGGAGGGGAGGGAGGGGGTGGCTAGTCTCAGTGCCTAAGGCTTCCATTCTCTGCTCGGCAGTGAGGGCTTAACCCATGGTTTTCAGCCTTCTTCCCTCAGTCTTTTCTCCGAGGTCTCTGCCATGAGCGTTGGGTTCAGCCGTGTTATATGCTGCCCCCTCAGCCCTGTGGGCCATAGATGGAGCCCTAGCAGTCCGAGTTCTTCCCTCTCCCGCAGCTGTGGTAGCTCCGGGATGCAGCGAGCTCAGAGCACTGAGCTAGGTCTGCGTCCTGTGCCCGTGCCGCTCCGTCTCTGCACTTCTTCCTTCCCTCCTCCCCTGCTGGCACGATTCGCCCACCTTTAGGTGAGTTCAGTAGTGGGCCTCTTCGTCTTGCCTGTCTGCTGTGCAGGGAGTCATTTGTGGAGTTATTGTTGTTCGATTAGTTGTAAATTCCAGGGGAGCTTTACAGAGGCTCACCTCACACTGCCATTTTGATGACGACCAGGTGTCCGAGTATGTTTGATTATACCAAGCAAATGGGTCTAAACCAGTATTGTCCAATATGGTCAGCACTAGCCATATGTGGCTTTTTAGATTTTAATTTATTAAATTTAAATAAAATTTTAAAATTTAATTTCTCACTTCCACTAGCCATGTTTTTAGTGCTCAATAGCCACTAATGTCTGGTGGCTTCTGTATTGGACAGTGCAGATGTAGAACAGTTCCATTGTCATTGCAATTTCTATTGGACTCTGCTGGTCTAGAACTGATGGGCCCTGACAATTTAATTGTCACATCACTTTTGTGAAGCTTTCATCAGCAAGATGTTTTACAGGAATAAAACCAGCAACTAAGAAAAATGTACACTGAAAGGTACAAATTTGATCACCGTGCTTTTAAAGCCTTTTTGAAAAGTATGAGATGCATACCTAGAAATGAATATAACATAATCAATTATTTAAAAGTGAATTCCCATGTAAGCACCATCCAGGTTAAGAAATAGAACAATTCCAGTCCTCTGGTATGACTCACTTAGTATATCCCTTCCTATTCATAGTCCAACCCTCTTCCCTCCAGGGGTAATCATTAGTCTAACTTTAGACAATTATCACGTTCCTTTATAATTTTATCACCCATGGGTTCATCGCTCTAAGTTGTAGGGTTTAATTTTGCCTTTTAAAAACTTTACATAAGTTGCAACATAAATTAGGAATTATTTTCTCATCTTGCTTATGTTCGAAACAATGTTAGTAAGATTCATCCATGTTGTTGTGTATAGCTATAGTTCATCCACTTCCTTTGCTGTATATACAGAGGGTGCCAAAAAAAGTATACACATTGTAAGAAAGGAAAAACTGTATTAAAATTGTAATACAATGGATGTTGCTAGCATTCATTTGATGAACGCCACCTTTTGAGCTAACATCATACTACACATTGCTACCGTAATTCAACTTCGAAAAGTAATACATAGAGATAAGATCTCTTAAAATGTATACATTTTTTGGCTCCCCCGGTATAATATCCCCATTGTATAATTATGCCACACTTTTCTCTTCTACTGTTGGTGGCCATTTGAGTTTTGTCCACCATTTGACTATTACAAATGTCATCTGAAAAAGAGGATTTTCCATTCTGTCAAGGTGAGACTTGGGTTAATAGAAATGTACAAACATTTCTGACTACAGCCACATTAAGAAAACATTTTATATTGTGACCCAGTATACTCATGAATGCATAGAACAGAAACAAAAATTCTCCCAAGGAATAACTGATTTGATATGTGCAAGGCACTCTGGTATTTTCCTTTATATTTCATTCTAGTTTATTTCCTTTTTTAAACAAGTTCTGGTTGTGACCCACAAAACTGATTTTGGGATCCATTAATGGTTTGCAACCCACAGGTGGAAGAATTTTGGAAAGTTACAAAAGATATGGATGGCAACACTAGATTAGTAGGGTTCTTCCAGGATAAGCCTTCCACGGTTTCCATGACCACCCGTTTTCCCGTTTTTCAGGAGAATGAAACAAACCATGCAGTGAACCAAAACTATCATGACAATCTACTCCTTCCTCTCTTCTTCATCAGAACGGGGATTAAATACAGCACACAACTGAAGCAGCCGGAATGTGGAATCTGTGACCAGTGCCCTCAGAGAGAATCCAGGTCTGTCCGTGTAAAAGCCTCATGCCCCAGATGTGGTTTGCCCACATACCTCTCCCAGGCTATGGAAGAGCTGACCCCTTCCCTCACCTCAACGGCCACTCAGAGGAAAATTTCTTTACTTCTTTATAGAGCTGGCCCTTCCCCAGGGTGTGGAGGAATTAATGACGACTCGGAGCAGCCAAACCAGCTCTGAATCAGAGGATAAGCCTCCTCCTAAGTTCCCCTTGGTGTTTTCCCCACATTCCCAAGTTCACCCACTTCTCAGCACTGCTAACAGAGTGTTACCTCCCTCACCATATGCCAAACTGCCCATTGTCATTGTGTGGACTTGCCTATCTGGGTATCATAGGGGCTCTTTCCCAGCTTGCTGGAGATGGGGCCCCAGAGTAAAGGACCACAGCCTTTCCAGGGTGGCAGGTCAACTTGCCAACTCTGATTTTTCTGCAGAGTTGTGAGCTGTGGGTGGTGAGGGGGGAGTGACATCTGGGAACTGTGGGTGTGGGGTGGGCATGAGGGTGATGGCATTGTTCTACTTTTAGCTGCTGAAGCAAAAACATGTGATGTCCTGGAGAACCTCAAGGGAGTGGGAGGTTAAGGGCAAGGGTTTTAAAGTCAGATGGCCTGGACTCAACCCCAGCTTTCCCACTTTCTGGCTGCATGACGGACCAATTATGTAACCTCAGCCATGGTGTCCACAGGTGTAACGGCTACATCTCCGCACTGTTCTGAAGATGAAATGAGATGATGCACGTGAATCACTAAATGCCTAGCCCTCAGAATGGGCTCGCTGATGAAAGCTGCTGTTATTAATGCTTTACTGTTGTTAATCACACCCAGGAACAGGAAATGGTGAAGAGGCCTCGGCAGTGACTCTGGGAAGCAGCCAAATGCAGAAAGTAATGCCTGGGAATTGCACATATACAGTCACACCCCCCCCTTATCCACAGGGGATATGTTCCAAGACCCCAATGGACGCCTGAAACCACAGATAGTACTGAACCCTATATATGCTTTTTTTCCCTATACATACATATCTATGGTAAAGTTTACTTTATAAGTTAGGCATAGTCAGAGATGAACAATAACTAATAATGAAATAGGACAATTACAACAGTATAGTGTAAAAAATGTTATGTGAATGTGGTCTCTCTCTCTCTCAAAATATCTTTTGAATAGTTTATTTCGGAAACTTCCCATTCAATAGTGTCGAACTGCAGTTGACCCTGCGTAACTGAAATCATGGAAAGCAAAACCATGGATAAAGAGGACTGTTGTATTACACTTGAACCCAGAAACTTGCTCTACCTGGGATGGCAGACACGGGTTTGTCTTGCTGGTCTGTTGGTCACTAGAAACTTCAAGGAGAACTGTGCTGAGAAGGACTCTGAAGCCCCAGCACGTGTCATGGTGGCAAGAGTCAGGACTCGTCCTGGCCAGCCTTGGGCTTGGAGTGGAGAGTTTGGACTGGGGAGACCAGCTGAGCATTTGCCTTTCCTGCCCCTCTCAGGACTTAATGTTTAGTGATTTAATCTTTAATTTTCCAAGATTTTCAAGATGGCTCTTTTTTTTTTTTTTTTTTTTAAGATTTTATTGGGGAAGGGGAACAGGACTTTATCGGGGAACAGTGTGTACTTCCAGGACTTTTTTCCAAGTCAAGTTGTTGTCCTTTCAGTCTTAGTTGTGAAGGGCGCAGCTCAGCTCCAGGTCCAGTTGCCGTTGCTAGTTGCAGGGGGCACAGCCCACCATCCCTTGCGGGAGTCCAACCGACAACCTTGTGGTTGAGAGGACATGCTCCAACCAACTGAACCATCCGGGAGCTCAGCGGCAGCTCAGCTCAAGGTGCCATGTTCAATCTTAGTTGCAGGGGGCAGAGCCCACCATCCCTTGCGGGACTCGAGGAATTGAACTGGCAACCTTGTGGTTGAGAGCCCACTGGCCCATGTGGGAATCGAACCGTCAGCCTTCGGAGTGAGGAGCACGGAGCTCTAACCGCCTGAGCCACCAGGCCAGCCCCCAAGACAGCTCTTTTTTAAAACATTCTCATCAGCATCTTGCTGGGTGGCGTGTAAGCCTCAACCACATTTCTGCCAGGCCATAGTCTATAAGGTGCATATTGAAGGAGGGGTTAGATGTATGAGGAAGGTGGGTTGAGCAGTAGAGGGGAAAAGAAGTGGAAGGAAAGAAACAGCCAATCACAGGATAAGGAAAGTAAACGGGAGAAACTTAGAACCAGTGCAACTTCTCAAAAAGCCTCTCAAGCTCAGGATGGGCCCCAGTGTAAGGCAGCTGTCAATATTCCATACCTGGCTGAGCAAACATCGCCACCCCGTGGCCAAGGAGAGTGTGACTGTCGAGGGGTCAGTTTGGAAACCACATATTTGAAAGATGTGAGCAAATGGGTAGAAAATTTAAAATATTTAAAATGTGTGTTTTTCCATGTGCGTGTAAATGCATGCTTGGGGTGTAGAAACCAGAGAGTAGTAGAGATGATAGTAAAAGGTAAACGAGGAACATGCATCCTTTCTTTATAGCTGACATTTATTGAATGTTTATAATGTGCCAGGCACAAGTCTAACTGTTAAGTGTGGATTATCCCATTTATTCCTCATACCAACCTAATGAGATAGTACAACTATATATCCCCATAGTACATCTGTGGAAACTGAGGCACAGAAGGGTGAATGCACCTGGCCCCAAATCACTCAGCAAGGAAGTGGCGGTGCCAAAAGGTCAACCCTGGCAGTTCAGCACAGAGCCCAGTGCATATATTGGAAACAGAAAGGAGGCCAGAGATTGAATGTAAAATTTCAAAGATTTGTAAAGTAAGTAAGCACAGGAGCTGAATTAATAATGAAAACATGAAAATAATTTACCTTTCCCCAAGTCAATCATTCCACAGATATTTACTGAGCCCTGAGTCTGCTAGGCACTGTGGGGGCTGCGAGTCTGATATGGGGTACAGTTCCCACCCTCAGAGAGTTCACAGTCGAGTTGGGGAAATAAAACACACATGTAAGACACAATCAGAAAGCCACATATAATTGCATTAAAGATGCTGCAAATTGTGCAGGGTCCAGTATAGGTGATGAACAGAAGAAATTAGGAGGCAGTAGCAAGTGAGGCTAAGGAGTGGGGAATGGGAGCATTGTATAATAGGCCACACTAGGTTAACGAAAGTGTCTGGAATTCAAATGAGCATGAAACAAAGGACTTGGACTCCACAGAGACAGATTAAATACTGCTGCGAGGGGAGCTTTAATGATCAGTAATAAACCCCATCTAAGTTGTCGTCCTGCACATTTATTTACTTTTTAAATATTGTACCCCAACTCCTTCCAAAAAGCATTTCAGCAGTGAGATCTCCTGGGCCTCCTATGCCAAAAGAATTTTTTCTTGCCACTCTTTATCGCTGTGACTCCCAAGAAGAGAGGCAAGGAGTGTGTAAAGGGGAAGGGACCATATGGAGGGAGAGAAGAGCTCAGTGGCCTACAGCATAAACTCTGGAGCTGGTCTAGATTCAAATCCCTGATTGATCTTGCTAGCTGTGTAACTTTGGGCAAGTTACTTAACCTCTCTGTGCTTGTTTCATCATTAGGTTGTGATCAGGATTAAGATGATTTAACTCATGTAAAGCACACAGAACAAGGCTCGGCACTCAGTAAACTATTCCAGTATAACTGGAATAAGAGTCATAGTCACATCTTAAAATGCTTATTAATGAACTTTTCTCTTTTGCATTTCAGTGTGGCTGACCCTGTCCCTAGTCACCCTGAGGCAACATCTGCCTGGAATGGGGGGATACAGGGTTATGACTGGGGCTAGAATCAGAAAGGAGGTAGTATTCCCACTTGAGGTGGCAAAATAAAAATTTTTTTAGTTAAAGCCATGATTGTGAAAACCAGGCTTTGTTGTGAGAGAGAACCATTTTCTGTGTCCCTTTGGCTCTCACTTCAACACATCAAAAGCAAATCCTAGAGGGCTGAGGCCACATTGCTCTTGCAGAGCAAAAAGGACATTCTTTCAGTGTGAGGTACCTGGAAAAGGAGACTTGCTGCCCCAGAGAAAGGTGGGCTACGCATGTGAGGAAGTGGGCGATGGGCCCTGGGGGATTGTGGGAAAAGGGAGCCCCCTGCATCCTTACCTAAGCCCAAGAAGCGGCATATTGAATCAGTTCAGAGAATACCAAAGGTTAGGGGCTTTTTTTGTCACTTCCCATTGATGACTCTCTGAGGGACACTTGTCTAGGGCACCACCTAATCACCCATTACCAAGGAGAAGAGCGCAGACAGAGGGAGGGCCGGACTAAGCCCTCTGGGATGGACACAGCGACCCAGAAGCCCAGCCTTGCCCAGGGGAAATGGAATGTGAGGCTGAGGCTGAAAGCCTTCAATCTCTCTCTTCCAGAAGGGGAAGATGTGGGCTCCAGAGTCTGCAGACCTTGGCAGCAGAGTCCAGGAAAATGTGTAGGGCTCAGGTATGAGCTAAAACTGGTCTGACCTGGTCCCAGGACAAGCCTCACTCCAGAAGGTCCCACAGGGCCCTGTGCCATGAGGTCACACTGTCGTGTGGGGCGGCCTGCAGGGTCTCTGGTCCCGCTGCCAACACTAGAACGCAGGATATGGTGAGGCCAAAAAGGAACACCCATGGAGCCATAGGTAGGGGAGTCATACCACTATACTCTCTCTGGCGGCTGGGTTGGAGACACAGGAAGCAGGAACCACACTGTCCGCTGTCCTAACTACAATCCGCGCTTGCCAGCCCAGCCACCATCTTCTTGCTAGCCCCCATGTTCTGCTAGCGTATCCATAACAGTTATATTAGTGGCCAATGGCTCACTGGTTACAGCTGACGGCCAACTAGCCACAGCTGATGGCCATGCAATCACAGTTGATGGCCACTTACTAGCTGAGCCAGCACCTTTCTACGTGAGGCCAAGAGCCTGGAAACTGCTTTCTGGGGCTCTGCCCCCACACCACACACACACACACAGTCTCTCTCCCAAACACCGGGGTGCTGCCATCTTAATAAAAGAGGAGGGGGGGAGGCATTCTGAAAGATAGAGCATTTTAAGTCTAAGATATCCAGTAATTCCAAAGGCACTATTAAATTTAGCCGAGATGGAGATACCAGGCTTAGCAAGGCTTTTTGTTTTGTTTTTTGGAGCCAAATGGGGACAGGGAATCATGAGGAAGTTCAAATCCGTTCTAGAATATAAAGAAAGGAGCTACATTTTATTTGGACTTCTGAGCAGTGTGAGGAAATCAGTGATTCTGCTACCTTTAGACACAGACACAGTAAGTCCACACGTACCGTTTTCTATAGGTTCTTGGAACAGATTTTGAGCAAAATGACATATAACAAAACCAATTTTATCATAGGCTAATTGATCTAAACAAGAAGTAATTTCCTGTAGCATATTTCTGGTCACAAAAACATCGCTAAACTAATTAAAGATCAAAAACACTTCTAATATTAAACATTGAAATAAATGTGAGCTATACAGACATTTAAGAGATGAATAAAAACACGATAATTCTTTTCCAACCTGCTTATTCCAGTTCAGGGTCGCGGTGGCTGGAGCATCTCCCGGCAGCTCAGGGTGCTTAGCGGGCAACCCACCTGCCCTTCCATCACAGGACGCACTCACACCCACACCCACACTCACTTGGTCTGGGACAATGTAGACACGCCCATTCACCACACGTGCACATCTTTGGGATGTGGGAGGAAACCGGAGTGCCAGGAGAAAACCCACACAGACATGGGGAGAACGTGCAAACTGCACATGGACAGTGGCCACGGCTGGGAATCAACTGTTTTTTTTCCTCATCAACCTTATATGAAACAACATTGAACAAAATGACTTTATTCAAGGACCTTCTGTGTGTGATGGAAGAGTCAGCTGTTCTTAATACCCAGACACCTGCCTTTGCTTATAAAGCAAACTTTCTGGAATGCTGAAGAGTTCGGGTGCCTTGTAATCACCTGAGGAACTTAAAAAACAAAGAAAAATGCTGACACCCGGGTCCCACCTCAAGACGTTACCATTTAATTAGTCTGTGGTGTAGCCTGACTTCAGAATTTTTCAAGGCCACCCAGGTGGTTCTAACGGGAAGACGAGTTTGAGAACCACTATATTGAAAAATATTTTCTCCCTTGCTCAGGATATTCTCACTGAATATAGAACTAATAGAGTGAGGAGTATTTGTTCTTACTGAAAATACAATTTCCCTGACATGAGGGGAGGGAAACGCCTGGCTAGTCTGGTGTCTTTCTGGTGTACTTTGCATCCTCCATAGAAAAGCAGGTCTTCAGGGTGGTATCAAGCCATCCGAGTGGCAAGAGCAGCACTGTCTCGTATAACACAAACCACAAATGCCAACCACGAACAGCATTTTAAATTTTCTAATGGCATATTTTAAAAATAACTACAAAGAGGTGAAATTCATTTCAATCATACATTTTATTTAGCCTAATATATCCAAAATATCATTTCAACATATCAACAATATAAAAAAATTAAGATAGTTTCCCTTTTTTGGGGGGGGAGGACTAAGTCTTGGAAATCTGATGTGTGTTTTAACTTACAATACATCTCAATTCAGACTAGGAGCATTTCAAGTGCTCAGTAGTTACCGTAGCGAGTGGCTCTCGTACTGATGGATAGTGTTGGTTTAGACATGATGGCATTCATCAGTATTAGATAATGAATCAGAGTACTAAGGAGATGACATTGTAGCACAAAATTTATTTCCCTTTGAAAACATTTCGATGCTATCAGGGCACTGAAAATGTAATATTTGTTTCCTCCTGTAATCCCGCTTAGCCCTGTCAGGTTATAAAGAGTCCTGCCCTACCTGTCTAGTTCTTTAGGACCTAGTGGAAACCTTGCTTATCTCTTTCCTTCAGAATCAGTTCTCCAGAGAAAGCAGAGAATGAATTCAGTCTGGGAGGTGAATGTAAAGTAGTCCCAAGGAGTTCTAAGATGTAAAAAGTGAGGTCAACATTTAGGCAGAAGAATTAGGGTGTTTTTTTTCCTATAACCCGTGATAGGAGGAGACTTGTGTGATGCTGGCAGCTGAAGACCACACTGCTTCCTTTTGCAACTCCTGGGACCCTCTCCATACTTCAAGATGTCCAAAGCCAATTGATCAGATTTCAGGGCCAATATTAGTCCACATTAAGCCCTTTACAGGTGAAAGATGTGACCTGTAGAACAGGTGGCTGCACTTTTCCTCCCATTGATCTAATTTCAAGAGTGGAGTGTTGGCAGTAAGACAAAATACATAAGGTAGGTCTTATAGCCTGCCGTTAAACATTTAAGCTACTTAAACCTTTCTAATGTGGGGAAACGGATCCTTCAAGATGTGTCAGACCAGCTAACTAGAGTTCTGCATTGGTGTTGAAGGAAATAAAATGTCTTGCTTCTTTTTTTCAGGAAACTGTCCTTGGGGATTTTAACGAAAGAGGTGGATGGTCTGCATAGCGATTGAAGTCTTTCTTGTCCCTTGGCCCGACACCATCAAATGTCAGGTAACTATGACACCTTAACCAAATTGTCTCCCTCTACAATGTGAGCACTTAATAGTCTCCCTCCTAAAATATCAGCTTGAAGAAAATATATATATATTTCTTATTTATCTACTTAAGCAGTGTTAACTTTTTCGTTTCCAAAAAACAAAAAATAAGACTTGATAAACCAGGTTCTAGGCTCAAATGTGCTCTAATTCACTAGTTGACCTGGGGTGAGTCCTATAATTTTTTCCAGGAGAAGAAGAGAGCACCCCTGAGCACAAATATTGTTGTAGAAGAGTAGGATTTCAATCCCAGTGTTCTTTCCTCTAGGGCCTTCATGGTTTCAGCCCAGTGGCCCCCTCATGGCTCTTCAGAGCATGTCTCCAGTGCTTGGAGCTGAAGGCTGCCTTGCCTCAGCCCCCAGCCTGACACCTCAGCAGAAATAACCCTCCCTACTGAGTAAGGGTGACCCTATACATGCCCCTGCCCCTTCAACCCGGGGGACCCTGGGAAATGCCACCAGGCTTGCTTCTTCCCTCAGTCTCTGACATCTGCCACACTTACCCACATCTGCAAATTGGGGGGGGGGGGGAATTTAGGAGTGAGGAGAGCCTAGTGATTTAATGGTTGAGCTTTGGCACCAGACAATATTGGGCTTGAATCCCAACCCTGCTACTTACTGTCCAACCACAGGAAAGTTTCTTTATCTCACGAGTCTCAGCTTTGTTTTCTGTAAAATGGAAATAATCGTAGTAACTGCTGCACAAAATCGATGTGAAGAATAAAAGTGATTGTGTGTGTAAGATGCTTAGCGTGGTGCCTGACTCATATCAACACTATCACTCTCTTCTCCGTCTCTCAATGTGGCTCCTGATCATCTCTCCAGTGTCACCCACCTCCCATTGTCTAGCAACACTGACCTACGGGCTGTTACCTGATGACAAATGCTCCTTTTACTACCGGTCATCCCAGGCTTTTGCACATGTCCCTTTACCAGGAACATTCTTTCCAGTGCCTTCACCAGGCAAATGCGTACTCATGCTTCAGATCTCAAGCAGGAGCAGATCTAAGTTTTATGGGGCCTGAAGCATAAACAAGTTGGCTTGGGAAGAGGCTTTGAAAAAATATTTTTAAAATGAATTCAACATTAGGTAGGAAAGAATATTGAGAATGAAAAGGAAATCACAACAAATTACTGGCGCCCTAAAGATTCAGATCCCTTCTCTGTGATCTCTTTGGACAATGTGGCAGAAATCCTTAGTACATGTGCTTCCATATTGCATCGTGACCTCTCATACCCACCTAGAACATGCTATATAACTCCCAGCATTCACTGTGGCGCCCGAGGCTTAAGTTTTATAAGCTTCAGGGTAAATTCACTTCTGGTCTCAGATTTTATGTCACTTTCTCTGTGAATGTTCTCTGAACCTCCAAGACCAAATCTGGGCTCCTTATCTCTGTCCCTAGGACCTCCTGGCTTACAGTCCCATGGTTGTTCTTACCTCTCTGCATTGAAATCACCATGTTGGGTGTCTGTCTCTTCAAAGAGACTATGAATTCTGGGAACTAGGGCTAGTCTCTTGCATGCCAGTCAATCTTCAGTGCCTACTCCAGCACGGGGCTCACAGGGGCACTCTGTAAATATTTGTTGAACTAATGAATGGATATCTGGTTTTTCCCCTGAAATCTCAGGGAACCCTGATTCTCCAGAGCTGAGAATTCTCCTCCCTGCTCCTTCTAGATGCCCACCGTCCCACAATTTCAATCTTGTGACACTAAGATAATCCCACTAGTGGGACTTCTCACAGGGTAATTGGGTGTAGTTGCCACTATTTTTTTCAATATGACTTCTTCCAAAGAGCTTCTTAACCAGTGACATATAACACAAGAGGAGATGAGGTAAATATGGGCTTTTTTTCTTGGAAAGAGTGGGTAGGGTGCTGTCACACACTTCCCCAATTCCTCATCTTAGCTGAGTCTTTAGTTTTCAAAAATGTCATTGAAAGACACTACAGGTTGTCCTGCAAATGGCTATTTTCCTCCACTTGTTCCTTGCAGGATGCTATTATATTTTTGTGGCTATTTTTCCTCTCATGAACTAAGGGATGGTGGCCCCTTTACCAGCCCCGAGGGGTGAATGTTGTGTAGTCAAAGGAAATCATGGCAATTCCATTCTCCTTGCCAGAGACAGCTTCAGAGCTGGGCCAATAAGGAACGGGAACTTCTGTGGTGGGCGCGTGGCATCTAGGAAAGGTTTTCCTCCTGAAATAATAGAGATAGCAAAAGGGGAATCCATTTTTCAATGGTGGGTTCAGTTGTACATGTGATACCTGGAGCTCAGGTTGTCCTGCTGCATCATCAGACAAGCGTGACGAGGAGGCAGCAGGTTGAGGGTGGATGAAGGAAAGGTGGAAAGCCTCTGGAGCCCGAGGATGTTTGGCCCACTATACTATGTAGGGAGCCGGAGCATTAAGGGTTAAGAAAATGTAACTTCAAGCAGAGTTTGGGAGGATCACTAAGGGGAACTCCGATAAGCATAAAGAACAAACAGACACCTGCTACCCTGGGAATGGGAAAATATCTGAAGGTCTAAGAACAGTCAGGGCCAAACTTTGAGAAAACATAACTAATCTGTACTTGCTGCCTTAGCTGCTTTATGTAACCTTCTTGTTTCTGTGTGTATAAAAGAAAGCTGAAAAATAAAGTAGGCTGCAGTCTAATTAGAACTGTTCGCCCTCCCGATCCCATCTTTGTCTCTTGTCTGTTTTTTCCTCAATCCTCACTCCCCACTTCAGGAACCGTTCGTCTCGTCGGCAGGCTCCGACAAGTGGCGCCCGAACAGGGACCTGAATACTGGGGAATCAGTGAAGGACACCGCTTGCAAATGAGACGCGTCAAATAAGGTTGGTGAAAGCGGTGAGATACCATAGTCGGGAGTAAAATAAAATGGGACAGGGGAACAGTAAAAGGCTGTTTACCCACATATTAAGGAGCATGCTAAAAACTAGAGGAATTAAAACCAGTGAAGCACAGTTGCTTCGATTCTTAGAGTTTGTAATACAAATATGTCCCTGGTTCCCAGAAGAAGGGACTTTAAACTTAGAAACTTGGGAAAAGGTGAGAGAGCATTTGCATGGGTATTATGATGCTCATGGACCCTCTGAAGTACCAGTAGACACTTTTTCCTTATGGAATTTGGTTAGGGATGTGATCGATCCTAGACACGAGAGAATCAGATACTCTAAAAATGACCAACCCAAACTGGATCCCCCTTGGAAGCAGAGGTGCAAAGATTACAAGCTGCACTCACTTCCCTCTCTGTTCAAATGCAGTTAGTTCAGGCTCCACAGACTGGGCCTTTATTAGAAGCTCAATCAGAATAGAAGCCTAGGTTACAATGAAGCTCTCCTCCAAGTGTAGTTGCAGGGCTAGATCCACTGCCCGAGGCCCCTATCAACAGAAAAAGATTCAAGCCGCCAAGCTGCTAGTACAGGAGCAACTTAAAAAGGGACACATTGTTCCCTCCAATTCTCCCTGGAATTCTCTAATTTTTGTTATTAAGAAAAAATCTGGTAGATAGAGATTATGACAAGATTTACAAAAAGTTAATAAAACCATGAAATTAATGGGAGCCTTACAGACAGGCTTGCCCTGTCCTGCAGCCATACCAAAAAACACATATAAAATTGTTTTGGACTAAAAAGATTGTTTTTATACTATACCTTTAAATCCTGATGACTGCCCTAGATTTGCTTTCAGTGTTCCTTCTGTTAATTTACAAAAACCTTTTAAGAGATATCATTGGCTAGTGCTACCTCAGGGTATGGCTAATAGCCCTACATGATGTCAAAAATTTGTATCAGCTGCTATAGAACCTACCCGAAGGACATTTTCAGATATTTACATCATCCACTACATGGATGACATACTTCTTGCCCACTCTTGTGAACCAAAGTTACTTGCTGCTTTTGCTCATTTACAAAAGAAGCTCCACAATTATGGGCTAGTTATAGCCCCAGAAAAAATTCAGCAAGTGCCTCCTTACTCTTATCTGGGATATTGTTTAATGCCTCAGGCCATTGTGCCTCAAAAAATACAAATCTGGCGACATTGTTTAAAAACATTAAATGATTTCCAAAAGCTACTGGGAGACATTAATTGGATTAGACCTCAGTTGCGGTTGACAACTGGTGAATTACAACCTTTGTTTAAAATATTACGTGGGAAAGCTGATCCTACTTCTCCCCGCGAGATAACACGGGGAAGAGGCTTTGCTTGTATTTCTCCAGGTCCGGAAGAAAAACCTTTGTGAATTCCTGGTCGGTGTTAAACCATACCATGAGCGACAGCCCACAGAAGAGGAGACATCTATAGATACCCATCCACACCCCTAGGGTGTGGGAAAGCTCACTTTCCGCAGCTGCAGAAGGACTTTCCACTTTAAACCCTATTAAATGGATAAAGACTTTGGGTAGAGGGTTTGCTGGGGATATTGCTATTCTGTTTATTGTTCTGTTTGTTTTACATAGTCCTCAGATGTGGACAAATAGCCCTCCAACGGGCTGTAAATAAAATAACTACACGTTCTGTGTTTCTCATACTTCAAAAACAAAAAAGGGGGAGATGTAGTCACACAACAGCCTAGCCGACTGTCCCCCCATGTCTTTCCTTAAGGAAAGAAGAGTCTGTAAGACTGTGCCTTTCTGGGACTCTGTTCCATCCTTGTGTTTACACCTTATGTCTCTCTGTCTGGTCCCCAAAAGATGGTTTGCAGCCAAAGACGGGTAAGATATCTCACGGGAGATACAACCTAAGCCAGGCGGAACCGAGTGGGGACCCCCAATGAGCTGCCTTAGAAGATCCAAAAAGGAGCCTTTCCTCCCCTTCCCCCTGCCTGGGAAAAGCCATTGCTGTCTCTGGCTTTCCTCTCTCACCTGATTGTGAGAGAAGTCATGAGGGCAATGAAGATCAGTTCTCTCCACTTATCTCAACAGAACTGTTACAATATGAGCGACTTGACTGAGAAGGTAAGACATCATGGGACTTTATGCTTCGGCTGTTAACAGACAAAGGGTGATTGGAATAAACATTTTTCTGCTATGAGGTATGAGTCTCACAGACCGTGTAAGAAAAAATGTTACTCTTGATCTTATCCAGTTTCATAAAGAGGTCTTGACACTGCAAGAGACCTCTCCCTTAAACACCGATATAGCTGATAATCTCAACAAACTTGTCTCTAGCTTTCACAATGTATTTCCATCATACTCTTCAATGCTTCAATTTATGGCCCCCCTTGTAATTCCACTTGTTGTGATCCTCCTGATACTATGTTTCTTCCCCTGCATCACAAAAGCTGTGATGGGGATAGTCACAGATATTTATGGAGAAATTCACAAAATAAGGCTCCACATGGCTAATAAACCAAAAGCCACTGCCCCTGTCTAACCCCAAAGGAGATCGGTAGCCAATGACGGGTAATGATCAGTAAGCATTTTTACAACCTAAGACAGGAGTCGATCGCTTTGATGATCGATATCCAATGACGGGTAAGTGAGAATGTCTGTACTGACTACCTAAGCCAGACACGATCTCAAAAAATAAAAAATAAAAAAGGGGGATATGTAGGGAGCCGGAGCATTAAGGGTTAAGAAAATGTAACTTCAAGCAGAGTTTGGGAGGATCACTAAGGGGAACTCCGATAAGCATAAAGAACAAACAGACACCTGCTACCCTGGGAATGGGAAAATATCTGAAGGTCTAAGAACAGTCAGGGCCAAACTTTGAGAAAACATAACTAATCTGTACTTGCTGCCTTAGCTGCTTTATGTAACCTTCTTGTTTCTGTGTGTATAAAAGAAAGCTGAAAAATAAAGTAGGCTGCAGTCTAATTAGAACTGTTCGCCCTCCCGATCCCATCTTTGTCTCTTGTCTGTTTTTTCCTCAATCCTCACTCCCCACTTCAGGAACCGTTCGTCTCGTCGGCAGGCTCCGACAATACTAGAATCACCTCTCTCCAAACTTCTTGTTCATTTAAATAACAAAATCCGTTTGTTAAAGCTATTTTAAATCAGGTATTCTACAAATTGTAGCTGAAAGCACCTTGATATAATTTCTAATAAGGCCAAGGAGGCAAATAGGAAAGTGAATGAAAGAATGTGTAGAAATCACTTCATTATTTTCATGGGTATTATGATAATAATATACATTTATTAGTGCTTTGAAATGGTAAAAGCATTTTGCTTCAATGACATACTTTGTGTGAAGGTAGATAATTTACTTATTGAAGATAGAGCATCCACATTCCATTTAAAATAATTTTCTCATCTCTGGTATCAAGCTGGAAACGAGAGAAGCCAAGTGACTTGCGTGTGAACAACCCTGTCCTTCAAAGGTACACGTGAGAAAATATTCCAGCAGAGAAACCTTCTAAGGCAGTAGTTCCCAACAGTTCCAATGACAAAGGACGTCTTTCAATGTCCCCTCCCATAGGATAGTGGTTGAATTTTTAACAACTGCTCATGTTAGGGGCTGGTAGGGCTAATGACAGAGATACTTTAAATACAGTGGTACCTCGGTTTTCGAACGTAATCCACGAGTTCTGAAACGTTCGAAAACAGCCGACAGCTAGGCCTCAGGATCTTGCACTCAGCAGACGCCGTGTGACATGTTCGACTTCTGAGTCGTGTTCGAAAACCGAAGCACTTACTTCCAGGTCTACGGTGTTCATAAACCAAAATGTTTGTCAACGGAGACATTCGAAAACCGAGGTAACCCTGTACAGTGATACTTCTCATCAGCCCTGTTCTATCGCTCACAACAGCATCCCCATGGGTTTGAAAAATGATTGTAAAGTGTATGCCAGACATCTCTGGTTAGTGTGCAAACATCTCTAGTTAGTGGAGAGGAGCATGATGCCTTTCCAATTCTTAGAGGTCTGCAGCCCTACAACTGGACACCATTGTTCTAGAAAATTCTGCCACTCTACTTAAGGTCACCTTGTTAGGAGAAAGTGACATCAGGGAAGCATTCTCTTTTCCATGGGGGTGATGAGGAAGATGGTCTTGCAGCAACACTCCAAAATAGTATTTCTAAATCCTGTTTTGTTTCTTGAAGTACTATCGCTCCTGAAAACCAGATTCATTAACTGTAGAGTTTAGGTAATTAAAATAGGAAGCCTGCTGATAAGAAATTAAACCAATATGTATAACGTGGATGTCTATAGACGATATTCCCAGGGCTCTGGGAAGCAGGTTAATCAGGCTTCAATCAGGAACTCATCATTCTGAGAAAATTAATTCAGGATGGGAGGGTGGGAGGGAGCAGAAGCACAGGCAGAATTTCAAGAATCTAGCTGATGAATCTCTCCCTGGAAGGAGGAAGCCCTGAATCCCCCTCACACGGAGGTGTATGCCGCAGTGGACTCTGGGTGGGAAGTTGCCTGATAACCTGCTGCGAGGAGATGCAGCTGCACACTGCTACATACTCCTCAAAGATGCTCTGGGTTCCAAAACCCGCTTAAAGCAATGCTGTTTCAGACCTCCTTGGCCTCATCATTTCCAGAGAACCAACCACGTAGAGTGGGTGACCAGGAGATGCGAGGCCTTTCCTTTCAGCAGGCTTCTGCAGCAGACACACGTTCTGAGCCAGCTAGGCCTAGTCGCACAGGCTGTTGTGCGCTAGGAGAGGGGGGACTGGGGACGTGCCTGCATTCCCGGCTCTGAAGAAATCTCTGCTTCTATGAAGTCCCTTTCCCTGAAAACAGAGAAAAGGCTCAAAATGTTACTCGTTTAATTACAGTATATGGTTGAGATTTCTGAGCTCTTTCCCATTTGGAAAGATGTTCATAGAAAATATAATGTCCTGGAAGGGGAGACAGGGAGAAATATGGGCATAGAAGCATAATATATATTTCCCTCACCTCCTTCCTAATCTTTACAAACTTGGGCCTAAACACTGTAAAACAGAACTATCACAGTGGAGCAGGGATGGGGAAAGAACTACAGGCTCACATATTAAGCAGCAAATACTTGATGCCTAACATGGATATCCATGAAAAAGAATTGCCCACAGTTCACCAGTAAACATTCCAAATTTACAGTTTTAAGCTATTACCGTGTTTCCCCAAAAATAAGACTGGGTCTTATATTAAGGTTTGCTCCGGAAGATGCATGAGGGCTTATGTTCAGGGGATGTCATCCTGAAAAATCATGCTAGGGCTTATTTTCCGGTTAGGTCCTATTTTCAGGGAAACACAGTAGTCAGTACTGATGATATGCATGTTTTCTTCAAATAGCTTTTCAAAATCTGCTGTGGTTTTCCCAGCATTCATAGGCAAGTAAAAACTTATAACTTTAAACAAAGAGAACCCCATAGAAGAGAACTGAGTAGATTTACACTGTTGAGGAAGCTTTGTGAAAACAAATGAAGCAATTGGCACAATTGTTAAATGGAATGTGGACTCCAGATTAGATAACTAGTATTGTATCCATGTTAAATTTCCCGAATTTGATCACTGTACTGTAACTATGTAAGAGAATGTCTTTGTTCTTATGAAACACATACTGAAGTATTTAGGAAATTAGGGGTAAAAGAGAGAAAGTGACAATGATAAAGCAAACATGGCAAAATGTTAATAGGTGAATCTGGGTGAAGGATATAAAGGAATTCCTTGCACTATTCTTGAGGCCGTTCTATTAGCTTGAAGTAATTTAAAATGAAACATTTACAAACACCAAATGAATTCATTTTAGACTGACCTAATTACACACTATACTTGTAGACATTCAGTTTTCTCAAGGGTTTAACACCAAGAGATCTTTCAAAAGACTCATCCTACAGCTAAGTCTTTCCAAATTGCAAGGCCACCTTCAGAAGAAAAGGAATTACTGAACCAATCCATGTCTATCTCATGCTCTGAAATGACCCCTTTAATAAATAACATATTTTTCCAACCATGGATCATCATTTACATTTGATTATTTGTTTATGTTAATATCAAGTCATCTCTTCAGTATATTTCTGAATCAGTATACCATTTATGCTTGTCTACAAGAGATTTATATTGCCTTTTTTTTGTATCGCACACAGCAATCAATAGACAGCTGAGCAGAATCTTTGTATCTAGCAATGCAACTTTAACAAATGGAGTAAATGCTTATAAAACAGTCAGGCAATTCCATGGACTGTTAGCCTTACAAGGTAGAATCCTAGCACTCTCAAATTTCTCATCCTACAGAAGGAATTTCCAGGTGAGGTTACAAAACTAATTAATCACAACAAAACCATTTTTAAATTTCTGTTTTTAAAAACAGTTCCTGAAGTCAAAAAGCTATAAAAGGACGGCGTAAGAAATGAAACAAGGAGAAATTGAAAAATTAATTTATTATATGAAGAAACATAAACAATATTTATTAGAGTCAATGGCTGCAGAGAAGCAGCCTGCAAAATCTCACACCCACAATTTACTGGCTGAGTACTGATACATACACTCACAACCATAACACTAAAGTTCTAAGGCGGTTTTCCAAGGAAATGCTGTATTTGACAATTTTAATGTTTATTTTCCCATTTATGAGGCTGAGAAGATTAAACTCACATTCAATGAAAATCTAGCAGGATCAGGCATTCAAGTTGTAAATTATCAAAAGATGCTGCTATGTCCTTTATGAAAGATGATAGATACAAAAAATGATAAACTCATCTGCCATCAAAAGCAATTTCTCAGATTGTGGTGGGTCTTGTTTGTCCAACTACCAAGTGTTTGGCTGCTAATTTTTGTAAGCAACTAATGTAAGAGAAACGGCAAGGGCTGAGTTTTCTCCAAGAGTAAAGACCACGTGACGCTTGCCCTCCCATAAGGCCAAAGGCCAGCGTATTCACCCAAGACACGCATGTGGATGGTGCTCCTTGCTTCTTTTCTAACAGTAAAAAAACTAATAATAACCTGTTTATGGATTTGAATGACTATAATAACTCCTTCAATGTTTATGGCACTTTAAAAATATTTTCAAAGCATTTTCACACTTATAATCTAATTTGATCTTTCCAACAAGCTTGTGAGGTAGGCTGGGCAAGTATGCATTGTGAATTTGGTGGGTGAGGGAACTGAGGCATACAGCAGTTAAGTAACTTGTCAGGCTTGACAGGGAGATGCCAATCTCTAGACTGCACTGGCTCTAGTAATGAAGAAAGTCTAGACATGTTTGATGATTTTGTTTCAACATATTTTGAGGAAATACTTCACTTCCATCCAGCCAAATGATAGTAATTCCGTTGGAGCAGGTGTCATGACAAGTTATGGCACATAATTAGACAAAACACTGAGAGTTTTAAAAATTGGAATTATAACTGAAAACCACATTTTAACTCTCAACATGTGAGGGAATTGGCTGGTTTGTCTTTAGGGCAACCTAGCTCTGCAGTCTGAACTATAATTTCACCATTTCAGAGGTATAATATAAATAATTTAAAAATAAAAATTATCAGTTCAACATAACTTAAAAAGTTTCAACATGCAGAAACAAAAGCAGTGGTTTCTCTTCCTCAGAGTGAATGGATATACATGGCCCCAAAGCAAGGGTATCTGTGTCTGAAGGGTGAGATATGACAACATGTCCAATTTACTTACCACACCTCTTCATCCTTATATAAGAGGCTTATAATTGGGCTTTGGGAGTCTGACAGACCATCACTGTTAGTTTGGTTTGAGGTCACTCAAGGTATTTACCTATCTTCTACATTAAAATTATTTAAAATGTATTTGAAGCCTCAGATTTTATAACGGTTCTTGAGATAGGCTTCTAAACCAAGGCTGGGAAGTACCAGTCTCTCCATCCCTGTCTGATTCTGACTGTAACTCCTGTTCAAACTCATCATTTTTAACCTGCCCCCTCATAGACTGGCTGTTAGAAACTGGATGGGCCAGAAAGTTCATCCAAGTCCTTAGACTGTCAACCTTGACTGACCTGCAATGTCTGGCCTAGTCAGTGACAGGTTACCTGCTTCTTTATCAAGGTATTTCATTATCAAGGTTCTTACAGTAAAAATAATGGCACTAAATCCAGGCATCTTCCCAAGACAACTGAGGATACATTACAAAATCCTTTTATGAAACAATCAGGGTTCAGAAATTATACTGAAGAGAGGACAGTGTAGAAGGATAAAATTGGAGATCTTGTTCAAATTAACTCATAATTATGCCAAATCAACATGCATTCAGTTAAAGACAAAAATCACTGGAACATTTTATCATTTTCTATAATTTAAAAGTTTCTGAAGTCTATATATAACTCTGAGGTAGGAGGAAAACCCTTTTCCTTCAAATAATAAAAAAATAAAATGTCCTATATACCTGTGCTGGGTGAAAGATTTTATGGAGTTTTATAGAAAAACTGAAGTTAACCAAGGTAACTTGTGTCTGAAACCTTCCTGACAGACAAAGAAGAAAGGGAGTCAAGACTATGAGTTTTATTTACTTCTTTCTTAAGAAGGCAAATCCTAGCAAATTCTATTAGAAATTTCCCAGAATCGTAGGACAGGAATGAACCCTGAAGAGGGTGAAGGCTACCTTCCAGCACATTCACATCTTTAACCTTCCTGAGAAGGTAAGAACTCTGCTTACAAAAGCCTACATCATTTTGATGTTTTAACCACCCTCTTGATCCAGAGTTTTTCCAACATATTTCAACATACAGGAAGACACAACGTTCTTAAAATTCTAAGGCTTCCATAACCAAATTTAGAATTCAATTTTGCATCCATGGACCTTTGGGAATAAAGTCTTCAAATCTAGACTTTTGAATCCATTCGAGATGGCAGGCCACAGTGGCTATGGTTGGTTATGAACAAAGAGCCCTAATGAGATGAAAATGGAACATCTGTCTAGTAAAAAAAAAACCCAAACTTGAACAGCTGTCTCTGAAAACTCTGCCAGAAATGATGTTACTGACGGCAAAACCCCAGCAACCTTTGCTGGTCATCAGGACAGCTCCTGGGTGAAAACTATGCTCAGGGATAATAAAACATTAGGCTACCTGGTCCAGCAGTCCAGAAAACTACACAACAAGAAAGCCCCTGTCCTCATTCTAACTGATGGATCTAACCAGCTCAACAGATAGCGTGGGTACTTTGTCAGTGAAAAAGCCAGTAGTGCGTGGGAGAGCATGGTCAACTCAGAATGGTGGTACCTTAGGCTGCCCTCCAACACTCAGGGGTTTCCCCAACTTCTCTGCATAGTTCCCACACATCCAAGAGCTCTCTAAAGGGGAGCAACTCACAAGAAGTTGAGAGCTAATTCCTGCTATGTTAACTGTGCAGGGCTCATCTGCTTGTATGAAGAAGAGGGATCCACCCAGAAAACAGTATGTCTCTGCCCAAGAGATCCAGGTCCCACTAAGCAGAGCAGAGCTCATTAGCACTCAAGATCTGGCTGGGCACAGAAATGAATTTACTGCTAGAAGGTGTCTCATCTCTGTCTCCGAGTGATCTTAGATCTGCCTTTCCTACAGACTCTGAGGATTTGTGCCACCTGCAAGGACAGCAAATACACTTTAGCCACCGCTGAAAGCTTTCAGAAACACTGGAGGAAAAGAGCTTTTTGCAAGGATGGAAGAACTGGTAGAATACCAGCATGAACAGAATGGCTGTGCAGTACCCAATGAGCAATTTCAGAATCAACAGAGGTGCGCACACATACATATAGATGTCAGTTTTGTAAAGATACCACATGAGCAGGAGGAGGGCGTTCTCAATGAATCTCAGCATGTAGTACACGAGCAGCCGGTACCAGTTCTGGGACTTGCTGATGAGGTCAGGGTTATTGATTTTCAGCTGCACAGCTGACCAGCAGAACATGTTGATGCCGGCGTAGAGTAAGGTGAGGAAGCACAGCACGATGGTGGTACCCACTCGACTGAGGGCCTTCTCGATGTTCTCAGGGAACGGGGAGCCACTGCACCAGAAAAGGATCCAGGGGTACAAGAAGAAACTAAAGAAGTTGATGAGTACGACCAGCACCACCCAGGCCTTCAGGACGGAGGTAAAGAGGACCAGGACAATGACTCGCGTGGCAATCTCGAAGCTCCTCCAGAGGAAGATGCAGACATAGGCCAGAGGCTTCACTTTGATATCATATTCATCGTACTTGATTTTGATGGCTAGGATGTTGCAGCGCAAGGCGCCGTACACAATGGACAACAGGGATAGGAACATGCAGAGACCTGGGGAGAGAAGAGAAAGAGCCCTGTCACGTCTCATGGCCACCAAGACTCCTACTGTGGCAGACACTCTGTCATCCCTCTACCCGTATTCCTTGGACTCGTCTGTCTCATAGGCACAGGCTGACTTCCACCTGTCGGTATCGGCTCACTGCGCCTGAGGACTTTTGCTAGGGTTGTAGAAGGACGCTCTGCCCAGGTGCTGGACAGTTCTGGAGAATTGGTACCCCTGGGAGAGTCCTCAGTACCCCAACAGTAGCCCTGATAAGAGCTGGAATGTAATGACCCTAGCTCCCCTACCCCTGGCGTAGACTAACTCGAGGCATGTGTTTTGTACTATTTACCAGTGTTTTCTCATAGGAGTACTTTCTAGTCACCCATGGTGACCCTTGTCTAATAATGCCCCCTTGACTGGCTGCCTTCCCTTCCCTGTCTCATTTCCCTTCTCCCGTGCTCCTTACACCTTCCTCCAAAAATACCTGCACTCAAATCCTTGTCTCGGGTTCTGCTTTGGGGTCAACTCAACCTACAATACCTTCCTGGTCCCATCTTGCTCTGCCTGAGTATGCAAAGTCCTTTACATGGTATGTTTTGTTTCCTCAATTAGCTTATAGGCTCCTGAGGAGTCAAGTGCGACCATGTCTGATAATTATTCTTGAAGCCGCTCAACATACAGCAGTAGTAGGTACACAAACAGAAGGCACTCAAGAATAAATTGCTCAGTGAGTTCCTCTCTATCTGCAGGACCTTTCACATTTATATACTGACTATAAAATGCTCATGTTTCTTTACTCTTCAGTTGTATTCTTCAGTTCTACAGACTGCTGAAGAAATGAGGATCTCACTGTTACTGAGAGCCCATCTGTCTTGGGCTGAAAGGCCTTAGTGTTTTAAGAAGTCTTAACTTTAAGCTGTTTATTTCTTAAAATGACTTATGGCTATTGGGTTTATCCAGTGTATACAACACAGCAGGACAAGCTGTGGCTTCTTTAAATGGAACGTGGTACTGTGTTTGGGAGCACGACACTCTAGGCTATGAGTTCTATCGTCTAAGAAATGTGCTGCCAATTCATGAGCACAGACTGTGTGATCAGAATGGAAATACAGTCACTTACTGCAGGCTGGCACCACCTCCCTGGGAGGCAGGGCTTGCAGTTAGGAAACAAGAGTCTGGCTCCGGTTTGAGTCTTGTCTCACCAGGCTACACTGGGGAAATGGCCATCTGTCTGGGTTCTGTTTTTTCAGCCATAAAATTGAGGTGACACCTTCCACGCCTGCTTCTTAAAATGCAATGTCCATGTAACATAACTGTCTCTACTTAAATGTGTAACTTTAAATGTATGGGAATAAAGGGTTTTTCCTTATTTAAGTTCTGAATCAATGGAAAAACATCTATATATGGTGGGCATAAAAACTCCGAAGCTTTGGTACATATTTCCCTGAGAGAAGCTCAATTTTACTCAAAGCATCAACTTTTTTGATAGTCTTTGGCATTGATTTAAATCATCAGTATCATTCAGTGGAAAGACAGTTATGTACTAATGAAATTTAAAAGACAGAAATCCTGTCACAGGAGTAGACTGTAGTCACACAACAGCCTAGCCAACTGTCCCCCCGTGTCTCTCCTTAAGGAAAGGAGAGTCTGTGAGACTGTGCCTTTCTGGGACTCTGTTCCATTCTTGTGTTTACACCTTATGTCTCTCTGTCTGGTCCCCAAAAGGTGGTTTGCAGCCAAAGACGGGTAAGATATCTCACGGGAGATAAGAACCTAAGCCAGGCGGAACCGAGTGGGGACCCCCAATGAGTTGCCTTAGAAAAATATGGGAAGTGGCCTTGCCTCCCCTTCCCCCTGCCTGGGAAAAGCTGTTGCCGGCTCTGCCTTTTCCCTGGCACCTGTTTGTGAGAGAAGTCATGAGGACAGTAAAGATCAGTTCTCTCCACTTATCTCAACGGAGCTATTACAATATGAGAGACTTGACCCTGAAAAGGTACATACCTTAGGTAAGACATTATGGGACCTTGTACTTCAGCTGTTTACAGACAAAGGGTGATTGGAATAAACATTTTTCTGCTATGATGTATGAGTCTCACAGACCGTGTAAGAAACAATGTTACTTGCTTGTATTTGTATACCTATCAATAAAAACCTTTAGTTGGCCTTATTCTGGGCTCCAGTCCTCTGAGACTGCGAGACCCCTGGCCTTCGGAGAG
Organism: Rhinolophus sinicus; assembly: GCF_057876585.1. Classification (NCBI taxonomy): domain Eukaryota; kingdom Metazoa; phylum Chordata; class Mammalia; order Chiroptera; family Rhinolophidae; genus Rhinolophus; species Rhinolophus sinicus. The sequence continues at coordinate 28,367,616 of NC_142518.1, read as the reverse complement.
ATTTAACTGCATTGAGTCTCTATTTGTTTCTTTCTTAAAAACTTAACCCAAAGCCGCCCCTTCTCGCACCCTCATTGCCTGTGTTGCGCTGGACGCGACAGTAGATGGGGAGGTAATTGGACTGAGTTATTTTTCCTGAGAGGCTAATTGAGTGAAAAATTGTAAAGTAGTACATATGGGTGATATATTTGTATCTGTGTGCTTACAAATTTCTATACTCTAAGAATCTAGTATTGAATCCTTTTCTTTTAGTCCTTATGTTTTTTCCACTACAAGAAAAATACTTCAAATGCAGAAGATGAGCTAAGCATAAACAATTAAAATGTAAATAATGTATTCACACAATACAGTATTTACATTGTAATACTGATGGTACTTTAACTCCAAATTACGTATTACTTTTAACAATGCAATGACCCAAACAATTTTTAAGCATCTATTCATTTTACTCCTGTGAGGCCAATTATTTCCAAACTGCATCTTTTTCTCTAACAAGAGTTAGCCAATTACTACCCGACTGTTGTACAGTAGCAGCCAACCACTGAAGCCTTCTGAGAATCTATCATCACTTCTACCGCTGGCTGCTCAATGCAAAATGTCTCAGCTAGAACGGGGCCAGGAAGAGACGTACACTTGGGAGATAAGCGTGTACAAGATGCTTAGAAGGTACACTTCCACCTCTGGAATTTAGTAGGGTGCTCATGCAAATAACTACTTTTCCAGACTTAAATGAAGAAAAGTTCGCTGCCCCCGTTTCCTAACCTTCCCTTCCCACAGTCAACATAAAAGGGGATCCGTGAGCAGTCCCACCTATTTAAGTGGCACTTCCCAGAAGCCTAACATCCCAATACTCCTATTGTCGTTTCCTACATATGAGTGTATGTGGGGGGAGGGACATTGGGCTGCTTTCATCTTTTACTAGAAGGCAAGCAATCACTTTAGGTAAGGCTAAAAACCACGCTCTGGCAATATTCTCAACCCTAACCATACTTAGAAAGCTTCTTCCCACTCCATTCCAGCCAAATGAACTCTCTTCCTATTTCACAGAGACATGAATTGTTATTAGGCATGACTTTGCTCATTTCCCGACTTGATACCCCAAATTTAACCTCTGTGTTAAGTGATGGGGAACATTTTCTTCCCCAGGATTTCTCTTTGGAAGGGAATTCTATTTGCAGGACCAGGGGAACAATTTCTGTTACTTGGGAGACATAACAGAGGCTGCACCCAAGATGGAGGACTGTAAATGGTCATTCTCTGTAAAGTGACCACTCTCCGTGGACACTAGATCTTCAATAAAATGAGACTGATCTTGTGAAATGTTTGGGTAGAATACATTTTTCAAAAAATTAGTGAATGGCTTCAAGGGAAGAACTGAAGCCACCTGCAGGGATGCGGAGTGCAGTGCTGGAAGGAAACTGGAGGACTCGGCATAGCGAGCTTCTGGAAATGGAACTTTGAACCAGATTTCTGAGGGGCTGTGATTTTGAACTCTCTCTCTCCTCTCAGTAGACACAGTGCCTTTTGCACTGTCTGGAGCCAGGATCTCTACCTGTACTATACTCTATCACTGCCTCCTTCTCAAATATCTTGCTCCCTCAATTACCATTTTTCTCTTCTAAATTTCCAACTGCTCCCCCTATCTTGGCTCTTTCTACTGAGTGTATGAACATGCTTTAAGCAGCTGCACCTAAAAATTATCCTTAGTTGGCAAAAACGTACAAAATTGTCAAAGCTCTGCGATAGATACATGGAGAGTCATTATGATATCCTCTCAAGCTTTTTGTATACTGGGCAATTTCTATAATAATGCTAAAAGGGAGGGAGGGAAGGAGAAAAGAAGGAAAGAAAAACAAAAGGGTGAGGGAGGGAGAGAGGAAGAACCCCCCCCTTCAGCCTTCTACTTCTTTCTGTCTACTACTACACCCTCTCCTTGACACTTTCAGTCAGCGCTCTTGAATTATCTCTAATCAAAACATTCACTTTCCAGCCCTCAGCTCCCTGCGATCTGGATTCTGGTCTTGCTCATTCCTCATGTCTCTGTAACATCTGATGTTGTTCATTCCCACCTTCTTGAAACTTTTCCTGTATAAGCGATCACATCATTTTCTCCTAAGCCTCCTCTCCCTTTCTTTGCAGCCCCTTTTCATTTTCATTCATAGGCACTTCGCTCTCTTACAACTTAGGGACCGTGGTTTTATTTTCTCCTTCTATCCTAGAGCCTACCAGAGTTCTCTTCCTAGATATCTTACAGGTGACCAAAAAAAAAAAAAAAAAAAAAAAAAAAATCGCCCAAACAAACCCCCCACAAAAACCACGGACAGAACAAAACTTCATGGTTCCCCGAAACCTCCTTTCACGTTTCCTCTAGCAGCCCATGACACACTCAATACAGATCATCCCATCCAGAAATCTATGTGCTGACTTGCGCTTTTCACCCTCCTCTCCTATCACACCCAAACAGATCTCTAAGCTCTTGCACTCAGTGTGGCTCATGAACCAGCAGCACTGAGGACTGCGAGTTTGTTCTGACCCAGGAGTCAGAATCTGTAGTTTAACAAGACTTTCCAGGTGATCCGTGTGACCATTAACGTTTGAGACGTACTACTCTAAGTTGTTTTCCTCCTCCCTTTCTGGTCCTGTCACTTGCTAATCCTCATCTGGCTCTTGCCACAGGATCCTAACTCGTTTGCTTCTCTGCCACCAGCCTTCCTTTTTTCTTTGCCTGAACAACCCCTACTTGTTCTTCAAGGTTCAGCGAAAGTGTTACCCCATCAATGATGCCTTTCCTCAGCCTTTATTCAATTACATTCATTCATTCAGTTGTGCTAAATGCTCCCAAGACTCTCGCAAGCTCAGTTCACTGCCACCCTGTTGGGATCTCACACCACCTATGCATCCTTATCTTTATCTTAGCACTTGGTACTTTGGTTTAGTGCGCACTCTTAGAGGTAGCTACTGTTCTGTATTACACAGAGTTCTATCACCAGCACCTAGCACAGTGATTGGCCCATAGGTTACTGCTTTATGTATGCTGAGTAAATGAATGAATGAATGATAAATTGCACAATCTGTAAACTGTCTTTTTTCACCACTGAATGAGTAATTTCGGTTCCAAATCTCTCACAGACATAACAGAAGTGAGGAATGAGAATTCTCAAAGCCCCTTACCAGAGGGTGACTTCTGAGGTTATGCGCTTCCTATGAAAATACATCTGCTTCCATATGCCTTTCTCAATTAAGAAGTTGAACCTGGGTGGCGAGACCGGTGGAAAAGGTGAAGGGGAATAAGAGGTACAAACTTCCAGGTATAAAATCAGTAAGTCACGGGGATGTAATAAAGTACAGCACAGGGAATATTGTCCATAATATCATAATAACTTTGTACCATGACAGATGGTTACTAGACTTGAGATCCTATCATTAGGTATGTAAATATCAAATCACTACATTGTATTCCCGAAACTAATATAATATTGTATGTCAACTATACTTCAATAAAAAAGAAGTTGCACCTGTTTCCAACATTTCCTGAGAAGTAGGATCCAAATTAGAAAAGGTCTTTCAGATTTAAGTCTTACTCTAAAAAATATTTGAGGTACGTGAGAGGCCTGCAAAACAGGGAGATGTAGAAACAGTGCAATATCCTCTGACCACAGGAGTAACTGAGGAGGCTAAATACTGCTTCAGGATGTGGGGTCCAACCAGAAGTAAGACAAGTCTGCACTATCTTGGCAGTGTTGTGTCTTCCTGACCAGCTGTCAGATCCCTGTTCTTGCTGGATTCCACGGCTTACTCCCCGGAGTGATCCTTGACCACGTATCCTAGGACCCAGTGTTCTGCTTTCATTCCACCCCAGGCCCTGACAGCTCGTCAGCAAACTGTTAATGAAGAGGTTGAAAAGGACAGAGCATCATCACCATGAGCTTGTACCAACATCTGCCACCCTCTCTCCCCAGTTGCTACCACAAATAGTGCTTCTGTTCTTTATTTTAACAACTTGATTGAGATATAATTCACATACCATGCAAGTGACAATTTAAAGTGTATTTGATGGGGTTTATAAAAATAGATTCACAGTTATGTGCAAATACCACACGACTCAATGTTCTTTCTTCCTTCCTTCCTCCTTTCCTTCCTTTTATTGAGGTAACACTGGCTAACAACATTAGATAAATTTCAGGTGTACACCATTAAAATTCAGTATCTGTATACTCTAGAGCAGGGGTGTCCAAACTTTTTTCAACGGTTTTCACCAAGGGCCATATGCGGTAAAATATACAAACAGCCGGGCCACTCACTCGAGGTGAAGTATGTATTGGTTTATTTAAGTAAACTAAATATATTTTTGGAATTTGCTGCGGGCCAATTAACAATGGATCGTGGGCTGCAGTTGGCCCGTGGGCTGCAGTTTGGACACCCTGCTCTAGACCAACAAAAGTCTAGTTTCCTTCTCTCACCATATATTTAACCTCCTTTACCCATTTCACTTTCCCCCAACCCCCTTTCACCTCAGGTAACCACCATTCTGTTGTTTGTATCTATGAGATTGTTTTTGTTTTATTAGTTTGCTACTTTTTTTGCTTTATATTACACATGTAAGTGAAATCATATGGTTTTTGTCCTTTTACATCTGACTTATTTCACTTAGCATAATACTCTCAAGATGCATCCATGTTGTCGCAAATGGCAATATATCATCTTTTTACAGCTGAGTAGTATTCCATTCTATACATACATCTTAAAATGCCCACATCACCTAAAGCAATCTACAGATTCAATGCAATCCCTATCAAAATCCCAATGGCATATTTCGTAGAAATAGAAAAAAAATCTATAGTTTGTATACAACTGCAAAGGATCCTAACGAGCCAGAGCAATCCTGAGGAAAAAGAAGAGTCGATTTTAGTACATTTTCATCACTCCAAAAAGAAATCTGTACCTTTAGCTATCGTTCCACCAACCTCACTTCCCCACCCAGCCCTAAGCAACCACTGATGTACTTTCTGTCTCTATCGATTTTCCTACTCTGGTCTTTCATATGAATGAAATCATACGATATGTGATCTTTTGTGACTGGTTTCTTTCACTTAGCATGTTTTCAAAGCTCACCTATATTGTAGCATGTATCAGTCCTGCGTTCCTTTTTATGGTCAAATATTCTAAAAAATATATTCCATTGTATGGCATACTGCATTTGTTTATCCATTCATCAGTTGATGGAAATTTGTGTTTCCAACTCATGGCTATTGTGAATATGCTGCTATGAACATTCCTGCATGAATATGTTTTCATTTTTCTTGGATTTATAGGAGTAGATTACTGGGTCATACGGTAGCTTTATGTTTAATTGCTTAAGGAACTGCCAGACTGTTTTCCAAAGTGACTGCACCATTTTACATTCCCACCAGCAGTGTATGAGGGTTCCAATTTCTCTACATCCTCAGCAATGTTTGTTCTTATTACTAACTTGAATTGTTATTATTATTAACTTTTTAATTCTAGCCATCCTAGTGGGCATGAAATAGTATCTCTCTGTGATTTTGATTTGCATTTTCCTGATGACTAACGATGTCAAGCATTTTTTCATGTACTGATTGGCCATTTGAATATCTTCCTTAGTTGATTCTGGTTCTGAACTATGGAACAAACTCATTATAGATTTCATTCTGTCCCATATGTATCCCAAAAAGTGTGCGAGAATTCAAAGGCCAGATCTGCACAGACTAATTTAAGAACAATATTAGCCTTACTCACAGCTGTCGATGAACATTTAAATTTTTTTAGAAAGATTGTACAATTCTGTCTTCTCATGCTTTTTTAATTCCCTAAAAAAATGCATCAAAAAGCAAAAAGATCTCCATGCTGGCAGTGGCAGATTAATTTGTTTTGGTTCAGTATTTCTGCCAAGAACAACTGTACAAACACCTGTTCAAAGGCATCAGAAAGTAATGAATACTTCTAGGACCAAGATCTCGAAGAGAAGAACAATCCCAACAGAAAATTGTAAAGCTGCTTTCCCCCCTCAAGACATTTACCCATATGATAGCGGGTACGAAGAGACTAAGAATCTGAACGCAGCTTTTAGCAATCTCTCACAGCTGCTGAGTGGGGAGCCTGTCTTACATTCCAGCCCTATAGTGTTCCTGGTATACACCCATGGCTTTCTCGTGGGAACCCAAAGGACAGGACTCTAGGAGTAAGGGTGACCAGAAATAGATAAGTCCTGCCAAAGCCTGAAGTACAAATTTTGACCAACTCAAGTTGTGAATGAGTCAAGTTGATCTGTATCTAATCCAACTGCCTGCCATAAACAAAAGTAAAATCTTCCTGGAGAAAGAGTACTCATCCAGAGCCTCAAATTATCTCTATTTTTAATAAAAATACCTGACATTTATTTGAAAATAATATGATATGCCAACAAAAACAAAAAATGATCCAAATACAACAATAAAAACAGATAATCAAAACAGACCCATAGAAGATACAGATATTGAAATTATTTTTTAAATATCTGCAATTGATATGTTCAAGAAATTATATAACAAGATAGAGAGTTTATCATAGACTGGAAACTATTTTAAAAACTCAAATGAGGGCCGGCCCAGTGGCTCAGGCGGTTGGAGCTCCGTGCTCCTAACGCCGAAGGCTGCCGGTTCGATTCCCACATGGGCCAGTGGGCTCTCAACCACAAGGCTGCCGGTTCGACTCCCACAAGTGATGGTGGGCAGCGCCCCCTGCAACTAACAACTGGCAACTTGACCTGGAGCTGAACTGCGCCCTCCACAACTAAGATTCAAAGGACAAAAACTTGACCTGGAAAAAGTCCTGGAAATACACACTGTTCCCCAATAAAGTCCTGTTCCCCTTCCCCAATAAAAATTCTTATAAAAAAAAGCTCAAATGAAAATTCAAGAACTGAAGAATACAGTAAGTGCAATTAAGAAATGAACAGGTGGGTTTAATAGATTAGAAATAGCTATAAAGATAATTAGTGCTAACTAAAACACAAGTCAGAAGGAAATGGAGAAACAAAAAGCACGAGAGACTTAGGGGAAAGTAAAAATGAGAGAGAGAGAGACAGAGAGAGACAGAGAGAGAGAGAGAGAGAGAGAGAGAGAGAGAGAGAGAGAGGAAAAAGAATGGGTCAGAAGCAACATTTAAAGTGATAAAGGCTAAGAATTTCCCCAAAATGTTAAAATATCAAACTAAACCCCAAATAGAATAAAAATGAAGAAAGCCACAACTAAGCATATCATATTAAAATTGCTGAGCACCAAAGTCAAAAATCTTAAAAAGCAGTTATATGTTTTCATTTCTTAGAAAACAAAACAAACAAACAAACAAAAAAAACCAACCCCAAAAACCCAGATTCCCTTCAAAGAAGCGGCAATAATAAGGACAGCTGGCATCTCAACACAAATAATGGAAGCCAGAAAACAAAGGAATGATACCTGAAAGTGGGGAAAAAATGACCTCTAACATACAGCTCCATATCCAAAGATGAAGGTAAAAGAGACATTTTATGACAAAACAAAAATGAGGGAATTTATCACCAGCAGACCTGCTCTAAAGAAAATATTAATGGTAGTATTTCAGGCCCATATATAATGACCCCACATTGGAGCATGGAGATAGAAGAAGGTATGAATAGGGACCAAAAGAATAAATACAACTCAATTTTTATAATGGGCAAAAAGATTTGGACAGTCACATCACACACAAACACACACACACACACACACCCCAAAATGGCCACTAAAGACAGTGAAAAGGAACTCAAGCTCATTAATCACCAGGAAATGCAAATTCAAACAAAAAGGAGATACTACTACACACCCACTGTATTCCTAAGAGTAAAACCAAGTGTTGGCAAGGATGTGGAGCAGTGGGAACTCATACACTGCTTGTGGGAGTGTAAATCTGTACAACCACATTTTAAGTTTCTACTAAAGCTAACCATGGGCATTCCCTATTGCCCAATTCTACTCCTGAGTACTGGCATACCTCGTTTTATTGCGTTCCTCTTTATTTGTGCTTCGCAGATACTGCATTTTTTACAGATTAAAGGTGTGCGGCAACCCTGCACCGAGCAAGTCTACGAGCACCATGCTTCCAACAGGCTCAGACGGTGTTCATCCTTTTTAAGCAATAATGTCTTTTTAAATTAAGGTATGTGCATTTTTTTGAAACATAACGCGACTGTACACTTAACAGACTAGAGTGTACACATAACTTTAATATGTACCGGAAACCAAAAAAATTCTTGTGACTTGCTTTGATGCGATATTCACTTTATTGCTGGGGTGTGGAACCGAACCCACAATATCTCCAAGGTGTGCTTGTATAGATGTAACAGAACTGCAGACATATTTTCAGCAGCATTACTTTTAATAATCGCAATCTGGAAATAACCTAAATATCAATCAAGAGAAAAATGTATCAGTTCATTGTGGTATATTCATATAATAGAATACTACACATCTATGCTAAAGAACAAACTTCTGCTACAAGCCACAAGACAGCTCTCACAAGTACAGAATGAAAGAAGCTAGCCCTCTGATTCCGTTTATATACAATTTGTAAAATACAGGAAAAGGAATCTGTGATGATAGAAGCCAGCTTTCTGCTTCGTGGTTCCTCTTTGGGTAGGAGGGTTGGTAACGTGATTAAGAAGAGGTAAAGGGAGGCGTCTGGGAGTGCAGGTACTCCTCTGTGTCTTGATAGAGGGAGACATGAGTGTGTTTACTTTGTGATAACTCATCAAGCTTCACCCATACATTTCACACTTCCATAAACATGTTTATTTAAAAATATCTAGGTGTGCTAGTACTGTACGTATTAGGCTCTCAGTAAAAGTTTATTAGATTGATTTTTTTTAAGGCAAAATACTACACTTTCATTATCGTAATGAAATTGTTCGAGTTTTTTCCTACCCTGGCAAAATGCCAAGTAGAAAACAAACACAGTATAAACTCCTTCTTAGATCACTAGAGCAAAACTGGTTCTACAGATGTAACCAGAATGGCACCCTAATACTGGAAAATTCATCTTAACGTTTGAGTGACTATGACCTTACTGTTACCAAAATCTCCTTGAACATCTGCCAGTTTACCAGCTGTTTAGTCATAAATTAAGGACTTTCCTTTCAATACATATTTATATTTGTTTAGTACTCTGAATTGTCAGAATAAATACAATAAGCATACGTGATATGATTATTATCTACTCCCCAATCCCTGAAGATCCTGAATGCTTTTGCTATTTTTCTCCCATACATATTTTGATTTCTTGTCTGAGAAAACTGGGTGATAAAATCTCTTTCAGTTCCTCTCTCTTATGCTCAAAAAAATTATTGTACACTTATTTCATGCCAAGAACCGTTTCAAGCACTTTACAGATATGAATCACTTAATCCTAACAATTCTAGGAAGTAGATTCTGTTCTTATCCTCATCATACAGATGAGAAAACAGAGGCACAAAGGTGCTAACTTTCCAGAAATCGCTCAGCTAGCAGAGCTGGAATTCAAACCTAAGCAGTCTTGCTCTAGAATGTTAACTAGTTGTAACTAGTAGGCAATTCTACCTAAATAAATATAATGAGGTCTATTTCCCTAGCAATGGTCTTAGCTCCACTTTTTAATTTCTTCTATCAAAAGGAGGCAAGAAATAGTGGTCAGTTCCCCTGACACTGCTCAGGGCCTAAAGGAATCTGGAGAATCCCCCCAGAGTGTTTGGGGAGTTGTCCAATTTTTCCTTGCTTCCACTGAGCCCAAATTTCATAACTATTTTCTATCACACGAGTATTCTATGTATAAAGACTTCCTGAAATTATTCTGTCTAGGCACCCAGGAGTGGGTAAGCCTCACTGCACCAAGCTGGTTTCTGGGAATGGCCTCCCAAGGCACAACCAATGATCAGAAAGAAGGGCCAGGCTCCTTTATCTGCCCTACCAACTGCCTTATCATCCTGCCTCAGGCAGAGAGAAGAGGCACCAGTGTGTTGAGCTAGAGCAAAAAAACCCCTTGCCTTCCACAGCCAGACAAAGGAAGTTAGGACCTGACCGATGTGTGGGGGCCCTCTGTCAGGTTATCTAATACTGAAATGATGGTAGCGGGACCACTTGTAACCCCAAGACAAAAGTTCTGCATCCTGCTGCAGATTGTCAGCTGTGGCAAGGCATGGCAAACTATCTTTCAACAGTTACTCATGTACAGTGTACTTTGTAAATAATCAGGCATGGCCACTTGACCCTCCACAACGGAAATAATCTCTTGCCTTTCCTGCCTTTGCCAACACTTGAACCTTAGACACTCATAAATATTTGCACACACAATCCTTACCTACTCTAGTGTTTGAACTCCCAGTATTTTTCACCCCCCAAATCTATCTTCCCTTCCTTCTTTTCAAACTCTTTATTCTATTCTTATTAAATGGTACTGTTTTATATGCATTTATGGTTGTGAACATGAAAACCTTTTAGAAATAGGTAGGGTATAAATAATTTTTAAATGGATAATTGGCTTGGACCTTGCAAAGAAGACCTCAGTTCTCCGTGTGTGTGACTGTACCTGCTCGATGCCGCCAGTTCTAAGCTGTACTACCAAGACCTACTTACTTTACAGGGATGGCGGAGGAATAAGAAGGTCCTATGCTAGATTCTTCAAACAAGGGTTCTAGAAGGAAACCTCAGAAGCTACATAAGCAGCATTGGCATGTTCCAGTGAACCCGAGCATAGTCTTGACAACACACTCTTATATGGAGGTGGTGGGTGGGGGCAGTGTGTCTTACCATTGAGTAGCAGTAAGGAACTTCCACTGGCTTGTGGCCACAGACTTCAGAAACGAAAATCAAAGCCTATACCCAGGCAAGAGCCAAGCCTGAACGAAAAGTCTTGGTGGTATACGAAGCATTTTCTCCCCAGCACAATTGGAGGTGAGCTCAACTGAGAAAGAATGCATATGAACTCATCCTCAAGTCCTAAAGACTTCATATTGTCGTACACATTGACATATGCGTATATACCATTACACAATCATATAGACAATTTTTTCAACTGCTATATTATAGCAGCTACCGTGTTTCCCCAAAAATAAGACCTAGCTGGACATTCAGCTCTAAAGTGTCTTTTGGAGCAAAAATTAATATAAGACCTGCTCTTATATAAGACCCGGTATTATATTATATTATATTATATTATATTATATTATATTATATTATACTATAAAGACTGGGTCTTACAAAGTGAAATAAGATTGGGTCTTATATTAATTTTTGCTCCAAAAGACGCATTAGAGTTGATTGTCCAGCTAGGTCTTATTTTCAGGGAAACACGGTATGTATACTATACTGATTATAACTAAAAATGCTCTTTGGTGCAAAAAAAATTTAAACATTTAAAAAAAAATATATAAAATACATATATGTATGTATGCATATATATTAGGTTGGGGCAAAAGTAATTATGGATTTTGGAATTATTATTTAACCTTTTAAACCGCAATTACTTTTGCACCAAAGTACCTCGGTTTTCAAAGGTAATCCACGAGTTCTGAAATGTTCGAAAACAGCCGACAGCTAGGCCTCAGGATCTTGCACTCAGCGGAAGCCACATGACATGTTCGACTTCTGAGTCGTGTTCACAAACCGAAGCACTTACTTCCGGGTTTATGGCATTCATAAACCGAAATGTTCGTCAATGGAGACATTCGAAAACCGAGGTACTACTGTGTATGTGTATGTGTGTGTGTGTGTGTGTGTGTGTATACATATGTGTGTGTATATATATATATATATACATTATACACACACACACACACACACACACACATATATATATATATATATACATATAGTATATATATAACTTCATTCTTGGACTTGCAATAGTCAAATAAATGAATTAATCTGGATATAGGTCAATGAGAACAGTGTGGAACCCTAATCACAGACATCTAACATGGAGCAGAGGTTTGAGAAATTTCCATACTGGAGCAAAACCAATATAATGCACCTAAACCAACCTTAGGGTAAGAATAAAACTACAGTAAATTTTTTATGGCTTTAATTTGGTACAATTTGTATACAAAGAACTGCATATATTTAATGTATACAATCTGATGAGTCTAGACATGTACAAGGAAAATTTTTAGTAATGAAAATACCTATAAATTTCATTTAGTCGTATTTAACCAATTTTACTTTTAGGTACAAGAGAAATATGTCTAATTCATATCCCTAATAGAATATACACTCAACAAAAACAAAGATTTTGTTTTGTTCACTAATGCCTGGCACCAAGTGCAGTGCCTGGCACATAGTGGGTGTTCCACAGATATTTGCTGAATAAGGTAACTGATAACAAGGATTTATTATTAAATTAAAAAACACTGTATTTAAGCCAGTGTTCACATATCTTCTTCATTTACCAAAGCATATACTACAAACATGTTCCAAATGCTGCATCATCCCCAATCTTCAAGGAATATTTCTAATATGTATGGGATTTTCTTTAAAGAAAGGCAGAAAGATAACAAATATAAGGCAGAAAAATACACAAGCAAAATATATTTCTGGATGGCCCATGTTTATCAGAAAATCAAATGCCATTCTCTTTGGAGAAAAATCTCCATTCCCTTTGGACTGTTTAACTGAGTTTCATGGTACATTTGAAACATTTGTTCTGCCAGTCACTCTTACTTTGAAAGAGAGGAAATCAGTTACACAACTCTGTGCTCAATGTCCTATTGTCCTTTTTGCTAAGCATTAAACAAAATAATTCAAATGTACTTCTGAAGGTTTTAAAATGAATAAGACTTTGAAGTCAAAGAATTAGCAACTTTTCTAGATTTTTTTCTAGACATCTGTCGCTTTACACACACATACAAACACCACACACACACACACACACACACACACACACACAAACACACTTCCTTTAATTAACCTTGATGTTTGGATCCTGGTCTACACACACAAGAAGAACTCACAAAATGTTTACAGAAACAGATGATAACAACTATATGTCCTTAAGTTCAACTCAAAGTAGCCAATTCTCAGAAGTTCAAAAGTCATGAATTTATTGTTTTACTTTTTCCTAAACATAATGAACATATGCCATTGTAATAACCTTGTTTTAAGATGCTTTTAATTCATGTTTAATATTATTTTCCCTAGAAAAAATTCAATTTTATCCTATCCGCCAAGTCCAAATTACTTTGGGGTCTCCTGAGGCACAATTAGAAATACCAGAAATAGCTTCCAAGCTGAAGCAAGCATTAAAAACTACTTATCTCTGCAAATACAAAAATTCTCTTTCTGTCAATCTTCTTTCTCAGTCTCCTACACACTGAAAACTGCAGAATCAACCTTAATAAGGAAAGGCCAGCAACCACAACCACTATTATCCACATTATAATACAGCTGCATCAGCCAATTTGACCCTTTCCACGTGTCCTTGTTGCCCATTTGCAAATCTCCAGCCCTTAGCCAGCCTTCATATCCGCCATTTGGCAGTCTGGGCAATCTGTGACTGCAGAGGATGAGGAAGGATTGCATATGGCACACCTGAGAACTGAAAACGTGAAATCAATTCAATTTTGAAAAACGTCTTTCATTTGTCCACATGCCTGCCACCAGGCTAGATCCTATTAGTAAACATGTGCTTAAGGCATAAAAAAGGTGTTTGCAGTGATGTATGAAGGATGTTATTATTTATGCATACTTTTCTCAAAGTTCTTATTTGGGCATAGTTTTAAAAGTAGACATACCGAAGTTAGTTCCTTGAAAAGAACAACAAAGTTAATAAACTTTTAGCTGGACTAATCAGGAAAAGAAAAAGACAGAATGTGAGTTGCCAACATCAGAAAGGAAGGGGGTATCACTAGTCCTGCAGACATTCAATATGTCCTGCAGACATTCAATACGTAAGGGACTATTACTAACAACATTTGCCAATAAATTCAGTAACTTAGGTGAAATGGACAAATTGCTGGAAGAATACAATTTACCAAAAGTGACACAAGATGAGATTAAAAATCTGAATAGCCAACTATGTATGTATTACAGAAATTAAATTCATTAGTAAAATCTTCCCCCCCACACAAAAATTAATTCATCACTGCTTTGCATCAAGACCAGAGAAGGAGCCAAAACATGGACTCCAAGCTCACTTTAATGGCCTTTTGTAAGGTTACAAATTTCATTAAAATCCATTAAAGTTACCAATGCTATAAAAAAAAAAGGTAGGCGCATACCCCTTGAGGCCTTGCTGTCTAGTACTATAGTGGTCCTACAAATGGGCCCTCCATAAGTAAACAGCAACTGAGTAAATTCATCTCTAGTGAGCATCTTCCCAAGGGCCTGGACCACATGCCCACGTTTTCAGCTTATCTCACGTAATTTTCACAACAATCCTGTCAAACCTGTGTTGACAAATGCAGTTCATAGATAAAGAGACAAAAGGTCTGTAAGGTTAGCTCAGTCACACAGTTATTTGGGAGCAGAACAGGCCATCAGCCTAAGCTTCTGACCTTAGTCCCAGAGCATTTAAACAAGGGAAGAGCTGTGTTCCAGCTACCGGTAAGAGGCTGCCTGGTAGAGTGAGAGTGCCTCCTGAATTTCCTAGAGCTGCAGCCTCCCCAATCCCAACTGCCCAATCTGTCTTCCCATGTATCTCCAACCACCTTGATTGCTCAATGAGCTCCCATGTCTCTTCACGCAAATTCAATTCGGAGTCTACTTAGGCCAGCAAAAAGGAAGAAGGGATGGGGAAAAAAAGAAAGGGAAGTGGGAACAGAGAGAAGGAATAAAATGACCCTTTTCAAAACATTTCGATGCGCTTTCATTACCCATGATCTGCTTCATCTTCTACCCTCCTAAGGAGGTAGGCGAGACAATCATTGTCACTTCTGCTTTAAAGAAGAACCTGAGACCTAGGAAGCCATATAAATCAAAAGAAGAATGGAGAAATAGTGTTAGTCATACAATAGAATAGCAGTTGGCAAACTCAGTCCAATTGTTGTATAGCCCAAGGCCTAAGAATGTTTTGTACATTTTTAAAGGGTTGTAGAAACAAATAAAACCAAGGAAGAATATGTCACATAGATCATAGATGGCCTGCAAAATCTGAAATATTTTACTATCTGTCCCTTTGTAGAAAATTCTTGCCTGCAATGGAATACTTTTAAGCCACAAAAAAGAATGAACTAGCACTTACATTCATCAACATGCACACTTCTCAAAATATTATGCTGAGCAAAAATATGCAAATTTCAGAATGCTATCTGCAGCATGATAAACTTTAAACGCCTGCAAAATCAATATATAACTTTTATGGATACAGTGCATATATAGTTAGGTTAATAACCATGCATGAGAATGATAAACTCTGAAATCATGACAAAAAAGGGTCACAGGGTGCCCCAATTGTACTAGTAATGTTTTAGCTCTGAAAGAGAAAAAAATTCTGAAGCAAACATGCCATGTGAATACTTGACAAAGCAGGCAAGGAGGTAGGTACATGGTTTGTTTGTTATATTATTCTCTACTCTTGTCTATATGCTTTACCACGTTTCCCCGAAAATAAGACCAAGCTGGACCATAAGCTCTAATGCATCTTTTGAAGCAAAAATTAATATAAGACCCCGTATTATATTATATTATATTATATTATATTATATTATATTATATTATACTGGGTTTTATAGTAAAATAGGACCAGGTCTTATATAAATTTTTGCTTCAAAAGACGCATTAGAGCTGATGGCCCAGCTAGGTCTTATTTTCAGAGAAACACGGTAGTATTTTACAATACCAATATTTTGAATTAATGTGTAAAGAAAAAAATATCTGCAGTTAAGGAGTGAGTGAATATTATAGACCTTGTGTGTAGTTTTCAGCAAGGCCTGGGTAGCGGGGAGCCCTCTCGTGATATCCTGTGGACAAGTCAGAGAAAACTCATATGCTAATATGAGTGCAGTCAGATAGACCTGATACTGGATTAGCTATCTATACTTACACTCTTCACTACTTCCTTTCAGGCTAAAGGGCATCTGTAAAGGAATGCCCAAGGCTTGTGTGGCTTTGGGGCTGTCCTAGTCTCGCCTTCTTGACAATTAGTGGATGAAGACAGAAAGTATAGCTGGGACAAAACTGAGAAAAGAACATGATTCAAAATTATTTCAACAGGCTGATACTCCATGCTTGAATCCAAGTAAAGACAATACAACAAGAAAAAAATATCAAGCCCTACTTCATATATTTAAAACTACACTGTAAAAGTGCAGGATGGGTAAATCCTGGCTTAGCTGCTCTCAGCATGAAAAAGGAACTGGGAAAATTTACTGCATCATCCATCAATATAGACCAACTGTGTAATTCAGCTCCTCCAAAAGCTACAACATTTGGGCACAGAGTTCTGATTAAAGCAAAACATTAAAATAAAATACAACATAGTTCCACTGCTTACAGCTCTTATCAAAGTAAGCCTGTAATATCACATGCAATTATGAATGGCATGTTTTAAGATAAAAGGTGATAAGTCAGGGCAGGCCCGGTGGCTCAGGCGGTTAGAGCTCCGTGCTCCTAACTCCGAAGGCTGCCGGTTCGATTCCCACATGGGCCAGTGGGCTCTCAACCACCAGGTTGCCAGTTCAAGTCCCGCAAGGGATGGTGGGCTGCACCCCCTGCAACTAAGATGAACACGGCACCTTGAACTGAGCTGCCTCCCGGATGGCTCAGTTGGTTGGAGCTTGTCCTCTCAACCACAAGGTTGCCGGTTCGACTCCCGCAAGGGATGGTGGGCTGTGCCCCCTGCAACTAGAAAACGGCAACTGGACCTGGAGCTGAGCTGCGCCCTCCACAACTAAGACTGAAAGGACAACAACTTGACTTGGAAAAAAGGCCTGGAAGTACACACTGTTCCCCAATAAAGTCCTGTTCCCCTTCCCCAATAAAAAAAGGTGATAAGTCAGAATGTATCTCAAGTACAATGACCTTGATGGCTTCAAAGCATGTCATTAGAGAAATGATTAGAGGATCTAGAGAATGGGAAAGAAAAAGGAGACAGGATAGTTGTGACTATTTGGAGATCTGCTATGTGACAAGGGGAATTAAATGTGTGAGTGCTGCTTTAGCAGGAAAAACCAGGTCTAACCATCAAGCTGAAGATTAAAGGAGGCTGATTTCCATATAATACAAGTGAAAATGCTCTACTTAGTAGTGTCAACTTGGTGGGGCATTATCATAAAAGGGATTTGCCCCCGCCCCCCATTCTCCTCTCAACTGTGGAAACAGAATGTGGAAGAAGTGACAGTGTACCTGTTCTGAGCCTAAACCACAAGAGGCTCTGCCGCTCGGCAGGCTTTGACTTTCTCAGAGCCCGGCCACCACCAGGCTAACCTGCTAACGAAGTAGAGAGCACATGGAAGTGAGCCATTCCAAGGGCAGCCGTCCCAGATGAGTCATTCCCAACCGACCCACGGGCTGAGTATGTACTAATAAAAAAGCTCAGCCAAGATCGGCCTAGCTCGGCCCAGACCAGACCTGCCCAATTGACCTATAGACTATTGAGCAACAACAATAAACGGTTATTGTTTAAACCATGAAGTCTTGGATAGTCTGTTACTCCCAACAGCGAGCTGATACAGTGGGGACCTCCTATCTCCTTTCCAGGCACATGGCACCACAGTCCCTACTCACCCTAGGCTATTCCCTTCAGAAATCTACAAATGAGAAGCATGCCTCAATCTCTGTGCTATCTCTGAAGGAAGCAGTTGGGGGTGGGCCCTGGGTTCCCAGCTTAAAAGGCAGGGAGTGAAGTACTTGGCTACCCGTGTTATGAGCACCCTTTATCTTGAAACCCCACTTTAGGTGGCCTCTGGAAGGGGAGGGAGTGGCCTCTCACCATCAACAATATTACAGAATTCCCTATTCTCTCACCTCTTCCCCACAGGTATTTCCTTAGAGAATCAGGCGGTGGGGATATAGGGGGTTGATGGTGGTAGGGCTGGTTTGTCACTCTTAGAAAATCCTGAAAAAACGGGAATTTGGCCAATACTTAGTGGCTTTTTTTCTGAATGTGGTGTATCCAGCATTTGGGCCTGATGTCACTTCTGGGGGGAAAGGAAAATTCCCACTTAACTTATTACACAAGGAAGAATGTTCTAACAAGAGTGTCTTATCAATTACGTCATAGAAACGGCAGCATGAGGTGAGCCTCTTGAAATCTCCCCTGGAATTTACAACAAATTGAACAGCTATAATTCCACAAAAGTTCTTTTTTTTTTGTATCAATGGAACAGTGCCTTTTGAGTACTGAGAGCTCCACTACTAAAAAGAGCCAAGCAGAGGCTGATGGAGCACCTTCCTGAGCTACCAAAAAAAGGATTTGTACATACAGTACAAAGTCAGACATGATGCTTTCTTGGATACCTTCCACCTCTCAGCATTCTACAACTCCATGAGAAGCAGTGTTGGCTAAAACACTAGCAGTGGGTCGAGCATCCAAAAACCTGGGCTTTGGTCTTGACTTTGGGCCCTCAAACTTCCTAGACATCAGTGGGGCAGATACTATATGCCTCCCACTTAACTGGTATCATTCCTCCATTCTTCTTTGAAAGCAGAACGCTAATTCCGATTACATGCTCACCCATGTGTTCAAGGAAGATGATTGCAGGTTCAGCCCCTGGAGTAAATCTAACTTTGTGTAGACTAGTCTCCTCAAGTTTTTTGTGTCACAAATAGAAAAAAATGATAATATTTGCATGGCATATTCACTGGATTAATTAGATGAAATTGATCTATTCATTCTGGGTCCTAACTAGCTATTCTGTAGCGACAAGGATATCTTGTCCTATAATTCATAATTCCATTTCCTACTCCTGTGGCTAGGGATTGGTTTAGCATGCACATGTGACCCACATCTGGGCAATACAACCTGAGGAGAATTCTGCTGCAGGAAAAGGTACCCCTCCCCAATAAAAAGAAATACACAGGAAGAAACCTCCCTCTTCTTCCTGACCTGGTCATTCCTGCCTGTGATGTCTAGACCTATAACATGTAGATGTGTTAAAACAGGGCCCCTCAAGTTCTTTGATAGTCCTCCCATCAAGACGTAGGGTCTGTGCCCCTCTTCTTGAATCTGAGATCTAGTGATTGCTTGAATAGTAGAATATGGCAAAAATGATTCTGCCAGTTTCTGGGTCAACGTATGAAGAAACAGAAAATGTCTACTTCATGTCTCTTGGAACTCTTAAGGTCCAGGTGCGATGCTGTGAGGAAGCCAAAAAGAGGCCTCCCTGGCAAAGAGCCAAGGCCTCCAGCCCTCAGCCCCAGCTAAGCACCCAGTAGGAAACACAGTACCTAACTGCCAGCCACGTGAGGAAGCCATCTTGGAAGTGAATTCTCCAGCTGGATTTCTCCAGCCAAGCTGCCCCAACTGATGCCACATGGAGCAGAGATAAACTGACCCTGCCAGACTTAACCAAATTACAAATTCATGGGCAAAATAAATGGCTGTTGTAATTTTAAGTCACTAAGTTTTGTGGTGGTTTGCTATGCAGCTGTTTATAGTGGATACATAGTCCGTCCTCTCGCAGTCATGTGGGGAGACAGACACAAAGATGGAAAAACGCCCAGATTCTTGATGACACTGTTATGCAGATAAATTAGCCCACCCTGGGATCACTCTGCCTCTGAATTATATGAGGATATACATATAGGTAATTTTAAGCCACTTTACTTGGGTCTTCTGTCACTCGCAACTCCAATATCTTAAATGATACCCCTCTGCTTTTCACCTGTCAAATTGAAATTAATATAATTGCCTTGCTCTTTACTTTCCACCATTCACTGACTGTATATTGAGAACCCATTTATGTGCTGAACTGGGCATGCGCAAATGCATAAGACAAAGACCCACAGCTAGCCCAGTAGCTCATACCTGACCATTTTCCCCACCCCCAACAAAAACTAACATTCATTATGGAAGCACAAAAAACACAGATAAATGAAGAAAAATATAACCCATAACCTCACTATACCAAGACAACAACTAATCGACATTTCAGTGTATTTCCCGTCAGACTCTTTTTGAAGTTTTGTATTTTGTGTAGGTGTATGTGTATGTGAGTACACATGTGTCAGTGCACACATGCAAAAAACTGAGAAGATATAGTGGCGAAATTTATAAGCTTGTATCATGTAAAACACTACAGAGAGAGAGAGAGAGAGAGAGAGAGAGAGAGAGAGAGAGAGAGAGAGAGAGACCTATCCTTCAACTTCTCCCCCATGTGCCTCTAAGAATGCATGGATTAAAGCTATTATCTTTAGTTCATAAAATACAGTTGGTCCTGAAACTGGGCAACACATTAAATAAGTTTTGTTTCTGAAGCCAGACAATGTGTCTGGCCAAGGTACATCTCTGGGCAGGGACCTGATTAAAAAGAAGGCAACTGTGTCAGGTTACCAGAGTTCAAAGAACTGTGCAACAGGTCCTCGAATAATGTCTTTTCATTCAATGTTGTTTCGTTATAATGTTGATGAGATGCCGTAAGAACTTAACTCTTGTTGATATCAATTGGCCTGTGGTAAAATTGGTTTCGTTATATGTCATTTCACTTAAAGTCACTGATGTTAAGTGAGGACTTACTGTATTATATAGCATTAGAGCTCTGAATCCTAGCCTATTCAGCCTTCCCCCAAATACAGCAGAAATGAAACAGTAGGTGTGAGTTATTAAGAGTCCTTTCCTAGGGATTCAAGACACAATAAACACCTCTGAAATCACTAATCTGAAGCACCTATGCTGACCAGCACCTCCTACCCACTCAGCTCACTTGTCTAAGAACTACAACAGTTTTTTAAATATTCTTATCAAACCCTCAAATCAAACAAACGCTCATTTCCCCCATTCAGCTAAGAATCCTTGGTGCACAATCTCATTCATTCTCTTGCACAAACCTCACACACACTTGCGCCTGTATTCTTTGGCAGCTTCCAACAGAACTGGAATCCTGGAGGAACCTGGCTGCCTTTTCCACAGCTGCGTACGCAGCGTTAAGTATAACATAAGCATACGTTTTTATGCCTCTTAGGTATATTTTTCCTAAACTTATACAGGTTTATGATCAAATGAACTAAAATTATACTGAATGTTTAAGTTTCTGAAAAACATCACCACTAATTTAGCAGGGACTAGATCTCTGTAAACCATGAATCCATTTTAGAGAGATCGCCAGATGGTCAGACCCTAAAAGCAAATTCCCATCCATTTCTGCCAACAACAGGGAATAACTTAATGGCCATAAGTGAACAAAAACAAAACAGAAATGTAATTTAAAATGAGAGAAAGACAGAGTCAACACAGCTGTGTTGGCACTTGGACTTCACCCAGGAGAGCCAAGAAAACACACCTGGGCTTTCAGAGCACATGACGTACATTCCTCTGTGGACGTTTACCTGGCTCTGACACATGAATGTATCTGACATCTCATTGTGAGTTCCAAAGCAGTTAAGAGATATTTCTCGAAAAGGTAATATGCTGCTCACATAGATATGGACACATAAAAAATTATGTATGAGTGAACACATGTTAAAACCAGTTCAAAAGTGAACAAAGGAATGTTAATTAGAAACATTGAAGTAAGTATACAACTGGGAACAAAACTGGTTTTATGGCATTGTGAGAGCAGGGACGACTGAAGCTCTCCTGGACTGCATTTTGCCTGTGTATCAGTGACGTGACAGCCTGTATCCTGGAGCTGGCAAGCAGCAAGGCCTGCGACCACCACAGGGGGCATGCACGGCCCCACACGTGCTTCACCACTATGCTTAAGCAAATTGAATCACTGTTGTAACTTGTATTTCCACAGTGATGAGTTTTATAGTATGTCACCTTGAAGAGCCTTCCCCAAATCTTTAGATAACTGAAGACCTTGGGCTGATATTGTAATGAGATAATTAATAGACATTGAATGGATGCCTAGATCATTTCTAAGATACCCAAAATTGCTTACTAAGCATAATTTTAGTTTATATACTTTTGCTTCTTATTTGTATATATGCTACAACGAGGCTATATGTTTGGGTTTGTAAATGAAGATGTTCATTTCTGCCATGTTGTGAAACTGTACAAGGGCAAGGTGTGGATAAATAAAGCTGGGTTGAATGTATTCATGAACTCTGCTAAAATGACAGAAATGATCATGTCATAAGTGAGCCACAGATATTTTAACTCTCTGCCATCTCCAGATAGTTTTTATTTACTCTGATGCTTCCCTGAAGGCCTCACAATCAGCTATAAGACAGAGATTTTGTCTTCAACAAAGCAGACGGTCTCAGAATATGTGGGAAAAGACAGTAACTCGGGTAATTCAAGAATAGGCTCTTGAGCACAGGGCTGTGATGTCATCACATCACCTACCTTTGAGACTGTGTCAGTAGACAGAGACAGAATTTTGAGAACACCTCGACCGAGAAGGAGATGGGTTCCTGACATGGCTCTCACAATGTCTACTGGAGCAAGATCTACGTTTGCAACGTCCAAAGACTTGTACTATAAAGTCAGCCCTTGGATCCTAACCTGGCCTCCAAATAAAACACAAACGAAAGTTCTTAAGAGTGAGTTGTTGAGAATACATGCCTAGAAATCCAAGAGACCCTAACACCTCTATATTGAAGAGCTTAGCGTCTTTTTCCCAGAGGAGAACATGAAACACGTTCTATCTCAGGACCATCTGTTTCTCAGGATAAATTAGAGGAGGAGCCTCAACAACAGGGTGGAGCGCTGGGCTCTTGCCCCTACTGTGCCACCGGCTCGCCATGTGACTGGGGAGAGCTGATTACCGTCTCTGGGCTGAAATGGCCTCAGCCATAAAACGGAGACCCTAAACAATAATCCCTGTCCTCTGTGCCCCACTTAACCACTTTCAGTAAGAACTTTTCTTGGAAGATCATAGACTGGTAAATGCACACCTCGAGCAGACCTTGGAAATAACTTAGCCCAACCTCCTCATTTTACAGCCATGAAGGCTGCCATGCCCCCAAGTGAATGACACTGCAGAAGACCAGAATCAGGGTTTCTTCCCTTTTCTTTCACTATTTTGCCCCAATATGTCATGAAGGCTCTCTGTTCCATCGTCTGGCTGGTAAATTCCTTTCTTCCTACATTTTAGAACCCAAATATGTCACAACTGCAATATCCAACCTGCCTCCCTGCTGTACACGGGCTTCATTTACATTTTGCTTTAACAGAAGTCTAGAGATATTTCCCCCACAATGATTCTAGAACCCTAAATATCGGAGAGACCAATCTTCTGCTTTCATGAAGGACTCTGAAGGACAAATGCTAAAATGATACCAAATGCAGGTCCTTAAATTTAAAACTATACATCTAAAAGAATAAAATAAAACAAATCCAGAATCCCAAGCTATCTGAAGGGTGGTTCGTGGACTGGTAGTGGTCAATGGGCTGTTTGTTACTGGTCAGCTGCAAGAACAGGAATTGAGAGTCAACATTTAGGAACATGTATAGCAATCTGGTTTTGCCCCAATATTTAAGTGAATGGGCTCAGCCATTGAACAGGGTCTACGTCAGTCGTAGAGCTTTTGTACTCAAGTGGTGAGTCAAATGTGAGCTGCATGCTACTCTTGCATATCAGGACCTCAGATCAGTTCATAAGGAATTAAAACAAGAAGAACAGATAACAGTGGTCCTATACCAAAGATAGTTGGAGAAGCAGTGTACTATACTACATCATTAAGTGACAAGATTGATCCTTCCGAACACTGAATGTAAGACTCATTTGTGCTGGGAGTAATACATTTAAGTAACTATAGTGGCCACTTAATATAAGCGAGTGAAGTAGGTCAGACACGAGATCCAAACGAGAGGAGTGGCAAACCAGAGGTCTGATCTTGAGAGATAGTACCTTGTATCTCCAGCTGACTAAAACCACACACCCAGGCATTTTTGATTTGCAAAAGAAGCCAGAAATCTAGATATTCAGGTGAAAAGTTCTTGATTTTAAATACCAGCTGCTTATTTTCTTCTAAGATGTCTCTGCAGCACTGATAAACCTATCTGCTGTCTCAATCAGGTCTGTGAGCTGCCACTTTGCAATTTGTGCTTTAGGAAATAATGTATTAGAGGTTAATAGAAGGGCTCTCTGTTTTTTGAGTCTGGGCCTTGAAAATGTTCCCAAAGTTGTTTTCAGTGGAAGGCCAACCTAGTTCCCAGGACTTGTATTCATGCCAATGCCAAGCTGACATTACTCTCCAAGTTCCCCTCAGGCTTGATTCTTAGGCTCATCTGTTCTCATACGTTGTGTTTTCTCCTGTGTTGTCTTGTGTCTGGTTTCTGACCCATCTGCCCTGACACCGTGTTTGATCACAGACCTAGTTTGGCAGCTAGACCCTCCCCAGCCCCTGTCCCCGCTCACCCCGGTTTTATTCTTCTCACTCCCAGCAGGGCACTGGTCACCA
Source organism: Rhinolophus sinicus (assembly GCF_057876585.1). Lineage (NCBI taxonomy): Eukaryota > Metazoa > Chordata > Mammalia > Chiroptera > Rhinolophidae > Rhinolophus > Rhinolophus sinicus. Next base: position 28,343,131 of record NC_142518.1, on the reverse strand, counting down.
ATGGTGTCCTTTTCACAGGGCCCACACTAGAACAAATTGTTTTTCACCATCCCTCCTCCCACCTTTTCAAAATGCACAAAAAGACAAAACTTGGGGGGCTCATTCCTTCCCAAGGGCAGTGATTCTCACTCTCTGCCTGTCTTCCTCCCCTGAGTGGAGGATTCCTGTGCTCGTGCAGGAGGGGGATTTGGCAGGGCGCTGCATTTACACTGATGCCAAGCTTGCCGTGGACTCCACGTTTCCTGTGAAACCCACAAGCACAACTGAAACACAGTTCTTACAGGGATGGCAGGACTGCTCTGCCTGATTCTCCCGTGTCCTGCAGATGGCTTGCCAACAGGAAGTCATTAAAGCTCAACCTCCAAACTCCACCGGGGATATCAAATCGAATCTGAGAAAGCCCAGGAAGCCTGGCTCCCTACAGGTGTCACGGTGACCATTAGTGTCGACTCCTGCATGGGCTGTGAGGTGACCACTGGACCACAGAGTATCACTACCCTGACATGGTTTAACCACAAACCATGGTTTCTGCGGCCTGTTATGAATTCCTCAGGTATGCCTGCCAGTGAAGTATCTAGGAGACAAAGTTCAGTTCTACAACAAGCCACAACCACAGCCAAAATCAACGGTTTAAAGATCAGACAGCTCTTGAACCAACACATCAATATTACGGTATAATGATTGATTCCCTGGCGTTACCCACCCTGGAGGTACTCTCTGTTGGCTGAAGGACACAGGAATATGAAAAACTACGCTCTGGACACAGAGATGCTCTACTTCAAAGATGGGGTGGCAGTGCTGGTGCTTTCATGTGATCTCCACCTGCAGGCGAGGGGAGGGGCCTGCCAGCTACTTACACGAACAGAAGAGTAAGAGTTGAACTTGGCTAAGGCGAGGAGGGCTTCATGGCTCTCTAGAACAAATCACAAATTAGGGGATGGACACCTTCACAAAGGGCTATAAATATCTGGCTTGATGGGCATTATGTGTCAAGAAGGGTTTCTTGGATTTATACAAGCGCATATTCCAAGGAGCTCCAGGCACAACCCCGACACTGATTCTTGGGACACTCCTGTGAAGTGGGTGAGGGCTAAGCCAGCTCCAGCAGCTTTCATAGATGGTGGACGGAGGTGGAGAGAGGCTGAGTCCCCAGGCAGAGGGGCGCAGACAGAAAACCAAGGTGAGGACTGTCTGGTTCCCGGATGTACCTGCCCTCTCCCTCTGCGTGGCACTCTTCTCTGCCCACGAGGCCCAGCAGGCCGCAGTTTCCAGCCAGTAGCCCAAGCCTCCAGCAGTCACGTGAGAACCAGGCCCAGTAGCACCTTGGGGAGCTCGCCTGAGCATCTGGCCTACACGGAGGGAGACACACAAGCTCTTTATAAGGGCCTGCTCTCTGCCGGGCACTGTTATGCAGCAGTTACTGACACACACTGACTTCATCTCTGGGAAAACCCAAAGGTGGAGGGGCTCTCATTACCCTGTGTTACACGCGACGGAAGTGCTGCTCAGAGGAAACCGATGAATGTCCAGGATCCCATGGCCAGAAAGTGGTGAACGGGGACGGCCAACCCAGGTCATCTGGTCCCATTGCTGAAGTCAGCCGGGCAGCCTCTGACCAGCCCTGCAGGACAGGCCAGGAGGCAGGAGGGTGACCTTCGAGCATATGATCCACAGGAGAAATAAATGTCAAATGTTGACACTCATAGGAGAGGGGTTAGTTTTCTACAACACTTAACATGACTCTTTCTTTTAACACAACACCTGAAAGTGTTTATAAGAATTGTATGTGCTTTTGAGTCCATCACTTGGGACAGAATTTATACAGAATGTACTTGCACGTCCTAAAACGTAGCCACAGATAACTCTCTCTGTTACTCTATTAAATATATGGTAAGAAAAGATAGCTGTTTCATTTGAGAATGAGATTTATAGTTGTGTTTATAATGTATTATTTAGTAATCATTAAGAGCTGCTTGAATTACATGTCTTAGACCAGATAGGAACTTTTATATCTTACTACTTAATTTACCAGTGTCCACAAAACAGGATAAATAACATATTCTAAATGGCACTTACAACACTAGCTAATAATCCCGGTCTCAAGTCCTTTTTTGAAATGAGGCAGGGAATAAATAAAATCTGACCATAATTCCTTTTAAGTATGTTGTTTTATGGTTTCCCCGTCACTCCTCAGTCATGTAAAGCCGCTACCCAGTAAGCTCATGCCAACTGCTATGCCACCCTCTCCATCCACCCCCGTTGCCATCACCTCCTACTTTCAGACGTTCCCCTTCGTGAATAAAGCCTCTGGCCCCTCAGTCATGGTCTTCAGCCCCACCCCAGTTACCACCATCATTCGGGGAGCCCCCCACTTGGCCAACCTCCTGGCCTCACAGGCCTTGACTTGCTCAGAACAAGCGAGGAAGTCTCTCCCCACCAAGCTTGGCCAGCTCCTGCCACCAGGGCCATTCCCTGCCTTGTCACCACTAGAAACTGCTCCCTGAAATCCCTGATTCCAGCACCCCACACTGACCACCCCCTGCTGCCCTCCCACTCTCCCTATCTCCTCCTGGATGTCTCACAGACACTTCCAACTCAAAATGACAGAGGAATCAGAAGCACACTCATGAATTTGAACACTTTAATAACAAGTGCTGATGGCGGAAGGCCTCCCTCGTCTATGGGCACTTTGAGGGACTAGAGGAGGCCGGTGATGAGATCTCGCCAGGCTCTGGGCCTCAGGAATCGCCACTACTTCCTGAGTGAGGGCATCCCATTAACCTGTGGGTTTGTGTCATCCTCAAAGAGGTGGCTGAGGTGCTTGTCATCCACTGCCCTCTGCCCGTGCTCTGGCGTGATGAGCATCTTTTGGCAGTTGCAGGCTTCCTTGCCCGCCAGCTCCAGGATGCTAGCCGTCAGGTACTCCAGAACACCAGTGAGGAAAACAGGTGTGTGTCAGCTCAGACGCTCGACACAGCGTCTCGCAAGGAGGCGGTCCACGCGGCTAACCGGGAACTGCAGCTCGGCTCTCGTGGAGCGGGAGAGGGCGTGCTTCATGGCCCAACGAGAGCACTGGCGTCTTCTTTGCCCAGACATTATGTTTACTGGGTGTTGCCCAGATCGGCCCCGCTGGATTGTCACGCTCACCTGTGCCTCTCAAGATACCAGTGCTTACTTCTGGCTGCTGTATCCCTGTGCTCCAGCCTCTCATTGGTCAAGGAGATGCCTTTGTGACAGCTCAGACTTTGTGATGTCATTGGTGACCACTGGGCCTGATCAGGACTGGCCTAGAAATGTCTGTCATGGGAACCTGGTCTCCTTGGTAACTCTACCCTCTTTTTCAGGGAACCCTAACTTTCTTCTTGACTTTAATAGTCTAGCCAAAAAAATGAATGTTTCAATGGAAACATCCCCGTCTTTAGAAAGCCACTCCCGGTTATCTGATTCCAGCCTTAAACTGCCCTTGAGCTCTTATATCCTTTTGCAAGCTGTAGCTCACTGATAGACATGTATAATGATTTGTATAATAGAGGTTCATTTGCCCCCCATCTCATGTGGTAATAAAGTCAGGTTTACCTCCAGTTACACATTCATTTCAATATCCCTGGTGAATATTTCTGTGTCTGTACTTTGGATTCTCTTTTGAGCTGATTATAACATCTGCTGGTTCTATCACAAGTCAAGTAGAACCTTTAAAAATGTGTTTATTTTTAAAAAGTCTAAAACTGAAAGCAAAAACATACCCCACACGTCTGTTCTTTCTCCATGATGCTTCACCAGTACAAATGGGGTCCATGGTTACAACTGCCCATGTCAGGAACTAGGAACCACTTTTGACATCTTGCTCTGCCTCACCTTCCCATTCAATCAATCACCTCATTCCACTTCTCCATCACTAATATTGCTTCAGTAGTCCATTCCTACTATTCCAGCCCTATGTCATTATCATTGTCACCTTGACAAGTGTGGCAACCCACTTACTGGCCCTTCTGCTTCTCCCTTAACTCCCTTCCAATCCATTTTCCAGAGTAAACAGTTCCCAAAACTAAATCTGATCACGCTGCTGTGTTGCTTCACATTCATCAATGCCTTCCCTTTGCCTCTGGGATGCAGCTGAAAAGCCTGGGATGCTCTTTCCTACTTATCCTTCACTTGACTTCTCCACATCGACCAGGTTTTGCTTTCAACTTAAGTTCCTCTGGGAATTTTTCCCTCATTTTTCCCTCATCTCCCAGACTCGCTTAGATTCCCCCACATACCCTCACACAGGACATTCACTGTGCAGGATTTACCTGAAACAAAATAAATGTATGACTAATTATTTGCTTCATGTTTGTCTATCCTGCTCCAAACACATGGGGGCCTGTCCACCTTGTTCACCACTCTAGCCGCACAGCCCAGCACAGCGTCAGGAACACAGAACGTACTCAATAACTAGTCACTGAACTCATGACTGAATTCACATAAATCTAACCCCAAATCCTGCCTCCTCTAGAAGACAATGAATACAACTTCCCTCTTTGGTGAGATGGGGGTCATTGTATCTACCTCATAGAGATACTGTGACAGGGAAATACAACGATGCCAATCACGGTGCCTGGCACAAAGCAAGGGTTTGAGAAGCAGTCATGAATACTACCAACATTATCACTTTGAGTACAAGAGAGAAGGTAACGTTGTGGTCCAGGCAGGCCAAATTGCAGGCTGCAAGGGCCTTCATGGAGCATAGTAACCTTAGTGTGCTCACCTGGGCCTCCGGAAAACCCCGTTTCCAAGGTCCAGAGACTTGACCAAGCCCCTGCTGAGAGGTGACTAGAGTCACCCAAGACTGAAGCTCACAGACCGTGTCCATTATTAATTGCCTATGAAAAATAAAACTCTCTCATCGTCTATGATTCCATTTATATAAAATATGTAAATAGGCAAATCCAGAGAGACAGAAAGTAGAATAGTGATAGCCAGGAGCTGGGGAGGGGAAATGAGCAGTGACTGCTAATGAGTATAGGATTTCTCATTGATGTAATGAAAATGTTCTAAAATTAGACAGTGGTGATGACTATACAACACTGTGAATATCCTAAAGTCTACTGAATGATACACTTACAAGTGGTAAATCTTATGTCATATGAATTATATTGCAATTAAAAAAAAACTCTCAGCAAGTAAATGCTCTGCTTGCCTCCTCTCTTGACCACATCACAATTACAACTAAACTACAGAACAACCAGCATTGAGAATTGCCAGAAGTCTAGCTGAACTGAAGCCCCACAACTAAGGACATACAAAAGAAACCACCTCAAGATTGGTAGGAGGGGCAGAGATGAGGAAAGAGCTGGTACCATACCTACGTGTGGCAGTTAAAAATTGGGAGTGACATCTCAGTTGCAGAGGTGCCCCAAGAGGAGAAAGGGGTCCCAGCCCCACACCAGGCTCCCCAGCCCAGGGTTATAATGCGAGGAAGATAGTCATCACAACTTCTGGCTGTGAAAATCAAAGGAAATTGCAGCTGAGTGAGAGAGAGAGCAGCTAGGGCCCCAGGCGCTACTCTTAAAGGCCTGTGCACCAACTTACTAGCTGACGGACTCACTCACTCTGAGCTCCAGTGCTGAGGCAGCAGCTCAAAAGGCACCAGGGACATACGGGAAGGAACTGAATTGTCTGGCTTCAGGCTGAGGGCTGGAGGGGCAGCTTTCTCCCAGAGAGAAGCGTTGGCAGAGCCATTATATCTTTGATGAGCTTCCCCTCTCCCGGCATGCAGACTGAAAATCTAAACAAAATGAAGACAAGCAATCTACCAGACGAAGAGTTCAAAACACCGGATATAAGCATGATAATGAACTCAGAAGAAGAGTAGATGAACTCAGTGAGAACTTTAACAAAGAGATAGGAAACATAAAAATGGAGAAAGAAGACATAAAAAAGAACCAATCAAAGATGAAGAATACAATAACTGAAATGAAGAATACGTACGTTAGAGGAAATCAACAGTAGATTAGATGAAGCAGAGGAACAAATCAGCGATTTAGAAGTAAAGGTAGCAGAAAACACTCAATCACAACAGCAAAAAGAAAACAGAATCCCCCCAAATAAGTACAGTTTAAGGGGCCTCTGGGACACCATCAAGCATACTAACATTTGCATCATTGGGGTACCAGAAGGAGCAGACAGCAAGGAATTGAAAACCTATTTGAAGAAATAATGACGGAAAACATCCCTAACCCGAAGGAAACAGACATACCATGTTTCCCCAAAAATAAGACCTAGCTGGACCATCAGCTCTAATGCGTCTTTTGGAGCAAAAATTAATACAAGATCAGATCTTATTTTATATAAGACCGGGTCTTACATTACTTTATATAAGACCCGGTCTTATAGTAAAATAAGACCGGGTCTTACATTAATTTTTGCTCCAAAAGACGCATTAGAGCTGATGGTCCAGCTAGGTCTTATTTTTGGGGAAACACGGTACAAACCCAGGAAGCACAGAGAGTCCCAAACAAGATGAACCCAAAGAGGCCCACACCAAGACACATTATAATTAAAATGCCAAAGGTTAAAGACAAAGAGAGAACCTTAAAAGCAACAAGAGAAAAGCAGTTAGTTACCTACAAGGGAGCTCCCATAAGTCTATCAACTGATTTCTCAACAGAAACTTTGCAGGCCAGAGAGACTGGCAAGAAATATTCAAGGTGATGAAAAGCAAGGACCTATGATCAAGACTACTCTACCCAGCAAAGCTATCATTTAGAATCAAAGGACAGATAAACAGCTTCCCAGACAAAAAAAAAAAAAAAAGCTAAAGGAATTCATCACTACCAAACCAGTATTACAAGAAATGTTAGAGGGACTTCTTTAAGAAGAAAAAAATAAATAAAAAATATGAATAATAAAATGCCAATAACTATATATCTATCAACAATTAGTTTCAATGTAAATGGATTAAATGCTCCAATCAAAAGATATCAGGTGGCTGAATGGATAAGGAAACAAGACCCTTACATATACTGCTTACAAAAGACTCACTTCAGATCAAAAGACACACGCAGACAGAAAGTAAAGGGATGGAAGAAGATATTTCATGAAAATGGAATTGGAAATAAAAAAGCTATGGTAGCAATAATTATACCAGACAAAACAGACTTTAAAACAAAAGCTATAACAAGAGACAAAGAAGGATTCAGTAATCCCACTTCTGGGTATTTATCTGAAGAAACCCAAAACGCGAAGGGACGTGTTCACTGCAGCATTATTTACAATCCATATGTTCATTACAGCATTATTTATAGTAGCCAAGATGTGGAGGCAGCCTTGGTGTTCATCAATAAATGAATGGATAAAGAGGAGTTGGTACATATATACAATGGAATATTGCTTGGCCATAAAAAAGAATGAAGTCTTGCCATCTGCAATAACATGGATGGACGTATAGGGTATTGTGCTGAGTGGAGTAAGTCAGACAGAGAAAGACAAATGTCGTCTGATTTCACTTATATGTGGAATCTAAAGGATAAAACAAACAAAACAGAAATAAACTCAGATACAGAGAACATTTTGATGGTTGCCAGCTGGGATTGGGGTGGGTGAAAAAGGGGGAAGAGATTAAGAAGTACAAATTGGTTGTTATCCAGTAATCACAGGGATGTAGGGTACAGCATAAGGAATATAGTTAATAATATTATAATAACTACTCATACGTATGGTGTCAGACGGGTACTAGATTTATAGGGGTGATCACTTCGTAAAGTTATATAAATGTCTAATCACTATGTTGTACACCTGAAACTAATATAATATTGTATGTCAACTGTAATTGAGAAATAAAACAATTATTAAAAAACTCTCCACTGAACCACATGGTCAGCTCCACTTTCCCTCCCTGAGGCCAAGCTCTGCCATGGCCAAATTCATCAATGTTTGTTCAGTGAGCACAGAATCAGACAGGAGATGGTTACAGACTTTGAATGTTGCATGGGGTCGGGTTATGATGGATTTTATGTGCTTCTCCTACTCAATATCCATTCCTCCCCTTATATTTTAAGAAAACACGATTTTGTTCTGGGTGGCAATGGGCCCAACCCTAGGCAGGTCATGACTAGGCTAATCCAGTGTTCCTAAACTTTGCTGGTGATAAAAATCACCTGGAGTACTTGTTCGAAAAACAAGAGAAATAAAATAAAATGACATATCTTGGCCTCCCATCACAGACCCAGCAAATCACAATTTCTAGGGATGAGGCCTGGTAATCTGTACATTTTTAACAAGCCCTTCCCCTCCATCCAGTGACCCAAATCATCATCAGGGAAGTTTGAGGAAATCTGGTCTAAGTCAAGGGTGGCAATCACTCTATGCTCAGTTTTCCTACTATGTCTTGCATCTAGATGACTATGTGACCAGTTCTGGTCAACGCGACCTAAATAGTCTATTAGGGAGGTTTCTGGGAAAGCTTTTACTTACTAGTAAAAGGAGAAAGACACTTGCCCTTCTGCCTCCACTTCCTCTTCCTGCCTTGAACGCAGCTATGATGATTGGTGCTGCAGTAACAACCCAGGAGAAAGACCAATGGAATTGCAGCCTTTGTGAGTAGCTGAAATAATGCCAGCAACTGCCTTCCTCCAATTTCATGTTAGATGAGAAAAATAAACTTCAGGTTGTTTAATCTTGTAGTCAAGTGTTTGTCCCTCGCAGCAAATGCATTCCTAATCACATGATGGCCACTACCAATATTTGCTTCTGTGACACACCCCAGCCCATGCTCCAATTGTAACTGCCTTTCCCCTTTCTGGTGAGGAATTGCTTCCCCACATACGTTAAGGCAGTGATTGGGGTTAGGAAAGACCTGCATAAATGGCAGCCATCTGAATTTTTAAGAGGCCTATGCCCATTTTCTTTTTCCATATGTACGATTTGCTTTATTAACTCAGAAAACTTAACAGTTTTCCAAGTTTTTGGTGGGCATCTCACAGATATTTTTGTGACGCTGACATTTTAATAGATAGGTTTTATTTTCCTGAAAAGAATACTAGCTGAAAAACTATAATGAGGGTTGGCAAACTTTTTCTGTAAAGAGCCAGATAGTAAATACTTTAGGCTTAGTGGACCACACATTCTCTTGTTACAACTGCTCAACTCTGCTTCAAAAACAAAAAACACACACACACACACACAAAAAAAAAAATGGCAAGCAGACATAGAAAGTAGGTAAATGAAAGGGCATGGCTGTGTTCCAATAAAATTTCATTTACAAAAACAAGCAGCGCCTGACTGGGCCCATGGGCTGTCACTGGCCAACCTCAGAATCAGACAATCTTTGTTTTTAAAAACTTGATTAAAAAAATTGGGTCTACGTGTAAAAATCAAACAGGCTATCACATCTTGTCTCTCACTGTGTCCCTGCCTGTCACATGGAAAACCAATGAACGGGGAAAAGGGTACAGTAGCATACAGAGGACTCACCTTGGTCAATGCCCATTCCAGGTATAAGTCCTTAGACAACACCTATTAAGCACCTACTGTCTACCTGGGGCTGTGGGAGGCATTTTCACATAAATGTTAATCCACCAAGGTTCAAGATCTCACCCTAAGGTCCTGATATATCTTAAGAGTCACGTCACTTTGAAGTAACCTATATAAGGGAGATAGCTGTGACATGAAAATACCCTGTGACCCAGCCATAAATTAAGACATTTTACCATCCAGCCTGGAATAGAGACAGAAAGAAAATAATATTGAGGGAAGTTAAATTAGTAAGAGTGACTTATATTTTTAAATTCCAATTTCAGTGTTATATTAAATACATATTTTTTTCACCTTAAGGGTTTTTAACTCATTTTTGCTTATCTATATAGTAAAACTTACTGGCATATCTGGTTTTCATTTACTCATAGTATTAAAATTTGAAAGGGGCTATCTCCTCTTCTCATATCAATGTTTTTCACTGTGTCCATGCATGTAGAGTTGGTTTTGAAATCTGGCTTAACCAAAACCTGCCTTCAATTTGATAATGTGAGAGTAGCCAAAGGTTAGATACTTAAAAGCCTATTAGAACTGCAAGAAGACAGGACAGTGCTCTGGCTTCCATCATTCACCACAGAGAAAATACTGCAACCAACTCTCTCAGCTGGTTTAGAACTATCACTGAAAGACAGTGCCAAAATCCAAAGAGGCCTGGTCTCGGGTAGCTGTATTTTCAGCCTACAACAAGTGGTATTTTCCAAAATGGTCACAGCAGTGAATTTCCAGAACTCTACCCTTCCCCAACAAGAGTCACTTTCCTTCCCTCCCCTTCCCTTGAACTTCAGCAGGATTCCTGACTGCTTCAACCAGGAAAATGCAGCAGAAATGATGCCACTTGACTGCCACATGATTATAAAAGGTGATATTCTTCCACTTGGCCCTCTGGCTCGTAGGACACTGCCCTTGAAAGCAGTCACCATGCTGTGAAGGAGCCCAAACTGGCCCACATGGAGAGAAGAAATGGAGATGCTCTGAGGCCCCAGCAACTGCCAGCATCAGCCATAAGAAATGCGAGGGAATGGGCCTTCAGTGGATTCTAACACCCACCCCACCCCACCCCCATCTCCAGGCCACCCCGACAGATGCACAGTGGTGCACAGGTGAGCCCTTTTGAACCCCGCCCAAACTGCAGATTCATAAGCCAATAAACACATTATTTTCACTCAGTAAGTTTTGAGCTTAGTAATCAGAACGCAAACTCAGGATTGAATGGATTTCACCTGAAACAAAATAAACTTTATGTTCTGATCCCCAAATGCAGGCAGAAATAAAAACTATACATACTTCTTCCAGCATTGATATCCTGCTGCAAGGCGGTTATATACAGCTGCAGGGTCAGCTGGGGGGCTGAGCCCAGGAAAGCCTGGATCACCGATGCCCGGCTGAATGCAGATCGGTGGGTGAACAGCTTGCCCTCTGCCTGGCCCACTTCCTTCTCAATCTCCTCTGAGAGGCCATTTTTTGGCATCTGTCGCTTCTTGGTGATGCTGACATAAGGCTCTTCGATGTGGCTGGACTGACAATAGATGCAGAAGACTTCAAAACACCTGGAAACAAATCCACAAGTCATGATAATCAGGGGCAGACAGGATTCTGTCTTTTCTCAGTTACCCTGCTTACGTTTAGCCTGATTCTCAAAGCCTTGACTGGACTACTCTGGACTGCAGCCCCTCCTCTAAAATCATCCACTCCAAGGACCTGTTCTGAGCTTGCCGTCCTCTTGAGGTGCTCCAGCAGGCCACCCGGACCTGAGTGCGAACCCACTGACAGGTGACACTGACGTCCACTGAGGCAAGGAAACCAAGTGGAGAACAGGAAGTGGTTTGGCCTCCAGAGCCACAGGAAAATGTTCAGTTTCCATCCTGACACCATGTTTCCCCGAAAATAAGACCTAGCCGGACAATCAGCTCTAATGAATCTTTTGGAGTAAAAATTAATATAAGATCTCGTATTATTTTACTATAAGACTGGGTATAATACCTGGTTTTATCTTACTATAAGACCTAGTCTTATATAAGGGGGTCTTATATTAATTTTTGCTCCAAAAGACGCATTAGAACTGATTGTCTGGCTAGTCTTATTTTCGGGGAAACACGGTATATAGTCCTGGGCAAGTGATTTAACCCTTGAGCCATTTCCCTCAATTATAAAGCAGAGGTAACACCTACTCTGCCACATTGTTATGGAGATAATACAGAATATGTGTGTGCATACACACACACTATATATATACACACACACATATATATATACATATACACACACATATATATACGTATACACACATATGTATATAGATAGTTCTCTCCATGTGTATGTGTATTTTTCCACATCCAATAGATGCCCCAAATCTCCTCAGTTAAAGAGCAGCTATAGCTGAGAGATCCCCCAGCACAGAGCAGTTTGCCATCTAGCATTCCCCTGGAAGATCACACTATCTTTCCCATCTCTCTGCTCGGGTAAGTCCTTGTGGAACATGACTAAAGTCAATCACGCCTGGGGGCCTGCCAGCTATGTCTTATTTATGGAATTTCACGCCTACCTTAGGAATGGAGACTTAACCAGTCACCTTGCTAGACTGACAGAGTCAGCCTTTTAAAATTAGATTTTAAAGTTGGATTTTCCTCTTTAGGTAATGATACGGATACCAAAGGGAAGAAGAGTACTGATGTGTGTGATTTACTTTAAAGTACACACACACACACACACACACACACACACACACACGCACACACCACGCACAAATGGACTATGGATCGACAGAGGGATGGACACGTGTGAAATAAAATGTTAATTACAGAATTTAGGTGGTTAGTACTTGGGTGTTCACTGTACAGTTCTTTCAAGTTGTCTTCTGCATGTTCAAAAATTTTCCTAATAAAATGCTGGGAAGAATGGGGGTTTTCTAGGAATAAGAAAAACGCTCATGGTCTTAGGTTTAAAATTATCAAAAGGACATTTTTCCCCACACACACATTTTTATAACAACCATATAATGCCACCAGAAGATTTTATGGCTTCACTTATTTTATTGAATGTTGTTAACTGTGTACTCTCACCCTGTGGCAACTATGGCAATGAGAATTCACTCATAATTTGAAATAATAAAACTTGATGTAAGAGAGAAATGCAAGAGCCTCTCTGGTGAATACAAAGTGGACATATTTTGTGAGTTTTACCTTTGTTCATTTGTTCCTGGGAGAAAGAAGGTACATAGTAGTGAGAGAGAGAGAGAGAGAGAGAGAGAGAGAGAGAGAGAGAGAGAGAGAGAGAGAGAGAGAGAGAGAGGTTTGCTACATTTTGTTGGGGTGGGGTTACAGAAATATTAACATATTACATAAAAAGATGTAAAACATCCTGGACCAATTTGTTCAGCCGAAAATAATGAAGTTCATGTTATGAGTTCAAGTCCAGCTGATCCAACTGAATTTGCTCTGAGGAAAACTCAAATCTATGACTAAGGACTATTTGAGGCCTAGCAACTTCACATTGTTAGACCGGTGACCACAAGGACTAGAAGACAATAACTTGACCATTGTCTCCTTTCTCAAATATGTGATGAATGTAGACACGCTTTGCTAAGTGCTGTGGGGAATGAATGCAAAGACAGCGGTACACGCCTGCCTCAGTCAGAGGTGCTTGCAATCTAAATGGGAAAATGGGACATATACATAATAAGGATAATAAAGAGTAAATACAACTAATATTTATACAGCACTTTCAGTTCATAAAATATTTCTCATATATTAACTCACTTTGGAAAAAAACCTATTGCAAGAATTTGAATCATAGAATTATTTGCAATAGCAAAATTCTAGGAATACTCTATAGGTCCCAAAATAAAACAATGATTGAATAAATCATAATATATATATTCAATTAAATATTATCCAGTCCCTAAAATTGAAGGTATAGACATACATCTACTGATACATAAAAATGTTCACTATATTTGGTAAGTAAAAGGAGTACATTACAGTAGACTATATATAGAAAATTCCATTTTTTTGTAAAAAGAAATTTACATATGTATAAAAATATACACAAATCTCACACACACTTACACATAAACAGTGGAGTGCTTGAGCTGGCTCATGCTGACTCAAGAGACTGTTAAATAATTAGGACTTTTGTGAACCCATTATTAACCAACTGGTAGCCTGGAATAGGCCATGCTGGCAATATTTACATCACAGAAACCATCAAACACCGCAAATCAGGGCTTTTCCCCCCAAGACAATTTACCAGCTCACTGCTGTAAAAATATTAGTAAGGATATACAACAAAATGTTAAGAATTGTTCTCTTTAGGCAGTCGAATTATAAGATTTTTATTTTTTTAATTATGCTTAGCTGTTTCTACTCTTCTGTCGTTTCAACAACAAATGTTTTACCTGAATAATAAAATCAAGCTTAGAATTTTTAAAGACAAAACAAATGAAAGAAACACCAAGACATGCTAAGAGGTGAATGAATGAAATGAAGGTTGGGAGGAGAAAGCAATTCTCTTGATGCTGAGGAGGGGGCTGAATTAAACAAGAAGCATTTACAGAATGGAAGAGGAAATGAAAATTCAGTGTCTAGCAACAGAAATGAAAGAATGTCTCTGTATGAGCTACACAGAGGTATCCTTGAAGCCCAGGTGGATCCCCTCGCCATCCACTGTTTTTTCCAACGAATGCATTTATCATAGCATAGAGTTTCACACTTAGTAGATGTTTAATAAATTTGTGAAAGCCCCTAATACTTCCACTGCTTGCCACTACTGGTTAAGAAACAAATTACTATTTCTTCTTGGAATTCTCCAAGACTCATCCAATTACTCCAAATGCAAATCTGGCTTTTTCGTTTGTTTGTTTTTTTGCTTGAGAGGTTATTTAAATATAGCCGCAAATTAAATATTGTCCTGAAATTCAAGGTAATGTTTCAGTATGACGTAGAAAAAGTTTTCTACAGGGTTGTCAGGGTTGGCAAACTTTCTGTATTTATAAAGAGTAACTATTTTAGGCTTTGAAGGTTATGGTCTCTATAGTGAACTCTGCCACTGTAGCTCAACATCAGTCATACCCAGGACATAAATGAGCGTAGCTGTGTTCCAATAAAACTTGATTTACAAAACAGGTAGTGGGGGGTTTTGGCCTGTGAGGCACAGTTTGCCAACCCCTAATGTAGATAATCAGCAGGTTGACCTTTTCTTTTCTTTTTTTTTTTCCACTTTATCACATTTTCAAGCATCATAGTGGAAGGAGTTCATTCCTTAGCTGAAATTATGCATATTGGTGTCAGTAACCTATGGTAACAGAGAGCCACTAAGGTAGTTAATAAAAACACGTTTTCAAAAGAAATACTGACTATGATTTCCTATATGCCACATTTATCTTCCTATGACACACATGCTTGGTGAGGCTACACAAGAACCAAACTGGTTAAATAGAAAGTGCCATGTGACCTTTGAAAAGCCACTTGCATAATCTCACTGGGCCTCAATTCCTCAAGTGTAAAACAAAGATAGTGACAGTTAGCTCACAAGGTTTTACAGTGGAGGGAATGAAATATTGTATGTAAAAGCACTTTGGAAACAAAAAAAAATGTTCTTCAAATTAAGGCTATTATTCTTTTAAAGTCTTTTGAAAGTTTACTATAGAAAGAAATACTGTGGTGAATCACTTTGTAATGTTCTATAAAATATTACTGGAACTTCTTAGCTTTTATTTTATAAACCCAGATTTTCATGTACCTTTTTTCCCCTCATTATATCAGCAAATAAAAATGGAAAGAAATTCCTTGAAGTAGTAAGTCATTTATACTTATTCCTTCTCCCAATTAATTTATAAAATTAACATAATTATAAAAATGATAAACATGTTTTGTTGTTGTTGGTCAGAGATGTCTTCCCCGTTTTTATAGAATATCTATTATCATTCACAGTAAGATTGTCTTAAAATAGAAAAAAAATTAATTCAAGGCATTATTCTATGTTATCATGCAAACCCGGCCTTAATGAGGAAACCACCATACAAACTGCAACTTCAGTTTTAAATATAAAACTGACATAAATGAAATATGGTGTTCTGCTGATGCTTCCCTATAGGAAAGAAGCAGCAGGGCCTTTAGTGTGTAGGATCTGGCCATTATCAGTAGGGTGTAATGCAATGCAGTTTAACTGAGTGAATTTAAAAACAGCACCTCACCTAAAAAGAGTATGGGCTGGAATAATTATCATGCACCCCAAAATAAATAGAGCTACATTTTCCAAAAACAATTTCCAAATATTACTAAATCTAATGGATAAGGAGGGGAAAGAAACACACCATGACTCTCCTTCGTATGGTGGGAATAATCTTGATCCTTATGTAAAGTCTTAAAATTAAAATAGAATCAAACAGTCAGCAGGAAGGACTTTCAATGAAATATTAAGACATCCTAATACACAACATCAAATTGCTTTTTTTTTCATCTGGAAGCTAAGAGGCTTGGAACCGCATTTTGTGTATCTCAGCTCTGAGATCATAGGTCCAATATCTCCTTGAAATAAATCAGCTGCATTAGAATGAGAGAGTCCTTGTTGACAGAAGGGAGCTGTTTGTTACTTTGTTTTTATGTTTTCTTTTTTCCCCAAGAAGATAATGACCCATTTAGAGTTTTCTGGAAATCCGTGTTTTTTGGTGTTGAAACCTTTCCTAAAGCTGAGAAGTTCTCTTTTCAAAGCATCAACTTTTTTCTTTCTTTTAATGAAGTTAAAATATTTTACTATAAAAATTGAAAAATGTAGAGAGGTATATGATAAAGGAGAAAATTACCTACTTTTCCATATTTTTCAGGAGAAAATTAAAATTACTCATATCTCCACCATACAGAAATTACCACTCTTAACAAGTTGGTATATTTCCTTGAGCTGAGGTTTATATGTGCCATCCCATTTTTATGCACAATATTACACCATTAACTTGCCTTAGGTCACTCTTAGTATTTAGAAACATTTTAAATGGTAATACCATTTCAATACCATTTTAAATGATATTATCATTTACCTAGATGGCTAATCAGGTTGTGTTTTTAAATTGTGCCAAGACGACCAACCTTTTTTAATTTAAGATGGAACAACTGATAAAATGTACTCCACACTCCTCTGCCTTCTTTTCTTTCACAGAGTGTAAGGGAACATAATTCACTCACCTCCATTTCTAAGAAGCCTGTGAATGTGGTCTAGGATCTCATTTTCCTCATCTCTAAAATGGGGACAATTATATCTACTTCATGATGAGGATTGAATGAACTGAGGCACATAAGCACCTACCAAACCATCTAGCACAAGAAGCATTTGAGAAACGTCAGTTCCCCTTTCTCTGTCACTTTACTTTAAACATCACCAGCAATGAGTTTTCTTTTCACAGATGAGGTTCAAAAATGATGAGTGCGCTGCCCAAAGTCAGATCACGTTGATTCTACTAAGTGACAATACAATCAGGAAACTGGCCTACTTGAACAGGGAGGACTAACTCTCTCCTTACTAAATGGCTCCAGGATGCAGGACTTTTAAAATTCCCCATTCCCTTTCTCTCCTTCTCTCTCTACTTCTCGCTCTCCTCCCCCTTTTCCCCAACTCTTCCCTTGCTCTCAAGATGTCAGTAGCAACTCCTTACTTCCGCCAGTGTACCTTTCTCTTCCTTTCTAGAATTCTGAAGCTTGTGGAAAATTTGTTCACCAAGTTTGTCCTGACTGTGTGTAAACTACATGTTGGTATTCTGAGTGTCACCTGGGACGACAACTGTCTTTAATATGAAACGCAAAGTTTTATAACAGGGCCCTATAAAACCCATCTTACTATTGGACTTTCTGTTTTGTGTTTTGGAGATATTTCCTGGTAGGAAAGGTCCTTGGCTAGCTGAATTTTCTGGCAGCTGAGGTGCATCTCTAGCTTGGCTGTGTCTTCCAATTCCTCTATCATCTATGTCTAAAGTTTAGTATTATACATTTATTTCTAATCCAGATAGAAACCCTTAGTTTTGCTTTTCTTACAGAGATGAAAGATATTGAAACAACACATTTCAAACTCTCTTCATGTGCCTGGATAAGCCAAAGTCTACTACATTACCATGTACTTCTCTTGCTTTGTGTTAATGAAAATTAATTTCCCAAATTTAGTTTTTATTTTAACACACTGCAAGTTTTTGTCTTCATGGCACATTGTGTTCCAGCTTCAAGGACTAGGTTTATAAGTGAGGCAGGGCCAGAAGACGTTTCTACAACCCCGTATGTTTCCCCGTACAAGGAAAGACTGATGCGTGGATTTCTAGAGTTATGTATGACAACTGAATAAATTAGTATTTGTAAAGCGCTCAGAACAGTGCCTGGAACACAGTCAACTCAGCGTATTTGATAAATTAATCTGTCCCCGCTCTTGCTCTCACAGTGATGTAAGACACACTTCCCAAGGGTTTGTTATGACACAAGCCAATCCTGCCAGAGCCCATCTGACCGCAAACAAATCTTGAATTTCAAGGGATCGAACAACCTGAAATTGCCATTTGTGTCGCTCAAATTCTGTTGAACGTTGGCAATTTCATAGGCAAGAACCTAACAGGAACGCGATACGCCCAGCTTTATTGCCACTATCCTAGGATTCTGTCGCATTCCTGGGACTGAAACGGTGGGGCTGAGGGGCAGGGCGGGTCGGCCTGGGCCCGGTCTGGATCCAGCCACCTGTCCCTCCCGGAAGGCCGCCCCCCTTGGCCAGGGTGGGCTAGGGTAGTGGCCCGGGTCTGCGGCCTGGGGCCCGGGGTCCCGCACGCACCTGAACAGGGGCCCGAGCTGCAGCAGGTGCAGCAGCAGCACTAGCGGCCGGTCGCGGCTGAAATCGCGGTGCACGAAGAGGAGTGTGAGCTGCACGAGCGTGCAAGGCAGCAGCGAGAAAAGCAGCGTCAGTGCCTGCCACATGCCGTCCCCGCCCGAGCGGTAGGTGCTGCTCAGGTACAGCGCCGCCGTCGTCTCGGCCACGAACAGGAACACGGACGCCAGCACCGAGCCCGGGAATTTCATCTCCGCGCGTCAGCTGCGCTCACCGCTGGCGGACGCAGTGGCGGCAGCAGCGGCCCGAGGGCTTCCCGGCATGCCCGGCCGCGCCGGCTCCCGCGCTCTGCGCTGCCCGCCGAGGGCACGGGGCCCAGGCGCTGGAGCTGGGCCTGGGGGCAACCTACCCGACTGCGACGGGGCGGGGAGCGCAGCCCGGCTGAGACACGCCCACGCGCACCGTGCGCCGCCCGCGCGCCAGAATGTCTGCGGCGTCTCGGCGGCGACGGTCCCCGGGCGGGCTGCGAACTCGCGTCTTACGACCGCCCGCGCCGGAGCTCTAAAGGCTCCCGCGGCTGTGCGGGCCCCGCGCGCTTCCGCTGGGTCCTAGAGCCCCTTGTCCGGCATCGCGTTAGAAACGGTTCACATCCCTTTGAAAAACTGCAAACGATGGGCCCCAGAGTGAGGGTCTGGATGCCTTTCCAGCCCAATCCCTATTTTCTGGGTCTAGGGAACGCCCAGTTCGTCAAAGGGCCAGCTTTTCCGGTCATTTAAAAATAACCTGACCATACAGATGCTTTCCAAAGTACAAGTATATTCTCATGCACCCAGGATTTACCTTTTTACTGGGCCAAGTAAGCTTGCCCCTCAGCCTTCTAAAATAGAGTGGTCTGAAACATTGCTTCCAATGACGAAAGAGCACCAGAGATAATCCTTAGAAGCCAATTCCATCCCTCCCAGAAAAACTGCTTACAAAATTTATTCCTCTACAACTGTGACTAACTCAGACAGGGTAAAGATCAGGGCCTAATAAGGAAATGGTTTTCTAGCCTAGGGCATAACCTCTGCTTGCTGGTGTGTGCCAGTCCCAAGACTAACACAATGCCTTGTCACTCACTGAGTATGTGACAACGTTCTGGACATCAGGATGAGCTCAGCCCACCTTGTCCATTAGAGCTTGCGCAGGCCACTAAATGTCTCAAAAATTCAGGTCCTAACCTGTCCCATCAGGGATTGGACTTTAATAATGACACTATCCCTTTTCCTGATGAAATTAGGTGATTCCATCAATCTGCAGGCATCTCTGGCATTTTTCTATTTAGAAAAATGACGTCAACACAAATAGAATGTGAAGATTCGATAGGAATCCAGACAAAAGTTGTAAAGGGCGAGAACATGAAGGGCTGTTTTTCTTCATTCTTGCGTGGCTCGGGAAAATCTATAAGGGTTAAGGAGAGGATTCAGCAGACAGCTGAGAGGTGCCAGGCCCATTCTCTAAAAGGATTACTAATGTCTATTTATAGAACCTTGCCGGCCACCATGTCCAGGATCAAGATACACACACTGTCACAAATAAAGAATAGGCAGCAACACTCCACAGAGTATTTTTGTAATATTTTATTTGACACAGTCTTAAGCTTTAAAGGAAAAATATGTAGCTTAGAATTATTAATTAAAGTACACTCAATATTTAGCATTAGATTTTATTTTAAGGCAAAGGATTATCACAGGTTTTATATTATTAAATAGACTGTACATAAATCGGGGGAGGGGCGAGAAGCCAATAAATAACATCACTTTAAATGCTTACAGAGTCCAGTTTATGGCAAATTATTTTCTACAATACAAAACTAATACAGAAAACACATCTGGAAAGATCACAGTGTTTAGAACGTTGTGACAGCAGTTTTAAAAACAGTAAGGTACATCTCTAAGTGTCTGAGTCAATCCTGCTTTTAAAGAGATTTCATTATACCATGCATTGACTGTGAGCAAACGGCACTGGGAAAGAAGCGGCAACATCAACTGGCCAGCACTTCCCCCTCCAGGAACAACCAATAACAAAAGCTAAAATCTGATGAGCATTTGCAAGTTGATCCTTCTCAGTCTGCACGAGCTAGTAACTTGCCCCATTGACTATGTCTGTATGTATTATCATTTGCCTTTTTGTCCTTGAGAAAAATGTATGCATTTGAGCTTATGATTGCTAGTTTCCCTGTCAAATACCTAAATGGATTTTTACTAAAGATCAATTTAATGTCATGTATTGCATTATACTTTCTTGCTAGGACTGAAATACTCATTATTTTTAAAAATATGTACACAATAATAGACTTATAGAAAGTGGGTTTTTTGGTATAATAATATGTAAGACCAGAATACTTGAGAATTTGGTTTTATTATAAAATACAGTACTACGACATTTTGTGAGATAGTAAAATATCTGACAGAATGTTCTGCTCTAAATTTAGACCTAACTGCTATAGATACGTCTTTGAAAGCGCCTCACGGTACCTCTAAAGAAATATATAATAATTATCAAGAGGTCATAGAACCTGTTTTTGGCAAAAAGGCATTTTTGAAGAAGCTTCTTGTTTTCTGTGCAGGACTTTCAAAAATTTAGTTATATAATACAGATAACTGGTGTTGGATTTAGTGCTAATGGAAATTAGTAGGATTTTAAAGGAGTAATAACTACTCTCTATTACTTGGTTAATTTTACATAATTTTATGTTTTTAATTGCATTTGTGCTAAGAAAAATCTATTAATATACTAATTGATTGAGCAGTTCTTCAAAATTCAATACTACTTTAAATAATAGTATGTATTCTTTCCTACATATAATTAGGAACAAGCAATTATAGTCTATTGACAGAATATTCTTTTATATCTCCCAAAATAATTAAGGAATTGCACTAGTTTACTATTGAGTATGAAATGTATCATTAGGAAGGTGAGCTTTATTCCTCCAATGATACAATCATATTTCTGTAAGTATTGTGAATTGTGCAAAAAATCTTTTTGGTAAATTCTATTCGCTTGGGAAATGCACATTCCAAAACTAACATGTGGTGCTTGACTATTCCCGCATATGGCTTTGCAAAGTGTTTCCCCTAATAACTGGATTCTACAAAATCCATTTTTAAAATGTTTGTTAATTTAGTGCCACTAAATCCATGAAATTAAAATTCAGACTTCCTTTCCAAATAGAGCTCCGCCAGATGTTCAAAGTTGGGAAAGCTGTCACCTTTTTAGAGAATGGGCTGCCCTTTCTTATTAGAAGGATTCTAAAACCAAACTTTTGCACTTAGAATGTCCCACTCCCATTCCTGGACAGTCTACATAAAACTCATGGTATATTTTGCATTTTCAAAAGCAAAGGGATTCTACTGCAGCTACAGTCTCCAGAAGACATCTCTAATATTGAAAAACTAAAGTCCTAAAAAACAGAGACAAAACTGATCATTTAAGTCAATCTTCTTATTTGAATACATCTATATATAAAGATTACTAGAGTCAACTTGGGCCAAATTCAGTGACAGAAGTTATTTCTAATTGGTAACTGCCATGTAAGCACGGATCATAAAACAAAACTTATGCGGGCAACATCAGAGGTCCCACTAAAACAAAAGCAAAAACATCATTTGGTAAAGATTGACAGCTGCCAAGTATAGTCTATATCTTCTTTAAACTGATTAAGTCACAGCTACTTTACACACTTTACAAAAATAGTACACATTAAAGCATGTAAATTAACACAACACACAAAATATAAAAAGAAAGCATCAGCAGGACCGGTATTACTACTTAGGAAACTGTATTCTGTGTTTACACATACGTATACACATCGAGATGTTTCTCCCCTCATCTTTTTAGAGTGCTCATAATTTCTGGAAGAATAAGAAAAAGGTGTGTATTTAGGTACTGTCTGAAGATCTACGTCCATGTGCAAGGCATTACGCCATCAGCTGGTTTCGATGTACTAGGTGGTTCCAGAACAAGAAGCTATAGCTTGGCTCTCAGGTGATTCTGAATACAAAGAATAAGTAGAGATAGGCTCCCAAAAGAGTGGAGGAGGGGAAAACACAAAGTTTTTCTTATATAGAGCTACTTGTGGCAATTTCTGGAATTCTCGTCCCCAAAAGTGTAGTAAAGAAAGACCTCAGGTTTCTGTGAGTGCAAGATAATAGGGACTAATACTCTGGGACAGAACCATTGTTCTAGTATCTTTAATGGGGGTGGGGGGTGTCGAGTGAGGGGAAGGGTGTTAGAACTCCTCTGTAGAACAAAAACAAATATAAGCATACCATAAACGTACCATGCCAGACACTAACCATGTTTTTACAGCAGTGGCTGGGCAACAGGGACTATCAGGAGGTTGACGTTACCGACACAGAACTCAACAACTTCAAACTGGTTTCTTTACTCAAGGAGAGTTTTCTCAGAGTCTATGATACATTAATCCACCGTGTAAATCTCCAAAAGGGGGTAAAAGAATAGAACTTTCCTAACTTACTTAATCATGGAATATATTTTTCCACAGGGCAGCTCTTGGTACTAGTGCTCTGCATTTGAGGAAACACCTCAGTAATCAAGTAACATGCCGTGTTTTGTTGCCCTTTTCTCTCCTAACAACAAAAACGTACATAAGCTGTAGAAAGAAGACCTTATCATTACTATGAAACCTGCACTCTTCAATACAGAGGCCAAGCGACATGTAGCTCTTGAGCACTTGAAATGTGACTAGTCCGATTTGAAATGTGCGGTAAGTGTAAAAATACACACCAGATTTTGAAGATTCAGTACCAAAGTACTGATTACATATTGAAATGATAATATTTTGGATATACTGAGTTAAATACATCATTAAAATTAATTTCACTTTTTTGTCTTCACTTTTTTAATCTGGCTACTGAGAAAAATTTTAAATTACCTGTGTGGCTCACATTTGTGGCTCTGTGAAACTCACATCTGTTATCTTCTACAGATGGCTACTAATGGCTTAAACATGGCAGAAGTTTTAATGAAAATGAATGCTTAAGACAGACAACTAGAAGTATAACTAGGGCCCTCATTAATTATGTGCTAATTTGTTAGACAGCAATTAACACCCAATGAAGACCTATTCATTAATCAATGTATGCTTGCATATATCCGTTCACTCAGATGTATCTAATAGCTAAATGTTGGGTTTTGTTTCATATGTGATACTGACTCTCCCTAAGTCATTCGATCTCTCTCTCTCTCTCTCTCTCTCTCTCTCTCACACACACACACACACACACACACACACACACTCTCACAGAGTCCTACAGGCACTAAGAAAAACCAAAGGGGAAACAAACAGCAAGTACCTGCAAACTGTTTTCACAGTCCTTGACAGTCAAGCCTTGTGTATCTTTTCTCCCTCTCTCCAGATTGTGTAGGAAGGAGAAAGGCAAGGAAAAGAAAGGGCAGTCTGCTCTTTTAACCGTACTGCTCACTAACAACCCGCCCCCCCCAAAGAACAAAAATATGGATGATTTGGTTTTCATTTTAAATACTTTTTCAAATTCAGTTCAGAGGGGTAACAGGTACACAAAGGCAAAAGAAGATGCAGGAAATTCTGCAGATAAGAGACTGCCATTTGTGGAAGAGTCTTGATGGGAATGGCAGGGTTCAATACTTTAAGAAAATAAAATCAAATATTTTTTAAACCCTAAAGACATCATTCATCAGGCCTCTATTTATTAGCACTTTCAATTAAAGAAATCAGGAGAGGGCACCCCCATGATGAGATTTATGATAATGCAAGAGGCCCAGATATTTAATGTCATCATCAACTTTTCTTTTCCTTCACAACAGTACAAATAAAATGGCCAGGAGGAGAAGCAGGATAAATGCAGTCACCATTCTCTTCTCATGCACAGCTGCACTTGAGGTGGCTTGTTCGGGACCTGTGATCTGACTACAGTGGGCCCAAGTCCTTCTGCTGCTGACCTTGAGGCCGGCCCTTCGGTCCAGAGTGGAATCCAGCCTTATTGAGCCTGTAGCTCTTAGCTACAAATTGACATGGATGGAAGACATAAGGAGAAAACCTGCCCTCTCAGGATAAAGTAGGTCAAATGATTAAGCAGACATAGGAAAAAAAATTCAGAATATACTATTAAAAGAGGAAAAGGACTAGAAGTTGCTGAATGAGGGAGGGGGCATTAGAAGTCCCAGGAAGCAATAAAACCCATTAAATGTGCATCCACAACTCCCACTGAAATGCTGAGCTGCAGAAAGCTTTCCTCCACCTTTTGCCTGCCTTCTCATTTGCTTTCCTTGCCAAGTTTATGCCAAGGTCACATGGCTTTTGTGAATATGAGGCCTACTTATTTAGCTATTAATTTAGGATAGCATTGAATAAATAACCAAGGTCCCCAAAAGAAGGCCTTATATGTGACTGAGAATATATTTGTATCATTATGTCATGCAGTTCTGAGGCCTGAATTAAAGTGCAGACCAAACTCAACCCAAAATATTTTATTTCCCAGTCCATTTTTGCCCGGTAGCTCTAGCCTGCCAACTCCTTTTCTCACACTACGGGCACTGTAATTGTTTGTTTCCAGCAAGCAAAATAAATATTTGCATTAAAAGGAGTTCTTGAGCTAAACCAGCCTATTTCTATATACTACGCCCTGGTGAATCAGAACCTTCTGAGGCACAAATGCCATAGTCAGGATTGGTTCTAGAATATAAAAAACATACACTTTGTTTTTACCCATCAAGTGATCCAGACCCTGAGTACTGCACCCACATATGGAGATTCCATTTGGCTGAAATGCTTATTAGAAGTCATAATTGAGCATGATTTTCTATGCATTGTAATAGGTACATAAAATAGTGTCCCCTTTAAATATATAAAGGACCTGCATATTACAAAACTGTCATATCCATTTCATCATTGACAATCCTCACGACAATTCTGTGAAGTGGAGAGGGTGATGGTGATGATGATGATTGCCCATGGAAGTGGCAGAGAAAGGTTTTAAGATTTCCAACACAGGGCTCTTTGTATTACTAATGTGTTTTTTTTCTCCTTTTAATCATGTTTCCTTAATATGATTATATCACAAACTTAAGTTTGTTGCATTGAAATTACTGAGATTGAAACAATTTGAGTACTACCTTAATTAAAATCTTAGTGTGTCAAAGAAAGTTAAAGATACAAATTGCCATGGAAGAGTTCCAATTTAGCATAGACCAAGAAAATGATTGTTTCTCGAGTTATCAGAAAGTGAATACTATTGTTTAATAATTAGTCAGTTACCTGAATCACAGGGGAATATATGCTGTCAATCTCTGTTCTCACTTATCCGATTACAAATGGAACAAGGAAAGTAAAAACCGAGGACTGATATGAAATTGGGCATAATGAAGATATATAATATTTTAGGGTACGTATGGAAGAGAAGGCACATAATTGTGTTAGTGCAACAAAATACACAAAATTGAACTATGTCCCCAAAACTTGGTGTTCTCAAGGAATAATGCAGTCTGCCCATTGTTTAGAGATTCTTTCAATCTATCCTCAAATATTTCCACTGTTACCTTCAGGGTTTACAACAGTTCATGCTATTAACACACATAGTAAATAATACTAAAGTTATATTAGTTGTGGTGAAAATGCCCCCACAGCCTTCAAGAGGCAAGATGCTTGATTAAGCACTATTCAAAAATAATGTAGAAGGGAACAAATTGGTTAATTAAAGAAGTGACATGCCACACTTTTTTATAGCAACACTTCGGGATATTTTTTCCCCTTCTTGGGAAAACAAGATAGAAAAGGACCTTCCCAAACCTATAATTCTACTCTTTCAGGAAAATTAAAACGTAAAACATGTTTAAGTGCTAAACAAGCTTACCCTGGCTTCTAATTTCCCGAGGTGTCAATTCATAGACACACTAAAACATGGCCTTTGCTTTGATTTGACACACAAAAGAGTTGCCTTTTTACAATGGGCAGCACAACAAAGTCAGTTACCATACTGGACCTTGCAAGGGCAGGTGAGCAAGAATGAGTCCAGTTTTTCTGAAGTTCCCAGAAATGAAACTGATATTTTGAGCTAGATAATCACTTCTTAGTGTTTTAGGTTTTAGGTCTCAAGGATGAATGGTGGAGCCACAAACAGAAACAGATGGTAACTCCCAGGGGTTTTTTGTTCACTGCTATAGCCCCAGATTGTAGTCTAGAATGATGGATAAATACACTTGGGAAGTGAAACCTAGATTTGAATCCTCACGCTTCCCCGTCCTAGCTATGAGACTTTGGACCAATTCCCTAAAGCATCTCAAAGGCTTTCTGGATAATGAAAAAAGCATGTGTTCCATAAAGTCCTGTTTATCAGATGCTTATTACCTTCAGCCCATAGGGGTCAAATGAAATGAACTTAAAACCAGATGGTGGAAGGTAGGTACCACTATCATTTCAAAAGGAACCTACACTGTCAAAGGCATTTTGTCTTAAGGCTTTCTGAGAGGTCCTTGATTATTCTTGAAAGAACTTCTAGAATCCAACTTTAGGAGTCATCTGAAAGCTGCTGTTTATGTGGTATGGCCCCAACATGAGTATTTTCAAAGATAAACAATTGAGGCCAATTTTATATGTTTATATCTGAGGATGTGAAAATGAAACAAGAAGCTAAACAAGTACATGCTATTCAAAATCATTCTGTCCTAGTTTGTTCTGATGCGTGTGAACATAAACAGTCACAAAATATACAAAGGTTCTTAACTTTCTTCAGTCACAGATTCTTTGAGAATCCTATGAATGCCAGACATCCTCTTCCCAGAAAAATGAGCACACACACACACACACACACAACACACACGTACACATGCATACATGCCAACACACACAACACACACACGCACCCCCACAAATATTTTTCGGCAACAGAACACTCCCCGACTCTTCCCAAACTTCATATATGAATCAAGAACTACTGAACTAAATAAGTACTTGGATTTACATGGGGATAGATGTAAAATATTTACACATATCCACGTATTTAATGGCTATTTAAATAATTCTTAAATCTTATACAGTACATAACTTCCTCCTCCACTCTGATACATGAAATTGCCAGTGACCAAATTCTAGGGAAGGGGTAAACTCGTGTTCTGAGTATTGAAGTGACAGATGCTCGTACAGTGTTCTACAAACCACTATGACTTGAAGGAGTTTTGCAACCTCTATGTGTGTACAGCAGGGTTGAATTTAATGTGACAACTTGGCTCAGTGGGTATTGTAGACAATTTCTAGTGCAGCCTGTGTGTTGAAAGATAAGGTGATTAGCCAGGGAGTTCACTCATCTCTTAATCTAGCAGCATAAAACTGAGCTACGTTCTTTTCACAATCACTAGCTCCTTTTTCAGCCAGTGTCTGTCTGTTCCAGGGCACACAGTATTATACCATCAAAGGCAGAAACATCACACTTTTGTAGTGGTTACCCTGATCTTTGAGATTAGTGACTTTTACCAGGAGTATACTTTATAGTTCAGCAAATAGCTTCATAGGAATTATATAGGCGTTTAAAAAAATGACAATAGACAATAACAGCTCACACTTCAAATTGAGAAAAACATTTGACAGCAACACTTGCTACAGTATTTACTAGCCTATGAATTTTACTATTCTCACTGAGCTTTAGGAAAGAAATAGCAACCAGGAAAAAAGATGCTCTAAGACTTAAGGAAATTGTATTTCAGGGTTGAAACGAAGTTATGATATCTTTCAAGTGCCCAGGGTAATGATAAAAATAGAGATTCATATGCAAAGTTCTCCATTCAGTAAAAATCATGAATTTCAATAACTAAAGGCATAGGATAGCCAAGAGTTCCCCTTTTTGTCCTTCAGCAAGCTGACACTTCATCCCTCCTAGCAGTTTTCAGCTGGGCAATTATTTTAGCTTTAGATTGTCTTTATTTCTGAATTTAGGTGTGGAGGGCACCCACAAATGATCAAATTTTCTCTTCATTTGCAAAAGTATGGGCACTTTATTGCTGTAGTCCACATTTCAGTTTTGTTTTCTATGCCCTAAGTGAAAAAAAAGATGATTTCTCTTTCTCTTTCTCCTCTGATCTCTGGTGTCACATCCAGTCCCTGAAATATTGAATCTCTACACTTTTTAGAAGAGTTTTGTGGTGTCTTTATTTTGCAGGTTCTCAGCCCATCCTCCCTTAAGTCTGGTATCATGTTGCCTTCACCTGCCTCCTTCCTTCCTTCCCTTCTGTCTTTCCTTCCTTCCTTCCTTCCTCCCTTCCTTCCTTCCTTCCTCCCTCCCTCCCTTCTCTTCTCCTTCCTTCCTTCCTTCCTTCCTTCCTTCCTTCCTTCCTTCCTTCCTTCCTTCCTTCCTTCTTTCCCTCCCTCCCTCCCTCCCTCCCTCCCTCCCTCCCTCCCTCCCT
The DNA here is from genome assembly GCF_057876585.1 of Rhinolophus sinicus. Classification (NCBI taxonomy): domain Eukaryota; kingdom Metazoa; phylum Chordata; class Mammalia; order Chiroptera; family Rhinolophidae; genus Rhinolophus; species Rhinolophus sinicus. The sequence goes on along the minus strand of NC_142518.1, from coordinate 28,314,397 downwards.
CCCTCCCTCCCTTCTTTCCTTCCTTCGGGCAGCAATGTTAAGGCTCATGGTTGTGATACCATTGAATGTGGCTTGTGTGGAAACTGCCTCAAGTAGGCTCAGGAAATCTCCAGGACCTTCTGCAGGGCCACAGTAGGAGATGGAGCCTTCTAAACAAAGACGCTGAAGAGCGGGAACTCAGCCTGACTGGGCTGCAGCAGATCGATCAGAAAGCACACCGTCCCGGAGAAGCCTTCATACAAGCTGTATATACTCTCAAGGACCCGAGAACCGGCCTTGAATTCCTCGGTAAATAAAAATTCAGCAAACCTAAGAGAAGAAGAAGAAAATATGAAGAGATTTAACATGAGTGTTTCCACATTGTTGGCCTTGGGTTGCTTCTTTCTCCTCTCTGCTGAGTTAAAGTTTTAGCATCATTTTCTTTCCAGAATTGTATAATGTTTTAAGAGAGACTTTTTCTCTGCTCAAACAAACAAACAACAACAAAAAACAGAGGAGCCCTACAGAGGAGCTATTATGTAATTGTATATGTTTCACAACAAATCATGTTGACAGGCAAATTCAACTATTTTGAGCATTTGCAAAGCATAGCAGTTTGGTATTTACTGAGGATTTCAATCCTTCTGTCATCCAATTAAAAATAAAAAAAGACAGGTAAGTAGCCATACTTTTATTTATTTTGAACAGAAGCAAGCTGATGTATGACTGTTCCTTTAAAAAAGTAAATATGCTGTCTTTCTGCAGGCATATTATTGCTAAACTAGGTTTCATTTATATGTGACAGGGAACAGAGACTATGAAAATAAATGGGCAAGTTTTTAGACAATCTGCTTTGGGCAAACAAGGGAATACGATGAATGGGAAAAGGCAAGCCACATTTTATAATCATGACATCAAATAGCAAGATAGATTATTTTTCGGACATCTGCCTTAAAAATAAGTCACTGGCCTCTAAATTCTCTATGAAAGAGCTTTTTTCTTTTACTGATATTTGCCACAAATCCTATTCAAATTGTTTATCATGAGTAACATTTTTAGTAATGAACAGCATTTAAAGTTCTGTCAGCTATGTCATCTCTTTACTGACTAGCTCTCCTTCTTCCCATCAACAACAAAAATAATCACCAATTCAGAGGCTGGCGCTCAAGGGTTGGTAAGGCCTGACAGCTGATCCTGCCATGAATTTAGATGATTGCTACTACACAGGGGGTCTTATGAAGAGTAATTACTTATTTGATCTTTGTAGGGTTCTTAGAATTATTGCTGGCAGCTTAAAATAAATCAGCAGGAAACACTGCAATTTTGTTTGGTACGAATTTTCTATCAACTGTTTTCCTGAAGATGTAACAATTTCTAAATGGAATTCAGAATTTTAAACAGTAGAATAATGATGCATCTTAAGAGTTTATTCAAAATTTGTAATTATACAATGAAGCTTCATTGTATAGCTTCAAAGAGTCTTAACCTTTTTAGTGCTATGGATTATTTGGCAGTCTGGACTCCATCTCAGAAAAAAGTCATCAAATACATAAAATAAAATACACAGGACTCCCAAGAAAATTAATTATATTAAAACACAGTTAGCAAAATTTTGCAGCCGTTATGAAGGCAGTGTGGAGGTTCCTCAAAAAATTACGAATAGAATTACCATATGACCCAGCAATCCCTCTCCTGGGTATCTACCCAAAAAATCTGAAAACATTTATACATAAATGTTTTGTGTACTCCAATGTTCATTGCAGCTTTGTTTACGGTGGCCAAGACATGGAAACAACCAAAATGTCCTTCGATAGATGAATGGATAAAGAAGTTGTGGTATATATACACAATGGAATACTATTCAGTGGTAAGAAAAGATGATATAGGAACATTTGTGACAACATGGATGGATCTTGAGAGTATAATGCTAAGCGAAATAAGTCAGACAGAAAAAGCAGAGAACCATATGATTTCACTGATGTGTGGTATATAAACCAAAAACAACAAAAGAACAAGACAAACAAATGAGAAACAAAAACTCATAGACACAGACAATAGTTTAGTGGTTACCAAAGGGTAAGGGGGGTGGGGGATGGGAGATGAGGGTAAGGGGGATCAAATATATGGTGATGGAAGGAGAACTGACTCTGGGTGGTGAACACACAATGGGATTTATAGATGATGCAATACAGTACTGTACACCTGAAATCTATGTAATTTTACTAACAATTGTCACCCCGAAAATTAAAAACAAACACAGTTAGCAAAATTTTTAAAACCAAATTTGTGATATAATAACATATGTATTCTTTATTAACATATTAAATAACAAGATCTAGTAGTGGGTCTAATAATTGCAGACATTTCTAACTAATGATGGGAGTGAAATATATTTCACAATATCTGCAAAAATAGTAACATGATGATATGTGAATATCTTTGACATCTATTAGTGACATTTTTAATAGTGAACAGCATTTAAAGTGCTGTCACCTATGTCATCTCTTTACAGATACTGCTAATTGTCCTGTGGCTTATTACCTATATTCAGAATTGAAGGAAATGTTATATTTCAATTTGAGACGTAATATTTTTCTCAAGTAAATTCACAAACCCTAGATTAAGAACTGCTGGTGTAGTAAAAAGAGGAAGAACTTTAGAGTTGAATTATCCAACTCTGATAATCTCATGTTATATGACCTTTGGCAAATATCTTAATCGACTTTAAAATGGTGAAGTTGCAGAATTGCATAAAGTTACCTGTGAAGATTAGAGATATCATATGCTAGTCTCTGAGCATATAGCAAACATTCAATATATGGTAATTTTCATTTTTTTCACTTAAACATATTATAGTGGAATAGTTGTAAAACATAGACAACCATTGCATACTTTAAAAGAAACCCACAGTTAATTTTACTCTCTCTTCTTCCAACTTTTTCCCCCCCTAAGCTTTGATTGATTTATTACATTTTTGACATTGGGCTGCATAATATTTGGTCTACTACATTGTTTTACTTAAAAATAATATGATAAACATTTTTTGTGCTTTTCAAAAAATTTCTAAATGATATACAGCAATTTACAAGAGCACCAACAATGTGTGAGAGTAGCTGTTTCATTGTATTCTGGCCTGTATAGTGTGTCATCATATTAACCTGAAAATTATTTGTTTCCAAAATCTACCCAATGGTACAGAATTAAAATTAACAAACTCATTTTTCTAAAAAATTCTGTCAAAATAGAAGTCAGAATGGTAATTAAAGTGAAATACATCAGTCACAAAAAGACAAACACTGCATCATAACACTCATATGAGGTATCTACAATAACCAACCTTATAGAAGCAGAGAATAGAATGGTGTTTGGCAGGGACTGGGGGAGGAGAGGGAAATGGAGAGTTACTTACTGCTCAGTGGGTATAAAGTTTTAGTCATGCAAGGTAAGTGCTAGAGATCTGCTATACGACACTGTGCCTATAACTAACAATATGGCATTGTGAACTTTAAAATATGTTAAGAGGATCGATCTCATGTTAAGTGTTCTTAGCACAATAAAAAAAAATCACAAATACACATATCCTTTGGCCCAGAAATTCTACTTCTAGGGATTTATGTTTCAGATATACCATACATGTACAAAATGATGTACAAGGTTATTCATCATAGCATTCTTGGTAAGGGAAAATACTGGAAATAATCCAAATGTCCCTCTGGGACTGATTAAATGAATTATGGTTCATTCATACAAGGTAATACTATGCAAAAATAAAAATCACAAGTCCTGTATGCACTGATTTGGGTGATCGCTAAAATAACAAGTTGCTACCATTTGTGTAAAAAAAAAAAGAGGCAGATTATTTTGCCCTATTTGCTTGTATATATATACACAGACTATCTCTGAGAAGATAACTAAGAAACTGGTGACACTGATTATCTCCTGGGAAGTAAACTAAATTATTTACAGTGCATAGTTGATGTATTTCTTTTTACACTTTTTAAACTATGTGACTCTATTATCTATTCAGAAAATTCGTTAGAATAACATTTGGCAAAAAAATACATGTGAAGAACAGCTGACCTTTGGGCTCGGTAGATGTACTTAGAGTTTCCTGTGAGCCGGTATAGCAGCAGGAAGACATAGGCACTGCCAGCTACACCATGGCAAATCCCCGGCCCCTTCTTTAGCAGGCCCTTCTGCCATGTGAGTTCCCCACATCGGATACATGTGTCCAGGTACTGTGGTTTCTTGGAAACCAGATAAGCTTTGGCAAACAGATAGGCAATTCCTGTGAAAATATCAAAAGACATTAGAGGTGACTTTCAGGGCTTAATACTATAGAGTAGAACTTCTCAGATTGTAAAAGGGTCACAAATCACCAGTGTATTGGTAAAATATGCATTCTAATCTGGCAGGTCTGAAGTGGGCCCCAAGACACTGCATCTCTAACAAGTATACTGCCGGGGACCTCATTTTGAATAGCAAGGCTACAGAATTTTCTACAAAGAAGTCTTATTTTACCTGTGAGATTTAGTTTAAGTTCTTTGAATTGTATCATGGTGTTGGCTGCTGGAGAAAGAGCAACAAGTACATAGGTTGATAAAATCCATAATTTACAAATGGGTTAATATTTAATGCATACTCTGGTGAGCATTATGCATATCTGGCTGTTTGGAATGGCTAAATGTTTACAGTTTGCCCATTCCCCTTCAGAGGTTCAGAATTTGTCATGTTAAAGTACTTATAACTCTACACCTTTTCTTAAGAACAAAACTTGTAGTCCTGCCAAAAACAACAATGATCCCAAACCACTGAGCCAAGACTTCTATTCCAGCTGTGAAGTGAATTTTTTTCCCAATTTGATTGTTCCAAGGAAGGACACTTTCCTTCAAAACTTCTCAACAAAGGCAATCTCGATTACACAGGCAGGAACAGAAACAAGAGAAGTGACAACTATTAATAGAATCATTTCCCCCCAAGCTCCAGGTGCTCATACGCAGAGTGAAGATTAGTGACCTAAGATAACTCTCTCTCCTGCGTGGCCTATCTTCTCCTATATAAAGTGGGAAAGACTGAATTTTAGTTGGTATCTTGAGTAGCCCATCCATGAAGGTTTCCCTGCCTTTCCTTGTCTTTGACTAGGCTCTTTTACAACTCTGTAGAGATAGGAATTACCATGTAGAAAACTGATAGTAATGTAAAGAATTCCTGTCCCTAGAAGCTCACATTGTCTGGTAGCAGTCAGACTGATTCCTTCAACCCTTGTGGAAGCAGCCAGGTTTTCATCTATTAAGCAAATTCATGTCTGCATTCCTAATGGCCTGTAAATCCATCTGCTCTTTGGATTTTCCTTTGAACCAGTCGTAACACCTTTCTGGTTCCGTCATTAATTAATGAGCAAATAAAATTACTGACATATATTTATTTTATATTTGTATGAGTTAACTTTATTCTCTTTTAAAATTTATCATTTAACACTTCCTATGATTAGCACTTACATAACAGGCTCTCCTCAGCCAGTGCTTTCCAGTCAACCGCTGATAACGTCACGTATAGCATTGTCGTCCTTCAGTTTTAGGAACAAAGTATCTCCCACAAACTAAAGGATGATTTTAAAAGAACTGAACTGATGTAATTATACATCCATTCATTCACTGTATCCATTCATTTGAAAGTGTTCATTGATTATCCATCCACTGTATGCAGAGGCCTACGCAGGACTGGCTTTATGGGCATGTGACCTGTACAGCACCACAAGGGCCTCCAGAAGGGCCTGATGCTGGCTTTAATGCTCTGCTGTCGCCATCTTGAAATTCTTCCATTGTTTAAAAAGAGGTTGTATTTTCATTTTGTACTGGGCCCCCCCAAATTCTGTAGCCAGTCCCGGCCCTGGGTGATATAAAATAAGTGCTAAACATGATCCCTGCCCTTCAGGAAGGCAGTGTCTAGAAAGGGAGAGAAAAATAGTACATGTGACTGACATATAATAGGACGTGTAGTTCATGATGATAATGGAGCATGAAATGAATGGTGCTATCAATAATACTAGAGGGATCAGAATAGTGGAAGCTACCTGAGGGAGACAATCAGATGAAGCAGCGTTTCTTCAGGACTTTGTAGAATGCCTAGGGAACTCCAGGCCCAGGGTGAGGTAGAGAGAGCATCCTAGGCATCCAGATGGGCAAGGGCAGGACAAACAAGCCACACAGAGACCAGCAGGTCAGTGCTCTAATCAAGAGGACAGTGAGGTGGAAAGGAAGATCGGGTTCACATTATGGATGGTTTTTGTTGGGTTTCATGTTTTGTAGTTTGTTTGTTTTTTCAATCTAGTTGTGGAGGGAACAGCTCCACTGGCCCATGTATGACTTGAACCAGAGACCTTGGTGTTATGAGCACCGCGCTCCAATCACTGAGCCAACCGGCTGCTGACCGGCAGCTCAGCTCCAAGCTCAAGCCGTTGTCTTCAATCTAGTTGTGGAGGGCGCAGCTCACTGGCCCATGTGGGAATCGAACTGCAACCTTGCTGTTCAGAGCTCACACTCTAACCAACTGAGCCATCTGGCCACCCCCATTATGGATGGTTTTATAGGTCTAGTTAGGCAGTTTGGACTGTATTCTGTGGGCAATAGGGAACCAGTGGGAATGTTTTTGTTGTGGATTGGTTTTTATTTTTAATGACGTAATTAATTATTATAAACAAAATACCCCACAATGGTGTTAAGAGAGACCTAAAGAAGGGCAATGGGATAGCTATGAGCTGATCATGTTGGCAGAAAGATGGCAAAGGGGCTAATGAAAGAGACAGCTTACAGGATTTGGTGGCTGTTTAGATATTCCTTGAGCCCCGACTATACGCCAGGCACAGTAGTAGGTGCTAAGCCTTCATAGTGTTTACAGCCTAACTGGGGGAATTGATTAGGCTAAGTGAGAGGAAGCAGAGGTGCTGTGGAAGCACACAGGAAGGCTCCTAACCCACACCCGGAGGGAGGAAAGGCCCATGCTGGGGAGTGACACCATCTCACCTGAGTACCAAAGGATGAGGAGTTATTAGCCAGGCGAACCACAAGCCCTTGGTGCTCTGCCAGATCCCCTTTACCTCCCCAGCAGCAGGTGCCCCATCTCCCAGTAGCTATGGCCACTAACAAAGCTCATATCTGCCCTCTTCTTGGGAGATTTGCCCTCCGCCAAATGGGAGACTGGGCCATGCACCCACCCCCAAGCAGATTTCGGCCAATGACTGACTGACACGGGTACAAAAGAGCAGCCACTGCCTTACGACAAATGAACGCTGAAGTGTAACCTGTGCCTCTTAGTTTCCTCTTGGAATCCAGGTGAGGCTGGAATCCAGGTGAGGCCAGTATCCAGGTGAGACACAGAAAGCCCTTTGTGACCCAGCTCCTACTCTGTTCTCCTGCCACTTCTCCTCCATTCCCTACTTGCAGTTCTTCACTTAAGTAAAGCCAAAGCACCTGAAGTTCCCCTTCCTTTGCTATGTGGTTCCATGCCTCTGACTGACTTTTCTTGGAACTTTCTACCTTTCCTGGCCTGGCCAACTTACCTCAGGCATCAGCTCCTCCCGGAAGCATTTTCTGAGGGAGAGGCACCAGGAATCCCTCTGAGTTCCCATCACTCCCTATACAAACCTTAGCACTTATACAGTATCATATTAAAATGACCTGTGTACATGTCTGCCTCCCCTACTATAGTGCAAACTAACCAAGGGGGGACCTCTATCTTGTTCATTTTTGCTCCCCTAGTCTGTGGCATAGTGTTTGACACATGGCCAGGGCTCCACACTTGTCTGCTGACCTTATAATGTCTCATTTCTCACATCAGCACAGGCCAACACTGAGGTAGAGATGAGAGATGTGGAAGGAAGAAGGGCTGAGATGGTCCAATTGTGATACTAGGCTATTAGCCCCAGGCAGTTAATGGGTATCGATCCTATGGTTCCAGCCAGAGAGAAAGGGCCTCTTCCTGCAGGCTGGATCACAGAATGGTACACAGAAGGGACCTTGAACAACTTCTTAAGCTATTGTCTCCTGACTGGACTTAATGAAATCCACAATAAGACAGCTTAATCTATAAGAAATAATGTTGAATTTCTTTGCTTTTAATGGGAATGTGTCATTTCATCCTGGGAACACTGATTATGGTGCATTGATAAGAAACTTGAGTCAGCCACAAATCTATATGTCTTTGCCAAATACAATTGGAGAAAGGAATTATTACTTAAGAAATATGGTTTGAGAAACTAAATCTTTGAAAACATGCAGTCTAGCAGAGGTTTGTGACAGCCGGACTTGGCACACACAGTTTCAACTTAGGAGAATCACCAGGCAGGTCCATTCCGGGATCTGTTATTTCACATAGGCATACATTGCACAGTGTGCACTACAAAGCTTAGCAACCAATGATACCTGCACTGCATAAGCCCTTGTTGCTCTCTATTCAAAGTCACCTCCCCAGGAACCTTTGTGAAATGACTTAAAAAAAGAAAGCCACACCTGTGTTTCACACAGAGGAAAGGAAACGCACTATCAGTGTTACCACAGTGATAATGTAACATAATGCAACCTAGAGTTTATTTTAGCCACAGTATTTGTTTTAATGATTTTGTAAATGATTCTCATCCTGTATTGCAGAATCATTAAGGCTACGAAGAGGTCATATGAATCTGCCTGCTATACTTCTTGCATTTAGTGATAACAACTACACACCATACTGGGTATTTATAAATGTGGTGTCTACAAATCTTTTGGGACATGTCCCTCAGCGACAGCAAGGATCCACAGGATAAAAGGGGTCTGTGGTGAAACAAGATTGAGTTTCCCTACTTCATCTCAATGTGCTCATTTCACAGATGAAAAAACAAAGGCACAAAAGACACAGTGTGGTTTTCTCAAGGTCACTTAGCTGGTTAGTGTTGGAGTCACAATTAGAACCCAGAGTTATTAACTCAGAGTCAAGAACTATTTCTATACTTCAAAAATGATGACTTAGGCTGTCACCTGTAGAGGTGAGTTGAGAAAGCCAACAGGAAACAATCATAGGGGGAAATAACATATCATTGATGAAGTTCGATACTGTGGATTATTTCTGGAAGGTTTTAAATCACAGAATCAGTCTGCTGACCCAAACCATCTGCACTGTTCATAAATAAACTCTCAAATATTTTCCTCAAACAAATGAAAATTATTTTTCTAGGTCTTCTCCTGTTTTAAATTTTTGGAGAGTTTACTGTTGCCAACTTCAGAGAAATCTTGGTGGTCTTTGACCTGCACTTATCAGATTTATAATCACTCTTGATGCTGTTTTCAGCACATCCCGTAAGAGGAAAACCAATATCCTTGAGATGGGAGTGCGGATTGGCAGAAATAAAGGGCCCCAAATGGTTCTTTATTCATTTGCAAATTGATTTTTGGTAGTCCAGTGAATACGTGGGTTGAACGACTTTACTTTGCAACCTGTGTTTAATCTTACCAAGATATTAAACATGAATGATACACAAGGATAATAAAGTCCCCAAGCTGATGAATCCTGTGCTGTACTGTTATGGTACCTGATTTACAAACAGATGGAAGGTACAGAAATGATGGAATAAGTGCCCTTCGAGATATCTACATCAATGAACTGACCCACTCGTGTTAGATTATCTTTCTTTCCTTTTACAACTAATACAACTGAGTCCTTTTAAAATATTCTGTATTTAACTTGGGACATCTCTAAAATTCAAGGATCCTGAGGTGCGTGGAGGATATCCAGACACCATCCCTGAAAATGATTAAAGAGAATGGGAAAAAGAATTGCTGAGTGTAACATGAAGAGCTATCATTTCCAGAATGGTAAATAACTGCTGTTTGTCTCCAAAAAGCTCAAAGAAAGAAGAAGTGAGCTCAAGTTGGAACTGGCAGAATTCACCTGGACATTACGCACGATGCGCTGGCACTGGCACCAGCGCACACAGGAGCCTGGGAAGTCCCTTCCTTCCGTAAGTGTGGCAGGCAGAGAAAAGGTGACCAGGGGACTAAGACGTATGTTATTCATCAACTCAAACTGGACTAAGGGAAAAAAGTGAAATTACAGTTGGATTAAAGGACATTAATTAGGTAAGGAGAGGGAAGGAAGTAATAAAAATCAGGTAACAAACTAAAGAGAAATCAAGTGTATTTTATAGCTGTGCTCACGGGATTGAGGCATATCCTGGAAAATTAAATCCAAATCCAGTCTTACAAAATAAAGAGGCCACCAACTGAATGGGAGAAGATTTTTGCAAACAGTGACTCCGATAAGGGGCTAGTATCCAGAATATACAAGGAACTCATGCACCTCAACAACAAAAAAACAAACAACCCAATTGAAAAATGGGCAGAGGACCTGAAGAGACATTTCTCCAAAGAGGACATACAAATGGCAAATAGACATCTGAAAAAATGTTCAACATCACTAATCATCAGAGAAATGCATATAAAAGCCACAATGAGATATCACCTCACCCCAGTCAGAATGGCTATCATCAACAAATCACATAGTAACAAGTGTTTGAGAGGCTGTGGAGAAAAAGGAACCCTCATGCACTGTTGGTGGGAATGCAGACTGGTGCAGCCGTTATGGAAGGCAGTGTGGAGGTTCCTCAAAAAATTAAAAATGGAATTACCGTATGACCCAGCAATCCCTCTCCTGGGTACCTACCCAAAAAATCTGAAAACATTTATCCATAAAGACAACGTGTGCTCCAATGTTCATTGCAGCTTTGTTTACGGTGGCCAAGACATGGAAACAACCAAAATGTCCTTCGATAGATGAATGGATAAAGAAGTTGTGATATACACAATGGAATACTATTCGGCAGTAAGAAAAGATGAAATAGGACCATTTGTGACAATATGGATGGATCTTGAGACTATAATGCTAAGCGAAATAAGTCAGACAGAAAAAGCAGAGAACCATATGATTTCACTGATATGTGGTAATATAAACCAAAAACAACAAAAGAACAAGACAAACAAATGAGAAAGAAAAACTCATGGACACAGACAATAGTTTAGTGGTTACCAGAGGGTAAGAGGTGTGGGGGGTGGGAGATGAGGGTAAAGGGGATCAAACATATGGTGATGGAAGGAGAACTGACTCTGGGTGGTGAACACACAATGGGATTTATAGATGATGTAATACAGAATTCTACATCTGAAATCTATGTAACTTTACTAACAATTGTCACCCCAATAAACTTAAATTAAAACAAAAAAAATCCAGTCCTAATCCAAAAATGTGCTATTTGGTATTTTAAATCTCTCCCTGGCCATTCAACCAAAAGTAATGGATTTATTAGAATTAAACTTCTTTCAAATTGCCCCTTCTCCAAAGGCCTAATTAGCAGTGTAATGGGATTTAAAGAAAAAGGCAAAGATGGGGTCTGATAAGTTTCCAGGCTCAGTTCCAGAGAGTTCACTGCAGACAGCTTTTTATTTCTCTAGACTTTTTTATTAGGTGATGATTGAAAGCCTCATTTGAAAAAAAATTCTAGAATGGTGCCATCTCAAACTCTAATGTGCATACTAATCACTCAGGGATCTTGTTAAAACTGATTCTCCTTCATTGGGTCTCGGGTGGGGCCTGAGATTTTGGATTTCTAACCATCTCCCAGGCTGCCCATGCCAGTAGTCCAGGGACATTTTGAAATGCCCGGCTTCAGATTTGCAGTGTCCAGTGTAGCTACTGAGCAGTTGCAATGTGGCTAACTCTGAATTGAGATGTAATTTAAGTACAAAATATACAGTGGATTTCAAAGATTTAATATGTCAAAAAGTGAAATACTTCGATTTTTAAATTGGTTACATGTTGAAATAATATTTTGGGTATATTGGGTTATGTAATATATAGTATTAAAATTAATTTCACCTGTTTCTTTTTACATTTTTAATGGCTACTGAAATTTAATTTGATATGTGGCTCATTATATTTTATTGGACGGTGCTAGTTTAATTGATATACAAATAGATGTAGATCATATATTTTTAAAACCACAGGATCATTTCTGGAGATCCTTTATAGATCAAGAAAGATATTTTGGCTTTGAAAAGTTTCACCTTGACCTTTTTATCTCATGTAGTAATGATGTAAGAGGAGAACTACCCTCACTTCTCAAAAAAGGTATCTCTGGCTAAGCCCGATGAAAGGCAGTGTTTTCAGATAATAGTGCGTGTGAGACCTGGGGCGCCGTGGCACCAGTGTACCAGCTCGTTCTCTCTCTCGATGGCCTCGCCGAGCTCAGGTGGCCAGTTGCAGTTCTGCTCTTGCTCCATAAGGAAGTCCACACTCTGCCATACCAGTTCCTGATCTGAGGGCTTGAGGTGCTCATGGTAAGAAAGAAGCATCTGGAGAATGGACGACAGGCCATGAGCTGCTCCTATATTGGCAAACAAAGCATAATTAATTTACATAATTGAGAGGGGAGCCGGTTTAATTTAGTGAAAAGACAGTCACAGTATAAATAAAAAGAAAGGCAATAATACTTGAAAGCACACATAGTGACGTAATCATTGAGTTGCCTAAGAACGAGGCTTCTGGGGAACATAGGTTAGAGCAGGAGTTGACAAACTGCAGCCTGTAGGCCACATCTGGCTCACAACTTCTTTTTGTAAATAATGTGTTTTATTGAAACACAGCCACACTCATTCGTGTATTGTCTATGGCTGCTTTTGTACTACAACAGCAGAGTTGTATTTGTGAGAGATCATATGGCCCACAAAGCCAAAAGTATGTATTATCTATATCTTTATAAAAAAAAAGTTGAGTAACCAACCCGTTTTAGAGAAAAGACTTTTTTAAAACTTTGTAATGAACATATCTATAGCTTTTATGAAAGTGCTTCTAAAGTGCTTGAAAATAATTTGTTCTTGGTATCCTAAACATTCATTCATTCATTCGACATAAGAATTAAGTACCTACTATGTGCCAGATACTATTCTAGGTGATGAAAATAGATCAGTGAACAAAACAGACTAAATCCCTTCTTTATTGATTGAAGCAGAGAGTTGCGGAATAAACACCCCAGCTTTCTTACCCCTTGGGTGGGACAATTCTGAGGCATGTTCTATACAGTCTCCAAGAGTCCCCTGTGGAACTGAGCCTCAGTTATCCACAATTGCTCATTACCACATGCTCTATTAATTTCTTTGTCTACCCTGTCCGATTTCCTTACTCTTCTATCAACACTTTGTGAGATCACCTCCCAAATAAACCATTTACACCCAAATCCTTGTCTCAAGGTCTGATTCTAGGGAAATTTAGAGCAGGAACTTAAAGCTTCCTTGAGAAAACTCTCAGAGAACTGCTAGTCTATAAGCTCATTGTTCATCAGCCATCCATTCATTCACTTGGGCACTTGGACTCATTATGTGCAGGGTCTTGGTAAAGGTCCAGGGATCACAAAGATAAATGAGAGAAAGTCTTTATCCTGAAGGTGCACAGAACCTGCTAAGGCAGTTGGACAGGTAAGCCACTAATTACAGTGCGATGTGATAAGGGCTCCAATAGGCAGGGTGATATGACACGACCCAATTGTGCTTCAGGGCAAAACCTGAACCGTGTAAATGTTTCTCCTGAGAGGGTTCAGTAAACCTATTTTCCAAAAACACACAGTTTCTCAATAGAGCTAATGATGTTTGAAGTCTGGGTGTAAGAATTGCAGATAGATGAAGGGGTTGGGGAAAGCCAAGCATTCTAGGCAAAAGGAACAGGCACAAGAGTTACACAGATATGAGAACACTTTGCTTGCAGAACACTATGCTGGACAGAACCAGCAAGGGGAGAGATAAAGCTTGAGTTTGGAGAAGGAGGCAGCGATCTACAAAGAGCCTTGCAAGTCATGCTCGGGGTAAGGGTTCAAAAGAGAAGCAACTAATTTTCACTTTACAAGCCTCATAGCTCAAAAGTCGCGATTGTTAGTCAGTAATCTATTATTCATCCACTAATATTAAAAACTTGAAAATGTTAGAGGAACTGAATCCTGTTTCCCTGTATAGAGGCAGTATTTGCAATAAGCCTGTGAACTGCTCACAAACTCAGCAAAATTAGGCCAATGAACTCACAATCTAGAATAAAATCTTTATTTTCGTCTTCAGTGAAATTATTGTTAAAATGGCTATACTTGTCAGGCAGACTGTGAAAACAAATATTAAACTGTGACTTGTAATATCTATCAACAGTTGCTTTTCAATGGCATTTCAAAGTATTTCTAGTTAAATGAATAGTGATGACCTATGCAAAAACAAAATCTTCCCATCTTTAGTCAATGCTGATATTAGAGACTCCTTCACCAATGCCTTCACTCACCCAAGTATTCGGTTCCATAGTAAGAATACATCAGGGGAAATGGTTTCCTCTTTTTCATGGCATATTGCTTCCCAGAATCCAGAATCGCCTGGCAAATTGATTTGATCTGTGCTGGGGTCAGCACCTGAGGAAGGAAGTCAAGAGACAGAAGTCAAATCAGGATCTTTTTTCCTCAGAAAATGGGTTTTCTTGCTTAAAACGTCCATCAGCATATACCCAAAGTCCTTTTCTTAGGTGTAAGTAAGCTCAACCAACCATACCTAGCTTTTAACCTCTGATTCTCTCCTTGTTGTCATTTATCAGCCCCTTTCAGAAAATTTGCTGCTTTGACGGGAAATACACACCTTTACTACTATAGGCTTTTATAATATGCAAAGACCGTCTTACAGTTGTTATATCATTAATCTTTGTCACAGGAACAAGAGATTGCTCAGAAAAGAAGACGGGTTCGAACCCATGATGTTTAACAAAGGTGTTATTCCTGGTGTATGGTGCAGATCTGCCCCAGACAATGGGCCTTCAGTTTGTGTCACTAAACGGTGCTTAGAGAGCCACAATTCTATGACAAGCTACTGCTACATGACAGATTCACTTTTCCTGAATGAAACCAAAGTCCAAAATGTACCAAGGCAAAATTACTTCTAATTTCAAAATGACTCTGAATAGACAAAGGCTAAACTACAATCATTTGCAGTTGTCAATACTTTATTCAGTCCACCAACAGTCATTTTCAGGATAATAGAGATAAAAATGTTCTCAAGCCTACAAAGCATCATTGAGTTTATTACAATTCTGCTCAGGTTTCAGAATCTTTCTTCCTCCCACTCTACCTCTGGGCAGATTAGATGCTCCCTTTGGCACACTCTTGTATGAGGTGAGACAATTAAGTTTGTGAACTCATCCTAGAAAATGTGCTACATACCTCATTGCTTAATATCTCTACGGTCACCTGTGAAGTACTCCCCTTGGGAAGCTGTGCACCAAATGCCAGCGCCTAGTCCACCCTTCAAAGCAATTGTGGAACTCTTTTTCTGGAATGGCCATCAGACCTGTCATTGTATTACCCTTGATATCCTGAATGTCATCCAAATGTCTTCCTTTCAATATTTCCTTTATCTTCGGGTAAAGAAAGAAGTCATTAGGGGCCAGATCAGGTGAGTAGGGAGGGTGTTCCAATACAGTTATTTGTTTACTGGCTAAAAACTCCCTCACAGACAGTGCTGTGTGAGCTGGTGCATTGTCGTGATGCAAGAGCCATGAATTGTTGGCAAAAAGTTCAGGGCATCTAACTTTTTCACGCAGCCTTTTTCAGCACTTCCAAATAGTAAATTTGGTTAACTGTCCAGTTGGTATAAATTCATAATGAATAATCCCTCTGATATCAAAAAAGGTTAGCAACATCATTGCAACAAGTTCGCGAACTTAATTGGAGACCTCGGATCACCATGACTCCTTGGTGTAGCACTTATCAAACCAGTGTGTTACGTCTCTCTCTACTAGACGATCAGTTATTTGAGGGCAAAGACTATGGCATCTCATCATTTTGGTATCCTTGGTTCCTAACACAGAACCTGAGAGGTCTTTTGGTAACAGATAAGTGAGTAAATAAGTGCCAGGTTTACCAGCATGAAAAACAGAGCCCTCCCTCCCGTCTTTCCTTCATTCCTTCTCTAACCTCACTCCCTCCATCTTTCTTTCCCTTCCTTCCACAATTGTCTCTTAAGCCCCTACTATCTGCCAGGGAAGCCTGTTCTAGATGCTGGAGATACAAGTGAGGAAGATAGACAAGACCTCTGTTCCCATGAAGTCAATTTTCCAGAAAGGCTGACCTGTACATGAAAAGTACTCATCAGAGTAAAAATCCTCTCTCTCTCTCTCTCTCTCTCTCTCTCTCTCTCTCTCTCTCTCTCTCTCTCTCTCTCACACACACACACACACACACACACACACACACACACACGCCACCTATAGTTCAGCCTTAGCCTGACTGAATGAATCTGGGATCAAGGGAAAAAGTTCATTGGATTTTGGCCTCTCTCCTAACATATGAAATTTTCCTACCTGATACCTGCCATTAGATTCACCAATTCCTTTTGAAATAAAGTACTAATGACTTCTTAACTCATAACTTGCTCCTTTGATTTACCCAACATTAGAAGGGTAAAATATAATCCAGGTTTTGGCCTCCTCAAATCTGGCATCTAATTTGGAAAAATAATTACATAAAGAGGAAGCTGTTCATTAATTAATTCTGCCAATTAACATTTAGTGAGCCTTGTACTAGGTACCATAGGGGGGATTCTAGAAAGCATGGGACACATTTTTTTTTCCTACAGGGAACTTTCTATCCAACACTGGAGATGAGACATAGACAAAAGTCTACAATAGAGCAATTAAAGTTCATGAGCCTCAGGGAAACAGTAAGGCAGAGTATGGCACGCAGACAATGAAGCACTGCTCAGCTTCACTAAGACTTTACTATGTCCTCGGTTTCCATCTGGTTGTTCAGAAACAACTGACTTCAATTTTCCTTTTATTAGCTACCCATTTTGTCTCTCGGGTTTACTCCTTGTTTCTGCCTAAAATTCGGAAACACCCTACCTTCCCATGCATTCCCACAATCATCTCAGGACTCAGCTTTGGGTCTTTCCTTAGCTGAACAGCAAATTTCTCCTAAATGATTTCTGCTCTGCATCTATTCAAATTACTACCAAA
Source organism: Rhinolophus sinicus (assembly GCF_057876585.1). Lineage (NCBI taxonomy): Eukaryota > Metazoa > Chordata > Mammalia > Chiroptera > Rhinolophidae > Rhinolophus > Rhinolophus sinicus. Next base: position 28,297,366 of record NC_142518.1, on the reverse strand, counting down.
ACTTTCATTTGCTGTTAAAAACGTCTTACTCTGTGTGTCTTCATCAGTACCGACTGTGCTTACATTTAGTCTTACTCTACTTAATATGCGGCATCATCAGCCTCGTATTAATCCCCCTGTCCTGGTTCACTCTCGGAAAGCTGCTAAGACCCTTGAAGGGCATGAACGTAATAGGACTCTAACCTGGTCCCACTCCCTATTTTCCCAGTAATATATCTGGCTCTTTGAACTTGGGTCCTGTCTGCCGATACTGGTACTGAATCCATGTGAAAGAGGCAGTTTTCATGACAGGAAAAGGTCACTACATTTTCGGGGTATATACTCATTTGAATTACTCAAAATCTCCCTATTTGACTCCTGTGCCAATAATTGAAAATCAGCTTATTCTTTCCTCAGTTGAACATTTATTCATATACCCCGACCCGTGTGTGTGTGTGTGTGTGTGTGCACACGCACATGTGTGTGTACTCTCCTGCTTAGTTTTAACCCAGATTTTTAAAAAATCAACTTAGGTTATATGTGGTGCATTCTCCCATTCTTTCCATACCTAATCCACAGCTCAGACTAGAGAATGACTTTATAAAATATTTCAAAACCTCCCCAGTCACGCACCATGTCTGGGTGGTTTCCTCTTATCTCTCAGAAACACTGTGAAAAACAAAGAGAAACTGTGCTTGTTTGGCTGGATAAAGACCGGTCATGCATGCAGTTCTTTATCTTTGGGAACAGACAAAACCTACCCTTGGGTTTACTGATCAGTAAATAAAAAGTGAAAACAGTGCTCATGAAAAGTATGTGAAGGGGAACACTGAGGAAAAGGGCGCTCTTTTTCCCCTCTACACAAACAGTACAGAACGAAGAAAGGAGAGGAGTTGTAAGGGGAGGGGCCTGTTCTTGTTCTCTCATTTGCCTGCTTTCTCAGCATTCCCCGCTCCCAGCACATAGGAACACGCGCATGAACACGTATACTACCTCCAAGAAGATGACCTCCAAGCTTCTGAAACACTCTGAGGCCCTGGGAATGAGGAAATGGTATTGCCAGTGGGAAAAAAGTAACTGTGATGGCAGGGAGGGGCACCCAGCCCATTAAGCCTTTATCAAAACAACCCCAAATTCCCTCTCCTGTATTTGGAGCATATAAGACATATGCACATGTTGGTATCTTGGTGGATTTAGTTCTCTTTTTTTTTAAATTAAAGTTTATTGGGGTGACAATTGTTACATCATCTATAAATCTCATTGTGTGTTCACCACCCAGAGTCAGTTCTCCTTCCATCACCATATATTTGATCCCCCTTACCCTCATCTCCCACCCCCCACACCTCTTACCCTCTGGTAACCACTAAACTATTGTCTATGTCTATGAGTTTTTGTTTCTCATTTGTTTGTCTTGTTCTTTTGTTGTTTTTGGTTTATATACCACATATCAGTGAAATCACATGGTTCTCGACCTTTTCTGTCTGACTTATTTCGCTTAGCATTATACTCTCAAGATCCATCCATGTTGTCACAAATGTTCCTATATCATCTTACCGCTGAATAGTATTCTATTCTGTATATATATCACAACTTCTTTATCCATTCATCTATCAAAGGACATTTTGGTTGTTTCCATGTCTTGGCCACTGTAAACAAAGCTGCAATGAACATTGGAGCACACGTGTCTTTATGGATAAATGTTTTCAGATTTTTTGGGTAGATACCCAGGAGAGGGATTGCTGGGTCATATGGTAATTCTATTTGTAATTTTTTGAGGAACCTCCACACTGCCTTCCATAGCAGCTGCACCAGTCTGCATTCCCACCCACAGAACACTGTATGAGGGTTCCTTTTTCTCCACAGCCTCTCCAACACTTGTTACTATGTGTCTTGTTGATGATAGCCATTCTAATTGGGGAGAGGTGATATCTCATTGCGGCTTTTATATGCATTTATCTGATGATTAGTGATGTTGAGCATTTCTTCATATGTCTATTTGCCATTTGTATGTCCTCTTTGGAGAAATGTCTCTTCAGGTCCTCTGCCCATTTTTCAATTGGGTTGTTTGCTTTTTTGTTGTTGAGTTGCATGAGTTCCTTGTATATTTTGGATATTAGCCCCTTATTGGAGGCACTGTTTGCAAAAATCTTCTTCCATTCAGTTGGTTGCCTCTTTATTTTGTCGATGGTTTCTTTTGCTGTGCAGAAGCTTTTAAGTTTCATACAGTCCCATTCGTTTATTTTAGCTTTTACTTCCATTGCCTTTGGAGTCAAATTCATAAAATGCTCTTTGAACCCAAGGTCCATAAGTTTAGTACCTATGTTTTCTTCTATGCAGTTTATTGTGTCAGGTCTTATGCTTAAGTCTTTGATCCATTTTGAATTAATTTTGGTACACGGTTGAGGATTCTTTCTTTGTTGTTGATTTTTGACAGTTTCAATACAATGTGCCTTGGAGAAGGCCTGTTGGGGTTGAGGTAATTTGGTGTTCTATTTGCTTCTTGGATTCGAGGATCCAGTTCTTTCCACAAGTTTGGGAAGTCCTCATCGACTATTTGTTTGAATATACTCTCTGTTCCCTTCTCTCTTTCTTCTCCTTCTGGTATGCCCATTATTCTTATATTGCTCTTTCTGATGGAGTCAGAAAGTTCCTGTAGAGTTCTTTCATTTCTTTTAAGTCTCTAGTCTCTTTCTTCTTCCATCCGTGTCATTTCCAGGTTTCTATCTTCGATGTCACTGATTCTTTCCTCCACCTGGTAAACTCTACTACCTAATTTTGGTACATGGTTGAGGATTCTTTCTAAGCTGGCTATTTCAGTCTTAATTTCTTCTATTGAGTTCCTAATCTCCAGAAATTCTATTTGGTTCTTTTTTAAAATTTCAATCTCTTTGGTAAAATGTTCATGTTGTTTTTTATTGTGTTTCTGAGTTCATTAAACTGCCTTTCTGTGTTTTCTTGCATCTCTTTGAGTTTTTGCAGAACTGCAATCTTGAATTCTCTGTCACTTAAGTCACATATTTCCATATCTTTAAGATCATTTTCTGGAGACTTTTCACTTTCTTTCTGAGCTGTCTTGTTGCCTTGGTTATTCATGGCAATTACTGATTTATTATTTGTCTTCCTAGACATCTACAGGAGTGGGTTCTGCAACAGGCTGATAGGAAGAGATCTTCCTTTTGTTTTCCAGCACGTGTTTGTAGAATGTTTTATTTTCTCTCCGACTGCAGCCTTTTTTTCTCTCTCACACTGTAGTGTTATGTTTTCTCTGCACTATTCTAGCTTCTCACACAATGGGGCGATTCCCTGGAAGGCGGGCTTCTCCTGTGTTTACAGTTCGCCTGGGTCATAGGGCACCAAGTAGTGTGGGTATGCATAGAGCTTTTGAAGTTCCAAAGCTCTTCCTGCACCAGATTCAGAGGCCCTGTGTTTCAGCAATTCTGTTTACTCCTGTCTGCTGTGCAGGGAGTCCTTTGTGGAGTTACAGTTTTTCAGTTTGTTGTAAATTCCAGGGGAGATTTCCAGAGGCTCACCTCACACCGCCACTTTGATCAATTTAGGTCTTTAAAAATGTTTTTACACTGAATTAAAATAATTTAAGATATCTTAAAAATATCTTTTTTAAAAATACAAGTCTGGTGGTTTGGTTTAAAGAGTTTCATTAGTTTAATCGATTCCCTTCACTGATCCTCAAACAGAGGAGTTTGCTGTGAAATTTTCCTGTTGGGCTGGGCTCTGAATAGGAAGAGATGAGACAGCAATGAACCTCATGCTATGCTTCTTGGCCCTAACTGAAGGTTGTGCTGTGACTGAAACACTGCCATGCTGAGGAAAGATGACCTTTGTTGTTAAGGAAATGAATGAAATGCACCAACCACAGACCCTTTACCAGGGCAAGTGTCCTTTCCACAGGCAGTCTGAAGTGGCAGTCTTTGCTACTATATATCAACCACTGCCAACATCACCAAGCAATAGTCTAAAATGCCCTGAATATATGACTGCCCATCTACATGGAATGTAAAAACTCACTCCAACAGCATGCGAAACACATACTTAACAGAGTAAGAATCTGATATTAACTAAGGTGTTTTCCTCCAGCAATGTATTTCACCCCAATCTTTTGTCCCATCATTCTGGTGGTAGCAAAGGCTTCTGCTCAGAGAAAGAAACAAGCCATTTGACTACCAATGAACATCAAAATGACCTTTATTACCCATGGACAATAGCTTTGAGGAAAATACCATAAATAACAGACTTGAAGAGTACGTAGAATCAGGAGGGAGCTGAAAGCTGTTCAAGGTGGGAAGAGATGACATGGAAAAGAAACCAGGAAGTTGAAAGTCTGGGTGGAGTTCCTGCTACATCCTGTCGTGCCAAGCCTTAGAAGAGATCCTATAACTGCCAGATAGGTTTGAGGGCCGATAGGTAGTTAGGATGTATGCCCACCCTCTGCCTGGAATTTGGGGAGATGGTAGCCTCAAAGATGTGTCTCCTGCCTCAGGGTATGGGGCCAGTAAAAGAGATACCACCAGATGGCACAATCCATGAGACAGCCAGAGACAATCCTGAGTTTCCTGTGGGCACCATGGTAGACCAGAAAAACATCTTATCCCCAAAAGTAAATTTATTTTTCAAAATTCCCAGTCAAAATAATTTCAAATTAAATAGTTGGGGACTTATTTTGCTTAGCATAATAATTTCAAGATCCACTCATGTTGTCGCAAATGATATTATTTCATCTTTTCTTATGGCAGAGTAGTATTCCATTGTGTATATATACTACAACTTCTTTATCCTTTTATCTACTGAAGGACACTTTGGTTGTTTCCATGTCTTGGCCACTATAAATAAAGCTGCAATGAACATCGGAGCACATATATCTTTATGGATAAATGTTTTCAGATTTTTGGGGTAGATACCCAGGAGAGGGATTGCTGGGTCATATGGCAATTCTATTTGTAATTTTTTGAGGAACCTCCACACTGCCTTCCATAATGGCTGCACCAGTCTGCATTCCCACCAACAGGGTATGAGGGTTCCTTTTTCTCCACAGCCTCTCCAACACTTGTTACTATTTGTCTTGTTGATGATAGCCATTCTGACTGGGGTGAGGTGATATTGTGGTTTTTATTTACATTTCTCTTTTATGAGAGATCATATCAAGTCAAAAATGTAAACACAAAATCTCTGAGACCAAGAAGGGCAGGTTCTCATGGTAACCCAAGCCTGGGTTCAATATTTGAAATTAATGTACTGGAAGTTTCAGTGAGGGTCAGAGTGAAGAACCCAAGGCTCAATTTCAGTCTAGCAAACTCTGCAGAGATGAAACACGTGGACACCAGTGACATCGATATGCTCGGCTTGGTTTCAGGGAGATAGACTTCTCCATTTGTTAAGGACTTGATTTTTATTCTTCCCTTAAATGAAACTTTTTTTCTTTTAAAAAAAAAGTTAGGGAAACTTTTTGTACAAAGTCAATATTCACAATTGATTAGATTTTTACTTTTGATGTGTCTTTGGGGTTGTGGTTCGCCTGGAACCCACTAGGTTACAGGGAAGAGTCAGGCCTTTAGAAAATCTCCAAGCGGTTCGAGAGTTACTTCAGGTGTGGAGATGACAAAAAGTCAGGGGATTTGCTTTGAGGCAGAAGCTTAAAGAGACAAGGTAGGGCTAAGGGAAAGCTTTCAAGCAGGAAACAGATCTTGATGAATCTAACAATTCATATTATATGCAGAGCCTGTGCTGGGCACTTTTGAGGGAAGATATAATCTTAATAATTAGACTAAGCTAACATCTGAACCATTTAAACAATGAAACATTCAACATTTGTTTAAATTCTAAAAGTCAAGATAAACAGGTATAAGATGGAGGGAGTAAATATTGAGGGCTTCACAGAGGGAGAGGGTATGAGCTATGCTTTGAAGGACAAGTAGGAAGTAGATAAACGAAAGTAGGGGGGAGAGAGGGCATTTTAAGCTATAGGGGGAAACCCTGTTTATTGGGCAATGCTTCTCAAATTGCAATGTGCACAGAAATCACCTGGTTAAAATGCAGATTCTGATTCAGTAGGTCCTGACTGGGGCCAGGATTCTACAGTTCTAACAAGCTCCCAGGTACGTAATGCTGTTGCTGCTGGTCCATGGAAAACACTTGAAGTAGAAAGGGATTATGGGAACAGAGAGGCTGGTTCCCACAGCAGAGAATTTCTCTTGGGAAGGGTGAGAAATTAGACTGTAAGAACTACAGGATGTTCCCAAAGACATTCAAGGAAGCAAGAGGGCGCACCAGGCAAGAACACTGCACACCGTAATTTCAATGATCAGCTTACCCAGGAAAAAAGCAGCGGCAGCAATGGGAAATTCTCTTCCAATATGCTACATGTAGGAAAAATGTGTCCAAAGTTGCAAACCCCAGTGGGGCGCTCTCTTAGCCAATGTGGGCAGGTTTGTTGTTTTCTTAATTAGTCTCCAAATGGGGCACGTGTGCTGGTGCAGAGTGAGCAGGTCCCTTCCATCTGGCTTTCCTGATGCTCCCTGACCATGATTATGCTGGGCAATGAAGAATGGGAGTTGGGTTGCTCCAGTAATGATTATCTTCCAGTCATTAAAAGGATTCAGCAGGGAATTTCAGTTGTAAACATTTGGTTCCAGATACCATTTCAGAGCTGGTTCTTTTCCTTTCTCATGTCAAGAAACACAAGCCAAGAAAACACTGGAAACCAGCAAAGTAAAACAGGTTTTACCCCATTCCTGTAGGCTGACTGCTGGCTTTAAAGATTTATTACAAGTACCTGGTAACCCAGTCTGCACCGGGTGTCACTAGGTGATTTCAAGTTTCCTGCAAGAGACTAACTGTCTCAGAGCCTGAGCTTCCTTATCCTAAGATGATGGTGAGACTCTTATGAAAAAGCAGTTCCCAGTATTTGGCTGCACACTGCAGTCACGTGGGGAGCTTTTACAAATCCTGATGTCCTGACCACACCCCAAAACAATTCCATTAAGACTCCGGGTGTGGGACCCAGGCGTCAGGATATTTTAAAGCTCCCCAGGAGATTCCGAAGTGCGGTTAAGTTTGAGAATCACGGCTATGAAATACTGAATGAATGCAAAAATAGGTTTTCAAAACAAAGAAGAATGTCATGGTGATGATGACTATAATGATGAAGACAGCTAAAGAAAAGACAAGCAAAAGACCTCCCTCCCAAGCCAAAGGCACTCGCAGGTACATAGAAACATCTTTGGTTTGAGTCATGGAAGCATGGAAGGGAGAAACCCTATGTGCACATGAATAGACATGCTGGGTCAGGCCAGAGGGCCACTGAACCTCAGCCAGTGTTTCTCACACGGACACCGATGCACTTTTGTGGGAGAGGAACAGAACACATCAGCCGGTGCACTGGATTAGGATTCGGGAGATCTGGGCTTGAGATCCGACTTTGCCACAGTAACTGTGGCTAAGTCATCAGAGCTCAGTTTCCTCATCTGTAATATAAAAGGACGGGACTAAATTTTGTGCACTAAGTCTGTGCGTCTTCGATTTTAGTGTACATACAAATCATCTAGCGAGCTATGGTGTTTCCCCGAAAATAAGACCTAGCCAGACCATCAGATCTAATGCATCTTTTGGAGCAAAAATTGTTATAAGACCCAGTCTTATTTTACTATAAGACTGGGTCTTATATTCTATAATATAATAATGTAAAATGTCATATAATACCCGGTCTTATATTAAGTTTTGCTCCAAAAGATGCACTAGAGCTGATGATCCAGCTAGGTCTTATTTTGGGGGAAACACAGTAGCTAAAACATACCTTCCCAGGCCTCACCCTGAGAGATTCTGACTCAGTACCGTGTTTCCCCGAAAATAAGCCCTAGCATGATTTTTCAGGATGACATCCTTTGAACATAATCCCTAATGCGTTTCTTGGAGTCAGAATTAATGTAAGACCCAGTCTTATTTTCAGGGAAACACAGTAGCTGTGGAATGGGGCCACATGCGCTGGGCTGGGAAGCACACACTGAGCAGCACTAGGTGACCTCTAAGGTTCTTCTAGGCTCCAAACCCTCCAGTTCTCTAAGGCATTGGAGGAAATCTGGCTCTTGAACCAAAGAAGGAACAGCACGGTGATCAAAAACATGGGCTTTGGGGTCAGATAGACCAGAGTGCCAAACTTAGCTTCATCACTTCCTGGCAGTGCGGATTTAGGCAAGTTACTTAATACTTTCTAAACCTCAGTTTACTCATGTGTAAAAAGCAGCAACAATGAGACCTAGCTACCTCACTGGATTACTATGCGGATTCCATATAAAGCACTTAGTACTGGTCCTGCCATAAGGCACACACACGACGCATGGAGCTGTAGTTAAAACAGACATCCAAAGTCCAGTAGTGATTCAGCTCCCAAGATTCAGCACCATAGGTCATGGAACTCTGCGCTCAGGGTATCACCCATAAAATAACCCTGGGAGATGGATTGCTCACCTCCCACCCCACCTTCCACTCAAGGACCAGCTTGTGTCAGCTTGCATTCCTAAGTTGTTGTCACTTGTAATTCATAAACTAGTCAAGTATGGCCCTTCATGTCTGTGTATTTTTTTTTCTCATCACCACACTTTGAGCCTTTCACTATCCCAGTTTCCCCAAACCACTTTTTTTTTTTTTTTTTTTGCTATTTCAAAATATTTGTCAGGTTTATCTGGTTTCTAGACAAGTCTCTGTCACCAACTATGTATATTTAGCCCAACCATGTAACCTCTCTTGACCTCAGTTTCCTCATCTGAAAAAGCCAGGACTAAAGCTGAGGCAGTCTTTAATGTGCCTTTCGGCAATACTATTTTGTTATTTGTGATTCAACACGTTATGACAACTATTTACAAATATACATATACTTATTTGGCCTCTAATTCTGGGATATGGATGTGATGGTATGTTTCAGTGGATTCCTTTCGTACAGGCTAGGGACAAAGTCCTCTCTGCAATGAGATGATAGCACATGTTTAACTTGGCCTCTATTCTAGGCGTTTTAGTCAAGCAAGATGCATATTATCTTATGCACTTTCTTCCTAGTAGAAAGCTTAAGGAATTAGAAAATGTTTTAGCCTCTTAGCATTGGTTACTTGACTATCTGGAGTCTTTGGGCTCCCGATGTCCCCAAAGTAAATGACTATTATTAAGGCTGGATGCAGAATTGAACATTTCACATCCAACCCTCCTCTAATGCACTGTTGAATGAATGTCATTGCAGTGTCCTTAAACTGTGGTTCAACAGACATTTTTCAAGTTCTTGCTGGGTGCATGGCACTGTGCTAGAGTACAGAAATTCTAGAGATTAGTAGTTACGTATAATCAGGTAGAGAGTAAATGCCTTTCTTATTTGGAAAGACCAATTCCAATTATATATCTGTGGTTTACAATATTAATTAGCTTCTCAACAAGCATTCTCTCCTTATTCCTTGCTAACTAGATCTGTTTTATCAGGGTGACAATTGTGTTTAGCTCTAGGTGATAAACAGTGAATACCCTCAGCCAGTCTTGTCAATCCGATTGTCCCTTGCCAGGTACTCAGTTCTCAGCCTTCTTTGAAGCTAAGGTTGACTAGGTGGCCTCATTTTGATCAACGGGGAAATCTGCTGTAGCAGGAGCTTCTTGGACAGGTTTTTACTTCATGGTAAATGAAAATAAAATGGACGAACTTGGCTGTTATCTGCCTTTCCTCTTTTTGGTGTCTTGAATGCTTATGTGAGGCCTGGAGCTATAGCAGCCATTTTGCGTCCTGAAGCAATGAGCATGTGGGTGAAAGACCAACATTCAAAGGATGATGAAGGAGAAAGGAAGATCCTGGGGTTTGTGGACATCACTGAGCATCTGTACCACAACCAGGACCACCTGTCACCAGACTCTCGTTATTAGAGAAAAATCATTCCCTTTCTTACAGTCACTGTTGATGGGATCACTTACAGTCAAACTCACATCAACTGGGCAGCCATAAAGTATCAACCCAACAGCACTGCTAGCATTCATTTCCCTGTAAAGTGATTTTTGCCCATGTGTACCTCTGTTTCCACAGAAACCTCTAGCTCCAGAGGTCTTCAAAGTGAGGCTGATTGTCTGAGTAGACAAATTCAAATGCACATTCCACTTCTGGCTGCACTCACAAAGTTGTGATTGATTTTTCTTGGTAAGTGCTATATCCTAGAGCCCAGAGACAAAGCCTGAGAAATATACTGTCACTTTGGTGCCATTGCCCTGGGTGGCCTCCCTACTCCTTCCAGGTCAGGGACAATGGACACTCTGCAATCTGCCACCATGACAGTGGCTCCTCAAATTCTCAAAGTCTATTTTTTAAGACACAGAGAAAGAAGCCCATGGGCACCTCAGCAACAAGTGCTGGAAGCAAGTATCTTCTTTTCCAGGAACCACTGTCACCCCAATTAAGTGACTGCATTACATACTACCTACCCTGTCATTTTAGAGAGCTATTCATGAAAATGGTCCTAGAAGAACAACATCTGAACAATTTGTGACATTTTAAGGTTCAGTAACTATTACATCTAGATACTTTAGACAGAATAAGTTTGAAGGGGTTTCTGTTGTTGTTTTCGCCATGCTCTTTGACATGGGCCTGTGGGATTGATGGGTGCCCTGCAGGTCCTAAACGGGAGGCAACAGAGATTCTTCAAAACTGCTTTTTTTTTTTTCAGTACCTTAAAACACATTTAAATAAATGTGTTTCTTGGGGCTAAGGGAAGCAGTGTGATACAGTAGAGGTTTAGCCATGAATGGTATGTTCTCTGTGGGCAAAAGAAAACCTAAAACTATTGGGGCGGGGGTGGGGTGGAGTGGATTGGGTGGCCATGATTAGGAAATTTGGAAATTCTGGCTTTGTCAATACATGGCTCTGAGTAAATGATAACTTTTCTGGCTTCACTGTCTTCATCTGTAAAATTAGGTGGCCAACCACATAATTTCCCAGGACCTCTCTGATTCATGATTTACATGATTTATAAATATGTATCTAACTTTCCTCCCTCCCCTTGTGTTCACTTAGGTGTTGTAGGGAATCCTCTGTCTGATCATGTCCAATGCAGTTTTGATATGTTGACATTGTGTTTTCAGGTACTTTACAGGGAACAATGATTGTTTTCTGGTTTCTTCTCAGAAAGTTTTAGCCAGGGATCTTTAGGAGAACTAGATTATAAAATTCAGATAGAATCACTTTCTATATAAACAACACATCAAAAAAGGCGATTTGGGGTGACCTGGCCATGAAGGCATGCTAAAGGGGAGCTGCCCCCCTACCCCCAATTAGGGATCAGGCAACCATGATGAACAAGTATCACTGGCTGGTTTCATTTTTAATTTTCCACCTCAGGGAAGCAGAAGGAATGGAGAATCTCAGGAGGAGCCGGCACTGTGTCTGAAGTGGAGAGAAGAGTGAAGTAAATCAACACCTTTACTCTGTTAAAGACAAGAAGCTCTGCAAAGCCTCTTCCCAGGATTTGATCTTCCACAAGTTCCAAGTGGTTGTTGCTAAAGGAACGTAGCTGGGGAGGCTGAGAAAGGCTGGCGTGAGCGACTGGGATACATAACCAGTACTGGGCAAAGCAGGATTTATAACCTTATCAGTTAGTGACTAAGGTTCTTGTCTTATACAAGGTTTGTTCTGGAAATATTTATTGAGCCCTACTATGGCTCACTAGAACTTCCAAGAACAAAGGAGAGAAAAATCCCTACCATCGTGATTACATTCTAGTCTGAATAAATTCATATTGTGCTCTATGGTTTATTACCCCAAATGTGTCTTATTTATCCACTCTCCATAATTTGTTCTTATTTTAACGGGGCTGTCTTCAAAAAGAAATCAGTATTAAGTAAATTGTGTGCCTTGTCTCATGTTTCCTGGGGAAAATTTAACAGGAGATGAAATCCACTCACAGGTCCCAATGTTCAACTGAGGGTAATCACCAGAATTGTAAGGATGGACACAGGAAAGAGTCAGCTGCCAGCTGCTCTAGCATATGATCACATGGGAAGATTTAAAAACAGAAGCCCCAGTCTAGACCAAGATTTTATGGTCGTAGGACCGTACACAGATTTAAAAAAAACCACAACAACAAACAACCTGCACACATGATGCTGAGACCCAGGCATTGCTTTACAGGGCTTTGCATGGCAAATCCAGCTCTATTTAGTATTGCAAATAGCACAGGTGGTTGGAACAAGGATCTCAGCTTAATCTTACGTGGTTCATGTACCTTTGCTGTATTTATTTCTGGTCATAGCTAGACTATTAATTATAAGCTTAATGCCAGGTACCCTCCCTATAAATTTGTTTCATTAGTTGTAACACAAACTACTACTAACCGTTTACCAATTTTTAAATAAACAAAAGATGCATCCCCATAATACTGATAGAGTAGCCCATGTTTAATATGTAAAAGGAGTAGGTACATTACACACATAATTATGAAGTACTTACAAAATAAGGTCTCCCAATTACATTACACTATGAAGGAACACTCAAGAGAAAAATTTATCCAGGTGCATACCAGATACACATCTATTAGATACATATGTTTTTTTACAATTTCTATTAAATTTAGGGGAGTGTCATTGGTTAGTCAAATTATATGAGTTTCAAGTGTACAATTCTATAACTGTGAAAGATGTATAATTTATACTTCCACTACAGTACATCAGTGTCCAAGGGAAATAAGTATCTAGGTCCACTAGTATAAGAATGTCCCCAGCAGCTTTATTCATAAGAGTTTATTCATAAGAACTGCAAACACCCTAACTGTCCTTCTCAATAGGAGAATGCATGAATAAATTGTGGCATAGTCACCCAATGGAACACTACTCAACAATAACAAGGGAACTACTGATACATGCAACAACGTGGATGGATCCCATGAACATGTTGAGCAAAAGAAGCCAGACACAAAAGTGTACTTGCTATATGATTCCATTTATATAAAGTTCAAGGACACGCAAAATCAAATTACGGTGCTAGAGGCCAGAAAAGTGGTTGGCTCCCTCCCTGTGTCCCTTGTGTGTGTGTAGGAAAGTGGTACTGACTGGGATTAAGGGGCCCTCTGGGGTGACAGAAATGTTCTTTTTGTTAATCTGGGTAGTGGATATATGAGTCACACAGTGAACCAATTCAACTAGCACTTAGGATTTGCACATTTTGCTATGTCCACTATAATTTTAAAAAGCAAAATACATCAGGCATATCTATGAAATAGTTTAGCTGTTTGTTAATACATTTTGTCTGCATCTTAAGGTCCTTTGGTTATAAGACACCGACTTTACTAGTTATCCTGGAGAAGGGTCTTCCTAAGTCTTGTGTGAAATGAAAAAAAAAAAGGTGTGCATGCACCCTACTGAGCAGATGAATGGCAAAAAGAAGCACATTACCTCTGGGCTGATGCAGCTCCAAGGTCAAGGCTTAGTGATCAAACATGGAGGCTGGATTGCACTTCCCTCGCCCTTCTGGCCAGGTGCCCTTGTTCAGGACACAGCCCTGCCAATCACACAGGGCTGCCCAGCTCTTGGGAAGGAGGCTGGAGCAGCTCCTAGAATCTAAGGGCAGCCAGACCCAAGAAGGGGTGAATACTTGGATCCAGAAAGCTGCTAGGTCCCAGAAAGTGAACTCTCTCTTGATGACATTAGTCTCCGCCTCACTTTCTACAGACCCGTTATTTCTGCTTCTGTATGGCTGACGGTGACCTCCCTTCACACACACCATCACACACACAAGTTTTCAAGTTTTATTATGTCCCTCAGTTTTCACCACACTGCAGGATCAACTAGAACCACTAAAACCCAATTTTGAATTCCTATCAGAAATCATCTGATTGCCTCAGCCTCAGTCAGGGGCGCTTAGCCCAAATGCATCAACATGGATGCAAAGATTCACCCAGAGAGGGAGCAGGACAGTGTTTCACAGAGAACTGGGGTTGTTTTGAGCTGGGCAGACTGCCGCAGAAGGGGCTATGACACTTGTATCAGGAACGTGTTTAACCCAAATTATTAGAAAATCTGACTTCCAGTGGCCTAATCAAATAAAAGGTTATTTTTCTCATATAATAAAAAGTCTGGCAACAGCCAACTGCTGACATTGTTTAGTGGTTTGTTATGTCAGAGCCAGGGTGTCACAATTCTCTTCCTTCCCTCATGTTGGCCCATAGACACAGAATGGTTGCTGTAACTCCAGACATCATGTTTATATTCAAGGCAGGAAGAAATGGGGAAGGGTAGCACCAGTCACATCCATTCTTATTTTTCAGGAAAGCAAAAGGTTTCCTGGAACTCCAGAGCAGACTTACAGGGATATGTCATTAGCTAGTACTGTTCAACATAGCCACCCTGACAGAGAGGTTGTAAAACCAAGAAATAATCTGAGAACATTGCTATGCCAAAATAGGGCTGATGCAGGAAATATGGAAAATGGAAATATGGAAAATGGGTATCTGGTAGGCAATAGATGGCATCTGTAATCAGAAAGAACTATAGGAAGCTATATTCTCTGAAAATTTTGTTAGCCATTCGTGATGGTGTCTGAACACAGCTGATGGAAAGCATATTCCTTTCTTTTTTTTTTAATTCATTGCTTTTCACTACACACTAAGCCACTATATATTCAATTTTGCACTCCACCATCAAGGATCATTCAGCTAGGATTTTCATACTATTTCAAAAGCTATCACAGAGGTAATTGGTCAAGGCAGGTTTATCAGCTCCCAGTCTAACTATCCAACCACCACACAAATGTCTTTTCTATACCAAAAGATAATACAGGATTATAGGAAGCATGATTAAAGTAGCTCTGCTTTCTCTAATATACTGCTATTTCAGAAGTGATCTCAAAGATAAGTATTTCAATATACACAAATGGATACTATTCCATTTTAAATCTGTTCCTTTGTGTGAAACAGGCACAGGAGATGGAGAGTGAGTAACCAACCGCAGGCAGTTTTCACCTTTAAAAGGAGTGGGTGAGGCTAGATGGCTTCTAAATATCCCTACATGTCTGTTATTATCCTTTCTAAATGGACTGAAATCAGTCGCTCCAAATCATGAGGGACATTTCCAAGAATTGAGGCTAGATTAGTGTTCCTTTTTAAGCAAGAGACAATGTATTTTGTGAGGTGGGAAAAAATGCCATGGAAAAGTACCGAATGTCCTTACACACACATTAAGTAGAGAAATTCAAATCTTCCAGCTGATTTTCACATATAGTGTTAGAAAACAATTACCATTGCTTTTCATGTTTTAATATTTTATTTATCACATACACATTGAAGGCAAAATTTGGAGGGAACCATACTAATCATGTAGGGGGATCCTGTTAAGATATTTTTCATAGAACATATTCGTGTTACAGCACACTTACCATTTACGTTAATCTTGTTCTTACTTTAACTCATATTCTAACTTAAAAGTGAAAGAAAAAGAACAAATTTTGGGAATCCATTTATAAGCCAATATGAAACGGAGTTTTAAACATCTGAGATTAGAAACTATATTTATTATCTGTGAGTCCTTGGACAAGTCACTTTTGCCGTCTGAATTTCAGCTTTCTCGTCCACAAAATGGAGACATTAAAGGACCTTAAAAGCCTTTTTCTTGCTCTAAATTTCTAGGTTTCTATCACTCTGTTAAAGAAGCTTATCCGCACTAACAATTGTCACCCCAATAAACTTTAATTAAAAAAAAAAAAAGCTTATCCAGATCAGAGTTTGCTCTGGTGGCATTGAGTCTTCACTTCCAGTTCCCAAGGCCCCCATGCTGCCCTGAGTCTTACACCTCTTCCTTTAATTCTGTGAGGTTCCCCAGTATTCTGTTAATGAACCCCCCTTTTATTTTTTGGTAAATTTTTAGTATAGAATTGCAAAAGGTTATAAGAATAGTACAAACTTTCCCGTAGACCATTTTCCTATAGTCATGTCTTGTTAACATTTTGTCACATTTGCTTTCTCATTCTCTATTTCTGGAGGGAGCATTTTAGAGTAAGTTGCAGACATAGTGCCCCTTTACTCAAAAATACTTCAGTATATATTTCCTATAAACAAAAATAGTCTCTCACCTAACTACAGTTAAATTATCAAAATCAGTAAATTTAACATCAATATAATACTATTATCTATCCTACAGTCTATATTAAAATTTTTCCAATAATCTCAATAATGCCCCTTAAAGAGATAAATACATACATGCATACACATACATATGCATATATGTATATATGTATGTATATTTTTTGTCTAAGATCCAATCCAGATCCACACATTGCATTTAGTTGTCATGTTTAGACATCATTAATCTGGAACAGATTCTCAGCTTTTGCCTTTCTTAACTTTGACGTTTTTGAAGAGTAAGGGAAATTTATTTGATAGGATGTCCCTCAATTTGGATGTGTCTAATGTTCCTCATGATCAGATTCAAGGTATGCATTTGGGAAAGGAATATTCCAGACATTATGTCATGACATTTGATCCATATTGGTGCCCCCCTTTTAAAATTAAGCTACTTCACGTTGAATCTCTGAAATTTTAGAAGTTATGACTAATTTAAGGCTTTAGTTGCTAAAGACCCACACAGGCCCCTTTAATTCGGGCTCAACAGTAAGGTGTGTCATCATTTAGACCTGGCTATATCCCAGCTGGGAAGAACCAGAATTTAGGACTTTAGGCGAAAGAAGGCCACATGATAAATATACCATGGAAGTCAGGTAAGTCAGAGGTAGGTGGTGGACAGACAGGTAGGTCCAGGAAGTCAGAGGCTATGAGGGCAAAGTCAGCAAGCACCAGTCCCTAAGCACAGTAAGTACTGATTGCCGGGCAGGGCTGTGGGCTGGCTGCCCAGCACTACAAAGCTAATGGGTGGAGCTGGCCCTGAGCCCATGGGTGTTAGTCACAGACCTCAGTGGAGTGCAAGAGTAAGGTGTTCCTGGCTGTGGCAGATTCTGAGGGGCCAGCACTTTCTCACATACCTCAAGGTTGGCATTACTGTGCCATTTCCCCTTCCTCCAGACCAGTGCGTCTCAGATTTTAATGTGCACATGAATTCCCTAGAGATTTTGTGAATGTGCCAAGTCAGAAGCAGTAGGTCTAGGGTAAGGCCTGAGATTTTGCACTTCTAACAAGTCCAAAGATGGTGCTGGTGGTGCTGGTTGAGACCATAGTTTGAGTTTCAAAGCTGAAGGAAAACACTGTCTGTGGCTGTGGCAGAAATGGACGCGTGACCACTACCTCCCACACACTGAAGTCAGCACGAGTACCACAGTCCCCTACCATTCCACAGAAGCTTCTTTCACTCAATCAATTCCGAATTCACTGAACACCCTAAGTCATTTAAACCCAAAAAGTGACTCCAAAATGACAGAGAGGTGAGAAAGGAGAAGGGGACATATTTGGCACACCGCCAAGCCAGAAATAAAGTGAAACTCCATAAACATTAAGCAGTGAATAATGGCTTTATAAAAATAAATTTACATAAAATCTCGTGTTGATAGCTCTGAAATTTATGTCCTGAGAAAAGGTGGCTCCTCCTGGAAGGGGAGTTGTTGGCTTTGCATCAATTTTCACTTTTTCGATAGAAAATTATAGCCTACCTACATAACAAACCTGGTGACCAGCCTCATTTCCTTTCAGCAAGCACCTGTAAATAGGCCTGTTCCAGCCTTAAATACTCCCAGATGTTCTAAAACTGAGATTAGAATTGAAGTAACAAGGGCATTACTCACAGGAGACAAGAACCTGCTTATTATCATCAATTCACATTTCTGGCAAACTCTTCAAAATCAGTGTCTTTTGTAAGGCTCTGTCTTGAAAAAGCAAAAGGTGCTGACTGGTGTTACAGCTCGGTGGCAGGTAAATTCAGGACACGGCAGCAGAAACACTATATGAAAAGCCAGTCTAGCGATGCAGCAAATTGTTTTATTACATTTGCTTTCCATTAAAGGGAAAGGATTTTCCTCTTGGAAAAAAAAATGCCGTTTTACTCCAGCAGAGGGAGCCATGAAACAGCCAAAATCACCCGTAAAACACCACTGTTCATAGAATCTTGTCAGAGCGAATTAAGGGTCATTTGCCAAAAAAGAAAAAAAGTTACAATTTATTGAAGCATGAAAGCATAATAACGACCTTGAAATAATGATTTCAGGTGTTCAATGAATGCTTGCTTAGTGAAGAAACCGTTTGCCTCCTCCCTCAAGGAAGCCTTCATCTCCATGACTTCTCACCTACTCATCACCCTCACAGAAAGCCACATTAAATCTAACACCTGACTTCTGGGAGGAAACCATTTAGTAAACAGAGTTCGGGGGTGCGGGCGGAGATCTAACTTTTGTTAAGGGCCTCTTATGACACATGGTTTATGTTTAATCCTCACACCAACCCACAGAAAAGAGCCCAGCACTACCTTGAAGATAAGGAAACTAAGGTTCTAAGGAGTTAGTGATTTGTTTATGCTCACAAACCTAGGAAGTGTGAGAGGTTGGACTACTGTTCTCATATTCATTTTACTGTAATAGAATTATATATCCACATCTTTGCCATGTTAACTGTAGTACTTCCCATTGTGGGTGGAGCATAGCTCCCTGCTCTACTGATGGCCTTGGCCACGTCAACTGCTTTGGTCACAGGAATGTTAGTGATAATTAGCAGCTTTAAACATATTACTCATGGTTTGTCTTGTCCTGAAACCCGTGGAACTGGGCTGAACCTTACCTGCAGCCTAAAGCAGAGCGACTCCCACCATTGATGACCTGCAGGCCATTAGCCAGAAAAATAAGTATGTGCTATTGTAAACCACTGGATTTGGGATTTGTTACAAAGTAAATTTGACTAATACAACAACTCTGTGAATTGTATCTAGCCCCAACTTGCAGATGAGAATACTGAGGAGTTGAGAAATTAAATGGCCTGCTCATATAGGAAAATAATTTCCCAAGGGCACCCAGAAGAGTTCTCCTGATGTCTCATTGGCCAGAACTGTGTAACATGGCTACCTATAGCTGCAGGAGAGGCTGGAAAAGTATCTGGCATCGTGAGCCTCCACTGTGGGGACTAAGGTCTACCATCATGGAAAGAAGGGGAGATAAATGGTTTTTGAGTAGGTACTCAACAGTGTCTGCCATTCCAGTGTTCCAGGCTCCAAAGTCCATTATCTTTACCAGCACCCTATGTTGTGTTCAATCATAGATAAGCAGAAGCTCCTTGGAAGTCCTCAACTTGACCTTGGTGAGCTCCATATGGTGGTATGAATTGGCATGTTCCTTTTGCACCTCTGTGCTTGCCATGAGAAGAACATCCTCCAGGTAACTGACAGCCCAAGGAGAATGAGGACACATATAGAGCCACGCTGAACCCACACAGAGCTGCCCTATGCAAAAGGAACTTAAGTCACTGAGAATTAGGAGTGTTTGTTATGAATTTTAAAAATAGTAAGTGTTTTGAAGCTCACCCAGCCCTGCCTAGCTATCAATTCCAGACTCCAAACTAATGGTAGAGATGAGCTTCAATTTGGAACCTCCCAGGTTTGTCTGCACAGGGCACTGTGCGGTAGCTACCACATTCAATGAGCATTCCAAAGAATTTTGTAGGGCCTCCCGCTCCCCAGTGCCCTCGGTTTGACCGGCATACCATACTGTGGGTTTTCCTTCATTCACAGGCAGTTGAAAGGTGACCAAATCTCACATGAGAGTGCGAGGAAGGTGCTGATTGTGGACTAATAAACTTATTGGGGCTACCCAAGGCCCTGGGCATCACGAGGAAGAAGCAATGTAGACCAAAGTGGAGGCTGACTCCTTAACCATCACTATCGCCTCCACCACTGCCGCTCAACTGCTGCTACCTCATTCAAGTATGGCTCATCCCTCTCAAACTTCAGGCCAGAGAATCTTTGGAGAGAAAGTTGGTAAAAAAAAAAAGAAAGAAAGGAAATGTCAGAAATGTGCTACCCATTATATTCTGGCCACAGGTGGTACCAAATAAATATATCAAACACTAGGTATATAATGGCTAATAAAAAACTTGGCCTCTGTTCTCATGGAACTTATAACCGATTTAAATGGTATTGTTTTTGCAATCACTTAGTGTAATGAAATAATTTCCAGGTGGATAAAACATTTAAACATTTAAAAAGTAATCATAAAAGTTGCAGAAGAAAACACATAGGAATGATTTCATATATATTGGCAAAATATGACAGATGATATTAATATTTTAAAGTTTATAAACCAGTCAGAGAAAAGCCACAATTCAAAGGAAAAATGGAAAAGAACATGAACAAGAAATTTACATATAATGATATGCAAAACACTTGAAACTTATGCAAAGATTATCTTCATTCATAATTAGAGAAATGAGATACCGTTTCTAATCTAGCCAAGGGGGAAAAAATGGGTAAGTTAAATTTATGGCACAGGCAACTCCTGGGGAAACAGGCACTCTCATACACCATTGAGAGGGAAGGTAAATAGGTGCTGCCTGTTTGGAAGGCAATTTAGCAACATTGATCAAAAATTGTCTTAGCAATGCCACCAAATATTTGTGCCCGGGTGTACAAAGATGTATGTATAATGCACTACAGCACTGTATGCAATGGCAAAAGACTAGAAACAACTAAAATTCCTTTTAACAGGGTACTAGTTAAATGAAATGTGGTACCACACATACAAGGAAATATTACCCAGCCATGAAAGGTATGAAATAGATCTATATGTCGATATGGAAAGTTCTCCAACATATATAGTCAATATTAAAAAGATAGGATGCATAACAGTGTTTGTAGCATGCCCCACTCACACATGCATGTGCGTGGATATGTTTAGAATATTCCCGGGAAGATTCACAAGAAGCAGGTAAAATTGTTTGCCTACGGGGATAACTGGAGACTGGGAATGTGGGGTGAAAGGAAGACTTACCTCTCATTTTATATACCGTTTGTACACTTTGTGTGTGTGTGTGTCTCTGTGTGTGTGTGTGTGTGTGTGTACCAAGTACATGCAATCCTTTTTAAAATGAAAACCTATTTAATAAAAATAAATAACTGAATAGTCCCTAAAGGCATACAGGAAAACCAAACAAAACCTAATAGCCTTCCCATTACTCTAGAAAAATCAATGCATTTAAAAGGATAACTTTTGTTTTTAAACAACGATCTAGTGATTAGACTATGCAAGGGTGAATTTTCAGGGACTATCAAATTTCATTCAGTAGGCATAGAATGATCTGAAAACGAAACTGACAGTTTTTCAGTCAGTAAGGGAGGCAGGGTTATTTACATAACTCTGAGGACACAGGAAAGACACCGCTGCATTATCTTCATGGCTCATCTTCTACTGCAGAGAGGCCGAAGGGACAAGACCCCGAAGGTAAACCTATGGTATGAATGAGTGGTCCAGGAGAATTAAAGTGTTTCTGAGGCACTAAGCCATGATGAAATTTCAAAGCAATCACTTTTGTTAAATTAGGAGGGGAAAAAGCCCACAACATTCATTCTCTCCTTAAAGTGGAAAAAAGTGTTGCACTTTCACAGGGTAAATGCAGAGTAGATTCTCAGGGAAGAACTGAACTATACCTGGTTAAGGAATAACACTCAATGCCCCCAAAAAAACACACAGAAACAAACAAAACAAACCTCTGCCTATCAAAAGATATCACTTCTATGGTCAAAAGAGCATCGTTGTTATCCATTGATCAATGAAGAGGTGTTTAGTGCGTTTCTTATATCCTCAAAAGGAGGTACGGAGAACCAGTGCAGTTGGATGCGATATGAGATGTGATCACAAAATATGGAGAATGTAGAAATTAAAAAAATATTACAGTAAAAGACACATTGCCATGAATTCCTCTCAAAATACCACCCCCCCTTGCGTCCAACACACTTGTCCCATCGTTCTTGCCACTTTCTGAAGCAGTTCTGGAAGTCCTCTTTCGTGTCTTTAGTTGCACTATCGTGGCTGCCTGGATGTCCTGAATTGATTCAAAACGTTTACCTTTCACGGTCATTTTGACTTTGGGGAAGAGCCAGAAGTCACACGGTGTCAGATCCGGTGAATAAGGTGGATGAGGACACACCATAATGTTATTTGACAGAAATTGCCATACCACAAGTGATGTGTGACACGGAGCATTGTCATGATGGAGGATGAAGACACTCACAAAAGAGTATTTCCAGAACTGTTTCAGAAAGTGGCAAGAACGATGGGATAAGTGTGTTCAAAGCAAGGGGGAGTATGTTGAGGGGGATTAATGGCAATGTGTCTTTTGCTGCAACAATTTTTGTTTTAATTTAAACATTCACCGTGGTTTTTGATCACACGTCATATGGTCATGCCTTATGGGAATGGAGGTTCTCTGGGAGAGAATTAGGCATTAATCGGTGCATTACTGGAGGCAAAGAGTATTGGCAGTTAGAGAAGGGAGAAGGTGGAGAAGGCTTCACACAGGATCTGGCACACAAGCTGCGCCTAAAGGCAAGAGTATCCAGGTAGGTAAAATGGCATGAGCAAAAGCCTAGAGGTGGACCACCAGCAAGCTGAGAAAATGGACACCAGTGGAATAGTACATCATGTTGTGAACAGGAGAGAGAGAACGTTTAGGTTGAATAGAGAAGCTCAGTCCAGTTTGCAGCAGGCTTGGAAGCCACGTGGAAGTGTAGAGTTCATGTGTTACCCATGTGTTGACAAAATTCTGTCCTAAGAGATAACACTATCAGTAGGGGGGAAAAAAGAGGGTCCGGTCCTTGTGGTTAAATATTTGAGACATGTTAGGTTAAAAGAAGGATTTTTTTTCCACTATAGGATTTCTTGTGTGGTACGCATCTCCAAGAGTGGGTTAGAGTTTGCAAAGAAAATATGTGACAAAAAGTCCCTCTTTTAGCACAACCTCTGATAACATCACAACTCTGCTTGGGAAATGCCAGGGAGGCAACAGGGAACCCGTACTGATATCAGAGAAAGGAAATGATGCAAGGACTTGCACAGAGTCTATCAACTGTGGGTTGTAACATGAGTTACAGTACTGACATGAAACACTGGAAAGTCCCCTTTATGAGTACACAGGTTTCTCTTCAGCTTGAGTTCCTCTCACGTAGATGTAATTCACACAACTTTTCCTCACTCGAAGAAGTATGACACGAGGAAATTCCAAATGGGAGGTCAATCTTGTGGGGGTCTCTTAGAATAAAGAAGGAGCTGAGAATTCTGAGGTAAAACATGGTGAAGAGGAACAGAGGCTCTAGCAATGATGCCAGGAGAAAGACAACAGAGGATGAGATCTGCTCAGGCCTCAGAACCGTCAAGTATCCTCACGGGGTACCTGAGAGACATGTGTGAGCGGAGCTGAGCACCGGTGCTTTGGTTTGAGCTCCGGGGGCAGGGCCGAGGGGATACCACCAGTGAAGGCGAGTGGGGGCAGGAGCGGACTGGATCCACACCAACATAGCTTTTTCTATCTCAAGCCTCCAAGTGACTCCACATCCCTGATATGGGAGTTCACTAAGGTGGACGACTTGGAGTTCAAGGTCAACAATTTCAAGTCATAAAATCAGAAAGACTGAAATTCTGGACATGGGACCAGACACAGTCCAAAATTATCTTTTAACAAATGAGTATTTCGCCCAACAAAGCAAAACAAATCATGTTATTGAAACTGGAAAGAAGAAAGGCATACTTCTCAAGGGAGCTGAGGAAAACAGAAAATAGGGGGAAAATCACCAAATAATTTAAAGTGATAAATTGTCACTGGCATTCTCTTTATTCAGAATGCTGCTTTTAAAATTTTATTTCAGTGAATGTGAAAATGTTTGTAATGGTTTGCCATTGATCCACCCACACTTATTTCCAACATAAAAATGACCTCCAACCAGGATTTCCTTCAGCAGGAGGTTTTTCTGGAACTTCACACCTACAGCTAGATAGACTACATAATTGATCTTCCTCAGAAACAACCAAGTATCTTGAATTATCAAGCAGCAGCAGCTGGGTGTTCTACAAATGCTGTGTCAAGCTCTGGGCAGAGTCTGAAAAACTAATAAAAGACACAGTGTGTATAAATGGACAAGAGAGGCAGGGTTACAACAAACCCTGTACTACCTACTGGACCTGCAGAGATTGCCTGAGGAACAAAATAATGGAGGGAAAACGACAAGGAACTTGTTCCTGAGATAGCCAAGGCCAGCTTGGTCCAATCTGGAAAAGGTGAAGTCTTGTATTACGATTTTCTTAATTTGGATTTAAATGAGACAGGAGAGCTATCGGTGTGTCAAAAGTTAGGCTGTGATCTGTGGGAATCAGTATTGAGAAGTTGTAAGCTAAGAGCCTGCTGCCACTTCCCCAGCCCTTTGGGTTATTCCAAGAGTGTGCTAGAAGAATGCACACCATGGCAAGGGCCTCTCAGCTTTGGCAAGGTCATTCCCTTAAGTCAGGCATGTGGGCTTCAATGTTGAAGAATAACCAAGAATCCAGATGACTGTTCTGGAGACAAGATCTCATCAGTTTTCAGCAGCTGTTACCACTGATCTGAAAATAATGAGGAATAAAGGTGGGCTGGCCCCACGCCCCCATGGCTGGGGTCTGCCTATGTGCAGTCCCTCCTGGCACGCCCCTCAAGTGCCTAATTTTGGTGCCCACCTTGGGCCCAGCTGCTTCTGTCCTGCCCCGATCTGTCATCAGGAGGACCTAGCTTTAATAAAGACTGAAGAAACAAACAAGAAAAAAAAAAGATAATGAGGACTACAGCTGAGTCCTTCAGGCTTGGCCATGGTCTCATGGTTGGTCCTACAGTCCTGGCTCCATTTGCAAGTTCCCTGTGGCACTGGGAAGTAAGATAGTCACAGGAATGCTGGCACTTCTGGTTCTGGAAGTGGGGCCACCAACAAATGAGAACTGCGTGGGCAGGGGGTAGTTTGTGCTGGAGTTTTACCGCAAATCCAGGCTACAATGGACTTCAAAGTCTTTGGACCTTCTCTGCAACTTGCCCCAGCTTCTGTAAGGCCAGGCAGAGTCTGGATCTGCTCCCCATCTCTCTAGACCTGATAGGAACTTGGGTGGATGAAATTCACTGACTCCATCACAGGCCTAAATATCTGCTTCCTTTTCTTCTTTAGGAGGGGTTTCATCCTCCAGTAGCCAAGTGGTACCCAAACCTGTATGTGTGCCCTGTTGGTTGTAGTTGTCATCCCACGTCTGAGACCGCAAGAGTCATCTGCTCTTTTGCCTCAGGCCTTCTTTCTCTTGAGGCTCTGACACTCTGCATTTCACCCTAGAAGTCAGCTGGGTCTTATGGAAGTAGAATTCCAGAAAACGCCAACTAGTCAATAATGATCAGCATCTCATGCATGGCAGACCAGGAGGGCAACAGAAAGAGGAGGAGACCAAGCTGTGTCACCTGAGGATTTGTTTACCTGCCTTTCTGGAGGCTTCCCTATTTTATGTCTTCTTATAGGTGCTCCAGAGCGATCTCCTTGGCTAAGTCTTAAAGGAACAAGGGATATATTGTGACAGAAAATTAAGAGTGAAAAGCATTCTAGGTAGGAGTGACAGTGTCAGCAAGGGCTAACTGTCATGCTTAAAGTGCTCTGAAGAAGAGAAATTGAAACAGGCCCCGGTTGGGACCCCCAGAAAAGAGGCCTTGCAATGTCTCTGGCCTCGCCTCTCCCTGCCCTAGAGCTTAACAATTGAAAAACCCCCTCCTTGGGGTTTGAGCTTGAAATGGACCCTGTCCAGTTCCTTGCTTTAGATAATTACCCTGAAACTTGTGCTTGCTTATGATCTCAGTACCCCTTGGTTACTGATCACAGTACCCCTTGCTTACTGATCGCAGTACCCCTTGCTTACTGATCACAGTACCCCTTGGTTATGATCACAGTACCCCTTGCTTACTGATCACAGTACCCCTTGCTTACTGATCACAGTACCCCTTGCTTATGATCACAGTACCCCTTGCTTATGATCTCAGTACCCCTTGGTTACTGATCACAGTACCCCTTGCTTATGATCACAGTACCCCTTGCTTATGATCACAGTACCCCTTGCTTATGATCGCAATACCCCTTGCTTACTGATCACAGTACCCCTTGGTTATGATCACAGTACCCCTTGCTTACTGATCGCAGTACCCCTTGCTTACTGATCGCAGTACCCCTTGCTTACTGATCACAGTACCCCTTGGTTATGATCACAGTACCCCTTGCTTATGATCTCAGTACCCCTTGGTTACTGATCACAGTACCCCTTGCTTATGATCACAGTACCCCTTGCTTATGATCACAGTACCCCTTGCTTATGATCGCAATACCCCTTGCTTACTGATCACAGTACCCCTTGCTTATGATCGCAATACCCCTTGCTTACTGATCACAGTACCCCTTGCTTACTGATCACAGTACCCCTTGCTTATGATCGCAATACCCCTTGCTTACTGATCACAGTACCCCTTGCTTATGATCGCAATACCCCTTGCTTACTGATCACAGTACCCCTTGCTTATGATCGCAATACCCCTTGCTTACTGATCACAGTACCCCTTGCTTATGATCACAGTACCCCTTGCTTATGATCACAGTACCCCTTGCTTATGATCACAGTACCCCTTGCTTACTGATCACAGTACCCCTTGCTTATGATCGCAATACCCCTTGCTTACTGATCACAGTACCCCTTGCTTATGATCACAGTACCCCTTGCTTACTGATCACAGTACCCCTTGCTTATGATCGCAGTACCCCTTGTTTATGATCACAGTACCCCTTGCTAACTGATCACAGCACCCCTTGCTTACTGATCACAGTACCCCTTGCTTACTGATCGCAGTACCCCTTGCTTATGATCACAGTACCCCTTGCTTACTGATCACAATCTCTATGGTTAGCATTCTTTCCATGTTACTGTCATCACTGCTCCTGGGTTGATGACCACGTTGGAGCCACATCACCTGAGGGAAGACTCCATGCAGACCTGGGGCACATCAGGTGGCCTCTGGAGGAATGTCCAGATTTTTCCTTAAATATCCCAGGCTGGTCTGAGAATGTGAAGGCAGTTTCTGGAGGTGTTAACCCGCTGCCTTCTCAGACCACCGGTGCTCTGATAATAAAGGCTTATTCTATGACCCAACTCCTGAGTCGGTCTATTGGCTGAGTGGTGCAGGCAGCATGAGCCCTGGACTTGTTTGGCCTCCGGTTTCAAAATGAACAGAGCTTGCTGACAGATTAGGATAAAGGAGAGAGAAGAGCTGATGACACAAATAAGAGTTTTTGAGTACAGGGAGGTTTGAATGCAGGTTCTTTGCAGTCATTTGCCATTTCCAGGGGAAATGGGAGAAAAGGAAATTTTCACTGACTAAGAGGAAATGGTCTGAACATCAGACAACGTGTTTGAGTGTGAGAAAGTGAAGAGACTACAGCCTACACAGTAACTTCTCCTTTTTGCTTTCTTGATCCAGGGCTGATTTTTGTCACTAATAACTACTATTTAATTAGTAAGTATCAAAGTTTAACAATAAAGTATGTCACCAAATTAAGACCATATCCTCTAAATCTGGCCCAACCAAATTTTAACTCCACCTTTTATCAGTGCCCTTATTCCTGAACATTATGATTTTTTTTAAAACTCCATTTTATGTTTTTTCAGTGTCTCATTTACTATCTCTCTCCATCTTCCCTTGGGTTTCAGCTCAGTGTTGCATGAACTCTGCTAAATTTAAGAAGATTCGGTTATACCTCTAAGTAAAGGGTTTTCTGCAGACAATCCTGTCAGAAAATGTCCTCAAGGAAAATTTATTAAGGAGTAAAAGTGGATGGGAAAAGGGGATCTTGATCACTGGCAGAAAGAAATGTGCTTCCAAATGAGAAGCTGTGTGGAAGTGCTATATAAACGGTAATAGTGGTAATAATTAGAATAATTTTTATTCAGTCTTTTGATTTCCCTTTTTTTATTCATACTTAGGATCAGATACACAAGATTGAATACAGTGGTAATTTAATCTCAGTTTTCTTTTCATACACGATTCCACACAATCACCTCTTCAAACAGAACAGTGAAGATGAAATTGTCCTTAAAATAACCCATCTTCCCCACTAAGTTCCACTGGTGTAAGTTGACTAGACTGTGGCCATTGGGATCAACAGTGGGAGGGAAAGGCCCAAGAGGAAGGGAAGTAGAGGTTTGGAATATGGGGTGTGTTACGGGCTAATTTGTACCCCTCCAAAAAGAGATGTTGAAGTCCTAACCTCCAGTACCTGTGACTATGACCTTATTGGAAACTGATGATGAAACTATGATGAGGTCATTAGGGTGGGCCTTAGATTGGACACAGAGGGGCATGTACCCAGGGGTGACAAAGTGAAGGCAGGGCGGGAATATACCATGTAAGGAAGGTCAAGATCTATAAGCCAAGGAACGGAAGGGTCCTAGCAAACCACCTGAACCTAGGAGACAGGCACAGAACACACACTTCCTCACATCCTCAGCAGGAACCAGCCCTGCCGACATCTTTATCTCGGACTTCTGGTCTCCAGAACTGTGCGACAATACATTTCTGTCGTTTAAGCCACTAAGTTCGCGGTACTTTGTTACAGCAGCCCCAGGAAAGTAATGCAGGGAGGTAAGGGCAGGAGGTGAGGAGGCAAAGCACTTCTCAAAGAGCATAGAGCTCCCCTTCCTCTGCTTGTTTCCCCATGATGCTCTCAAGTCCTATTTCAGGGAGTCAGTGTCGGGAATAGGATTAAGAGGTACAGGGCCACACGTGGTATGTGCAAAGAGCAACACCATAAAAACATACATACCCCGCCTGTATCATATATTTTCAATACAAACATGTGACGTGTCCACTTGAGGCCAAATGGCCTCTTGGCCTCCTGTGAGGAGAGGGTCCCAGAGAACTGTAGGTGTGGCAGGGTCAAAGTAGCAGTGTTGGGGCACCGTTCTTCAGCTTGGCCTTCGAGAAGCCCTTTCAGTACAACATGACTATAGTTCACACTGCTGTATGGTCTATTTGAAAGTTGCTGAGAGAATAGATCATACAAGTTCCAATCACAAGGGAAAAAAAACATTTTTCTGTGTCTGGCTATATGAGATGATGGATGTTAAATAAACTTATTGTGGTAACCACTCCACAATACACACAAGTCAACTCATTATGTCGTATAGCTTAAGCTTACACAGTGATGTATGTCAATTATATCTCAACAAAACAGAGAAAACAAAACAAAAGAAAAACAACTACTTTCAGCTGTGGTTGGCCAGAGGCTGAGCAGGCCAGCTCCAGACCGCCCATCTACTTTTGACCAAAACAGCTATGCTTTCCTCTCCTTTGTGAATTGGGCTTTCATATATGATTCCAATTGAGCACAGGGTTCCATAGACTAAAAATAATGTCTTGAATTCCTTCATAAGATCCCTATGCTTCGGTGAAATGCATCTAGCAAGCACTCTTCACGTACACTTCACCTGCTGTGCCTTCTTCCTTAATCCCTTTCCCTCTCCTGGGAACGCCCTTACTCCAGACTCCACCAGCTGAAGTCCCTCTGTGTCATAAGATGTCGGTGGACTACTCAAAAACTTTGCCATTTAAAAATACTTGTTCCCTGCTAAAAGAAGCCCAACTCGAATTGAATATTGGACTAGGATTCCTAGAAGCCATGGCAGGTCGACCAGCCTCTGGTGCAGTGGTGGCCATATGCCACAGTTCCAGTCAACGAGGCAAAGGGGAGGTTTGTGGGGAGGCCTCTAGGAAAGAGTTGCCTCCTTGATAAGAAAACAGAAGAATTCTTTCCCTCGTGCATCTAAGCTTCTTGAATACAGTTGGATGAAGATGTGATTCTCAGAGCTACACCAGCCATCTTGTGATCATAAGAGGGGAGAAAAAGGGCTGCATAGATGGACCTTGAGGACATTATGCTAAGTGAAATAAATCAGACAGAGAAAAACAAATACCATATGATCTCACTTACTATGTGGAATCTAAAACAAACAAATGAACAAACAAGCTCATAGACACAGAGAACAGATTGGTGGTTGCCAGAGGCAGGGGTTGGGGATTGGGAGGTGGGCAAAATAAGTGAAGGGGGTCAAAAGGTACACATCTCCAGTTATAAAATAAGTTAAGTCCTGGGAATGTACCTACAGCATGATGACTACACTTAATAATACTGTACTGCATATTTGAAAGCTGTTACGAGAGTGGATCTGAAAAGTCGTCAGCACATGAAAAAAATTTTAAATTATGTATGGTGACAGATTGTATGGTGACTAGACTTACTGTGGTGATCATTTCACCCCATATACGAATATCAAATCATTATGCTGTATACCTGAAACTAATATAATGTTGAATGTCAATTATACCTCATTTAAAAAAAAAAAACAAAACCAAAAGACATCTGCAGAGTCCCTGATCTGCTTGATACCCAAATCAGCGCTGGAGGCCGACTACCTCCCGACAACCTCTTGTGTAAGAAAGAACAACCCCTCTTCTTTAAGTGACCCTCATCAGATTTTCTGTTACAGACAAATGCAGTCCTGATACACCTCCTGTCCTCCTGGGCTCCCTCCAGGAAACATTCAAAGATCCCCTCACCTGCCACCAGGTAAAATTTCTCTACCTATCTCCCAACCTCTTCTTTGTTCTTATCGTCACATCTCTTCATGTTCCTTATCACATTTGATTATCCATATTCAAATTTAATTTTTTCTTCTAAGTTATAGGCCCTGAGGACAAGATCTTAATGCGTTCTTCCTCTGGTAGAGGTGATCTCTGAAAACAGTGTTTCTCAGCAAAAGAAACCATCGACAAAATAAAGAGGCAACCAACTGAATGGGAGAAGATTTTTTCAAACAGTGTCTCCGATAAGGGGCTAATATCCAAAATATACAAGGAACTCATGCAACTCAACAACAAAAAAACAAACAACCCAATTGAAAAATGGGCAGAGGACTTGAAGAGACATTTCTCCAAAGAGGACATACAAATGGCAAATAGACATGAAAAAATGCTCAACATCACTAATCAGCAGAGAAATGCAAATAAAAACCACAATGAGGTATCACCTCACCCCAGTCAGAATGGCTATCATCAACAAGACAAATAGTAACAAGTATTGGAGAGGCTGTGGAGAAAAAGGAAGCCTCATACACTGTTGGTGGGAATGCAGACTGGTGTAGCCGCTATGGAAGGCAGTGTGGAGGTTCCTGAAAATGTTACAAATAGAATTACCATATGACCCAGCAATCCCTCTCCTGGGTATCTACCCAAAAAATCTGAAAACATTTATCCATAAAGACACATGTGCTCCTATGATCATTGCAGCTTTATTTATGGTGGCCAAGACATGGAAACAACCAAAGTGTCCTTCGATAGATGAATGGATAAAGAAGTTGTGGTATATATACACTATGGAATACTATTCAGTGGTAAGAAAAGATGAAATAGGAACATTTGTAACATGGATGAATCTTGAGAGTATAATGCTAAGCCAAATAAGTCAGACAGAAAAAGCAGAGAACCATATGATTTCACTGACATGTGGTATATAAACCGAAAACAACAAAAGAATAAGACAAACAAATGAGAGACAAAAACTCATAGACACAGACAATAGTTTAGTGGTTACCAGACGGTAAGGGGGGAGGAGGATGGTAGATGAGGGTAAAGGGGGATCAAATATATGGTGATGGAAGGAGAACTGACTCTGGGTGGTGAACACACAATGTGATTTATAGATGATGTAATACAGAATTGTACACCTGAAATCTATGTAACTTTACTAACAATTGTCACCCCAATAAACTTTAATTTAAAAAAAAAGAAAGAATACAGTGCTTCTACAATTGTAATGTGCATACAAATCACCCATTAAAAATGAAGAGCCCTGGGCTCCAACCACAAAGTTTCTGATTCAGTGCGACTGGGGTGGGGTCCAAGAATCTGCATCTCAAACAAGCTCTCAGATGATGCTGACACAGTCCAGAGCACGCTTTGAGGAAACGCTGCTCTAAGACACTGTGTACCGTTCATATTATCCTTCACCCACACCATCTCTTACTGTTAACATCTTTCCTTTTCATATTATACATCTGGGAATTTTATGAACTCCTTGAGGGCAGGGACCCTATTTTATGTTCCTTCCTACTACGTCCGGAGTACCTAGTACAGTGAGATTCAAGAACCTTTATTGAATACCTGAATGAAATGAATCAGTGAATGAGTGAAGTGAATACAGCCACTAATCTTTAGGTGTAGTTTCTTATTCCCAGCAGTGATACACATGAGACAAGCCAGTACTTCAACTGACATTTCTGCAGAGAAAGTAACAGCTTCCAAATTCTAGTCAACAAATGCAGCCAAGTGTCCTTTTCTTAACATTGGACCCCATTAAGATGTAGAGACACTAGGATTTCACCCCTAATTTCTGTTGCATGAAGTCACATATTTTTATGAGTCACATATTTTATATCACATACTTTATTCCCTCTGGTTCTCTGAGCCAAGAAGTGCCTCCTAAAATAATCTAATAAGGAAATAAATTTTCTTCCAAGCAAAGCCTCTTTGTCACATATATGCATTATCTGATTGGAAAACACTATATCCAGAATGGTGGGAGTAGGTAGAGAGTTCTTCCTGGAACCTGTAATGATTAAACTGTTGCAAGAAACATGAAATTTGATTCTTATTTTGTTCTCTGATGGGCCTTGTGCTCAGGAGTAAATTGAAGGTATTAGGACAGAGCGAGAGATGGGAGTCTGAATGTCATCCTCCACACAACTGCACTGAACGTGGGGGTCAAAGCTACCGATGGAAATATTTCCTTTCAGCCAAAAAGTGGAATATAACTTTTTTCTGATGACAAAACCTTAAATAGCAGACATGTTTTTGAATGAACATTGTGTCTGTATCGACTGGTATTTTTAATAAGAACTATTCCTATCAGGAGGATGCCAGTGTCTGAGTCCAAACTGACCAAACTGCTTGCATCCTAGGTTCTATCGGTTACTATCTGTGAGCCTTTGGTATGGTACTTAACCAATGTGTGCCTCAGTTTCTTAATCTATAAAATGGGGATAATAATGAAAACTGGGTGAGCTCATAGGGTTGTTGAGAAAAATAAATGAATGACTACATGTAAAGAGCTTAGAAAAGGACATAGCACATAGCACTCAGTAAGACTCTTGTTATACTGAGGATTGAGTTGTAACTACTGAATGCACTAAATAACAAACAGAAATGATCTATGTAAATGTTAGCTGCAGTGGACAAAATACTGTTGGGTGTTGTCAGGAAACAAATGATTAAAATATAGACCCTGACCTCATGGCACTTGTGACCTATTATTGGTGCTAATTCTGCTTATATGTGGTGCCCATGGGAAAAAAGAAAAGAAAAGAGTCACAGTTAACAGCCTCAGAAGCATCCATTCAGTGATAAAGTGAAAGCATCCCTGCCACAGCCTGGATTTTAAATGATGGATCTAAATTGTAATTCATGAGCCAAGCTTGATTTACTACTTCTCTAGACACCACGGAGTTAACTAATACAGTGGAAGAAAAAGCCACATTGCTCTACTTGCTCATTTTCAAGCAGTTCCCATATAAATTGCTCCCTGAGATTTAGAAAGGTAACAGCATTTAAAAGAGCCCCATCAAGTAAGTTATGTGAAAACAAGTCGATTCTGCCTGATGGGGAGAAGAAGCT
This sequence comes from Rhinolophus sinicus, assembly GCF_057876585.1. Taxonomy (NCBI): domain Eukaryota; kingdom Metazoa; phylum Chordata; class Mammalia; order Chiroptera; family Rhinolophidae; genus Rhinolophus; species Rhinolophus sinicus. The sequence goes on along the minus strand of NC_142518.1, from coordinate 28,263,692 downwards.
GAGTTGATTCTATACATATGCTGTTTCCTAGGATAAGATGTGTCCTGCAATGGTTCTCAAACTTGGCTACCTATTAGAATCACCTGGAGATCTTTCCAAAAGTATTAATACCCAGGCCCATGCCCAGAGACACGGATTTAATTGCTCTGGGGTAGGGCTCAGGAATGGGTATTTTTTTAAAGTTCCCCACGTGATTATAATGGGCAACCATGGTTGAGAACCACTGCTACAAAACACATTAGGCCCTGGGGCGGCCGGATGGCTCAGTTGGTTAGATCGTGTGCTCTCAATCACAAGGTTGCCGGTTCGAGTCCCACAAGGGATGGTGGGCAGCGCCCCCTGCAACTAAGATTGAACACGGCACCTTGAGCTGAGCTGCCGCTGAGCTGCCAAGGGGTGGCCAGATGGAATGGCTCACTTGGTTAGAGCTCGTGCTCTCAACAAGGTCACCGGTTCAATTCCCACTCTCCACCTCCTGCCCCGCAAGTAGATTGAAAACAGCGACTGGACTTGGAGCTGAGCTGCACCCTCCACAACCAAGACTGAGGACAATAACTTGACTTGGAGCTGATGGGTCCTGGGAAAAACACACAGTTTCTCAATAAAGCCCCAGTAATACACACTGTTCCCCAATAAAGTCCTGTTCCCCTTCCCCAATAAAATCTTTAAAAAAAAACAAAAAACCCATTAAGCCCAAAGCTGCTACAGTTAGTGGAAGGAATTAGCAGCAAGTGAACAGATTCAAGAACAAAGAGGAAGAGAAGGGAAGGAGGTTGTTATTCTGCTTCTATGCCTTGCGACGAACAACCAGGAACGTGGCTTTGGTCTACCAGGCCAAACAGTGGTTTTGTAAATTTGATTTAGTTTCAGACAGACATCATAGGCATAAATAAGAACCCTGAGTAGCAGGAAGAAGGGACAGTTCCAGAAACGGAGGACTGAGAAAAATGGGATAAGGAATAAGCCATCCAAAACAGCTGCCATAAAATCCATGCCCTTTACTCACAGAGCCTGGCAGAACCATTCTCAAAACTCATTTTCCATATCAGCCAAACCTGGAAATAAGCCACATGGAAGGAAAATGGGTTAAATATGTTGCAGTAAATTCACGCTGAATATCACAAGCAATGACAGAAAGCAGGAAGTGCCGTTCCACGCGGCCACATGGATGAATGTTACAGACATGATGCTGAGAAGGCTGACAAGAGCCCAAACTTCATGATTACATTTATATGAAAAATCAATGGTGATAGAAGTCAGAAGCGTGGTTACCTTTTGGAGGAGGTACTGATGGGGAGGGGTCTAGGGAGCCTGCTGGGTGGGTGCTGGAAATGCGCTGCATCTTGGCCTGGGCGCAGTGATAATGTGTACACATACATACACTATTCATTGAGCCGAACACTTACGATGGGTGCACGTTAATCGATGCAAGTTATGCCTCAATAAAAAAAATAATGAAAAAGAAACATATTTGCTATCATTACTCAATAAATATTTACTAAAAGCCTACTCTGAGCCAGGCCATGTTCCAGGTGCAGAATACAGAGAGGTAGCCTACACTGACAGAGCCCCTGCCTTCTTGGCACTTACATGCCAATGAAGAAAACAGACCACAGAACATAAACAAATGCATCTAACACGTCATCAGATTGTGATAAATGCCACAGAGAAAAATCACGCAGGGTAAGGGGGCTGCAGCGTGTGTATGGGGAGTGGGCCATACTATTTCAGACAGCAAGGTCAGAGAAGGCCTTTCTGAGAGGGCAACATTTCAGCAAGTTCAGGGTATCTGGTTTCCAGCCCACAGGAGGTTAGAAGCAGTGTATTAGATGAGGGGGGGAATGCCGTTTGAAGACAGACAAACTGACAGAAGCAAGGGGTGCCCATGACAAAGGAAGGACACAGGAGTTAGGAACTAGCTGGCCCAAGCACTCAGAGAGCCCCGCAGGAGGGCCACATACCTTCCCTTCATTAGCTTTTAGGACATCCCGGTGACAAAACTCCAAACAGCCTTCTATTCTATCGCTTCTCTTACTGTGTCATGGCCATTTCCTGGCCTCTCCTCCACTAGACAGTGAACATCTTGCAGGCAAGGATTTGGTCCTGTTTGTCACTGGAGCCTCAGCACCTACCATGAGGGGACAAAGCAAGGCAGTCAATAAATATTTACTATGTGCCTGGCTGTCTGATGATGCTGAGACACCCCGAAAATAGTGCTACAACACGATTTCCAGATTCCATGTAAGCATGTAATAGAATTTAGACTTCAAGATAAGTAATACATCGAGTTGTAACTTTTAAGATTGCGTATTTAAAACAAGAGGAAAGTCAGCCATCTGGAAAACTCAAAGGAAACTCCTCATTTCCCCCAGTTGTTGAGGAAATGAGGTGTTACTGTGCTAATCAGTCTTGTCTTGACACCACCTGACGGCTCTCTCCGCCTCTCAGCCTGGAGCACATGAGGGGCTGGTTAGAAATGCACATTTCCAGACTCCACCTTCAGAGACTGATTCACTAGGAGTGGAATATGGCCAAGAATACTCAGAAAACAACTCCCGTTCCTGAATACTTAGTCATTGCCAAGCATCATTCTAAATGCATTTCATATTCTAGCTCATCAAACCCACAAAACAATCGTAGGAGACGCACTTTACAGATGAGGAAACTGAGGCACAGCCAGCTCGGGTAAGTTGTCCAGGGTCACAGAACTAGTGAGTAGCTCTGGGATTCAAAGCCAGGCACTCTGGATCCAAAAAGCCTATGCCCTTGCAGCTCCCTCAGTCATGTGCCAGTCGGGACGGATTTCTGTCAAGCGGGCCAATGATGCTGGCAGCCTAGGAGCTTCACTTGAACAACTCCGGCCTATATCGTCAGTCTTTTCCTTCAATTCCTGCATCCTCTATCTGTAATTATTGTTACCCTGACCCTGCACATTCAGGCAACCCTCACATTTCCCACATCAGAAGGGGGCCACAGGCCCTATCCTTTTGGTTTTATGAATTTATTTTGCATAATGAAAGAACAGAGTTTTCTAGCTTTTATTAAAAGAACTCCCAAAACTTGAGGAGCCCACTGTACCTCACCCCCTGAGTATAGACTGAGCAATCGCAGTTGCAATCCCCAAGCTGATCATACCCCTATCCTCCTTGTTTTAAATGAGAGGACCACTAGGCCTACATCCATGGGAAAGACAGAATATGACACAAACCAAGGTAAGACAGGTCAGCACAGGTACCTCAAACCATAGTTTGGGATGGGAGACCACAAAAGAAACCAGCACAGCCATGGAGCAGAGGAGATGGACAAGGGAGGGATGCTATGTGAGAAGAGGAGGAGAGAAAGCTAATCAGCATTCAGGATTCTCCTTCTCTGCCTTGGGCTGAACCAGCAGCAGCATCTGGGAGGTAAGTGAAGACTGGCGCTGCCTGCCTAAAGCCTTTCTCTGGCTTCATGAGTGTGTTTAGTCTGGGCATGGGACAGGCTGGAAGTGTCAGATGCCCCCACCCAACGAGAGACAGGAACTGGTGGATAAATGCTCCACTTTCCTCACTCCCCCCAGGGGACACATCTAGGGTGTGTACTACACCGCGTATCAAAGGTCCCTGTGGGGTTGCAGCCCAGAAGCCCACAGGGCCAACATGCTCATTATCACACTTTGTTGGCTTTCTGGCCTTCGCTACTTCACTTTCTACTCCCTCACTGTGCTTCCCGGGATCACGTCCCCAGTAAACTACTTGCTCCCAAATCTTTGTCTCGGAGTGTACTTTAGGAGAACCCAAAGTAAGACAGTGAGTATACACAGCAAATATAGTGCCCACTACCAGTGATGTACAAAGATTGGTGAATCTTTTAATGTGTTCGGGAAGGCCACTGCTGGTTGGAAAGGCCACTGATGAACAACTTGCAACTTCTGTTTCTCTTCTTTAATACTTTTTGACTCTCTTCTTCCCAGCTCTGGGACCTGAAATGTTTAAAATGGCCCAAACTGGCCTCTTAAACAAAGATGGGGGGAAAATGAAGATTGTTTTTAGGATTGGACTTTTAGGATGGGCCAAGCATACTGTCTATAGGGATAAAAGGAGGAAAAGGAGAAACACTGAGGCATCTGTTTAACTTTTGTAAACACTCATTGAAAGCCTAAAGCATGCCTTAGGTTCCCTTGTGAAGCAGATATTATCCAAAAAGGTCCACAACAGTCCATCCACATGCTTTTCCAGAACCTTTCCATTTCCCTTGAGCCTCAAAGGCCATTGTGACTGCTTTGACCAACAGAGTACTTCAGAAGTGACACTATGACATCCAAGGCTAGGGCATGAAATGCCACGCACTTTTGCCATATTCTCATAGGATGCTCGTGTAATCCAGTCACCATGTTGTAAGAAAGCCCACGCAGTCCATGAAAAGGCCAATGGGGAAAGGAAGCAAGGCTCCCAACCCCAGCTGACTCCCAGCAGACAAGTAGCACCAACGTGCCACCCATGTGAGTGAGCCATCTTGAAAATGGTTTCCTTAGCCCCATGTTGGGCCACCCTGGCCGACAGGGGAAGGAGAAGAAGCAGGCCATCCCTGCTGAACCCTACCCCAATTACAGATTTTTGAGCAAAATAACTGAAAATGAAAATGCTGTTATTTTGAATTACTGAATTTTGAGGAGGTTTGTTGGCAGCATTAGGTAACTGATACACTCCGTTTCCCAAGAATGAAAAGCTGACTCAAAGTTTTTACCAGAACCTGTTTTTGAAGCCACAGTACATTTTCGCCTTTCTGAGGCCTGTGTAGTCTCCAGTTCTCCCCTGGACCTCCATGCCCCTACCTCTTTCACTACTTCTGCTGGTGCAACAGGAAACATTGCCCATCTCAGCAACAGCAAGAGCTTTCATGTGACTGCAAATATTCATTAACTGATGGACAGGAATAGTGTTCCTCACATCCCATCCAGGCTGGTTTCCTTGGAAACCTGATTTTCCATGAGTTCCCTTGATTTCCTCTTGCAAACAAACTTTATTGGAGAAGAGACTGAGTTATAGGTCCCCTGAGTAAACTGAACAAGCCTAAAGACCCACATGGACCATTCTTGGAACAATATCTCTTTGGGCAGCTACAGATCATCAAAATCCATCTTTCTTTTTTCATCTTTCAAAGTGCAGTAACAGAACTCCATTCGTACCCATAATAACACTTCCTCAAACCCCTTCCCCATTCTCCAATTCCTTTCTTTGCCCCTCACAGCTGCTTCAGAATATTTTAAACACAAATGATTTCTTGAGCCCCAGAATCCATTTGGGCTCTTCTTTTTTTCCGCCCTCTTTCTTTTCTCTCCCCTTTTCCCAAAACCTTGATTTAGCCTCTAGGTCAGCAAGCAATAATTTTTACCCATTCTAGGAAGGTGAAAGGGACAATGAAGGGGGATTCTGAGCAGGCAAATATGGATTTCCTTTCAGCAGGTAGGAGGTTTCTGGAAGGAGGTGGGAAGGAAGGTTGCTACCCCCAATTTTGATTTGGTCTCTGTATATTACAAACCATCCATCCATTTTAATCTAAACTAGCTAAGGAATACAGTCAAAAGATAAAAACAGGGGGCGACCCAGTGGCTCAGGCGGTTGGAGCACTGTGCTCCTAACACCTAGGTGGCGGGTTCGATTCCCCCATGGTCTGGTGAGCTGCGCCCTCTACAGCTAAGACTGTGAACAACGGCTCGACCTGGAGCTGGGCTGCCGTGAGCTGCCGCCGGCCGAGGGCCAGCAACCAACTGCCTCAGCCAGGTGGAGAGCATGGAGCGCAATGCTCCTAATACCAACAAGGGCCAGGGAGCTGCATTACCCACAACTACGTAGACTGAGAACAACAGTTTGAATCGGAGGCTTGAACCAGAGTTGCAGGGGGTGGGAATAAAAAAGATAAAAATAGGAAATAAGATAAATTTAAATTTTATGTTTATGAAAAGATATGCTTAGAATCTATGTAAGAATTTGTTTTTTGTTTTTTTTTAATTAGTTTCAGGTGCACAAGACAAAGCAAAACTTAGACATTTATCATTTATATCCCTCACACTGTGTGAACCCCCCTCCCCCCATCCACTATCCCTCTGTACATTCCCAAAACCTCTCACCTTCCCCTTATCCCCACCCCCCTGCCCCTCTAGCAACCCTCTGTTTTTCCTCCATGTTTCCAAAACTGTTTCTGATTAGTTCATTCACTTATTCTTTTCTTTAGATTCCGCATATAAGTGAGATCATATGGTATTTGTCTTTCTCTTTCTGACTTATTTCACTTAACATAATGTTCTCTAGGTCCATCCATGTTGTTGCAAATGGTGTGTTACGCAGCCATAAAGAAGAATTTGGTTTTAAGATTTAATCTTAATATCAGGAAGTCTTCCCATTCTGTAGCACCAAGGAAAACTTGAAGCACATTTCTGGCAACAGATTTGTTAATTGGCCCAGACAAACAACATTTGGAGGGATTAAAGTCCTGCTTTAAAAGTTCAATTCTCTTTGTCAATTCAATTACCCTTTTTTTTTTCTTGTTTTCAGTCATCATTCCTGGATGTCTTTTTTCCTATGTGAATATTCCAGCTGAGCAAACGCAATTTGATGATTTCCTGATGAGGATTTGGATTCTGAAGACACATTTACAATTAATCATTATTCCATATTTTGAAAGACCTCTTAGGGATTTTCTTTTCCTTGGCATTGGTTTGCTATGGTCCCTTTCCCCCATTACCCAGGCCCCCAATGGGTCATAATTCTGAGCCAGTCAAGAAATTTACCAGGCATTTGTGCTAATAGTACTAGAAACTTATTTAACAATTACAAATGCAACAGGAAAAGAAAAATGACTAAAATACCTTCTATTCTCTGGGTACAAAGATACTCAGGACTAGCTAAAATCAAACATGCCCTCTTCCCCTCACAGAAAATTCCACATTTAGTTTCCAGACTATTCCTTCCACGCCTGAGCCCAGTGGTTCTCCAAGTGTGGTCAATGGATCAGGACCATCAGAACCACCTGGGAACTCGACAGAAATGTCCAATTCCCTGTCCCTATGCCAGACCTATGGAAACAGAACCTCTGGAGTAGGCCCCGCCATCTGTGTAGTAACAAACCCTCAGGGTTATTGTGATGCCTGCTGGACTGTCAGGACCACGGCCTTAGAACATCAAAGTGGACCAAGAAATGGCACAGCGACCTGAAAGTGCAAGGACCTGAGTCTGTTCTGTGCTCTGCTATTAGTTTACTGTGTGGCCTTCGTCAAATCACTGCACCTCTCTGGACCTCAGTGCTCTCATCTATAAAATAAAAGATTTGGGACAGAAATTCTTTTTTTTTTTTTTTTTTTCGGTCCTTGCCAGTTCTAGAAAGTAACAAAGTCACTGCCCTCAAGAGCACTAGCCGAGTACTGAAATATGGTTGCATTTTTTTTCATGGCAGGTTTTTTAAAGTTTCAGGAAAGGCTAACCCAATCTTGTCAAAATGACAAAATACTTTAAACAGTTAGAAGCTGTGTTTAAAACCAAGACCTTCTGTCAAAACCAAGTCATTTGTTAAAGTTGCTAGTGAACGCTCCCTGACAGTTTGTCTCCCTCAGAAATTATCATTTCTCTACCAGAAATATTAATTCATCTGATCAGTAATCTTGATGTGCAATTATTTTTTATTTGCCCTAAGAATAGATTCATAATCACTCTTCCATTCAGAAGAGTATTTTCCCTGTATAAAAGTGACTTAGCATTAGTTAGGATGATTATTAAGATACAAACCGAGCATATTCAATTGGTGGGAATGGTATGTCAACACATTCTTGCAATAGTATTAAAAGTTAATTCTGATGACAAATACCACATAAGATTTATATTCTAAGACAGTGCTATGCTATTCATTCTGAAAACCTTTCATTTTCTCCAGCTGATAAATTCAATTGAGTATTTTTGAGCTGAGACCAATCTTAAGCAGAGACACAGAACAAGGGCTGGGTGTTCTTTGTTGAATTTCAACAAATGATTCATTCCATCCATTTGTCAAACTTCCGAATGTGACAAGCAAGCCTCAGGTGAAGTAGACACTTTCTAGACGGGATGAAATTCTGACACAAGTGGTTTTGAAATTAGCTTAATCTCTCTATTACTGATGGAGCAGGGTATGAAAAATGAGGTTTTTACCTGAAGAGTCACTGATAATAGATAAACTAAAGAGCTCACATAGTCACAGTGAAAAATGGTTCAGGATCTGGAAACAAAGAAAAAGAAGGAAATATATATGGCGTGTGTGGGGAAAGTCCTTCAACATGGCAGTTTTGTCTTTAAAAATAAACTTTAAAAGAAGAAATGAAGACATTGCTTGCATAAATGTCACAGACATGGGCAAAAGTCAAATAGTCCACCCAGGCCAGTTTTCAGTCCAAACCAGTTAATAATGTTTAAGACAATACAGCGTTTACTCAGCACTGTACTCGGCACTGTGGAATGGAGGGAAACAAATGTGGTAAAGGGAAAAAAACAGGATCAAAAGAGCAGCTAACTAGGTTACTCCAGACATGTTGCTCCTGGCCCATGGACTCGTAAGGGAGAAGGTCCTTTGCAGCTCCTATGCTGCCTGATTCCATCATAAGACATTGGCATTTGTTGAAGAGACGGCTTCCATGTGAGAGAATCAGAGTAGAATGTGGAGGGTCAGCTTGTTTCAGGTCCCCTGGCCAGGGAGTTGAGTGAGTGGGAGTCTATGGGCCTGCTGGTTTGCGTAAGGCCTCGAAGGGGTAAATCAGGAGACTGTTCCTCCTTTTGTGTGGTATTTCTGCCACAGAGAAAGTCCACTCAAGGGCCTGGGTTCCGTCTCTTCGTTCAATAAATACTTATTGAGCACTGAACTGTGTGTCAGATATGGTTCTAGAGGATGTATCATGAAACAGAACCAAGATCTCTGTGCTCAAGAAGCGTATATTCTTGCAAGGTGTGCAGAAATGAATTTTCATAGTAGACCTGAGACTGCCATCCTTAGAAAGGCCTGCTTGCAAGGTTGGCCCTTGGCTGGCATTTGGGAACTTGGATTTCCAGACAGGACAACCATTCCCAGGGCAGGTAAGAGTGGCTCACTGGGCCATAACTGTTTGTGCAAACAATATATGCTGAATACCTGCTTTCCTTCTGGGAGTCTGGAATTTGGGTACATGCTGGGCAGAGGGTGCCCATGGGACCAGGCCCCAATAAAAACCCTGACCCTGAGTCTCTAATGGGCTTCCCTGGTGGACAACACTTCATATGTGTTGTCACAACTCTTTCCTGGGGGAATGAAGCGTGTCTTTTTTTCACTCCACTGGGAGAGGACCCTGGGAAGCTTGTGCCTGCTTTCTCCCAGACTTCACTCCAGGCGCCTTTTCCCTTTGCTGATTTTGCTTTGTGTCCTTTCACTGTAATAAATCATGGCTGTGGTTAGGACTATATGCTGAGCCCTTTGAGTTCTCTGAGTGAATCATCAATCCTGGGATGGTCTTGGGGACCCCCAACATGCAGGAGAGGGAGGTTCAGATAATATGCAATTAATATCATAAATTATTTAGTAAACGAGAAAATACTGGTGTTAAAGTAAAAAGAAAATGGGGGTGGACGAGTGGCTCAGTTGGTTGGAGCGCGTCCTCTCAACCACAAGGTTGCCAGTTCGACTCCTGCAAGGGATGGTGGGCTGCGCCTCCTGCAACTAGCTATGGCAACTGGACCTGGAGCTGAGCTGTGCCCTCCACAACTAAGACTGAAAGGACAACAACTTGACTTGGAAAAAAGTCCTGGAAGTACACACTGTTCCCCAATAAAGTCCTGTTCCCCTTCCCCAATAAAATCTTTTTTTTTTTTTTAAAAAAAAGAAAGAAAATGTAGGTCAGGGAAGAATTGGGCTGTTGTGGTGAAAGGGCGCAATGTATTAAAATAGGAGGGTCAATGTCTGTCTCATTAAAAGGGGGCCATGTGATCACAGACCTGCAGGAGGTGAAGATATTAGCCAAGGTGATGTGTGAGGGAAGAGTTCTCTAGGCAGCGAGCACAGCTCATGCAAAGGCCCTAACGTGGAAGTATACCTGTGTGTTTGAGGAACAGTAAGGAGGTCAGTGTATCTGGAGCAGTGACCACCAGGGGGAGACAGGCAGGAGATGAGGCCAGAGAGGTGAGGCCCGGGAAGGAGGATGCCCATCATATAGGCTTTGTAGGCCACCACGAGGTTAACAAGAAATAAAAATCAGAGCAGGATAACTGAGATGAAGTCAAGGGTGAGGTGAATATACAAACACAGATGCACCACGGACTTTCTTAGTCGGCAAGTGCGCTATATATTTGTATTGGTCTGAGAGGGAAAAATCTCAGGTGTTGAGTCATTATACAGCAGGTCCTCAAATAATGTCATTTCGTTATAACGTTGATGAGATACCGCAGGAACCTAACTCATTTATCTCAATTAGCCCGTGGTAAACTGGGTTTCATTATACATCGTTTCACCTAAAGTCTCAGAACCTATCCATGACGTTAAGTGAGGACTTGCTGTATTTCAATCTTAAGGCAGGAATATGTCAAATGCAACAACATAATAAATAGCCTAATAGCTGGTTTGAATAATCAGTATTTTTTTTTTTTTTTTTTTTTTTTTTTTTTTTTGCTTTTCACCAGAACGGCAAATAGCAAAAGGCAAAAGCACACTACTGAACAATACCGTCTCCTTTCAGGCCTCATTCTGCACTTATGTACACGGAATACCTAGCACTGGCCTTATGAAGGAGCAAAGGGATACATGGGCTATGATACGTGTGAGGTGAAGAAAGCTGTTTGAGATTCTTCATGGCAGCCCTAATGAGAGATGTTACAGGCAAAAAGGACTGGAGGGTGTGCAACACTCCTCAGAACCTGTCCCACCCCTTCTCTAGCACACACATCTCCCCATACTTCCCAGAAGTCTCGAGCCCTGAGAACACACATCCATGCCCAACATACTACTTCATGATGCCTCTGACATCACACTCTGTGACAGACTGAAAAACCTGCCACAAAGTTTTTCCCTCTCTGCCTCCATGCCCTTGCAATCTTACTTTGTAGTTCCTTTCATCCAGAGGTGAAGTCCAGCTCTTTACCCTTTGAAACTGGACTGGCCACGTGACTTGCATTAGTCAATAGAATTCGGTGGAAGGGATGATGCAGCACTTCTGAACCTAAGCCTCAAGAGGCCTTGCGTGTTTCCATTCCCGCTCTTGGAATTCAGTCATCCCGATCGTCACCTCAGCCAACAGCTGGCTGGCTGAGAGACACATGTATAGGTGAGGCCATCGCAGACCAGCCAGTTTCAGCTGGCCTGTCAGCTAACTGCAGACACGTGAGCGAGCCCAGCCAAGGTCAGCCGAGCCTGGCCCAGATCAGCAGAACCACCGGGCCTACAGACTTGTGGGCAACAATAAGGAATGACATATAAGCCACTCAGTTTAGAGGTAGTGAGTTCTGCAACAATAGATAACTGATACATGTGCCCAAGCTTGAGTGTCTCTGAAAAAGTTCTCCAGATGCCTCATAACAGAAGCACCAAAGTTAAAACCACCACAGAATCTCTCACAGGATCTCTTAGGACCCTGGCAGATGTGACCACCACTTCAAAGCCAGAAGGACCTGGTGTGAGGCCACTCACTTCAAAGATGCAATGCTTAACTTCAGAACAGCACTCACATTTTGGCTTGAGAGTCCAACAGTTGTTACACTGTCTCTCCTTCTCTCTCTACCTCTCTTCTTCCCTACCTCCCTCCCTCCCTGGCTCACTGGGAGAACAGCAATTGAAATGTTGGAAATATTCTCTACTCAAGTACAACAAAGGGCAGATTCTCACATGGCTCAGGGAGGCTGGGCCTTTGGCAAAGTGGGGAACAGCAGAAAGGTCACAGATGCCAGAGCAGCTGAGAAAGAATTCAGTGCCAGGGTGAAATGCAGGCAGTGTGCCCAGCAGGGAGGCTGGCATCATTTCAATATTACAGCCTCATTTTGTAGACCTGAGAGAATATTTCCATCTCCCAAGAATAAGTTTCCCATGTTACTGTATGTTTCTTAGGCAACAACATGTGAAGTTAATTTAAAACCTGAACACATCCGTGCCTGTCAACCTCCACCTTTTTCATTCTCTTCATCCCCAGACTTTATTTTTGTTTTACTGCTGCACAAGATATCCCTTCTAATCATTGTGCTCTGAAAAGAAAAGGTCAAGATATTTCAAGTACCTTTCAAAGTCATACCAAGAATTCTCTCAACACAAGTTAAATAAGTACAGTGAAAGCAGGCACAACTTTCCAATGAAAATGTGGATCATAAAATGAGATACAAACTCAGATGTAAGAATCACGAAGAGGTTCTTCACTTGTTCGCCAATTTATTTGGCATCAACTATGGTGAACCACACAGAACACACTCCCTGCCCTCTGGAGTTTGACGGCTTCGGTCTGCCCTCAAAGAGCTCTCAGCCCTGGCAGAGCTCAGGACCCAAAGTGCCAAGTACTATGGATCTGTGCTGACACAAAAGAGGTCCCAGTGCTTACAAGTACATCAATAAGAACAGAGGAACCAACGTGAAGTTAGAGCACAGCTTTCCACTGCAATGTTCACATGGCCCGGGTTCCGTGAGTTCAGTTCATTCACTGGGAGGCATACACAAAAAACCCTGAAATTCTATTTTCTCGTATCTCTGTCACACGATCCCACCAGGACACTACCCACCCTTTAGATACACCACGAACTATTTTACACTCTTTTGGAAGCAAGAAAGGGAATTCTCTGTAAGAACCAATCTCCTGTTTCACGATAGATTAAAAAGAAGCCCATCCTTATCTTTATCTTTCCACAATCACCATCTTCTGCCAGACCTTCCATGGGAATCTGTGAAACATTTCTATTTCCTTTTGATGGATGAAACAAAATTAAAAGTTGTCTTTTACTTCACTTTTCTCCTCCAAATTCTAAAATCTGCACAACACAGAAATTGTCACTCCCTTTCATCCTGTGACTAAGGTACAGATAAAAATGTATGAACTAATTCAGAGCCAGAAAGCACAAAGAGGATTAAACAAGGCAATCACCTTCAAAATGTTACAGAGCCAAGCTCAAAAGCTTGATCTTGACCATCTACATATTTTTAATCAAAAGAGAAATACATCACCCTCTTCCCCCGAAAACTGTATTTTTCTTCATCTTTGAAGGAAGAGTTAAATCCTAGCAACAAAATGATCTTAAGGTTAAATGAAGGAGGAAAAAAAAGCAGTTCCTCAGCTCAACAATGTGCAAAATCCTAATCTAATACAGATCGAATGAACTCTAACTGATGCAAAAGGTTGACTAAAAATCAACAGCAAATATATAGTAACATCATTGGAAAGATATTTATTATTCAAGAATCCATGTCCAAAGAACATTTTTAAAAGAAATAAGCCCCCAAGATTTTCACATTCCATGCTGCTTCATTCTTTGTCAAAAAACCTTATTGATTGCTCTTTATCAAGAACTGAATCTTCAACTGTCCCAAGAGGCACTCTAATTATAATTAATAGTGCAAGGTTTTCTTTAAAAATCATTAGGGATTCACTAAGCTGACAACACAACCTGTTTAATACTTGAATGTTCTTTTGAATCAAACTGCAGGATAAGGATTACTGCCACATTTATGGCATTGGAAATTCTGTTGCTGAATTTCCAAACTACTTTGTGTGTACCATGTGATATCCATTTACCTTTCCTTTTGATTTTAGGTGTAATTTGTACCTTCAAAACCCAATGTGTATACGTATCTCCCTGGGAGGGAATGGAGTTTGGATGTTGACAAGCTGTTTGATTGTTGCTGCTTCTTTCTACCTAACCTTCCCCTGCCATACACTCACTGTATTTCCTAGCGATGAATGTTGGATTCTGCTGAGAAAAGAAGAAAGTTTTAATCACAGAAGGTAGGGAAATTTTACTTCTAGTTACTTTAGGTGTGGCACATAGTTCTTTGCCAACCCAATATCTATTTCTCCCTTCTTTCTTCCTAACAGAACCCCAGTAGTTTTTCAAGTGGCCCAGATAAATGCAAGCTTTCTCAGTCTTTCTTGTGTGGCCAGGTGACAGCTCTGGCCAATAGCTAGAACAGGGGTGTCCAAACTGCAGCCCACGGGCCAACTGTGGCCTGCGATCCATTGTTAATTGGCCCGCAGCAAATTCCAAAAATATATTTAGTTTACTGAAATAAACCAGGTGAGACAATACGTACTTCACCTCGAGTGAGCGGCCCGGCTGTTTGTGTATTTTACCGCATATGGCCCTTGGTGAAAACCGTTGAAAAAAGTTTGGACACCCCTGAGCTAGAAGGACAAACCTGCTGGAGATATTCTGGACAGCTTTTTCTTCCTTGAGAATTTCAGGTGCTGTTAGAACAGCCTTTGCTCTTCCCCGGGGCCTTGAACCCAGACATGGTATTTGGAGTTTCCACGCACATTCTGCAACCATGAGGCGGGAAAGGCAAAGAAGTGTAGAGACACTGACCCTGAAACCACCAACTCATTAAGTGCCAGCAGCCACCTGCTTCCAGACTCCTTTATATGTTAGAATAGTAACCCTGGCTGTGTAAGCTGCTGTAAGTCAGGTTTTCTGTCACAGCTAAAAGCATTGCTGACACATTTGGCCAGGAAAAGAATCCAGCCTTCACCCTCACATCTAAGTAGATTTCCTTGTTTAAAATACTCCTTGTTGGGTTCCTGCAGTTTGCCTGCTCCTTGGGAACAGAAGCATGTAAGGGCCACGCAGTGAGCGATGGCCACATACAGGCTCTAATATCGCTCATCACTCCTGTTTCACCCAAGAGCAAAGCAAGCAGTGAAATGATTTTGTTAAAGCAGTAATCATCCTCATGCACCACTGACCACTGGTCACAAGTTCAAGCTTACAAGTGAAAGCTGTGGCCTTCTGAGGACATCATTTAGGCCACATCACAGAGCTTGTTTCTTCTCTGATATGATGCTATGGAATTACCTTCCACGTGGCGATCGTGACAATTCTTCCCAACAGCATTTTCTGATGGAAATAAATTTGGCATCTTTAAAACCAAAGTAAAAGGATCATAAAGGAGACAGACAGAAAAGGAGAAGCTTCCAACGTGAATACTGTCCGTAGAGGAAGGAGAATACTGTCCGCAGAGGATGCAGGCAATGAGCACTTTGGGGGACCAGGCTAAGCTTCTGGATGAAGGGCTACACCAATACCCCACTTACTATGCAAAAAGGGATCCCCCCATGAAAGCAGGTGGTTCCATGATGTTTAGCATCTTGCCACTCGATGTGTGGTCCTCACACCAGGCACACTGGCACCACTTAGGAGCTTCTGGGAAATGCAGAAGCTCAGGCTCCATTCCACATCTTTAATAGGTTCTCCAGGTGCTTCAAACGCATTCAAGTTTGAGAAGCACTGGTTAAGAACCAGTGAGAGGAAGGTTCCTCTCACGTTATATAACCCCTGAAATCAGGAGATGTTAATTATTCCCACTCCAGCAAATGGCAGTATTGTCCAGTACTCCGAGGCCCGTAAATGTTCCCTGCGGACAGTGCAAGGATTCACAGCACTTACCATTGCAGCAACGAGAAAATTTACTCTGCCTGTGGCATCACTGATTAATACATGTGACTCATCTAAAGATATTAATTTTCCCCTAAAGGGTCATTTATCAAGGTCTCTGAGGTTAATACATATTCTTCAAGATGACAATGTAACAACAGTTGTTGCTGGGAACTATGCTATGTACGTGCAATACAGATTTTTCATAAAGACACTTCCTCCTATTGCCTTAACAATGCGATGTCCGTATTTCAGAAGTCGGGTATGCAGTCTGGTTTATACCACTGGAGAGGGTTATCTCGGGCATTTGTGCTAGTTGGTCATACCCTAGAATTCTGTCAACAGATTGTCCAAGGCATTATCAAAAGATCCGGAAGCTTATTTACACCCCAACATGGCACTAATTCACTTAAGGAAAATACACATTTTGCTATTCTAGAACTGTGACTAGCTAATCAAATATGACCACATATACCCTGCAGCCTATATTGATTGAGCCAGCCCTGAAGGTCAGTGGTGTTCTGAACAAAGCACCAAGGAAAGGAGATTAAACAAACTGAAGTTTAGGCAAGTTATTCTTTTTATTATTACTAAAATGTATTGACGTCTATGGCCATAGCACCCTGTCATCTGATCTCAGAAGCTAAGCAGGGTCAGGCCCAGTTGGTACTTGGGTGGGAAGC
Source organism: Rhinolophus sinicus (assembly GCF_057876585.1). NCBI lineage: Eukaryota > Metazoa > Chordata > Mammalia > Chiroptera > Rhinolophidae > Rhinolophus > Rhinolophus sinicus. The sequence goes on along the minus strand of NC_142518.1, from coordinate 28,247,428 downwards.
TACTCTATAGTCATTAAAAGTAAGAGAGATCACTGCAAGCAGAACTTTCCACAAGAACATCAGGACTTCTTGTCCTACAAACCAAGCTGGAAATCCTTGGCAATAAGATTTCTGCTTCCAGGAGGACTGTGCTCTAGGGCAGTGGTTCTGGAAGCATGGTCCCTATAATAGCACGTCAACATCACCAGAGAACCTGTTAGAAATGGAAATTATCACAGTCCACCCAGACCTACCTAAGGCCAGAAACCTATGATTTAACAAGCCCTCCTGGTGATACTGCCTGTAGCTAACCTTTGAAAACCATTAAGATCAATGCTACTCAAACTATTATCAGTGAAGGACATGTTTTGCTTTTGCTGTTGTTTTCTAATTGATCATGGATGGATACTTTTGTAAAATAACATACTGATACATCGCCAAGAAAATGAAATACAAAAGACATGTGAAATACAAATCCCAATGTTGTATTATTAAATTCAACTGACAAAAAATAACTTGGTGTAATTACTAAAAAAGTTCCTAAGTGCTTATTCTCAGTTTCTGCACTTAAATCCTCTTAGACCAGTAACCAATTTGCAGAATGGTACTGTCCTGCAAGCCACAGTGTGAGGAGCACTAGTCTAGATACTCAGAAAGTCCTTTTTCCATAACCAAGTAACTATGTAATTTTGTCCATTCTGAGACGCACTTTTTTTTTTTTTCACATTTTAACCTCTCTGAAATTGGAATGTATCTCAAAATCCCTACCCACCTGGAGGCAGTAGGACTTAGTTCTCATGGGCTGTGCATGTGCATTAAAACCTCCAAGATGGGTGTCAACCACCTGGAAAAATGCCAGAGACAAAGTAGAAGACTGTTAAGAAACGCTGCATCACCAGTGCTTTTGATGGTACCGAGGATATTTTGTGGAAAATCATGGTCATCAGTGACTCTGAGGAGGAAGTGATTCAGACCTGCTGGAGGGTGAATATGAGAAAGTTTTCTGACTGTCTTAATGAATTTATTTTGCTCACATTTTTCTTTAAGGTGTACCCACAAGTGACATATGAGAAAAATCAATGTCTAAATAACTCTAAAAGAGCTTTCTCAATAAGTACAAAATCCTAAATGATGAGAAGTACTACATCAGTCTAACTGACTGCATTTTTCCTCTTTCTTACTGGTATATTAAAAATGCATCTTATAATTGGCAGATTATAATTGATTAAATATTGCACACCCTTTATAAATCTTATTTACCAATACATAGCTAGGCTCAAAACAAGTAAGGGGAAGCCCTAAGTTCCCCCTAAAAAAGAAAAACAAGGGCGGCCAGATGGCTCAGTTGGTTGGAGCGCGAGCTCGGAGCCGCAGGGATGCCAGTTCGATTCCCACATGGGCCAGTGAGCTGCGCCCTCTACAACTAGATTGAAGACAACGAGCTGCCGCTGAGCTTCCAAGGTAGAGAAGGAGGCATTGATATTAAAAAATGGAAATCATAATCTCGTTTTAGGCAGTCTTCTTAGGTAAGACACCAAAAGCACAAATGACAAAAGAAAAAGTAGATAAACTGGGCTTTATAAAAATTAAAACTCTTGTGCTTCAAAGGAAATCATCAATACAGTTAAAAGACAACCCACAAAATGGGAGAATATATTTGCAATTCATATTTCTGATAAGGGACTTGTATCCAGAATATATAAAGACCTTTTACAACTTAACAATAAAAAGCAAACGACTCAACTAAAAACGGGCAAAGGATTTGAAAAGACATTTCTCCAAAGATGTGCAAATGGCTGTTAAACAACTGAAAAGATGTTCAACATCAATGAATCATCAGAAAAAAATTGCAAATCAAAGCCACAGTTATATACCACACCCATTCAACATGGCTATAATCAAAAAGTCTGATAATAACAAGTGTTGGTGAGAGTTTGGGGAAACTATAACCCTCATGTATTATTGGTGTCAATGGAAAATGGTGCAGCTGCTGTGGAAAACAGTCTGAGAGTTTGTGAAAATGTTAAACAGAGTTACCATATGACCCAGCAATTCCACTCCTAGGTATCTATCCAAGAGAAATGAAAACATACATCCACACAAAAATGTATACATGAAATGTTCATGGAAGCATTATTCATAATAGACAGTAACTAGAAATACATCAAATATTCATCAACTGATGAATGGATAAATAATATGCGGTCTATCCATACAACAGAATACTATTTGGCAATAAAAACGGAATGAAGTACTGATACAGGCTACAACACAGACGGACTGTGAAAACAGTTTGCTAAGTGAAAGAAGCCAGCTGCAAAAGGCCACATATTGTATTATACCCATTTGTATGAAATGTCCAGGATAGGCAAATCCTAAAGACAAAAAGTAGATTAGTGGTTACCTAGGGCAGTGGGGGTTGAGGTACAGAGTAGGGGTTGGGTAGAAGAGTGACTGCTAATAGTTTCAGGGTTTCATTTTGGGGTAATGAAAATCTTCTAAAATTGACTATGGTGATGGTTGCACAACCCTATGAACATATTAAAACCACTGGTTTGTAAATGGGCAAATTGTATGGTATGTGAATTATATCACGAGTTGTTACAAAATGGAGAAGAGGAAATATTTGAAGGAATAATGGCTGAGAATTTGCCAAACTGATTTGATACATGGATCCATAAATACAAGAAGCACAACAGGTAACAAGTAGGATAACTAAAATGAAATCTACCCTAGACACACTACAATGAAACCGCTGATAGCCTAAAACAAAGAAATCCCTGGCAATCAAAATTCAGAGGGCATTGCAAACACACTGAAATCATCACAGTATCTTAACTGCCAGAGAACAGAACTTCAGAACAAGGGACTACTCAGAAGGTACCAGAAGGTACCACATTTAGCCTGAAACCTCTAGGAAAAAACAAAACACTGGACAGAAACAAATTGAAGCGGTATTGCCCTGCCTTTGATTCACATTTGATTTGTCAGAACAGGAACATAGCTTGCCTGATGGAAAACATAAAATGCCTCAAACTTAAAACCTAAAATGTTAAAGTCATCAGTAGTTTTAGTTAGAATCTCTAAGAAGTCATCTGCACTAAGGGGAAGAATGGAGACTTTTCTCTGACTGCTGGAGATACGTTGGTCAATACCCAAGAGTATAAATCAGAATCCGCTGTCTGTGTACATCCACACAGGGTACCATCTTACTAATTGAAAGCCCATGCTGCCTAAGATGAAGAGAAATATTAAGTTAAGTCATTTGTATATGCTGCAGGAAAATTCTGAGGGTCCATTTTTCCTAATTCCTGATTAAATTATCCACTTCAGTTATCTGTTTATTCACTATGGGAAGGACATGATGAGGTATTCATTTTTTAGCAGTAGTAAAAATATACTTCCTGAAAAGTGGCTTTGAATTTTCCATTCCTATAAATATATAATTCATAAATATGTAATTCAACTGTTTAAGGAACAGTATTTTAAGATACAATTAAAGTGACAGCTTTCTACATTACGTTCTCCTTTCTTTACAGGAAAAGTGGTAAGTCCTTTAAGACAAACAAGAAAGAAATTCTAATAGTTCATTATGTGCCTACATCTGTCAATGTATAATTTATCAAGAGTGAATGCAAGTTTTAAAACAGAGGGAGATAAAGGTTGAGAAACATACAAGATTTTATCATTTGCATGACTACAAAAGTAACAGATTAATTTAAAAAAACAAAACAAAGACCTTTTTAGATGTCGGGTATTGTACAAGTCCAAAACTATAGTTTCCTAAAAGGTAACTTTATGTTAACAATCAGAGAATTCTGTTTTTGAACACAGAAATACGTAAAGGGCCACGTTTCTCATTTTGTATTGTAAGAGTGGTAGAATTTTACCATCCTTTGGCTGGAAAAAGGCTGATTGTGCGTAAGAATTTGACAATACTCATGACCAACCAAGTATCCTGCCCATCAAATCCTTAATCCTAAATAGCACTGTTTTCAGACCCATAAAAGCTAAAACACATTTAGGTAGGAGCTCCTTTTAAAATGTGAGTTGTCCCTTCTTGAGCCTCAAATAAAGGTTGTTATCTAGTTTCATGAAATTAAAAACACCTCATCTGCATTCCTTCCTTTCTTCATTAAATATGTATTAATATCAGGAATTTTCTGTTTGCTAGGAGTGAGCCTGTTACTCATTCAGCTCAGTAGCAGTGAAAAGAGTGGAGATTAAGAGCTCATAGTTGCCCCAGTTTAGGGTGCATATAGGCTCCCTCAGAAACGTGTAGGATGAAGATAAACATACGTATGCGCAGTGAATGGTACACCCAAGGGGGAAGCCAGAGATGCTGGGGAAAGGGATTGATTCAGACAAAAGGCTTGTGGGAAAAACAGCAAAAGAAACTCAGGCAACAAATGCGATGTGAGAAGCCTTCTGCTAAGGAGTTTTCTTTTTATTTCACAATTTGCTGTCTACTTTCAGTCCTCACACTTAATCATTCATGTCTGTTGTCTCCAATATCACACTACTAGTTATTTTATCATGTTCTATTAGGTTGGTGCAAAAGTAATTGCAGTTTTTGTAATTAATCTTTAAACCGCAATTACTTTTGCACCAACCTAATATTTGGGAACTTCCCACCTGTACCTGAGTGCCTTCTAGACACCTCTCGGAATTTTCAAACTACCGTGAGCAATCTTGGGTGAGAGTGAGGAACAAATTCAGTCCTGAATCCCTAGGACTGATTCAGAAGCCCTGCCCACTCCCTTGAGGGTCCTCTCAATGAACAGAAACAATTACTGATATTATTGGACAACATTTCTTGGAATGTTTAGGGAATGGAGAATTTTCTTTAACACTAATGATACCACCAGCCCAAGGCAGCAGAAAAATCACAACTCTGAAGAACTTGAATTCTAGACTAGATTCAACCCCTTATCAACTGGGAGCCAAAAGTCCCACAGGAAAGGGTCCGTTCGGATCTCTTGTCTTAGATTCCCAACTGGTTGGTTCCTATCAAAAGCATCCGGGTTAGGCAATAAGTGTTACCATTATCCAACTTTTCAACCCTGTATCCTTGGGAAAATTACTTTACCTCTGCAATGTTTTCTATTTCCTATTCTGAAAATGCAAATAGTAATAATATATAACTTGAGATATTGTGAGAATTAAAAGGGACAGCTTATGTAAAAAGTACTTAGCAGACCTAAAGTTCTATATAATTATTAGTTACTTTGGGTTGTAATGACTTGGTAGCATTTTAGGATCTTGGAGTATTTTAAAGGCACTACCGTGAAAAAAAATTCTTCTTCTGCTGTATATAAATGGTTCAATCAGTCTTTATTATATTCAAATCATCTATCTTTTTACTTCTGGGCAGAAGCTTAATAAATATAGTTCTGGACCTCATTATTTTATTAAAGACACAACTATTTAAATTAAACTATATGAAGGTTTTAATTGACAGCTATTAAACCATTCAAATAAAAGTCATCATTAAATCCTAATTTAGTATTATTTATAAGAATACAAGGGATGTATCAAGCCATATTTTTGATGGGGAAATATTTGTTGACAAAATTTATCTACAAATGACACTGTTTCTGTTATTGGGTAACATTCCATAAATGTTCTGGAAATATTTTTAATCATTGAGCAGGAATGGAAATGTGAAAAGCTAAAATAAATGAATGGGACTATATCAAACTTAAAAGCCTCTGCACAGCATTGACAAAATAAAGAGGCAACCAACTGAATGGGAGAAGATTTTTGCAAACAGTGCCTCCGATAACGGGCTAATATCCAAAATATACACGGAACTCATGCAACTCAACAACAAAAAGACAAACAACCCAATTGAAAATTCGGCAGACGACCTGAAGAGACATTTCTCCAAAGAGGACATACAAATGGCAAATAGACATATGAAAAAATGCTCAACATCACTAATCATCAGACAAATGCAAATAACAACCACAATGAGATAGCACCTCACCCCAGTCAGAGTGGCTATCATCAACAAGACAAACAGTAACAAGTGTTGGAAAGGCTGTGGAGAAAAAGGAACCCTCATACACTGTTGATGGGAATGCAGACTGGCGCAGCCGCTATGGAAGGCAGTGTGGAAGTTCCTCAAAAAATTAAAAATGGAATTACCGTATGACCCAGCAATCCCTCTCCTGGGCATCTACCCAAAAAATCTGAAAACATTTACACATAAAGACACGTGTGCTCCAATGTTCATTGCAGCTTTGTTTACGGTGGCCAAGACATGGAAACAACCAAAATGTCCTTCGATAGATGAATGGATAAAGAAGTTGTGGTATATATACACAATGGAATACTATTCGGCGGTAAGAAAAGATGATATAGGAACATTTGTGACAACATGGATGGATCTTGAGAGTATAATGCTAAGCAAAATAAGTCAGACAGAAAAAGCAGAGAACCATATGATTTCACTGATATGTGCTATATAAACCAAAAACAAAAGAACAAGACAAACAAATGAGAAACAAAAACTCATAGACACAGACAATAGTTTAGTGGTTACCAAAGGGTAAGGGGGGTGGGGGATGGGAGATGAGGGTAAGGGGGCTCAAATATATGGTGATGGAAGGAGAACTGACTCTGGGTGGTGAACACACAATGGGATTTATAGATGATGTAATACAGAATTGTGCACCTGAAATCTATGTAACTCTACTAACAACTGTCACCCCAATAAACTTTAACTAAAATAAAATTAAAGAAAAAGAAATGTGAAGAACAGAATATGGGGAGATGACGGCCAAAATAGCACAGGTATGATTAAGAAAAAGACGTTTATTTTCTTAGTGTTTATATTTTTCAAAGAAATACACGTGCATAGTTTAAAAAGTGAAGAGGAATTCTTTAAAATAATATCAGGCTCCTGCCCTACCCCTCTCCATCCACATTCTGACTCTTCTGAGGCAAAAACTTAAAACACTTTTACGTGTATTTTTTTCTAGCTACTTACAGTGAGCCCTCACTTAACATTGTTGATCGGTTCTTGGAACTGCAGTGAAACAATATATAACAAAACAATTTTACCACAGGCTAACTGATACAAACAATGGTTAAGTTCCAACAGCATTTCAGCGTTATAACGAAATGATGCGATTTGAGGACCTACTGTATCTTCCTATTTCTAAATGACATCCTTTTACAGCTATAATCTGACTTTTTCATTTTAGGTGTTCTCTTAATCTCTTAACTTGGAAGATGAAGGTTTAGCTCTCTTATACATATGTTTCCTTTCTCACTCATCCAAACATGTATTTCCTTTCTCAAACATCCAAAACAGTCACATTACATTTTTACTAAAACAATATTTATTTGGGTAAATCAATATTCATTGATCAAAACTACATGCAAGATTACCAATTCCTTTCTCCTTCTATCCCCCACCACCCCTAGTTAACAAACTGCCTTTTCCTTTTATACTGTTGTTTGGTTTTCTATTTGTCTAGAACAAATTCATACCCAAACTTCCCGACAGATCTGCAAAACACTGCTAGGTATAGCCAAACACATCAGGTAAGCCTTTTATTTCATTTTATTTTATTTTATTTTTTTTCTTGCCAACATCCTGGCTGTAGCTATGCTGTTAGTACTCAATGTTGGCGTTCAAGGCCTGATACCCAGCTGTCATCCTGGGACATCCTTTACCATCACTCTGGAAATTTCCTATGATTCCACCTATATTGGTGCTCCTGGTTTTAAGATCCCATATTTTCCTATTTCTTGGTTCATTTTCCCTTTGCAATGGACCAAAACAAAACATTTCACCAGTTAGCAAGCTGTTGCAGTATTCCAGATGGTAGCTGGTTCACTTGGAACTTTTGGCCCCTAAGTTCTTTTAACACTTGTTCTGTGAGCCTAGATAACCTGCCTTACGCTTTTGAAAGAAAACAAAATTTTTAATCTTTTTGAGATCCTGCAAAGATATTTTTTTCTACTCTTACACTTGACTGATAATTTTGGCTGCTGCAGAATTTTAGTTGACAAATAATTTTCTCTGTGAATTTTGGAGGCCTTGCTCCATTGTCTTGTAGCTTTCTAAATTGTTATTGAAAGTCCAGTGCTAATCCTTTTATGGAACTAGTTTTTTTGTTGTTGTGCCTTTGCCCCTTGGAAGCCTTTAGGATCTCTTTATTCTTTTTCCATCCAACATGCTGGTAGGCCCCTTAAGTCTGGAAACTCATGTCTTTCACTTGTGGAAAACATTCTTGAGTTCTCTTTTCATAATTTTCCCTTTCATTTACTCTGTTCTCTTTTATCGGGACTAACTATGAGACTGGTTGGACTAATTAGTCTTTTCTCTTTTTATCAATCTCATTGTCATAAGGTTGAACTTTCAGGGACATTTCCTCAACTTAATATTCTATCCTACTGCATTATCTATTTCTCCTACCATATTTTTAATTTCTAAGAGTTCTTGTTCTGTTCTCTGAATATTGCTTTTAATATTACCCTGCTTTGATTTCACCTATGTGATCACTTTCTTCTCTGACAATATCAATTATAGATTTTGGCACTTAGGGAGTTTTCTTCTGCTCCCCATATTCACTGTTTACTCCAAGTTCAGTTTTCCTATTTGTTTATTTTGTTATGATTGCTGTGCTTCACATCAGATGCTTTTCAAACGTTTTCTGACTGACAGTTCCTACTTAAAAGTCTCATTGGAAACTCTGGGTGTAGAAGGCTAGCGATTTGGTGGAATTCACTATAGAGTGAAGGCAGTGCCACTGCTTTTTCATTGGAAGGCGATACAAGTGCAAAACGTCAGTATTTGTGGTTCTTTTTTGTCAAATAACTGACAACCATGGACCGTCCGTCAATCTACCACATGGTGGACGAGTGCGTCTGCCAGTGTTCTGGGAGCAACCTGAGGAAAAAGCTAGGTCAGCGAGTGAGGGGAGGAGATGGGGGCATGTCTCACCACTGAGCATGTAATGCTCTTTTCATGGAAATACCTCCTCTCTGCCCTTGACAGTGCCTTGAGCCTCAAAGTCCAGAATTTCTCTAATTCAATCTGTCAAGAAAGTGAACTTCAAGGTTTCTACTAAGGTCTGGAGGGCCCATGTATGGAAACTGTGGGGGTTCCCACCAGATCCCTTCGGATCCTTCCTATTGATTCTATTGAATCCCTCCCCCAGTGTCCATGTGCTTCGCTTCTAACAACTCTCACCTTCACCTGCAGCCTTCTTCTGAGACCTGCTTTTAGGCTACAAGAGCCACTTTGGCAGCATGTCAACAGAACTGGCACTACCTGGAAGATAGCCCCCCCCCACCCCCAGCTATAGTGCATTGTTGGTGCCAGAGTGTGCCTCTAGTCAGGACAATCTCTGAGATGTAGTGTACACTCCAGAGTTCCCTACACCATGAGACAGAAACTGGGACTTAGCCTTCAATTGTCCCTTTGCTTGGCTTCTTCCCCTTCACTGTGTCCCTCACTCCTGTACTGCTTTCTCCTGGGAGCACGTCCACATGATGGTAGGGAACTCTGGAGTGTACACTACATCTCAGAGATTGTCCTGACTAGAGGCACACTCTTGCACCAATAATACACTATAGCTGGGGGTCGGGGGGGTGGTTATCTTCCAGGTAGTGCCAGCTGTGTGATGACAGGCAAGTTACTGAACCTCTCTGTGACCATTTGCCCCCCAAGAAATGGATATATTATGCTTATCACAGTGCCCGTCATGTAGTGAGTCCTATCATTTGAATTATTTTCTGGTGGTGAAAATACATTGTTAGTACTCCCACCATATGCCTTCACCTAGTTCCCACATTTCGGGGATGTTGGTCAGGGTTAAGGGTATAGTGTAAGGCAGTGACTCAAAAAATGTCGTCTCCAGACAAGCAACAGCATCACTGAGCACTTGATCACAGGGCAAAGTTTCAGGCCCTACTCCAGACCTACTGAGTCAGAAATTCTGGGTATGGAGCCTACTGTGTTTCCCCGAACATAAGACCGGGTCTTACATTAATTTTTGCTCCAAAAGACGCATTAGGGCTTATGTTCAGGGGATGTCATCCCCAAAAATCATGCTAGGGCTTATTTTCTGGTTAGGTCTTATTTTCGGGGAAACACGGTAGCCACGTGTGTCATCGCAGGCCCTCCACAGGATTCTAATGCACACTCAAATGTGAGAAACACCGCCTGAAGGCTACAGATCAGAGAAAACTATAACAGACCCCCATGGAGATAAGACCACGACCTAGAGCGAGTTGGTGTGGTATTAAAGATCGTAAACAGAACAAATGACTATATACAAAAACTCAATCATTAGGGCTAGGAGGAAGTCATAATTATACCTTTATCATTAGAGTAGTATAGTTGTAAATATTAAGGTCATGTTATAAATGAATATAAATCAGAGCTGGGAGCTAAAGAGTAAAATGCAGATTCTACGTTTCTAAAATTGACAGGAAGTCTATACCATAGAGTCTTGAAATGCAAATAGAAAAGTGCACTAATGCAATAAAAACATAATTCCTGGGCCCAGAAGCTGAAGAAACACTTGATAGAGTCCTTTACTGCATGAATGCTTTTCTGAAACAAGCTACCAAATGTACATGGTCTGGAACATTTGCTGAGGAAAAACTCATTTGAAGTTGTCACTTCACCAGACACACAACTATTGAAATTCGTTTGAAATTCTGAATTACTGCCATGCAATCAGATGATCTTTAGAAGCAAAGAGAACTTCAGAGCAAGAAAGAGCTCCCTGAACGTGCTGCTCAGAATCTGGGGGAACTGAGCAAGAATCAAACATTCCAACATCACCTTCGTAGGAATTTACAGTCGCTTAAAGTCAATTAGGTGATTTACTCTGAGGAGTACAAAACAGAGACACAAGAAAGCTAATTCCTAGATTAAGTCAGCCAAGGGCCTGAAATTTTAAAGAGAAAAGAACAACCCTTTCCCTGAAGGAAGCAAAGCGCACAGGGTAACTCACACAGGTTAGTGTGCAGGGGTGATGACCAGCCACTCAATTTACTTTGACACATAATCTCTGAGCAGCTCAGTTTAATCTCCTGCATGGCAGAGCAGAGGATATTTCCCTCCAGCCCTTTCTGGCCTCTGTGTGAAGACCTCAAAGCTCTGCTATTGAGATCAGGGACAGAGCAGCTGTGAATACCACCACAGGGAATATTAGACCGGCTGAATGTCTGAAAAGCAGACCTATTTTATTTAATCAATGCACACTCTCACTTTACATTAATGACAACAATACTCAAACTACTGATAAAACAATGGCTAACTTATACAGTCTTTACTGTATGCCTAGCAGACCTCTGCTAAGCACATGACATGTACACTCTCAGTGGATCTTCATAACACACCAAGGAGGTGGGTGCTGCTTGTATTACATTTTGCAGATGAGGAAATTAAACTTCAACAATGCTGAGTAACTTGGTTAAGGTCAACCAGCTACTGTGGTGGAGCCAGGATTCAACCCCAAGGCTATCTGACTCCAAAAACTCTGTACTTAACCCCAGATGTTTCAATGCCTTCATTGAGAGAGTCCAACCTATTTCCACAGTTGCAATCTGTGATACATGCAGTTTTCTTTGCCTCACCAGGAAAGGAGAAAACACTTCAAATAGCAATATTATCTTACTGAAACGTGCATGAGGACAGTACTTCCTTTCTGGTTGAGTACTGGATCTCTCAGCTTTAGACAGCTGTAAAATCTGTTCAGAATGTGGCACCCTCCTAAAGTCATTGTGTTAGGTGGGTGCCAAAGTAATTGCGGTTTTTGGAATTTTTTTTAACCTTTTAAACTGCAATTACTTTTGCACCAACCTAATAGTAGTGGAGATTCAGCTGGTCCCCACAGTGCTTGCTTTGAGATTCGTGATGCTTTGGTTGCCATGGACACCAAATTTCAACACACCACTGAGCACCGGGAATTCATCCCCTGCAAAGCAATGGAGCCAGCAGATGGGCACAGTAACAGCTAACTGCTCATAATGCTATGGCCAATATTTGTTTTGCCACCTCTCATTTAGATGATGTTCTCACCCGTGAAGTCTGTAAAACTGTCTCTCATGTGGGAAACAGCTTCCTTATAACCCAGGTAGCAATACTCACACTTCACCACATCAAAGTCATTCATTTGTCTGGGTTGTTGAATGGGTAAAGCTATTCAGAAAAGGAAATCTGATCTTATACATACCACTTCTTTGTTCAGCTTGCTAAAAGAAAGAATGGATCAAATGACTTCTTGAAAATTCAGTTGGTCCAAGTGGCTAGCACCCCAAGAACAATCAGTCTGTTAACTTGGTAGGTTTCCCTAAAACTAAATCCATAAAGAAAACAATTAGGAAAAGACAAGTAGTGTTTATATATGTATATCTATATCTAAAATGCATGAGAACAACGTATTTTTCCTTGAGACAAACCAAACATCCAAGGCATTGTATTTAATTAATGAATGTAGGTCAGAGATCAATTAGAAAATGAATCATGAAGAGAAACACTTAGTTGCACACATCATGGACTGTCGGCCAATTTACCAAAGGACCATCACCACATGGGGATATTAAAAGACGACTCTGCCACATGGAGCAAATCTACTGTGTATTGTGTAAGAGCCACTCACATGACAAACATCACTCATTAAATTAACCAGCAAAAATGAAATTAGCCAAATTAATAAGAAGTTAATACCATCTATCATTTTCACATTCAGGTCAATAAAAATAGTGAAAGTCCATTAAAACAACCTCCTCGTAGAACACTGACAGGTGGAATTATTGGCAAAGTAAATAATTCAGTACATTTAAAAGAATTTTTACTATGCTTATTTCCCCATTTATTCAGTAATAAGAAAATTACAAAACCATGCTCTCTTCAAATAATTACAATAGAAATAAGTTTAGGTTTTAGTGGAGAGTATGTAAACAAATGAAAAGGTCTACATAAATTATACCTAAGGAAATCTGGGTTATTTTGAGCAGAGTTGTTAAATCACTGCATCAGAAAAAAATAAAAATAATAATAAAAAGGAAAATGTCTAAGTATGTTCAATTTAAACTAATTCAGAGTTGTAGGCAGCACTACTTTATGTCACACAGGCAAATGTAATTCGATGATTTTAAAGTGAGAATGGTTCCATGAACCTCAAGATCATATCTTCTATCTGATCTGGGAATGTGTAATCAAGTGCCTCTTCTTTTACCATTATGAAATAACTTAACACTGCTGGAACATCTATTTGGGCCTTTAAAGAACTTCTAAGACACCATCTGTCTAGAGTGCAAAATTACATTTATCAGAAAACAGAAATCCACACATTCACTCATAGATGTGAAGAGTCCTTAATCCTGAAGGAGGTGTGCCAGGCAGTGACTGTTTCCTTCAGCATAAACTCCAAACTGGAGAGCTGATATTCTTGCCTTTGTGGAAGAGGTCATCTTCAGTACAAAGGACAAATGATGAAAATCATGAAGTTTCATGGGAATACATCAAATATGTTGGTAGGCAATCCCATAAGATTAAAAGAAATAGTTATTCAGAGTTGTGTACTCAAATCTGCTCAATGAACCAGCAGCAGTAGCATCATCTGGGGGTATGCTAGAGATGCAGAATCTTGGGATTCACCCTAGACTTGCTGAATCAAAACCTGGTTTTTAACAAGATCCCCAGGAGATTTTTGTGCACATGAAAGTGTGAGGAGCACTAACTGAAAGCACAGATTTGGCAACCAGCCTGTGGGAAATGGGACCCCTGTCTCTGCCACTGGCTAGCTGTGTAACTCGGAACAAGTTCTGCAACCTCTCCGTGCCTCAGTTCCCTCACTGGGTATGATGGCAATAGTAATGGCACCTACGAGTATGTCATACGATCGCTGGTAGCATGAATGACAGTACATGTAAAGTGCTTACAACAGTGTGCACAAGCAGTGTCAGCTCTTATAGCCTTTTACCAATCACAGAGCTCTATATCAAGAGGAACAAAGGATCTAAGCTGTAGCCTACAGAAGTACCCCACTTTCTGGCAGGTGTACAATTAGTAGGAACTGAACTTGGACTTGGCCTACAAAAAAATCCAGCTTCCCCAATCTACCGTCATTTCAAGCCAAACTTAAGGGTTTCCTTATGCAGTGCACACACACAGCTGCTTACAAAATAGGGAGCACTCAAATCCAGACTGAGTGCAATCCAACACCTGCATTTTGATTAGTGAGTGTTGAATCCCCACAATAAGGGGATTCATTTTCTACCCTAGAAACTTCTATCCTCATTTCCTACCCATCAGTTTGTCATACATTAAAAAGTCTGATGAAACCCAGTGCAGAAAATAATGTGGGAAGACAGGCACCCCCAAACACTGGTAAAGGGAACAGAAATTGACACAACCTTTTTGGAAAGCAGTTTGGTAATCTGTACCAACTTAAAAATATCTGTACACTTTGACTCATCAATTGTTATAAAAATGTATACTACATGTACACTTGCAACAGAAGGCAAACATACATATACAGAAAGATATATGTATGTGGGTATGTACATACTACGTTTAAATATTATATATGTATAGATGCATATTTTATGTATATGTGTGTATCTTTTACAGCACTGGGGTTTTTTTGGGTTTTATTTATTTATTTATTTATATTAGTTCCAGGTGCACAAGACAAAGTAATACTTAGATGTTTATCATTTATATCCCTCACACTGTGTGACCCCCCTCCCCCCATCCACTATCCCTCTGACATCGCACATTACATTTCCACTGTCTCTATTCCTAAAGTACAGCACTGGTTTTGATAGAAAGAAAAAAAACTTGAATCAACTTAATGTCCATCAATAATGATTAAGTTATTGTATAGTGTGGGGACAGAGCCCCAGAGAGTAGTTTACAGGCTTTCGGCCTCATGTGGAAAGGTGCTGGCTCAGCTGTGGCTGATTGGCTGTTGGCTGTGGCCGGTTAGCCAATTGGCCGCTGGTATAACTGCTGCGGCTACCGAGGATTGCTGAGGATTGCCGAGGATTGCTGAAGAGCCGAGCAGAGCCGAGGAGAGCGGAAGAGAGGAGAGGAACAGAGTCGAAGAGAGTGGAGGGGAGTCGTCGGTAGGTCAGTTGGCGGAAAGGCTGAGGGCAGGTCGCGCGTTCGGTGAACCCAGCTTCCAGTGAGATCATAGTGGTATGACTCCCCTACCTATGGCTCCGTGGGTGTTCCTTTTTGGCCTCACCATATCCTGCGTTCTTGTGTGGGGAGCGGGAGCAGAGACCCCGCAGGCCGCCCCGCCTAAAAAATGGCGCGGCGAGCAGGCCTCCGCGCACGACAAATGGCGCAGCGAGCAGGGTCTCCCGCACGACATATAGCCATTAAATCAAACCAGTATAAAGAATGACACATCTCTCTATGCAATAATGTGCAAAGACGCCCAAGATACATTAAGCAAGAAAGCAAGCTATATCTTTTGGTATCCTCTTATTGTTTTACCTTGTTTGATGACAGTAATAATTTTTAAGAAAAACAAAGAAAAATCTTAAATAACCTAACATTACACCTCCAGGAACTAGAAAAAGGAAGAAAAAAACTGAGCCCCAAGTTAGCAGACGAAAATAATAAACATTAGAACAGAAATAAATGAAATAGAGACTTGGAATACAATAGAAAAGATCAATGAAACTAAGAATTGGTTCTTTGAAAAGATAAACAAAAATTGACAAACCTTTAGGTAGACTAAGGAAAAAAAGAAGACTCAAGTAAATAAAAACACACACGAAAGTGGAGACATTACAACTAACAGCACAGAAATACAGAGGGTCTTAAGAGACTCCTATGAATAATTATACACCAACAAACTGTACAACCTAGAAGAAATGGATGCTAGAATTCCTAGAAACATACAATCTACCAAGATCGAAGCATGAAGAAATACAAAATCTGAACAGACCCATAGCAAGTAAGGAGATTGAATCAGTAATCAAAAACTCTCCCCCCCCCCAAAAAAAAAGCCAGAACCAGATGGTTTCTGGTGAATTCAAACACTTAAAGAAGAATTAATACCAATACTCCTCAAACTCGTCCAGAACACTGAAAGGAGAGAACACTTCCAAACTCATTTTATGAAACCAGCATTGCCCTGATACCAAAGCCAGATAAGGACATTACAAGAAAAGAAAACTACAGCCCAATATACCTGATAAATATAGATCAAAAAATTGCAACAAAATACTAGCAAACAAAATTCAACAACACATTAAAAGGGATCATACAACATGATCAAGTGGGATTCATCCCTGGGATGCGTGGATGGTTCAACATATGCAAATCAGTGAATATGATACACATTAATAGAATGAAAGCTAAAAATAATATGTTCATAGATGCAGAAAAAGCACTTGAGAAAATTCATCATCGCTTTATGATAAAAATTCTCACCAAGTTGGGTATAGACAGAACATATCTCAACATAATAAAGGCCATATACAAGTCCAGAGCTAACATCATACTCAATAATAAAAGGTTGAATGCCGTTCCTCTAAGATCTGGAACAAGTGCCCACATTCACCACTCCTACTCAACATAGTACTAGAAAAAATAATCCTAAAGTTCACATAGAACTACAAAAGACCCCTAATAGCCAAAGCAACCTTGAAAAAGAAGAGCAAAGCTGGAGGAATCACACTTCCTGATTGCAAAATATATTACAAAGTTATAGTAATCAAAGCAGTGTGGTACTGGCATTAAAAAAGATATATAAAAAATGGAACAAAATCAAGAGGCCAAAAATAAACCCCAGTTTCTATAGTCAACTAATATCGGACAAGGGAGCCAAGAGTACTCAATAGAGAAAGGATAGTCTCTTCAATAAATAGTAATGGGAGAACTGGATACACATGCAGAAGAATGAAACTGGACCCTTAGCTTACATCACTCACAAAAATTAACTCAAAATGGATTACAGTCTTAAACATAAGACCTGAAACTGTAAAACATAGAGAAAACATAGGGGCAAAGCTCCTTGACATTGGTCTTAGCAACAATTTCCAGGACATGACACCAAAAGCACAAGCAACAAAAAGCAAATCAATAAGTGGGACCACATCAAACCGAGAAACTTTTGCACAGCAAACCAATCAACAAAATGAAAAGGCTACCTATTAGGAAAATGCAAATCAAAACCACAATGAGATACTACCTCACACCTGTTACAATGGCTATTATCAGCAAGAAAGAAATAACAAGTGCTAGACAAGTTGTAGGGGAAAAGACACCCTCACACACTGCTGGTGGGAATGTAAATTGGTGCAGCCACTATGGAAAAGTGTGGAGGTTCCTCAAAAAATTGAAAATATTTTATTTTATTTTATTTTATTTATTTATTTATTTATTTATTTTATATTAAATTTATTGAGGTGACAATTGTTAGTAAAATTACATAGATTTCAGGTGTACAATTATGTATTACATCATCTATAAATCCCATTGTGTGTTCATCACCCAGAGTCAGGACAAAAAATTGAAAATAAAACTGCCATATGACCCAGCAATCCCTCTTCTGGGTATCTGGCCAAAAAAATCTGAAAACGTATATCTGTAAAGATATATGAACCCCTGTGTTCATTGCAGCTTTATTTACGGTAGCCAAGACATGGAAACCGAAGTGTCCTTCAACAGATGAATGGATAAAGAAGATGTGGTATATACACACAATGGAATACTATTCTGCCATAAAATGAAATACTGCCATTTGTGACAACCTGGATGGATCTTGAGATTATCATGCTAACCAAAATAAGACAGACAGAAAAAGTTGAGAACCATATGATTTCACTCATATGTGGGATATAAAACTGACAAAAGAACAAGACAAATAAAAACTCATAGACACAGGCAACAGTTTAGGGGTTACTAGAGGGAAAGGGGGCAGGAGGAAGGTAGAAAAGACTAAAGAGGGTCAAACATGGTGACAGAAGGAGGACTGACTCTGGCTGATAAGCGCACAATGCAATATATAGATGATGTATTATAGAATTGTACACTTGAAACCTATATAATTTTATTAGCCAATATTACCCCAATAAATTTAATTTAAAAAGAGAAAGAAAAAATACTCAATAAAAAAGAAAAAGCAACCTACAGAATAGGAGAAAATATTCGCAAACCATGCTTCAGATAACGAGTTAATATCCAAAATATATAAAGAACTCGTTTACCAGGTCTAACAATTAAGTTTGCGAACTTGTTGCAACAATGTTGCTAATCGTTTTTGATATCAGAGGGATTATTTTTTATGAATTTGTACCAACTGGACAAACAGTTAACCAAGTTTACTATTTGGAAGTGCTGAAAAGGCTGCGTGAAATAGACGACCTGAACTTTTCGACAATTAATTCATGGCTCTTGCATCACGACAATGCACCAGCTCACACGACACTGTCTGTGAGGGAGTTTTTAGCCAGTAAACAAATAACTGTATTGGAACACCCTCCCTACTCACCTGATCTGGCCCCCAATGACTTCTTTCTTTACCCGAAGATAAAGGAAGTATTGAAAGGAAGACATTTGGAAGGCATTCAGGATATCAAGAGTAATATGATGACAGCTCTGAAGGCCATTCCAGAAAAAGAGTTCCAAAATTGCTTTGAAGGGTGGACTAGGTGCTGGCATCGGTGCACAGCTTCCCAAGGGGGGTACTTCGAAGGTGACTGTAGTGATATTCAGCAATGAGGTATGTGGCACTTTTTCTAGGATGAGTTCGTGAACTTGATCGTCAGACCTCATAACTCAATAGCAAAAAAACAAACAACTCAGTTAAAAAAATGGGCAGACGGGCGGCGGATAGCTCAGATGGTTAAAGAGTGAGCTCTCAACAACAAGGTTGCCAGTTCAATTCCCACATGGGATGGTGGGCTGCACCCCCTGCAACTAAAGAATGAAAACGGCGACTAGACTTGGAGCTGAGCTGCGCCCTCCACAACTAGATTGAAGGACAAAGACCGATGGGGCCTGGAGAAACACACAGTTCCCCAATATTCCCCAATAATATACCTATATGTGTGTGTGTGTGTGTGTGTGTGTGTGTGTATGTGTGTGTGTGTGTATATATATGGGTGTGTGTATATACACACACACATATATTAAAAAACCCAAACTCTTGTTTAAAAAAAAACGGGCAGAGGAACTACATAGACATTTTTCCAAAGAAAACATACAGATGGCCAACAGGTACATGAAAAGATGCTCAACATCACTAATCATCACTAACCAGGGAAATGAAAATCAAAACCACAATGATATCACCTCACACCTATTAGAATAGCTATAATTAAAACGACAAGATACAAAACGTGTTGGCCAGGATGTGGAGAAAAGGGAACCCTTGTGCACTGTTGGTGGAAATATAAATTGGTGCAGGTACTATGGAAAACAGTATGGATATTCCTCAAAAAATTAAAAATAGAAATAACAATAATACTCACTTCTGCGTATTTATTTGAAGGAAATGAAAACAGGATCTCAAAGAGATATCTGCATCCCCATGTTCTTTGCAGCACTATTCACAATAGCCAAGGAACTGGGAGGTCACAAGACAGGCCTCGCCAAGGGGCAGACACTTAGGTAACCACCTAAGAGCCATCCCTGTCTCCTTTCTTCTTTCTTGTCAGGACCTCCGTCCAATGATAAAGGTTAGAAAGGAAGGACACTTAACCTTCCCAGCCTCCTCCAAAACCAGAAGTGGCCAGTGACCAAGTGCTGGGTAATAAGGCAAAAGGGAAATTATTCAAGGATAGACTGTTCCATATGATTAAAAAAAAAAGCCTCAGATCCTCCCTTTGTACTTCAGTTGCTTAGGAACACGACGATTGGAATGGCAACGGCCATCCTGCAATCCTGAAGACTGACAGAGCTCACACACTGAGAATAGCAGAGAAAAGGGTTGGAAAGAGCTTGGGTTCTCATGACTTTCCTGAGTTGCTGAACCAATCCTGGAATGTCCTAGCTCTACACTCCTTATAAAGTGAGGTAATAAATGCTCCCATGATTTAGATCACTTTTAATGAACATTCTGTTATTTGCAACTCAAAGCATCCCCACTTCTACAGCTGCGGACTACCTGCCTTAGGAATGAGCTGAGGACCCAATTAACAGTCTTGCAATAGTTTTGTTTTGTTTTGTTTTAATCATCCATGAAGCTGGATTCCTTGTACTGGGTCCTCATAATTTTCTATGTGATGTTCAGAATCACTTTTAATTTTCTGTTAGTAGATGCAAAACGAATAACACTGATTTTGCAGCTGCTACTATACGCCAAGTACTATATCAGACATGTTATCTAGGGTGAGTCATCACAGCAACTTCCAGACTAGTCCCCTTTGGGAATATAAAAATCACATTTATATTTTCTCAAATCTTAAACAATTTCACACTTACTTTCATTACAAATGCAGACTACAAACCACAGCAGTACTTGTCACTTGTCGTCTATAGAAATCACAGATGAATTCATATCACACTGCAGTTGTTGAAGATATCTCAAAATATCAATGACCCCCATCACTGTTTCAAAAGTACCATAATCCTTAGGCCCGCTGCCAAATCTTTTTATTTAATGTGTTAATACAGAAGCACATATGCTACTGCATCACACATTCTAAAAATATTTCGGTATTTCAACGCCAATATAACTGGCTTCCTTTGTAAGCCTATGTGATTTGACTTTATGCATCGAAAATGTTATTAAGAGGTACCAGATTTACAAAGAAGTCCTTGGCACAAAAGGGGTTTAGACCCCCTGTAACCAGTCTCGCTTGTGACCATTCTTAACACTGTTCAATTCACTTTCTATTTGGAAAACCAGGGGGATCCTTTTAAAAGGTAAATAAGATGAAGAGAGTGCCCTGTTTAAACCTGAAACAAAGGTAAACTCACTGTGACTGACATGGCCCTGCAGGATCTGATTTCACCCTCCTCAGGGCTCCTATCTGGCCTGGCACTCCTCTATCCCCCAGCCCTGGCTCACTCTGCTCCAACCATGCTGGCCACCTTCCATTTCTTTGAAATCTCCAAGGAGTTTTCCACCTCAGGGGCTTGCTCTTTGTTGTCCCCTCCGCCTGGAATGTCTGCTCTTAATGCAGCCACTTCACTCTCCTGCTTCTGTGGTGAGCCAGGAAATCACTCCCACAAAGACTTCCTTACTAACCTATGCCACACAGCGACCCCCGCCCCTTGTCCTGCCCCCAGTTAGTTCCTGTTTACTTCCTTCAGAGCACTTACAACATAATTATATTGATTTTTCTTCACTACTAAATTCTGGTACCTAGCAAGGGGCCTGGCACACATAAAAACCTGACATTCACCGAATGAGTGAATAAATATAGTAAGTGAATGAGGAAGCTGTTATTAATACATTTCACAAGTGAGAAAATTGAGGCTTAAAGATGTCGAATTATTGTCCAAGGTCACCCAGTGGCAGTTATTTTAACTGTGGTCCCTAGACCTCCCCTTAATCCCGTCACTATTTTTTCTAACTTCCTTTTCCCTGCTACATTTCCGCCAATCCGTGGAAAGCAGAATAGACCCAATACAAGTTTCTATGGCGTGATCTTTTGGGACTTTAATACCCCATTGCTCAAGGATATCTGCCTAACAAATCCTTAAAGCTACTTCCCTGGAGTATTTCCAAGAAGGAATATATTACCTGGATATAGTGATTCTTTCTGTCTCTCTGTACACACATATTTTTTTCATCTCTGAATCTTATAAACATAAATGCAAACCAGAAAATCAAACGCAAGGCAGAAAAGGGTACATTATGGAAGAAAAAATATGTAAGATAACCCCAGGGTAAATGCTAGTATACAAAAGTACCTATGATGAGGCACTGTACACAGCCTATGGGGACCACAATTCTGGCCATATGCTTCCTAGGAGCCAACATAAAGTGAAAAACACAAGCAGTTACGTGACACATCCTGAAGATTAAAAACTCAATCAACTTCCAGGAGGAGCACAACTACTCCTATTTCCAAGTCCTGAAAGAAATTCCTCTTGTGAGTCCCCAGAATGAAAGCTTGACAGGATATAGTGATCAGTATTCTAAACTACAATCTTATAAATACATATATCAAGCTTCACAGAATGGGGGCTCATAGCACACCTGAATAGACACGGCTGGTATAAAGCCACAACCTATGTACCAATGTATTGCCCTGCTATTAAAGCGTGGTCCCTGGACAAGCAGCATCACCTGTGAACTAGTTAGAGATGCAGAATCTCGGGCCCAATCCCAGGCCTGCTGAGTCAGAATCTGTATTTTATTAACAACCTCTTCAAAGTTTAACAAGCACGGGTCTAACGGTTAAGCTTGATCTGAGGCAAAATATGTGAGAAACTGGTCTTCACTTATTCATTCATTCAACAAATACTTACTGAGACCTTGGCAGTAGGATTTTTAAAAATATGGCACCAAAAGCACCACCATAAAGGAAAATATTGATAAATGGGACACCATCAGAACAGAGTGATAAATCAACCCATAGAGCAGACACTATTTACAACACCACTAAAAAAAGGAAAGTTGAGCACCTAAGTATGTACCAGGCACCATCTTAATGTTGGCAATTCAGCAATGAAACGAAAACTCTGCTCTTATGGAGCTTACATTCTCATTGGAGAAGACATCAATAGAACAAGTAAAATGAAGTAATAAAGGGGCATAAGTCAAGGGATGGCATTGCAGTTTTAAATAGGGTGGACAGGGAAGGCCTCGCTGAGGAGGTAACAACCTGTGCAAGGTCAGGGAGCCAGGTGTAAGAATAGCTAGGGAAAGAGTATTCTAAGCAGAGGTAACAACCTGAGACAGTAAATGTCTGAAACAAGAAGAAGGCTAGTGTGGTTGAAGCGGAGTGAGCAGGAGTGGAGTAGGTATGCAGGGGGCCAGAACATGTGGGGCCTGCCATTTTAAGTGGCATAGCTCTAACTGTCAAAGTGAGATGAGAAGCCAGGAAAATAGGTAATAGGGAGCCACTGCAGGATGTTCACCAGGAAAATGACATCATGAAACATGTTTTTAAGAAGACTGGTTTCTCAGAGGCACATGGAATGGTTTTGAGTGAGAGAATCCAGCTCACAGTATATCACACTAATCCCAGTAAGTGGTGATTCATTCATTCAATTATTAAGTGCCAAAGAGGTGTGGGGAGGATCCAGACTGCGGTGGTAACTGAGGGAAGTGCCAGAGGAAAATGACTATACATGACAGTGGAGAGAAAGAAACCCAGGACACAAGCACAGATTATTTATAAAGAAATCAGAGAAGTTTGAAATTCAATTTTATCAAGGTTTATGAATCATCTACTGATAAGACTTGTATTTTGTGCATAAGAATTGTATCTTCCCCTCGAAGGGCTTCCAGCCTGGCATGCTTAGCCCCTGCCTTTCACCTCCCTTTCAAGCCTGAACTTCATGAATTGCTACAACTGGGGATGACCCTGTGGCTAGCTGATTTGCTCATGTTAAGGGCTGGTTTTTTGTTTACTTGGTTGGTTTTGGTTTTTTTGTGGCTTTTTTTTTTTACCCTCAGAGCTTGTTCTGTCTCTAGGAGCAGGGGCCAAAGCACCTCAACTTGGTTAGCATAAACAAACAGATCTGGTTTGGCAGAAGAGCAGAAGAGACGTCCTAATAAATGGCTTAGTGGATCAGCCTTGCAGACTGGCCCTGGGACCACAGTTTTGGGGCAAGGAGTCCTGGTCTGTTTCCACCTTTATGACCTGACGAATCTCCCACTCTTTGCCATTCCATTCTGGAGAAAAGACCCCAGGCCCCAAGGCATGCAAAGGGAATGAAACAAGTTTAAGGAAAACAACTGGGGGGAAAAAAACGAATTTGAAAATTGCCTACTGCCAGACTCAAGGTCTGAGGGGTATATGCAACTATAATGCAAAATATATGTAAATAGCCCTGTGGCCCTCTAAAAGGTTTTATAGGAAACTGCTAGCAGATAACAGTGACTCAGGCAGAGTGAACTGTTTCAAGACAACTTTGTCACACAGACCTTTGCTGCCCTGGTAGCACAGCACAGCCTTCAGTCATCGTTTTTTCTCACCTGGGTCAACCTCACTTGCTATAAAAAAAAAAAATCAAGTCTGCCTCTGTTAAGGTTATCTACGTTAATTACAATTTTAAAACACTGTGTACCTTTAATTTTTCTTCAAACACGTCTCTCACCCAACTAAACCCAAGTTAAATGTGTCACTTCCTCCCCAGAACAACACTTGGCTCCAGTGGGGTATGAATGAAAGAGCCTCTCTTTCAGTTCTAGTTACTATGATCCTTTGGAGGATTTTTTTCCTAGTCACAGGAACTGGCACAGTCTCTTCTAATATCCACACGCTATATTACAAGTGAATCCAGAAAAAAAAAAAAAAAACACCTATATACAGGTGTGAGATCCAGTTCACTTCAAGAAGTCACTGGAAAAGCTTTTCATTAAGAAAACCTGCCCTGTCCAGTATGCTGTCATCTTGACAATCCTAACTGCACATTTGAAAGTGAAAAATGCACATTCGATTACAACGGGGTGCAATTCTGTCTACATTTCTATATTTAACAGAGACCACCTCCATCCGATATGCATTTTATAAGAGCCATGAGATTAACTGAATGGTAAGCACATCAGATCTACAGCTGGGCAGTGATTCTAGGTTACAGCCCTGGGGGTAGAAGCTACTTACCTCCACATTAATGATGGAATCAATGATGGCATAATCAGCCCCCAAAACTTTCATCACTTTTCTAGCACTCTAACATTCAAGGGTGCTTCCGCTTTTGACAGGAGGTTCAAAAGAAGGGAAATCCCTTTCATTTTCGAGGTTCTTAAAATCTCACTTGAAAGGGCCTCCAGAAAGTTATTGGGCAATGAAGCATCTGGGGAGGTGGCACGTTCAGTGGAAAACACGAACAAAGTGCAAAGACGCGGAATCCCAACAAATGAGAGACTCAAAAAGAGGAGGGCAGATAAACAAAAGCAGGAGCTCAACCTCAAGAGAGTGAAGCAATGACAGCTCTAAAGAGTAACAAAGAGAGATGGAGAATGGCCGGGAGCACCCAAGCCGGAGCCCGGAGTCCGGAGTCCAGGGGAGGGTGGCGGGGCAGGGCCCGGCAGGCAGCGAGCGCCCCCAGGTGGCCGGGCTACGTCTTACCTCCTGGGCGAGTTTCTGCTTGAGCACCAACGCGGCGCACAGGTAGCCAGCGCGACCCACGAACAGCTCGTCGGAGCCGCACTCCAGGAAGGAGACTGGCACGCAGACGGCGCACAGAGCCCGGAACTTGCCCAGTGGCTGCACGTAGTCGGACCGGCCCAGGGCGTGGTACACGAGCGTGGCCACGGTGTACACGCCCGCGCCCCCGAGCAGGAAGGCGGCGCGGGTGTCGGCGTCCGGTTCTCCCCATTCCTCCGCGCGGGCGCACGCGTCTATGAGACGCTTGGCTGACCGCAGGTAGCGCTCCCGGGCCGCTGCAAAGAGTGGGCTCTGCGAGACGTGGTAGAGCATGTAGGCCACCCCGGCCACTCCGCCGTACAGCCCTCCCTGGCAGCTGCTGGCCGCGGCCGCCGCCCCCCGGGGCTCAGCGCCGCCCCCGAGCGGAGGCAGCTCCTGGAGGATTCGCTCGATGGTGGCGGTGACCAAAGGCGCCACCGCTTCCTCGCACTGGCCCGCCAGCAGGCTGCCCTGGTAGTCATCGAAGCGGTTGGCGAAGCAGCGTTTGGTGTCCATACTGCTGCCCGTGCCCCGTAAGGCCGAGCCGGGGTCCGCTTGAGGGCGCGCTCTGAAGCCCCACGCACCACCTCTTGTTCTCTGAGGCACTCAGATGGCTGGGGATCCGGCCGGGATGGAGCAGGGAGGCTGAGACGGGAGGTGACAAGAGGAGACGGGAGGTGACAAGAGGAGGCGGGCGCGAGAAGCACGGAGCGAATTGCCAAGTGGGACACAAGGCTGCCGCGTGGTTCCTAGTGACCCCGCCAAGCGCTGGGGATGTGCGTCGCCGCCCCGCTCCTAGAGGCCGCGCCCTCGCTGAAGCCGCCCCCTCCTGCGCCGCTGCAGCTCCGCCGCCTCTTTAAGGGGCTGAGGTGATCTCTGGCAGGACACATGCGGCGCCCGCGCCACTCCTCCCGCTCCGCCTCCAGCTCCTCCCCTTCAGGCTGAAGGCCAGGGACACGCGGGACTCCGATCGGGAACGCTGAGTCTGGGCGTAAGCACACCTGGCGGGGGAGGTGAAGACCTCGAGTCCCTTGTATATTCAAAGTGAGGTCTCCAAGTCAGCAGATCAACATCACCTGGGAGCGTGTTAAAACTGCAGCATCTCAGACTTCGCCTCAGACCTATTGAAGCCGAATCACCATATTTAGCAAGCTTCCCAGGTGATTCATATGCATGTTAAAGGTTGGGAAGCCACTGAACTAATCTAGAGTACTACGTAGGGGGAAACTGAGCGCCCTCCGGAAAGTTGGTTTGCATCTTGGTCACTTTGGAGTTCTCATTCTGAATGCCTTGATCCCAGAGGCTGAGGGGTGGGGTGGCCAGTTAGCTCAGTTGGTTAGAGCATGGTTCTAATCGCACCAAGATTGCTGGCATGATCCCGGCATGGATGGGCCACCGGGAGTTGCGCCCTCCTTGAAAAAAAAAAAGACTGAGGGGTTTGAGTACATCACGTTTCATACATTAAAATAGTGAAATGCCCCATAGGGAAACTTTCTTGGCCTTGGTTGTCGTGATGTTTTTCTTGGAGTAAAATTTCAAAGAACCACACCAAATTAAGGTAAAAGAGCGGGAGTTGTCTTTCTTCCAGAGACCCCCACCCCCGCATGCATAATAAGAGCCCCAAAAATATCTTGAGGTCATTAGCTATAATATAAGGATAAATGCTCCATAAGAATTTTAGGTAGACTTTTTTTACCCTTTTCTGCGTGTCCTTAGTTACCTCTTTCCCTTCCTTCCCATGTTTCTTCCTTTCTGCTCTCCTTCCACAGATGGTAGTGAGGGTCTCTATGTGTCCTGGACTCTGGAAATAGAGGGATAAACAAAAGGGCCATGGCCCTAGACCTCCCGAAGCTTGCAGTCCAGTGGGAAAGGCAGGAAATGAACAATTACACAATGAGTGGCCTTTCTTTTGCTCAGCTGTTTTAAAATAATTCTTCCTTTCCCAAAGTGTCCACTAGTGAAGGCCAAAGAGGTCACCTCTCTCCTGGTATTTGCATTTTGATAGGGATGGTGCAAGACACAAAAGAATAAGTGACTCATGGAAAAGTTTCTGACACTTTGTGGGAAGAGCAACTGCTCCACTTACATTAAAGGCCAGTTTTGTTTGGAGGCAATTTTTTTTCTTCAGAATTGATAATTGTCACAATGATTTGGAAGCAGAGATCAAATAGCCTTGCTTGATGCCTTCTGGAAAAGGAGCTCACTTTGCCAAAATGGCTGCCAGAACTGACATCTATATAGCGGATGGTATGGCCTCCATCCTCCTATAATACTGTCAAACAGGTTTGTTTTTAACTATACTAATAAGCTAAGTCCACTTTTAGGTAGAGAGCCTAATGGGTTAAGGTATCAAAGGAGCCACTAGAATGCTGAGTTTCTGTTTGGGCCTTCTTCCTTATCGCTCAACCATAGCAAGCATTAGGGATGATTTTTGTCCCTTCACACGGGAGACATAAAATGCAAGCCTCACAGGCAGAAATGAAGTCTTATTCCACTTCATTTCTCTGCGTCTCACCCGTGTCATGAATCTAGAGACAACTGTTAAGTTTGACTCTGATTAGCCTTCCACACAGCCCAGCACCGAGGTATCACCAGCAGCAATGACAGGGACCTGTGCTGACTGGCTTCAAAATGGAACTGTAAGCAGGTCTCCAAATAAAGGAGCTCTGCCTTTTCCTGGTTGGGTCACCCCTCTGTTGCCCCCAAATGCTGCATAACTATAATAGCAAGCACAAAATCTTGTACCATATAACAATAAGTTAATTGCTCATGCATTTGGGACCTTGGCTGGGCTCATTCCGGTGGCTGGGGGTGAGCTGGCTGTTGGTTAGGGAGATTGGGGTAACTAGGCTCTAGTCCACATGTCTCTCATCTCCAGCAGGCCAACCCCAGCATGCTTGCATGGCAGTGACAGAGAGGCAAGAGCATAAGGAAAAACATGCAAAACTTCTTTAGGTCTGGTCTCAGAACGGACACAGTCGTGTCTGCCTTGTTCCATTGGCAAATCACATGAGAAAATATAAAGTGTCTTTATGGAACTTCAAGTTATATAACCAAGGGTATGTATACAGGGTGGGGTGAAGTATTGGGGGTTTAAGGGGTTTCTTTTGGAGAGTGATGCCAACGCGTAGAACAAAGGTCATAAGATGGATGTGAAGCAGTATGATTTGGGAAAAGCACAGAGGTTAGCTATATCCAGAAGCCCTCTTAAACTCACGGGACAAATTAACCCTTTCATCTATACAATTCTTTCACGAAGACCTCACTTTGTCCGTTGCACAATCACCTGGCAAAACTTCAGCCCAGAATACACTTCAGAATATAAACAGATGTACTATTTAGACCACATGAGGCCTCACCTCTAACTGTCGTCTACTAAATTCACAAGTAGTGTGATTTATTTTAATGTCATGACATCATTAGAATACACTCTCCATGAAGGCAAGGCTTTCTGTTACATTTATTACTGATATACAAGTACACCAAGAGCCTAGAATAGTCCTTGGCACATGTAGTAGGCACTCACTAAAAGTTTGTGAAATGATGAATGAGTGTAGAATGCAGAGTGAAGCCTTTATTGAAATTTTTTTTTATAATTTTTTTTGGGGGAATATTGGGGAACAGTGTGTTTCTCCAGGGCCCATCAACTCCAAGTCATTGTCCTTCAATCTAGTTGCGGAGGGCGCAGCTCAGCTCCAGGTCCAGTCACTGTTTTCAATCTTTAGTTGCAGGTGGCACAGCACACTATCCCATGCGGGGATTGAAGTGGCAACCTTGCTGTTGAGATCTCGCACTCTAACCAACTGAGCCATCCGGCCGCCCCTCCAGAAACTCAGCAGCAGCTCGTTATCGTCAATCTAGTTGTGGAGGGCACAGCTCACTGGCCCATGTGGGAATCGAACCGGCAACCCTGTTTAGAGCTTGCGCTCTAACCAACTGAACCATCCAGCCGCTGGCCTTTATTGAAATTTTAACCTGATTTAATTAAGCTCCCACTGTTTTCTTGGATCCTTTTGCTCTTGTGAATGCAAGAATGTGAACATTCTTCAGTTTCTGACTCTTTACTTTGTTTCTCCACAAAGTCTGGTGACCTCTATACCTTGAATTCAGTGACTTCACACATTCTGTTTTTAATAACTAACTCTGTAGCAGATTATATTTTCCAAACATGGCCCAAATAATGTCTCCTATGCCACATGCTCCTCTACAATGTGACCTTGACATTCCTCTCATCAAGAGGTAAGGTGTATGCCCCCTCCCCTTGAATCTGAGTGAGCTTATGGCTCACTTGGAACCAACAGAATGTGATGGAAATGACACTGCATGACATCCTAGGCTAGCTCATCCAAAATGATGCAGCTTCCATCTTACATGCTAAATACTCAGATTTGGAGCCTTGAACCACCTTGTAAGAGTCTGACTACCATGAGGCTTCTATATTGTGAGGAAGCTCAGACAACATGTAGCAATCATTTGTGGTACTTGAGTCAACAGCCCATCTGACAGCATCAACTGGCGGCCATGTGACTGAGCTACCTTGGATATACAGCTCAGTTGACCCTACAGCTACCATCCCAAGCTCTTCCATAATTCCTGACCCACAATATTATCTGCAAAAGAAAATAGTTATCTCAGGCTACTAAGTTTTAGGGTAATTTGTTGTGCAGTGATGGTAACTGGGATATCCTTCTAGCTTCCCATTATCCAAGACCATAGAAGTCCCCTATGAGCCATAGTGCCCACTCAACAGGGCAATAAGCAGTTGGGCAGAGGGATATTTGGGGGGAATCTGGCCTGAGAGAAAAGAAATATGCAGGCACACAGAAAGTTGTGTTCCAAAGTAATAATTCTAGTTGGATTTGTTAGATTTTAGAGGTAGCGATGACCCCACAAGAAATATGCAGCCTATACAAATCTTGCTGAAGCCATTAATTTTGCTCTTATCTGCAAGATTTGTCCTGATCTCTAGCAGCATTTGCTGACAGGCAGCTCCCAACACATGGTTTCTGTGATCTTGCTGAATTGCCCAGTTCCTAATTTTTCCTCAGTGCTTCCTAATTATGAGATTATGCAAAACTAAGCATGGAAAATAGTTTTAGTGGCTTCATCAAGGAAATCATAAAAGTTATGCGAAACTACCCAGGAAACAAGTATTAAAATCAAAGGGTCCATCTTGTGCAAATAATTCTGTGTATCCCCAAAAATAAGACCTAACCGGACAATCAGCGCTAATGCATCTTTTGGAGCAACAATTAATATAAGACCTGGTCTTATTTTACTATAATATAAGACCGGGTCTTTATAATATGATATAATATAATATATTACCGGGTCTTATATTAATTTTTGTTCCAAAAGATGCATTAGAGCTGATTGTCCACCTAGGTCTTATTTTCGGGGAAACATGGTTGCTATCTAAGGGTAAATATGAAAAAAAAAGTAGTTGTGTAACTGTCAACTCTCAACACTTAAGGCTTAGTACATTTTATGGAATAAGCCATCTTAAAAATACTTTCAGAATACTTTGCATCCTGGAAATGTTTTAGGTAACTGAGTCAGTGCTATGTATAGTCCATAGAGAACATTCTCTTTGGAGATGCATCTCGATTTATTAGCTTAGCAACCTAATTGTAGACTTCTGCTTCTGTTCTTTCACCCCCATAGGCCCTTCTTAAAACAGCAGCCAGAATGTTATATCAAATCTTGCCTTCTGATTGATTTCAGTGTTTCATCTGTCCCTCAAAGTCAAGTCCAGCATTCACAGGATGGCCTAAAAGGCCCGCTGCCATCTGGCACTCATTACTTCTCTGATCTCTTATTCTTCTTGCTCCTTCAGTTCCAGCCACCTTCATATTCCTCAAACATACTAGTCATAGTCTTAATTTGAAGAGTTTCCTTTGCAGTTTCCTCTACCTGGAATACTCTTCAAAAGATATACTCATGGCTTGCCCTTCACCCCTCTCTCAGTGAAATCTTCCATGACTTATTATTTGAATTTTTTTTTTTAAGGAGGGCGCAGCTCACACTGGCCCATGCGGGGATCGAACCGGCAACCTGGGTGTTACCAGCACCATGCTCTAACCAGCTGAGCTAACTAGCCACCCCTCCATGACCTATTATTTTCATTTAAAACAATACCCCCCCCAACCATTGGTATCTACAAACTATATTTTTACTGATTTATGTTGTTTTCTTGTCTATCCCCCTCCACTAGAATGCAATCCCCACTAGGACAGGAATTTTTGTCTCTGTTGTTCCCTGCTTTATCCCCAGCATCTAGATGAATGCCAGGCACACAATATTTGTTCAAGAGATATTTGTTGAAGTCTGCAATGCCCTTCATAATGTCGAAAATTTCAACCAATTCCTAATTGATGGATGAGGTTTGATGTCTATTTTCTGGACCAGTTTCTTGATTCTGCTCTTCTGCACAAACAGCCATAAAAATGTACATTTGAACATAGGATTTGATTCTCTTTCTTGTCTCTTTTTCTCTACCTCCAGCATTATTAATTTTAAGTATTTTCTTTTAGCCATTATGTGTCAAACAGGATCACCAGTCCACAATGTAATGGCAGAATTAGAAACCAGGTGCAATAAGTAAGTGAACTGGCACTCATCACGGGTGCCTAAAGCTGGCATTGCCAAAGGAGAAGGATTAACCCTGCAGCTGCTGGTGGCCATTCTATGACTGCAAGGAGAAAGCAAGCTGAGGATAAAGCCACACAGGAAAGGAACTGAATCATAGACAAAAAGTAGGACCTGATGACATTGTTGGCACCCCGCTTTACCTGAAGGACTGTTCAATTATGGGACCCAGTGCATTCCTTCTTTTGCTCAAGTGGGTATCTCTCACTTGCAAAACAAAGAGTAACTTGGGACTAACTTGGGTTTTTAATAATTTAAAGTACTTTGCTGTGATTTATTTAGAGAAGCTGGGTAGGCAGGGAAGGAATCAAGAAAAATGTTCGGAAAGCGTGTAGAATTCATGTTTGAGGGGAGGGTTGGCAATAAGAGCTGATGGAGAACAGCTCTTGAGCAATAGAATGAATGGAGGTGTTGAAATGAGATCTGATATCAAATTGCTGCTCCACCAAATCTAGCTGTGTGCTCTTGGGAAAGTGATTCCTAACCTTCAGTTCTCTCATCTGAAAATTGGTAATGATAATAGACTCTGTCTCACAGAATGGTTAGGGTAATGCCTATAAAGGGTTTAACTTGATGTCTAGCTCTGAATGAATGTTAGCATTTGTCCAAAATCATTATTGTTTTCCATGTAGTTACTTTAAAAAGTAGATTCCCACTTCATGTTTACCATCTATCCTCTTTTTATCATCCCCTTTTTCTAAATTGGTTCTTAGAAAAGAATCATGGGTTTTTCTTCTTTGTTTATTCATTTTGCTCATTCTTTCTCACTGATTCCTAAATCAAACATACTCCACATACAAGCCTAAAGGGTTTTTCAGTGTGAGAAATTCAACTTCTAGGGTAAAAAAAAGAAATTGTGCTGTATTTTTTCAGCTTTGATGTGATCACTGGTAATAAAGATTCAAGTTGACAAATTTTATTGCTGATGCATAACACAGAATTAAATCAATCCTTTTCGAGACTATTTGGTTCCACAGTGCTAAGAGTAGGCAGGAAAGGAAAACATGTGACATAAAGCCATGTAGGTGAGCAGATCTACAAAGAAAGGATAAGCATGCACTGCATGAAGGAGATATTTAACTCAGTGGTTTTCTATCTTTTAAGTATAATGGAAGCTTTCCACAATTTCTCATTACTTTACCAAACTCTCACCGCTTTGAAAAAACCCTGCAAGATGTCTCTGGTTGTTTTGGTTATTTGAACTGTTTCTGGAAAGACTGATAGAGAAATTTGGTTTATTATTGGTGAGAAGTTGTACAAGACAAATTTAGTTAAAAGAGGAAAACATCAATGATAAACGACTAAGTTTTGCTTTGTCTTGTGCACCTGAAACTAATAAAATTTAAAAAAAAAATCACCCAAACTGCTATATATACAATAAAAAAAGAGGAAAACATCAGTATCTTCAGTCTCTATTTGTATTTTCCTTTCAATTAAGATGTTCCATAAAGTTGTCAATATTAGCTTTCTATTTAACATGTAGGTGAGTGGTTCATACATAGTTACTTAAAATTCACAATAAGCACCTTCACATAAATGAATCTCCAGGCCACCACTACTCAGTAAAATAGGTTTTTATTCAGATGGTGACTTTAGCCTTTTTTTGCAAAGAGCACTGTACATTTGGATTTTAAATTTTGCATGAGACATAAAAAATTGGAATTAAGACATAGAGTGCTAGTGAATGCAGAAGAGATAAGTAAATAAGTACATATAAATGATGAGTGTAAAAGCATCCAAAAGATTGGTCTTCTATAAAAGGGAACCTGGAGATAAGTCAATGGAATAGAACATTATGACAGTCTAATATGTTCCTGCTACCAGATAAATGTAATGAAAAAGCAGAGATATTTATCTAGTCTCAATATTTATTTTAAAATCTGAGGTCTATTACCTCTTCTAATGGCTTTATTTCATTTACCAAATGGTTAAATATAAATAAAATGAGACCATTTATTTAGTACCAGCTGATTCTGGTTTCTGAGCAGACTAAGTTTCCAAACCAAAGAAAGATGTGGAGTACGAGGCAAGCCAAGGGATTAACATCTGGATAACTGCTCTGTTCTTCCTAATTAACCAAAACAGCATGAGAACCATTGTTTTCCTATCAGTAAAAACAAAAATGAATCAAACATGAGAATTTGCTTTCCTGGGATCTGCAAGTTTATATATTTTTTAACTTCTTTTTCAGAAAATATTTTGGGAAAGAAAAATACTTTGAATCTTACATTTATATTGTCCTAGATTTGTAAAGTTTTAAGACTTCATCTAATATTAGCTACCACCCACAGCAGACATCTATCTGTATCCATTAATATTGTTAGATTTAGCTGGTTAAAAAGAAACTCTCAAAAAAATTCTAACCACAATAGAAGTTTATTTTTCTTTCCTATTAAAAAGAAAGAGTCAAAGGTACAGAGAGTGATGTCATTAAGATGGCAGAACAGTAGCCCCAGAACTTCCTTCCTCTCAGGGAAATACTGATTCAACAATATATGGACCAATTCCCACTCTGAGAAATCCAGAAACCAGTTAAGAGGCTTCTGCACCCAAGGCAAGTGTGAAACCAGTTACACTGAAGTCCATAGGAAAATTTGTAGCAATCTCTTGCCATAGTCTCTCTCCCCAGCACAGTGCTGTGTAATCTGGAGCAAACTCCTAACTCCTGGCTTCTCTGGGGGAGTGAAAGAGAAGACTGGATCATACATCCAATGTCCTGACTTTCAAGGGCTGCCAAGGGACTGGCTTCTGTTTCACCTGTCTGGGAACACTGATGGAAACCTGCGCACTCTGGATGCCTAGAGGTTGCTCGGAACAAAAAAGAGCTGGACAGCATGTTGGAACTCCAAGAGAACAACAGCACAATGGACAGAGGCTGACACAACTCACAGCCTCTCTTTTTGGGGGGCAAGAAAAGAGTGGAGAATGTGTCCAACATTCTGGATTTTCAGGGGGCTTCCTGAGAGACTGACTCTGTCTTGCCCATCTCAGAATTGGATGGACCCAACAAAGTCTAGATGTTTAGGGGCCAGTCAGTACAAAAAAGAGCTGTGTGGCATGCTGCTACAATAGAACACCTGTGGCACAGCAGACAAAGGCTGACACAGCTTGGTGGTGTCTCCCTTGGGAGTAGAGGTCTATGGATGGAGTATGCATCCAAAATTCTGGCTTTTGGGGGGCTGCCCAACGGACTAGCTTCTGTCTCACATGCCTCAGAACACATACAGGAACTGGCATCCTTTAGATGACTGGGGTCCTCTGAGAACAAAAAAAGAGTTGGGCAGTATGCTGCTGCTTCAGAGGACCCACAGTCGAGCATACTGACACCAGAGGAAATGAGATCATAAGCTCCTGAAAATAAGAAACCAACAAATCCCTTTAATTAGGAATCTACATGCACAAGTCCAGAGAAGACACATCCACAGAAAAGGTTTGAGAGACCCCAGAATCTCTACTTGGGCTGATTGGTGAAAGTACTTCCTTGTATGAAGCTAGTCCATAAAGACTGGGAGAGTTAACTGCTTCTTAAAATGGCAGATACAAATACAAAGTTACAAGGACCACAAAGCAACAGGGAAAAATGGCCCAATCAAAGGAACAAAATAAATTTCCAGAAAAATCACTAAAAACACAGAGGTATATGAATTACCTGGCAAAGAATCAAAATAACTGTCATAAAGATGCTCAAGAATCTCTGGAAAGTTATGTATAAATGAATTAAGAATTTCAACAAACAGATAGAAAATATTAAAAAAAATGAACAGAAATTTTGGAGCTGAAGAATAAAATAACCAAATTGAAATTTTTCTTAGATTCAACACCAGGCATGAACAAGCATAGGAAGGAATCGGCAAACTCAAAGAAAAGGTAATTTGAAATTATCAAGTAAAGGAGAAAAAAGAAAAAAAGTCAGAATAAGAGGGAAGAAAACCCAATAAAATTATGTGACATAAAAAAAAAAGGACCAATATCTGAATTATGAAAGTTCAAGAGGAAGAATAAGAGAGAAGGAAAGGGACAGAAAGCTTATTTAAAGAAATAATGGCTGAAAACTTCCTAAATCTGGGGAGGAAAATAAAGTTCCAGATTCAAGAAATCTAACAGATCCCAAAGAGGATGAATCTAAAGAAGTCCAAACCAAGACACATTATAATCAAATTGTCAAAAGTCAAAGATAAAGAGAAAGTTTTGAGAGCAGCAGGAGAAAAGTGACTCCTCACATTCAAGAGAACCCTGTAACAATATCAGTAGATTTCTCAGCAGAAACTCTGCAGGGCATAAGGGAATGGGATAATATATTCAAAGTGCTGAAAGAAAAAAATGCCAAACAAGCATACTATATTCAGCAAAACTTTTATTTTTGCCATACCACCATGTAAAATTAAACAAATTTTCCAGATAAACAAAAGCTGAGGGAATTTATGACCACTAGAGTTGCCTTATCAGAAATTTTAAAAGCAGACCTTCAATTAAAAATTGGAAGATGCTAAAAAGCAACACAAAATTATAAGAAAATACAAAGCTCACTGGTAAAGGTAAATATATAGACAAATACACAATACTGTAGTAATAAAATGGTGATGTGTGAATCACTTTTAATTCTGGTATAGGAGTTAAAAGACAAAGTATAAAATGTAACAATAATTATAAAAATATATTAATGGATATACAATATAAAAATGTAATTTATTACTTCAATAACAAAGTATGTGGGGGAGGAAAAGTAAAAGTGTAGAGTTGTATTTGATTGGTGTTAAGTTGCTATCAGCTTAAAGTAGCTTGTTACAACTATAAGGTGTTCTTGGTAAGCACTATGGTAACCACAAAGAGAATACCTCTAGAAGATACACACAAAAAAATGAGAAATGAATTGAGGCATGCCACTATGAAACAAACAACCCACTATAATACAAAGGAAAACAGCAAGAGGGGAAAAGAAGAACATTATAACTACAAGTCAGACAGAAAACAATTTTTTAAATGACAAGTAATTGCCTATCAATAATTACTTTAAATGTAAATGGATTAAATTCTTCAATCAAAAACATGGAGTGACTAAATGGATTTTTAGGAAGACCCAATTACATGCTGTCTACAAGATTCACTTCAGTTTTAAGAACACATATAGGCTGAAAGTGAAAAAATGGAAAAAGATATCCATGTAAATGGTAGCCAAAAAAGAGCAGGGGTGGCCATACATATACCAGATAACATAAGTGAAGTATTGTCACAAGAGACAAAGAAGGACATTATATAATGATAAAATGGCCAATTCACCAGAAGATATAGCATTATATAATGATAAATGGCCAATTCACCAGAAGTTTTATATATATATATATATATATATATATATATATATATATATATATATCTTTATAAGTTTTATATATATATGTGTGTGTGTGTGTATAACTTCTAAGAATAAGTATACAGCAGAAATTGGATAACTTGGAAGAAAAGGATGAATTTCTAGAAGGATGTTACCTACCAAAACTGAATCATGAAGAAATAGAACATCTCAATAGACCTAGTAAGAACATCTCGATAGACCTACAACTAGGAAGACTGAAGCAGTAATCAAAAACCTCCTAACAAAGAAAAAAAAAAAAAAAAAAAAAAAAAAAAATATATATATATATATATATATATATATAGCCAAAAAATGTATACACATTTTAAGAAAGGAAAAAACTGTGTTAAACTTGTAATACTCAATATATACCGATAACAAAAGATGAATGGATGAATACAAGTCATGTGTGTACATTTTTTGGCACCCCCAATATATATATCCATATATATATATATCCAAGAAGAGAGCACCTAAATATATGAAACAAAACACTGACAGTACTGAAGGGAGAAATTGACAGCAATACAATAATAATAGGAGATTTTAACATCTCACTTTCAATAATGGATAGAACATCCAGACAAAATATCACTAAGAAACAGAGGATGTGACAACACTATAGACTAATGAACATAACAGACATATATAAAACATTCCACCCAGCAGCAGCAGAATAATCATTCTTCTCAAGCACAAATGGAACAATCTCCAGGATAAAGCACATGTTAGATCACAAAACAAGTCTTAACAAATTTTCAAAAATTGAAATCATATCTAGTATTTTTATTGACCACAATGAAATGAAACTAGAAATCAACAGCATAAGAAAAACTGAAATTCACCAATATGTGGAAATTAAACAACATGTTTTTAAACAAACAATGGGTCAAAAAAGAAAACAAAATGGAAATTAGAAAATATTTTGAGACAAACAAAAACATAATATATCAGAACTATGAGATTCAACAAAAGCAGTACTAATACAGAAGTTTGTAGCAAAAAAAAAAAATGCTCACTAAAAAAGATCTATCTCAAATTAAAAAAACTAATTTTAGACGTTTATCATTTATATCCCTCACACTGAAACTAATTAAAAAACAAATAAATAAATTTGGAAAAAAAAAACCAAAAAAAAACCTCATAGACACAGACAATCAATCGTTTAGTGGTTACCAGAGGGTAAGGGGGGTGGGGGGTGGTAGATGAGGGTAAAGGGGATCAAATATATGGTGATGGAAGTAGAACTGACTCTGGGTGGTGAACACACAATGGGATTTATAGATGATGTATTACTGAATTGTACACCTGAAATCTATGTAACTTTACTAACAATTGTCACCCCAATAAACTTTAATTTAAAAAAAAACCAAAAAAAAAACTAATTTTATACCTTAAGGAACTAGAAAAAGAAGAACAAACTAAGCCCAAAGTTACCAGAAGGAATGGAGTAATAAAGATTAGAGCAGAAATAAATGAAGTAGAGAATTAAAA
Source organism: Rhinolophus sinicus (assembly GCF_057876585.1). Taxonomy (NCBI): domain Eukaryota; kingdom Metazoa; phylum Chordata; class Mammalia; order Chiroptera; family Rhinolophidae; genus Rhinolophus; species Rhinolophus sinicus. Next base: position 28,208,706 of record NC_142518.1, on the reverse strand, counting down.
AAGCAAAAACATAAGTTGGGTTTTTTTTAAAAAACAAAATTGACAAATCTGTAGCTAGACTGAGAAGTAGAGAGAACTGAAATAAATAAAATCAGAAATGAAAGAGAAGGCATTACAGCTGATGCTACAGAAATAAAATGGATTATAAAATACTTCTAAGAATATGTATGCACCAGAAATTGGATAACTTGGAAGAAATAGATAAATTTCTAGAAAGATACTACCTGCCAAAACTGAATCATGAAGAAATAGAACATCTCAATAGATTTACAACTAGTAAGATTGAAGCAGTAAATCAAAAACCTCCTAACAAAGGAAAGCCCAGGCTTCATGGGTGAATTCTGCCAAACATTTAAAGAACAAATAATTTTCGACAAAGGAGCCAGAAACAAACAATGGAGAAAAGAAAGCCTCTTCAACAAATGGTGCTGGGGAAATTGGAAAGCCATGAAAAAAGAATGAAACTAGACTGCTATCTGTCACCGTACACCAGAATTAACTCAAAATCGATCAAAGACCTAAATATAAGACCTGAAACAATAAATTGCATAGAAGAAAGCATAGGTACTACACTTATGGACCTTGGGTTCAGAAAAGATTTTATGAATTTGACCTCAAAGGCAAGGGAAGTAAAAGCAAAAATAAATGAATGGGACTATATCCAACTAAAAAGCTTCTGCACAGCTTCTGCATCAACAAAACAAAGACGTAACCAACTGAATGGGAGAAGATATTTGCAAACACCACCTCCAATAAGGGGCTAAGATCCAAAATATATAAAGAATTCATACAACTCAACAACAACAAAAAAACAATCAATCCAATTTAAAAAAAAAAAATGAGCAGAGGACCTGAACAGACACTTCTCCCAAGAAGACATAAAAACAGCCAGCAGATATACGAAAAAAATGCTCAACCTCACTAGTTATTAGGGAAATGCAAATCAAAACCACAATGAGATACCACCTCACACCTGTTAGAATGGCTATTACTGACAATAAGTGTTGGAGAGGCTGTGGAGAAAAGGAACCTGCATGCACTGCTGGGGGGATTATAAATTGATACAGCCACATTGGAAAACAGTATGGAGTTTCCTCAAAAAAAATTAAGAATAGAATTATCATGTGACCCAGCAAACTCTCTCCTGGATATCTACCTCAAAAATCTGAAAACATTTACCCACAAAGATATTTGTACTCTGATGTTCATTGCAGCTTTATTCATGGTGGCCAAGACATGGAAACAACCTGTTTCCTTTGATAGATTATTGGATAAAGAAGATGTGGTACATATATACAATGGAATATTACTTGGCCATAAGAAAAGATGAAATACTGCCATTTGTGACAACATGGATGGATCTTGAGAATATAATGCTAAGTGAAATAAATCAGACAGAAAAAGCAGAGAACCATATGATTTCACTGATATGTGGGATATAAAACTGAAAGCAACAAACAAACAAGACAAACAAACAAAAACCCATAGACACAGACAACAGTTTAGTGGTTACCAGAGGGAAAGGAGGGAGGGGGAGGTAGAAAAGGATAAAGGGGGTCAAATATATGGTGATGGAAGGAGAATTGACTTCAGGTGGTGAACACACAATGCAATAGATATATAGATGACATGTTATAAAATTGTACACTTGAAACCTGTATAATTTTACCAACAAATGTCACCCCAATAAATTTAATTAAAAATATTCTAAGGAAAACCTCTGATTGACTCTGAGTCATGGACTTACTCCTGGGCCAATCAGTGATGGTCAGGTGGTGCTTGATAAAAGGGAGGACCCTATCTCCAGAAATTTGGGTTCAATAGGTGGATCCTGGGAATTTTCATTGTTAACAAGCTCTTCCAAGTGATTCTGATTTAGGTGATTCTTGAAAGAAACCCAGAAACATTTTTATCTGGCACCAAGGTGCCATTTTTGGCATTGGCTTAGAGTGCCATACTTCTCTCCACATGCCATAATGCTAGGAGATATGCTCTCTTCCAGCAACACATTTTGGTACTGTCATGCGGGGTCTCTGGTCCCACTCCCCACATAAGAACGCAGGACATGGTGAGGCCAAAAAGGAACACCCACAGAGCCATAGATTGGGGAGTCATACCACTATATTCTCGCGGGCAGCTGAGTTGGAGACACAGGAAGCAGGAGCCACACTATCCACAACCTGCCGTCCACTTCTCTCTGCCAACAAACCTCACTTGCTAGCTGCAATCCGCCGTGCTAACTGCAATCTGCTCTTGCTAGCTCAGCCACCATCTTCTTGCTAGCCCCCATTTTCTGCTAGTGTAGCCACAGCAGTTATATTAGTGGCCAATGGCTCACTGGTTACAGCTCACGGCCAACTAGCCACAGCTGATGGCCATGCAATCACAGTTGCTGGCCATTTACTACCTGAGCCAGCACCTTTCCATGTGAGGCCAAGAGCCTGGAAACTGAACTCCTGGCTCTGTCCCCACAGGTACTTGGGCAATAAGGGTCAACCATGACAATATGTGAAAAACTGTAGAATTAAAATAGCAACAGCTACATTGAAACAATTTGTTTACTTTTGTGAACAGCTGGCATAAGGTAGCAACTCAGGCATGGGGAAGCTTATGGAAAAATTACTTTACTACATGTGGTGAAAAATACTCCAGGTCTTTTGTGGAATTTCTGCAATAGCTCTTTTTTTTTAGGCTACATGTTTAGCCAAGCCTAATTTGCATGGAAATTGGTTGAAGTTGGAGATCAATTTTATATCTAATAAGACGACTTCTGAAATTCAATGTACTAGTGCCTGATGGGAAGAACATTCCAAGGCCTTGCAGATAAGTGAGTTAATGCAAACAGACAGGAAGGGCCACTTTCCTTGTTCTGGGTACTGTCACTGCTGGGAGATAATGAAAAGGGGTGCTTTGCAGGGCAGTGAGGTTGCCAAGCTCATTTGCCTGCTGTAAGAATTTCGCACATGAGTGTCTCAAATGGTGTTTAGCTGAAGGATGTTAGGGAAACAATTCATGAAAAGGAGTTAGTTAGGACTGGATTGAATGGTAAAAGAAAGAGACTTGATGAAACCTTTTATCTCCTCTTTCATATCTAATTATGGCTTTTTGAAAAATCTGTGTCAGATTATATTTGAATAATTTTAGTAGGCATTAATCATAAAATGGTCCAAAAGAGGTTCTGTAGTGGTGTAATTATTTTCTTCATTTCTTACTTTAAAACACAATTTGTGATGAATTCATTTTAAATAACAATTCACTTGGTTATTTTTAAGTCATAAAATTTTAAAATATACCACATGTTCTGCCAGCCTAGAAAAATAATCCTTTAAAAACATATGGTTTAAGTTCTTTGACCATTCTTAATTAATGTATGTATCTATAAAATATATGTGTATCCTATCTGGTTTGAAAAATCATAAATATTATTGAGCATGGATTCTGTATGGGTCGTCTATGAGGTTTTGTGGTGGAGGTGGGAGGGAAAAGAACAAGGGACACAAAGGGAATAAAACATTTCCTATTCTTAAGGACCCTTTAACTCAGTGGGAACAACATGTATAAATAATGTGACATAAAATATAGCAACATAAAATATAGGCTACTGTGGGGACAGAGCCAGGAGTGCAGTTTCCAGGCTCTCGGCCTCACATGGAAAGGTGCTGGCTCAGGTAGTAAATGGCCATCAACTGTGATTGGATGGCCATCAGCTGTGGCTAGTTGGCCGGGAGCTGTAACCAGTGAGCCATTGGCCACTAATATAACTGCCATGGCTACGTAAGCAGAAAAATGGGGGCTAGCAAGAAGATGGTGGCTGAGCTACAAAACGGCGGAGTATGGATTGCAGATTGCAGGGAAGCAGATTGCTAGCAAGTGAGATTGTTTGGCAGAGACAAGTGGATGGCGGGTTGTGGATCGTGTGGCTCCTGTTTCCTGTGTCTCCAACCCAGCCGCCAGCGAGAATATAGTGATATGACTCCCCTACCTATGGCTCCGTGGGTATTCGTTTTTGGCCTAGACACATCCTGCGTTCTTATGTGGGGAGCGGGAGCAGAGACCCCGCAGGCCGCCCCGCATGACAGCTACATAAAATATAGGCTAAAGAGTGCTGAGTGTGTAAAACTCTCCGTATATATTTATATATTTATGTAAAAATACACCATAAAAATTGCCTTAGGTCATGATTCTCAGAAGCAGACCCTGAGAAGAGGATTTGCATTCGAGTGACTTATTAAGGAAATGCTTGGCCAGGTGGGGGATTGTGAAGGGGGGCCTGGGGGAGGCGCCAGTAATGGGAGTGGGAGAAGTAGAAAGGGAAAAGAGAAAAAGCCAAGTGTAATGCGGGAGACCCTGCTCGCTGCGCCATTTGTCATGCAGGGAGGCCTGCGGGGTCTCCGCTCCTGCTCCCCATACAAGAACGCAGGATATGGTGAGGCCAAAAAGGAACACCCACGGAGCCATAGGTAGGGGAGTCATACCACTATATTCTCTCTGGCGGCACTATACTCTCACTGGAGGCTGGATCCACACTGTCCGCAAACCGCCATCCACGCTTGCCAGCCCAGCCGCCATCTTCTTGCTAGCCCCATTCTTCTCTCTTTCTTCTCTCCTTCTCTCTCCTTCTCTCTCCTTCTCTCTCCTCCACTCTCCTCCACTCTCCTCCACTCTCCTCCACTCTCCTCCACTCTCCTCCACTCTCCTCCGTAGCCGCAGCAGTTATATTAGCGGCTAATTGGCTAACTGGCTACAGCTGACGGCCATCTACTACCCGAGCCAGCACTCCTCCACGTGAGGCCGAGAGCCTGTAAACTACTTTCTGGGGCTCTGTCCCCACACCAAGTAAGTGTGCCATTTTAGGCAAATCTCGTAGAGGGTAGCTTCAATCTGTTTCCATGAGGGAATGCTGGAGTGTAAGCTGTGTTTTCAAACTTCCATGTTTGCAATCATTGTGCAGCAGTTCCAGTAGTCAGAGAGCAGTCCTCCTGAAGAAGAGCTGCAGGTGTTGGCCTGGTTGTTGAAAGTACAAAACAGTTGAGGCAGGAACACACGGAAGCCCATAATATGGGATCGTTGTGCCCTCTACAGCAAGTGTGGGATAGTTTACCTAATTGCAAAATATACATCGCCTCCTATTGGAAGACATTATGATATGATGGTGGTATTTCTACTTAATCCTGCGAAGGTGTGATACATTCATATTGTTATTCCCTCCTGTAGGCACTTAAAACATATAATCTCTCAGAGTAGCTATTTAAAATGACTTATTGTTGAATTAATTAGTGAATAAATGAATGAATGAATGAATGCACAAGGAACAGTAGAAGTCTGATTCTCATAATATGAAAATTTCCTTGGAAGTCTTATATATGAAACAGGAGACTCTATAGTTCAGGGCTTTAAAGAATGCATTATTTAAAATTTTTCCTGTAAACAGTAAGTGCCTTATAAAAATAGATCTCATAACCTATCATTTTCAAAAGCAGATGCTTTCTAGTGGTTTTCTATTCTGCCTGAATAGAAGCAGCTCTGCCATGCACTTGGCAAACCTCCATGAGGGGAGATGGTTCTTTCTTTTTAATTATTGATTCAGTATACATATCTTTATGGAGGGTGTCATGCGGGGGCGGCCTGCGGGGTCTCTGGTCCCGCTCCCCACATAAGAATGCAAGACATGGTGAGGCCAAAAATGAACACCCATGGAGCCATAGATGGGGGGGGGTCATACCACTATATTCTCGCTGGCGGCATCTGCCTCTCTGCAATCCGCGCTTGCTAGCTCAGCCACCATCTTCTTGCTAGCCCCCATGTTCTGCTAGCGTAGCCACAGCAGTTATATTAGTGGCCAATGGCTCACTGGTTACAGCTGACAGCCAACTAGCCACAGCTGATGGCCATCCAATCACAGTTGATGGCCATTTACTACCTGAGCCAGCACCTTTCTATGTGAGGCCGAGAGCCTGGAAACTGGTCTCTGGGGCTCTGTCCCCACAGAGTCCTTGGAGTTCAAGAACATCTGGTCCTTCTCCTGAAGGAGTACACAGAGTAGGAGCACCTACAGCTTCATAGCAGATGCTGTATCATCCCAGAAGGCCACACATTGGAGGGACTCCTCACGTGAGGGGATTTAGGATGAGGCTATACAGGGAATCAGCATTTGCCAGGTGAGGAAGGAGAGAAATGGACATTCCAGCCAGGGAGATTGCTTATTTGAAGGCAGAAATAATAATAATATCTAGCTAATATTTCCTGAGAGCTTCCTCTGTGCAATGTGAATCATCATGGATGTGTGAAACACTTTGGGGTCCAGCAGGAATGTGACTGAAGTCGGTGGAATCTGAATGTGAAGTCTCATGTGATGAGGTGTCAGAGTAATTATTACTGGTAACTGATTTCCTGGGGGTAATAAGGAACTCTTAACAAGGAACAGAAACATCCTTTACTTTGGGTGGTCATTACATCTACCCCTGGACACAAAAGACTATCAACACACATGACCTTAAAATCAGAAAATGTTAAACACAAACGTTAGCGACTACCTACCTCAAACATAGCCAAACTACTAGTTGGAACATGGGTCACACTTATGACTGTGGCCTTATTACCCACGATCATTCTTTTGAGGACTCTAGAACAGAGCTTCTCAACCCTTAACATGCATGTGAATAATCTCAGGATCTCGTTAAAATGCAGATTCTGATTTAGTAGGTTTGGGGTAGGCCCCACGATTCTGTACTTCTGATAAATTCTCAGGTAATGTGGTCATGGACCACACTGTGAGTAGTAAGACACTAATTCACTGATTCTCAGCACTGGCTGCACATTGGAATCACCTGGAAAGTTTTACACACTACCGATGCCTGGATTCCACCTCCATGAATTCTGATTTCTGTGTCAGGGGTGTGGCCTGAGCATTGGAATTGTTTAAACTTCCCAAGGTGACTTCCATAAGCAGCAAACGTTGAGAACCTCCATAGTTAGTTTTAAATGCACAGGTAAATGATTAAAGGGTATTTGTGACATCTCAACAAAGCACAGTTCAGAGGAGGAAAAAAATTGTTGAAGAGGTGATTTTGTAGAGTGGAAGAACTATCACTTCTGATTGGAATAAAATATTTAACGTATTTAAACAAAAATTACCAAGACGTGCAATTGAAGTTTCATGCTGCAATAGTCAATCATTCAGGCTTTCTATTAATAACTCAGCAATTAGGACTGAAAGTCTGTTCTTTAAACATTTACATACACTATAATACTGAATTCTTAGTAAAAATATTTTTCCTGTGTGCTCAGGGTAGAAAATGTGAAAAATATATCCCATAACCCAACATCTAGAGAAATATAACATTTTCATATATTTCCTTTCACAATTTTTTTATTCATTTACACAGTGTGTCTTGATTGTTACAAAACTGTGACAGTGCTGTATTTTTTTGTTAAAAAAATACCTTAAAATATATTTTTTAATGCCTACATTCCTCTACTGCTACTTATCTAGTATTTCATTTTTTGTGTGTGTAAGTCGATATGGAACATAATATCCTTTCCCCTTCTTTGGCAATGATTAATGATAGCATATGTCACAGCAGACCTTAAATAATTCAATTCAGTAATTTTTACTACATTGCCACACTCTCATTTCTAAAAGCAAAGACCTATTGTGAAATCTCAATATGAAAATTATGTAACTATAAATGAGCACAACTAAGTTATTATACAGAAATGCTTTAGTTATTGTTAGTGGTTGGGTTTTACTTTTGCTTTGGACAAATGGGGCTTACCTTAAAAACACTGTGATTTCTTATCTTGCTTCGTTATTCATATATCTAATTGCTAATTTGGATGTTGGGACTGCTGCCAAAGAAATACATAGAAATTGCTCAAGACCCGACAGATACTTAAAATAACTCAAGCCAGGCAATGAAATAGCTTTTGGCAGAGAAGGTACAATCAGCTTTGCTCTAAGTTGTCTGAAGGGAGAATAATCATCTTTCTCATTGCTAGCATAAATTGAACAGTAACTCTCATTATTTAGTTTGATAGGATTCTTGGGGTGGCATTTTACAATTTACTCAGCCTAGCAGTTGGTGGCTTTATCACTTCACTAAAACTCCCTGAATACTTTATGTATAAAACATAAAGTAATCAGTGATGAGACCTTGAAAATGGGATTATAATCATTCCCTTACTATTATTTTCAGTTGGATGATTTTAAGACTATATCCTTATTGGAGATTATGTATCCTCCCACTCTAAAGGTTATCACAACCTCAATTGGGTATTTATTATTTCCATTCATATTTTGACTCTATGTATGTATGTATGTATGTGTATATATATGTGTATATATATATATATATATATATATATATATATATATATATACACATACATACATACAAGGGGTACCAAAAAAATGCATATACATTTTAAGAAAGGAAAGCTGTATTAAAATTATAATACTCAATATATGCATATACCGATAACAAAAGATGAATACAAGTCAAGTTTGACTTCTGCAATTACAAGAGGTGCTCAAAGTGGTTACCATCAGCATCCAGACACTTCTGATAACCGCGAATTACTGCTTGGGCAACGTTGACCAAACTGTCCACTTGTATACATTTTTTTGGCACCCCTGGTATATATAAATTATATATATGTATTTGTATATATATTGTTACATGTTGGTAAACTACAAATGGTATCATACTGTACATACCCTCTGTGACTTACTTTTCTGATCAACACAGGTTTTTGAAATCTATCTCTATTGATACATGTAACTCCAGTTCATTCATTTTCATTGCTGTATAATATTTCATTGTCTGCTCATGCTATACCACAATATGCTTATCCATTTTGCACTGATGAATATTAGAGCTGTTTTACTTTTTTTATTACTATAATAATGCTATAAACGTCAACTCATTTCTTCATATGAGAGTGTCTTTAAGGAGTATACCTAGGATCAGAATTACTGGGTCATAAGATAGGCACCTCATACATTTTACCAGATAGTGCCAAATTTTAAATCAAAATGGTTGAGGCAATTTACAATCCTACCAGAAATAACTGAGAGGTTGCACTGATTTACATCCTCATTGATCCATGGTGCTATCAAACTTTTTATTTTTTGTCAATCTGATGGATGCAAAATAGTATCTCATGGTTGCTACATCATTACTTTGTTCATTGGTTAATGCGTTTTCCTAGTCTATGAATTGTTTTTTCATATCCTTTGCCTATTTTTGATTGGGTTTTCTTTTTTATATTGATCTATAGTAGCTTTTAACATGTTCTGATAACTAATCCTGTTAGTTATGTGTTATAAAAACCTATTCACAGTCTGTCTTGACTTGTCAATGTTTTATGGTGTCTTTCATGAATAGACATTTTTAATCTATTTTTATTACTTTTAGATGTACAAAACAACACAGTGGTTAGACATTTATATACCTCACAAAGTGATAACTCCAGTCTGCTGTGCATCTGACACTGTACATAGCTATTATAATATTATAAAAGTAAACAGAAAAGTATAATGAACCTCTATGTTTAAACATTTCAGTTTCCACAATTGCCAAGTCACGGATGTATTACCCTCTTCCCACTCCTTCCTTTATAATGTATTACCCCCTTCCGACTCCATTTTCTCCCTCCCAGATTATTTTGAAGCAAATCTCAAACATCATATAATTACATTTGTACATCATATAAATACATCTTCAGAATGTATCTCTAAAACTGGTTCTCAGTTGATGGTCCCTATATCAGCAGCTTCAGCATCACCTGCAAACTAGTCAGAAATGCAAATTCTCAGGCGCTCCCAAAGATCTACCAAATTAGAAATACTGGAGATGAGGGCTCAGCAATCTGTTTTTAATTACCCTCCCTTTTATGCTGATGTATATTCAAGTTTGAGAACCCCTCTGCTAAAACATCAGAACACTTGGAAAAATGACCTTAATGTCATTGATATATTCTTAAATAACAATTCCTTTATATCATTAGTGTTCAAATTTCTCTAGAGGTTTGGTTTGCTTGATTTCCATTTTTGGCAAGAATACCGTATAGGTGGGTTTTGTACTTCCATCACGAGGCTCATAATGTCTGACTTTCTTGCTTTTTGTGCAGTTAGTAGACACTGGTGATCACTTACCAGATTCATTATATCATTAGGGTCACAAAATGGTAATATTCTAACTCTATCATTCTTTATTTATTGCTGGAATATTTCTAACAACAGAAAATTTCCTTCATCAACTACTTAATTACATTGACATATGGTGCTTATAGGAAAGGCAAGATAAATGCTTGTTTCTTTTCCTTTATTTTCCAGGTTTCAAGATAATAAGTTGTTTTCCTGGAATAAATTGAACATATTTGAGTGCTTTAATTATTGTTATTTTTATTGATGTCCTCTTTCTTTCTTATAATTGAGTTTTTATCTATATCAAAGCTATATTTGCACACAGTATAAAAAGTATAAAAAGTCAAATCATTTTCCCATTTCCCCTTCCAACAGCAACAATTTTCAATTATTTCAGCTAATTAGTTTGATATCTTTAAATAACTTGCTTATCATTTTCATCCCTCTAGCCCCCTCCACACATGTGCACCCATCATCTACCATCGTCATATAGTTATATCATAATTATGGTGAGCTCAATGTTTTCATTGACTGTAAATACTATTCACAACTGAGTGCCATACAATACTGTGGTTATTTTTCCCTTTTTTGCACAACTTTTTATTTTCCCTGGAGTTAATGATTGCCATTGTTTGCTTGCTTAATTTTCTACATTCTTATTACCAACTCAACCCCCCAACTTTCCATTAGTTGTCTAAATCTCCTCTAAACACCTTTGATACATCAGGTGTTCTCTCCATTTCGACATCTTGACTAACCTCTCTAAAGTCTACTGACAACCTCCAACCTGGAGTGCTGGGTCTCTTCTCATGCACAGCAGCCATTCTATGACCTTGCCTCACCCTTCAGCCTGTGAATTTCTGTGGCTTCTTTAGTTGCAGCCATTGTTTCTGTGCTCCTTTACATCCCTTTTCCTAGATTTATTCCCTCATTTTGATGGAGCTCATCTTCTAGTTGTTTCCTGGGAAAGGACTTAAAAGAAGCAAATTTGGGGGGACTCTGCTTATATGAAAATATTTTTATTCTATTCTGACACTTTATTGATAATTAAATAGAATTCTAGCTTGGGAATCATTTTCTGTTAGAATCTTGAAGGGATTTCCCCATTGCCTTCTAGCTACTTGGCTGATAAGAGGACTGAAGTCATTCTAATCTATGGCCTTTTGAATATGAACAGTTTTTCCTCTTTCTGGAAGCAAGTAGGATTATCTCTTTGTCCCTAGGGTTCTGAAAATTAGTAATGACATGCCTTGGTGCAGGTAGTTTTATAAATTTTTCTGGGCACTTGATAGACCCTTTAAACTGAAAACTCACGTCCTTCAGTTATAGGACATTTTATTATTAGTTCTTTAATAATCTCTCCCTCTCCATTTTCTTTGTTCTGTTTTTCTGTAATTCTTATTAATTGGATGTTGGACTATCTGGATTGGTTCTTTAATTTTCTTATCTTTTCCATACTATCTCTTTGTCTTCTTGCTCTACTTCCTGGAAGATTTTTTTCAACTTTATATTCCAAACATTTTATTAATGTTTCTCTATTATAATTTTCATCTCTAAAATACTTTTTTTTCAGTTCTCTGAGTGTTCCTTTTACTAGCACCCTCTTCTTATTTTATGGATGCAACATTCTCTTTTCTCTCTGAGGATATTAATGAAATTCTCTTCTTTAAAGTTTTCTTCTTGCAAATTCAGTCCCTCCTCCCACTCTTTTTTTCTGTTTGTATGTTAATTTTGTATTGTTTGGCCTCTTTCTTTCAGCTGAAAGGCTTTCCTTAGAAGATTGCTTTCTGTGGTTTGTCTGTTCATACTTAAGAATGAAGTACTCAAAAGTTGACTGGAAATTCTATGGGAGTAGGTGGGTTTTGTTGAGTGTTGGTGACATGGTAATGTGGTGCTGTGACTGACATATTCCCTTGAGGCCCATCTGATGTCTACATCTAGAAAGGATTATCCTATAACCTGCATGGAAGGCAATGTCTGGCTGCCATTGCTACAGGGTCTGAGTAGAAGGAGAGGGCTGGGAAAAGTGGCTCATCAAATTCATCATATAAATATTCACTTATGTCCTATTTTTCACAGAGTACTCCAGACCACAACTCTACCTGGTGTTCTCCAATCCAAAAGTCCCCTGTTTTATTCTTTCCAGAGGCCAACCCATAGTTGCAGCCAGAGTGTGGGCAGGGCAATCAAATGCTGCACATAGTGAAGTAGGGGATCTGGACTCTAAATGCTTCATAAAAAGAATTTCACCTAATCCTCCTGCTTTCAGTCCCACCCTCACCCCAACTTCTGGGGTTAGCTATTATCACCAGTTCCTAAGCTTTTCAAGGTACTACGGGGTCTGTCAGATCATTTCTCAGCTTTTCCTGCTACCAGTTTAGGATTCAGATTTCTCAGGTTTTCTAGGTCATTTACTGCTTTCCCGTTTCGAAATTTTGTTGCTGTTGTCTTACCTCCTATTGCACTTATCCTTTCAGATTTCTGTCTTGAAAACATTTCCTTTCCTATTGTTTCAGTGGAGCTTTAGGAAGAAGCAAAAGGAAGGTCATACATTTCCAGATTCTCACTTCCTTCTGAAGTAAGAACTCTGTTATCCCAAGAAGATAATTCTCTCATTGATCTTTCAGAAATAAAATCGGGGGCAGCCTGATGGCTCAGTTGGTTAGAGCGTGAGCTCTCAACAAGGTTGCCGGTTCAATTCCTGCATGAGATGGTGGGCTGCGCCCCTGCAACTAAGATTGAAAATGGAGACTGGACTTGGAGCTGAGCTGCGCCCTCCACAGCTAGACTGAAGGACAATGACTTGGAGCTGATGGGCCCTGGAGAAACACACTGTTCCCCAATATTCCCCAATAAATATTTTTTTAATTTAAAAAGTAAATAAAATCATCACCCCATTTTACAGATAGAACATTTTGGGGTCAGAGAAGCCAAGTCAGCTTCCAAAGTGACAGAGTTGTGGGAGTGTGGCTCCGTGCATTTGTGGTGAAGGAAAAAACAGTGCTCTAACACTATGCAGTTATCACATTTCTGACAAAAGTTACTCTATCCTGCCTGCTACTTGCTTTGCAGTTGACCTCTACCAATGTCACAGCCAAGCAATAAAATCCAGCATTAGTTGCTGAATACAAAATGACCAGGCTAAACATTCCTATATTACTCTCTTCTGCAAAAAAAAAAAAAGAGGAAAGGAACTAATGTGACCTAGTATTTTTCATGATAATGACTGTAATTAACTAACCAAGCTGAACGAGGCTTGGGATTCATCTGAGGAAAGACTCCTATTGCCAGCTTTCCTAAACTGGAGGCGTAACAAATTTGTGAGTTGGGTCTTTTAGAGACAAGAGATAGCTGAGGCCATCTAAAATTTAATTTAGCACCCGAAAGTAGGTCTCAAAATAAAAATGATGCTTTACCCTTTAGAAGCAGAGTTTTCTGGATCCTTGTGCTTCCTGAAGCAATTTACTGCATGGATTTCTCTTAGGTCAGCAGGACAGTTAAGTCCAGGTTTAAGCCAAGAACACTTCACAATCAATTTTTGCTCAGAATAATTACTCTTAAAGCTAGCTGTCAGACTTATATTGTATCATTAGGAGTCAGTCTAATACTGGCAGCAGATAATATCATAATCTGTTGATGAAATTATTCATTTTTTTTTTTACCATTTCTTTATTTACTTGGAATATAAACTGCATCTCTCCTATTAAAATGTATCGGCTGTGCTGATGTTCTATATATGCCTCAGTTGTATTCCCTTGACACTATGGGTAAAATGAACCTATACCAAAAACCTGGGTTTGCTCTATAAGAAGGCCTCTGAATTAATTATACTTCCTGTTAGTACAATTCTATTTTAAGATGCATTAAATTGCATTTCCAGACATTCATATTGAAACTGGTCATTGTTGCCAGTTTGTGGCTTTGCGTTCAGGAAGAAGGCTGCTATATTTAAATGAATCAATAAAGAATAAATACACTTGAAAAAGAATTTATGACTTGGTGTTGTTAGAGTGAAATGTGGAAAGAAAAGTCCTGCAAAGTGTGAGAACAAGAACTCATCCTGGAGACTATCCAGACCAGCTCTTTCATTTTGTAAAAAACTGAGTCTAGGAGTGATTTATTTATTTATTTAATTTATTGGGGGAACAGTGTGTACTTCCAGGACGTTTTTCCAAGTCTAGTTGTTGTCCTTTCAATCTTAGGGAGGGCGCAGCTCAGCTCCAGGTCCAATTAGTTGCAGGGGGCGCAGCCCACCATCCCTTTCGGGAGTTGAGGAATCCAACTGGCAACCTTGTGGTTGAGAGCCCGCTGGCCCATGTGAGAATCTAACCGGCAGCCTTCAGTGTTAGGAGCATGGAGCTCCAACCACCTGAGCCACTGGGGCAGCCCCTCTACGAGTGATTTAGTGACTTTATCCCACAATGCTCCATTATTTGTTGGTGGAGCTAGTAGTAATGAGTTCTTTTCTCTCCACTTTACTGTGGCATCAGGGTATTTTTTTTAAAACCCTTTCTTTGTGTTATTTACTTTTAATACAATAATAAATAAGTGGAATTTTAAATTTTTATTGGGAAATGATTTTAAATTTACAGAAGAATTGCATATACAGTATAAAGAACTCCCTATATTTACCTTTTATCTAGATATATCAATTGTTAACATTTTTCCATATCTGCATTATACATGTACACACACACACACACACACACACACACACACACACACTGAATTATTTCAGGTTGAAGGGGCAGATGGATGAGGTTAACTTCACCATATACATATATAGTGTAAGATAAGGGAATTCTCTTACAAAACCATAGGACAATTATCAAGTTTGGGAAATTTAATATTGATACAATGCTATTTACTATATAATATACAGTCCACATTCACTTCTCACCAATGATTGCAATAATGCCCTTCTGGCAATTCTTTATTTCCCCCTAGATCCAATCCAGGTTTATATATTGTATTTAGTTGTCATGTGTCTCTAGCCTCCCTTTGTCTTCCATGACATGGGCATTCTTGTACAGGCCAGATGTTTTGTAGGAGTTTCTCAGTTTGGGTTTATCTGGTGTATGCATATCCTTAAGATTAGATTTGATTTATGTATTCTTCTGGCAGAAATGCTACAGAAATGGCTTGGTTTCCTTCTTGGAACATCATATCAGGAGGCACACGATGTTGGTTTATCCATTATTAGTAGTAACATCTTTGACGTTCGGTTAAGTGGGGTCTTCCGGGGTTTTCAGCAGGATATTTTCAGCATAGCATAAGAAGTAAGAAAGTCTGCATGGCAGGAGATACCTAAAATCTATCTGTGACCTGCACCAGATAAAACTTGACATGAGAAAGGATTAAGTACGGTTCCTTACAGTGCTAGTCAGTGTGATTCAGCCCTGCAGCTGAGGGTCCACACCAAAGATCTCCGCTTGTACAGTATCTCCAGGCTTCCTTCTCCTGCCAAGCCCTACGGTTTGCAGTGCTTGCATGGCAAGCTTTGATGGGACCTGCTGAGTCTTTTTCCTAGGAAGCTAACACTACGTAGATGTCCCTTTAGAGAAAAAGAACTCACAAAGCATTATCTCAAAATCCAAAAGCACACGAGCTGGATGAAACCATGGTCTGCATAACATGAGCCCTTAATTGATTGGTTGCAGAGATGTTTGCTTAACAAGCCTGACTATTTGGGCTTACTTATGGAATAGGCAATGTATTTCCAAGGGCTCCAACTATGGTTGCAGGGACCTCCTTTCCCCCACTTAATTCCCCTGCTCTCTCCTTTGCTGCGGTAATTAGCTGAATAGAAGGGATCTTGAAAAACATGGTTGTGGTTGTCTTCCTCAGGGGAGCAATCTCACTCTGATGGAGATCTTACCTGTACCCTACTCCCATCCCCTGCACTTCCTCTTACTAAGCTGGAATAATGTTTTAAAAAATGGACTTGGCAGAAATATTCATTCTTGATCAGTGATCACTGGACTGTCTAAAAAGGTGAAGTTGGGCCAACCCGGTGGCTCAGGCGGTTGGAGCTCCGTGCTCCTAACTCCGAAGGCTGCCAGTTCGATTCCCACATGGGCCAGTGGGCTCTCAACCACAAGGTTGCCAGTTCGATTCCTCGAGTCCCACAAGGGATGGTGGGCTGCGCCCCCTGCAACTAGCAACGGCAACTGGAGCTGAGCTGCGCCCTCCACAACGAAGACTGAAAGGACAACAACTTGAAGCTGAATGGCACCCTCCACAACTAAGATTGAAAGGACAACAACTTGACTTGGAAAAAGTCCTGGAAGTACACACTGTTCCCCAATAAAGTCCTGTTCCCCTTCCCCCAATAAAGTCTAAAAACAAAAACAAAAAAAAGGTGAAGTCACATGAGACCATGGGTCTTCAAATAATATACTCTACCCTCTTTAGGGCCTGATCAGAAACTAATGAAATCCAAATAAAACAAAATGAACCAAGTAGCTCTCTATAGAAATGTTTTCAGTCCTACCTTCCAAACTTCAAAATAATTTAATAATGAGTTGCTGTTGGGACCAGAGCTTTTTCTCATGTTTTAGAATGTTATGGTTAAGGAGGATTATCATTAAAGATGAACCTGTTAGCTGACTCAGTTTCTCCATTACAAATGAATATACCCTCATATAAAGAGATATATTTGGAGCAAGCTGAAATTCATTTGGCCTTCTGGTTGAGTCAAAGCTATTCAGCTTGCAAGGAACAGAAGCAAGGAACAGAAGCTATTCAGCTTGCAAGGAACAGAAGCATAATTAAACTAGCAGCAGGCAAGCTCATGGACATGGGACTGGGTCTCCTAGGAATTAGAACTAGAGAGGGGTTCTGTATTCAAGGCCTTTCTGGAGTCAGTCATTATAAGAGTTCCTAGCTCTTCACCATAAAGCTCTACAATTTCTGTGACTCCACTCCACTCCAAATGTCCGCTTCTTTCTGTTTTCTCACCAACTCACTCATTCTTCCAATTTCCTGAAGGAAATCTGATAGGACCAGGGATGGTGTCTAAGTTTGAGTTCTCCCAAAAGCAGATCCTGGGGCCGGCCCGGTGGCTCAGGTGGTTGGAGCTCCATGTTCCTAGCTCCGATGGCTGCCAGTTCGATTCCCACATGGGCCAGTGGGCTCTCAACCCCAAGGTTGCCAGCTCAATTCCTCGAGTCCCTCAAGGGATGGTGGGCTCTGCCCCCTGCAACTAAGATTGAACACAGCACCTTGAGCTGAGCTGCCTCCCAGATGGCTCAGTTGTTGGTTGGAGCACGGGCTCTCAACCACAAGGTTGCCAGTTCAATTCCTCGACTCCCGCAAGGGATGGTGGGCAGCGCCCCCTGCAACTAAAAATTGAACACAGCACCTTGAGCTGAGCTGCCGCTGAGCTCCCGGATGGCTCAGTTGGTTGGAGCGTGTCCTCTCAACCACAAGGTTGCCGGTTCGACTCCCGCAAGGGATGGTGGGCTGTGCCCCCTGCAACTAGCAACGGCAACTGGAGCTGAGCTGCGCCCTTCACAACTAAGACTGAAAGAACAACAACTTGAAGCTGAACAGAACCCTCCACAACTAAGATTGAAAGCACAACAACTTGACTTGGAAAATAAATCAATTAATTAAAAAAAAAAAAAAAAGCAGATCCTGAAAAAAAGTTTGGGTGGAAGTAGTTTATTTTCATAGTGATGCCAGGGAGCATGGAGAGGGGAAAAAGACAGAAAGGGAGGAAATTCAATAAAATATGTATGAATGAATGGGCTATTGCTATGGAGCTCAATTTTACTGGGGACTCTCTGAGAGGATGTGTGGATCATTCTGTAGAATTGTCCTTGCCAGTGAGTGAGGAAATTGAGGCTGTATCCACCACCAACTCCTGCCCTTCATTAATTGGGAGACACTCTGAGGGCATTAAATTCCCTGGCCCTTCTGCCCTGCCCCACAAGTGGACATAGTGTACTCCTGTAGTTTGAGAACAGCCTTAGTCAGTGAAATACAGGCATTTGAGGTAAGAAGCCTCTGGTGAATGTGGGAACAAGTAACTGTACACTGAAGCTGCAGACAATCTCCTGGGTGAGCTGAGGGGTTATGAGTGGGACATCAATGGTGAGTGATGCTACAGGTAGGCAAGCTGGGCCAGGCATCTTGGAAGGAAGATAGAGGTGCCATAGCACAAATTTGGCTGCCTAGACCAACACTTAAGCCAAGGCTGTACGCAGGGCAGTTCCCAAGGACAGGAATTATGACAAGACTAGTACCCTAAAGCTTATCTGCTAAAGCCCCTCTCTGAACAACCTATAAAGGACTGACCAATTCTCCCACTATGCATGTACACCCACACACTAACATTCTAGGAAAGCCTCATGCTCATGGTATAGACGTTCTATTTTTATATCTGCATATCTTTAAGGAAGCAATAGGTCCATCTGCAGAAGTGATTATTGCAATAGTTTTTTAATCAAATTATGTCTGTCACTCTGCTAAATATTCATCACCTTTTAAGATCTTGCCTTTGACGAATTTTCTAAAAAATGAATTCATTACAAAAGAGCAGAAGGAATCCCCTATGTGGCCTAGAGAAAATCATCAAGTATTCCAAAAATACTTCAGAAGTGTTTTGTCCATTCATGCTGCAGTTGAGGGGCTAAATAAATCAGGTTTTTTTGTTTCCCTCCTGTGTCAAAAACCAATTGAGATATAAGACATAAGAATCAAACAGATAGAGATAAAAAATATCAGCTTTGTACTCTAAGATTGAATTGTAGAATGAAACTGTATGGCCATAATGGGTCCATGAAAACCTCCCTTCCAACCAGCACCCAATATCCAAAAATGCAGCCTTCCACTTGCAAGGGGAAATTATTCCCCGGGGAACTCAATACATGGAGTTTGTGAGAGTGTGTTAATTCTTGAGAGAGAGAGAGAGAGAAGAGAGAGAGAGAAACTATAGAGCCACACAATGTTATTTGGTCTTCTGGGAGGCTGACTCTGAGACAGCTAAGAGTGCAAAAAGCTTTACAGGGGGTAAAGCCTGTGAAAGATAAAATGGGGAAGGAAGCAGAATTGGGTTGGGAGAGACTGGGATCTCAATGTAGATTTGACAAAATCACAACCAACCCATTGGGGTGCTCCACGCAAACACTGCCTATTAAAGGAATCCCACATTAGGCTGAAATGGCCAGGTTTTAACAATATTTCTACATTCCGTCATTTGTTAGGGCTGCCCAAGAAGAACACAGCCTTCTAAATCTGGAGGATGTCAACTAACTTCACTCACTGCAACTGAGAGGCAACTTCTTTCTGGAAGGGTGATCCAAGTGCCATACCTCCATGGCTGCCACACACACTTATTCTGTTCCTTTCCCTAGTGTCTCTGATCAGAAATGTTACTCCTTCACCCCTGGGAGAAGGGAGCAGAGAGAACCTGGAAATGTATCTACCATGTGTTTCTTTCTTAGGGAATGAAGCAGAAATACAGAAAAAAATATACCAATTGAGGAAAAGTCATTTACAGAAACATGAGGCATAAGAAATCATTTCCCCCACTCCTTGTCACCGATAATACAGTCCCACTTGCTTTCCAAGGAGGATGGCTCCTGTTAACTGGGGAAGACTTTATGTTGCTGAGCTGGGGAGCTAGAGTCACATTCATTGCATATAAAGATGGAAGAGAAAATGAGTAGGGGTGAGGAGGAGGATCATGGAGCCAATGACACTGGACCTTGTATTAAGGAAAGACAGAAAGAAAATCATTGCATCAGGAAGGCTAAGAAGAGACTTGGGAGAATATAAATGTCAAATAGAGATTTTTAAGGTTGATTGCTTTGGGTAGTACGATGTAAATTCCTTCTTGGTCTCCACTGTGGAATCTTAAGAAAGTTTACATTGCCTTCAAATGCTTTTGTGAAAATGGATTCTTCATAGGATACTCAATGAGGTATTGACATTTATGTCTGGATGAATATACCATGCAGCAGAGCTAAGTAACTGAGACAGTAGTCTACTTCAGGTCTATAGGAGGCCAAAACCTATGCTCCCAACTGCTAGGTTTATATTGTTGGTTGGCTTCCAAAAAAAAATTATTTTGCTCTGAATATGCCAGCATTATGGAGTTCCTTCTTTTATAAGATTATGTTCCAGAACTGGAGTGTGGACCCAGCAAGTGCATACCCACTCTATTTTGCCATAGTTGCTCCCAGAGTAACTCTACCTGGTTAGTCAACCCCCAAGGGTCCACATGACCTGATGAAGAACATAGTTGTGATCTTCCTTGTGCTTACATTTAGCTGTGACCATGGAATTTATGCTGGGTCCTCCTTGAATAGGTTACAGGTGACCAGAAGCAGATAGTCCCTCTAGGTAGAACGATAAGCCCAAGCAGCCAACTCAATAGAAAGAAAACGCAGTCTCTGGTGAAGAGCAATAGAGAGAAGCCAAAAGCCCAAACCCTGGATACATAGAATGAATTACCCCAAGTCTTCCCATCACCATCACTATTGTTATTACTAAGAGTAAATAGAAAAAAAATAGATTTTAGGAGTCAGAAAAGGTCTATTTCTATCTCTTTCTTTGCCCATAGGCTTCAAAGATTATTGTTCATCCTACTCTGTCAAACACCCCACTGCTTCTGATTCTTCCAGGTACTCATTCCTTTGCCTCATTGCCCCCCTTTCTTCTTCCAATGCTAATACACTTTCTCCTTTTCCATAGGCCATCCTTTGATCTTCTCTAACAATAAACATGGCAGCACAGTGCACATAGAGCACTAAACCTCCATAGACAAAGGCCAAACAAGAGTGGGGCAATCATTGGTCCATTTCTGGTCAGCAAGTCTCATGATTCCTTAATTCTCAAATAGGAAACCATTAAACAAAATATAAACAAATAAAAATAAGTTATAATTATGACAATTCTAATATGTTTCATGTTAGGATTATATCAATCATGGTTGCCAATGAAGAATATTTCGGAAAAGAGGTTAGCTGTTTAAAATACATTAGTACCTATCCAACACCATGGAGAGGAAGGTTTACATTTTCCTGTGACTTAGGAACCGTGCACTGTGGAGATGACATTGAATTGAGGAATTGCAGTTCTACAAGTGGAGAAGACAGGAACTATATTTTAACTGTGCTTATTTGCTGCAGAGGAGCCAATAGAGTGAAAGGTTACAGATGCAGGAGTGTAGGGGGATATAGTTAATGAAAGAAGACCCAGAGGAATGGAGAGGTGGTGGATTTACCTTACACAGGAGGAAGGATAGTGTTGTTGTTTTAAGAAAGTCTACAAAAACTCTTCCCTCAAAGGTAGTCACTTACTTACTAATTAACATCACCATTGCTCTTTTTTCAGCATTTGCCTTGCTTGATCATTCTGTAGTACTTAGTGTTGACTAGTCCTTCTTTGCCTTTTCTGTCTTTATGGTTTACCTATGATGTATCTATAGAGAAATATATAGAGCTAACCACCCTCCTGGATACTGTTGTTGGCCTCTTCCACTCTTGTTATATATACACTCCCCCTAGAGTTCAGCCACATGCATGGCCAATCCTAGTCTCTCTCTCACATTTGAATCCTTTCCTATGTTAAACCAAGAACCTTCTTAGCCCAGGGTTTAAGCCCCCACTCCAGGGGATTCACCCCACTCTCGCATCAGTATGAAGCGAAGCCTTATCTCCCATCTGTCTTGACATTTTCCCTCAAACAGGAAGGGTGTTCAGATGTTGGGCTGCCCAAAATGATGTACACATAACCTAGTTTTTCTGACCCCCTTTTAGTAGATGCTGTTGGTGCTCTGCCCAGATCAACTTGATCAGCCAGGACATCCAAAAACGCAGCTGCTTGTGAGTACTGCAGCTGATGGCTTATGCCTGTGACCTTCTCAGAAGGATTGTCCTTGGCTAACTGGGGCAGCCAATGATAGAGGCACAAAAGCCTCAATACTTTGCCCAGTCTCTGCAGAGAGATTTATGCTCCAGAATCTGTGTTGTATCAAGCCAAGGTTAGACTTTGCCTGAGATCACATCCTTGCTTGGTTCCTTCCCCTGCCCTATCCTGCTTCAGGTTTCTCCTGAGTGCACTCCTTCAAAATCCCTGTCTTAGGCTCTGTTTCCAGGGAATCCAACCTAAGATCGATGCTTAAACAGAGTTGATTACCCTCTCTTTTGTGTTACTACAACTCCTACTTCATTTCTTTTTAATGGCACTTACCCCTCTGTATGACTTTTTTTTTTTTCTTCATATGGCTATATACCTTAATAGGCTATGGAATCCTTGAGTGCAGGGAATGTGTGTATTTTTTATTTCTCTTTTTAAACCCTAGCATATATGTAATAGGAACTTAAAAAAATGGTAAGCTGAATTTAATTGCCCATTTTGGGCTGCCAGATCACAGTGAGCTAAAGAATAAATAGAAGTGAGACAATAAATGTAGTTGTAGGCTATTCTTTCCATTGTTTAAATGTGCCTCAGAATGTCATTATTGGATTACCTATTTTGTACCCCTACTCGATTATGGATGAGACAGCAAAATCAAGTTTTCAGTAATTAGCCTTTGGCCAAAAGGATTTCTTACAAGACATGAAGTTCATTCACCTGGTTAATTTCCCAAATGGATCAGATATGTACATTCTTTCCTTGCTAGTTTCACTAGTACCTATTCAGGAAGGGTTTAGGTTTAAAACTTTTTACTGAGCAATTTGTTCCATTCAAATGTCTTAAAAATAAGACCGCATGGCCAGGAGTAAGGATGTCACACATGGTTTTTTAGCATTTTTGAAGCCTATATTCCTTATCACTCACCTAATATGCACAATTATTTCATATTCGGCAAACGATTCCAGTTGTATTGCCATGTTGCCTCATCTATAGGAGTTTGTGTATGGTGCATATGGGACAGTCATCAAGTTTACTGAGCATTTATTATGCATAGAATACTGTGATCAATTGTTGGGGGCCAGAAGGTTGGCAAGAAAGAATAGAAAGTGTCTGTATACTGAAGGAGCTCTAGCTAGCTAGAATCATGGCATACATAACCCAGGATCACTTATAGTGAACCTCATCAACCAGTTTCAAATTAATTAATAATTAATACTAAGCCTGTAATGTCCAAGAGGATATAGCATGATGGGATGATAAGCAAGCACCAGGACAATTAAGAAAGAAATTTTCCTCAAGTGTGCTTATAAGCCTCATTTTAAAAGATACTTTTTCTTTCTTTCTTTCTTTCTTTCTTTCTTTCTTTCTTTCTTTCTTTCTTTCTTTCTTTCTTTCTTTCTTTTTTTTTCTTTCTTTCTTTCTTTCAAATTTATTGGGGTGACAATTGTTAGTAAAGTTATACAGGTTTCAGGTGTACAATTCTGTAATGCATCATCTATATCACATTGTGTGTTCACCACCCAGAGTCAGTTCTCCTTCCATCACCATATATTTGACCCTCTTAATCCTCATCTACCACCGCCTCCCCCCTTACCCTCTGGTAACCAGTAAACTATTGTCTGTAAAAGACACTTTTTCAATATTCCTGTCTAGCTTATGTCCTCCTCAGATTGGAGGTATCTATGTGTTCATCTTTTCCACCATACTTGTGTGTAGGAACTGTGACCTAGTCGTTTTATATTCCTAGGCACAGAACACTTCACAAAACCCAATATAATTTGTTGAAAGAATGGTTATTGGGTTAAAAATTCAAAACTGCATGAATGCTGCTTTCCTAGAATATTTTAATTGAAGTTTATTTCTTGATTTCTAGTCCTAGAAAGTATTTTAAATTGGAACTTTTACTTCTCCATAAACTTTGTAGAAGAATTAAACATCGGGGAGAAAAATATCTTGCACAGAGGATTATTCCACAGAAAAAAAGAGACTAAATGTCTTTGTTGCATGTGACATCATTAATATATAATAAATTGTAAAGTGAAAACAACATTACAAAAAATGAATGTTGAAATACAGATAAAAGGGAAGGAGTCTATTTCTTCTCAGGCAAGGCAGTAGCTTTACATATTAATGAAATTTGAATGCCTCAACGTAAGAAAAATGATTGGAATAGAGAGCAATAACTTAAAAATGAGTATACTTTAAAGAGCCTCTGTGATGAATGTGTGATTATGAAGAATCAATCAAAAAGGCTAGTCAGCCATTGTTCCACTTTGATGCTCCCAGGAACAGGATGACTGATGGCCCTCAATTAACAAAGGCACACTGAGGGACTGGCAAAATGGAAGACACAAACAAAGTTTGCAGGTTGACTTGCTGAAATACACAAAGACATCAGTCTAGAAGGTAAGAACTGCAATTCTGGTAAGTGTGAGACTTAGGGACATGTACACATTTTATAAATATCCCCACCATTCTGGAATATTTATTGAAAGTGAGACAAAATGAAAGGGAACTGAAAAAGACAATTAGATGCATACAGACAGGTGACGAGATTAACACATTTGACAGCATTCAATGAATTGAGGGACTATGGCAAATTACTATACAACATAAATTGGCAAAGATTTTCGGTAAATGTTTTAGGCTTAGCAGGCCATATGGTTTTCCTTGCATTACAAACTCTGCTTTTGGAGTGCGAATGCAAGCACGGACACTAGCTAACTGAACAGGTGTGACGGTGTTACAATAAATCCTTGTTTATAAAAGCACAAAGAGGCCAACTTTGGTATGCACGAAGGAGTTAACCAACCAATACTTTAAACAAAACATTGCGAAAAAAAATCAGATTGGGTAAAAGACAGCATATCAGTGAGTGAGTGTGTCTGACCAATAATTTTTGATTCACTAACTGTTGTTGAACTCACAGTCTGTTCTTACTCTATTTGGTACAACACTTACCACAGAGCATGGCCCAGTGAGTTATTAAAACGGAGGCATGAGTGTTATTTTCCGACACCCCACGTGATTCCAAAGTGCAGCCCCATTTAACAACCAGAGTGCTAAAGGGTGCTTCTCAAAACTCAGTGTTCATGTTCATCACCGGGGGTCTTGTGAAATGTACATCCTGATTCAGTAGGTCTGGGGTGCGGCTTAAGACTATTGTGCTTGTAACCAGCTCTCAGGAGAGGCTGAAGCCGCTGGTTCACACAACACTCTTCCAGAGACAGGTTTTCATTGCCAGGGAAGCCTAGGTCCTGCCCCCGAGACTGAAGTAATTGGCCCGGGTCGTGTCCGTACCGAGAAGAGTTTTAAAAGGTCTGCAGCTGCTTCTAATGTACAGCAAAGCTTGAGAATCTCCGTGCGAAGTACATAGTGATTTACGGATTGTAATGATTATTTTATCAGTGGCCGAATGCGGTCCCCTCCTCCCATTCCGCCGCACCCTGACTCCTCCCTCTCCTATTCAGGTCCCAACATGCAGATGATGGTGGGATCAGGATTAGCACTTTATCTGTTCACTCTTTCCCACCTCTGGGGAGTCGGATGTAGTTCCGGCCGGATTTGGGCTTGGGAAGAAGAAACAAAAAGCGTTCTAGGGGGCGATTTCCAAAAAAAGCTGGTTGAAGCAGAATGGCGCGGGGATTACCAGGGAAACTTGTCACTGGAAAACTCGCCTCTAGTCTGGGGCCTGACTGTGCAGCAGTGGAAACAGTGATCTACACTCCTGGGTCCTGGCAGCACCTGACAACCAAGCAGCTGTGAAGGATTTCTCCTCCTCAATGGCAGGGCGACAATGTGGGTGGAGATGCAAGAGAGACCTCTAGTGGTAAAGAATAGACATGAAATCATCTCCCTGAAGCCTAAACCCCACACAGCAAGCAATCCGGAGTAGATGATGGTGATGATGGCAATAAACGTCCACTTAGAAATAATATATGTAGTGTATGTGCCGGGCACAGTTGTAAGCATTTAAAAACTATTAACTCATTTAATCTCCTTGGCAACCAAATGCTATTAACAATTTTATTATCCCTATTTTATATGAGGAAACTGAGGCACAGAGACGTTAAATAACATGCTGAAATTCACCCAGTTTAGTGAGCGGCTGAACAGGCAGTGTGAGGTTCAGAAAACACTACAGCAAACTGCCTCTCCAATACAGGAAAGAAGGAGGATTGTCAGTCAATTTACAGTTATAAACACATGGAGGTGCTCGCCCTGTGCTTCCTCATAACTAGAGGAGAACAATAATTTATATATCTCAGAGGAAGTCAGAGAGAGGAGTGGTCCTCACAGCAGAGAAAGAGAATGAAAACGTCAAGTTCGACTAAGAGGACGAAAGGGGCAAGAGCATTTTCTGGAAACTAAGTTAAAGGGACATAACCCTCACTTAAAAGAAAGTATTAAGGTGCAATTGTGGCAAATGTGAAAGGTAATTACTAATGAGTAAGTAAGCTTCTCTATATATTAGTAAATGTTCAAATCTGCACACTTTACATAGTCTCAAGCTAGCCAAGCATCGGAGGTAAGATGTAAAAATCTGTAATGTTTAACTTTTATCTTTGTGACCACACCGGGCACAGAAGAAACCTGTTTTGTGAATTTTTCCAAGGCAGGGACAATCTGAGGGGTACAGGTTTCATTTGGTCAAATAGAGTGGACTGTGAGACAGGCTGAGTTTTTAAAGGGGAAGGGGAAAAAAACAACAAGCACATCTATCATTACCTTAAGGAATCTTTTCATTTCTTTAACTGAGAAATAATTTCTTTCTACCCATAGCCATGAAGAGAAGGTAATAAGCTAACTCCTCTCCACATCTTGCAAGGAGAAACCAGAGGGCACACTGATGTTAGGAACAGACTGATTTGGAGATTAACTCTGAGCAGACACAGCTGGCCGAGGTTTGGAATGAGGTCATGGTCCAGGTGGGGCCAGCAGCCCCCTGGCTGTTCCAACACCTCAACCCATCCTCTAATGTTGGCTGCCCTGGGCTTGGGGCTGGCTGGGCCATGCTCTCTCTCTCCACTCTTTCTGATGAACTTATCCAGTCCTGTGACCTCAGTGCCCCCTATAGCTGATGTCTCCCATTTGTATTTCCAAAGGTGACATCCCACCTGAACTCCAGATTCATTTTTTCTGGCTACCTGCATGACATTTACACTTTGACGTCTAACAGGCACCTCAGATTTCACAGGACGCGCCTCCCCATACCTCGTGTCCCCTGCATATGTCCCCCTATAAATAAACAGCAATGCCTTCAACCCGGGTGTTCAAGTCCAAACAACAGAACATGCTTTACTTTCCTCAAGTCCCACTACTCACCTCTGACCCATAAGGAAATCATGTTGATTCATCCAAAATTATCTGCAATTTGTCTATGTCTCCTCATTTCTTCAGCCTCCGCTCCAGTTCAACACCCATTGTCTCTCACCTGGACCAGCTGTATTATCTCCTAATTACTCATTTAGCTTCACCTCGCCACCGTTTACATTCTTCAAAGCAGCCAGAATCACTGACTTAACATTCAGGGGGATTTATTCTACTTAATATTCAATATTCAATTTCACAAATTTGACCTCAGTCCACGATTTTGTATTTTTAGCCCTCTGGTGGTAATTTTTCATACTTAATTGTTTTTTTTATACCCTGTTGCTTTATAGCTAGAATTGGTACCGTTGGACTAGAAAATCTCACCTGTCTGTATTCTAATACACGCCTAGCATTGGTGACCACAGAAAGTCACCCCCACATCTATGGGAAAGCCGGCCCTATCCACAGGTACATTATCACTGCAGCCCACGGTGAGCTTGCCGAAGAGGCGGTCTGGCAAGCTGGCTTTCGAGGCCCCCCAATTTGCTACCTAGTATTAACCAATACCATTTTAGATAAAGGGAATAACCCCGTTATTTTAATCCCTGCCCAATCCCATTCCCTGCACTCTTCCTCCACAGGCCACCACAGTCGTGATTTCAGACCATTTTTTAACAGGTTTACTGTGCACACACTTACAGATACCAGGGCCCCAGACCACCCATCTCAGCCCAACCCCACACACCACCGTGTTTATAAGGCAAAGATGAACCGTATTTATTTGGGCCCCACGCAATACTTTCTCCCTCCATCCAAGGAGACCCGGAGCTGCATGTGGATGCGCGGCTGGAGAGGCTCCCGGACACTTGTGTTAAACTTGAGAAAGTGACGGTTTTGCACACAGCAATCACCCGGACACCTTTATTTATTCAAGAACCATTAACTTTATTCGGAAAAAAAAAAAGGCAAAACTTGAAGGAAAAGGTTAAACGTTTTGCAAAGGAAATACTGCAATGTGCCTGGTCGGCATGTTGACCAGGGGAAGTCATCCACTGGCTATGGGGCAGGCAGTCCAGACTCAGTTCTTTTTGTCACTGTCGCCCAGGGTGAGCTTGTCAAAGAGGTACTCTGCCAGGCCGGATTCCGGGGCTCCCATCTTGCGCAGGTTGGTGATGTGGTCCCCCAGCTCTTTGATGAACTCCACCTGCCCCTGCAGGCAGTGACTGCTCAGGAAGGTGCACAGGTGGGCGTCCTTCATCTCGGTGGCCAGCTGGTGCAGGTCGAATAGGCTCTGGTTCACGCTCATCTTCAGGTGGACGGCGCACTCCATGACTGTTAAGGCGTTCTCCCAGCAGCTGGGGTCAGGACTGTAGATATCCTGCAGGCTGAGGCGGCCCCCGCGCTGGTTCTGCAGCCACATCAGGCTCTGGGCATGCTGCAGCTCCTGGCTGGACTGCTGCAGGAAGAACGGGGCGAAGGACTTCAAGGCCACGTCTTCGCAGTTGAAGTAAGAGGCCATGGTCTCGAACATGTGAGAGGCGTAGAGCTCCAGGGAGATGTGGTAGTTGATGGCGGCCTCGCATTCGGGGTGGTAGTGCTCGCTGACAAACGGGGGCGGCACGGTCGTCATGGCTGGAGGTGCGGGCCGAGGCGAGGGCGAACGCGGCGGCCGGGCCTTGGAGCAGGCGACTAGGGCAGCCAGAAGCTGAGTCACGGGCGGTGCTGCCAGGCACCTCAGCAAACTCCCCGGATGGACCAGGAGGACGCCCTCTGTTGGGCTCCGCCGAGGCAGGGCGGAAGGACCGGAAATGAGTTCCCTTGAGGGCTGGGGGGCGGGGTGGGGGCCTTTCTGGTTCGGGTGGGGGAGGGGCTAGGGGAGGGGCTCTGTGTTCCAGGTTCCATCCCAGCCTTGTGAGCGCAATGGACTCTGTGCTGAGCACTTGGCATCTAAAAGTTTTCAATGTAGCAATTTTTTATTTCCAAGGACTTCCTACTATTCTGGTTACTCCCTTTAATAGCACCCTGTTTATATATATATATATATATATATATATATATATATATATATATATATATATGTATATATATACACACACACACACACATATATATGTGTATATATATATATATATATATATATATATATATATATATGTATATATATATAAAACTAATCTTAAAATTGTGGGAATATTCATTTGAAGATTTAGTTAAACTTCTCTTCCTCTTCATGATATATATATATATATATATATATATATATATATATATATATATCTGTGCATACATACACAGATATTTTGATATATGTATATATGTATGTTTGTATATGTATATATAGATATATTTATAGATATGTAAAAGTTTTTCTGCTCTCCTGGAATATCTTTGTGCATCGTCATCATCTCTTACACTTTCCTCAAACATCTGCCAAGCGTTTCTGCTTTCCTTTTGGTAGTCATGCGCACATTGGATTAGCCTAGGTAATCGGCACGGATCTGACCTACAGTCGTAATGTCCATTTCTCTAGCAGCCTTCTCTGAATGGGAAGGTGGAGTGAGTCAATTATGAATTTGTTTCTTTTGGGGGTACGTTGCAGGTAGGATAGGGACCCCCAAATGCCAAAAGGATGGCATTTCTCTAACATTGGGAGACTTCTGGGGATCTGTCTTGTAGGTAGATGTATACTTCTGTTTTATTTCCTTTGTGCTATGCAAGTTGGCATTGTCTTTGATTTGCTTTACTTTGGTTTCCTTCTTCCTCAAATAATTCAGTGCCTTGGAGTGTAGTTTGGGAGATTAAAGCGGATCCAATGCTAAATGGTTTTGTCCAATGTAAGTAACGTTGGGGTAGGGTCAGAGAAGGACAGCAGCAAACAGATCAGTTGTTCAGACAGTAGCTCTTTAACGTCACAGTCCACCTAGGACGCTCTACAGTCCTTTGATTTCACTCACTCTGTTCTTGAACTTTCCTTGTATGCACTTGCCCTTCTGTTGCAGGTATTTTAAATTCTCTGGTTTTATCGGTCTGGAAGTGTCCCCTGTTACTATCGCCGGACTTCCTCATAATGGCTGGTTTGCTATCTTTATCCTTCCCAGTTTGTGTGTGAGTAGATCATTGTTTCTGTGTCTAAACCACCACCATAGTTCAGTTATATCATTTTTCACTTTTTAGAAATACAAATACTTAATTTTTAAATACTTAATACATTCACATGACACAAAAGCCACATACTTCTACCCTATGTTGGCAACCAATGAAGTATAATTATTATAATCAGGAGAAGAGAGAGGAAGAAAGGGAAGAAACAATCCTTAAGTTAAGAAAAAGTGCAGAGACATGAGAGCAATGTTTAGAAGCATATGATTTTCGAGTGCACATGGAACTGTTACCATGAGACACCTTATTCTGCACCATGCAACAAGACTCAATAAATTTAAATGGATTCAGATCATGCGAGATATGGTCTCCAACCATAATGGACTTAAAGTAGACATTGTTAAGAGCAACATATGTGAAAATCTCAATATTTGGAAGCAAAGAATACACTGCACTTCTGAACAATCGGTGCACCAAAGTGAAGATCAAGGGGATATGAAAGATTATTTGGAACTTGTAGTCACACAACAGCCTAGCCAACTGTCCCCCCGTGTCTTTCCTTAAGGAAAGGAGAGTCTGTGAGACTGTGCCTTTCTGGGCCTCTGTTCCATCCTTGTGTTTACACCTTATGTCTCTCTGTCTGGTCCCCAAAAGATGGTTTGCAGCCAAAGACGGGTAAGGTATCTCACGGGAGATACAACCTAAGCCAGGCGGAACCGAGTGGGTACCCCCAATGAGCTGCCTTAGAAAAATATGGGAAGGGGCCTTGCCTCCCCTTCCCCCTGCCTGGGAAAAGCTATTGCTGGCTCTGGCTTTTCCCTTGCACCTGTTTGTGAGAGAAATCATGAGGACAGTAAAGATGAGTTCTCTCCACTTATCTCAACGGAGCTATTACAATATGAGAGACTTGACCCTGAGAAGGTACATACCTTAGGTAAGACAATATGGGACCTTGTATTTCGGCTGTTTATAGATAAAGGGTGATTGGAATAAATATTTTTCTGTTATGATGTATGAGTCTCACAGACCATGTAAGAAACAATGTTACTTTCTTGTTTTTGTATACGTATCAATAAAAACCTTCAGTCGGCCTTATTCTGGGCTCCAGTCCTCTGAGACTGAGAGACCCCTGGCCTTTGGAGAGATTTAACTACATTAAGTCTGTGTTTGTTTCTTTCTTAAAAACCCAAACCTCCCCTTCTCACAACCTCACTGCCTGTGTTGCGCTGGACGCGACAGAAACTCAATCTAAACGAAACATAACATATACAGATTCATGGGATACAGCTAATCCAGTGCTTAGATGCAAATTTATAGCACGAAAATCCCTATATTAGAAAAGAAGGAAAGTCTCAAATAAATTATCTAACTTCCCACCTTAAGGAACTAAAAGCACGAGGAGCAAAATAAATCCAAATCAAGCAGAGGGAAGGAACATTTGTGCTAAGTCAAGAAGTGTTTTATAATCTGAGACAAAGCTAAGATGTTAAGGACCCTGAATAAAGTAAGGGTGAAGCATGGCTGCTCTGACTGGGGATTGACCCCAGGGAGAGGCCAGTGGGTCAGCTTTAAGGTCTGTGGTTGGGCTTCAAGTTCTGATGATGGCTTCTTATCTATCTCCCAGGAGTGAAATAACATGAAGAGAGCATTCAAAAAAAAGGGATTTTACTCTCTCTCAGGGTAGAGAAATGTGGTTAAATTGAATTCACCAACAAATACTCCTTAAGTTCTGTCTGTGAGGCTCTGTTCAAGGTAAACTGCAGAGGAAAGAAACCTTCACTTACTAGATGAGAGGTTTCAGACAGTGCTACTACTCTGAAATCACTTTCTCAAATATAAATTAGGGAACATCCATGTCTTGCAGGGGTGTGTGAATGACACAGACAGTGTCTGGAAAGAACGAGAAACAATACTTCACATGTAGCACACACGTGGCACAAACTGGGTATTTAAAAACAGGGCGGAAAGATGGGTTTAATTTTGAATGATGTTGAAAAGGGCCTTCTCCTCGTACTCTGCTTATATCAGTTAGACACAAGAATCATAACTAGCAGAATAACCACAATGGAGCTTGAACATTAATCCTGTGTTTACTTATCAAGAAGCTAGCTGTGGGGTTCACAGGAAATGTCATCGTTTATGCCTCTGCCTCAATTATAATAGGGCTCTACACTGGGGTTGCAAATCTGTTGCCCTTATCCTCATGGTTGCCAGGTGGCTGCACTTGCACCTGGCATCACATCCTCATACCCACATCACAATCAGAATGACAAGACTGGGGGCAAAATGATTTCTTTTCACAAATCTCTTCACTGTTTCCAGAAAGACAAATTTTATCACAAATCTAGTGTATTTCTGTTTATATCTTAGGTCGAAAATCAGTTGTTCGACCAAACCTATCAGAAGGAGAGACTACAAAAAGAAGCATCTTGAAATAGGAAAAACACTTTCATGATTGATTCAGACTGATTATGATTTGTGCCAAGGGAGCGGAAAAATCCAGTGTTCTCTTAGTAAGTAAGAGGGATGAGATGGCTTTGGATGAGAAATTAAGAGTGTCTATCAGACTCTCTTTCCTGAGATACTGGATTAAATCGTAAGCACCTTAGATTCAATTAATTCAATCAATTGCTTTCTCTTCTAGTGAAGGGTTGTGGTGGTAGAGAGAAATTGATGGTAAAACTGCAGTATGCATTTGGACAGACACAAACAATTGAAATATTAAAAATACTTGGCAGTTTTAGGTGAATTTAGGACCTGTTACTATAGACAAGGGCCAGCAAACATTTGAATGAAAGACATACTAGCAAATATTTTAGACTTTGTGGGACATATGGTCTCTCTCTCTCTCTCTCTCTCTCTCTCTCTCTCTCTCTCTCTCTCTCTCTCTCTCTCTCCTGATGACTACCTTTGTAGTGCACACCCAGCAATAGGATATATGTGTAAATAAGTTGTCATGGCTCTGCTCCAATAAAATTTCATCACAAAAACAGCGAAACTCACAGCAAGTTCTTTTGTGGATATCAGCAATATTATTCTAAAGTTGGTATGGAGAGGCAAAAGACACAAAATAACCAACATAATATTAATGGAGAAGAATAAAGTTCTCTGACACTACATGACTGCGAGACTGCCTGCAAAGTGACAGTAGTGGAGACAGTGTGGATTTGTGAACACATAGCCCAGTAGGCAATGGAACAAACTCTGAAAACTCAACAATAAGAAAATTAAACGGCTGGTTTTATAAATAGCCCAATGAACTTAATGGACACTTCAGCGAAGTAGATACAAACACGTCAAAGAAACACATGAAAAGATGCTCCATATCATATGTCATTGGGGAAACACAAACTAGATCAACATTGAGATACTGCTACATAGCTGTGAGAATGGCCAAAGTTCAGAGCACTGACCACACCTAATGCTGATCAAGATATGGAGCAAAACGATCTCTCATTCATTGCTGGTGGGAGTGCAAATTTGTACAACCAGTCTGGAAGACAATCTAGTGGTTTCTTATAAAAATCAACACACTCTTACCATCTGACCCAGCAGTCGTGTTCCCTGGTATTATCCAAAACAGTTGCAAATGTATGTCCACTCAAATCACCTGCATGCGATGTTTATAAAGCTTCATGCACAATGGACAAACCTTGGGAGGAACCAAGATGTCTTTCAGTAGGTAGATGGATAAATTGGTTGTGGTATATCCAGACAATGGATTATTAATAAGCTCGGAAAAGAACACAGATACAAAGCCTTAAAAAGACATGGAGGCAACATAAATGTGTATTACTATGTGAAAGAAACCAATCCGAAAAGGCTACACACTGTATAAATGCAACCATATGGCATTCTGGAAAAGACAAAAATATGGACGCAGTAATCAAAACAGTATGGCATTGGCATAAAACCGACACATAGATCACTGGAACAGGACAGAAACACCAGAAGTAAACCCACAGATATGTGGTCAATTAATATACAACAAAGGAGCAATGATTATACAGTGGGTAAAGAACAGTCTCTTCAATAAATTGTGTTGGGAAAACTGGACAGCCACATGGAAAATAAAGAAACTTGACTAGAATCTTATACCATACACAAAAATCAACTGAAAGTGGAGTAAAAGTTTGAATGTAGGATTTGAAACCGTAAAACTGCTGGAAGAAAACATAGGCAGTAAGCTCCTGGACATGGGTCTTGGCAATGGTGTTTTGGATTTGACACCAAAAGCCAAGGAAACAAAAGCAAAAATAAACAAGTGGGACTACATCAAACTAAAAAGCTCTGCACAGCAAAGGAAACCATCAACAAAATGAAAAGGGAACTTATTCAATGCGATAAAATGTTTGCAAATCATAGAGCTGACAAAGGGTTACTATCCAAAACATGAAGAAATCAGACAGCTCAATAAGAAAAACAAACAATCCAATTGAAAAATGGGCAGAGGATCTGAATAGACATTTTTCCAAAGAAGACATACCGATGACCAACAGGTACATGACAAGGTATGCAACGTCAATAATCATCAGGGAAATGCAACTCAAAACCACCATAGGATATTCCCTCACACCTGTTGTCAAAAGGACAGGGAAGAACAAGTGTAGGCCAGGATGTGGAGAAAAGGGAAACCTCGTGCCCTGTTAGTGGGAATGTAAATGGGCTGTGGGAGATTACTCAAAAAATTTAAAATAGAACTACCTTATCACCTTTCAATCCCACTTGTGGGTATTTATTTATCTGAAGGATTAAAAACTAAAACTCGAAAACATATATGCACGCCCTTGGTCATTACTGCATTATTTTCGATAGCCACGACATGGAAACAACCTAAGTGTTTATCGATGTATTCATGGATAAAGAAAATGTGATATCTATATCTACATCTTGATCTAGATCTAGATATAGAAGTAGATACACACACACACACACACCCCCCCCACAAACACACACACAAAATGGAACATTATTCAGCCATAGAAAGAAAGAAATCTTGCAATTTGGGCCAACATGGATGCACATTAAGGTTATCAGGTTAAGTGAAATATGTCAGACAGAGAAAGACGAATATGTACCATATGATTTTACTTATATGTGGAATCTAAAAAACAAAAATCAATAATGATAACAAAATACCCCTCCAAAAGTGTACTCATTGTTACAAAGAATAGATCGGTGGTTGCCATTGCAGAGGTGGAGGGTAGAGGGGTGGGCAAAATGATTGAAGGTGGTCAAAAGGTACCAACTTCCAGTTATAAAATAAGAATGGAGTCATGGGATGTAATGTATAGCATGGTCACTATAGTTAATAATACAGTGTTGAAGTTGCTAAGAGAGGAAATCTTAGTTGTTATGGAAGAACAAAAATTGTAACTGTGTGGTGATGGATGTAAAGTAGAAGACCTACTATGGTGATTATTTCACCATATATACAAAAATTGAATCATCATGTACATCAAAATTAATAGTGTTATACGTCAATTATATCTCAATTTTTAAAATATGGAGACAGTAATAAAGATCAGTGACTGCTAGAGTTTCAGAGGGGAGGAAGGAAGAATCGGTGGAGCACAGGGCACTTTTAGGGCACTGAAACTATCCTGTATGGTACTGTAAGAATGGATACATATCATTAGACATTTGTCCAAATTCATAGAATGTATGATGCCAAGAGGGAACCGTAATAAAAACTATGGCCTTTGGGTGATGATGATGCATGAATGTAGTTTAATGAATGTAGAATCAGTTGTAACAAATTGACCACAGTGGTACTGCATGTTCACAGTAGCATATAGTGTGCTCATGTGGATGCAGGCATATAAGGGAAATCTCTGTGCCTTCCTCTCAGTGTCAGTCTCAATCTAAAACTGCTGTATAAAATAAACTCTAAGAAAGTTTTAAAAAGCAAAATAACAGATGTGGGTCTGATTTGCCGTGCGAGCCATAGTTTGAAAACCCATGGTATAAGATTAGTTAGTGATAAAGCAAAATGAGAAAGAATGTGTGTGTGTGTGCGCGCGCGAGCGCGAGCGAGAGAGAGACTGTGTATTACATCAAATGAAAGGTTATCAAGTCCTTTGGATATTTGAAAGTTCCGTAATTGTTCCCTAAATAAACGACCAAACAAAACAGAAATAGACACATAATATAGAGAACATTTAGATGGTTGCCAGATGGGGTTGGGGGGATGGGTGAAGGGGTGGGGCGATAAGGAAGTACAAATTGGTAGTTAAAAAAGAGTCATGGGGATCTAAGGTATAGCATAAGGAATATAGTCAATAATCTGGTAATTATATATTGTGTCAGAAGGGTACTAGATTTATTGGGGCGATCCCTTCGTAAGTTATGTAAATGTCTGATCACTGTGTTGTTTATCTAAAATTAATATAATATTGTATGTCAACTAATTCAAAAATAAAGCAATTATTTTAAAAATTGTACTTCTTGAAGTTATAGTACGTTTTTATGACGTTTGATTCAGTACTTATACGAAGGTATAGCCCAGTGAGTTATTAAAATGGAGGCGCGGGTGTTATTTTCCGGCACCCCACGTGATTCCAAAGTGCAGCCCCCTTTAACAACCAGAGTGCTAAAGGGTGCTTCTCAAAACTCAGTGTTCATGTTCATCACCGGGGGTCTTGTGAAATGTACATCCTGATTCAGTAGGTCTGGGGTGCGGCTTAAGACTATTGTGCTTGTAACCAGCTCTCAGGAGAGGCTGAAGCCGCTGGTTCACACAACACTCTTCCAGAGACAGGTTTTATAGTCAGAGAAGCCTAGGTCCTGCCCCCGAGACTGAAGTAATTGGCCCGGGTCGTGTCCATACCGAGAAGAGTTTTAAAAGGTCTGCAGCTGCTTCTAATGTACAGCAAAGCTTGAGAATCTCCGTGCGAAGTACATAGTGATTTACGGATTGTAATGATTATTGTATCAGTGGCCCAATGCGGTCCCCTCCTCCCATTCCGCCGCACCCTGACTCCTCCCTCTCCTATTCAGGTCCCAACATGCAGATGATGGTGGGATCAGGATTAGAACTTTATCTGTTCACTCTTTCCCACCTCTGGGGAGTCGGATGTAGTTCCTGCTGGAAAGAGGAGGATTAGGCATTTGGGTTTGGGAAGAAGAAACAAAAAGCGTTCTAGGGGGCGATTTCCAAAAAAAGCTGGTTGAAGCAGAATGGCGCGGGGATTACCAGGGAAACTTGTCACTGGAAAACTCGCCTCTAGTCTGGGGCCTGACTGTGCAGCAGTGGAAACAGTGATCTACACTCCTGGGTCCTGGCAGCACCTGACAACCAAGCAGATATGAAGGATTTCTCCTCCTCAATGGCAGGGCGACAACGTGGCTGGAAATGCAAGAGAGACCTCTAGTGGTAAGGAATAGACATGAAATCATCTCCCTGAAGCATAAACCCCACACAGCAATCCGGAGTAGATGATGACAATAAATGTCAACTTACAAATAATATATGTAGTGTATGTGCCGGGCACAGTTGTCAGCATTTTAAAAATATTAACTCAATTAACCTCCTTGGCAACCAAATGCTATTAACAATTTTATTATCCCTATTTTATGTGGGAGGAAACTGAGGCACAGAGACGTTTAAATAACATGCTCAAATTCACCCAATTTAGTGAGTGGCTGAACTGGTATGTGAACCCAGGCAATGTGAGGTTCAGAAAACACCACAGGAAACTGCCTCTCCAATACAGGAAAGAAGGAGGATTGTTAGTCAATTTACAGTTATAAACACATAGGTGCTCGCCCTGTGCTTCCTCATATCTAGAGGAGAACAATAATTTATATATCTCAGATGCAGTCATAGAGAGGAGTGGTCCTCACAGTAGAGAAAGAGAATGAAAAGGTCAATGTCATGCAGGGTGTCATGCGGGGTCTCTGCTCCCGCTCCCCACATAAGAACGCAGGAAATGGTGAGGCCAAAAAGGAACACCCACGGAGCCATAGATAGGGGAGTTATACCACTATAGTCTTGCTGGCGGCTGGGTTGGAGATACAGGAAGGAGGAGCCACACTATCTGCAACTTGCTGTCCACTTCTCTCTGGCAACCAACCTCACTTGCTAACTGCAATCGGGCTTGCTAGCTCAGCCACCATCTTCTTGCTAGCCCCCCATTTTCTGCTAGCATAGCCACGGCAGTTATATTAGTGGCCAATGGCTCACTGGTTATAGCTGACGGCCAACTAGCCACAGCCTATGGCCATCCAATCACAGTTGATGGCCATTTACTACACGAGTGAGCACCGTTCCACGTGAGGGCGAGAACCAGGAAACTGCACTCCTGGCTCTGTCCCCATACTCCACCCCTACAGGGTCATGCCTCACAATACACTGGACAAGCATCTTCCGCGAGGCACCCTGTGCCAGGAGCCTGGAGGTGAATGCAATATCCTGCACATAGCCAGGGTTTCTCGGGGCACCACCAATCCTTCTGGGCACAGCAAGACTTCCTGTACTTCTTAGGGTACCACCAGTCTCCCCGGGCACAGCCAGGGCCTCTCAGGGCACTGCTACTCTCTCTGGGCACAGCCAGACTTTCTGGGCACAGCCAGGGTTCTCACATACTCTCGCTGGTGGCGGGGCAAGACACAGGAAGCAAACATCCGCCAGTTCCAGTTCTT
The DNA here is from genome assembly GCF_057876585.1 of Rhinolophus sinicus. Classification (NCBI taxonomy): domain Eukaryota; kingdom Metazoa; phylum Chordata; class Mammalia; order Chiroptera; family Rhinolophidae; genus Rhinolophus; species Rhinolophus sinicus. The sequence goes on along the minus strand of NC_142518.1, from coordinate 28,169,636 downwards.
GGTGATACGTTCCCAAGCAAACGTCAAGCGGTCCATTAAATTAGGAAAGGAGCCCATTCCTCATAGTCCACAGTCATTTGCCAGGGCTGTGCGTTAGCCTCACAATGTGTGCCCTCTCTGCAGGGCGAGGGCTCCAAGTCCTCCCCAACCTGGGGGTGAGGGCCTCAGCAAGCACTTCCCAGCCCACAGGGCTGCAACGACCTTCGCTTTCTCTGACCTATGCTGGTTGGGGAACCGTCCACGGCTTCCCACCCCTCCACACGGGTCCATCTCTCCGGTAGCTGCTCCTCCTGGTCTTCCTGAGACTGAGTGTTCATACACACAAACTGCTCCACCGCCCTTCAGAGAGCTTTGGCCGGCACCGTACCCTGCTCGCTGTGCCATATGTCATGCAGGTGTCATGTGGGGTCTCTAGTCCAGCTCCCCACATAAGAACGCAGGACATGGTGAGGCCAAAAAGGAACACCCACAGAGTCATAGGTAGGGGAGTCAGACCACTATAGTCTCACTGTCGGCTGGGTTGGAGACACAGGAAGCAGGAGCCACTTGATCCACAACCCGCCGTCCACTTGTCTCTGCCAACCAACCTCACTTGCTAGCAATCCGCAATCCACACTCTACCACACCACGCCACTACACCACCACACCACACTGGCTCAGCCACTGCAGTTATGTCAGTGGCTAATGGCTAACCGGTAACCACTGATGGCCAACTAGTCACAGTTGATGACCATCTACTACCTGAGACAGCACCTTTCCACATGAGGCAGAGAGCCTGGAAACTTCTCTCTGGGGCTCTGTCGTGAGGGAGACCCTGCTCGCTGCACCATTTGTAGTGCGGGGCGGCCTGCGGGGTCTCTGCTCCCCACACAAGAACGCAGGACACGGTGAGGCCAAAAAAGAACACCCATGGAGCCATAACTAGGGGAGTCACACCACCATATTCTCACTGGCGGCATCCACCTCTCTGCAATCTGCACTTGTTAGCTCAGCCACCATCTTCTTGCTAGCCCCCATTTTTTGCTAGCGTAGCCACAGCAGTTATATTAGTGGCCAATGGCTCACTGGTTACAGCTGACGGCCAACTAGCCACAGCTGATGGCCATGCAATCACAGTTGATGGCCATTTACTATCTGAGCCAACACCTTTCTATGTGAAGCCGAGAGCCTGGAAACTGCTTTCTGGGGCTCTGTCCCCACAGGCTCTGTCCCCCACAGTCCCCAAAGTCAAGTTTCACTAAGCGGACTAAAGGGGCAAGAGAATTTTCTGGAAACTAAGCAAAAGGGACATAATCCTCACTTAAAAGAAAGTATTAAAATACAATCGTGGTAAATGTGAAAGGTAATTACTAATATGTTGTGGGGACAGAGTCCCACAGAGCAGTTTCCAGGCTCTCGGCCTCATGTGGAAAGGTGCTGGCTCGGGTAGTAGATGGTCATCTGCTGTGACTGGTTGGCCATCAGCTGTTACCAGTTAGCCATGAGCCACTAATATAACTGCCGTGGCTAAGTTAGCAAGCATGAATTGTGGATTGTGGATTGTGGATTGCAGATCGGCGGATCGCAGTTAGCAAGTGAGGTTGGTTGGCAGAGAAGCAGATGGTGGTTTACGGATCATGTGGCTCCTGCTTCCTGTGTCTCTATCCCAGCCACCAGCGAGAATATAGTTGTATGACTCCCTTATCTATGGCTCCATGGGTGTTCCTTTCTGGCCTCACCATGTCCTGTGTTCTTATGTGAGGAACAGGAGCTGAGACCCCGCATGACACCTTGCGTGACATGTGTAGCTAAGCTTCTCTATATATTAGTAAATGTTCAAATCAATATGCAAACTTTATATAGACTCAAGCTAGCCATGCATCGGAGGTAAATCATTCAAATCTGCAATTTTTAACTTTTTGTTTTTTAACCACACCAGGCACAGAAGAAACCTGTTTTGAGTATTTTTCCCAGGGATGGACAACCTGAGGGTTTACGGGGGTATAGCTTTCATCTGGTCAAATAGAGTAGACTGTGAGAGAGGCTGAGATTTTAAAGGGCAAGAGAAAAAAACAACAAGCACATCTATCATTTCCTTAAGGAATCTTTTTTAACTGAGAAATAATTTTTTTCTACCCATAGCTACAAAGAGAAGGTAATAGTTTAACTCCTCTCCACATCTTGCAAGGAAAAACCAGAGGGCACACTGAGGTTAGGAACAGGCTGATTTGGAGATAAACTGAGCAGACACAGCTGGCCGTGGTTTGGAATGAGGTCATTGTCCAGGTGGGGACAGGAGACCCCCGGCTGTTCCAACACCTCAACCCATCCTCTAATGGTAGCTGCCCTGGCTTGAGGCTGGCTGGGCCATGCTCTCTCTCTCCCTCTCTCCTCTATCTGATGAGCTTATCCAGTCCCGTGACCTCAGTCCCCCCATACCTCCTGTCTCCCATTTGCATTTCCAAAGGTGACATCCCACTTGAGCTCTAGATTCATTTCTTTCTGGCTACCTGCATGACATTTACACTTTGACGTCTAAGGGGCACCTCAGATTTTACAGGACACACCTGCCACACCCCGTGTGTCCCCCTGCACATGTGCCCCATTAATAAATAGCAACGCCTTCAACCGGGTGTTCAAGTCGAAACCAGAGAAAATTCATTACTTTCCTCAAGTCCCACTACTCACCTCTGACCCATAAGGAAATCTTGTTGATTCATCCAATTCTGTCTAGAATTTCAATGTCTCCTCATTTCTTCAGCCTCCGCTCCAGTTCAACCTCCATTGTCTCTCACCTGGACCAGCTGTATTAGCTCCTAATTACTCATTTAGCTTCCACTCTCCACCATCTACATTTTTCAAAGCAGCCAGAATCACCGACTTAACATTCAGAGGGATTTATTCTACTTAATATTCAATATTCAATATCACAAATTTGACCTCAGTCCACGATTTTGTATTTTCAGCGCTCTGGTGGTAATTTTTTGTATTTGTTATTACTTTTATGGTACCCTGTTGCTTTATAAGAAGAATTGGTACCGTTGAACCAGAAATCTGACATGCCTGTATTCTAATACATGCCGAGCATTGGTGCCCACAGAAAGTCACCCCCACATCTATGGGAAAGCCGGCCCTATCCACAGGTACATTATCACTGCAGCCCACGGTGAGCTTGCCGAAGAGGTACTCTGGCAAGCTGGCTTCCAAGGCCCCCAATATGCTACCTAGAGTTAACTGATACCATTTCAGATAAAGGGAAGAACCCCTTTATTTTAATCTCTGCTGTCATGCAGGGTGTCATGCGGGGTCTCTGGTCCCGCTCCCCACATAAGAAGGCAGGAAATGGTGAGGCCGAAAAGGAACACCCACGGAGCCATAGATAGGGGAGTCATACCACTAAAGTCCCGCTGGCAGCGAGTTTGGAGATACAGGAAACAGGAGCCACACTATCCACAACCCGCGGTCCACTTCTCTCTGCCAACCAACCTCACTTGCTAGCTGCAATCCGTCATGCTAACTGCAATCCCCTCTTGTTAGCTCAGCCACCATCTTCTTGCTAGCCCACCACCCCCACCCCCACCCCATTTGCTGCTAGCGTAGCCACGGCAGTTATATTAGTGGCCAATGGCTCACCGGTTATAGCTGATGGCCAAGTAGCCACAGCTGATGGCCATCCAATCACAGTTGATGGCCAGTTACTAAACGAGTGAGCACCTTTCCACGTGAGGGTGAGAGCCCGGAAACCGCACTTCTGCCTCTGTCCCCACACCTGCCCAATCCCATTCCCTGCACTCTTCCTCCACAGGCCACCCACAGTCGTGATTTCAGACCATTTTTTAATTGGTTTACCGTGCACACACTTACAGATACCAGGGCCCCAGACCACCCATCTCAGCCCACCCCACACACCACCCTGTTTATAATGCAAAGCTTAACTGTGTTTATCTGGGTCCCATGCAATACCTTCTCCCTCTATCCACGGAGACCCAGAGCTGCATGTGGATGGGGCACGCGTGGCTGGAGAGGCTCCTGGATACTTGTTTTAAACCCGAGGAGGTAACAGTTTTGCACACACCAATCACCCGGACACCTTTATTTATTCAAGAATCATTAACTTTATTAGAAAAAAAAGGCAAAACTTGAAGGAAAAGGTTAAACGTTTTGCAAGGGCAATACTGCAATGTGCCTGGTCGGCATGGTGACCAGGGGAAGTCACCTTGTGGCTATGGGGCAGGCAGTCCAAACTCAGTTCTTTTTGTCACTGTCGCCCAGGGTGAGCTTGTCAAAGAGGTACTCTGCCAGGCCGGATTCCGGGGCTCCCATCTTGCGCAGGTTGGTGATGTGGTCCCCCAGCTCTTTGATGAACTCCACCTGCCCCTGCAGGCAGTGACTGCTCAGGAAGGCGCACAGGTGGGCGTCCTTCATCTCGGTGGCCAGCTGGTGCAGGTCGAGCAGGCTCTGGTTCACGCTCATCTCCAGGTGCAAGGCGCACTCCATGGCCTTCAGGCCGTTCTCCCAGCGGTTGCGGTCAGGCCTGCTGATGTTGCGCAGGCGGAGGCGGCCCCCGCGCTGGGTCTGCAGCTCCATCAGCCTCTCCGCGTGCTCCCTCCCCCGGCTGGACTGCTGCAGGAAGAAGCGGGCGAAGTGCTTCAAGGCCACCTCGTGGCTGCTGAAGTAGGAGGCCATGGACTCATACACGTAGGAGGCGTAGAGCTCCAGCACGATCTGGTTGTTGATGGCGGCCTCGCATTCGGGGTAGTAGCTCTGGCGCACGGACGAGGGCGGCAGGGTCGTCATGGCTGGAGGTGCGGGCCGAGGCGAGGGCGAACGCGCGGCCGGGCCTTGGAGTGTCGCAGGAGCAGGCGACCAGGGCAGCCAGAAGCTGAGTCAGGGGCGGTGCTGCCAGGCACCTCAGCAAACTCCCTGGATGGACCAGGAGGACGCCCTCTGTTGGGCTCCGAGGCAGGGCGGAAGGACCGGAAATGAGTTCCCTTGAGGGCTGGGGGGCGGGGTGGGGGCCTTTCTGGTTCGGGTGGGGGAGGGGCTCTGTGTTCCAGGTTCCATCCCAGCCTTGTGAGCGCAATGGACTCTGTGCCGAGCACTTGGCATCTAAAAGTTTTCAATGTAGCAATTTTTTATTTTCCAACTACTTTCTACTATTCTGGTTACTCCCTTTAAATGCAACCTCTTCTCATAAAAAAAAAAATTTACCGAATATTGTGAGAATATTATAATTTAGATTTTTGGTAAAGTTCTCTAGTTTTTCCTGGTGTATGTAGGTAAGAATATATATATATGTATACATATATATATATATATACATATATATATATATATATATATATATATATACATATATATGAGAATATATATGTAGGGAAGAATATATATATAAAGAATATATATGTATAAAGAATACACACACACACAGACACACACACACACAGAGGGTGCCAGAAAATGTATACACCTTTTACGAAAGGAAAAAATGGTATTAAAATTGTAATACCCGGTATATACCGATAACGAAAGATTACTAATACAAGTCATGATTGACTTCTGCATTTATAGGAGGTGTTCAAAAGGGTTACCATCAGCGTAATTTTAATACAGTTCTTTCCATTCTTAAATTGCATATTCATGTTTTTGGCTGCCATATATATATATGTATATATATATATATACATATATACACACATATATGTATTTGGTTGGTGCAAAAGTAATTGCGGTTTAAAAGGTTAAAATAACTTTAAAAACTGCAATTACCTTTGTACCAACCATATATACATAGATATAGATATAGAGACAGATGTTTTTCCTCCTAAAATACCTCTGTTTATTCCTCATGATCTTCTCTTGGTTTCATATTTGGGAGTAATGGGCCCATTTGCTTAGTCTAAGTAATTGGCATGGATGCGATCTGCAGTTGTAATGTCCATTTGTGTAGTAGGCTTGTCCTCCGAATGGAATTTGAAGTGTGTGAGTTATGCAGTGGTTTCCTTTGGTGGTGCATTTTACGGAGCTTGCATGTAGGAGAGGGACCCTCCCAAATGCCAAAAGCATGGCATTTCACTAACATTGAAAGACTTTTGTGTATCAGTCTTGTAGGTAGATATATACTTGTTTTATTTCTTTTGTTCTATGCAAGTCGGCATTGTCTCTGATTAGCTCTGTTTTGGTTTCCTTCTTTCTCAAATAATTCAGTGCCTTGCAATGTAGTTTGGGAGATTAAAGCAGATCCAAGCCAAATGGTTTTGTCCAATGTAAATAAGGTTGGGGTAGGGTCAGAGCAGAACAGTAGCCAACACATCAGTTTTTCCAACTGGTAGCTCTTTAATGTCACAGTCCACCCAGGACCCTCTACAGTTGTTTGAATTCACAGACTCTATTCTTGAACTTTCCTTGTATGCACTTGCCCTTGTGTTGCAGGTATTTTAAAGTCTCTGGTTTTATGGGTTTGGAAGTGTCCCGTTAGTATAGCCGATACTTCCTCATAATGGCTGGCTTGCTATCTCTATCCTTTCCAGTTTGTGTGTGAGGAGATCAGTCTTCCTGTGTCTAAACCTCCACCATAGTTCAGTTATATCATTTTTCACTTTTTAGAAATACAAATACTTATTTTTTAAGTAGTTAATGCGTTCACCTGACTCAAAAGCCACATACTTCTACCCTCTGTAGGCAACCAATGAAGTATTATTGTTATAATCAGGAGAAGAGAGAGGAAGAAAGAGAAGAAAAAATCCCCAAGTTAAGGAAAAGTACAGACATAAGAATGTTTAGAAACATATTGTTTAAAAGCATACGATATTTGAGTGCACGTGGAACAGTTACCAAGACAGACCTTATTCTGTGCCATGCAGTCAGTCTCAATAAATTTAAATGCATTCAAAATCATGCAAGATATGCTCTCACCAAAATGGACTTAAAGTAGACATCATGAAGGGCAAGCTATGTGAAAGTCACCAAATATTTGGAAGCAAAGAATACAATACACTTCCGAAAAATCCATGCGTCAAAGTGAAGATCAAGTGGGTGTGAAAGATTATTTGGAACTGAATGTGAGCCAAACATAACATATGCAGATTCATAGGATACAGCTCAACCAGTGCTTAGATGCAAATTTACAGCACTAAAATCCTTATATTAGAAAAGAAGGAAAGTCTCAAATAAATTATCTAACTTCCCATTTTAAGGAACTAAAAGAATGAGGGACAAAATAAATCCAAATCAAGCAGAAGGAAGGAACTTTTGTGCTAAGTCAAGAAGTGTTTTATAATCCGAGACAAAGCTAAGATGTTGAGGACCCTGAATAAAGCAAGGGTGAAGCATGGCTGTTCTGACTGGGGATTGGCCCCAGGGAGAGGCCAGTGGGTCAGCTTTAAGGTCTGTGGTTGGGCTTCAAGTTCTGATGATGGCTTCTTATCCACCACCCAGGAGTGGAATAACATGAAGAGAGCATTCAAAAAAAGGGATTTTACACTCCCTCAGGGGAGAAAAATGTGGTTAAATTGAATTCACCAACAAATACTCATTAATTTCTGTTTGTGAGGCTCTGTTCAAGATCCACTACAGAGGAAAGAAGCCTTCACTTACTAGCTGAGCGGTTTCAGACAGTGCTACTACTCTGAAATCACTTTCTCAGATGTAAATTAAGGAAGATCCATATCTCACACGGGTGTGTCAATGACACAGACAGTGTCTGGAAAGAACAAAAAACAATACCTCATATACAGTACACGCTTGGTACATACTGGGTATTTAAAAACACGGTGGAAATACCTGACATATAGCACTACTTGATATTTAAAAAGAAGGGAGTATTTAAAAATGGGGAAAAATGAGTTTCATTTTGAATGACATTGAAAAGTGCTTTCTCCTTGTGGTTATTTTTATATCTGTTAGACACAAGAAACGTAAGTAACATATGTCCACAAAGTACCTTGAGCATTAAGGCTAACTGTATTTACTTATCAGGAAGTAAACAGTGGGGTGCAGACGAAATGTCATAGTTTATACCTCTGGCTCAGTTATACCAGGGCTCTACACTGGGTTCTGCAAAGCTGTTGCCCTTATCCTCATGGTGGCAAGGTGGCTGCCCCAGCATCTGGCATTACATCCTCATACCCGCATCACAAACAGAATGACAAAATGGGGCAAATTGATTTCTTTTCAGAAATGTCATTACTTTGTCCAGCATGTCTAATTTTATAAGAAATCCAGCATATTTCTGTTTTTATCTGAGTTCAAAACTTAGTCATGTGACCAACCCTATCAGCTTAAGAGACTACAAAAAGAAGCATCTTGAAACAGGAGAACACTTCCATGATTGATTCAGACTGATTATGATTTGTGCCAAGGGAGCGGACACATTGTCATTCAGAAAAATCCAGTGTTCTTTTAGTAAGTAAGAGGGATGAGATGGCTGTTGGATGAGAGCAATCAAGAGTGTGTGTCATACTCTCTTTACTGAGATGCTGGATTAAATCATTAGTACCTTAGACTCAATTCATTCAAGTAATTGCTTTCTTTTCTACCAAAGGATTTTGGTGGTAGAGAGAAATTGATGGTGAAACGGCAGTGCACATTTGGACATACACAAAAATTAAAACGTTAAAAATACTTGGCAGTTTTAAGTGAATTTTGGATATGGTAAGGAACACCCATGGAGCCATAGGTAGGGTAGTCATACCACTATAGTCTCACTGGCAGCTGGGTTGGAGACACAGGAAGCAAGAGCCGCACGATACGCAACCTGCTGTCCACTTCTCTGCCAACCAACCTCACTAGCTAACAGCAATCCACGCTTGCTAGGTTAGCCATGGCAGTTATATCAGTGGCTAATGGCTAACCGGTTGCCCCGACCAGCGGGGAGCGGAATGAGGAAGGAGCTTTACTTAGCAGAGACGTGACCTTTTAAGGGCAAACTGACTGTTCCAGGAATTAGGTCATGTGCTGCCGGATGGCATAGTTTTTCTGAGTCAGGCTCCTACAACCGGTAACAGCTGATGGCCAACCAGTCACAGCTGATGACCATCTACTACCCAAGTCAGGAACTTTCCACGTGAGGCCGAGAGCCTGGAAACTGCTCTCTGGGACTCTGTCAACACAGTGATATATAGATGATGTATTACAGAATAGTACACTTGAAACCTATGCAACTTTACTAATTGTTGACATCCCAATAAACTTAAAAAATAGACAAACTAATTTGTGAGTAAATATTTTCAGAAAGAGAGAGACGGGTGAGGAAAGAGAGAGAGTGAGCGAGCCTGTGTATAGCACCAAATGAGAGGTTTCCAAATCTCTGGATATTTGCAAGTTTGTTTGTATTTTTAAAGATGTTATTGGGGAAGGGGAACAGGACTTTATTGGGGAACAGTGTGTATTTCCAGGACTTTTCTCCAAGTCAAGTTGTTGTCCTTTCAATCTTAGTTGTGGAGGGTGCTGTTCAGCTTCAAGTTGTCCTTTCAGTCTTAGTTGTGGAGGGCGCAGCTCAGCTCCAGGTCCAGTTGCTGTTGTTAGTTGCAGTGGGCACAGCCCACCATCCCTTGTGGGAGTTGAACCGGCAACCTTGTGGTAGAGAGGACAAGCTCCAACCAACTGAGCTATCTGGGAGCTCAGCAGCAGCTCAGCTCAAGGTTCCCTGTTCAATCTTAGTCGCAGGGGGCGCAGCCCACCATCCCTTGCAGGAGTTGACGAATCAAACCAGCAACCCTGTGGTTGAGAGCCCACTGGCCCATGTGGGAATCAAGCTGGCAGCCTCCTGCGGCGTTAGGAGCATGGAGCTCCAACCGTCTGAACCACTGGGCTGGCCCCTGGATATTTGCAAGTTTGATAATTGTTCCCTACAATAACCAAACAAACAAAACAGAAATAGACACATAATACAGAGAACATTTGGACGGTTGACAGATGGAGGGGTTGGGGGGATGGGTGAAGGGGTGGAGCGATTAGGAAGTATAAATTGGTACTTACAAAAGAATCATGGGGATGTAAGGTATAGCATAAGGAATATAGTCAATTATTTGGTAATATGTATCTCCTGTGTCAGATGGGTACTAGATGTATTGATGCGATCACTTGGTAAGTTATATAAACCTCTAATCTCTGTGTTCTTTACCTGAAATGAATACTCTATGTCAACTAATTGAAAAATACAAGAATTATTTCAAAAATTGTTCTTGTTGACGTTAGAGTACGTTTTTATGATGTTTGGTTCAGTACTTATCTGGGGGTATGGCCCAAGTATTAAAATAGAGGCATGGGTGTTATTTTCCAGCACCCCACGTGATTCCAAAGTGCAGCCCCCTTTAACAACCAGAGTGCTAAAGGGTGCTTCTCAAAACTCAGTGTTCATATTCATCACCCGGGGGTCTTGTGAAATGTACATCCTGATTCAGTAGGTCTGGGGTGGGGCTTAAGACTATTGTGCTTGTAACCAGCTCTCAGGAGAGGCTGAAGCGGCTGGTTCACACAACACACTTTCAGAGGCAGGTTGTAATTGCCAGGGAAGCCTAGGTCCTGCCCCCGAGACTCATGTAATTGTCCCGGGTTGTGTCCATACCGAGGACTGCAACTGCTTCTAATGTACAGCAAAGCTTGAGAATCTCCATGCGAAGTACATAGTGATTTACGGATTGTAATGATTATTTTATCAGTGGCCGAATGCGGTCCCCTCCTCCCATTCCGCTGCACCCAGACTCCTCCCTCTCCTATTCAGGTCCCAACATGCAGATGATGGTGGGATCAGGATTAGCACTTAATCTGTTCACTCTTTCCCACCTCTGGGGAGTCGGATGTAGTTCCTGCTGGAAAGAGGAGGCTTAGGCATTTGGGCTTGGGAAGAAGAAACAAAAAGCGTTCTAGGGGGCGATTTCCAAAAAAAGCTGGTTGAAGCAGAATGGCGCTGGGATTACCAGGGAAACTTGTCACTGGAAAACTCGCCTCTAGTCTGGGGCCTGACTGTGCAGCAGTGGAAACAGTGATCTACACTCCTGGGTCCTGGCAGCACCTGACAACCAAGCAGATATGAAGGATTTCCCCTTCTCAATGGCAGGGGGACAACGTAGGTGGAAATGCAAGAAAGACCTCTAGTGGTAAAGAATAGACATGAAATCATCTCCCTGAAGCATAAACCCCACACAGCAATCCGGAGTAGATGACAATAAATGTCAACTTACAAATAATATGTGTACTGTATGTGCCGGGCACAGTTGTAAGCATTTTAAAAATATTAACTCATTTAATCTCCTTGGCAACCAAATGCTATTAACAATTTTATTATCCCTATTTTATGTGAGGAAACTGAGGCACAGAGACGTTAAATAACATGCTCAAATTCACCCAATTTAGTGAGCGGCTGAACAGGCAGTGTGAGGTTCAGAAAACACCACAGGAAACTGCCTCTCCAATACAGGAAAGAAGGAGGATTGTTAGTCAATTTACAGTTATAAACACATAGGTGCTCGCCCTGTGCTTCCTCATATCTAGAGGAGAACAATAATTTATATATCTCAGACGAAGTCAGAGAGAGGAGTGGTCCTCACAGCAGAGAAAGAGAATGAAAACGTCAAGTCTGACTAAGAGGAGGAAAGGGGCAAGAGCATTTTCTGGAAACTAAGTTAAAGGGACATATTCCTCATTGAAAAGCAAGTATTAAAGTAAAATCACGGCAAATGTGAAAGGTAATTAATTCCTACTGTGTAGCTTATCTTGTCTCTATATTAGTAAATGTTAAAATCAATTTGCAAAGTTTACATAAACTCAAGCTAGCCATGTGTCCGTGATAAGGGATGCAAATCTGTAATTTTAAAAACAACTTTTCTTTAGTAGCGTACTATCACTTTTTAAATGTAGTTAATGAATTGCATATCTAAAAAAGGCTGGATGCACTTTTATTTTATTTAAGGAGGGCATAGCTCACAGTTGCCCATGTGGGGATTGAACCAGAAAACTTGGTGTTATCAGCACCATGCTCTAACCAACTCAGTTAATCCCCCCCCAACCGTTTGTTTGTTCGTTTGTTTTTATTGAACTTTATAAGGGTGATAATGGTTAGTAAAACTACATAGGTTTCAAGTGTACACTTCTGTAATACATCATCTGTATATCACATTGTGTGTTTAAAAGCAAGAGTCAATTCTCCTTCCATCATCATATTTTGACTCCAATTACCCTCATTTACCTCCCCCCTCCCCCCTTACCCAGTGGTAACCACCAAACTATTGTCTGTAATTTTTAACTTTTATCTTTGTAACTGCACAGGGCAGAGAAGAAACCTGTTTTGACTTCTTTTCCCATTGAGGGACAATCTGAGGGTTTACAGGGGCCCATAGGGATTCATCACATCAGTGTGGATGTGAGAGAGACTGAGTTTTTAAAGGGCAAGAGGAAAAAAACAACAAGCACATCTATCATTACCTTAAGGAATCTTTTCATTTTTGTAACTGAGAAATGATTTCTTTCTACCCATAGCCATGAAGAGAAGGTAATAGGCTGACTCCTCTCCACATCTTGCAAGGAGAAACCAGAGGGCACAAGAGTTTAAGAACAGGCTGATTTGGAGAAACACTCTGAGCAGACACAGCTGGCCATGGTCTGGAATGAGGACAGGGTCCAGGTGGGGCCAGGAGCCCCCGAGCTTTTCCAACACCTCAACCCATCCTCTAATGTTAGGTGCCTTGGTCTTGGTGCTGGCTGGCGCATGCTGTGTCTCTCTACTCTCTTTAGGGTGAGCTTATCCAGTCCCGTGACCTCAATGCCCCCTATAGCTGATGTGTCCCACATGTGTTATTTCCAAAGGTGACATCCCACCTGACCTCCAGATTCATTTTTTTCTGGCTACCTGCATGACATTTCCACCTGGCCGTCTAATGGGTACCTCAGATTTTACAGGACACACCTATCCCACTGCTCGTGTTCTCCCGCATATGTCCCCAGATTAATAAATAGCAACCCCTTCAACCCGGGTGTGTAAGTCCAAATATCAGAAAATTTATTACTTTTCTCAAGTCCCACTACTCACCCCTGGTCCTTTAAGAAAATCTTATTTATTCATCCAAATCTGTCTAGAATTTGTCTATGTCTCCTCATTTCTACAGCCTCCAGTTCAGTTCAAACCCATTGTCTCTCACCTGGACCAGCTCTATTATCTCCTATCTGCTCCTTCAGGTTCCACTCTCCACCCTTTACATTCTGCAAAGCAGCCAGAATAACTGACTTAACATTCAGGGGGATTTGTTCTACTTAATATTCAATATTCAATATCACAATTTTGACCTCCATCCACCAATTTGTATTTTGAGCCCTCTGGTGGTAATTTTTTTATTTGTCTTTTTTTTTTTTTTTTTGGGGGGGGTGCCCTGTTGCTTTATAACAAGAATTGGTTTCAATGAACTAGAAATCTCACCTGTCTGTATTCTAACACACGCCCAGCATTGGTGCCCACAGAAAGTCACCCCTACATCTATGGGAAAGCTGGCCCTATCCACAGGTACATTATCACTGCAGGCCATGGTGAGCTTGCCGAAGAGGTAGTCTGGCAAGCTGGCTTCCAAGGCCCCCAATGTGCTACCTAGAATTAACCGATACAATTTCAGATAAAGGGAATAACCCCTTTATTTCAATCCCTGCCCAATACCATTCCCTTCACTCTTCCTACACAGTCTACCACAGTCGTGATTTCAGACCATTTTTTAATTGGTTTACTGTGCACACACTTACAGATACCAGGGCCCCAGACCACCCATCTCAGCCCAACCCCACACACCACCCTGTTTATAATGCAAAGCTTAACTGTGTTTATCTGGGAGCCACGCAATACCTTCTCCCTCCATCCACGGAGACCCGGAGCTGCATGTGGATGGGGCATGCGTGGCTGGAGATGTTCCTGGATACTTGTTTTAAACCTGAGACAGTGACAGTTTTGCATACACCAATCACACGGAGACCTTTATTTATTCAAGAACCATTAACTTTATTGGAAAAAAATGGCAAAACTTGAAGGAAACGGTTAAACGTTTTGCAAGGGAAATTCTACAATGTGCCTGCTCGGCATGGTGACCAGGGGAAGTCACCCAGTGGCTATGGGGATGGCAGTCCAGACTCAGTTCTTGTCGCTGTCACGCAGGGTGAGCTTAGCACACAGGTCCTCTGCCAGGCTGCATTCCAGGGCTCCCATGTTGCGCAGGTTGGTGATGTGGTCCCCCAGATCTTTGATGAACTTCATTTGCTGTAACAGGTAGCGACTCTTGAGGAAGTCGCACAGGTTGGCGTCCTTCTTCTCGGTGGCCAGCTGGTGCAGATCGAATAGGCTCTGGTTCACGCTCATCTTCAGGTGGAAGGCGCACTCCATGACTGTTAAGGCGTTCTCCCAGCAGCTGGGGTCAGGACTGTAGATATCCTGCAGGCTGAGGCGGCCCCCGCGCTGGTTCTGCAGCCACATCAGGCTCTGGGCATGCTGCAGCTCCCGGCTGGACTGCTGCAGGAAGAACGGGGCGAAGGGCTTCAAGGCCACGTCTTCGCAGTCGAAGTAAGAGGCCATGGTCTCGAACATGTGAGAGGCGTAGAGCTCCAGGGAGATGTGGTAGTTGATGGCGGCCTCGCATTCGGGGTGGTAGTGCTTGCTGACAAACGGGGGCGGCGCGGTCGTCATGGCTGGAGGTGCGGGCCGAGGCGAGGGCGAACGCGCGGCCGGGCCTTGGAGTGTCGCAGTAGCAGGCGACCAGGGCAGCCAGAAGCTGAGTCAGGGGCGGTGTTACCAGGTACCTCAGCAAACTCCCAGGATGGACCAGGAGGACGCCCTCTGTTGGGCTCTGAGGCAGGGCAGAAGCTTTGGGAGTGGACAGTAAACTATGAGTTCCGTTGAGGGCTGGGGAGCGGGGTGGGGGCCTTTCTTGTTGGGGTGGGGGAGGGGCTAGTGGAGCGGGCTCTGTGTTCCAGGTTCTATTCCAGCCTTGTAAGAGCAGGGGACTCTGGGCTTAGTACTAAGCATCTAAAAGTTTTTAATGTAGCAATTTCTTATTTCCAAGGACTTCCTACTATTCTGGTTACTTCCTTTAATAGCACCCTGATCTCATGTAAAAAAAATAAAGACAACTATTCTTAAAATTGTGAGAATATTCCTTTGAAGATTTAAGTAAACTTCTCTTCCTCTTCATGTAATACACTTACATAAATATATATAAACATATATACACATACACAGATATTTTGCTATATGTATATATGTATATTTGTGTATATATATGTGTATATATATATATATATATATATATATATATATATATATGTAAATTTTTTTCTGCTTTCCAAAACAGCTGTTTGTTCAACATGATCATCTCTTACATATCCTCAAACATCTGGAAAACATTTGATATGTGGTATATAAACCAAAACCAACAAAAGAACGAGACAAACAAATGAGAAACAAAAACTCATAGACACAGACAATAGTTTAGTGGTTACCAGAGGGTAAGGGGGGTGGGGGGTGGTAGATGAGGGTAAGGGGGATCAAATATATGGTGATGGAAGGAGAACTGAATCGGGGTGGTGAACACACAATGGGATTTATAGACGGTGTAATACAGAATTGTACACCTGAAATCTATGTAAATTTACTAACAATTGTCAGCCCAATAAACTTTAATTTTAGAAAAAGGAAACATTTCTGCTTTCATATTTGGTAGTAATGCGCACATTTGATTAGCCTAGGTAATCGGCATGGATCTGATCTATAGTCATAATGTCCATTTCTCTAGCAGGCCTCTCTGAATGGGAAGGTGGAGTGAGTCAATTATGAAGTTGTTTCTTTTGGGGGCACATTACATGGAGCTTGCAAGTAGGAGAGGGACCCTCCCAATTGCCAAAAGCATGGAATTTCTCTAATATTGTAAGACTTCTGGGGATCTATCTTGTAGATAGACGAGTTCTTCTGTTTTATTCCCCTTCTGCTATGCAGGTTGGCATTGTCTCTAATTTGCTCTATTTTGGTTTCCTTCTTCCTCAAATAATTCAGTGTCTTTGGAGTGTAGTTTCGGAGATTAAATCGGGTCCAATGACAATTTGGTTTTGTCCAGTATAAGTAAGGTTGGGGGAGGTTTAGAGCAGGATAGAAGCAAAAAGATCAGTTGTTCACACATTAGCTCTTTAATGTCACAATCCACCCAGGACCCTCTACAGTCCTTTGATTTAACTCACTCTGTTCTTGAACTTTCTTTGCGTGAGCTTGCCCTTCTGTTGCAGGTATTTTTAATTCTCTGGTTTTATCAGTCTGCAAGTGTCTTCCATTTCTATCTCGGAGACTTCCTCACTATGACTGGTTTGCTAACAGTGCATCCTAGTGTGTGTGTGTGTGTGTGTGTGTGTGTGTAGATCATTATTTCTGTGTCTGAACCACCACCATAGTTCAGTTATATCATTTTTCACTTTTTAGAAATACAAATACTTAATTTTTAAATACTTAATGCTTTCAGATGATGCAAAAGCCACATACCCTATGGCAACCAACAACGCATAATTGTTATAATCAGGAGAAGAGAGAGGACAAAAGAGCAGAAACAATCCTTAAGTTAAGAAAAAGTGCAGAGACATGAGAGCAATGTTTAGAAGCATATGATTTTCGAGTGCACATGGAACTGTTACCATGAGACACCTTATTCTGCACCATGCAACAAGACTCAATAAATTTAAATGGATTCAGATCATGCGAGGTATGGTCTCCGACAATAATGGACTTAAAGTAGACATCGTTAAGAGCAACATATGTGAAAATCTCAATATTTGGAAGCAAAGAATACATTGCACTTCTGAACAATTGGTGTAGCAAAGTGAAGATCAAGGGGATATGAAAGATTATTTGG
Organism: Rhinolophus sinicus; assembly: GCF_057876585.1. Classification (NCBI taxonomy): domain Eukaryota; kingdom Metazoa; phylum Chordata; class Mammalia; order Chiroptera; family Rhinolophidae; genus Rhinolophus; species Rhinolophus sinicus. Next base: position 28,152,795 of record NC_142518.1, on the reverse strand, counting down.
AACTCAGTGTAAGCCGAACATAACATATCCAGATTCATGGGATACAGCTAATCCAGTGCTTAGATGCAAATTTATAGCACGAAAATCCCTATATTAGAAAAGCAGGAAAGTCTCAAATAAATTATCCAACTTCCCACCTTAAGGAACTAAAAGATGAGGGACAAAATAAATCCAAATCAAGCAGAGGGAAGGAACATTTGTGCTAAGTCAAGAAGTGTTTTATAATCTGAGACAAAGCTAAGATGTTGAGGACCCTGAATAAAGCAAGGGTGAAGCATGGCTGCTCTGACTGGGGATTGACCCCAGGAAGAGGCCAGTGGGTCAGCTTTAAGGTCTGTGGTTGGGCTTCAAGTTCTGATGATGGCTTCTTATCCACCACCCAGGAGTGGAATAACATGAAGAGAGCATTCAAAAAAAGGGATTTTACACTCCCTCAGGGTAGAGAAATGTGGTTAAATTGAATTCACCAACAAATACTCCTTAAGTTCTGTCTGTGAGGCTCTGTTCAAGGTTAGCTACAGAGGAAAGAAGCCTTCACTTACTAGCTGAGTGATTTCAGACAGTGGTACTACTCTGAAATCACTTTCTCAGATGTAAATTAGGGAAGATCCATATTTCACACGGGTGTGTGAATGACACAGACTGAGTCTGGAAAGAACGAGAAACAATACCTGACATACAGCACACACTTGGCACATACTGGGTATTTAAAAACAGGGTGGAAAGATGGGTTTAATTTTGAATGATGTTGAAAAGGGCCTTCTCCTCGTACTCTGCTTATATCAGTTAGACACAAGAATCGTAAGTAGCAGAATGTCCAAAACGGAGCTTGAGCATTAAGGCTAACTGTGTTTACTTATCAAGAAGCTAGCTGTGGGGTTCACAGGAAATGTCATCGTTTATGCCTCTGCCTCAATTATAACAGGGCTCTACACTGGGATTGCAAATCTGTTGCCCTTGTCCTCATGGTTGCCAGGTGGCTGCACTTGCAACTGGCATCACATCCTCATTCCCGCATCAAAATTAGAATGACAAGACCAAGTGCAAAATTATTTTTTTTTCACAAATATCATCACCTTATTCAGAAAGTCAAATTTAACAGAAATCCAGAGTATTTCTGTATATATCTTAGGTTGAAACTCAGTTATTCGACCAAACCTGTCAGCAGGAGAGACTACAAAAAGAAGAATTTTGAAATAGGAAAAACACTTTCATGACTGATTCAGACTGATTATGATTTGTGCCAAGGGAGTGGAAAAATCCAGTGTTCTCTTAGTAAGTAAGAGGGATGAGATGGCTGTTGGATGAGAAATTAAGAGTGTCTGTCAGACTCTCTTTCCTGAGATACTGGATTAAATCGTAAGCACCTTAGATTCAATTAATTCAAGCAATTGCTTTCTCTTCTAGTGAAGGGTTGCGGTGGTAGAGAGAAATTGATGGTAAAATGCAGTCTGTATTTGGACATACACAAACAATTGAAATATTAAAAATATTTGGCAGTTTTAGGTGAATTTAGGACCTGTTACTATAGACAAGGGACAGCAAACATTTCAGTGAAAGGCATACTACTAGCAAATACTTTAGGCTTTATGGGACATATGGACTCTTTCTCTCAATCAATCTCTCTCTGTCTCTGTCTCTGTCTCTCTCTCTCTCTCTCTCTCTCCTGATGACTACCTTTGCTGTGCACATCCTGCAATAGGATATATGTAAATAAGTCGTCATGGCTCACCTACAATACAATTTCATCACAAAAACAGCGAAACTCACAGCAAGTTCTTTTGTGGATATCAGCAAAATTATTCTGAAGTTGGTATGGAGAGGCAAAAGACACAGAATAACCAACATAATATTAATGGAGAAGAATAAAGTTCTCTGACACTACATGACTGCGAGACTGCCTGCAAAGTGACAGTAGTGGAGACAGTGTGGATTTGTGAACACATAGCCCAGTAGGCAATGGAACAAACTCTGAAAACTCAACATTAAGGAAATTAAAGGGCTGGTTTTATAAATAGCCCAATGAACTTAACAGACACTTCAGCGAAGTAGATACAAACACGTCAAAGAAACACATGAAAAGATGCTCCATATCATATGTCATCGGGGAAACACAAACTAGAACAACAATGAGATACTGCTACATAGCTGCGAGAATGGCCAAAGTTCAGCGCACTGACCACATCTAATGCTGATCAAGATATGGAGCAAAACGATCTCTCATTCATTGCTGGTGGGAGTGCAAATTTGTACAACCAGTCTGGAAGACAATCTAGTGGTTTCCTACCAAAATTAACACACTTTCACCATCTGACCCAGCAGTCGTGTTCCCTGGTATTATCCAAAGCAGTTGCAAATGTATGTCCACGCAAAAGACTTGCATGCGATGTTTATAGACGCTTCATGCACAATGGAGAAAACTTGGGAGTAACCAAGATGTCTTTTGGTAGGCAGATGGATAAATCAGTTGTGGTATATCCAGACAATGGATTATTAATGAGCTCGGAAAAGAAAAGAGCTACCAAGTCATGAAAAGACATGGAGGCAACACAAATGTGTATTACTATGTGAAAGAAGCCAGTCTGAAAAGGCTATACACACTGTATAAATGCAACCATATGGCATTCTGGAAAAGACAAAAGTATGGACACAGTAATCAAAACAGTATGGCATTGGCATAAAACCGACACATAGATCACTGGAACAGGAGAGAAACACCAGAAGTAAACCCACAGATATGTGGTCAATTAATATACAACAAAGGAGCAATGATTATACAGTGAGTAAAGAACAGTCTCTTCAATAAATGGTGTTGGGAAAACTGGACAGCCATGTGCAAAGAATGAGAATGCACCAATACCTTACACCATACACAAAAAATCAACTGAAAGTGGAGTAAAGGTTTAAGTGTAGGACTTGAAACCCTAAAATTCCTGGAAGAAAACAGGCAGTAAGCTCCCTAACATGGGTCTTGGCAATGGTGTATTGGATTTGACACCAAAAGCCAAGGAAACAAAAGCAAAAATAAACAAGTGGGACTACATAAAAATAAAAAGCTCTGCACAACAAAGGAAACCATCAACAAAATGAAAAGGCAAACTATTGAATGCGAGAAAATGTTTGCAAGTCATAGAGCTCACAAAGGGTTACTATCCAAAATATATGAAGAACTCAGACAGCTCAACAAGAAAAACAAACAATCCAATTGAAAAATGGGCAGAGGGTATAAATAGACATTTTTCCAAAGAAGCCATACCAATGACCAACAGGTACATGACAAGGTATGCAACGTCAATAATCATCAGGGAAATGCAACTCAAAACCACCATAGGATATTCCCTCACACCTGTTGTCAAAAGGACAGGGAAGAACAAGTGTAGGCCAGGATGTGGAGAAAAGGGAAACCTCGTGCCCTGTTAGTGGGAATGTAAATGGGCTGTGGGAGATTACTCAAAAAATTTAAAATAGAACTACCTTATCACCTTTCAATCCCACTTGTGGGTATTTATCTGAAGGATTGAAAACTATAACTCGAAAACATATATGCACGCCCATGGTCATTACTGCATTATTTTCGATAGCCATGACATGGAAGCAACCTAAGTGTTTATCGATGTATTCATGGATAAAGAAAATGTGATATCTATATCTACATCTTGATCTAGATCTAGATATAGAAGTAGATACATACACACACACACACCCCACAAACACACACACAAAATGGAACATTATTCAGCCATAGAAAGAAAGAAATCTTGCAATTTGGGCCAACATGGATGCACATTAAGGTTATCAGGTTAAGTGAAATATGTCAGACAGAGAAAGACGAATATGTACCATATGATTTTACTTATATGTGGAATCTAAAAAACAAAAATCAATAATGATAAAAAAATACCCCTCCAAAAGTGTACTCATTGTTACAAAGAATAGATCGGTGGTTGCCATTGCAGAGGTGGAGGGTAGAGGGGTGGGCAAAATGATTGAAGGTGGTCAAAAGGTACCAACTTCCAGTTATAAAATAAGAATGGAGTCATGGGATGTAATGTATAGCATGGTCACTATAGTTAATAATACAGTATTGAAGTTGCTAAGAGAGGAAATCTTAGTTGTTATGGAAGAACAAAAATTGTAACTGTGTGGTGATGGATATAAAGTAGAAGACCTACAATGGTGATTATTTCACCATATGTACAAAAATTGAATCATCATGTACATCAAAATTAATAGTGTTATACGTCAATTATATCTCAATATTTAAAATATGGAGACAGTAATAAAGATCAGTGACTGCTAGAGTTTCAGAGGGAAGGAAGGAAGAATCGGTGGAGCACAGGGCACTTTTAGGGCACTGAAACTATCCTGTATGGTACTGTAAGAATGGATACATATCATTAGACATTTGTCCAAATTCATAGAATGTACGATGCCAAGAGGGAACCCTAATAAAAACTATGGCCTTTGGGTGATGATGATGCATGAATGTAGTTTAATGAATGTAGAATCAGTTGTAACAAATTGACCACAGTGGTACTGGATGTTCACAGTAGCATATAGTGTGCTCATGTGGATGCAGGGGTGTGGGGACAGAGCCCCAGAAAGTAGTTTACACGCTCTCGGCCTCATGTGGAAGGGTGCTGGCATGGGTGGTGAATGGCTGTCGGCTGTGGCTGATTGGCCGTTGGCTGTGGCCGGTTAGCCGATTGGCCACTGGTATAACTGCTGCGGCTACGAACGATTGCCGAGGATTGCCGAGGAGCCGAGCAGAGCCGAAGAGAGCAAGAGGAGGGCCGAGGAGAGCGGAAGAGGATAGCCGAGAGAGAGGAACAGAGTCGAGAGAGTGGAGGAGAGTTGTCGGTCGGTCGGTTGGCGGAAAAGCGGACGGCAGGTCGGCGTCCGGTGGGCCCAGCCTCCAGTGAGACCGTGGTGGTATGGCTCCCCTACCTATGGCTCCGTGGGTGTTCCTTTTCAGCCTCACCATATCCTGTGTTTTTGTGTGGGGAGTGGGAGCAGAGACCCCGCAGGCCGCCCCGCCTGAAAAATGGCGCAGCGAGCAGGGTCTCCCGCATGACAAGGGGTATAAGAGTAATCTCTGTGCCTTCCTCTCGGTGTCAGTCTCAACCTAAAACTGCTGTATAAAATAAAGTCTAAGAAAGTTTTAAAAAGCAAAAAAACAGATGTGGGTCTGATTTGCCTTGCAAGCCATAGTTTGAAAACCCATGGTATAAGATTAGTTAGTGATGAAACAAAATGAAAAAACATTTATGCATAAAGACATGTGTGCTCCAATGTTCATTGCAGCTTTGTTTACGGTGGCCAAGACATGGAAACAACCAGAGGGTCCTTCGATAGATGAATGGATAAAGAAGTTGTGGTATATATACACAGTGGAATACTATTCGGCGGTAAGAAAAGATGATATAGGAACATTTGTGGCAACATGGGTAGATCTTGAGAGTATAATGCTAAGCGAAGTATGTCAGACAGAAAAAGCAGAGAACCAGATGATTTCACTGATATGTGGTATATAAACCAAAAACAACAAAAGAACGAGACAAACAAATGAGAAACAGAAACTCATAGACACCGACAATAGTTTAGTGGTTGCCAGAGGGTAAGGGGGGAGGAAGGTGGTAGATGAGGGTAAAGGGGATCAAATATATGGTGATGGAAGGAGAACTGACTCTGGGTGGTGAACACACAATGGGATTTATAGATGTAATACAGAATTGCACACCTGAAATCTATGTAACTTTACTAACAATTGTCACCGCAGTAAACTTTAATTAAAAAAGAAGCAAAAAACAAACAAACAACAAAATGAGAAAGAATGTGCGTGTGTGTATCTGTGTGTCTGTGTGTGTGTGTGTGTGAGAGAGAGAGAGAGAGAGAGAGAGAGAGAGAGAGAGAGAGAGAGAGAGAGAGAAAGACTGTGTATTACATCAAATGAAAGGTTATCAAGTCCCTTTGGATATTTGAAAGTTCCATAATTGTTCACTAAATAAATGACCAAACAAAACAGAAATAGAGACATAATATAGAGAATATTTAGATGGTTGCAGATGGAGGGGTTGGGGGGGATGGGTGAAGTGGTGGGGCGATTAGGAAGTACAAATTGGTAGTTACAAAGAGTCATGGGGATGTAAGTTACACCATAAGGAATATAGTCAATAATTTGGTAATAATTATGTATTGTGTCAGAAGGGTACCAGATTTATTGGGGTGATCCCTTGGTAAGTTATATAAATGTCTGATCACTGTGTTGTTTATCTGAAACTAATACAATATTGTATTTCAACTAGTTGCAAAATAAAACAATTATTTAAAAAATTGTACTTGTTGTTGAACTTATACTACGCTTTTATGATGTTTGGTTCAGTACTTATACGAGGGTGTGGCCCAGTGAGTTATTAAAATGGAGGCATAACTCTTATTTTCCAGCACCCCACGTGATTCCAAAGTGCAGCCCCGTTTAACAACCAGAGTGCTAAAGGGTGCTTCTCAAAACTCGCTGTGCATATTCATCACCGGGGGTCTTGTGAAATGTACATCCTGATTCAGTAGGTCTGGGGTGCGGCTTAAGACTATTGTGCTTGTAACCAGCTCTCAGGAGAGGCTGAAGCCGCTGGTTCACACAACAAACACACTTCCAGAGGCAGGTTTTATAGTCAGAGAAGCCTAGGTCCTGCCCCCGAGACTGAAGTAATTGGCCCGGGTTGTGTCCGTACCGAGAAGAGTTTTAAAAGGTCTGCAGCTGCTTCTAATGTACAGCAAAGCTTGAGAATCTCCGTGCGAAGTACATAGTGATTTACGGATTGTAATGATTATTTTATCAGTGGCCCAATGCGGTCCCCTCCTCCCATTCCGCCGCACCCTGACTCCTCCCTCTCCTATTCAGGTCCAAACATGCAGATGATGGTGGGATCAGGATTAGCACTTTATCTGTTCACTCTTTCCCACCTCTGGGGAGTCGGATGTAGTTCCTGCTGGAAAGAGGAGGCTTAGGCATTTGGGCTTGGGAAGAAGAAACAAAAAGCGTTCTAGGGGGCGATTTCCAAAAAAAGCTGGTTGAAGCAGAATGGCGCGGGGATTACCAGGGAAACTTGTCACTGGAAAACTCGCCTCTAGTCTGGGGCCTGACTGTGCAGCAGTGAAAACAGTGATCTACACTCCTGGGTCCTGGCAGCACCTGACAACCAAGCAGCTGTGAAGGATTTCTGCTTCTCAATGGCAGGGCGACAACGTGGCTGGAAATGCAAGAGAGACTCTAGTGGCAAAGTATAGACATGAAATCATCTCCCTGAAGCATAAACCCCACACAGCAATCCGGAGTAGATGATGACAATAAATGTCAACTTACAAATAATATGTGTACTGTATGTGCCGGGCGGGCACAGTTGTAAGCATTTTAAAAATATTAACTCAATTAACCTCCTTGGCAACCAAGTGCTATTAACAATTTTATTATCCCTATTTTGTGTGTGAGGAAACTGAAGCACAGAGAGTTAAATAACATGCAGAAATTCACCCAGTTTAGTAAGTGGCTAAACTGGTATATGAAGCCAGGCAATGTGAGGTTCAGAAAACACTACAGCAAACTGCCTCTCCAATAGGGAAAGTAAGAAGGATCGTCAGACAATTTACACATAGGTGCTCGCCCTGTGCTTCCTCATAACTAGAGGAGAACGGTTCATTTATATATTTCAGAGGAAGTCAGAGAGAGGAGTGGTCCTCACAGCAGAGAAAGAGAATGAAAACGTCAAGTTTGACTAAGAGGATGAAAGGGGCAAGAGCATTTTCTGGAAACTAAGCTAAAGGGACATAATCCTCACTTAAAAGAAAGTATTAAAGTACAATCATGACAAATGTGAAAGGTAATTACTAATGAGTAAGTAAGCTTTTCTATATATTAGTAAATGTTCAAATCTGCACACTTTACATAGTCTCAAGCTAGCCAAGTGTCGGAGGTAAGACGTGAAAATCTGTAATCTTTAACTTTTATCTTTGTGACTACGCCAGGCACAGAAGAAACTTGTTTTGAGTATTTTCCAAGGCAGGGACAATCTGAGGGGTACAGGTTTCATCTGGTCAAATACAGTGGACTGTGAGACAGGCTGAGTTTTTCAAGGGGATAAGAAAAAAACAAGAAGCACATCTACCATTTCCTTAAGGAATCTTTTCATTTTTTTAACTGAGAAATAATTTTTTTCTACCCATAGCCATGAACACAAGGTAATAGGCTAATTCCTCTCCACGTGTTGCAAGGAGAAACCAGAGGGCACACTGAGGTTAGGAACGGGCTGATTTGGAGATAAACTGAGCAGACACAGCTGGCCGTGGTCTGGAATGAGGTCAGGGTCCAGGTGGGGCCAGCAGCCCCCGGGCTGTTCCAACACCTCAACCCATCCTCTAATGTTAGCTGCCCTGGGCTTGGGGCTGGCTGGGCCATGTTCTCTCTCTCCACTCTCTGCTGAGCTTATGCAGTCCTGTGACCTCAATGCACCCTGTAGCTGATGTCTCCCATTTTTATTTCCAAACGTGACATCCCACCTGAGCTCCATATTCATTTTTTCTGGCTACCTGCATGACATTTCTACTTGGACGTCTAATGGACACCTCAGATTTTACAGGACACACCTCCCCACCCCTCGTGTCCCCCCGCATATGTCCCCCGATTAATAAACAGCAACGCCTCCAACCGGGTGCTCAAGTCGAATCCAGAGAACATGCATTACTTTCCTCAAGTCCCACTACTCTCCTCTGACCCATAAAGAAGTCTTGTTGATTCATCAAAATCTGAATAGAATTTCCTATGTCTCCTCATTTCTTCAGCCTCCACACCAGTTCAACCTCTCTCACCTGCACCAGCTGTATTATCTCCTAACTGCTCTTTCAGCTTCCCCTCTCTACCCTCTAAATTCTGCAAAACAGCCAGAATCACTGACTTAACATTCAGGGGGATTTATTCTACTTAATATTCAACATCACAATTTTTACCTCAATCCACGATTTCGTATATTCAGCCCTCTGGTGGTAATTTTTCATATTTGTTATTGTTATTTTGGTACCCTGTTGCTTTATACCAAGCAACCAAACAGTTGAACCAGAAATCTCACCTGCCTGTATTCTAACACACGCCCAGCATTGGTGCCCACAGAAAGTCACCCCCACATCTATGGGAAAGCCGGCCCTATCCACAGGTACATTATCACTGTAGCCCAGTATTAACTTGCCAGAGACGTACTATGGCAAGCTGGCTTCCAAGGCCCCCCAATTTGCTACCTCAAATTAATGGATACCATTTCAGATAAAGGGATAAACCCCTTTATTTTAATCCCTGCCCAATCCCATTCCCTGCACTCTTCCTCCACAGGCCACCACAGTCGTGATTTCAGACCATTTTTTAATTGGTTTACTGTGCACACACTTACAGATACCAGGGCCCCAGACCACCCATCTCAGCCCAACCCCACACACCACCCTGTTTATAATGCAAAGCTTAACTGTGTTTATCTGGGTCCCACGCAATACCTTCTCCTCCATCCACAGAGACCCGGAGCTGCATGTGGATGGGGCATGCGTGGCTGAGAGGCTCCCGGACACTTGTTTTAAATCCGAGAAGGTGACCATTTTGCACACACCAATCACCCAGAAACCTTTATTTATTCAAGAACCATCAACTTTATTCGAAAAAAATGGCAAAACTTGAAGGAAAAGGTTAAATGTTTTGCAAGGGAAATTCTACAATGTGCATGCACAATATGGTGACCAGGGGAAGTCACCCAGTGGCTATGGGGATGGCAGTCCAAACTCAGTTCTTGTCGCTGTCACGCAGGGTGAGCTTAGCACACAGGTCCTCTGCCAGGCTGCATTCCAGGGCTCCATTATTGCGCAGGTTGGTGATGTGGTCCCCCAGCTCTTTGATGAACTTCATTTGCTGTAACAGGTAGCGACTTTTGAGGAAGTCGCACAGGTTGGCGTCCTTCATCTCGATGGCCAGCTGGTGCAGATCGAATAGGCTCTGGTTCACGCTCATCTTCAGGTGGAAGGCGCACTCCATGACTGTTAAGGCGTTCTCCCAGCAGCAGGGGTCAGGACTGTAGATATCCTGCAGGCTGAGGCGGCCCCCGCGCTGGTTCTGCAGCCACATCAGGCTCTGGGCATGCTGCAGCTCCCGGCTGGACTGCTGCAGGAAGAACGGGGCGAAGGGCTTCAAGGCCACGTCTTCGCAGTTGAAGTAAGAGGCCATGGTCTCGAACATGTGAGAGGCGTAGAGCTCCAGGGAGATGTGGTAGTTGATGGCGGCCTCGCATTCGGGGTGGTAGTGCTCGCTGACAAACGGGGGCGGCGCGGTCGTCATGGCTGGAGGTGCGGGCCTAGACGAGGGTGAACGCGGTGGCTGGGCCTTGGAGCAGGCGACCAGGGCAGCCAGAAGCTGAGTCAGCCGCGGTGTTGCCAGGTACCTCAGCAAACTCCCAGGATGAACCAGGAGGACGCCCTCTGTTGGGCTCGGAGGCAGGGTGGAAGGTTTGGGAGGGGCTCAGAAATGAGTTCCCTTGAGGGCTGGGGGGCGGGGTGGAGGCCTTTACATTACAAGGGGAGTGGGGGGAGGGGAGAGAGCTCACTGCTCCAGGTTTCATCCCAACCTGGTGAGGGCAGGTGAGTCTGCTGATCACCTGGCAGCTATTAAGTTTTTAATTCAGGAGTATTTCTATTTTCCAAGGACTTTCTATTATTCTCTAGTTACTCCCTTTAGTATATACATAAACATACATAGTAGTATATGTAGTATATACATAAACATAGTAGTATATACATAAACATATATAGACAGGCACACATATTTGAATATATGTATACGTGTATGTATATATAGATGTATTTATAGATATGTAAAATTTTTCCTTCTCCCCAGGAATAGTTGTTTGTTCATCATGATCTTCTCTAAAGCTTTCCTCAAGTATCTTGCAAGTATTTGTGCTTTCATAGATGAGATAATGGGCCCATTGGATTAGCCTAGGTAATTGGCATGGATCTTCTCTACCGTTGTAGTGTCCAATTCTCTAGCAGACTTCTCCCCTGAATGCGAAGGTGGAGTGTGTGAGTTATGCAGTGGTTTCCTTTGTGGGCACATTGCATGGAGCTTGCAGGTAGAATAGGGACCCTTCCAAATGCCAAAAGGATGGCATTTGTCTAATATTGGAAGTCTTCTGGGGATCTCTCTTGTAGGTAGATGAGTTCTTCTGTTTTATTTCCCCTGTGCTATGCAAGTCGGCATTCTCTCTGATTTGCTCTATTTTTGTTTTCCTTCTTCCTCAAATAATTCAGTGTCTTTGGAGTGTAGTTTGGGAGTTAAAGCAGGTTCAATGCCAATTTGGTTTTGTCCAGTGTAAGTAAGGTTGGGGTAGGGTCAGAGCAGGACAGCAGCAAACAGATCAGTTGTTCAGACAGTAGCTCTTGAATGTCACAGTCCACCCAGGACCATCTACAGTCCTTTGATTTCACTCACTCTGTTCTTGAATTTTGTTTGAGTGTGCTTGCCCTACTACCACAGGTATTTTAAATTCCCTGGTTTTATCAGTCTGAAAGTGTCTCCTGTTTTATCTCTGAAACTTCCTCACCATCACTGGTTTGCTAACACTGTGCTTCCTAGTTTGTTATAATCAGGAGAAGAGAGAGGAAGAAAGAGAAGGAAGAATCCTCAAGTTAAGAAAAAGTACGGAGACACATGAGAGGAATGCTTAGAAACATATTGTTTAGACGTATATGAATTTTGAGTGCACGTGGAACAGTTACCAAGACAGACCTTATTCTGTGCCATGCAATCAGTCCAAATCATGTGGGATATGCTCTCTGACCAAAATGACTTAAAGTAGTAGAAGTAGACATCATTAAGACCAAGATATGTGAAAATCCCCAAATATTTGGAAGCAAAGAATACAAAGCATTGCTCAATTTCCGTGGGTCAAAGTGGGGTGTGAAAGTTTATTTGGAACTGAATGTGACCCAAACCGCATATCAAGATTTGTGGGATACAGCTAAACCAGAGCTTAGATGCAAATTTATAGCACTAAAATCCCTGTATTAGAAAAGAAGGAAAGTCTCAAATTATCTAACTTCCCACCTCAAGCAACTAAAAGAATGAGGAAGAAAATACTGTTTCTCCGAATATGAGACCTAGTCGGAAAATCAGCTCTAATGCATCATTTGGAGCAAAAATTAACATAAGACCCGGTATTATGTTATGTTATATTATATTATAAAGACACAGTCTTATGTTATAGTAAAATAAAACCAGGTCTTATATTCATTAATTTTTGCTCCAAAAGACGCATTAGAGATGTTTGTCCAGCTAGGTCTTACTTTCGGGGAAACACGGTAAATCCAAATCAAGGTGAGGGAAGGAAGAATTTGTCCTAAATCAAGAAGTGTTTTATAATCTGGGACAAAGCTAAGATGTTGAGGACCCTGAATAAAGCAATGGTGAAGCATGTCTGCTCTGACTGCGGACTGGCCTCAGGGAGACGCCAGTGGGTCAGCTTTAAGGTCTGTGGTTGGGCTTCAAGTTCTGATGATGGCTTCTTATCTACCACCCAGGAGTGGAATAACATGAAGAGAGCATTCACAAAAAGGGATTTTACACTCCTGAGGGGAGAGGAGCCTGGTTAAATTGCATTCACCAACAAATACTCATTAATTTGTGTCTGTGAAGCTGTGTTTAAGGTACACTACAGAGGAAAGAAGCCCTTCACTTACTAGCTGAGCCGTTTCAGACAGTGGCACTACTCTGAAATCACATTCTCAGATATAAATTAGAGAAGATCCATGTCTCACAGGGGTGTGTGAATAACACACACAGTGTATGGAAAGAACAGGAAACAATACCTCACATAGAGCACACACTTGGCACATACTGGGTATTTAAAGACAAGGGAAAAGGATGGGTTTAATTTTGAATGATTTTGAAAAGCGCCTACTCCTTGTAGTCTTCTTATGTCTGTTAGAAACAAAAATCATAACTATTATGTTCATGCAAGAGTAATTGCAGTTTTCACAATTATTTTTAACTTTTTAAACCAAAATTATTATTATTTTTTTTATTGGGGAATATTGTGTTTCTTCCAGGACCCATCAGCTCTAAGTCACTGTCCTCCAATCTAGCTGTGGAGAGCGCAGCTCACTGGCCCATGTGGGACTCGAACTGGCAACCCGGCTGCCCAGAGCTCATGCTCCAACCAACTGAAGTGTCCGGCTGCCCCTGAAATTATTTTTGTACCATCCTAATAACAGAGTATCCACAAAGGAGCTTGAGTGTTAAATCTACCTGTGCTTATTTATAAAGAAGCTAGTGGTGGGGTACAGAGGAAATATCATAGTTTATTCCTCTGGCTCAATTATAAAAGGGCTCTATACTGGGGTTGCAAATCTGTTGCCCTCAGCCTCATGGTTGGAAGTTCGCTGCCCTTGCAATTGGCATCACATCCTCATACCCGCATCACAACCAGAATGATAAGACTGGGGTCAAAATGATTTCTTTTCACAAATTTCATCACTTTATCCAGAAAGTCAAATTTTGTCAGAAATCCAGGGTATTTCTGTTTATATCTTGGGTCAAAACTCAGTTATGTGACCAACCCTGTCACCTGAAGAGACTACAAAAAGAAGCGTCTTTAAACAACAAAAACACTTTCATGATTGATTCAGACTGATTATGATTTGTGCCAAGGGAGCAGACACATAGGCACTCTGAAAAATCCAGTGTTCTTTTAGTAAGTAAGTGGGGATGAGATAGGTGTTGGATGAGAAATCAAGAGTGTCTGTCATACTGTCTTTACTGAGATGCTGGATTAAATCGTTAGTGCCTTAGATTCAATTGACTCAAGCAATTGCTTTCTCTTCTACCAAAAGGTTGTAGTGCTAGAGAGAGATTGATGATAAAACTTCAGTGCACATTTGGACGTGCAAAAAACACTTGAAGATTTTTAGGTGAATTTACAACCTGTTGATATAGATAAGAGTCAGCAAATATTTCGGTGAAAGACATGTAGTAAATATTTAGTCTTTGTGATATATGGATGCTCTCTCTCTCACCTACTAACTACCTTTGTAATGTATACACAGCAATAGGATATATATAAATATGTGGTCATGGCTCAGCTGCAATACAATTGCATCAGAAAAACAGTTAGTGAAAATCACAGCAAGTTCTTTTGTGGATATCAGCAAAATTATTCTAAAGTTGGTATGGAGAGGCAAAAGATGCAGAATAACCACGATAATATTAATGGAGAAGAATAAAGTTGGAGAACCGACACTATCCGACTTCAAGACTGACTGCAAAGCCATAGTAGTGGATATAGTGTGGTATTTGTGAACACATAGCCCAGTAGTCAATGGAACAAACTCTGAAAACTCAACAATAAGGAAACAAACAGCCTTGTTTTATAAATAGGCCAAAGACCTTAACAGACACTGCGGCGAAGTAGATACAAACATGTCAAAGAAGCACATGAAAAGGTGCTCCATGCCATATGTCATCGGGGAAATACAAACTAGAACAACAATGAGATACTACTACATAGCTGTGAGAATGGCCAAAGTTCAGAGCACTGACCATACCTAATGCTGACCAGGATATGGAGCAAAACGATCTCTCATTGATTGCTGGTGGGAGTGCAAATTTGTACAACCAGTCTGGAAGACAATCTAGTGGTTTCTTATAAAAATCAACACACTCTTACCATCTGACCCAGCAGTCATGTTCCCTGGTATTATCCAAAACAGTTGCAAATGTATGTCCACTCAAATCACCTGCATGCGATGTTTATAGAAGCTTCATGCACAATGGACAAACCTTGGGAGGAACCAAGATGTCTTTTGGTAGGTAGATGGATAAATCAGTTGTGGTATATCCAGACAATGGGTTATTAATGAGCTCAGAAAAGAAAAGAGATACAAAGCCTTGAAAAGACATGGAGGCAACATAAATGTGTATTACTATGTGAAAGAAGCCAATCTGAAAAGGCTATACACACTGTATAAATGCAACCATAAGACATTCTGGAAAAGACAAAAATATGGACACAGTAATCAAAACAGTATGGCATTGGCATAAAACCAACACATAGATCACTGGAACAGAATAGGGAGCCCAGAAGTAAACCTGCATATATGTGGTCAATTAATATACAACAAAGGAGCCATGATTATACAGTGAGTAAAGAACAGTCTCTTCAATAAATGGTGTTGGGAAAACTGGACAGCCACATGCAAAAGAATGAGAATGCACCAATACCTTACACCATACACAAAAAATCAACTGAAAGTGGAGTAAAGGTTTAAATGTATGACTTGAAACCCTAAAATTCCTGGAAGAAAACATAGGCACTAAGCTCCCTAACATGGGTATTGGCAATGGTGTTTTAGATTTCAAACCAAAAGCCAAGGAAACAAAAGCAAAAATAAACAAGTGGGACTACATAAAAGTATAAATCTCGGCACAGCAAAGTAAACCATCAACAAAATGAAAAGCAATCTATTGAATGTGAGAAAATATTTGCAAATCATACAGCTGACAAGGGTTACTATCCAAAATATATAAAGAAGTCAGGTAGCTCAATAAAAAAAAAGCAATCCAACTGAAAAATGGGCAGAGGATCTGAATAGACTTTTTTCTAAAGAAGAGGAAAACATGGCCAACAGGAACATGACAAGGTATGCAACATCAATAATCATCAGGGAAATGCAACTCAAAACCACCATAGGATATCCCCTCACACCTGTTGTCAAAATGACAGGAAAGGACAAGTGTAGGCCAGGATGGGGAGAAAAGGGAACCCTTGTGCACTGTTGGTGGGAATGTAAATTGGTGCAGCTACTATGAAAAACAGTATGGAGGTTCCTTAAAAAATGAAAAATAGAAATAACACCGAGAGTGAAACCTAACATCAACTATGGTCTTTGAGTGATTATGATGTATGAATGTAGGTTGTCACAAATTTCGTACTCTGGTACTGGATGTGCACAGTGGCATAGAGTGTAAGCCTGTGGGTGCAGAGGTATCTGGGAAATCTCTGTGACTTTCTCTTAGTTTTAGTCTGAACATAAAACTGCTCTGAAAAAGAAAGTCTAACAAAGTTTTAAAAAGCAAAACAGATGTGGGGCTAATTTGGCTTGCAGGCCATAGTTTCACAACTGTGGTATATGACAAACTAGTTTGTGATTTAAAAAATGAGAAAGAGGCAGAGACAGAGAGAGTCCTGTGTGTGAGTGACAGAGAGAGTGTATAACATCAAATGAAAATTTTCCAAGTGCCTTTGGATATTTACAAGTTCCATAATTGTTCCCTAAAGTAAAGGAACAAACAAAAAGAAATGGACACATAGAGAACATTTGGATGGTTGCCAGATGGAGGGGTTGGGGAGATGGGTGACGGGGGAGCGGGAGAAAGGTGGGATTACATGGGAAGTACAAATTGGTAGTTACAAAATAGTCAAGGGGATGTAACGTATAGCATAAGGTGTATACTCAAGAATTTCATAATAACTATATATTGTGTCAGATGGGTACCAGATTTATTGCGGCGATCACTTTGTAAGCTACATGAATGTCTAATCATTGTGTTGTTTACCTGAAACTAATATAATACTGAAAATATTATAACCAATTGAAAAATAAAACACATTTAAAAAATTGTACGTGTTGAAGATATAGTACAGTTTTATGATGTTTGGTTCAGTACTTATACGAGGGTATGGCCCAGTGAGTTATTAAAATAGAGGCACGGGTGTTATTTTCTGGCACCCTAAGTAATTCCAAAGTGCAGCCCCGTTTAACAACCAGAGTGCTAAAGGGTGATTCTCAAAAGTTACTGTGCATTTTAATCACCTGGGCTCTTGTGAAATGTCAATCCGGATTCAGTAGGTCTGGGGTGGGGCTTAAGACTATTGTGCTTGTAACCAGCTCTCAGGAGAGGCTGAAGCCGCTGGTTCACACAACACACTTCCAGAGGCAGGTTTTCATTGCCAGGGAAGCCTAGGTCCTGCCCCCGAGACTCATGTAATTGGCCCGGGTCGTGTCCGAGGCGTGGAGAGTTTTAAAAGGTCTGCAGCTGCTTCTAATGTACAGCAAAGCTTGAGAATCTCCGTGCGAAGTACATAGTGATTTACGGATTGTAATGATTATTTTATCAGTGGCCCAATGCGGTCCCCTCCTCCCATTCCGCCGCACCCTGACTCCTCCCTCTCCTATTCAGGTCCGAACATGCAGATGATGGTGGGATCAGGATTAGCACTTTATCTGTTCACTCTTTCCCACCTCTGGGGAGTCGGATGTAGTTCCGGCCGGATTTGGGCTTGGGAAGAAACAAAAAGCGTTCTAGGGGGCGATTTCCAAAAAAAGCTGGTTGAAGCAGAATGGCGCGGGGATTACCAGGGAAACTTGTCACTGGAAAACTCGCCTCTAGTCTGGGGCCTGACTGTGCAGCAGTGAAAACAGCAAGCTACCCTCCTGGGTCCTGGCAGCACCTGACAACCAAGCAGCTGTGAAGGATTTCTCCTTCACAGGAAATGAAAGAGACCTCTAGTTGTATGAGCTTGTCCTCCTGTTGCAGGTGTTTTAAATTCTCTGTCTTTATTGGTCTGAAAGTGTCTGCTGTTTCTATCTCCAAGACTTCCTCACAATGGGTGGTTTGCTATCTCTATCCTTCCCAGTTTGTGTGTGACTAGATCATTGTTTCTGTGTCCAAACCACCACCATAGTTCAGATATATCATTTTTCACTTTTTAGGAATATAAATACTTATTTTTTAAGTAGTTAATGTATTCACATGACAGAAAAGACACGTATTTCTACCCTTTGTAGGCCACCAATGAAGTATATTGTTATAATCATTAGGAGAGGAAGAAAGAGAAGAAACAATGCTCATTTTAAAAAAAAGAACAGAGGCATACAAGAGGAATGTTTAGATGCATATGAATTTTGAGTGCACATGGAACAGTTACCAAGACAGACCTTATTCTGTGCCATGCAACAAGTCTCCATAAATTTATATGGATTCAAATCATGTGAGATATGCTTTCTGACCACAATGGACTTAAAGAAGACTTCAGTAAGAGTAAGATATCTGAAAATCCCCAAATATTTGGAAGCAAAGAATACAATGCATTTCTGAACAATCCGTGGGTCAAAGGAAAGATCATGAGGGTGTGAAACATTATTTGGAACTGAATGTAAGCCAAAGATAACATATACAGATTCATGGGATACAGCTCAACCAGTGCTTAGATGAAAATTTATAGCACTAAAATCCCTATATTAGAAAAGAAGGAAAATCTCAAATAAACTATCTAACTTCCCACCTTAAGGAACTAAAAGCACAAGGAGCAAAATAAATCCAAATCAAGCAGAGGGAGGAAAGAATTTTTCCTTAGTCAAGAGTGCTTGGGCTGGCCCAGTGGCTCAGGTGGTTGGAAGAATCTTAACTCACTGAATGTCCACAAAGAAGCTTGAGCATTAAGGCTAAGTGTGTTTACTTATCAAGAAGCTAGCAGTGGGGTGCAGATGAAATGTCATAGTTTATGCCTCTGTCTCAATTATAACAGGGCTCTACACTGGGTTCTCTAAATCTGTTACCCTTATCCTCATGGTAGGAAGGTGGCTGTCCTAGCACCTGGCATCACATCCTCATACCCGCATCACAATCAGAATGACAAGACTGAGGGTAAAATGATTTCTTTTCATAAATCTCATCACTTTATCCAGCAAGTCAAATTTTATAAGAAATCCAGAGTATTTCTGTTTATATCTGAGGTCAAAACTCAGTCATGTGACCATCCCTATCAGCTGGAGAGACTATACAAACAAGCATCTTGAAACAGGAAAAACACTTTCATGATTGATTCAGACTGATTATAATTGGTGCCAAGGGAGCAGACACATTATCACTTCGAAAAATCCAGTGTTCTTTTAGTAAGTAAGAGGGATGAGATGGCTGTTGGATGAGCAATCAAGAGTGTCTGTCATACTCTCTTTGCTGAGGTGCTGGATTAAATCATAAGCACCTTAGACTCAATTAATTCAAGCAATTGCTATCTCTACTGTCAAAGGCTTGTATTGGCAGAGATTAATGGATGGTGAAACTGCAGTGTGCATTTGGACATACACAAACAGTGGAAATGGTAAAAATACTTGGCAGTTTTAGTTGAACTTAGGACCTGTTACTATGGACAAAGGTCAGCAAACATTTCAGTGAAAGACATACTACATACTAGTAAAGAGTTTAGGCTTTGTGGGACATATTAACTCTCTCTCTCTCTCTCTCTCTCTCTCTCTCTCTCTCTCTCTCTCTCTCACTAACTACCTTTGTAGTGCATACCCAGCAATAGGATATATGTAAATAATTGGTCCTGGCTCAGCTCCAATACAATTTTGTCACATAAACAGTTAGCGAAACTCACACAAAGTTCTTTTGTAGATGTCAGCAAAATTATTCTAAAGTTGGTATGGAGAGGCAAAAGACACAGAATAACCACCATAATATTAATGGAGAAGAATAAAGTTGGAGAAGAGACACTACCGACTTCAAGACTGACTGCAAAGCCATAGTAGTGGAGACAGTGTGGTATTGGTAAACACATAGCCCAGTAGTCAATGGAACAAACTCTGAAAACTCAACAATAAGGAAACAAACAGCCTGATTTAAAAAATAGCCCAAAGACCGTAACAGACACTTCAGGAAAGTAGATACAAATATGTCAAATAAGCACATGAAAAGATGCTCCATATCATATGTCATTGGGGAAATACAAACTAGAACAACAATGAGATACTGCTACATAGCTGTGAGAATGGCCAAAGTTCAGAGCACTTACCACACCTAATGCTGACCAGGATATGGAGCACAAGGATCTCTCATTCATTGCTGGTGGGAGAGCAAATTTGTATAGGCAGTCTGGGAGACAGTCTGGTGGCTTCTTACAAAAATCAACACACTTTCACCATCTGACCCAGCAGTCGTGTTCCCTGGTATTATCCAAAGCAGTTGAAAATGTATGTCCACGCAAAAGACTTGCATGCGATGTTTATAGAAGCTTCATGCACAATGGAGAAAACTTGGGAGTAACCAACATGTCTTTCAGTAGGTAGATGGATAAATCAGTTGTGGTATATCCAGACAATGGAATATTAATGAGCTCTGAAAAGAAAAGAGATACAAAGCCTTAAAAAGACATGGAGGCAACATAAATGTGTATTACTAAGTGAAAGAAACCAATCTGAAAAGGCTATACACACTGTATAAATCCAACCATATGAGATTCTTGAAAAGACAAAAGTATGGACGCAGTAATCAAAACAGTATGGCATTGGCATAAAAACCGACACATAGATCACTGGAACAGAATAGCCCAGAATTAATCCCACACATATGTGGTCAATTAATATACAACAAAGGAGCCATGATTATACAGTGGGTAAAGAACAGTCTCTTCAATAAATGGTGTTGGGAAAACTGGACAGCCACGTGTAAAACAGTGAGAATGCATCAATACCTTACACCATCCACAAAAATCAACTGAAAGTGGAGTAAAGGTTTAAATGTAGGATCTGAATCCATAAAACTCCTGGAAGAAAACCTAAGCAGTAAGCTCCCTAACATGGGTCTTGGCAATGGTGTTTTGGATTTGACACCAAAAGCCAAGGAAACAAAAGCAAAAATGAACTAGTGGGACTACATAAAAGTATAAATCTCTGCACAGCAAAGGAAATCATCAACAAAAGGAAAAGGCAATCTACAGAATGGTAGAAAATATTTCCAAATCATACAGGTGACAAGGGTTACTAACCAAAATATATGAAGAACTCAGGTCAATAAGAAAAACGTAGAATCCAATTTCAAAATGGATGGAGGACCTGAATAGACATTTTCCCAAAGAAGACATACAGATGACCAACAGGAACATGACAAGGTATGCAACATCAATAATAATCAGGGAAATGCAACTCAAAACCACCATAGGATATTCCCTCACACCTGTTGTCAAAATGACAGGAACAGACAAGTGTTGGCCAGGATGTGGAGAAAAGGGAACCCTTGTGCACTGTTGGTGGGAATGGAAGTTGGTGCAGCTACTATGGAAAACAGTATGGACGTTCTTCAAAAAATGAAAAATAGAACTACCATAGGCAGTTCACCGAGAGTGCAACCTAACTTAAAGTATGGCCTTTGGGTGATTATGATGTATGAATGTAGGTTCAGCAGTTGTAACAAATTGACCACGCTGGTACTGGATGTTCACAGTGGCATAGAGTGTGCGTGTGGGTGCAGGAGTTATGAGGTAGATCTCTGTGACTTTCTCTCAGTGTCAATCAGCACCTAAAACTGCTCTAAAAAAAAGTCTAACCAAGTTTCCACAAGTAAAACAACAGATATGGCCCTGATCTGGCTTGCAGGCCATAGTTTGACAACCTGTGGTATCAGACAAGCTGGTTTGTATCAACAAGACAAATAGTAACAAGTGTTGGAGAGGCTGTGGAGAACAAGGAACCCTCATACACTGTTGGTGGGAACGCAGGTTGGTGCAGGTGCTATGGAAGGCAGTGTGGCGGTTCCTCAAAAAATTAGGAGTAGAATTACCATATGACCCAGCAATCCCTCTCCTGGGTATCTACAGCAAAAATCTGAAAACATTATCTCTAAAGATATATGTGCTCTGATGTTCACTACAGCTTTGTTTATGGTGGCCAAGACATTGAAACAACCAAAGTATCCTTCGATAGCTGATGGGATAAAGAAGATGTGGTATATATACACAATGGAATACTATTCTGCCATAAGGAAAGATGAGATAGTGCCATGTGAAAACATGGATGGATCTTGAGATATTATGGTAAGCGAAATAAGTCACACTGAAAAAGTCAAGAGCCATATGATTTCACTGATATGTCGGATACACTACTGAAAGGAACAAGACAAACTAAGAAACAAAAAGTCATAAATTCCATAATAATTTAGTGGTCACCTGAGGGTAAAGGGGGATGGGGGTGCTAGATAAGGGTAAATGGAATCAAATATATGGTGATGGAAGGAGAACTGACTCTGGGTGTTGAACACACAATGTGATGTATAGATGATGTATTACAGAATTGTACACTTCAAACCTATGTAACTTTACTAATCGTTGTCATCCCAATAAACTTAAAAAAACACCACAAAGTAGTTTGTGATTAAATATTTTCAGAAAGATAGAGAGAGGGGTGAGGAGGAAGGCAGAGAGAGAGAGAGAGAGAGAGAGAGAGAGAGAGAGAGAGAGAGAGAGAGAGAGAGAAAGAGAAAGAGAAAGAGAAAGAGAGAAAGAGCTTGTGTATAACACCAAATTAGAGGTTTACAAGTCCCTTTGGATATTTGCAAGTTTGATAATTGTTCCTTAAAATAACCAACCAAACAAAACAGAGATAGACACATAATATAGAGAACATTGGGATGGTTGCCAGGCGGATGGGTTGGGGGATAGGTGAAGGGGTGGGGCGATTAGGAAGTACAAATTGGTAGTTACAAAGAGTCATGGGGATGTAAGTTACATCATAAGGAATATAGTTATTTATTTGGTAATATGTATGTCCTATGTCAGAAGGTACTAGATTTATTGGGGCAATCAGTTGGTAAGTTATATAAACGTCTAATCGCTGTGTTGTTTTCCTGAAACTAATAAAATATTCTATGTCAACTAATTGAAAAACAAACTATTTCAAAAATTCTACTTGCTGAAGTTACAGTACGTTTTTATGATATTTGGTTCAGTAAGTATGTGAGGGTGTGGCCCAGTGAGTTATTAAAATAGAGGCAAGAGTGTTATTTTCCAGCACCCCACGTGATTCCAAAGTGCAGCCCCCTTTAACAACCAGAGTGCTAAAGGGTGCTTCTCAAAACTCGCTGTGCATATTCATCGCTTGGGGTCTTGAGAAATGTACATCCTGATTCAGTAGGTCTGGGGTGGGGCTTAAGACTATAGCACTTGTAACAGCTCTCAGGAGAGGCTGAA
The DNA here is from genome assembly GCF_057876585.1 of Rhinolophus sinicus. Lineage (NCBI taxonomy): Eukaryota > Metazoa > Chordata > Mammalia > Chiroptera > Rhinolophidae > Rhinolophus > Rhinolophus sinicus. The sequence continues at coordinate 28,129,753 of NC_142518.1, read as the reverse complement.
GCCGCTGGTTCACAAAACACACTTCCAGAGGCAGGTTGTAATTGCCAGGGAAGCTTAGGTCCTGCCCCCGAGACTGATGTAATTGGCACGGGTTGTGTCCACACCGAGAAGAGTTTTAAAAGGTCTGCAGCTGCTTCTAATGTACAGCAAAGCTTGAGAATCTCCATGCGAAGTACATAGTGATTTACGGATTGTAATGATTATTTTATCAGTGGCCCAATGCGGTCCCCTCCTCCCATTCCGCCGCACCCTGACTCCTCCCTCTCCTATTCAGGTCCAAACATGCAGATGATGGTGGGATCAGGATTAGCACTTTATCTGTTCACTCTTTCCCACCTCTGGGGAGTCGGATGTAGTTCCTGCTGGAAAGAGGAGGATTAGGCATTTGGGTTTGGGAAGAAGAAACAAAAAGCGTTCTAGGGGGCGATTTCCAAAAAAAGCCGGTTGAAGCAGAATGGCGCGGGGATTACCAGGGAAACTTGTCACTGGAAAACTCGCCTCTAGTCTGGGGCCTGACTGTGCAGCAGTGAAAACAGTGATCTACGCTCCTGGCAGCACCTGACAACCAAGTAGCTGTGAAGGATTTCTCCTTCTCAATGGCAGGGCGACAACGTGGCTGGAAACGCAAAAGAGACTCTAGTGGCAAAGTATAGACATGAAATCATCTCCCTGAAGCATAAACCCCACACAGTAATCCGGAGTAGATGATGACAATAAATGTCAACTTACAAATAGTATGTGTACTGTATGTGCCGGGCGGGCACAGTTGTAAGCATTTTAAAAATATTAACTCAACCTCCTTGGCAACCAAGTGCTATTAACAATTTTATTATCCCTATTTTGTGTGTGAGGAAACTGAAGCACAGAGACGTTAAATAACATGCAGAAATTCACCCAGTTTAGTAAGTGGGTAAACTGGTATATGAAGCCAGGCAATGTGAGGTTCAGAAAACACTACAGCAAACTGCCTCTCCAATAGGGAAAGTAAGAAGGATCGTCAGACAATTTACACATAGGTGATCGCCCTGTGCTTCCTCATAACTAGAGGAGAACGGTTCATTTATATATTTCAGAGGAAGTCAGAGAGAGGAGTGGTCCTCACAGCAGAGAAAGAGAATGAAAACGTCAAGTTTGACTAAGAGGACGAAAGGGGCAAGAGCATTTTCTGGAAACTAAGCTAAAGGGACATAATCCTCACTTAAAAGAAAGTATTAAAGTACAATCATGACAAATGTGAAAGGTAATTACTACTGGGTACCTAAGCTTGTCAATATATTAGTAAATGTTCAAATCAATCTGCAAACTTTACATAGACTCAAGCTAGCCATGTATTGGAGGTAAGGCATGCAAATCTGTAATTTTTAACTTTTATCTTTGTAACCACGCCGGGCACAGAAGAAACCTGTTTTGATTCTTTTTCCCAGGCTGGGACAACCTGAGGATATATAGGAGGGGTTAGGTTTCATCTGGTCAAATAGAGTAGACTGTGAGAGAGGCTAGGTTTTTAAATGGGAAGAGGAAAAACAACAAAACAAGAAGAACTATCATTTCCTTAAGGTATCTTTTCTTTCCTTCTTCCTTTTTTTTTTTTTTTTCTAAACGAAAAGTTTTATTACACAGAGGGGATGGGACTCAGTCCTTCTTGGCTGCTGCCTTCCTCATGGCTGCAAAGACATTGCTCAGCTCCTCTTTCTTCGTCTTGACACAGATGTGTGTCCCCACCTTTTCCTTGATGAATTTCTGGGCCAGCTTTTCCTTAGAGGCCTTGAGCAGCTCCATGGCACACATAAGGGCAAAGCCGTACGCCTCTCAGATCATGTCACATGAAGTTGGTTTGTTTGTTGTGGCAACTGTGGCAGTGGATGTGCCTCGGTTTGCTGATGTTCTTGGTCACCATGTTGAGGCCCACGGCCATGGGATAGCGCAGAGCCATGGCTGCTGCCCCTCAATGGCTGCCACGGCTGACGACGGGAATCATTTTTTTTTTTTAACTGATTTCTTTCTACCTATAGCTATGACAAGAAGGTAATAAGCTAACTCCTCTCCACATCTTGCAAGGAGAAAGCAGAGGGCACAGAGAGGTTAGGAACAGGCTGATTTGGAGATAAACTCTGAGCAGACGCATCTGGCCAGGGTCTGGAATGAGGTCAGGGTCCAGGTGGGGCCAGCAGCCCCCTGGCTGTTCCAACACTTCAACCCATCCTCTAATGTTGGCTGCCCTGGGCTTGGGGCTGGCTGGGCCATGGTCTCTCTCTCCGCTCTTTCTGATGAGCTTATCCAATCCTGTGACCTCAGCGTCCCCTATAGCTGATGTATGCATATGTGCAAATCCAAAGGTGACATCCCACGTGAGCTCCGATTGATTTTTACGGCTACCTGCATGACATTTCAACTTGGACATCTAACGGGCACCTCAGATTTTACAGGATATGCCTACCCCACCCCTCGTGTCCCCCTACATATGTCCCCAGATTAATAAATAGCAAGTCTTTCAACCCGGGTGTTGAAGTCTAAACACCAGAACATGCATTGCTTTCCTTAAGTCCCACTACTCACCTCTGGTCCATGAGGAAATCTTGTAGATTGATCCAAATCTCTCTAGATTTGCCTATGTCTCCTCATTTTTTCAGCCACCACTCCATTTCCACCTCCATTGCCTCTCACCTGGACCAGTTGTATTATCTCCTAACTTCTCTTCCTGCTTCCACTCTCCATGCTCTGCATTCTTGAAAACAGTCAGAATCACTGACAACATTCAGGGGGATTTCTTCTACTTAATATTCAGTACCACAGTTTTGACCTCTTTCCATGATTTTGTATTTTCAGCCCTCTAGTGGTAATTTTTTGTGTTTGTTATTGTTATTTTGGTACCCTGTTGCTTTATAACAAGAATTGGTACTGTTCAATTCGAAATCTCACCTGCCTGTATTCTAACACACGCCCAGCATTGGTGCCCACAGAAAGTCACCCCCACATCTATGGGAAAGCTGGCCCTATCCACAGGTATATTATCACTGCAGCCCACGGTGAGCTTGCCGAAGAGGTAGTCTGGCAAGCTGGCTTCCAAGGCCCCCAATGTGCTACCTAGAATTAACCGATACAATTTCAGATAAAGGGAATAACCCCTTTATTTTAATCCCTGCCCAATACCATTCTCTTCACTCTTCCTGCACAGTCCACCAGTCGCGATTTCAGACCATTTTTTAAATTGGTTTACCGTGCACACACTTACAGATACCAGCCCCCCCCCCCCACATACCACCGTGTTTATAAGGCGAAGATCAACTGTGTTTATCTGGGACCCACGCAATACCTTCTCCCTCCATCCACGGAGATCCGGAGCTGCATGTGGATGGGGCATGCGTGGCTGGAGAGGCTCCCGGACACTTGTGTTAACTTGAGAAAGTGACGGTTTTGCACACAGCAATCACCCGGACACTTTTATTTAAAGAACCATTAACTTTATTGGAAAAACTGGCAAAACTCGAAGGTAAAGGTTAAACGTTTTGCAAAGGAAATACTGCAATGTGCCTGGTCGGCATGGTGACCAGGGGAAGTCACCCAGTGGCTATGGGGCAGGCAGTCCAGACTCAGTTCTTTTTGTCACTGTCGCCCAGGGTGAGCTTGTCAAAGAGGTACTCTGCCAGGCCGGATTCCCGTGCTCCCATCTTGCGCAGGTTGGTGATGTGGTCCCCCAGCTCTTTGATGAACTCCACCTGCCCCTGCAGGCAGTGACTGCTCAGGAAGGCGCACAGGTGGGCGTCCTTCATCTCGGTGGCCAGCTGGTGCAGGTCGAGCAGGCTCTGGTTCACGCTCATCTCCAGGTGCAAGGCGCACTCCATGGCCTTCAGGCCGTTCTCCCAGCGGTTGCGGTCAGGCCTGCTGATGTTGCACAGGCGGAGGCGGCCCCCGCGCTGGGTCTGCAGCTCCATCAGCCTCTCCGCGTGCTCCCTCCCCCGGCTGGACTGCTGCAGGAAGAAGCGGGCAAAGTGCTTCAAGGCCACCTCGTGGCTGCTGAAATAGGAGGCCATGGACTCATACACGTAGGAGGCGTAGAGCTCCAGCACGATCTGGTTGTTGATGGCTGCCTCGCATTCGGGGTAGTAGTTCTGGCGCATGGACGAGGGCGGCGCGGTCGTCATGGCTGGAGGTGCGGGCCGATGCGAGGGCGAACGCGTGGCCGGGCCTTGGAGTGTCGCAGGAGCAGGCGACCAGGGCAGCTAGAAGCTGAGTCAGGGGCGGTGCTGCCAGGCACCTCAGCAAACTCCCCGGATGGACCAGGAGGACGCCCTGTGTTGGGCTCCGAGGCAGGGTGGAAGGACCGGAAATGACTTCCCTTGAGGGCTGGGGGGCGGGGTGGGGGCCTTTCTGGTTTGGGTGGGGGAGGGGCTGGGGGAGGGGCTCTGTGTTCCAGGTTCCATCCCAGCCTTGTGAGCGCAATGGACTCTGTGCGGAGCACTTGGCATCTAAAAGTTTTTAGTTTAACAAATTTTTAATTTTCCAAGAACTTTCTATTATTCTGGTTACTCCCTTTAATAGCACCATGTTCTCATTTTAAAGAAATTACTAAAAATTGTGAGATTATTATAATTTGGATTTTTTATAAAGTTCTTTTCTTTTTCCTGGTGTATGTAGGTCAGAATATATATATATATATATATATATATATATATATATATATATATATACACACACACATATATATATTCACACACATATATGTATATATACATACACACACATACACGTGTAGATATATAGAGGGTGCCAAATATATGTATACACAGTTTGCGGAAGGAAAATCTGTACTAAAATTGTAACACCCAGTATATACAGATAACAAAAGATTAATACAAGTCACATTTGTCTTCTACAGTTACAACAGTTGTTCCAAATGTTTACCATCAGTGTAATTTTATTTTGTTTTATTTTTTTCATCACTGTAAATTTAAAACCGTTCTTTCCAATATTAAGATGTGTATACCTTTTTTTGGCAGCTATATATATATGTGTATATATATATATATACACACACACACACACACACATATATATGTATATACATATATGACTAATTGGTGCAAAAGTAATTGCGGTTTAAAAGGTTAAATATCATTTTATAAACAGCTGTTGCCTTTGCATCAACCATATATAGATATAGATACAGCAATATAGGTACAGACATAGATATTTTTTACTCCTGAAATTGCTGTTTGTTCATCATGATCTTCTCTTACACTTTCCTCAAATATCTTGCAAGCATTTGTGGTTTCATATTTGGGAGTGATGGGCCCATTTGATTAGTCTAAGTAATTGGCATGGATGTGATCTGCAGTTGTAATGTCCATTTGTCTAGTAGGCTTGTCCTCCGAATGGAATTTGAAGTGTGTGAGTTATGCAGTGGTTTCCTTTGGTGGTGCTTTTTATGGAGCTTGCAGGTAGGAGAGGGACCCTCCCAAATGCCAAAAGCATGGCATTTCACTAACATTGGGAGACTTCTGGGGATCTGTCTTGTAGGTAGATGTATACTTCTGTTTTATTTCCTTTGTGCTATGCAAATTGTCATTGTCTCTGATTTGCTCTATTTTTGTTTCCTTCTTCCTCAAATAATTCAGTGTCTCTGGAGTGTAGTTTGGGAGATTAAAGCAGATCCAATGCCATATGGTTTTGTCCAATGTAAGTAAGGTTGGGGTAGGGTCAGAGCAGGACACCAGCAAACAGATCAGGTGTTCAAGCGGTAGCTCTTGAATGTCACAGTCCACCCAGGACACTCTACAGTCTTTTGATTTCAGACTCTGTTCTTGAACTTTCTTTGTATGCGCTTGCCCTTCTGTTGCAGGTATTTTAAATTCTCTGGTTTTATCCGTCTGTAAGTGTCCAGTTTCTATTGCCGAGATTTCCTCATAGTGGCTGGTTTGCTATTTATATCCTTCCCAGTTTGTGTGTGGGTAGATCATTCTTTCTGTGTCTCAACCACCACCATAGTTCAGTTATATCATTTTCCCTTTTAGATATGCAAATACTTATTTTTTAAATAGTTAATGCATTCACAAGACTCAAAAGCCACATACTTCTACCCTCTGCAGGCAACCAATGAAGTATTCTTGTTATCAGGAGAAGAAAGGCAGAAAAAGAAGAAACAATCCTCATGTTAAGAAAAAGAACAGAATCATAGAGGGGAATGTTTATAAACATTGGTTTAGAAGCATGTGATTTTCGAGTGCACATGGAATACTTCGAAGTATTCCTCTTGGGAAACTATGCACCGATGCCAGTGCCTAGTCCACACTTCAAAGCAATTTTGGGACTCTTTCTGGAATGGCCATTAGAGCTGTTGTTGTATTATCCTTGATGTCCTGACTGTCATCCAAATGTCTTCCTTTCAATATTTCCTTTATCTTTGGTAAACAAAGAATTCACTGGGGTCAGAGCACTTGAGTAGGGAGGGTGTTCCAATACGATTATTTGTTTACTGGATAAAAACTCCCTCACAGACAGTGTCGTGTGAGCTGGTGCATTGTTGTGATGCAAGAGCCATGAATTGTTGGCGAAAAGTTCTGTTCGTCTGACTTTTTCGCAGTCTGTTTTCAGCACTTCCAAATATTAAACTTGGTTAATTGTTTGTCCCGTTGTTATAAATTCATAATGAAAAATCTCTCTGATGTCAAAAAAGGTTAGCAACAGTGTTGCAACAAGTTCACGAACTTAATTGTCAGACCTTTTGTGTGTCTGTTTTTATGCCAGTACCATGCCGTTTTGATAACTGTAGCCTTGGAGTATGATTTGATGTCAGGTACTGTTTTTCCTCCCACTTTATTCTTATTTCTCAAGATTTCCGTGACTATTTATGTGTGTTATGCATTCTGAGCAGAATGGACTTAAACTAGACATTGTTAACAGCAAGATATCTGAAAATCCCCAAATATTGGAAATGAAGATTACAATACAATTCTGAACAACCCCTGGATCAAAGTGAAGATCAAGGGTGTATGAAAGATTATTCAGAACTGAATGTAGGGCAAACACAACATAGCAAGATTCGTGGGATATAGCTAAACCAGTGCTTAGATGCAAATTTATAGCACTAAAATCCCCACATTAGAAAAGAAGAAAAGTCCCAAATAAATTATCTACCTTCCCACCTTAAGAAACTAAAAGAATGAAGAACAAAAGAAATTCAAATCAAGCAGAGGGAAGGAAGTCAGGAAATGTCTTATAACTTGGGACAAAGCTAAGATATTGAGGACCCTGAATAAAGCAAGGGTCAAGCATGTCTCCTCTTACTGGGGATTGGCCCCAGGGAGAGGCCAGTGGGTCTGTGGCTGGGCTGGTCATTTGGAAAAGAAGTCTAGGTGAGAACTTTCTTTCTACTGTGTAAGATACCAGATCAAAGACATGAGGCAGAGTGAGGGTTCCTGGTAGTCTCTGCACCAAGGTAAATTGAGGCTACTATCCATGCCTCAGTCCTTTGAATAACATGTAACTGTATGCCTAAAATCAAGTGGCCAGACAATAAGAGCCCATTCAAAATCGTGGGTTTTTCTTGTCAGTTATCATCCTGACTTCTTGCCCCTAGGAAAAAAAGATGGAAATCCTACCTTCAGGCTAAGATTGCCCTTGAATGATAATATTTCTCCTTTCTAGATTTTCCTTGATGTTTCTTTTAATTTCATTTCATCTGCATCAAATTGTTCACAGTGAGAGCAGAACTATCAGCATGCTTTTACTAGGCTGTGCCCTGGCCCTCTCACTGGGGGGGAGGATCTAAATATTGATACTAAAATGGAAAAGAATAGACATGTGCTACTTGCTCTCTAGAGGTAGAGTATTGGTTTCTCTTTGGGACAAATTCAGCATAGAGTGTGAATCGAAAAGAGGAGTGGTGGTGATGGTGGTGGTCATCGTGGTAGTTTGGTGCATGTGAGAGACAGAGTGCATGTGTCTGCATTTACACGGGCTACAGTTACCTTGTTCTCTTTTGATAAAATGGAGTCCAGAGAGCTCTAGTTCAAGTCAACAGCCTTAAGACCTGTGATAAAACCACAGAATTTCAGTTAATATGTCAAATTACATAGAGATTAGTCATATGTACTTGTCATAACTGAGATTATATTCACTTTTCTTTTCTTTAGTTTCACTGTCTTTTCCTTTTATTCTCAGTTTCATTGTCTTTCTCTTTCCTTTGTTGAGTAACTAGACATCCAAAAAGTGGACTGATTTGGGGAATGATGAAAAAAACCACATTTATTGAGCAACAGAACAAGCTACAGAAAGTGGAAGATTTAGAATGGGACAGTGTCAAAACCAGACAAAGCCATCACAGATAAATAACTTTAATGAACACAGTTATAAAAGTCCTGAATAAAATGCTAGCAAACCGAATTTAGCAATATAGAAAATATACCATGACCAAGTGGGGATTATCCCAAAAATGCAAGGCTGTTCAACATATGAAAATCAATTAGTGCAATACATCATGTCAATAGAACAAAGGACAAAAACAGCACCTTAGTAGATGCAGGAGAATTTTGACAAAATCCACCACTCTTTTGTGATAAAAAACAGTTAACTACCAATGATAGAAAGAAATGTACTAATCCTGATAAAAGGCATATACAAAACCTCCGAACTACCATCATACTTAAAGATGAAAAACTAAATCTCTCTCCGAATATCAGGAAGAAGACACGGACGTCTGATCTCACCACATCTGTTCAACATTGTACTGGGGTTTCTAGCTAGGTAAATTAGGCAAGAAAAGGACTAAAAGGCATTCAAAGAGGAAGGGAAGAAGTAAACTATCTGTGTTTGCAGATGACATAATCTTATATACAGAAAACCCTAAGGATTCCATGAAAATTTATAGGAATTAATAAACAAGTTCAGCAAGGTTTCAAGATACAAAATCAATACAAAAACATCAGATGTGTTGAACAATATGAAAATGAAGTTAAGAAAACAATTCCATTTATAATAGCTCAAAAAGAATAAAGTACATAGTAATAAACTTGACGAAAGTGCAAGATTGTCCACAGAAAACTACAAAACAGTAAAAGTTGAAAGAAAGACTTAATTGATGTAAAGACATGGGTCTTTACATCAATTAATTGATGTATTCATGGGTCAGAAGACAATATTGTTAAGATGGCAATGCTCCCCAAAGTGATATACAGATTCAATGCATCTCTATAAAAATCCCAGATTTTTTTGTTTTGTTTTTACAGAAATTGATGAACTGAACCTAAAATTCATATGGAAATGAAAAAGTACAAATTTGGTGGATTCAGTTCCTGACTTTAAAACTTATTACATTGGGGGGAGGGGGGTTCACACAGTGTGAGGGATATAAATGATAAACGTCTAAGTTTTGCTTTGTCTTGTGCACCTGAAACTAATAAAATTAAAAAAAAACTTACTACAAGCTTAAAATAAAGCACAGTGAAGATTGTGTGGTACTGACCTAAGGATTGAAATGTAGATCAGTGGAATAGAATTGTGAATCCAGACACAAACCTACACATTTATGGTTAATTGATTTTTGACAAGGTTGCCAAGACTATTCAATGGGTCAGGAATAGTGTTTTCAACAAATGATGCTGGGACAACTAGATAGCCACATTCAAAGAATGGATTTGGACTCCTACTTTGCATCATATACAAAAAATTAACTCATAAATGGATCACATAATTACATGTAAAAGATAAAACTATAAAACTGTTAGCAAAAAAATAGAAGTAAATCTTCATAACATTGGACTAGGCACTATTTTCTTACATATGATACCAGAATCACAAGCAACTAACGAAAAAGATAAATTGGAATGCAACAAAATTAAACATCTTTGTACTTCAAAGGAAGAAGAAAAGCCAATGTACAGAATGGGAGAAAAGATTTGCAAATTATATCTCACAAGGGACTTGTATCCAGAGTATATGAAAAACTATTATAACTAAACAATAAAAATCAAATAACCCAAGTAAAACATGAGCGAAGGATTTGGATAGACATGACTCAAAAGAAGACACACAATGGCCAGTAAGCACACTAAAAGGTACTCAACCTCAGGAGCCACAGAGAAAATGCAATCAAAACCACAGTGAGAAACCACTTCACCCACACTAGGATGGCAGATTAATGAAGAAAAGACAGCAACAAATGCTGATGGAAATGTGGAGAAATTAGAACTCTTCATATCTGCCCAGTGGGATTGCAAAATGGTACAAAACTGTCAAACTGTCTGGCAGTTCCTCAAAATGTTAAACATAGAGTCACCATATGATGCAGCAATTCCCTTCCTAGGTTTATACCCCAAGAGAATTGAAAATATATGTCTCCCCCAAATTTTGTACACAAATGTTCATACCAGCATTATCCTTAATAACCAAGAACTGAAAACAAGCCAAATGTCCATGAAGTAATGAATAGATAAACAAAATGTGGTATAGCCATACAATGAAATATTATTCAGCAATGAAATGGAATAAAATACTGATACATTCTATAGCAGGGATGAACCTTGAAAACATTATGTTGGAATGAAAGAAGCCTGTCACAAAAGATGATGTATAGTATAGTTCTGCTTATATGAAATGTCCAGAATAGACAAATCCATGGAGAAAGAAAGTAGATTAGCATTTGCCAGGGACTGGGGGGAGGGAAACGGGGCAGTGACTGCTAGAGGGTACAAATGGGTGCATGGCTTCTTTTGCAGATAATGAAAATGTTTTCAAGTTACATGTCATGATGGTCACATACTCTCAATAGGCTGATAGTAAAAGAAAAAAAAAAAAAAAAAAAGAAGAAAGACAGTGTGACAACCAAAGAGCCGTCCCTGCAATGGAGATTAATTTCAGAGTAGTGACTGTGTAGCTCATTTCTCATGAAAAGTTAATCACTTTCTTTTTCTTCCTTTTAAAATTAAATTTAATGGAGTGACAATGGTTAGGAAAATTACATAGATTTCAAGTGTACAATTCTATAATTGTTTTCATGGTTGGGCAATATTGAAAGAAGAAAATTTGCATGTTGATGATGGTTTCTTATCTACCAACCAGGAGTGTAATACGATGAAGAGAACACTCACAAAAAGGGAATTTACCCTCCCTACGGGGAGAGAACTGTGGTTAAATTGAATTCACCAACAAATACTCATTAATTTCTGTCTGTGAGGCTCTGTTCAAGGTACACTACAGAGGAAAGAAGCCCTCACTTACTAGCTGAGCGGTTTCAGACAGTGGCACTACTCTGAAATCACATTCTCAGATATAAATTAGAGAAGATCTATGTCTCATAGGGGTGTGTGAATGACACAGACAATGTCTGGAAAGAACGAGAAACAATACCTCACATACAGCACACACGTGGCACTTAAAAACAGGGGGGTATTTAAAAACAGGGGGGAAAGATGGGTTTCATTTTGAATGACATTGAAAAGTGTGTCTCCTTGTTGTCTTCTTATATGTGTTAGACACAAGAAACGTAACTAACACAATGTCCACAAAGGAGCTTGAGCATTAAGGCTAACTGTGTTTACTTATCAAGAAGCTAGTGGTGGGGGTTCACAGGAAATGCCATAGTTTATGCCTCTGTCTCAATTATAACAGGGCTCTACACGGGATTGCAAATCTGTTGCCCTTATCCTCATGGTTGCAAGGTGGCTGCACTTGCACCTGGCATCACATCCTCATACCCACATCACAATCAGAATGACAAGACTGAGGGCAAAATGATTTCTTTTCACAAATCTCATCACTTTATCCAGCAAGTCAAATTTTATAAGAAATCCAGAGTATTTCTGTTTATATCTGAGGTCAAAACTCAGTCATGTGACCAACCCTATCAGCTTAAGAGACTACAAAAAGAAGCATCTTGAAACAGGAGGAACACTTTCATGATTGATTCAGACTGATTATGATTTGTGCCAAGGGAGCGGACACATTGTCACTTCGAAAAATCCAGTGTTCTTTTAGTAAGTAAGAGGGATGAGATGGCTGTTGGATGAGCAATCAAGAGTGTCTGTCATACTCTCTTTACTGAGGTGCTGGATTAAATCATTAGTACCTTAGACTCAATTTATTCAAGCAATTGCTTTCTTTTCTGCCAAAGAGTTATGGTGGTAGAGATTAATGGATGGTAAAACTGCAGTGCGTATTTGGACATAGACAAACAATTGAAATGTTAAAATACTTGTCAGTTTTAGGTGAATTTAGGACCTGTTAATATAGACAAGGGCCAGCAAACATTTCAGTGAAAGACATAGTAGTAAATAGTTTAGGCTTTGTGGGACATACTGTCGGTTTCTCTCTCTCTCTCTCTCTCTCTCTCTCTCTCTCTCTCTCTCTCTCTCTCTCTCTCTCTCTCCTACTAACTACGTTTGTAGTGCACACCCAGCAATAGGATATATGTAAATAATTGGTCATGGCTCAGCTCCAATAAAATTTCATCACAAAACATAGCGAAAATCACATCAAGTTCTTTTGTGGATATCAGCAAAATTATTCTAAAGTTGGTATGGAGAGGAAAAGACAACGAATAACCACCATAATATTAATGGAGAAGAATAAAGTTGGAGAAGAGACACTACCTGACTTCAAGACTGACTGCAAAGCCATAGTAGTGGAGACAGTGTGGTATTTGTGAACACATAGCCCAGTAGTCAATGGAACAAACTCTGAAAACTCAACAATAAGGAAACAAACAGCCTTGTTTTATAAATAGCCCAAAGACTGTAACAGACACTTCAGGAAAGTAGATGCAAATATGCCAAATAAGCACATGAAAAGATGCTCCATATCATATGTCATTGGGGAAATACAAACTAGAACAACAATGAGATACTGCTACATAGCTGTGAGAATGGCCAAAGTTCAGAGCACTGACCACACCTAATGCTGACCAGGATATGGAGCAAAACGATCTCTCATTCATTGCTGGTGGGAGTGCAAATTTGTACAACCAGTCTGGGAGACAATCTAGTGGTTTCTTACAAAAATTAACACACTCTTACCATCTGACCCAGCAGTCGTGTTCCCTGGTATTATCCAAAGCACTTGAAAACTTACGTCTATGAAAAGACCTATGCAGATGTTTATAGAAGCTTCATGCACAATGGACAAACTATGGGAGGAACCAAGATGTCTTTCAGTAGGTAGATGGATAAATCAGTTGTGGTATATCCAGACAATGGAATATTAATGAGCTCGGAAAAGAAAAGAGCTACCAAGTCATGAAAAGACATGGAGGCAACATAAATGTGTATTACTATGTGAAAGAAGCCAATCTGAAAAGGCTATACACACTGTATAAATCCAACCACATGACATTTTGGAAAAGACAAAAATATGGACGCAGTAATCAAAACAGTATGGCATTGGCATAAAAACAAACACATAGATCACTGGAACAGGACAGAGAGCCCAGAATTAATCCCACACATATATAGTCAATTAATTTATAACAAAGGAGCCATGATTATACAGTGGGAAAAGAACAGTTTCTTGAATAAATGATATTGGGAAAACTGGACAGCCACATGCAAAAGAATGAGAATGGACCACTATCTTACACAATATACAAAAATCAACTGAAAGTGGAGTAAAGGTTTAAATGTAGGAGTTGAAACCATAAAACTCCTGGAAGAAAACCTAAGCAGTAAGCTCCCTAACATGGGTCTTGGCAATGGTGTTTTGGATTTGACACCAAAAGCCAAGGAAATAAAAGAAAAATAAACAAGGGGAATACGTCAAACTAAAAAGATCTGCACAGCAAAGGAAACCGTCGACAAAATGAAAAGGTGACCTATTGAATGCGAGGAAATATTTGCAAATCATACAGCTCACAAAGGGTTACTATGCAAAATATATGAAGAACTCAGTTCAATAAGAAAAACAAACAATCCAATTGAAAAAACAGGGGAGGATCTGAATAGGCATTTTTCCAAAGAAGAGGAACAGACGGCCAACAGGAACATGACAAGGTATGCAACGTCAATAATCATCAGGGAAATGCAACTCAAAACCACCATAGGATATTCCCTCACACCTGTTGTCAAAAGGACAGGGAAGAACAAGTGTAGGCCAGGATGTGGAGAAAAGGGAACCCTTGTGTACTGTTGGGGGGAATGTAAATTGGAAAACAGAATGGAGGTTCCTAAAAAATGAAAAATAGAACTACCACAGGCAGTTCATCAAGAGCGAAACCTAACTTAAACTATGGCCTGTGGGTGATTATGATGTACCAATGTAGGTTCAGCAGTTGTAACAAATTGACCACATTGGTACTGGATGTTCACAGTGGCACAGAGTGTGCCTGTGGGTGCAGGAGTTATGAGGGAAATCTCTGTCACTTTCTCTCAGTGTCAGTCAGCACCTAAAACTGCTCTAAAAAATAAAGTGCAACAAAGTTTGAAAAAGCAAAACAACAGATGTGGGCCTGACTTGGCTTGCAAGCCACAGTTTGACAACCCATGTTATAAGACTAACTAGTTAATGATAAAACAAAATGAGAAAGAATCTCTTTGTGTGTGTGTGTGTGTGTGTGTGTGTGTGTGTGTGAGAGAGAGAGAGAGAGAGAGAGAGAGAGAGAGAGAGAGAGAGAGAGAGAGAAAGAGAGAGATTGTGTATTACATCAAATGAGTGATTTCCAAGTCGCTTTGGATACTTGCAAGTTTGATCATTGTTCTCTGAAATAAACGAAGAAAGAGAACAGAAATAGACACATAATATAGAGAACATTTGGATGGTTGCCAGATAGAGGGGTTGGGGGTATAGGTGAAGGGGTGGGGCGATTAGCAAGTACAAATTGGTAGTTACAAAATAGTAATGGGGATGTAAAGTATAGCATAAGGAATATAGTCAATAATTTGGTAACAACTATGTGTTGTGTCAGATGGGAACTAGATTTATTGGGGCGATCACTTTGTAAGTTATATAAATGTCTAATCGCTGTGTAGTTCACCCGAAACTATTATAATATTGTATGTCAAGTGCAATTGAAAAAAAACAATTATTTCAAAAATTGTACTTGTTGAAGTTAGAGTACGTTTTTATGATGTTTCGTTCAGTACTTACGGGGGGGTATGGCCCAGGTATTAAAATAGAGGCATGGGTGTTGTTTTCCAGCACCCCACGTGATTCCAAAGTGCAGCCCTGTTTAACAACCAGAGTGCTAAAGGGTGCTTCTCAAAACTCGCTGTGCATATTCATCACCGGGGGTCTTGTGAAATGTACATCCTGATTCAGTAGGTCTGGGGTGGGGCTTAAGACTATTGTGCTTGTAACCAGCTCTCAGGAGACGCTGAAGCCGCTGGTTCACACAACACTCTTCCAGAGACAGGTTTTATAGTCAGAGAAGCCTAGGTCCTGCCCCCGAGACTGATGTAATTGGCCCGGGTTGTGTCCATACCGAGAAGAGTTTTAAAAGGTCTGCAGCTGCTTCTAATGTACAGCGAAGCTTGAGAATCTCCATGCGAAGTACATAGTGATTTACGGATTGTAATGATTATTTTATCAGTGGCCGAATGCGGTCCCCTCCTCCCATTCCGCCGCACCCTGACTCCTCCCTCTCCTATTCAGGTCCCAACATGCAGATGATGGTGGGATCAGGATTAGCACTTAATCTGTTCACCCTTTCCCACCTCTGAGGAGTCGGATGTAGTTCCTGCTGGAAAGAGGAGGCTTAGGCATTTGGGTTTGGGAAGAAGAAACAAAAAGCGTTCTAGGGGGCGATTTCCAAAAAAAGCTGGTTGAAGCAGAATGGCGCGGGGATTACCAGGGAAACTTGTCACTGGAAAACTCGCCTCTAGTCTGGGGCCTGACTGTGCAGCAGTGGAAACAGTGATCTACACTCCTGGGTCCTGGCAGCACCTGACAACCAAGCAGATATGAAGGATTTCTCCTCCTCAATGGCAGGGTGACAACATGGGTGGAAATGCAAGAGAGACCTCTAGTGGTAAAGAATAGACATGAAATCATCTCCCTGAAGCATAAACCCCACACAGCAATCCGGAGTAGATGATTATGATGATGACATGATGACAATAGATGTCCGCTTAGAAATAATATATGTAGTGTATGTGCCGGGCACAGTTGTCAGCATTTTAAAAATATTAACTCATTTAAATCCTTGGCAACCAAATGGTATTAACAATTGTATTATCCGTATTTTATGTGTGAGGAAACTGAGGCACAGAGACGTTAAATAACATGCAGAAATTCACGCAATTTAGTGAGTGGCTGAACAGGCAATGTGAGGTTCAGCAAACACCACATGAAACTGCCTCTCCAATACAGGAAAAAAGAGGATTGTCAGTCAATTTACAGTTATAAACACATAGAGGTGCTCGCCCTGTGCTTCCTCATATCTGGAGAAGAACAATAATTTATATATCTCAGAGGAAGTCAGAGAGAGGAGTTGTTCTCACTGCAGAGAAAGAGAATGAAAAGGTCAAGTCTGACTAAGAGGACGAAAGGGGCAAGAGCATTTTCTGGAAACTAAGTTAAAGGGACATAACCCTCACTTAAAAGAAAGTATTAAAGTACAATAATGGCAAATGTGAAAAGTAATTACTACTGTGTAGCTAAGCTTGTCTATATATTAGTAAATGTTCAAATCAATATACAAACTTTACACAGACTTAAGCTAGCCATGTGTCGGAGGTAAGTCATGCAAATGTGTAACTTTTTTTTTAATTTTAATTTTTTTTTTTTTTTTTACAGAAGAGTTATTACAGATATGAGGAAGGTTGCCTGGGCAGTCTGCTGAAAACTACTGCAAACTACTTCCGCAAATCTGTAAGTTTTAACTTTTATGTTTGTAACTACACCGGGCAGAGAAGAAACCTGTTGTGACTTTTTTCCCAGGCAGGGACAATCTGGGGGTTTGTCGTGCGGGGCATCCGGCGGGGTCTCTGGTCCTACTCCCCACATAAGAGCGCAGGATGTGGCCAGGCCCAAAAGGAACACCCACAGAGCCACAAGTAGGGATGTCATACCATTATGATCTCACTGGAGGCTGGATTCACATGACGTGCGACCTGCTGCCTGCTTTTCTGTCAACCGACCGACGACTCTCCTCCACTCTCCTCGACTCTGCTCCTCGACTCTCCTCCGTAGCCGCAGCAGTTATATTAGTGGCCAATGGCTCAATAGTTACACCTGACGGCCAACCAGCCACAGCTGATGGCCATCTACCACCCGAGCCAGCACTCCTCCATATGAGGCCGAGAGCCTGGAAACTGCTCTTTGGGGCTCTGTCCCCACAGGGTTTACAGGGGTTCATGTTTCATCAGGTGAAACAGAGTGGACAGTGAGAGAGGCTGTTTTTAAAGGGGAAGAGGAAGAAACAACAAGCACATCTATCATTACCTTAAGAAATCTTTTCAGTTTTTTAACTGAGAAATTATTTCTTTTTTTTTTTTAATTTATTGGGGTGACAATTGTTAGTAAAATTACATAGATTTCAGGTGTACAATTCTGTATTACATCATCTATAAATCCCATTGTGTGTTCACCACCCAGAGTCAGTTCCCTTCCATCACCATATATTTGATCCCCCTTACTCTCATCTCCCACCCCCACCCCCCTCTTTCTACCCATAGCCATGAAGGGAAGGTAATAAGCTAACTCCTCTCCACATCCTGCAAGGAGAAACCAGAGGGCACACAGAGGTTAGGAACAGGCTGATTTCGAGATAAACTCTGAGCAGACACAGCTGGCCATGGTCTGGAATGAGGTCGGGGTCCAGGTGGGGCCAGGAGTCCCCAGGCTGTTCCAACACCTCAACCCATCCTCTAATGTTGGCTGCCCTGGCTTGGGGCTGGCTGGGCCATGCTCTCTCTCTCCACTCTTTCTGATGAGCTTATCCAGTCACGTGACCTCAACGCCCCCTATAGCTGATGTCTCCCATATGTGTATTTCTAAAGGTGACATCCCACTTGAGCTCCAGATTCATTTTTTTCTGGCTACCTGCATGACATTTCCACTTGGACGTCTAATGGGCACCTCAGATTTTACAGGACACACCTCCCCACCCCTCGTGTCCCCTGCATATGTCCCCAGATTAATAAATAGCAACCCCTTCAACCCAGGTGTTCAAGTCAAAACACCAGAACATGCATTACTTTCCTCAAGTTCCCCTACTCACCTCTGGTCCATCAGGAAATCTTGTAGATTCATCCCAACTTCTCTAGAATTTGTCGATGTCTCCTCATTTCTTCAGCCTCCACTCCAGTTCAACCCCCATTGTCTCTCACCTGGACCAGCTGTATTATCTTCTAACTGCTCTTTCAGCTTTCACACACCACTGTCTACATTTTTCAAAGCAGCCAGAATCACTGACTTAACATTCAGGGAGATTTATTCTACTTAATATTCAATATTCAATATCATAATTTTGACCTCCATCCATGATTTTGTATTTTCAGCCCTCTGGTGATAATTTCTCATATTTGTTTTTGTTATTTTTGTACCCTGTTGCTTTATAGCAAGAATTGGTACCGTTGAACTAGAAATCTCACCTACCCGTATTCTAATACACGCCCAGCATTGGTGCCCACAGAAGTCACCCCCACATCTATGGGAAAGCCGTCCCTATCCACAGGTATGTTATCACTGCAGCCCAGGGTGAGCTTGCCGAAGAGGTAGTCTGGCAAGCTGGCTTCCAATGCCTCCAATTTGCTACCTAGAGTTAACTGATAACATTTCAGATAAAGGGAATAACCCCGTTATTTTAATCCCTGCCCAATCCCATTCCCTGCACTCTTCCTCCACAGGCCACCACAGTCGTGATTTCAGACCATTTTTTAATCGATTTACTGTGCACACACTTACAGATACCAGGGCCCCAGACCACCCATCTCAGCCCAACCCCACACACCACCTTGTTTATAATGCAAAGCTTAACTGTGCTTATCTGGGACCCACGCAATATCTTCTCCCTCCATCCACGGAGATCCAGAGCTGCATGTGGATGGGGCATGCGTGGCTGGAGATGTTCCTGGATACTTGTTTTAAACCTGAGACAGTGACAGTTTTGCACACACCAATCACCCGGAGACCTTTATTTATTCAAGAACTGTTAACTTTATTGGAAAAAATGGCAAAACTTGAAGGTAAAGGTTAAATGTTTTGCAAGGGAAATACTGCAATGTGCCTGGTCGGCATGGTGACCAGGGGAAGTCACCCAGTGGCTATGGGGAAGGCAGTCCAAGGTCAGTTCTTGTCACTGTCACGCAGGGTGAGCTTAGCACACAGTTCCTCTGCCAGGCCGGATTCCACGGCTCCCATGTTGCGCAGGTTGGTGATGTGGTCCCCCAGCTCTTTGATGAACTTCATTTGCTGTAACAGGTAGTGACTCTTGAGGAAGTCGCACAGGTTGGCGTCCTTCTCGGTGGCCAGCTGATGCAGGTCGAATAGGCTCTGGTTCACGCTCATCTTCAGGTGAAATAGTTCCTGAAATAGTTGTGTTTGTTCATCAGGACCTTCTCTTTCACTTTTCCTATAACACTTATAACTTTGTGCATTCATATTTAGGATTGAAGGGGTCATTTGTTTCGCCTAGGTAATTAGCATGGATCTCGTCTATTGTGTAATGTCAGTTTTACTATTGGCTTCTCCTCTGAATTGGAGAGTAGTTCATGTCAATTAGAGAGTGGTAGTCTCTCTTTGTGGGTACTTGGCATGGAGCTTGCAGGTTAGCTAGGGACCCTTCCAAATGCTAAAACTTTGGCATTTTTCCGACATTCGAAGACTTCTGTGTATCTCCCTTTA
Organism: Rhinolophus sinicus; assembly: GCF_057876585.1. Taxonomy (NCBI): domain Eukaryota; kingdom Metazoa; phylum Chordata; class Mammalia; order Chiroptera; family Rhinolophidae; genus Rhinolophus; species Rhinolophus sinicus. The sequence goes on along the minus strand of NC_142518.1, from coordinate 28,109,986 downwards.
GGTAGATATGTCCTTTTGTTTTGTTTCCCTTCTGTTTTCAGGTCTGCAGTTAACTCAAATCTGTTTTAATATGGGTTCCCTTCCTAAATCTTTGAATGACATAAGGCAAATATCCTTCCTATCACCTGCACCACCAATAGGCACTGGATCTTGGTAAGAACAAAAAAGAAAAATTTACTGTTAAGTCAGTAAGACTCAAATGGTTATTACAGCAGTTAGCCTACCCTGACTAATTACCCAGTCACATGATGTTCTGAGCGACTTCAGGTTATACCCACCAGGTCCCCAAGGCTAGAAAAGCAGATCCAAAATAAGAAAAGTATAGATAGCCAAGTCATCATGCTCCATTTCTTTGCTAAATTCATCAATAATACTTATCAGTCCCGCTCCCTTTCTCTCTCATAGAGAATGAAATGAAAAATCCCTCAAGGACATATGAAGAGCAAGGAATATGTGTTTTCATTTCCCTCGATTGTGGGAAAGAAAATCAGGCTGGTCCTTACGTGCCTGACCTTAAGCCAACAACAGAAGGCACGAGGGGTAGGGGTCATGACTGGCTAACCCCTGAGCCAGTCAGCTATGGTGAGGGAGATGTGGGATGTGTAAAAACAGGGGAGAACCCACAGAAAACACATAATTGGAGTTTGTGTTTGATGTGGGCCAGTTCCCCAGAAAAGTAAGATACTATTCCAGAATTGGTAGTGTGGCTAAGAAGACGGTAGAAGGGATAGTACCATTCGTCTTCCCTATTGGACTGTGAGGTAGACAGAGTGAGTCCCATATCTTTTTGTGCCTCCTACATTGTATAGCATGCTGGGCACTTAGCACTTCCTTCTCTGAGTAGTTCTTCACCTTTGGAAAAAAGTATATAGAGAAAGGAGCAACAAAAGTGGGCTCAGCAAACAAGGGAACAGCCTGTTTGAGACATGTGTGGGGAATGGAAAATGGCTTCAACTCCCAAATCCAGCTGCCAAACGTTCTCGGTCAGAGTTGCCTGGCAGTGTTCTCTGTGAATCTTGGCCACAGTGAGCACTGATTAATAAAGGTGGCCAGGGAGCCAGTCCCACATCTGTCACCAGAAAATAAATGACAGATTTGATGAGTCCTTACTAGGCTAGGTAATTTCCTGTATTATCACTAAGCCTCACAATTCTATGAGGTAGGAATTGTTTTTATCACCTCCCATATGTGGAAACAGAAGTCCAGAACATAAATTTCTTGCCCAAGATGATATGGAACCTAAATTGAAGTCAAACCTGGCTCTTAACTAGACCCCTAGTCACCTCAGTTACCTCTTTATTAAACTGGTGTACAAACAGAACACTGGGTCGTGTAATTTCTTGAGGCCTCCCCCAGCTTCAAGTCATATGAGAACAAGAGGCGCAGACACAGCAGCAAATAGCTGTTAGGATTGTATAGCAACACGGTAACCCCTTCACTCCCCCATCCAGCTTTCTTGGCATAGTCCTCAACTTTGGCAAGGCCAAGCTTATGCTACTCAACTACACAGAACGGTCTCTCCTTGCTCAGTTTCTATTAGGAAATGAATTTCAGTAAATTTTTAAAAATCGCAAAGGGCCACAGTTTGAGATCGAACAAAACTTTTCCTCAGCAGACTGCCAAATCTCTGAGCATGAATGGGATGAGCGAGTGTAGGTTTTGTGTCACTCCTGTGATGAGTTGCCTAAACCTCCAGTTGGGTTGTTCTTCATTTACATTTTGCTGTTCTGTGTTACAAGCTCTGCCCATGGGGCTGAGCCAAGAGTGCTGTCCTTGACTAGAGAGGTGCCCTAGGCTGGGTGGAATGCTGAGGCCCTACAGTGAGCTGCACTGGGTACAGTAGTAGCACTGCCATTGATGAAGAACACCAACTGCCCTTCCATCTCAGACAGTTGGTCCCAATGGGTCCCCAAGTAGCCAGAGTAGGAGGAAGCAGGGGCACCACTATCAATTCCATAAGGCTTTTGGGCCAGGGGTTGAGCATGGGGGAAGCTACATCTTCCTGTAATTTGGAAAGGCATTTGATGTCAAGTTTAAACCTCTCTTGAATGGACCCTTTCCATTTTACCAAGGAGGCATCAATGGCTATCAAAGTAACTCAGGACATTATAGGAACTTGTGTACAGAGTAGTACTGGCTGGGGGGGCAGTTAAGGCCTCAGCTTCTAAAAGATCCCAATAGGATCTCAAAAGCTGGCACTCAAGGGGAGTGTATTGGGCTGCCACTGGGAGTAGGGACTTAGTCCAAAACCCTGTAGGACGTCAGGTACTCGTGTTTGGTCCAGACTCCAGGAGGCATAGTTATGTGTGGCCAAGGACTAGACTCGGAATGTGGAGCCAGAGGGGACTAAAGGTAAGGATTGTTGGACTGCCTGCCGGGCAGCTTCCAAAGGGTGGCAGACTTAGAGTGATCGCATATATAGGGTGAAGAATTAGTGAGAAGTGAGTGGTGTGTTGCCTCCAAAATATTAAAAGACCTAGTACGTGTTGTGCCTGTCTGAGTGTAGTGGGTAGTTTAATGGTGAGCAACTGTTGGGGGAATTTCTCAGCATTTAGAAGACCAGATGATGCCCAGAAACTTGACAGATGAGGCTGGGTCTTGGATCTTGTGAAGGGCAATTGCTCAGCTCCTTGGTGTAAGTAGTCTTTGAAGGTTTGTAAATCTGCCCTTACTGCTTCTTCAGAGGGACCATTCAGCATCATGTCATGCATAAAATGTCAAAAATGGCACCTTTTCAATTGTAAAGTATTTAAATTCTGGCGGCAGAGGTCATGTGCAATTGCAAGATTGTTTAAATATCCCATAGGGAGCTCCATACATGTATACTGAGCTCCTTGCAAAGTGAAAACAAGTTGGGCCTGGGATTCTTCCGGGATGGGAACAGAATAGAACATATTAGCTAGGTCAGTGACTGTGAAGGACACTCCTTGGGCCCACAGTATCTCCTCAATCAGTCCTAATATTACGAATTGGAACCTTATTCAGGAGAACCTGAGTGGTGAGTTTTCAATAGTCAATGGTGAAGCATCATTCATTGCTGGCTGGCTTACATACCGGCCAAATGGGGTATGGAAAGGGGAGATAGTGGGCTTAATGACTCCCGTTTCAAGCATGTCTTTAATGACAGGTCAAAGGCCTTCAGTGCCCTGTTTAAGTCAGTACTGGGGAGTGTTTATCATCTTAACCAGGGGAGGAGAGTCACTGGCGTCCATGTGGTGAGTCCCACCAAGAAAGCCAAAAATTTGGGCTTCTTCCATGTGGCATAGCATCGTGTCAGTGCAACCCTGCCTATAATAAGGAAAGAAAGAGCCAGGGGTGCCACCACAAGAGAAAGCCATTTGAGGTGAAAGGTACCCATAGTTACATCTGAATGGGTTTGTATACCTTTGATTGTTTTACTGGCAATGCCCTTTAGGTAGAAGGGCTCCCATTTCAGGAATTTAGAGGGATTGCTTGGAATGACAATGATTTGGATACTGATGTCTGATGGGGTAAAAAAGGACTGTGCATTTTTATTGTCCCAATGAATGAGCAGAGTAGTGTAGGCATGATTGTCCCAGGAGGTGGGACAAGCCCCAGGTAACTGCCAGTTTCCTAGGGTAGGGGCTTAGTTGGTTGCCAGTCTTGGGGGTCAGGGAAAGGGGCAGAAGGAGTAGTGGGGACTAGCTCGGGCAGGAGGGGTGAGAGGGCAGCTGTGTGGAAAGAGGATGGACTGCAGAAGGGGGCTGTATCTGGGAGACGCTAGTTTCAGGGCCTAGAGTTAAGAGACTGCCTATCCAGAGATTAAGTGGCCAAGAACCCCGGTATTTCACAACTACCAGTAGAAGTTTGCTTGTGTATTCCCATATGGGGCAAAATTAGATTGGGGTTTATTGGGGAATGATTGGGGAACCTTTTCTTTGAGAGAAATGTGTTCAAGGGAGAGCTAGGGCAGCAGGAGTGCAAGGGCATGAGTCTGAAGTATCTGGGTGTTTGGGTGGGAATCTCCTCCATGTCTAGCAACCATGTCAATGCCTTCCCGTGCCTTTGGATGGCTTTGGCATTCCCAATACAATGTAGTAGCAATGCCCTGAAATTAGAGGGAGCATCCTATAAAAAGAATTCTCTGGACTCAAAGTCAAATGGGGCCTCTTCAGTGTTGGAAATAAAAAGGGGTCATTTGGGTCACTATGGTCACGGAAATGATAGACACATTGGACCAGGCCAATTTTGCACAGCATGAGATGGGCCTCATATTAATATTTTCCAATTACTGTGAGCCTCAGTGGTGATCACTCTGATGGAAGGATGAGCACAGTGCCAGGCAATAAATATCCACATGAGGAAGACCCTGGTGTGAGGATCAGTGGTTCCAGGGGCCTTTGCCATCCTTTCTCCCTCTTCCTCCTCACTAGGTGCCTCGATAGCCCCATCAGCTTTTTCCTTGCTGACAGGGATGCCTCGTGAGATGCACTTCTTGGTTCTGTCCCATTCAGGGGAAAGCTGAGGGGGCCCAGGATCTGTGGTATCTCAGAGGAAATGAGCTTATAGCTCGGATGGAATTTAAGGTCTTTAGAGATATTGGCCAAGTAGCACATTTTGGCAGTGGTGGGTACCAGTTCAGAGCCTGTCCCACAAACCCACAATAGCCATTTAGCTCCCCTCTCTCCTTCCTGGCACACAAAATCTTTAAGAAAGATTTGAATTTCAGTTAAGGTATAGTTTCTGATCTTTTCCATTTCCTGATTTTATCCCGTTACCTTAACCTTATGTGTTGTTACTGGAAAACTTTGTGGATGATGTCACCATGAGACTTTTTCGTAGGTGGCCGCTTTCCTTTCCAGGGAGTCCCAATCAACCTCTTTGGGATTGGGATCTGCATCCACTAGCATGATGCACACAAGGTCTTTGGGAAAAGCCCAACACCTGTGGAGCATAATACTGGTGTATTGGCATGTTGGGATGCTGGGGCACCAAGCAATGCACTGGAAGCTTCCATAGGCTTTTGCACTTATCAAGGAGCTGGAATAACTGCAGAATTCTTAGGAGGCACTGGCACCAGATGTTAAGGACATCAGTATTTTTAGCAACATTGCACCAGGGATTGGGCCCATGGTATCCCCTTGGGTCAGGGGACAAATAGTGACAGCAGCAAGTGAAGTGGTGACACAGACCATAGGCCTCTTCTGTGAAATGGCACCTTTTCATGGTGCTATTAGTTTTCTGTTGCAAGGCTATTTCTCTCATCTGGGTTAGGACGCTTAGTCTAGGCACAACCCACTGACTCAGTGGTCACAGGAGGAAATCTCTTGTCCTCTTTACCTACGGGAGTATCCTCACATCGTGCCTTTAACCCAGAGCCTCTCCTTGAGTGGTGACAATAGCCTTGAGATCCAGTCTACCCTCCTTAGCTTTTATTAGGCTCGAGGTGGGGAGGACCTTCACATACATTAATCATCAAGTGAGGCCTTACTTGATGTAAGCAGTCTAATCATTTTGTTAGACCATATGACCTTGATCATGCTGCTCGGGAAAGACTGTTGAATTACTATGGCAGCAGTGATATTTTGGGATGATAGCACAGGCAAAACACAACAGAGGCAATATGTGAAAGCACATAGCAGCGCGACAGACCTCCAGCAAGTGGTGTGCCCTTCCAACATGGGGTTAACCACCTGAGTTAGTCAGTTAATAAGTCAGTTGCAGCTAAAATGCATTCCCTTTGCTTAACTGCAAGGGCAATCATGCAATCCTGCCAACTATGCCAATTGTTTTGTATCAGTATCAGCCTATCGATAGTGATGCTATTGGCTAGAAATGCCTGGGGACACTCACCTGGCCTGAGGCAAGCCCTCACAGATATTTCCCGTTTCAGAGCCAGTGTTGTAGCTGGACCAGCCCTTGTGGTTCTTATGATTACAAGATGCACCTCAGCAACAACCATCAGGGGACTTTGGGAAAACAAACAAACAAATTCATTACTCACAAATCCTGGAGGATACATGGTATGCTGGACACACACAGACATACATACACACACACACACACACACACACACACTCACACACACACAAGGAGAAGGAGAAAAAGAGAGAAAGGGAGAGGGCAGACTGGGGTTCTGTCTTTTTTGGGGTCTCGGGTTTTTGCAAATTCACTCTTTATAGGTGAATTTAAAAGATAAGAGTGGGAATTAAAACTTGGAAAGGGTAAAATAAGTAGTCAAACAATCAGTTATCTAAGTTAACTGGACATCTCTAAAACAAAGGAAACTTGAGGGGTGGGACAGCCTGGCTCTTTACCTAGTCAGGTAGCTGGCAATGTATCTATTTAAGATAGCTTTCTTTGAAGTAGATGCTACATCTTACAAGCACTGACAATAAGGTTCACAAACTTGTTGCAACGATGTAGCTAACCTTTTTTGTTATCAGAGGGATTATTCATTATGAATTTGTACCAACTGGACAAACAATTAACCAAGTTTACTATTTGGAAGTGCTGAAAAGGCTGCATGAAAAAGTCAGACTACCTGAACTTTTTGCCAACAATTCATGGCTCTTGCATCACGACAATGTACCAGCTCATACAGCACTGTCTGTGAGGGAGTTTTCAGCCAGTAAACAAATAACTGTATTGGAACACCCTCCCTACTCACCTGATCTGGCCCCCAGTGACTTCTTTCTTTACCCAAAGATAAAGGAAATATTGAAAGGAAGACATTTTGATGACATTCAGGACATCAAGGGTAATACTATGACAGCTCTGATGGCCATTCCAGAAAAAGAGTTCCAAAATTGCTTTGAAGGGTGGACTAGGCACTGGCGTCGGTGCATAGCTTCCCAAAGGGAGTACTTCGAAGGTGACCATAGTGATATTCAGCTGTGAGGTATGTAGCGCTTTTTCTAGGACGCGTTCGCAAACTTAATTGTCGGACCTCAATATCCTGTAGGGCAGAGATTATCACAAAAATGGTTGAGGGAACAAATGGGGTCCTTCAAATGCCTAAGTGTCCTATATGATTTTTTTCCAGTTTTGTTGAGATAAAATTGACATATAGCACTGTATACATTTAGGGTATACAACATCATCAGTTGACTTACATATATTGTGAAATGATTACCGCAGTAAATTAGTTAAAAAAAAAAAAAAAGAGAAAGAAAAAAAATGTTTTTCCCTGTGATGAGAACTCTTAGAATTTATTTTCTTAACAACTTCACATATATCATAGAGCAGTAACTGTAGTCATCATATTGTACATTACATCCCTACTACTTTTTTATAACTGGAATTTTGTACCTTTTAATTACCTTCATCCAATTCCCCCTTCCCCTACATTCCTCCTCTGGTAACCACAAATGTGACCTCTTTTTCTGTAAGTTTTTTTAGATTCCATATATAAGAAAGATCATAATGTATTTTGTTTTTCTCTGTTTGATTTATTTCACTTAGTATAATGTTCTCTAGGACCACCCATGTTGTCACAAATTGCAGGATTTTCTCCATTTTATGGCTAAATAATATTCCATTGTATATATACATACCACAAATTCTTTATCCATTTGTCTATTGAGGGGAACTTAGGTTGTTTCTGTGACTTGACTATTGTAAATAATGTTGCTACGAACATGGGGGTGTGGATATCTTTATTATTTTCATTTCCTTCAGATATATTCCCAGAAGTAGAATTGCTAGATCATATAGTAGTTCTATTTTTAATTTTTAGAGGACCCTCCATACTGTTTTCCATACTGGCTGTACCAATTTACAACCCCACCAATAGTGCACAAAGATTCACTTTTCTCCACATCCTCGCCAATACTTGTTATCTCTTGTCTTTTTAATAATAGCCATTCTGACTGGTGTGAGGTGATATGGTAGTTTAGATTTACATTTCTCTAATAATTAGTGATGTCGAAAATCTTTTCATGTACTTGTTGGCCATTCATATGTCTTTTTTTGAAAAATGTTCAGGTCCTTTGTTAATTTTAAATTGGATTATTATTATTATTATTATTGCTATTGAGTTGTATGAATTCTTTATATATTTTGAATGTAAACCCCTTATCAGATACATGATTTGCAAATATTTTTCCTCATCCCATAGGTTGCCTTTTCATTTTGTTCATTGTTTCTATGGCTGTGAAGAAGCTTTTTAGTTTGATGTAATCCCACTTGTTTATTTTTTATTTTGTCGTTAGTTCTTTAGGTGTCATAACAACAAAAAAATCATTGCCAAGTCCCTTGGTAAGAAGCTTTTTCTTATGAAAAAATTGTTTTTTTTCTTTTAGTATTTTTATGGTTTGCAGGCTTTCATTTTAAGTCTTTTATCCATTTCCAATTAATTTTTGTGAGTGGTATAAGATAGGAGTCTAATTTCATTCTTTTGCATATCCAATTTTTCCAGCACAAATTACTGAAGGGACTATCTTTTCTCCACTGACTATTCTTGACTTCATGTCAAATATTAGCTGGTTATATATATTTGAATTTATTTCTGGGCTTTTGATTCTGTTCCATTGATCTATGTGTCTGTTTTTATGCCAGTACCATACTGTTTTGATTACTATAGCTTACAATATACTTTGAAATCAGAAAGTGTGATGCCTCCTGCTTTGTCCTTTCTCAGGACTGCTTTGGCTATTTGGGGTCTTTTGTGGTTCCACACAAATTTTAGGACTGTTTTCTTCTATTTCTGTAAAAAAAAAAAGCCATTGGAATCTTGATAGGGATTGCATTGAATCTATAGATGGCTTTGGGTAGCATGGACATTTTAACAATATTAATTTTTCCAATCCATAAACACATGAAACCTTTCCATTTATTTGTTTCTTCAATTTCTTTCATCAGTGTATTATAGTTTTCAGTTTAGAGATCTTTCACCTGCTTGGTTCAATTTATTCCTATTTTATTATTTTTATGCTATTGTAAATGAGATTATTTTCTTTATTTTATTTTCAGATAATTTCTTGTTAGTGTATAGAAATACCTCTGTATTTTTGTATGTTAATTTTATATCTTGCAAATTTACTGAAATATTTTATTAGATCGAACAGTTTTTTGGTGGAATCTTTAGGATTTTTCTGTATATCAAATCATGTCATCCACAAAGAGACAATTTTACTTCTTTTCTAATTCTGATGCCTCTTATTTCTTCTCCTCCTCCTCCTTTATTTTCTTTCTTTTTTTTTTTTTTTTTTTGGCCTGATTGCACTACTAGGACTTCCAGTATTCTCTTGCATAGGAGTAGTGAGAATGGTCATTCTGGTCTTGTTCCTGATCTTAGAGGAAAGCTTTCCACCTTTCACCATTGAGTATGATGTTAGCTGTGGGTTTGTCACATATAGCCTTTATTATAGAGGTAATTTTTTTCTATACCTAATTTAAGAGTTTGTTGATGTTTTTTAAATCATGAATAGATGTTGGTTTTGTCAAATGCTTTTTCTGTGTCTATTGAGATGCTCATATGATTGTTCTTTCATTCTATTAATATGATGTATCATATTGAGTGATTTGTATATGTTGAAACATCTTTGCATCCCAGGAATGAATCACACTTGATCATGGTGAATGATCTCTTTAATGTGCTGCTGAATACTATTTGCTAGTATTTTACTGAGAATTTTGCATATGAATTTATCACAGATATCGGCCTGTAATTTACTTTTCTGGTAGTGACCTTCTGGCTTTGGTATCAGGGTAATGCTGGCCTCGTTAAAATGAATTTGGGAGTGTTCCCTCCTCTTTGATTTTTTTGGAAAAGTTTGAGAAATACTGGTGATAATTCTTCCTTATATATTTGCTAAAGTTCAACTGTGAAGCCATATGATCCTGGGCTTTCCTTCTTTGGGAGATTCTTGTTCAATCTCCTTACTAGTAATTGGTCTGTTCAGATTTTTTCTTCCTGATTAAGTCATAGTAGGTTTTATATTTCCAAGAATATTTCCTTTTCTTATAGGTTGTCCAGTTTGTTAGTATAAAATTGTTCATAGTAGCCTCTTATGATCCTTTGTATTTTTGAGGTATCAGTAATAATGTTCCCTTTTTCATTTATAACTTTGTTGATTTGGGTCCATTCTGTTTTTACCTTGGTTAGTTTAGCTAAAGGTTTATAAATTTTGTTTTTCAAAGAAACAACTCTTATTTTGGTTAATCATTTGTATTATTTTCCTGTTATTCAATTTCACTTATTTCTCCAATAATCTTTATTATTTCCTTCCTTTTGCTAAGTTTGGGTGCAGTTTTTCTTCTTTTTCTAGTTCCTTAAGGTAGAGCAGGTTGTTTATTTTATTTCTTTTTTCTTATTTTATTACTGTTTTTTAAAATTTTTATTAAATTTATTGGAATGACATTGGTTAGTAAAATTATGTAGGTTTCAAGTGTACAATTCTATAATACATCATCTATATATTGCATTGTATATTCACCACTCAAAGTCAATTCTCCTATCACCATATATTTGACCCCCTTTATCCTCATCTACCACCCCCTTCCCCCCTTTCCCTCTGGTAACTACTAAACTGTTGTCTGTGTCTATGAGTTTTTGTTTGTCTTGTTAGTTTGCTGCTTTCAGTTTTGAGTGAAATCATATGGTTCTCGACTTTTTCTGACTTATTTTGCTTAGCATGATATTCTCAAGATCCATCCATGTTGTCGCAAATGGCAGTATTTCATCATTTTTTTATGGTCGAGTAATATTGCATTGTATATATATATCACATATTATTTATCCAATCATCTATCAAAGGAAACTTTGGTTGTTTCCATATCTTGACCATCATGAATAATGCTATAATGAACATAGGGGTACATACATCTTTACAGATAAATGTTTTTAGAATTTTTTGGTAGATACCCAGAAGAGGGATTGCTGGGTTGTATCATAATTTTATTCTTAATTTTTTTAGGAACCTCCATACTGTTTTCCATAGTGACTGTACCAATTTACATTCCCACCAGCAGTGTATGAGGGTCTCTTTTTTCTCCACAACCTCTCCAATGCTTGTTATGACTTGTCTCGTTGATGACAGCCATTCTAACAGGTGTGAGGTGATATCTCATTGTGGTTTTGATTTGCATTTCTCTAATAGCTAGTGAAGTTGAGCATCTTTTTACATATCTGTTGGCTGTTTGTATGTCTTCTTGGCAGAAGTGTCTGTTCAGGTCCTCTGCTCATTTTTCAATTGGATTATTGGTTTTCTTGTTGAATTGTATGACTTCTTTACATATTTTGGATATTAGCCCCTTATCAGAGGTGTTGTTTGCCAGTATCTTCTCCCATTCAGTTGGTTGCCTTTTTGTTTTGTTGATGGTTTCTTTTGCTGTGCAGAAGCTTTTTAGTTGGATATAGTCCCATTCATTTATTTTTGCTTTTACTTCCCTTGCCTTTGAGGTCAAATTCATAAAATCCTCTCTAAACCCAAGGTCCATAAGTTTAGTACCTATGCTTTCTTCTATGCAATTTATTGTTTCAGGTCTTATATTTAGGTCTTTGATTCATTTTAAGTTAATTTTGGTATATGGTGACAGCAGTGTAGTTTCATTCTTTTTCACATGGCTTTCCAATTTTCCCAGCACCACTTATTGAAGAGGCTTTCTTTTCTCCACTGTACGTTTTTGGCTCCTTTGTCAAAAATTGTCAACCCATATAGACGTGGCTTTATTTTTGGGTTCTCAATTATATTTCATTGGTCTCTGTGTCTGTTTTTCTGCCAATACCATGCTGTTTTGATTATTGTCTCTTTGTAGTATAATTTGAAGTTAGGGAGTGTGATACCTCCAGCTTTGTTCTTTTTCCTCAGGATTGCTTTGGCTATTTGGGGTCTTTTGTGATTCAATACAAATGTGATTATTTTTTCCCTATTTCTTTCAAAAATGCCATTGGAAGTTTGATGGGGATTGCATTAAATCTGTATATTGCTTTGTGTAATATAGCCATTTTAGCTATGTTGATTCTTGCAATTCATGAACACAGAATATCTTTCCGTTTCTTTGTGTCTTCTGCAGTTTATTATAATGGTGTCTTGTAGTTTTAATGTAGTTTTTAGTCCTTCACATCCTTTGTTAAGTTTATTCCTAGGTTTTTTTTCTTCTTCTTGCAATTGCAAAAGGAATTGTTCTTTTATTTCTTTTTCTGAAATTTCATTGTTAGTATATAGGAATGCAATGGATTTTTGTACATTGATTTTTGTATTCCATAACTTTATTGTATTTATTTATTTATGGAGTCTTTAGGGTTTTCTATATAAAAAATCATGTTATCTGCAAAGTGACAATTTGACTTCTTCATTCCCAATTTAGATGGCTTTTATTTCTTACTTCTTTTTTTAAATTAAAGTTTATTGGGGTGACAATGGTTTGTAAAGTTACATAGTTTTCAGGTGTGCAATTCTGTAATACATCATCTATATATCATATTGTGTGTTCACCACCCAGAATCAGTTCTCCTTCCATCACCATATATTTGATCTGGATGCCTTTTATTTCTTTCTCTTGCCTGACTGCTCTGGCTAAAACTTCCAATACAATGTTGAATAACAGTGATGAGAGGGGGAATTCTTGTCTTGTTCCTGACCTTAGAGAATAGCTTTCAATTTTTCACCATTGAGTATGATATTAGTTGAAGGTTCGTTACATATGGCCTTTATTTTGTTGAGGTACTTTTCTTCTATACACATTTCATTAAGTATTTTAACAATAAATGGATGTTGTATCTTGTTAAATGCTTTTCCTGCCTCTATTGATATGACCATATGATAGCTACCCATTATTTTATTTATGTGGTGTATCACATTGATCAATTTGCGTATGTTGAACCAGCCTTGCACCCCTGGAATGAATCCCATTTGATTGTGATGGATATTGTTTTTAAAGTATTATTGTATTCGATTTGCTAGTATTTTGTTTAGGATTTTTGCATCTGTATTCATCAGAGATATTGGTCTGCAGTTTTCTCTTTTTTTGTGTTGCCTTTACCAGGTTTTGGTATCACAGTAATGTTGGCCTTACAAAATGAGTTAGAGAGTATTGCCTCTTATTCAGTTTTTTGGACAAGTTTGAGAAGGACAGGATTTAAATCATCTTTGAATGTTTGGTAGAATTCACTAGTGAAGCCAAAAAAAAGTTTTCATCCCGCTTTCATTTCTGAAGGACAACTTTGATGGGTATAGATTTCTTGGCTGAATTTTTTCTTTCAATAGTTTGATATATCATCCCATTCTCTCCTGGCTTGAAACATTTCTGTTGAGAAACCTGCCCATGTTCTTATGGGGAATCCCTTGTATGTAATTTCTCTCTTTTCTCTTGCTGCTTTCAAAATTATTTCTTTATCTTTGACTTTTGACAATTTAATTATAACGTGTCTTGTTGTAGCCCGATTCAAATTCAACCTATTTGGGATTCTTTGGACCTCATGGATCTGGATATCTATCAATTTCTCTCCTCTAGTTTGGGAAGTTTTCAGCCATTAGTGCTTTAAATATACTTTCTGTCCCCTTGTCTTTCTCTTATCCTTTTGGAATTCCCATAATGCAGATACTGTTTCTTATGGTTGTGTCCCATATGTCCTGTAGGTTTTATTTACTGTTTTTCATTCTTTTTTCTTTTTTTGTCCTCTGACTGAGTAATTTCAAATGTCCTCTCTTCTAGGTCATTTATTTTTTCTTCTGCTTTTGAAGATCTCTTGAATTTTTCAGTTCAGTCACTGTATTTTTCAGCTCTATTTCTGTTTTTTAATTGTTTCTATTTCTTTGTTGAACTTCTCATTTTGTTCATGCATTGTTTTCCTAATTTCGTTGTCTGTGTGTCCTTATAATTCACTAATCATTTATAAAAGGATTTTCTGAATTATTTGTCTGACAGTTCATAAATCTCCATTTCTTTAGGATCAGTTATTGGAACTTTATTAGTGTCATTAGGTGGTGCCATATTTACCTGCTTTTTCATGATCCTTCATTCCTTATGTTAGTGTGTGTGCATTTGAGTAAGTGGTGTCCTCTTCCAGACTTTATTGGTTTTGCTTTGGCAGAGACAGTTCTTCACTAGTCAGCTCAGTTTGGGGTTCTGGATGTGTCTGCTGGTAATGTCCTTGGGCAGGTGGGGCTTGCTATCAGGGTCTATTTTTAGGTGAGTCCACTACCTGAGATCTGAAGTTGGGGTGTTTGTGCTGCTGGCTGTATACAGGTGAATAGGACTGCTTGCATGGTTCCTTGCTTCAGTGAAGGTTGTAGGATGGGCGATGTGGTTGTTTGGGTTCTCTGATCAAGCTTCCTATATGGTCAGGATTGGGAACTAAACAGTAGGTGTGGCTATTTATTAACATTATAGAATGGCAACTCTAGAAAACAGAGTTTCCTTTCTCGGGGTTTGTTTTTGCCACTTGTTCTGGTTGTTGTTTATTGTTTTTAACGCATTTTTGTAGTCTGTATTCTTTGTCATGTGTGGCCAATGAAGTAATGTTTCTGTTATTACAGTGGTCAGCTAGTGATTTGACAGAATTCTTTAAACTGACTGCACCACCCTCTATACCATCACCAAAACAGTGGTATCCTAGTTTTTGCTGATGGGCTTTGTGTGTTGGGGAAAACCTTTAACTTCCAACCAGAAAATATGCAACTCTACCATTATCTTTACTTCCTATTTACGGGGAACCTGAAAGTCAGAGAAAGCTGAGAGTTTAGAGACTTCTCAGAATTTTTTCGAGCATGAGGCCAGCTCTGGCTATGTGCTTGGCCTTCTCGATTCTTAAGACTTTGTGGGAGCTTTTCAAAGTCCTTATTCTCTTTATTTCCCGGCATTTCTTCCTAAGCTTTTCAATTTGTCTATTATTTACCCCAACTGTTATCCCTTGTCTAGCAGCTAATGCACTTAACTCTTAGTATTTTAGACCCCCTGTAGCTGCCTCCAACTTGGGAGAGTTCCAAGTAAGGCAAAAGAAAGGCAAGCCCTTTGAGCTGGTACTTCAGAAAACCGAAATACAGGGCTAAACAACCAACCTCAATTCTTTGAGAATGAGGTCCACTTTGATTCTTCTACAATACTATTAGAAACCTTTACCTGGAACGTGGGCTGTTGTCTTCCAAGATGCTACTGAGAAGTAAGCAGGGGATACAACCAGGGTAAGTTAAGGTTTTTTTTCTTGCCTGGTTGCTATAAACTTGAATTGCTTTCCAGAGTTCTGATAAAGTTGATTCTGATAGTTTTGCCAGTTTATTTGCTACTTTTGTGGAAGAACATGCCTTGGGAATTCCCTGCTCCACACTATTTTCATTGACATCACTCTATGCTTATTTTAATGTGGTTTATGAGTATATTAAAACCATGTCCTACAAATGCAAAAATATTTGAGCATTGAAAATATAGAAGTATGGTGATGGAGGACATGATATAAACAAAGAATCAGAACTATTAACATTCCATGGTTCTCTCTTCAAACATAATTTTAATAGATAGCATATGTTGGTGGCCAGTATGGTGTACATGTGAGTTAGGCATAATTGAACTAAAAAGAACATTTTCAACCCTAAGCATTCTGTTACTGGAAGATCCTGTAGAATATATATATATATTTTTTTTGGTGGAAAGATGAGGGACTATGAAATTGGACAATAGGAGATGTTATATTACAGTGGTTTTCCAATTATGTTCATCAAATTCTGTTTGCAGAGGTGACTTGGACTAAGAGGGATTGACTTGAAAGGTCACAGATGGTGAGGTTCCAAGCTTCCCACTTCTATAGTCAACAAAACTGTCTGATCTGCTTAATATATTAGAGATCTTTGAAAAATGTTTTGAAAGTAGGTTTCCATTGCTATAAACTTATAAAAACCACAACATAGATTGATATACATGACTGATTGTAAATACCATGGGACTTTGGACAAAAAGAGTCTCTGTGAGCTGGACTGGAATTAGGGTTACACTAAATTAGGTAAGGTTGTCCCAGTTTTAATCTGATTGCAAAATCCCCAGGGACAAGGGCTATAGGAACCAACCATTACTTTCAAATCCCCTTAGTATTGCACACAAGGTAAACACTTTGTAAATATCTATCATCTGAGCTTTGGAAGGAAATAAGGTTAGATAAGCCCACGGGACGAGATTATAGTGAGTTTTGAAGTCTAAAAAATCATACTTGATAAAGTGAATATAGTTATTGAGAACAAAATGTCATCATACCAAGTTTAAGGAAATAGCAAGTGGAAAGAATTGCAGCAGAAAGTCAAGCATTAAGGAAACCAGCCCAAAAGCCATTGATGTTTTGGTCAATTCAATCTTAAAAAAAAAGCTCTCACTTTTAGGCATTTGATATATTTGGGGAAAGGAGGTAAAAGGATTAAACACAATTCTTGCCCTCAAAGAGCTTTAGGAATGTACAAAAGGCTTAGAGAGAATGAAAAGGTGATTTCAAGGAGGGCCAAGAGATAGACGAGCAGCTCTAACCCTTCTAGCTTGAACTTTTCTGAAATACCTTAAGAATTTAGAAAGGAAAAGAGGCAAGTCTATATGGTTACAGCCAAGTATGAAATTTTAAAAATTTAGTTACAATATATGTGAGAATAGTGTTATCTTTAAGAAGTGGGTTATGAGGGAGCCTTCTTGAGGTGCTGGCAATGTCTTCATCTAGGTGATGGGTTTCATGGATGTGTTAATCAATCTGTAATTTACGTAAGTTTTAGAAATTGCTATATATTTTTAAAAGTGCCTTGTTATATTTTGGACAACTCTCTGGGTACTTATGCTTAAAAAGTGGATATTTAGACTTATAATTAATACTTAAAATTCCTCCTTGAATATAAGTAAATAATTTTAAATTTTTTATACCATAAATAAATATCAGGTCATATTTACATTTTCTTGGTTAATGGCATGTCTCATCAGCTTTCAGTTTTTGAGGTAACTACACTTAAGCTTCCCCGTGGCCACAAATGTTTCTATCTTGTGCTTTCCTTTCTCATCTTCTAAATGTCAAATGCAAGCTGTTCTTCTAAGGAGGAAAAAACCAGTTTCTTGGTAGCTGCAGACACTATCCCCAGTTCTTGACAGACTACATTACAGCAGGGAGCTCAGTCAGTCTATCCCTTTGGAGCAAGTGTTCCCATTTTGTATCATACCAGCATCATTCAAAAGTAGTACAGAAATTTCTTTCTTGCTGAGAGTACCCTGGCATTTGCAGCAGATAATTTCTGATTTCTTTATTGAGCAATAGTCTCTAAATTAATAAGAAAAAATATAATTTTACCTTGTTTAAAAAACCACATAATTAATACAAACTTATGCAGCATGCTTATCACCTAACCATAATATAATTAACACATGGTAGAAGAAATCTCGTGGGTTTAAAAATAGCTTTATTTAGCATACCCAAAACATGGAAACATAAGAAAAACCTTACCTAGTATAAACATAAAAATAGTTAAATACCATAATTTAATGTAAACCAAGTGTTTAAAAATGTGAAATATTAAAATACATGCTATTTACACAGAACCAAGTTAAAGCTATCTCCATAGTTATCATGTCAGATCGTCAATCTTGAAGTCATCTTTAACAATGAATTAAACACAGCATCTGTATTTGTACCGGTCAATAGGAAAGGAAGAAATCATTTAATTTACTTTAAACAGACATAATTCATCATGACATTCAAAGTAGGGAGGCAGAAAGTGCCAGTTCTAGGATTCCAGACACAACCACTGCAGGTGGAGGTTTGGAAACCATTCCACTGGAACACCATTAAGCCATTCTTTCATTTAAATGCAAACTGGTCGATTCAATTTAGTTATAGCTTAAAAAAGGTACTAAATATATCTGCAAAAATAAAGCTTTATTAAAAACGATCAAAGTGAATGTAATATCAATCAGGTAAGAAAGGCAAAAACATAAAAAATATATGTTATTCCAGACAAACCCCTTTAATTATAACAAATGTTAAGAAACTCAGTTTATAAAACTAGATGGGGTAGCAAAAGTTTTTAAAAATGTAAAACCCAAACCAGAATCCAACCACACCAAACCAACAAACCTAAGAGAATGCTTCTTGAAGAAAGTGGTATTTTGTTTATCCTGTCATCATGACACGGATGCTGCCAGGAGACCTGTGGCCGACGCCAGTTATCACTACGGGGTAGAGTGTTTTCTTTGACCAACACTCTAAAAAGCTGTAGTCGTTGATCAGTTTAAGCTTTTGGCTTTGTTTTATGGATCACTATTCATTCTTATACTGCAATTCAGGTGTCTCTAAGAGGCAGCAGTAATTCCAACATCAGGAGTTTAAAATATAAAGTTGCAAGAATATATACTTAGTAATAGCACATTCTACTCCTTTGTCTAATCCTGTAATTCTCAAGCTTTTGATCTTCAGACCCCTTTATACTCTTAAAATTTGTTGGGGATCTGGATGCCAAAGAGCTTTTGTTTATGGAGCTGACATCTGTCAGTATTTGCCAGATCAGAAAATAAAACTGAAAATTTAAAAAGTATTTATTCATTTAAAAATTAAGAAGACCATTATATGCTAACATAAATAACATTTTTAAGAAAATAGCTATATTTTCTAAAACAGAAAAGGATCTGTGGGAAGATGGCATTGTTTTACATTTTCAACTCCTTTTTGAGAGAGAGAATTACAGCGAAAAGACAATTCTTTGTAGTATTATGAAAATAGTTTTGATCTCACAGCAGGACTCCCAGGAGTTCATGGGCCACACTTTTGAAAACTGCTGGTTTAATTTAAGGCTTGATATTAATGACCTAAAAAACTCACACAAAAGAAGCCTTAATTTTCATTTAAAAATAAACCAAAATATCCACACATACACAAGTCATTGGATCAAACATTCCCGCTTTCAGTGTTAACTAGAAGCCAACGATCACCATGTACTCATGGCCAAATTCAGAACAATATTGTCATTTATGTTGTGGCCAGGGCCAAGATTTATTCATTTTTAGCCCACGAAAGCTACAAAAGCTATTAACTAAACACACACATCTTAGTTCCCTTTGTAACATCTGCTTAATCCTGTTTGTACTGAGCTGGCTGTTGTCTTTCAGTTGGCACAGCTTTGGTACAGACCAGAGAATGACATGATTTTACTAATAACCCACACACTCATGTTAGGAACATGTTAGCCATGTATGGAGCAGCCTACCCTATTTCTCACTATGTGAAAGCGCTGATAAATGTTAGGGAAACAGAAGGAGAAAATTCTCCCTTAAGTACAATAAGAACAATGGTATGACCTTCCCGTAGATAACTCTTCACATCTTACAAGTTACGTTAGTGCACACCATCTCATTAGATCCTTTGAAGCAGCTGGAGAAGGGCAGGACAAAGAATCTTATCGCTGTTTCAGAGTTGAGGAATTTGAGGGTCAGTTATGGGTCTTTCCCCAGGTACCATGGCAAGCATGTTGCAGAACGGGATTGGAGTTCACGACATCTGACTCCTGGTTCAGGATTCTCCCCAGTATTCCTCCTTCCTTGGGTTCAAGGGCAAGACTGAGGGAGGGATTGGAGGGGATGGAGATGAGGCAGTAGGGTATGACACTTCTGAAATCTGCATTCCGTCTGCCTCATCAACCATTGTATCCAATGCTAAGGAGGCTTGGGAGTGGCAGAGACATTTCCCTGACTGACATAATGAATTTTCCATTGGTGCATACATTATGGAACTTCATAGGAAAACAACTGTGTTTCTTTCTGAGACAGTTTATGTTGTCAGTTCATTCATAGCCTGTTCCCTCTGCGCCAAGGGAAAAGTAAAAATCCTGCAGTTAAAAAAAAAATCTGATGAGAATACAAAAATGAAATAGCAACAATAATGAGATCTGTGTGAAGCTAATATAATTAGATTTATTGTGCACCTGGCACAACACAGACTTTGCAATCTTCCTCCACCAATTGGAGAGCAATATAAAAATCACAGTTTTCACTTAATGGAAAATTGCCTCCTAATCATCTTGATGCAAAGACTTCAATCTATACAAAAACATTAAGAAAATAATTTCAAGAATTTTATTTTAACTAAATTCTTAGGTGCTTGAAGATTCTGTGGTGGTAGGTGAGGGAACAGAGTAAAAGGCCATGGAACAGTGAGAAGAAAATAATTATTGTCACTAATGAGCAAAGGAGAAATCTTTATTCCCTGTCATTAATATATATATATATATATATATATATATATATATATATATATATATATATATATATTTTAGAAATTATTCTGTTGCCAGGAAATCATCTCCACCAAGATGTCAATACAAATAGCACGAGACATTCAAAGATAGTAAGCAAACACTGTTTAATTTTGCTGGGGGGAGGCAGTCAACAACAACAAAAAAATCCCTCCTACAAAACTCGCCAAATGCCACTAATGACCAATGATTTCCTTGCTATATACTATAGGCAAGTTATTGTTTACTGTGCCTTCCCTCTGTCTTTCTGAGACATTTCGAAAATCAAGATGGACTGCATGCATTTTTTTAAGGTAGATAAAGAAAAAGGAGGTAAACAAAAGCCAGTAATAATTAGAAAACATGCTAATTTCATCTTATTTTCAAAATTTAACAGCATGTTGCTATTACACAAAACGTTGGTGCCGTTTTCCCCCCAATTTTGGTGAGTAAGGTTCTCTTGCAGGATATTTAAACAGAAGTTAATGGCTTAAGACAGTTGCACATATGGTGGACTGATGTACACATACATACATATACATATATATACATGAATACATGTGTATACACACACAGACATATATATGTATAGCTCATCATATCACTTGAAGACCTCTTCATGTTTTTCCCTCTTCATGTATTTCCATTAGTAAAAATGAGCAGGGATAATGATTTTATAGTAGGAAACAAAACAAATAAAAATCAAATCAGAAAATGTGAAGTGGTACGCTGTCAGAGTCCAATACAATAAGTCAATACACATTTATGTAGTGGTAAAGTGCTAGAAAGTTCTTTCATTAGTATTTTAAAAACGATTATAGTAAAAAGAAGTCTGCAGTTTCATTTGATGGTGGTGACCACAGGCACCATAGCAATGGCACTGGCTGAGCTGGCGTTGATGATGTCCTCATACTCTGGGGGTGGGTCTAAATGAGGTTCCGTTTCACTCCTCTGAAGGTTCACCTGGCCCGTGGCTTCCTCATAGGTTGGTGGAGGATCGCAGTTGGACAGGCGAGTCGAGACAGAATCGGAGCGCCCAACTACATATTCCAGAAAGCCTGGCGACAATCCACTGCTATCAAACACTTCATCTGGTGGAGGGGGCGGAGTGATAATATTAAGGTGCTGAGGGAAAGGGATGTGGCCTTCAGTCACTGTCTGTCTGCGAGTTTTGTTTCTGAGGAAGCATCTCCAGATTAGGAAAATGACAAGGAGGATAATGAAGAGGCCAAAGATTAACGGAAAGGTAAGGTAAAATTGAAACCAGTCACTTCCTCTGTTACTCTCTCCTTGTTTTGCTTTTGTGTAGGTGTTCCAAAACTCTTTCTGAAAATGAAAGACAAAATACGTTGACGATCAGTATGATCAAAAGATGTGAAATACCACATGAAAAAATGTCTAGGTTCTATTAACATGGACACAAACCCAAAACTAGATTTGTTGGTTTAAATGACCTACAGCCTATATTATCTGTGGCAAGAGATTACATGTAAAATCATGGCCCTCACTCTGGATCCTTCCTAAGATAGTCACAACACAAGTCTTTCTCAAGACTTGGAGTTATTTATATTTTCAGCAATGACATTTTTTCCCCCTTATATAAATTTTTTTATTTTTCAATTACAGCTAACATACAATATATTAGTTTCAGGTGTACAACATAGTGATTAGACATTTATATAACTTATGAAGTGATCACCCCAATAAGTGTAGTACCCACCTGACACCATACATAGTTACTACAATATTATTGACTATATTCCCTATGCTGTATTTTACATCTCCATGACTGTTTGGTAACTACCAATTTGTACTTCTAAACTCCTTCCCCTTTTTCACCCAGCCCCAAACCCCTTCCCCTCTGGCAACCATCAATTTGTTCTCTGTATCTATGAGTTTCTTTTTGTTCATTTATTTTGTTTTTTAGATTCCACATGTAAGTGAAATGATATGGTACTTGTCTTTCTCTGACTTATTTCACTTAGCATAATACCCTTGCCTTGAGGGTATTATGTTGTTGCTGCAAATGGCAATATTTCATCTTTTTTATGGCCAAAAAATATTCCATTGTATATATGTACCACGTCTTCTTTATCCATTCATCCATCAATGGACATTGAGGTTGCTTCCATATCATGGCTATTATAAGCAATGCTGCAATGAATATAGGGGTGCATATATCTTTTAAAATTAGTTTTGGATTTCTTTGGGTAAATATCCAGGAGTGGAATTGCTGGGTCATAAGGTAGTTTTACCCTTAATTTTTTGAAGACTCTCCATACTGTTTTCCATAGTGGCTGCATACAATCCTGCCAACAGTGCATGAGGGCTCCATTTTCTCTGTATCCTCGCCAACACTTGTCATTTCTTATTGTTTTGATGATAGCCATTCTAACGGTGTGAGGTGATATCACATTGTATTTTTAATTTGCATTTCCTAGTAATTGGTGATAACTGAATATCTTTTCACCTGCCTGTTGGCCATCTGTATGTCTTCTTTGTAAAAATGTCTATTCAGATCCTCTGCCCATTTTGTTTTTTTTGTTGTTGCTGTTGAAATGTATGACTTCTTTATATGTTTTGGATATTAACCCCTTATTGGATGTATGATTTGCAAATTATCTTTCCCATTCACTAAGCTGCCTTTTCATTTTACTGATGGTTTCCTTTGCTGTGCAGAAGCTTTTTAATTGGATATAGTCCTATTTATTTTTGCTTTTGTTTCCTTTGCCATTGTAGTCAAATCCACAAAAATATCGCTGAGACCAATGTCAAGAAGCTTACTATGTTTGCTTCTATGTATTTTATGGTTTCCAGTCTTATGTTCAAGTCAACACCATTTACTGAAGAGACTTTGCTTTCTCCATTGTATATTCTTGACTCTTTTGTCATAGATTAAATGACCATATAGGCGTGGGTTTATTTCTGGGTTCTCAATTCTGTTTCATTGATCACTGTGTCTGGTTTCCTGTTAATACCATACTGTTTTTGTTTGTTTGTTTGTTTGTTTGTTTTTTACTATAGCTTTGTAGTATAGTTTGAAATGAGGGAGTGTGAGACCTCTGGCTTTTTGCATTTTTTTAACTCTCAGGATTGCTTTGGCTATTTGAGGTCTTTTATAGTTCCATAATATTTTAGGATGTTTTGATTATATTTCTGTGAAAATGACATTGGGATTTTGATAGGGATTACTTTAGATATAATATGGACATTTTAACAATGTTAATTTTTCCAATCCATGAGTACTGAGTATCTTTGCATTTCTTTGTGTCTTCCTCAATTTCTTTCAACAATGTCTTATGGTTTTCAGTGTACAGATCTTTCACCTCCTTGGTTAAATTTATTTCCTAGGTATTTTATTCTTTTTGATGTAGTTGTAAATGTTAATAGTTGCTTTATATACTTTGGTGCTCCTATGTTAGGTATATACATATTGATAAATGTTATATGTTATTGGATTGTCTGCTTTATTATTATAGAATGTCCATCTTTAGCTCTTGTTACCTTTTGTGGTTGAAGTCTGTTCTGTCTGTTGGCTACCATTTGTTTTGAGTGTCATCTTCTACCTCTTTGTTTTGAGCCTATGTTTGACTTTAGAGCTCAGATGAGTCTCCTGCAGACAGCATATAGTTGGGTCTTGTTTTTTAACCCATCCAGCCACTCTATGACTTTTGATTGGGATAATCAAAAAAATAATATAATATCTGGTATTATATTATATTATTATATTATATTGGACCCGGTATTATAGTAAATAAGACCGGGTCTTATATTATTTTTTTTGCTCCAAAAGATGCATTAGAGCTGATGGTCCAGCTAGGTCTTATTTTCAGGGAAACATGGTATTGCCATTTTATCTTTTGTTTTGTTTGTTCTATATTGTCATTGTTTATTTTCTCTTGTGTTTCTGTCTGCCATTTTAGTTTGGTGATTTTCTATGATTGTTTTTCTCTGTTTCCTCTTTTTTGTCTCTGTTCTACATTTTTGTTTTGTGGTTACCATGTAGTTTGTATAAAATGTCTCACAGATAAAATAGTCCTTTTTCTGCTGATAGCATTTTATCTTCATTTGCCTATATAGGTTCTGTCCTTTTATGTTTTTGTTGGAACAAATTGTTCTTTTTTCTGTTGTGAGTTTGTTAACAAATCGAAGTAGCTATAGTTATTTTTAACGTGTTTTTTTCTTTTAACCTTTATGTTAAACTTTAGTGATTAAATTGTATTCTGAAATGTCTTTGCAATTTTCTGATTCTTTCCATTCCATTACTCAAAGTTTTGTATACTTTTGCTTTTTCATTTCACGTAGAAGAGCTCCTTTCAACATTTCTCGCAGGGCAGGTCTAATAGTAGAGAACTCCCTCAGCTTCTGCTTGTCATAGAAAGCCTTTATTTTTCCTTCATATCTGCAAGATAACTTTGCTGGATATTCTTAGCTGGTGGTTTTTATCTTTTCAATATTTTGAATATGTAACTCCTTTCTCTCCTGGCCTGTAGAGTTTCTGTTGAGAAATCTGCTGATAACCTAATGGGAGTACCTTTGTAGGTGACTTCCCGCCTCCCAGCTGCCTTTAAAATTCTTAAACTTTTTTTTTTAAGGAGGGTGCAGCTCACAGTGGCCCATACAGGGATCGAACTGGCAAACTTGGTGCTACCAGCCTCACGCTCTAACAAACTGAGCTAATCAGCCACCCTTTAAAATTCTTTATTATTGACTTTTGACAATTTTAATATAATGCATCTTGGAGAAGGTCTTTTTGCATTGAAGTAATTAGGTGTTCTGTTAGCTATTATTTCTTTAATTAAGCTCTCTGCTCCCTTCTCTCTCCCTTCTCCTTCTGGGATACCCATTATCCTTATGTTACTTTTCCTAGTGGAGCTGGATAGTTCTTTTAGAGTTTCTTCATATTTTTAGGATCTTAGTTCTCTATCTTCTTCTACCTAAATCATTTCTAGATTTCTGTCTTGGAGCTCACTAATTCTCTCTTCCATACGGTCTGCTCTATTTCCATTGCTTTCTAATTTGTTCTTCATCTGATTTCCTGAGTTCTTCAGCTCCATAACTTCTGTTTGGTTCTTTTTTAGAGTTTCAATCTCTTTGGTAAAGTACTCCTTGTGCTGATTAATTTTATTCCTGAGCTTACTGAACTGTCTTTCTGAATTTTCTAGCAGCTTGTTGCATTTCTTCACGACAACCATTTTGAGTTCTCCATCAGATCGCAAACTTCCAAGACTTTAAATTTAGTTTCTGAAGAATTGGTGATACCATATTACTGTACCTTTTTCATGGTGCTTGATGAATTATTCCTCTTCTGGCATATCTGAAGTAGTGAACACCTTTCTGAGTTGACTCTATATTTCAGAGCTAGCACTTTGCACCCTCCACTGCCTTTGCCATTGGCATCACGGGTGCCTTGCTGTCGGTGTCGCAGGGCTGTGGGTGTCAACACTGTCCCTGGAGCCTCAGGTCTTGGGCACTGCTGTGGTTCCAAGAGCCTCAGGTCATAAGCACAATTGTGGCTGTGGGCACTGGGGGCTTAGGTGCAGCCCCCTGCCCACTGCTGGAACAGCTGAGGTTGCAGGCGCTGCCACCATGGGGTGGTACCTGGGTCGCAGGTGCTGCTACCATTCTTGGAACCTCAGGTCGTAGGTGCTGCTGCTGCTGTACCAGATTCTTGGCTGCAGCCTCCACTGCTGTGTGGGCTGAGGTTGCAGTCACTACCACTGGCATTATCTTAAAAACTGTCACTAAGGTATAGACATGTTGCCAAGAAACAAAATTATGCTGAGTATAGTATCAATTCAACTTATTTTACAATAAGTTGAAAACAGTATAACTGGGGAATGAAGAAGAGAATACGATTTTGTTGGGGGGGGGGGCCTGGATCTTGGGTGCTGCCATGGTTCCTGGAGCCTCTGGCCATAGGCTCTGTCACTTCTGCTCCTCTGGTTCTGCCCTGTCCAAGAGGTCCAATCTGCCCACCTTCAGATGTATGGACCTCTCGGGCATCCTGGTGCGTTATGTAAAGTATCCTATGTTGGGCTATGGATGTTCTACTGGTTGTAATTTAAAGTGGAAAGACAAAGGGAATGACTCACTTCTCCATGATGCTGACATCACTCCAGGGAATAACATTTTTAAGCATGCTTTTACGGAGAACTACCAAGTGCCTCATGTTTACTCAATTTTCTTTCATCTGCAGATGAGGAGTTCCCCTCTCACTTTTTAATCTCTCAGATCTCTATTTCCTTTCCCACCATTTAATCTTATCCACAAAAATGAACAAATATCTGATTCCAAATAATTATATAATGCTAACCTTAGATAAATACATTGAAAAGTGGCTCTTTTATATTATCTATATCACGTTGGGATAATCAAGCATCAATAATGCACATGAAAATGATTTTTTCATGGCTGGCTGGTATAATTCAATTTCTCTGTTTCACATGCTGGAAACAAAAAATTTGCAGACTAAAAGAAAATCAGGTTTTTATTTTGAATGGTTAAAACCAAAGCTTAGACAAAAATGGAATTACAAAACCAGATTTTCACTTTACCTATAGCAACTCAATTAATCCTCAACTCAATTCACACCCAATAATGAAGGTCTAATTCATCCCTACTTACAGATGAGGAAATGGAGGCTCAAAGAGGTTACCTAATAATAAATCCAAGGTCATTTAACACGTAAATGTTGGAGCTGGGATTTCAATCCAAGAGGCCTGGCATCAGAGCAAACAAAAAAGTAATCTGCCTTGATGTATAAGACATTTTGAACGGTTCTGGCTACTTTCCTAGAAAATTCAATCTTCCCGTCATATTAAATATGTAGTCAAAAGTGAGCTGGCTCATTTTATAAATTAAATGTTTTCAATTAAAATAACAGTGATCTGATAGAAAGGTATTTACTGAGAAAGGTACTTACTGACAGATTTCTTTGGGAACTAGACTTATTTTGTTCTCTAGGCCAGAGAATCAGATGAAAATTCACTTGAAATCAAGACTAATATAACTGTCATTCAAAAACATAAACCAAGTTTATGTCTCTAAAAACTAGTTCAATAGTTTTTTTATCTTTTTTTAAAATTTATTGCGGTGACGATTGTTAGTAAAATTACATAGATTTCAGGTGTACAATTCTGTATTACATCATCTATAAATCCCATTGTGTGTTCACCACCCAGAGTCAGTTCTCCTTCCATCACCATATATTTGATCCCCCTTACCCTCATCTCCCACTTTTTTTTTTATCTTACTGAAAGCAGCCAAAAGACACTCAAAGATAATCAAGCCAAATGATTCCAAAACTTGGTAAAGCACTGTTTTAGAAGGAATGAAAATTTGTTTAATGACGAAAAATTTCATTAAAGGGTCTTAGTAGTTTTAGATCAGGCTAAAATTATACAAATAATAAATGTAATCTGAATGTGCCAGAGAGGTCTGAAGCATTTCGGAAGGAAGAACCCCAAGAGGTAGATGTTTCATCACAGTAGGTGAGTTTTAGAACAAAATTCAGTATGTGCAAGATTCCATCAAACAATATTAGTTGCTCTTTCATAAAATAAGTGTTTTTCTGTTTTGAATTTTCTTACTGCCATTTTTTTTATTAGAACTTGAGTGACTCAACACCTGAAGGACTCTACTCATAATTCAGAGCAGAGCTGAGAATGTTTTACAATCTTTGATTAATTAGCTCAGAACCTACCTAGTGAAGCTGGAGAATGGTTAATGTTCCCAGTGAGTATGTGTTACTGAGGAGAACCCAGCAGCATTTCTATCCAGTACTCACATGGCTTCTCCCTTTCCTTGAATAAGTATGAAGGAAAGACTATCAGAGATGAAGGACAAAAACCACAGCCCTAATCCGAAATGTTGCCTGACTGAGAACAAGATGGGGCATTCCAACAAGAGGTTGTCCAAAATTTTGAAAATTCTTTATCAAGATGGATGTTCTGGGGAAAATGGGTGGAGTGACACAAGTCACTTAACATCTTTGTGTTAATTCCTTTGTCCACAGGGTAAGAATATGTGGATATCACTTTGAGAAAATAGATAAAATGTTTGTAAATTACGATACAAAATGTAAGGCATTATCTTGAAAACTGTCACTAGGGTATAGACATGTTACCGAGAAACAAAATAATGCTGAGTATAGCGTCAATTCAACTTATTTTACAATAAGTTGAAAATAGTGTAACTGGGGAATGAAGAAGAGAATATGATTTTGTTGGTGTGTCTTTTTACAAATAATTATGAAGATTATTATTTTGCAAGGTGACGCACAGCTTACATAAAGTAAACCTCTATAATTTAGATATAATTATTTAAAAACTGTTAAGGTTTGGATTCAGCATACTTGATGGGGGATTTGATAGCTGTACTGCTGTATGAGGCAGCAGGAGGAATCTCAAGTCCCAAAATATCCCTTATGACCACTACTAAAAACTGAATGCTAAAAATTCATTCTTTAAGGATTCTGGTATAAGACAGCAACATACAAAGAACCTGAACTTAACTCCTCTCACAGACATACTGAATCTACAGCTACATATGGAACAAATTCCTGTGGAAAAAACCTAAGAAATACCTGAGCAACTCCTATACATTGGGTGAAAACAAACAAACAAAACCAAAAACAACAAAATATTGAAGCAGGTAGGAGAGGCTGACATATGATCTCTCTATAAATCCAACCCCCGGCACAGGGCAGTGACCCATCATCAGGTGGAAACTCAAAACCACGAGCTTCTCCCTGAATAGCAAAGCGTTCAAATCCCATATAAGGAACCCCAACTTTTAAGATCTGCACCTGAGAGATTAGCTCCCAAAAAGTCTAGCTTTGAAAGCCAATGGGGCTCACATCCAGGAGACCCACAGGCTATAGCAAACTAAGAAACGGTTCTTAAATGGTTCATGTGAGCAGACTTGCCTAGCACCAGAAGCTGAAAGGCACCCAGACTTTGCACGAAAAAGGCTTACTTGCATACTTTAAAGCATTGGCCTGAAGCAGGCATTTAATTTAACATCCATATAGGGGCCTACTGAAGACTCTCCAGGAACAGAGACCAGTTGGTGCCATCTTTGCGCCCTTCCTCTGCTTTGCTCCAGGTTGCTGGTACCTCTCAGAAAGGAACTGGTATGTACCCTTTTGTGGCGCCCTGACTTTTGCAGCTGCTACAGGGGAAACCTCTATATCACCTGCTTCTGGTGGCCAGTGGGATTTGCAATGTGGTCCCACGGGGCACTGTATATTTGCATACTTTAAAAAAACTGCTGCATAAGGCTCTGAATTCCAATCAGCCTGAATTTAGGTGCTGACTGACATCTCCTTGAAGACACTGACACATCTCGGGACACTCTCAACTACTAGGAGACAGTCAAAATAAAATAGGCTGCTCGGACAATCACAAAGATTTGACAGAAAACCAAGAGCTAGGGCAGGATTGAATGATAACGTTTATTTCCTACAGGAGGCCACACCTTCAAGACTGGGAGAAGTGGCTGTTTTATCTAATGCACAGATACCAACACAGAGAGTCAAATGAAATGAAGAAACAGGAATATATTACAAATGAAAGAGCAAGATTAAACCTTAGAAAAAGACTCTTATGAAATGGAGACAGATGACTTACCTGATGAAGAGTTCAAAATAATGTTCATAAAGATACCCACTGAGCTTGGGAAGAGAATGGATAAACAAAGTGAGAACTTCAACAAAGAAAATATAAGAAAGTACCAAATAGAAGTCACAGAGCTGAAGAATACAATAACTGCACTGAAAAACATACTAGAGGAGTTCAACAACAGACTAGATGAAACAAAGAAAGGATCAGAAAACTCTCACACAGGGCAGAGTAACTCACCCAATCAGAGCAGCAAAAAGAAAAAAAAAATTGAAAAAAGTGAAGTTAGCCTAAATGACTTATAGGACAATATCAAGCAGAATAACATTTGCATTATAGGAGTCTCAGAAGAAGAGAGAGAGAAAGGGACCTCTTTCTCATAGTAAACCTCTTTCACAGAAAACTTATTTGAAGAAATAATGGCTACCTATGTAACTTTACTAACCATTGTCACCCCAATAAAATTTAATTAAAAAAAAAAGAAATAATGGATGAAATCTTCTCTGACCTGTGGAAGGAAACAGACATCGAGATGCAGAAAGATCAGAGCGTGACAAATAAGATGAACCTGTGGGTAAAAAAAGGGGTTCTATGGAAGGTGACCTCGTAGGGTGATCTGATCATAAATTCCTAACTGGGCAGGTCACGGTGGGTAGTCACACCCAGGCATACAGCTTCTTTAGTAAAAGGCTTATCTTTGCTTTAAGCAAGCCCTGTCCATTGTTTCTGTGCATCTAGGTTAATACACCTTTGAAATGCCCCCCCTTTCAGACCTTTCCATCTAATGCATGACTACCCTTTCAGATGCCCTCCTTCTATAGCTGTGACCACCCTCAGGAGAACATATAATCTTGTTAACTATCCTGTAATCTGATCTCAGCTTTGCTTTCTCCCACCTTCATGTCTCCTTCCTTACATTCCCTCCTTAATTCCAAATGCATAAAAGATGATGCAAATTGCCCTTTGTTGGAAGCATTTTTCTCAGTCTGGTGAGATCTGGCTTCTAGGCATATCCTGTGTTTGGCTCAAATAAATTATTATAAAAATTCTCTACAGGTTTAGATACTCTTACATTGACATGTCCACACTACCCAAAGCGATCTACAGACTCAATGCAATCCCTATTAAAATTCCAAGGACATTTTTCACAGAAATGGAACAAACAATCCTAACATGTGTATGGAACCACAAAAGACTCCAAATAGTAAAAGCAATCTTGAGAAAGAACAACAAAGCTGAGCGTATCATGTTCCCTGATACTACAAAGCTATAGTAATCAAAACAGTATGGCAGTGGCATAAAAACAAACACATACCACAGATCAATGGAGGGATTGAGCCCAGAAACAAACCCATGCATACATGGTCAATTAATTTACAACAAATGAGTCAAGAATATATAGTGGGGAGAGGATGGTCTGTTCAATGACTGATGCTGGATAAACTGGATAGCAACATGTGAAAGAATGAAACTGGATGACTATCTTAAACCATACACAAAAATCAACTCAAAACAGATTAAAAATGTGAATGTATGACCCAAAACCATAAAATTCCTGGAAGAAAACATAGGCAGTCAGCTCCCTAACATGGGTCTTGGCAATGGTGTTTTGGATTTGACACCAAAAGCCAAGGAAACAAAAGCAAAAATAAACAAGTGGGACTACATCAAATAAAAAAGCTCTGCACAGCAAAGGAAACGATCAACAAAATGAAAAGGTGATCTATTGAATGTGAGAAAATATTTGCAAATCATACAGCTGACAAAGGGTTACTATCCAAAATATATGAAGAACTCAGCTCAGTAAGAAAAAGAAACAATCCAATTAAAAAGTGGGCAGAGGATATGAAGAGACATTTTTCCAAAGAAGACATACTGATGGCCAACAGGTACATGAAAAGGTGCTCAGCATCACTAACCATCAGGGAAATGCAACTCAAAACCACAATGAGATACCACGTCACCCTAGTCAAAATGGCTATTATAAAAAAAGACAACGAATATGAAGTGTTGGTAAGGATGGGGAGAAAAGGGAACCCTCGTGCACTGTTGGTGGGAATGAAAATTGGTGCAGCCACTATGGAAAACAGTACAAACATTCCTCAAAAAATTAAGAATAGAACTACTATATGATCCAGCACTCCCTCTTCTGGGTATTTACCTGAAAGGAATAAAAGCAGGATCTCAAAGAGATATCTGCATTACTATGTTCATTTGCAACATTAGTTATAACACAGTAGCCCAAATATGAAAACAAATTAAGTGTCCATCAATGGATGAATGGATAAAAAAGATGTGGTGTATATATAGACAAAACAGTATTATTTCACCACGTGAAAGAAGAAAATCCTGTCTTTTGCAACAACTTAGATGAAACTTGAAGGCATTATGCTAAGTGAAATAAGCAAACAGGGAAAGACAATACTGTATTATATCACTTATATGTGGAATGTAAAAAAGCCAAACTCAAGAAACAGAGCAGAATAGTAGTTACCAGAGGCGGGGGGGGGGGGGGGGAATGGGGAGATGTTGGCCCAAGGGTACAAACTTTGGGGATCTAATGTCCAGCATAGTCATTATCATTAACAATATTGTATTATATACTTGAATGTTGCTGAGAGTAGAGCTTAAATGTTCTTGCCGTCGAAAAGAAATGGTAACTATGTGAGGTGATAGAAGTTTTAGCTAATGCTTTGGTGGCAATCATATATAAGTGTATTGAATCAACATATTGCACACCTTAGAATTATACAATGTTATATCTCAAAAAAATTGTAGAAAAACAAATCAACAGTGACCAAATGAGTTTCATTCCCCCAAAAAATTCCATGTAGGGAAATGTATTAATATAATTCAGAACATTGTTAAGGGAGAAATATATATATGATAATAGTATTTGGATTGTAGTTACTATTTTTGTAAGTATTTCTAGATTATTGTCTCCCCTCTTTACAGAACCCTTTGTTTTCTCCTGGACTTTCTACTGAGTGGTTATTCGTTACCCTAGGAGGTCCGTCTATGACATAATTATTTCTCACAGGGAGCTTCAATCTACTATTATATTCATTATCAAAAATTTGACTTCAGGGGCCGGCCCGGTGGCTCAGGCGGTTGGAGCTCCGTGCTCCTAACTCCAAAGGCTGCTGGTTCGATTCCCACATGGGCCAGTGGGCTCTCAACCACAAGGTTGCCAGTTCAACTCATTGAGTCCAGCAAGGGATGGTGGGCTCCGCCCTCTGCAACTAAGATTGAACATAGCACCTTGAGCTGAGCTGCCTCCCGGATGGCTCAGTTGGTTGGAGGGCATCCTCAACCACAAGGTTGCCAGTTGAATTCCTCGACTCCCGCAAGCTATGGTGGGCTGCGCCCCCTGCAACTAGCAACTGGCAACTGGACCTGGAGTTGAGCTGCACCCTCCACAACTAAGACTGAAAAGACAACAACTTGAAGCACCCTCCACAACTAAGATTGAAAGGACAACAACTTGACTTGGAAAAAAGTCCTGGAAGTACACACTGTTCCCCAATAGTCCTGTTCCTCTTCCCCAATAAAATCTTTAAAAAAAAAAAAATTGACTTCAGAACTGTTACATTTTCAACACTTATATTGAGTATGGATTTCTTTTTATACCAAATTATTGGTAGAAATTGTAAAAAAAAGGCAAACATAAGTAGAGTTTTTATAATTGGAGCATGCATGCCTGGCACTGGTGAGCACGTGCAGTCACACCTGTGTCTATGGAGAAGCCAGCCTAAGGCACAGTTCCCATACTCACTGACAAGGGTGAGCCTGCCAAACAGGTACTCCACTAGGCCAGTTTCCAGGGCTCAAAGCTGTTACTGAGAAACCATAAATATTAACATTTGCATAATTTAAGGAGCTGACGTATTTCAGATAAAGTTTGAAGACTCCATTTATTGTAATCCCTGCCCAATCCCATTTTTCATTTCTTCCCTAGAGGCAAAACCACTGTGATGAATTCTAGACCATGTTTTTTCTATACTTTTATCATACACATGCACCCACAGACACGAGGCCCCCAAATCACCAATCTCACACCACCCCACATAACCACATTGTGTATAAGAGGAAGTAAAGGTTTTTTAAGGACAGCACGCATGTTCTGAATGAGGGACCACAGGAAGCCACGCTCATGTCTATGGGGAAGCCAGCCCACCCTAAGGCTCAGTTTTCCCTTATCACTATTGCCCACAGTGAGCTTGTTAAAGAGATACTCTGCCAAGATGGCTTCCCGGGTTCCCTTCTTGCTATCTTGAATCAACAAATGTTGATATTTACATATTATGATAAACTAAATTTTCAGGTAAAGTTGAACACTCCTTTGTTTTAATCCGTGTCCAATCCCTTTCCCTTCACTTCTTCCCTAGAAGCAACTGCAATCCTGATGCACCCACATTCACCAGGGCCTCACCTCACCCCACCTCCACATACCACTGTGCTTATAAGGGGAAGATTTGTGTTTTCCAGGGTCCCACGCAATACCTTCTCCCTCCATCTACAGAGCCAGAGCTGTATGTGGATGGGGCATGGGTGGCTGGAAAGACTCCTAGATGCTTGTTTTAAAACTCAGAAGGTGAGGGTTTAGCAAAAGAATCAACCAGACACGTTTGTTTATTTAGGAACCAAATAACTTTACTGGAAGAAATGGCAAAATCGGAAGATAAGAATTTAAGTGAACGCTTTTCAAAGGCAATAAATACTGCAATGTGCCTGGTCGGCATTGTAACCAGGGGAAGTCACCTTGTGGCTATGGGGCAAGCAGTACAGACTCAGTTCTTTTTGTCACTGTCACCCAGGGTGAGCTTGTCAAAGAGGTACTCTGCCAGGCCGGATTCCGGGGCTCCCATCTTGCGCAGGTTGGTGATGTTGTCCCCCAGCTCTTTGATGAACTCCACCTGCCCCTGCAGGCAGTGACTGCTCAGGAAGGCGCACAGGTGGGCGTCCTTCATCTCGGTGGCCAGCTGGTGCAGGTCGAGCAGGCTCTGGTTCACGCTCATCTCCAGGTGCAAGGCGCACTCCATGGCCTTCAGGCCGTTCTCCCAGCGGTTGCGGTCAGGCCTGCTGATGTTGCGCAGGCGGAGGCGGCCCCCGCGCTGGGTCTGCAGCTCCATCAGCCTCTCCGCGTGCTCCCTCTCCTGGCTGGACTGCTGCAGGAAGAAGCGGGCGAAGTGCTTCAAGGCCACCTCGTGGCTGCTGAAGTAGGAGGCCATGGACTCATACACGTAGGAGGCGTAGAGCTCCAGCACGATCTGGTTGTTGATGGCGGCCTCGCATTCGGGGTAGTAGCTCTGGCGCACGGATGAGGGCGGCGCGGTCGTCATGGCTGGTGGCACCACTGCAGCGGGTGCCAAGGCCAAGGCAGCTCGGAAGCAGGGGCTGAGGGGTGCAGCGGCAGTAGGGGTGCAGGCAGTGGCAGCGCAGCCTCGGAGCATTCCCAAGATGGTTGACCCGGGCTTTCTCAAGTGGGCTTGGGGGCCTGATGACAGCTTTGAGATGGGACTGGAAATGGGGTCCATAATGGGTAAAGAGGGTGAGGGAGGTTCCAGTGATGGTGGGTGGGCAGGTCCAAGTGCTGTGTTCCAAGTTCCAACTGAGGCTGCATGAGACAGGGCGAACCGCCCAAACACCTGGCATCTATTAAGTTTTTAATTTTGCAATAATATTTTTGTTTTTGAAATACTTTATCGTGTTTCTAATTGATTCCTTCTACTGCAGCCTGTTCTTATTTTTATAATCCCATCATCTGTTAAAATTCAGAATATGAATTTGATTTTTTTTGGTAAAGTTGTTTTCTGTTTCCTGTGTTTTTTAAATTAAATTTATTAGGGTGTCAATAGTAAAATTACATAGATTTCAGGTGTACAATTCTGTATTACATCATCTATAAATCCCATTGTGTGTTCACCATCCAGAGTCAGTTCTCCTTCCATCACCATATATTTGATCCCCTTTACCCTCATCTACCACCCCCCACCCCCTTACCCTCTGGTAACCACTAAATTATTGTCTGTGTCTGAATTTTTTCTTCTTTGTTTGTCTTGTTCCTTTGTTGCTTTCAGTTTTATATCCCTCATAGGAGTGAAGTCATATGGTTCTTGACTTTTTCTGTCTGACGTATTTCACTTAGCATAATAATGTCAATATCCATCCATGTTGTAGCAAATGGCACTATTTCATCTTTTCTTATGGCAGAGTAGTATTCCATTGTGTATATGTACCACACCTTCTTTATCCATTCATCTATCGAAGGACACTTTGTTTCCATGTCTTGGTCACTGTGAATAATGCTGCAATGAGCAACTTTCCAGAAACAGTTCTGTTTGTTCATCATGATATTCTCTTTCACTTTACTCAAGTATTTTGCAAACCTTTGTCCATTAATATTTAGGAGTACAGGGTGCATTTAGTCAACCTAGATAATTAGCATGGATATGATCTACAGTTGTGATGTTCATTTCACTAATATGCGTAGGCTTCTCCTCAGAATATGAGGGTACAGGTAGGAGTGTGTAGGGAAGGCAGAGTGTGTCAATTAAGGAGTGGTGTTCTCCTTTGGGGGTACATGGCATGGTGCTTGCAGGTAGCATAGGGACCCTCCCCACTGCCAAAACAAACATGACATTTCTGCAATGGAAGACTAGTGTTTTCCCTTTTAGGTAGATGTGTCCTCTTGTTTCCCTTTTGTGCAAGTCTACATTTGTCTCAAGCTCATTCCCTGTCTTTGGAGTGTAGTTTGGGAATTTAAAGGGGTCAAATAATACAAGTACTTATTGCCCTCTGTAAGTAGGGGTCCGGGAAGGTCAGAGCAGGGTAGGGTAAAACAAATCTTCTGTTCACAGAGTATCTCTTTAATCTCATAGTTGACCTAGGACCCTCCACGGTGCTGCAATTTTGTTGACTGTTCTTGAAGTTTCTCCAAATGTGCTGGTTTTCTACTGCAGGTGTTTCAAGTTCTCTGAATTAACTAATCTGATAGCATCTTGCTTTTGCCATCTTTGCATAATTCCTTATCATTTCTGGTCTGCTAATGATATCTTTTGTGTGTGTGTGTGTGTGTGTATAAAATATTTTTTGTGTGTTTAGCCACTACCATAATTCAATTATCATTTTGTATTTCTAAAAATGTAAATAATTTTCTGAATAGGTAATATACTCACATGGTTCAAAGCCACACAGCTCTCCTCTTTGTAGGCAACTAGTGTGGTATTACTTGTTATAATCAGGAGAAGAATGAGGAAGAAAAGGAAGAAAGAATATTCAAGAGACAGAAGAGAAGAAATTTTAAAATACAGTTGACCCTGAACATCATAGGTTTGAACTATGTGGGTCTACTTATACACGGATTTTTTCCAATAAATACTGTAAATGTATTTTCTCTTTCTTATGATTTTCTTAATAACATTTTCTCTAGCTTTATTGTAAGAATACAGTATATAATACATATAACACAAAATATGTGTTAATCGGCCGTTTATGTTATCGGTAAGGGTTCTGGCTAACAGTAGGCTATTAGTAAAGTTTTTTGGAAGTCAAAGGTTATATGGGAATTTTCAACTGCATGGGGTTTGGCTCCCCTAACCCCCATGTTTGTCAAGGGTCAACTGTATATTCTTTAGAAGCACATTGTTCTCAAGTGCAAACAGAATATTTACCAAGATGAATAATATTCTGGGCCATAACCAAGTCTCAATACATTTCAAAGGATTCAAATCATACCAGATTAGAAAATGAAAACTATCTCAAATAAAAAATCTAACTATCTTCCTTAACGAACTAAATAAAAAAGAGTGATATACACCCAAATCAAGCAGAAGGCAGGAAATTATAAAGAAAGGAGAATTCAGTGAAATAGAAAAAAAAAAACAAAAAAAACCCAGAAAATAAATAAAACCAAACATAGATTCTTTGAGGTTAAAAATCAGATAACTCTCTAAACAGGCTGATCAAGAAACAAAGAGAGAAGACATAAATTATCCCTATCAATAATGAGAAGGGAATAATATTGCCATAACTAACTTAGACTAATTATGATTCACCTCGAGCAACTGGGTGTATTACATATTACAACTGGGCATATTATTACAAAATTGGGGATCTCTTAGCAAGAAGGGAGTAAAATGGTTTTTAGATCAGTAATCAACAGTGTCTGTAACTCTTCTCTTCATTAGCAACTTAGAATACATTAATTCAAGCAATTACTTTATTTTCTCTCCAAGAATATTGGTGGTAGGGCAACCCATAATCAAACTGCAATAAGCACTGGATTACTAGGATGATGGAAGTAATATAAGAGGTGGTAGAGTGGAGAAAGCAAACAGAATGATGTATGCTGGAACAAAGTATCTTTCTGCAGTAAATTAAGGGATACTAACATCCCTAGTAGATAATTATTTATCTCTGTTTTGTCTACAGTTTGCCCTGAAATTTAGTATTTTAAAATAGAAAACAGCAAAGTGGAATGTAGCAGTTTTAATGGAAAACTAATATAAATTCTAAGTTGATGGAAAAGTATTATTTTTATTAGTTTATCTCATTTTAGTTATTAGTACACACCTGGATCTTTATAATGTAATCTGTCTTTCTAAGTAGTAAGAATGAATCTCTGTAAGATTGAAAAGTTTCATTAACTTTAAATAGAACTAATTCTTTATCATCTCCTCAACCTCTTCAGACAACATAATGAGACCATATCAGTTTATTTGGCTTAAAGACAGCTCCCTTAAAAATGATCTCATCATGAAACCAAATAATTTCAAAATTGTCTAAAAATTCAGGTTGCCCCTTCTCAGGTAACAACAAGAAATCTCAGCCTATCCCTATATTCCTTCCTAATTGGCCCAATTATATTGGAAGTTCTATGAGGTTTTCTTCTCTTCAAGATATCCTGCCTTCTGCTCCAAGTGTGTCAGCTACAAGGTATGATGCTCTCGAGTACTAGATTCAGAATTAAAAGCCAGGAGTTTCAACTCTAGTCAGAAATCTGGCATATCATCAGTCTTTTATCGCACTCACAATGTTGGTCTAAAGATGGAAAGAATATTAACTGCTTTGACTGTCCCAATTGGTGTTGTTCTAAAGCGTTTTAAACAGTAAAAATAAAAATACAGCTGAGAGTAGGTACCAGCCACCAGTTTTTCCATTTCAATCATATCAGGGCTTTCATAAGTATGCTGTGATGTGCCTTTATTAATAGCCTAATAAGAACCAGCATAAGAAGCCTGGAGGTAAATAGTTCCATTGCAAAAACCCTGGCATGACTATCACCCGTTAAATTAGGAGGGAACTGTGTTCAATGCAGAGGGTGGGGAGGGAAAACACTGAAATAGGGTCCCATTTTGGGCTGTACCAATCAGTATCTAGCTATGAGAACATGAGCAAATCGACAATTTCTCTGTCATTTCCTTATTTGTGAAATGAAGAGCTTGACTTATTTGGTTTTTGTGGACCGTATTAGTTATAAAGATGATTAGAGCCTATTCCATCACTCTTTCTTCAACAATGAAATGGAAAGAAAAATCAGCTTTTAGTCTATTCATGATGAGCAATGACTTGTATCAAATATTAGATTTGGGAATGAGATAATATCTTAACATCCAAATAATAATGTATTTTAAATTATGACATTAGTGTGATCCTCTAAAGCAGGGGTGTCCAAACTTTTTTCAACTTTTTTCACCAAGGGCCATATGTGGTAAAATACACAAACAGCCGGGCCACTCACTCGAGGTGAAGTACGTATTGCCTCACCTGGTTTATTTAAGTAAACTAAATATATTTTTGGAATTTGCTGCGGGCCAATTGAAAATGGATTGCGGGCTGCAGTTGGCCCGTGGGCCGCAGTTTGGACACCCCTGCTCTAAAGCATACAATTTAAGAAAAGGCAGAGCCCTCTTCGCTCTGCTGGTTGCTGTATGTGCAGTGGGAGAACAGATCCCCTATTTCAGCTTGACGGTACCCAAGACCTAGGGCGGACAATATATGGCTATTGCAAAGTTCCAATTTCCTTTGCCACTGATTTTATTGTATTTTGGAAGTGGCTAAACTGAATCTTATTTCTATGGTTACTGGTACGCCAACCATGAGAGCCATCCATGCTCAGAAGCCTTGCTCTGGGGGCACGGTACCCTAGCACTGGGGCAAAGAACTAGTGACAGCTCCCAATATTGAAGGAATCAGCAGCAACCCACTGTAACACAAATTGATTTACAGTAGTGGTCCCACCCAGACAGGATTCTCTGAGGAGAGGGCAGGGGTGGTGACTGGTTGCTATATTTTATCAAATATGCCAGTGATTGAATAGCACACTATTTTTTATGCATTAAAAAAGAGGGAAAAAACATTCTTTCAACTAATCCATGGCATATCAGTGATTGCAAACTGTACCTCAATTTCAGAGAAGTTAAAATTGAATTAATGATCCGAGAATTAATGAAATATGGTAATATTTATTTGGTTTTGCCATCCACTTGCCTGAATACATTTATCAAAGTAGCTACTTTTTGTTTTAGTATTCATAATTATTTATACTTTTTGGTAATTTATTTGTGGTCCTGACTAATAGTCTACAGTACTATGTACAATGATAGAAAACATTAATAAAGAAAAATATTGGCATTTTCTGTTGGAGCCTGTGTTATTTTACAACACCCCAGCCTCATCTTAAAATGGATGTTTTCTGACTTTCTTATTTTCCTTTTTTTGGAGGAAGAGGTTTAGTGTATTAGAATAAAGAATGCAATTCCCTGGGTAACAGGTAAACAAACCCCTGTTCTCTGAATTCATAACTAACCTCCTCTTAGCATGCTATGGGAGGCATATGACATCATCTTTCAGATGAAATAACAGAGGCAGTAAACATTTCCCAAGCAAAGTTGCTGATCTAGGGTTCTACTCAAACCCCAACTTGAATATGAAGGTTTTATTCTCCTCAGTCCCACTGACTGACTGCAGCTCACTGTTGGGTAATGTGAACCATTTACAACAATGACGGTACTGCCTATGAAGCAGTCCAGGAGTTCGCAGCGGCAGCATGGCGGCCGATATGGCCACTAGGACCACTGATGCATATGCTAGGTTGGCTGCTCATACTTGCAGAGATTCAAAGTTACCATTTCAACCCCAAGACTTTGAACTACTGAGGGGAGCTCCAAAAAAGCCAGTGGTAGGGTACCTGCAAGAAGACAACACTGCCATTTCATTCCCCGAGTTAACATCCACTTCAGCAGTGGACTGGCTGATATGCGCCACTTCTGCCCCTGTCCCCATAGTAAGGGCAGGGGAGTCATGAGGAAAAGCAATGGGGTCAGCAATGGAACAGACGCTTTCCAAGGATTAAAACAAGGTATGAGAATCTCCCATAGGTTAGATAGATACTGTGGAAAGCTTGAGCCATGTTGCTGCTACTCTGCCCCAGGGGGCTGTTTGCCAGGCAAAGGGCCCCAACAACAAGAAAGTGAGCTGTGCATAGCAGGGTAGGAGCCAGCTGGGGAAGAAGGCACAGGAGGCCAACAGAGTCGTAGCTCCTATTCCTGGAACTGTGCTGTGGGGAGGCTCCTTCTAGGACCCCTTGAGGAACACGGTGCACCTCCCACTCAACATATAAGGAGGCCCACCAAAAAATTAGTGACAGTCAAGAGGGGCCACAAATACTATTTGGTGGTAAGAAAAGGTGAAATAGAACCATTTGTGACAACATGGATGGATCTTGAGATTATAATGCTAAGCGAAATAAGTCAGAAAAACAGAGAACCATATGATTTCACTGATATGTGGTATATAAACCAAAAACCACAGAAGAACAAGACAAACAAATGAGAAACAAAAACTCATAGACACAGACAATAGTTTAGTGGTTACCAGAGGGTAAGGGGGGTGGGGGGTGGGAGATGAGGGTAAAGGGGATAAAATATATGGTGATGGAAGGAGAACTGACTCTGGGTGGTGAACACACAATGGGATTTATAGACGATGTAATACAGAATTGTACACCTGAAATCTATGTAACTTTACTAACAATTGTCACCCCAATAAACTTTAATTAAAAAAAAGAAGGGGCCACAGCAATACCAGTTCAGTTAGAGACATCTATCCCTTCTCTTCCGTTCTCCTCAGACCTCAAGATACCAGAGGGAAGAGAAGTGGGAAAAGATAAGGGTTAAAGAGCAGATCATGCCCCTCTTCTCACTCCTTGATCCTAAGGTCAAGGACCAGCAGGAGCTGGAGGACCGGAGGAGGAAAAGGTAAGCATGAAATAAATCCAACACTGAAGTTTTAAATGGAAGAGAGTGGCTAGGAGTTTCTATGCTCACAGTGCCTAGAAAGGTATGAGATCTGCCTGTCTCTAAGGAACAGAAGTTTAGACTCTTAAACTAGAGTGGCTACACAAGCCAAGGTCTTTTTTAAGCCCATGACTCATCATTTATGTGACTGTAAATTCTGGGGCCATATGGCCATGGAACTTTTGGGATTCCACCAGATCCATTAGAAGAACTCATTCTTGCAAATCAATTCTAATGAGGAGCACTGATGAGTTCTGAAATTCTATATGTGCCCTCAGTGCAATCGTGGGTAAACAGCAGCATATTTGGAGGTTAAACAGAGCATCACTGAAACTAGACATTTCTGTCCAGAATATGCAGAGTTACATTAAAGCTATGGTGTAGATGATTGTACAAGTGACCAAATATGGACCTGTCAGCCCCACCAGTACCCCATCTCTGAGGGCAAGTCTGAAAAAGATCACCTGGCACTGGGAGAGGAAACCGGCTGAGGTAACTTCAGGTCAAGGTTAACAGACAGCTGGCATGGGCAGGAGAGACCCACACTGGAGCCAAGTCCATTGCTTTGGGAATAGACAGCCTGAAACCCTCCAAATTAAGTTACTACCATAACCTGAAAAGAGTAACTGAGACTACATAGGACTTATAATCTACAAAAGAGCCCAACTGCCAGAGAATAAAGTTCACTATTAATTAAAAAATAACATCAACAATATAATCAATAAAAATTTACTAAGTGATCATATAACGGACAAAGTGATGCCTGCTGTAAATGTCAGACCTTCTTCATCTCTCCAGTAGCTCAGAATACCAACTGCACAAAATAATATATTTTGTCCTGTTTAATTTAAGAGATCCCAAAGAAGTAGTGAGGAAGCCTGTGGGAGCCCCAGGAAACCACCCCCATGTGGCTGAAGGGAAACTTCATATTTGACAGCAGGAGCATCTGCGATGGGTCTAGGGAAGGTGTGGGAAGATTTGGATGGACATGCATAGAGTATGGCTGGAAGATGACCACCGTGCTGCCCGTGTTTGCCCCCTATATGTCCATGCCCAGACTCAACTCCCACCTCCCTTCCTTTCTGAATTCCCTCATTTCTCAAAGGGCAAAGTTCTGAATCACTGGCTCCAGTGCCATTTCTAACA
Source organism: Rhinolophus sinicus (assembly GCF_057876585.1). Lineage (NCBI taxonomy): Eukaryota > Metazoa > Chordata > Mammalia > Chiroptera > Rhinolophidae > Rhinolophus > Rhinolophus sinicus. Next base: position 28,066,774 of record NC_142518.1, on the reverse strand, counting down.
CCGTCCCACAGTCAAAGAAACAGGACTCTTGGAGGAAATGGCTGACTGTAGGCCTGAGACAAGGAGAATACAAGATGAGCTGGAGCATATTGTAGTAGCAGAAAGTAGGGAAATATTAAAAAAAGAAAGAATGGGAGCATGTCAAAGGGACACAGGAGCCAGCATGAAGGAGCTGTCAATAGCCAAAGCTGAAAACAGTTTGGGCAAAAGAATAAATAATGCAGTATTGGATCACAACCCAAAGCATATGATAAATATGCAAGTCCATAATGATATAAATAAAAGAATAAATAAATAGGTGAGTGCCATCAATGGATCATGAGAGGTTATGTGAAATAAGAGTTTCCCTAACAATGCCGAAGAATTCTGAGTTTCTGCCTGCAAGAGAGATGAGTAATCTCCAGGAAACTAATGGTCAACTCTTGAATACGGGAGACGCTGAGCATCTCTTGGAATCACTATGTCTACCCACAAGTGACTACATGCTACCTCCAGCCATTGGCTCTGAATTCAGAGATTTCCAATGCAGTGTTTGTAACATATCCTAGTATGAAGGGGCACTGCATATCTCTTTATTCAATTTCTCTTTCAACAATTTCTACACAAAACAAATTTAAATGGCAACACTTTGGAATGAGGGAGCGGTATGTATTACCTAAAAAGTAATCTCTGGACTTAGATCTAAAACGCTTTGGATACCACTAACTCAGTTTCTAAAATGCAACCACAACTTGGGAGTAGAGCATGGAGTGCACAGGGAATAGGAGAAAGACTTGGGGTGATGCACCCAGACAGGACAGTCATCCATACCCCCCAAAATACCACCAAATACCAGCAAAGCTTTTTGAGTATTCTAATAAGCGGTTTTAGTTAAGTCCACTTGCTTTACAATCTAACAAAATGTTATCTGCTGATCACCTACATTAAAATCCCACGACTACTCATTAAGGCAGGTTCCCTGGCCCCATGGAGATCTGTGGACCCTGGACTGTACATTTTTAAAAATAATTATTTTTATTTTGGAATAATTAAGATTTACATCAAAGTTGCAAAGATAGTACAGAGAATTCCCTTGTAGCCCTCGCCCAGTATTTTCTAATGTTACACTGGTGTAGTATAGTTATTATAATTAATGAACTAATATTGGTTCATTACCATTAGCAACGAATTTGGATTTCACTAGTTTTCCCACTAATAACCTTTTGTTCCAGAATCTAATCCACCTTGCATTTAATCACCATGTCTCTTTATTTTTTTATTTTTTTAATTAAATTTATTGGGGTGACAATTGTTAGTAAAATTACATAGATTTCAGGTGTACAATTCTGTATTACATCATCTATAAATCCCATTGTGTGTTCATCACCCAGAGTCAGTTCTCCTTCCATCACCATATATTCGATCCCCCTTACCCTCATCTCCCACCCCCGACCCCCCACCCCCCTTACCCTCTGGCAACCACCAAGTCTCTTTAGTGTCCTCTGCTCTGTGACAGTTTCTCAGCCTTTTCTTCTTTTTCATGACCTTGACAGTTTTGAGGAATCAGATAATTTGAAGAGTGTCTCTCAATTTGGATGTCTTGGGTAATTTTCTCATGATCCCACTGGAGTCATGTTATGGGTTTGTGGGGGGGGGGGAGAAGAAAACACAGAAGCGAAGTCCCTTCTCATCACATGATATACACGACCGACGCTGCTGCTCACCACCATCACCAGGTGTAGGCAATGTTTGCCGGTTTTCTCCACTGTAAGGTATTTCCTCCCACTTTCCATACTCTATTCTTTGGAAGCAGATTATTATGTCCAAGCCACATTCATCAGAAGCAGAGAATTAAGCTCTGCCTTCTGGGAAGGGGAGTATTTACATACATAATTTGGAATTCTTGTATAGTGTAGATTTGTTTCTCCTCACCTATTTATTTATATATCCTTTTATTGATATCATTACGGACTTGCATATTTATCGTGTGCTTTGGTTTGTGATCCAATACTACATTATTTATTCTTTTGCCCAAATTGTTTCAGCTTTGGCTACTGACAACTCCTTCAGGCTGGTTCTTGTGTCCCTTTGACATGCTCCCATTCTTTCTTAATACTTCCCTACTTTCTGCTACTACAATATGCTCCAGCTCATCTTGTATTCTCCTTGTCCCAGGCCTACAGTCAGCCATTTCCTCAAAGAGTCCTGCTTCTTTGACTGTGGAATGGTATTAGAAACACAGGTCTGCACACTCAGTGGGATTATGCAGTTTTGGTAAGCAGTCAAGTTGATTCTTATGCACTTTAGAAGTTTGAGGACAGCCATTTTGGAAAGTCAAGCACAAATAAACTAGAAATAATTGGTGAAGAAAATTTCTGAAACAGTTGTTTTAAAAAATTACTACTATTGGGGGCCAGCCTGGTGGCTCAGGCGGTTGGAGCTCCATGCTCCTAACTCCGAAGGCTGCCGGTTCGATTCCCACATGGGCCAGTGGGCTCTCAACCTCAAGGTTGCCCGTTCAACTCCTCGAGTCCTGCAAGGGATGGTGGGCAGTGCCCCCTGCAACTAAGATTGAACACGGCACCTTGAGCTGAGCTGCCGCTGAGCTCCCGATTGGCTCAGTTAGTTGGAGCGCGTCCTCTGAACCACAAGATTGCCAGTTCGACTCCCGCAAGGAATGGTGGGCTGTGCCCCCGCAACTAGCAACAGCAACTGGACCGGGAGCTGAGCTGCGCCCTCCACAACTAAGACTGAAAGGACAACAACTTGAAGCTGAACGGCACCCTCCACCACTAAGATTGAAAGGACAGCAACTTGACTTGGAAAAAAGTCCTGGAAGTACACACCATTCCCCAATAAAGTCCTGTTCCCCTTCCCCAATAAAATCTTTAAAAAAATTACTATTTTCTTCATGTTAGCTCAAGATTAAAAGTTCCAAAATGCAAAGAACCCTCATGGTCCATAGAGAAGAAAAGAGAAAATAATGGTCGAGATAAAAAATTCATCCCTAAATTAAGTGGCCCTAATTCAGCACCTAAAAACTAGAATAAAACATGTTTATTGATGGCCTTCTCTGTGCTGAGCACTAAGGTAAGTGCACACTCCCAAACCTAATGCTGTAAGTATAATCTCCCCTGTAAAAGATATAGAAATTGAGGCCTAGAAAGGTGAAATATTTTACAAGCAATAGTCAGTAGGTGGCAGAGCTGAGACACCAAATCAGGTACTCACATGTGATTCTCCAAGCAGAGGATTTTGCTATGACATTCTGATAATTCCTGCGTATGTGAGTCTGCGTATGTCTGCTGTGTCTACCAGATCTCAAATGTCATGAGGGAGGGTCAGCTTATTCACTGTTGTATGTCCCATGTCTGCTACACAATAGGCACTCAGCAGATAACGTCTGATATCTGACCAAATTTCTACGTGGTGAAAATGAAAACTGCAAAGTACCATATATTTTCTCCCACTGTAGCTATAATTTGACCTGTGTTCCAAATTAGGTAAAACATTATAAGAAAAACCCCACATTACACTGAAAGCAGACTTCTAAATTCACACAGTTCAGATTTGGGGAAGATGAAAAAAATGTATAAGTAAATCTATTCTGAGTGATAAATTTTAGTAAACAAAAAGATAGTTAATAAGTAGTCTAAGAGATGAAAGAAAATCCCCAAAGCCCATCATTTTCTTTACTGGCAGAATTAATCCATCATGAACTTCAAAGATGAAACTGTTGTTCGATGCTTCTGAACACAGAGCAGATCCTTCTCAACATAAAACAAACACTGTTCTGAAATAGTTGTGCTAACATAGATCAAGGATCAGAATGCCATTTCTATTACAATTATTAAACCAAAAGCCCTTGGGCGCATCTTATTGTAAATGGTATGGATTTAATGGGATAAGCAAACTCAGATGATAGACTTTAAACCAAAACCCAACACCAACATAATAAAAATATTTTTAAATTAAGTCCACATCTATCAGCTAACTTGTGAACAAGTTTGAAATCACTTCTTCCTATGAATTAAATGTACTTCGTAATATGTCTATTCATTCATTCATCAAATATATTTATTTAATTCCTATTATGTACCAGCACTGTTTTACATGCTAAGGACCATAGCTATGAACAAAACAGACGAGAAATGGCTGCTGTCATAGAGCTAACAGTTCTGGGGTGGGGGGAGAGCAACAATCAACAAATACAGCAAGCAGATGTCAGGTGGTGATAAGTGCTGGGAAGACAAGGAATTCACAGAAGGGGCAAAGGTTGCAATTTAAGGTAGGATACCTCCTCACTGAGAAAATGCACTGGACCTGAGAGTGGTGAGGGAACTCAGCTATATCCACTGGGAAGAGGAAAGAGCAAGTGTCAAAGCCACGAGGCAGGACACGTGCTGTGTGTCAGGAGCCACAAGCCACAGCAAAGTGAATAGGGGTGGAGTGTCTCAGGAGATGTGGTAAAGAGGTGACTGCAGCTGTGGTGAAGTGTGGGGTGGAGAGGGATGGGGGCCGATAGTGTAGTTCCTTGTGGGTGATTCCGGGCACTTTGGCTTTTACTGAGGGAGATGGGTAGCCATTACAGAAAGGAGACTTGAAAGGATCACTCTAGCCTGCTGTTTTGGGAATCAACTATGAGAAGGGGGCTAAGAAATCATACAGTTGGCAAAGTGATGGTGGCTGGGATGTAAAGTGGTAACAAGTAGAGAGACCAGCAGGTGGCTAGATCCTCAATCTATTTTCATGTTAGAACCAACAGTATTGGCAGATGGGGTGTGGGATACGAAAAAGAGAAGAGTCAGGGATGACAATAGGTTTAGGGCTTAGCAAAGACATCGATAGAGGGAGTTCCTACTTACTGAGATCAGAATCTGCCGTGGTAGGAGCAGATATTTTGGGAAGAGGCCCAAATTTGTCTATGTATAGTTTGAGAACTGCATTCAATTCAAAGAGGTGATGTTGGGTAGGCAGTTAGTCATACAGGCCTGCAGTTCAGGGTAGTCCCCCAGGATATAAATAAATTTGGGGAGTCATTAGCATTTCAAGCCCCTAGACTAGTAAAACTCACTGGGGAATGAGTATAGAGAGCACAGAGAAGAGTTTCAAGAAATGAGATGATTGTTGGAGGGGGATATGGAGTGAAGACTTTTTTTTTCTAGAAGGTGTGTAGGCTAATGAGAATGAGTCTGTAGAGAGGAACAGGTGATGCTGGAGAGCACAGAGAATTGCTTGAGCAATTGCTGAAGGAGTAGTTCTTCTGTTTGTATCAAAGATTGATGAAATGCAGCCTCCTGTCCCTGCGGGCAGGAAAGGATACCTAGAAGCATTGAGATGCGTAAAGGCCCGAGAAGTAAGCATTGAAAACATTGTTCACCTTGAGAGTCAATAATAAAACTAACCCAAACAACAAAAGAGGTCAGTAAGGTAGTAAGATATACAATCAACACGTAAAAGCCAATGGCCTACAAAACACATATGTGACAGTGGATTTGTATTTAGAACATAAAGAACTCTCAGAACTGAATCGTAAAAAGAATCCCACACAATCCAATTAGAAAATGATGAAAAGAGTGGTTGCCAGAGGTGGGGCGGGGGTGGAAGTTGGCAAAATGGATGAGGGGGTCAAAAGGTACAAACTTTCAGTTATGAAATAAGTAAGTCCTGGGGATGTAATGCACAGTATGGTGACTACACTTAACAATACTGCATTGTATATTTGAAAGTTGCTAAGAAAGTAAATCTTAAAAGTTCTTATCACAAGAAAAACACGTAACTGTATGGTGATGGATGTTAACTAAACTTACTGAGGCAATCATTTTGCAATGCATACATATACTGAATCATTATGTTGTACACCTGAAACAAATACAATGTACAGCAATTATATCTCAATTTTAAAAAAATGTAAAAGAAAAAAAATAAGCAAAAGACATGAAGGGAGATTTCACAGAAAAGAATATGTAATTGTACAATAAGCACATGATAAGTTGTTCAACATCGTTAGCCATTAAAGAAATGGAAATTAAAACCACAATATGATATTCCTACATACCTATCAGAATGACTAAAATAAAACACAGTAACACCACCAAGTGCTGGCGAATATGCAGAGAAACTGGATCCCTCAAACACTGCTGGCAGGAATGTAAAATGGTAATTTGTACAATGACAAATTAGATTGTTAGTGTCTTAAAGAACCACTCATATACTTATCATACAACCCAACAATTATATTCCTGGGGAACTTACCCCAGAAAAAAAACTTATGTCGACACAAAAACCTGTATACAAATATTCATAGCAACTTTATTCATAATAGCCCCAAACTGGAAAAAGCCAGATATTCCTCAAGGAGTGAATGGTTCAACAAACTGTACTACATCCATACCATGGAATACTACTCACTAATAAAAAGGAGTGAACTACTGATATATACAACAAGTTTGATGAATCTCAAGAACATTATGCTGAGTGTAAAAAGCCGATATCAAAAGGTTCCATATTGCATGATTCCATTTATATAACTCTTGCAATGACAGAATTACAGAGGTGGGGAACAGATTAGTGACTACCAGAGGTTAGGGATGGTGGCAGGGGAAGGTGGGGTATGAATATTAAGAAAGCATTTTGTGGTAATGAAAGAATTCTACATTTCAATTGTAGTGGTAGTTACAGGAATGCACACAAGTGATAAAATGGCATAGAACTATACACACAGATTGTACCAATGTCAGTTTCCTGGTTTTGATATTGTAGTAAAATTACATAAAATGTAACCAGTTGGGGGAACTGGGTAAAGGCTACAAGGGGCCTCTGTGCATTATCTTTGAAATCTTCTGTTAATTTATCATTATCTCAAAATAAAAAGTATGAAAACACATAATGCAACCTTGAAGGTATAACTTCGACCAGAGGATTTCTTAGAACTCAAATCAAAATATAGTTCTCTAATTAAAAAAAAATTCAATAGCCTAGTACGTAAGTGTTCATAGCAGCTTTATTTGTAATAGCCCCAAATTGGAAACAACCCCAATGTCCATATACATACCATGACACACTACTCAGCAATAAAAACTAATGAACTATTGGTGCATGCAATATGGATACATCTGAACATAGTTTTGCTGAGTGAAAGAAGTCAGACAAAAGAGAGTGCAGAATGTATGAATTCATTTATAGGAAATGCTAGAAAATATAAACTATAGCAACAGAAATTAGATCGATCATTGCCTGGGGTGGGGTGGTGTTTGTGGGGAGAGGTGAGAAGAAGGAATCATGTGGGTCAAGAAGGAACTTTTGGGGATGATAAATTTCTTTACTATCTGATTGTGGTGATGGTTTCATAGGTATATATATATATATATATATACACACACATACACACACACACACGTCAAAACTTACCAAATTGTATACATGAAATATGCATGGTTAATGGTATGTCAATTATAACTCAATAAGGTTTTAAAAAAATCAATAGCTTACACATACACAAATAATAACAACTTAGAATATACCATGGAAAATAACACCCCATTTATAATAGCAACAGAGCAATACTTAAGAACCAACCTAGCAAATGTACAAAAGCTGGAGGTCTTTAATCTTGATCTTTTTCCTCTTACCCCTGGGTCCTTCTCTACCTAACCAGAAATCAAACACCCTTTCTTTAAAACTGCCTCAGGTGCTCCTGAGACGTATTGGAGATGCCTCCAGAACTTCTGACATCCCTTGGTTAGCACCTAGTGTTATTTTCATGGGAATGGATCTTTATATCTTTATGTAATGGCTACCTCTAGTAATATAACAGACAACAGCAGAGCACTTCCACAGAATTTACACCACAGCCTTGTGTGTTTCCCGTCCCTGCTCTCCTTGAATAGCATGCAGACCACAGTAAAGAGAGGTGAAGGGGACCGTTCTGACAGAGTTGGGAGGGGAGTTCAGGTTTTCTTTTCTTTTGTACAAGAAGCCAAACATTTAAAACAGTGTCAGCATCTATTAGCTTCCTCCACATTTTCTGTCTGATTAGGCAGAGTACAGGGATGATGTCATCTACAACTTTCGCAAACAAAGCCTCCTGTAAAACAAATGCTTCCCCTTGTAGGATGATAAATCTCAGCTCTACAGTCCTATGGAAATAGGACCCACAAAGACAGACCAATATTTAGGGACACGAACTTAGCGCTCCTACCCACAGGGTATTCTTTGTTAGATGCCACTTTCAGAGTTCTTCACAAGGGTAATTTTTAATTGCTAGCAATGCATACTATTTGGGAATGCAGATTGCAAACATACATCCAAAAGATAGGCAAATCTGAAAAACTTTTTAAATTGCCAATATACTTATACTTACAGTTTTTTCATCATTTTCAAAAGCTTCTCTTGCTTCTTCAAATGTGCAGACTTCTTCTTTGCATTCACGCTCAATGTTACCCTGTCTTATTTCTTCAAAAAGTCCATTAGCTCTTCGGTAGCGTTTTAATACTGAATTGGCTTTTTCTCCTGTGAGGAAAACTAAAAAGAGATGCAACAATAAGCATACAATTGTAATAAAAAACCATGTGGGAAATTAATATTCAAGATGAAAACTGCTAGATGCTCTTTAGAAAACAAAGCCAACATCCTAAACCTCTCCAGGAAGTAACATTTAACTCCAAACCACCACATCTGCTATCTTCCTCACCATGCGAGTGTGTCCTTTTAGTAGCAGTTGTCCTGGGCAGGGACAGTGACATAATTAACTATGTTATATTCAGCCAACCATGGGTGTTTAAGTATAGTAACACTGATAACCACTACTTATAGCCATTGCTATAAGTGGATACCCCCAGACACTCTGCAGTTAGAGAACAGCAAGCTCATGAAAATCCAGTCTCTGCAGTTTGGGTCTTTGTCCCTTAAACTAAATGCAAATAAAACTCCAATTAACCTAACAATGTAAACCCAGAGGACCTTTACTTGTATGAAATAAAGAGGTGACAAAACAATACCAAGAAATTAAGATAAATTTGGCCATAATTCATTCCAAGGAACACTGATAATAATTTTGTTCTAAAGTCACTTAAGCTAAATATATTGTGATACTTTAATATATTCAACCCCATTTCACTGTCCTTCAGAAAAAGAAACTTCTGCATGATTTACGGAGGAATTTCATATAAATATTCAAAATGCACATTTATGATACCCAATAAAATAAATAAGGCAATTGTTATATGCATAGTTATGGGGAATTATTTTCATTTTTACATATATATTCATTGAAAATTATACTTCAATTGCATTTTTCTTTTTTTATCACATTTATTGCAGTGACATTGGTTAATAAAATTGTATAGGTTTCAAGTGCACAACTGTATAATACATCACCTGCACTCGTATATTGCATTATGTGTTCACCACCCAAAGTCAAATGTTCTGTCACCATATATTTGACCCAGTTTACCCTCTTCTACCTTCCCCTTCCCCTCTTACCCTCTGGTAACCACTAAACTGTTGTCTCTGTCTACGAGTTTCTGTTTGTCTTGTTCGTTCACTGCTTTCAGTTTTATGAGTGAAATCATATGGTTCTCGAGTTTTTCTAACTTATTTTGCCTAGCATGATAATCTCAAGATCCATGCGTTTATCGCAAATGGCAGTATTTCATAATTTCTTATGGCTGAATAATATTCCATTGTGTATACGAGGTCTGACAGTTAAGTTCGTGAACTTGTTGCAATGAAGTTGCTAACCTTTTTGATATCAGAGGGATTATTCATTATGAATTTGTACCAACTGGACAGTTAACCAAGTTTACTATTTGGAAGTGCTGAAAAGGCTGTGTGAAAAAGTTAGACGACCTGAACTTTTCGCCAACAATTCATGGCTCTTGCATCACGACAACGCACTAGCTCACACGGCACTGTCTCTGAGGGAGTTTTTAGCCAGTAAACAAATCACTGCATTAAAACACCCTCCCTACTCACCTGATCTGGCCCCCAATGACTTCTTCCTTTACCCAAAGATAAAGGAAATATTGAAAGGAAGACATTTTGATGACATTCAGGGCATCAAGGGTAATAGGATTATGATGTATGAGGATTTCCTATGGCCATTCTATCTTTTGTTTTCTGGTAGCTCGGTGTCTCCATTCTTTCTTTGCCCTTGTATTTCTGTCTGTTATTTTGGTTTGAGGTATTCAATCATTTTCCCCCCTTTTCCTCTTTTTTTATGTTATGTGTCTCAGTTCTGGATTTTTGTGTGTGTGTGTGGTTACCATTTAGTTTATGCAAAAGGTTTCATATATACAGTAGTCCTTTTTCTTCAGCATGCATTTTTATCTCCATTCCCCTTTGCAAATTCAGACCTTTAACCCCCCCCCCTTTATGTTTTTGTTGTCACAAATTATCCCTATTTATGCTGTCAGTTCATTTTCAAGTTGCAGTAGCTATTACCTTCTTTTCTTTTATGTTTTTACCTCCTTTAACCATTATGTTAAATAATATTTAAGTGTATAGTACCCTATTCTGAATAAGGGTTGCGATTTCCTGTTTCTGTCTGTCTGTTAGTCATTTACTCATAGTTCTGCATCCTTTTGTTTCTTTTGTTTCAGGTAGAATAATCCCCTTCACTATTTCCTGCAATACACACCTTGTGGTGGAAAATTCCCTCAGCTTCTGTATGTCTGGAAAGGTCTTTATTTCTCCTTTATATCTAAAGGATAACTTTGCTGGATATATGAGGTATGATCAAACAATATGGTGAATGCATAAATAAAAAAAATTATTACAGTAAAAGACACGTTACCATTAATCCCCCTCAAAATACTTCCCCATGCTTTGAACACACTTATCTCATCGTTATTGCCACTTTCTGAAGCAGTTCTGGAAGTCCTCTTTCGTGAGTGTCTTTAGTTGTTTTCTTGTGGCTGCCTTGATGTCCTGAATCATTTTGACTTTGAGGAAGAGACAGAAGTTGCATGGTGCCAGATAGGATGAATAAGGTAACTGAGGACACATTGTAATGTTTTTATTTGACAGAAGTTGCCATATACCAGAAGCTATGTGTGACACAGAGCCTTGTCATGATGGAGGATGGTTTATGGCACACTTTTAATTGTATTTATCTATCTATCTATCTATCTATCTATCTATCTATCTATCTATCTATCTATCTATTTATTTTATGGAGGGCACAGCTCACAGAGCCCCATGCACAGATCGAATTGACAATCTTGGTGTTATTAGCACCATGCTCTAACCAACTGAGCTAACCAGCCACCCCATACGTCACACTTTAAAACACACCATCTCTTAACTGTAGCTCACACCCGACTGACTGCACTGAACAAGCTGAAACTTGTCACACACTGTTACTAAGGTTAGATGTGCCACTTCTGGTACTGAAGATCCCTGCCTTTCTGTTGGATGGCACTTGGCAGCAGCATTCACTGTATTTTGTGATCACAATGGAAAGGCTCCATGTCACACATCGCTCCTGGTATGGCAGATTTCTGTCAAATAAAAACATTACGGTGTGTCCTCACCCACCTTATTCACTGGATCTGGCACTGTGCAACTTTTGGCTCTTCCCCAAAGTCAGAATGACCATAAAAGGTAAATGTTTTGAATCAATACAGGATATCAAAGCAGCCACGACAGCACAACTAAAGACACTCACGAAAGAGGACTTCCAGAACTGCTTCAGAAAGTGGCAAGAACGGGGGCGGCCTGACGGCTCAGTTGTTTGGAGTGTGAGCTCTGAACAACAGGGTTGCTGGTTCGATTCCCACATGGGCCAGTGAGTTGTGCCCTCCATAACTAGATTGAAGACAACAAGCTGCTGCTGAGCTACCAGAGGGGTGGCAGGATGGCTCAGTTGGCTAGAGCGTGAGCTCTCAACAACAAGGTTGCCGCTTCAATTCCTGCATGGGATGGTGGGCTGGGCACCCTGCAACCAAGATTGAACTCAGTGACTGGACTTGGAGCTGAGCTGTGCCCTCCACAACTAGACTGAAGGACAACTACCGTGTTTCCCTGAAAATAAGACCTAGCTGGACCATCAGCTCTAATGCGTCTTTTGGAGCAAAAATTAATATAAGTCCCAGTCTTATATTATATTATGTTAGGTAAGACCCGGTCTTATATTATAGTAAACTAAGACCGGGTCTTATATTAATTTTTGCTCCAAAAGACGCATTAGAACTAATGGTCTGGCTAGGTCTTATTTTCGGGGAAACACGGTACTTGGAGCTGATGGGTCCTGGAGAAACACAATATCCCCTAGTAACCCCCTCCCCGCAAAAATAAATAATTTTTAAAAACGTGGCAAGAATGATGGGACAACTGTGTTTGAAAAGAGGGGGCGTATTTTGAGGGGGATTAATGGCAATGTGTCTTTTACTGTAATAATTTAAAAAAATTTGAACAGTCACCATATTTTGTAAATCACATCTCATGCTATTCTTGGCTGGTAATTTCTCTTTTTCAATAATTTTAATATTTGACTGCACCCCCTCCTAGCTTCTAGAGCTTCTGCTGAAAAATCTGATGATAAGCTAATGGGATTTCCATTATAGGTTACCATCTTTTTTCCCCTGGCTGCCTTGAGAATTCTGTCATTAATTTTTGACAGTTTTAATACAATGTACTTTGGAGAAGGACTTTTAGCATTGAAATAATTAGGTGTTCTGTTTGCTTCTTGGATTGAAGATTTAGTTCGTTCCATGGGTTTGGGAAGTACTCGTCAAGTATTTGTTTGAATAGGCTCTCTGTTCCCTTGTCTCTCTCCCTTCTACTTCTGGTATACTCATTAATTCTTATATTGCTCTTTCTAATGGAGTCAGTTTTTGTAGAGTTCTTTCATTTTCTTTTTTACTCTGAAGTATCTCTCTTCTGCCATCTGTGTCATTTCCAGATTTCTATCTTTGATATTATTAATTCTTTCCTCCATCTGGTCAGCTCTATTTCCTATGGTGGCTATTTCATTCTTCATCTTTTATGGAGATCTTCAGTTTCAGAATTTCCATTGGTTCTTTTTAAAAGTTTCAGTCTCTGGTAAAGTATTCCTTTTGTTTCTCAATTTTATTTCTGAGTTCATTAAACTGCCTGAGTTTTCTTGTGTCTCACTGAGGTTTTTCAGAACTGCGATATTGAATTCTCTGTCATTTAAATCACATATTTCCATGTCTTTGTTTATTTTCTGGAGATTTTTCATTTTCTTTTTGGGCTGCCTTGTTACTTTGGTTGTTCATGGATTATTTCTCTCCCTAGGCATTTATGGGAATGAATTCTACTTTTTCTTTTTTTAAGGAGTGATATCTCTTTAGCAGGTTGATAAGAAGAGGTCTTTCCTTTGTTTTCTAGTAGGTGGCTCTGGAGCACAAGAGATTCATTTTCTCTTGCACTGCTCCACCTTCTGGGATCTCTGCTGGGCAGTCAAAATGCCTTATATTCCCCAGGGAGGTGGGTCTCTCCTCTGTTACCAGGTCACCTTGGTCTCAGGGCACCAATCCCATGAGAAAATGTGGTGGGCAATGAGGTTCTAAGCCTGTGAAAATCCCAACGCTGCCCCTGCAGCCAGAGGCAGTGCTGCACTGCCCAAGACGTCCTAGATGCCGTTGCTGGGATCAGCTGTGATGGATGGGGACCGAGTGCATTGGGAGAGTCTGCTTGTGCATTTGTGGCTTTGTTCTCTTCCCAGTAATGGCAACTGACAAACTTCAGCTGCCTCACCCCTGTAGCTCCACCCCTTCACTGGGATTAGCCTAGTGTGTTAGCAAGCGTCTGCCACTCGGGGACTGTCTCTCCAGTTCTAAGGGCTGTAGATGATGTGCTCTGTAACCCGACACTTACTGCTAATTTGTTCTGGGGCCTGCTGTTATCTCTGGGAAGGTGTGGGGAGGTGGCCAGGCTTCCTGGCTTTGTTTTCTGCCTGGCAATGGAGGCTACTAGAACATAGCTGTCGCATTTCTGTGTTCTGTCTCCACACAGATCATTGGATTCAGCCATATCATATGCTGATCGCTCAGGGGCACAGACAGGGCACTTGCAGCCCGATTCCTCCCCTCTCCTGGCGCTGCAGGGAGCTCCTGGCTGCATCTGTGGCACCCATCACTGCTATTTCCCCTTCCCTCCTCCCGTTTGCTCTGATTCGCCCACCTTCAGATGTTACGATGTGTGGATCTCTCAGACATATTTGTGTGTGTATAATCTCTGAATTATAGCTGTTCAACTTGTTGTAACTTCAAGGCGAGAGATCAGGGGGACCTCTCGTGCTGCCATGCTTCCAATTACATTTTTCTAAAAGTATCATGATTGTTTGGAGCGATAAATACAATGATACCAGAAATTAATCTCTGCTAATGCAAAGAAATTAGAAAATTCCCTAATCTTACAGACTTCTGACTAGAAGAAGGCACATTACAGATCCTCCAAGATGTTTTGAAAACATCTATATTTGCAAAGAACATTTTGAAGTAAATGAAAAGCAGTAAATGCTCTTTTTAAAATGGCGACAATAGCAATGAATTTAAGGTTTACCTCATTGTAGAAATGTGTTTTTCACTTTGTAGACAATAATGGATTTATTACTGAGGATTCTTTAAAGTATCCAAATTGATACCAGCTGGATGGCACCTATACTAGGCTGAAAACTGTAGTAGGCCTTCCATAAGTGTTTCCTTCCTTCTGTACCTCAGAAGGGTGACCATCTATAAAAATTAATCATAGAGTGATAAAACATCATTAGAAGAAACCTTATCAAAAAAATTATGGTAAGTGCTATGAAGGAAACTATTGAGTTGGAGAATACCAGTAGAATTTTCTAGCAGTGCTTCTCACAGTTTAGCACCATCAGAATCCCCTAGAGGACTTATTATCCAAAGATGCTGGGCTCAGCTCCCAGAATTTCTGATTCCATATATCTGGGTGGGGCCAAGAAGTTGCATTTCTAATAAGTTCCCAGGTAAGTCTCGTGCTGCTGGTTCCTTTACTACAGTTTGAGAACCACCCAAATGTTAACTTAGAAGACTAGTTCTGAGAAGGCGTTTATGGAATGCTGGGATTAATATATTTAAAAAAGATATTTTACTGTATGACTTTTTAGGGCCCTTAATCTATTTAATGTATATCTATAAATCTCCAGAAAAGGAACATGACACATGCATTTGTCGTATTTATTTGAGGACAGCACCTTTTTTTGAGGGACAGTTCACTGAATTAACAACTAACTAGCCACTGATTTTATTTATGCCCTCTAAAATGACATATGAGTCTCCTCTATATAACAAGGCCAACTGATACATGAAGACAGTAACTGATTTTGCTGGAGGCTTCTCTTTTCCAGGATAAACGTCTAGTTCCTTCATCTGTTGGTCATATGAAATGTATAGGAGTCTCTGCACCATCTTTAGCTCATAAAATACAATGTCCTACACTGAGTGCAATATTCTATGTGTGGTCTCACAAGTGCAAAACTGATCAAGACTGTCTGCTTCTTTGTTTTAAAATACAATAGACATGTTAATGCAGTCTAAGATATCCCTGGCTTTTGGGACAGCTTTCTTTTTTTTTTTTTTTTTTTTTTATTAATTAGTTTCAGGTGCACAAGACAAAGCAAAACTTAGACATTTATCATTTATATCCCTCACACTGTGTGAACCCCCCTCCCCCCATCCACTATCCCTCTGTACGTTCCCAAAACCTCTCACCTTCCCCTTATCCCCACCCCCCCGCCCCTCTAGCAACCCTCTGTTTTTCCCTCCATGTTTCCAAAACTGTTTCTGATTAGTTCATTCACTTATTCTTTTCTTTAGATTCCGCATATAAGTGAGATCATATGGTATTTGTCTTTCTCTTTCTGACTTATTTCACTTAACATAATGTTCTCTAGGTCCATCCATGTTGTTGCAAATGGTAAGATTTCTTTCTTCTTTATGGCTGCGTAATACTCCATTGTATAAATGTACCACAGTTTCTTAATCCAGTCATCTACTGATGGGCATTTCGGTTGTTTCCAGGTCTTGGCTATTGTATATAGTGCTGCAATAAACATAGGAGTGCATAAAGATTTTTGAATTGGAGTTTTGGATTTCTCCGGATAGATACCTAGGAGTGGGATTGCTGGATCATAAGGTAGTTCCATTTTCAGATTTTTGAGATATCTCCAAACTGTTTTCCATAGTGGCTGCACCAATCTGCATTCCCACCAACAGTGCACCAGCGTTCCCTTTTCTCCGCATCCACGCCAGCACTTGTTGTTTGTTGATTTATTGATGATAGCCATCCTGACTGGGGTGAGGTGGTATCTCATTGTGGTTTTTATTTGCATTTCTCTAATGGTTAGTGAGGTTGAACATTTCTTCATATGTCTGTTTGCCATCTGTGGGGACAGCTTTCTTGAAGATAAACCAAACAAGTAATGCTAATGTATTTTTTGGAAGTTATAGTTTATTTTTAAAATTATTTTTTTCAGTTACAGTTGACATTTAATATTATTTTATATTAATGTCAGGTGTACACATGGCCAATAAACATACGAAAAGACGTTCAATGTCACTAATCATCAGAGAAATGCAAATTAAAACCACAATGAGGTATTATTTCACACCTGTCAGAATGGCCATCATCAATAAATCAACAAACAAGTGTCCGCAAGGATGCGGTGAAAAGGGAACCCTCATGCACTGTTGGTGGGCTTGCAAACTGGTTCAGCCACTATGGAAAAACAGTTTAGAGGTTCCTTAAAAATTAAAAATAGAACTACCTTATGACCCAGCAATCCCATTACTGGATATTTATTCAAAGAAATCCAAAACACTAATTTGATAAGATATATGTACCCCTATGTTCATTGTAGCACTATACACAATAGCCAAGATATGGAAACAATCCAAGTACCTGTCAATAGACAGTTGGATAAAAGGGGGGTGGGGGGTGGGAGATGAGGGTAAGGGGGATCAAATATATGGTGATGGAAGGAGAACTGACTCTAGGTGGTGAACACACAATGGGATTTATAGATGATGTAATACAGAATTGCACACCTGAAATCTATGTAATTTTACTAACAATTGTTACCCCAATAAATTAAAAAAAAAGAGATGGTACATATATACAATGGAATATTACTCAGCCATAACAAAGAATGAAATCTTAACAATAATGTATTTTAAGCTTTTAAGAGAAAAAAACTAAATTCTCCCAAGATAAAATAGTTTTCTTATATGCTAGCTACATGGAAAAGGGGGAGTGTCAAGGAATGCAGCTAACTCTTGTAACCAGAAAGCAGGCTAATTCAGAAGGTTAAGCAACTATGAGGTAATGTAACAGGACACAGATCTTCTAATCCCAGCCTAATCAAATTACCAAGAGCATTCCACAAACACCTATTGTATATTTCTCACAATGAGAGGCAAGGTAATATAACAGTGAGGAATGCAGATGGAATAAGCTGGCAAGTTGAATTTATCTCACTTGTCAAATCTGGTCAATTAGAAGATACCACCTGGAGTAAGAATCTGACCAGTAGGGAAGATATTGTTATAGATTAGTTATACCTGCCATATAGTAGGGAACAGGAAGTTGTGGCAGAGTATTTGCCAGTCCTCACCAAAGTAATTTGGAAATCTAATGGATGATAACAGAATTAGGATATTTTCAATGTGGAAACAAAATAAAGGGGAAAGTGGCAGCTTGGATCTATAGGATTAGATCAGACTATCTCTTCCTGAAACACTGGGAAATTTCCATGATGCAAGGGCTTTCCATGTGTTTGGACTTCTAAAATAAAGCAATGATGTTTGAAACTGAAGTTGATCACTTCCCTCTGCCTCCTTCTCATCAAATTGTGTGAGTTAGCCAACAGCTGCCAGGAATCATGTGTATGCCTTCATCAGCGCTTACATGATGTGACAAGTATACAGAATGTAAATGTACTTTGAGAACACATCACTGAGGTGTTATTCAAAACATGTACTTTTCTCATTAAAAAGAGTAAAGACAAACCTAAACTGTTTTCTTTAGATTCAGTTAGGAAACATCCATACTAAAGAAAATATTTAAAATCTCAGACTGATACATAAATATCCAAAACATAAGTATATTTACTCAAAAACATAACTACTTTTACATAATTTCAAAATAAATAGCTGTCACCCATGCTTTCTCTTCAAAACAAAAGAATAAAAATAGATGAAATAAGATGGCTTCTCAAGAAACTCCCCAAATTACTGCCTGAAACCAGAATAGACAATTGTGTCATATATTTTTGAATGCACTGCAGGATACTAAAACTCATATTTTAATGCCAAAAATCTTTAGCCAAGTAAAATCATGCCCATACATTTGCTGAAAAACAGTAGATGATAAGGTCTGAAAATTAACACGCACTTGGAAAAATCTCTAATTATCTAATTTTCTCACATTGGGTCTTATTTCAATAAAGGAGTCACTATTTAAAGTTGCAAATGTTTACATTTTTCTTTTAAGTGAACAAAACTCTTTTTCTTAGGACTTATTTACTAAACACAGGCTATGTACAATGACAACATGACATGTCACAAAGATGAGTAGCAGATGGCCTCTGCCCTCAAGATTCTTCAGTGCAAGAGATAATGAAGATAAAAGAGATACAAAGAGCTCTAAAGCAAGACTGAACATGGTAGATGTTTTTTGAGGTCAAAAGGCAGGCATATTTCTACAGGGTAGGCATGTTTGGGGGTGGGGAAGGGACGTGGAGAAAGACCTCTGAAAAATGTATTTGAGGTGGCTTTTTAAAGATCGGGTCATGCAAAGATGACAAGCAAAGACATTCTTGGAAAACAAATCAGAGAGTGAGGACTTGGAATTGAATAAAACAAGGGTCAAAATGAGGAACAGTGAGCTGGTTAGTAGGGCCGGAATATAAGATTCCAAATAGGAAGAGTAGGAAATGAATCCAGACACAGCTAATAGCCATGTCATGACACTTACTGTTTTGGTTAAAATAGTTAAACTATTTGATAACGTTCAAGATTTTAGACCAATACTTTAGGGAGAATAACCTAGAAAACTGTTATATATAAAACAGATTTGGGGGTAGGATGAGAAGAAAATGGAAGGCAAAAGGCCAGGTAAAAGGCTACTTACAACGGACCAGGTTAATATATGATTATGAAATAAATACACTGACAGCAAAGTTTCTAGTGAGACAGCACTTGAACATCCTTTTCTTATGCAAGAGAAACTACCTTTTGAAATTTGCAGAATACCTCTATTTGTGTTCCCCTTGGAGCAGACATTTTTTTTGTTCTGTAAGAACCATTTGATTTCCCCTAATAGTTGTGCAGAGGTAGAATAACTGAACACCTACTGTTCTGGGAAGAGGACATAGCCAGATGGTTTTTGGCTTAGCAAGGAACTAGCACCTTGATTCCCAAAGTGAATACCAAAGCCCCCCAGGTGCTGCAGCACATTCATAAAGAATGAGCAGGATATTTTACATTTTTGAAGGAAATATAGTGATACTAAATATCTGTTGGGCACCACACAAACTACTAGCTTAAGGTAGCTCACACTGTAAAAGAAAAACAGCAAAATGGAAGTGGATACTGTCAAGAGAGCAACGTAAAATGGAGCCGGGAGGCCTTTGGCAAGCTGAGCTAACTCACTGCCTTTTCCATGTGAAACTAAACTTTTAAACTGCGCTAAACCAAACAGCTACATCCTGATACTGTTCCTGGAACTGGCCTTGCATCAATGATCTCTCTATAAAAAAATAAATTTTTCACTTAGCAATAGACATAAGCAATTAATCACGTATAGCACTGTGTTAGTCTGCTTGCCAGCACCAATCAAGCCTTTTCAAACCAACTCATGTAATCCTTTCAAAAGCCTCCATTTTTTTGTCTTTATAAACTGTCTTTTTCTTTCCTCTTTGGCACACAGTTGGCATTTCTACCCCAAATCTGTGTCTCCCGGATTGCAATTCCTAAAAAAGATCCCCCAATAAAGCTTTTGTTTGCCTTGAAGTTCTTGGTCAAAATTCATTGACAACAGTTTTATTAGATAATTCTACATTCATTTCCTTTGTGAAGCTGGATTTTGGGCTGTGATAAAAAAAAGTGCTGTGTGAAAAATCAATGTGGAATAGGAAATGGAGGTAGTATCCTCCTGTATCTACTATCCTCCACTACCCAATCTGAAGCCAAGGTCTGAGAAGCTGTGCAGTGCCCAACAAGCACATATATCCCATTAGTAAATAACTGCAGGGCTACTTAAGATTTAAATAAAAACATTGTTTTCTTTCAATTTATGTATATTATTTTTCAAATGGCTACTAAGCTGTCAGGATATAAATATTTATTAAGTTGTTTGGACCTAACTACTTAATACATAGAACTATTAAGTATTTCTTTCATTCTACGGCTGCTACGAAAATCACTGTGACAACTAAAGGCACTGTAAACTCAGAAAATTTGGGAACCTTTGACCTAGAGATACTGGAGACAGATGGAGTCTTGCCATTCTCTCCAAAATCCATTTGGTACACCAAGCTTGAATGGGCTGGGAAGTTCCTTCTGCGAGAAAGGAGACCAAGATCCCTTTTGAAAGTTCAAAGTTACTGAAACTTGCCAGATGGATTATTGCTGTCCTGATAAGAGTTACAAATAGCTGGGACATTGGGAAATCAGCTATGATATACTGTATTATGGAGTGAGCACAGCTGAGTGAAATGCTGGGTAGAAAGGTGCTCAGCTGGGGCAAACTGCCTCAGTTATTGTAGTGATTCCCTGGAACCCGAAAGCCTGGTTTGGGTGCCCTGCTTTTGATGTGAGACTATATACCAGCAACAGTGGCAAGAACATCAAAAGCAAGAGAGAATAGGGACTTTCTACACGTGAACATAGTACTCCACTATGTTTTCTTTAATGCAAGAGTCAGGGCCTATTCCTCTAGACCTAACAGAGTTCTGGAATTTCTCACAGGAACAGGGTGGGTCACGGAAGGAAAACAAACATTCTTGCATCACCAAGGGACGTGGTTGTTTAATTTGAGTAACGAATGGGATCTTAATTGTATCCCAAGCTTGTTAAGTGGTACACATCAGCTACACATTTCAAAACTAAGAAAAAGAGTTGTTAGAGCAAATAGCTATGTGAGGCAAGCAAAAATCCTAAGCTTCACTTCTTCACCTGTAAAACTGTAGTAACAGTCCCAAACTCATAATTATAAATGAGGTCATGTAAATAAAATACTTTGTTCAGGACCTGGCAAAGAATGCATGCTCAATAAATGGTAGTATGACTTGTTGTCACTGTCATGGCTACAGTTCTTCCGTGAAAGGGAAAATGCGATTTACCAAGCTGATAATAAAAATGCCCTTAGAAAACATAAAATACATGAGTAAGGAGAGGGTTAATTGGCAGCGAGTCTGTATGCTTCACTCCAAGGATGCCAGGCAGTTTGGTCCACTTGGTTAAGTTTGAGATGAAATGTACTAGAGCTTTATAAAGTGCTCTTTAAAGTCTCAAACTCCCGTGGAGGTACTCGGTACTAGCTTGTTTACACTGCTTTGAAAATGTACAGACTGAGGTTTGCATCTGCTTTAATTGCATATGCAGCCTATTTTCAGCTACCTGACCAGTGGGGTATCAAAGATTCTCAGTGAACATGGCCGTGGCTTCCCTGAAACCAAGGTTATCTTGCACATAACCTTGGTGGTTCACAATTAGAAGACAAAGTGTGTCCTGTGTGACTAAAAATGGCCTTAGGAGCCATCTTTCTCCTGTTGCATTGTACCTTTAGCCATTATTAAAGCCTTATGAGAGTCTCATATGTCCTTTCAATTATCTAATGTTGCGTAGTGGCTACAATACACTTTGATGATTCATAAACATTTGAGGGAATATCATGAGATTTTAAAATTTCAGAAATTCTTCAGAAAGTAAATTAAGGCCTATTTCTGGTTCTTATTTATAAGAACCTGATATTTGTAACAAACTCATAAGGAAGCATCCTTTACTGTAACTTATATGCTTACTTTTATTAGCTTCAATTTTGGTCAAATGTATGTTGATAGCCTATCATTATTAGAATTTTAACAAGAGACCACAAAGAAGTTCTTAATAATAGAGTAAGAAATGAAAATTACATATATGACAGATATATATGTTTAAAGAAGCATGAATAGCTACAACAAAATACACTAAATAATTATTTTCTATTGGCTTTTAGGTTATTTGATAGTTCAACGTTTTACAATAATCATTCTGGATATCAATGATAGTAATACATCACTATGCAGAAGTCACTCAAATAAATCCCATCTCAGGAACTTATTAGGTTGGTGCAAAAGTAATTGCGGTTTAAAAGGTTAAAAATTGGGGCCGGCCCGGTGGCTCAGGTGGTTAGAGCTCCATGCTCCTAACTCCGAAGGCTGCCGGTTCGATTCCCACATGGGCCAGTGGGCTCTCAACTACAAGGTTGCCAGTTCAATTCCTTGAGTCCCGCAAGGGATGGTGGGCTGTGCCCCCTGCAACTAGCAACAGCAACGGCAACTGGACCTGGAGCTGAGCTGCGCCCTCCACAACTAAGACTGAAAGGACAACAACTTGACTTGGAAAAAAGAAAGTCCTGGAAGTACACACTGCTCCCCAATAAAGTCCTGTTCCCCTTCTCCAATAAAATCTTAAAAAAAAAAAAAAAAGTTAAAAATTGGGGGGAAAAAACCGCAATTACTTTTGCACCAACGTAACAGAAACAAACAAGAGATGGCCAAAGTCACGCATTATAACTTATCTTGTGCTTTTACCTACAGAGGAGCCCCAGCTACCTTAGACTAATCGGGGATCAATTTATTCAACCTTCATCCACAAGACTGGCTGTGAGACTCCAAAGCCTCAGTGCACATTGTTGCTGAAAAGCAAAAAGGGCAGGAGTAGGCTGAACTAGATCAACACATTGACAATAACAAGAAGCGAAAGCTCATTTAATATGCAGGCAAGGGAAAAAAGAGACAGGCCCTTCCAGAGTTATTTAGAGAAGGCTCTAACCACCCTCACACTAAAACCTCCTGAAGTTGTAGGCATCAAGGATTATGTTTAAAATGGGGAATCTGAGCCACCAAGAAAGGACGATATGATGTTCAGGATATTGTTTAGGAAGGCAGTACATTATATGATTTTACAACTATTTCCATAAAATAGAGTTTTTAAAAAGCTTTTAAACACCTATTAAAAAGGTGAACATCAGCAATCTGCAAAATGTATTTATTCAAATGGAAAGTGTGTTCCTAGACATTACTGTGTAAATGTTGGTGTACCAGACGGAATCTTTAACGAACGAGTCCACGTGCTAACCAGGAAGCTATTTTTCCCTTCAAATAGAAATCTCTAATATCCTGTTCAGTTGTGAATTTTTCATAAAGACTACAGAACATGGGAAGCTATCCCCTTATCTGAGCCTTCTGTTTGTCACGTGAAAACTGCCTTTTGAGACTATCTTGGTGAAGTCTAAGAAAGCCAACATCTGTTCACCACTGTCACCATCCCTGACTGAGACAAATGAAAGCACACGAGAAGAGAACAGTGTGGCATGGCAAAAAGGTCCTGACTTTGGAGTCAGAGTATGCAGGTTCCTGTTCCAGCTGTGGCACTACACTGGCTGCATGAGTCTGCATTTGTTGCTTAATTTATCTGGGCCTGTGTCCTAAATTGTGAAGCTAAGGGGTTGTATATGATTGCTTAGGTCCTTTCAATTATAACTGTGAAGAGTTTTGTAACTGGAAACATGTTTGTTCAGTGGGAGTATTGTATCATATCCAAATCCTTTGGGAGTGTGAACACACTATTTTCCAGCCAAGCAACCAACATCCCCCAAACAACAACAAACAATAAGTAAACAAATAAGCAAGAAGAGAAAATCAACAAGGCACCCTCCCCACCCAACCGTGTGCTCGGATTTACATTTAAAAAAACCTTATGAAGTGTCACACTCATAATTTCTTGTTTTCTTGCTTCTAAGCCATTTTGATACTACTATTTTGATACTATTACTTACTCAGTTGTGCATACATACAATGCCTTCAGTATTTTTTTCTGCTGAAGTAGGTACTAAATAGTTTGTTTTTTAAATCACAGACTGATGGAAATAACTTTCCTTGGAAAAACAAAGTCTCAAATTTTAGTGACATTTCACTTAGTAAAAAACAAAATCATACAAACTAAAATGATACTATTTGGATCATCCTCCTATTACTTAGGAAGGTAGAAAAAACAGATTATTTCTCAATGGTATTTCACCACGACAACCTATTTGTGGAAATGAAAGGTTAATTTTTTTGACAGCACGTAGATTTATAATTCAGAATTTATTGTATGGTGGTGCTCACGTACCCGATCAGGTTGTCACAAACTTGCAGCTTAGTTAGAATGGCATGTAGTATATGTGTCCACAGCAATAGGGAGCTGAAATCCAGTCAAGAACTTAGATATTTAAAAAATAATTTGAAGTTACAGTATTGAGCTAGTGTCAGTGAGTAGTCACAGGGTTTGGGAGAAGAAATAATTGTTATTAATAGCTTTCATATCCTGAACCTGCTTCTTATTGACAATGTGGTAGTTATGATCACTCCCTAAGACTTTAAAAAAAGACATCCTTATGCTACCGGAGGTATGCAATGAAATGCCAGATGGTAACAGGCAGGTTTCCGGGAATAAATGTGGAGAAAAGGCCAGAAATGGATTTCTATAAGAGAGAAGACAAAGAGGTAATGCACATCTATAAAGTCAATATTCTTTAAAAACAAAACAAATATGGTTCCCTCCAGAGTGAGTCTTACTAAGTCAATATGGTTTGCTTAAAAGCCAAATTTTGGATTGCATATTCAGATGTCTCTTGTCTAATGATTTTATGCTTCATAAAGAACGAGATACAGAGAAATGGTCTAATAGTTTCTCCCACAAATTGTCTTTGAAGAAGTCTTACAACTTAGAATTCCTTCTTATCAAAAAGTATGCTTTATGAAATAGGAGATGACAGCAATCAAGCTACTACCAGTGACAACAATTGATTTAAATGTATGGTACTCTAACACATGATATTTATGGACTGGGGTTGTGTCTTACCCACAAGAAACAAATAATTCAGAATTTGTTGTATGGTGGTGCATTAGAAAAATCGTCTAATTTGCACAAAATTAAGCATACAATCAGGTGGAACCATGAAAATAGGAGAATTTCAAATATGGGTATTTCTGTCACTAGTACCTCAATTATATCAGCAAGAAGGTCATTAGTCTCAGTGTTGACAGTTGTTACAACCATAAAACTTTCTTTATAGTTTATGGGCCCTAGCTACACTGATTACAGTTCTGTCTGGAAATAACTATAACTAATAATCACTATTTAACGGGAAAAAGGCAGGTGAATAGAAATCACCAACTATGAAATACAGTTTTAAATACATAACTGTGTTATAGTGAATGCTTTACAAGTTGTCAACACACAGCGTGATATTATCTATATTATAGCTAAATTAGCTGTGATCTAGACCCTAGGAGTAGATAAATGTCCTGATAGAACACATACTATATATAATCAAAAGGCCACATTCCCGAGGTGGCTATTCTATTCAGACAGCCTTCAAAGATAGCATTCAGCTTTCTCTCCTGCCCACAACAGCAGAGCATAATAGATTTAAGAAATGGAGTCTCACTGACAAATTAGTGACTTTGTTAATTAACACATGAATTTCAGAAATGACTATTCATCGGTGAAATCAATGTTGTCTATACGGGAACTTGCTCTAGAAATGATGGCAGAATTCAAACTTTTGCTTGCTCTGTCTGAAGGGGAGGTGCTATTCACCAGAAGTACCTCGTTTTCCTCTCTTCCTTCCTGGTGGCTCCTAAGACCCCTATAGAAATCCTAGGACATCACTGAACACACTGGAAATCACTGAACCACTTCAATCCCTTCATTTTACTAACGAGAAAACTGATTGCAGAGGTTATCTGCCTTAGCCAAGGATATAGCTGCTTTATTATAGGACCAGACTACACCTTGGTTTCCAGAACCATGTAATATCCTCCTTTAGACTCAAATTACTTCTTTGAAAAACAATGTAATATGTGAATTCCAGCTTATCTCTAAAGATTTCCTTTCCTTTATTCTAAATCAGTGGTTCTCAACCTTGGGCAATCTTGTGCCCCAGGGAACATTTGGCAGTATTCCAAATGTTTGGCCAGATACATTTTTGGTTGTCACAACTTGGAGGGGTGGGTGCCAGTGGCATCTGGTGGGGAGAGACCAAGGATGCTGCTAAACATCTTACAGTGCACGGGACAATCCCCACAACAAAGAATTACCTGGTCCAAAATGGCAATACTCACTCCCAGGTATATAGCCCTAAGAATTGAAAACAGGTATTTAAACAAAAACTTGCACATCAATGATCATAGCAGCACTATTTATGATAGCCAAAGGGTGGAAACAACTCAAACGTCTAGAAACTGATACACGGATAATCAAAATGTGGTATAGGCATACCAGGGGATATTTTTGAGCTATACAAAGGAATAAGGTACTAACACAACATGGATAAACTTAAAAAAACATTATGCTAAATGAATAAAGGCAGACACAAAAGGTCGCATATTGCATTCTTTCATTTCAGTGAATATTCAGAATAGGTAAATGCGTAGAGACAAAAAGCAGACTACAGGTTGTCAGGGCCTGGGGAGAGGGAGGAATAGCGACTGACTGCTTAATGGATACGGGGTCTCCTCTGGAGGGGATGAAAATGTTTTGGAACTAGATGGCTGCATAACACTGTGAATTGTACGCTTCAAATGCCTCTGAATTGTATGCTTTAACATGGTCAATTCTATGTTATGTGAATTTTGCCTCAATTGAAAAAAATGTCAAGGTGTTGAGGTTGAGAAAACATTCTAAACGTATGTACCAAAGGTTATTTTTCTCTTAAATAGATAAGTCAGAGAGAATTGCACCAAAGACAAAAAGCATCAAGCCCTATAATGAGTTAAAAAAAAAAGTAGCCTGACCATTAAAGAGTTAGCTCAGTTGTTTTTTTTTTAATTGTTGTTGTTGTTTTTTTTCCTGGTGAGAAAGACTTGCCAGGAAAAAATAATGGCTGATGTCAGCCCCAAGCAGATTTGTATTACTGTTATAAAATTAGGAAGCTAAGGATTTATGATAAATTGGTGACATCATCTAAACTGCAGAGGCATGAATATGCTACTGTAATAAAGAGACTCTCAGATTTAATATAGGCCAGAAAATGAAATAATTGATCGTCTTTAAATGTGTGCCTACACTTGAACTATAAAGCAGGGAGCTGTCAAATAAAATTAGGCAATACATTATGAGATAGTCACTTTACAAAGCTTGTCAGTGTGAATATTCATTCCCCATTTGAAAATATGGAGCTGTATGTTCAGAGTTTAAGTTTAGGATTGGCCTTAACTGAACAGTAGCTTGGCCGTGAATCAAAGAGCTTAGAGATTTACTGTGGTAGCTATAAACCATTTTTCCTTCCACGAAGTCTTGATAAGTGACGGGACATGTTTGGGTTCCTTGGGCTAAAGGAAACAGGGACCCAAAGGAATTATGCTGCTACGTTGTCATAAAAAACAACGACTGTACCTGGCAGCACTGCCACTGTTTCTCTATAGCATGGCACTATGTTCACACATACAAGAACACCAAGGGCATGTTACCATTAAGTATGGAAAAAGGAGATGGAAACTGACTTTTCAGATTAAGATTTGATAGACCTGGGATTTTCTTCTAGGCTAGGTAAAAGCTATTTCTGAAGACTAAATACTGGAAGAGGAGAAATAGAAAAAATGCTAAAGTATCTTTATACTTTTATTTTAACTATTCTCCACAAATAAGACCTGTCTGCTGGCTATCATTCAGCTATTCCAGATAGTTTTCTATCTAACAAAGTAAAATGAATACTTTTGAAGACTCATGGTGAAATTTTATTCCTATTTTGTAAAAAGGGAGTAGGAGCATCATGTGGTTAGCTATTATCGAGACAGCATGATGAATTTTTTCCAGAAGCTCTGTTCCTAAAGTACACAGTGAAATTAGCCATCAATAACTGCATATTAGGCTAATAAATACCATCAATTGCTGCTATAGCACTTAGAACATGCAATAAGAGAAGTGTGTTCTGACATAGGAAAAAATTCAGATGGAAAACAGCTATGTTTTAAAAATCAAATTCTATTCGAACATTGTAACAAAACAATAACCCCAAAAGTTTTCAGCAAGAAAACTCCCAAGAAATTGCTTTGTGGATTACTGCAATTTTTGTCATTTTGTCATGAATATACCATTTGCTCAGGGGCAAGGGGAGATGAAAAGGTAGTATAAAGTTTTAATTTCCATCTGAAGATGATTAAAGATAAAAACTCAAGTATTACATGTGTAATATTTTGTGGGCCTATACATACTTGTACACATTTGTAAAATCCTCACATTCTCTTTTTGTAAAAACGTTAATTCTCTACTAAATCTTACATGTAATTTTATTTATGCTGCTCTTTTTTTTGTAACAGCATCTCCCCTTGTTGTCTCGTACTATTCTGGTGTTCCATGATGTATTATATATATCCTTTGTGTTAAGAAAAACCATAAAGATAGAAATCTGTCGATCAAGAAGAGTGACTTTCACCAAATAAGTGGCGTCTTAGGCCCCTTACTTTAGGTACTTCCCAGTGTGGGTTGTAGACAGCAAGCTTCTGAGTTGAACTATCTTACTACCTCCCTTGGTGACCGCCAATGAGTACTGCTGCCTTTGCAGCCATTGATCCCCACTGCTCAGAGGATTTTGATATTTGAGGAGCTCCACTATCTGATACACATGTGTTTTAGCTGTCATGACAAATGGTGAACACAGCCATTTCTCTTTGCCCTTCTATCCCGTCCCCTATGCTGTGAAAAATATATGAACATCATCATAAATCTTAGAAAATATTTTCTTCCACTCCTGTCACAGCAACAGATAGCTCCCAGGACTTTTTATTTTTGTTGTTGGTTTGTTTTTTTAAGGAGGGCGCAGCTCACTGTGGCCTATGCGGGGATCGAACCGGCAACCTTGGTGTTATCAGCACCATGCTCTAACCAACTGAGCTAACTGGCCACCCTGGCTCCCAACTATTTCATTGACTTTTATACACTGCTGATGACTAGGGTATTAAGACCATGGTTTATTGAAAAATAAAAGCTAGACAGGATGTCATCAAAATGGGGGAGTGAGGTGAGCCTCTGTAAAGCTCCCCTAGAATTTACAACTAATCGAACAACAATCACTCCACAAAGGACTCCCTGCACAGCAGACAGGCAAGACGAAAAGGCCCACTACTGAATACACCTAAAGGTGGGCGAATCGCACGAGCGGGGGAGGAGGGAAGGGAGAAGTGCGGAGACGGGGCCACATGGACGCAGGATGCAGACCTAGCTCAGGGCTCCGAGCTCGCTGCACCCCGGAACTATCGCAGCTGCAGGACAGGGAAGAACTCGGACTGTTAGGGCTCCACTTATGGCCCACAGGGCTGAGGGGATAGCATATAACACGGCTGAACCCAACGCACATGGCAGAGAGCTCGGAGAAAAGACTGAGGGAAGAAGGCTGAAGACGGTGGTTCAAGCCCTCACTGCCGAGCAGAGAACGGAAGCCTTAGGTACTGAGACTAGCCGCCCCCTCCCACCCCTCCCAGAGCTCGTCCTGCCCCCACCTACCCGGTGCTAGAAGCGGAACAGTAGCAGTGTCAGATCAAAAGAACAGAATATTTGCTGTTCTGAGAACTGTGGACCGCAGATGCATATTCGCATATTCGCAGCCCAACTAGTTCCAGCAAAGGGGAGGGAGCTGTGGAAGCAGGACCGGCTGTGGTGGTGGTCACCACCATTGCTCTGGGCCACCTCTCACAACTCACCCCACCGCTGGCACCACCTATCTGGGCGGATCCCTGCAGGAGTAAACAGAACTGCTGAAACATACGGGCTCTGAATCTGGTGCAGGAAGAGCTTTGAAACTTCAAAAGCTCTCTGCACACCCACAGGGACACTGCGCCCTGTGACTCAGGTGAACTATTAACAGAGAAGCCCGTCTCCCAGGGAATCCCCCCATTGTGTGAGAAGGTGGAATAGTGCAGAGAAAACATAGCACTACCGTGTGGGAGAGAGAAAAAAGGCTGCAGTCAGAGAGAAAATCAAACATTCTACTAACAAGTACTGGAAAACAAAAGAAAGACCTCTTCCTATCAACCTGTTGCAGAAGCCACTCCTGGAGATGTCGAGGAAGAGAAAAAATAAATCAGTAATTGCCATGAATAACCAAGGCAACAAGACAGCTCAGAAAGAAAGTGAAAAGTCTCCAGAAAAGGAACTTAAAGATATGGAAATATGTGACTTAAATGACAGAGAATTTAACACATTGTTTGTGGGAAACGAGTAAACTCGTCATATCGCCTCTAGTTGGAACCGGCAAAAATTTTGCAAAGTAAATAAATAGAGACCTCTTTTTAAACTAAAACACTGAAAGTTTCATAGAAAAATATCAAATAGATCGAAAGATACAAATATTTTATGGAAAATCTAATTTTGGAGAGAAAATGACAAAAAAAGCCCCGCGTTACGACGCGATTTGGCGGGAAAATGCCCGCTTACAAAGTGTTAAGATAGCAATTCTGAAGAAACTCAACGAGATGCGAGAAAACACAGAAAGGCAGTTTAATGAACTCAGAAACACAATCAAAGAACAACATGAGCATTTTACGAAAGAGACTGAAATTTTAAAAAAGAACCAAATAGAATTTCTGGAGATTAAGAACTCAATAGAAGAAATTAAGAATGAAATAACCAGCTTAGGTAGTAGAGTTGACCAGATGGAGGGAAGAATCAGTGACATCGAAGATAGAAACCTGGAAATTACATGGACGGAAGAAGACAGAGACTTGAGACTTAAAAGAAATGAAAGAACTCTACAAGAACTTTCTGACTCCATCAGAAAGAGCAATATAAGAATAATGGGCATACCAGAAGGAGAAGAAAGAGAGAAGGGAACAGAGAATATATTCAAACAAATTGTTGATGAGAACTTCCCAAACTTGTGGAAAGAACTGGATCTTCAAATCCAAGAAGCAAATAGAACACCTAATTACCTCAATCCTAACAGGCCTTCTCCAAGGCACATTGTATTGAAGCTATCTAAAATCAACGACAAAGAAAGAATCCTCAAGGCAGCCAGGGGAAAGAAGACGGTAACCTACAAAGGAAAGCCCATTAGATTATCATCAGATTTTTCAGCAGAAACTCTACAAGCCAGGAGGGAGTGGAACCAAATATTCAAACTATTGAAAGAGAGAAATTATGAGCCAAGAATAATATATCCGGCAAAGATATGCTTTAGATATGAAGTAGGAATAAAGACCTTTCCAGACATACAGAAGCTGAGGGAATTTTCTAATACACGACCTGCACTACAAGAAATACTAAAGGAAGCTATTCAACCACCAACAACAGGGAAAATTTGTGGCAACCAAAATATAAAAAAGGGGAGAGTAAAGGCCTGAACCGGAATATAGGAATGGAGAAAGTAAGTGTGCTGAAGAAAATGGAATACTCTAAATATCAAACTTTCTTTTACATAAACTTAAGGGTAACCACTCAAAAAAAAAATCCAGAACTGAAATATATACTGTAATAAAAGAAGAAACAGAGGGAAACATCATATAATACCACCACACAGAAATAATAGACAACAACAAAAAGGCAAAGAATCAATGGAGACACAGCCTTACCAGAAAACTAAAGATGGAATGACAGGAAATCCTCACATATCAATAATCACCCTAAATGTAAATGGACCGAACCCACCAATAAAAAGGCACAGAGTAGCAGATTGGATCAAAAAACTAAACCCAACCATATGCTGTCTCCAGGAGACACATCTCAGCTACAAGGACAAACATAGACTCAAAGTGAAAGGGTGGAAATTGACACTCCAAGCAAATCGTGCCCAGAGAAAATCAGATGTAGCCATAATGATATCAGATGAAACAGACTTCAGGGTGCAAAAGATAACAAGACATAAAGATGGACATTTCATAATGGTGAAGGGGACTATACAACAAGAAGACATAACACTCATCAATATTTATGCCCCCAATCAGGGAGCACCGAAATATACCAAGCAACTACTAACAGAACTAAAGGGAGAAGTTGACGAAAACACAATTATACTAGGGGACTTAAATACATAATTGACAGCTATGGATAGATCATCCAAACAGAAAATAAATAACGAAATAGTAGCCCTAAATGACACATTAGATAAAATGGACATAATTGACATATATAGAGCACTTCATCGTAAAACATCAGACCATACATTCCTTTCTAGTGTACATAGAACATTCTCAAGGATAGACCATATACTGGGACATAAAATCAGCCTCAGCAAATTTAAGAAGATTGAAATCATACCAAGCATATTCTCTGATCACAAGGCTTTGAAATTGGATATCGGCTGCAAAAAGAAAGCAGGAAAAAACACAAACACATGGAGATCAAACAACATACTTTTAAAGAACGACTGGGTCAAAGAAGAAATTAGAGGAGAGATCAAAAGATACATAGAAACAAATGACAACGAAAATACATCCTACCAAAATTTTTGGGATGCAGCGAAAGCAGTTTTAAGAGGGAAATTTATATCATTACAGGCCTATCTCAAGAAACAAGAAAAATCCCAAATAAATAACTTCATGTTACATCGTAAGAACAAGACAAAGAACAAGTGAAAACCAAGGTCAGCAGAAGAAAGGAAATAACAAAAATCAGAGCAGAACTAAATGAAATAGTGAACAAAAAGACAATAGAAAAAATTAATGTGACAAAGAGCTGGTTCTTTGAAAAGATTAACAAAATTGACAAACCCTTGGCTAGACTCACTAAGATAAAAAGAGAGAAGACACTAATTAACAAAATCAGAAATGAAAAAGGGGAAGTAATCACAGACACCTCAGAAATACAAAGGATCATCCAAGAATACTATGAAGGACTATATGCTACCAAATTCAATAACCTAGAAGAAATGGACAAGTTCTTAGAAACATATAGCCTTCCAAGGCTAAACCATGAAGAACTGGAAAATCTAAACAGACCGATCACTAGTAACGAAATTGAATCAGTCATCCAAAACCTTCCCAAAAGCAAATGTCCGGGACCAGATGGCTTCACTAGTGAATTCTACCAAACCTTCAAAGAGGATCTAATACCAATCCTGCTCAAACTCTTCCAAAAAATTGAAGAAGAGATAGCACATCTCAACTCATTTTATGAGGCCAACATTATCCTGATACCAAAACCTGGTAAGGACAATACAAAAAAAGAAAACTACAGACCAATATCTCTGATGAATACAGATGCAAAAATCCTAAATAAAATTCTAGCAAATTGAATACAATAAATGCATTAAAAGGATTATTCATCACGACCAAGTGGGGTTCATCCCCGGGGCACTAGGATGGTTCAACACCCGCAAATCCATCAATATGATACATCACATAAACAAAATAAAGGACAAAAATCATATGATTGTATCAATTGATGCAGAAAAAGCATTTGACAAGATACAACATCCATTTATGATTAAAACACTTAATAAAATGGGTATGGAAAGGAAAATACCTTAACATAATAAAGGCCATATATGACAAGCCCTCTGCTAATCTCATAATTAACGGTGAAAAACTGAAGCCCTTTGCTTTACGTTCAGGGACACAACAGGGCTGTCCCCTATCACCTCTGCTTTTCAACATAGTGTCAGAAGTCCTTGCCAGAGCAATCAGGCAAGAGAAAGAAATAAAAGGCATCCAAATTGGGAATGAAGAAGCTAAATTATCACCCTTTGCAGATGACATGATGTTATATATAGAAAACCCTAAAGATTCCACCAAAAGCTATTAGAAACAATCAACGAATACAGTAAAGTTGCTGGCTACAAAATCAACGTACAAAAGTGCATCGCATTCCTATATACTAACAATGAAATCTCAGAAAGAGAAATACAAAAAACAATACCTTCTGCAATCGCAGCAAAAAGAATAAAGTACCTAGGAATAAACTTAACCAAGGAGGTGAAAGACCTATATGCTGAAAAGTATAAGACATTTTTGAAAGAAACTGAAGAAGACACAAAGAAATGGAAAGACATTCCGTGCTCATGGATTGGAAGAATCAACATAGTTAAAATATCCATATTACCCAAAGCAATACACAGATTTAATGCAATCCCCATCAAAATCCCAATGGCATTTTTTAAAGAAATAGAACAAAAAAATCATCAGATTTGTTTGGAACCACAAAAGACCCCGAATAGCCAAAGCAATCCTAAGAAAAAAGAACAATGCTGGAGGTATCACACTCCCTAACTTCAGCTTGTACTGCAGGGCTACAATAATCAAAACATCATGGTATTGGCAGAAAAACAGACACATAGACCAATGGAATAGAATTGAGAACCCAGAAATAAAACCACATAAATATGGACAGATAATTTTTGACAAAGAAGCTAAAAACATACAATGGAGCAAAGACAGCCTCTTCAAAAAATGGTGCTGGGAGAATTGGATAACCACGTGCAAAAGAATGAAACTGGACTGCTGTCACCATGTACCAAAATTAATTCAAAATGGATGAAAGACTTAAGCATAAGACCTGACACAATAACTGCATAGAAGAAAACATAGGTACTAAACTTATGGACCTTGGGTTCAAAGAGCATTTTATGAATTTGACTCCAAAGGCAATGGAAGTAAAAGATAAAATCAACGAATGGGACTATATGAAACTTAAAAGCTTCTGCACAGCAAAAGAAACCATTGACAAAATAAACAGGCAACCAACTGAATGGGAGAAGATTTTTGCAAACAGTGCCTCCGATAAGGGGCTAATATCCAAAATATACAAGGAACTCATGCAACTCAACAACAAAAAAACCAAACAACCCAATTGAAAAACGGGCAGAGGACCTGAAGAGACATTTCTCCAAAGAGGACATACAAATGGCAAATAGACATATGAAAAATTGCTCAACATCACTAATCACCAGAGAAATGCAAATCAAAACCACAATGAGATATCACCTCACCCCAGTCAGAATGGCGATCATCAACAAGACAAATAGTAACAAATGTTGGAGAGGCTGTGGAGAAAAAGGAACCCTCATACACTGTTGGTGGGAATGCAGACTGGTGCAGCCGTTATGGAAGGCAGTGTGGAGGTTCCTCAAAAAATTACGAATAGAATTGCCATATGACCCAGCAATCCCTCCCCTGGGTACCTACCCAAAACATCTGAAAACATTTATCCATAAAGACACATGTGCTCCAATGTTCACTGCAGCTTTGTTTACGGTGGCCAAGACATGGAAACAACCAAAATGTCCTTCGATAGATGAATGGATAAAGAAGTTGTGGTATATATACACAATGGAATACTGTTCGGCGGTAAGAAAAGATGATATAGGATCATTTGTGACAACATGGATGGATCTTGAGAGTGTAATGCTGAGTGAAATAAGTCAGACAGAAAAAGCAGAGAACTGTATGATTTCACTGATATGTGGTATATAAACCAAAAACAACAAAAGAACAAGACAAACAAATGAGAAACAAAAACTCATAGACACAGACAATAGTTTAGTGGTTACCAGAGGGTAAGGGGGGTGGGAGATGAGGGTAAGGGGGATCAAATATATGGTGATGGAAGGAGAACTGACTCTGGGTGGTGAACACACAATGGGATTTATAGATGATGTAATACAGAATTGTACACCTGAAATCTATGTAATGTTACTAACAATTGTCACCCCAATAAATTTTAAAAAAAGCTAGATATGACATAATTAGGCCTAGGTTTGCATTTTTGCTCTCCATTTACAGGTTGTGGACTTTAGATAAGACTTTCACAACTTTCCGTTTTATAATACACAAATTAAAGATAATAACTCCTATTTACATCACAGGCTTGTCTGACAACTCAAATAAAATAATGTAGGGGAAATATCTGTGAGTTATGAAGTGCTCTACAGATGCTTGTTAATATCAAAATAATTACATATTCTTAAGTGTCCTACATAAACACTAAGCCCTAGCTCAGAACTCATATGTAGTAAATGGGATTTCCATGCCACAAACAATGAACACTGGTGGTGGCCTAATAAGAAATTAAATATACAAGTCTGTCCTCATCCCACCTCCACCATTTTTTAAGACTTTGTTCATAAATTTTTTTCATGTGACATAAATAAAAGAATACTTCATTTAACACATATTTATAATTTCTTCATATAATATCAAAGAATACCAAGAGAAATTCAACTCAATTTTAATTTCAATGTTTCACCTATACTGTAAGGTTTTCCAGCTGTGTTCTTTGTTTTCATGGCTCCTTAATGAATGAGGCTCAGTGCCATGTCTTTGTGATATTTTCCTCTGTTGCCCCTTTGTATGACACATTGAGCTATGTTTGTGAGAAGCTTTGCCAAATCCAGTAAAAACTTCATTGTACATTGCCAGAAAAGAAAAAAATGAGCTCACAGTAGCATCTTTTCTTTTTTCACTCACAATGTCAGCAATGAACAAGAGTAATCAGGCAAACTATGTAAAGCGTGGAGAGTAAAGGATAAAGACTTTGAGATTCAGGATGTTAAGGAGGCTTTTAAAGTGCTCAACACAAACAGTTGACCACTTTACAAGCTTCCATGTGTTTATAAAAGTAGCATTTTTTGAAGCACTTCCCTTATCCCATATCCAGGCTGGAAACATGCCCATCTTGCAGATTACATTACCAGGCCCTGTCCTTTAGCAAGCCCTCTATTAATTGCCTGACCATTTAAACAAAACCTTGCTGAGGTCCCTCTGAAAGTCAGTACCTAATGATCTTGCTAACGACCTGATGATCATTCTGAAAAGGAAGAGAGGAAACAAGAAGCAATGTCTGGTCCTGTCTTGGTGCAGCTCTCTTCTCCATATGGCCATGATGAAATCCAACAAGCAGAACATTTCTCCAAATCCACCAGAAACTTGAGATTAGGTGAGGACCAAGCCACGATGAGTTATTCTGGAAGCTTCTGTTGACAACTGACTTGCGGTTAGGACATGGCATGGACTAGTCCCAAAACTTGGACAAGATGTTTAAAATTTATTCATTTAAAATTTCTCAACTATCAGAGATTGGTATCTTTTGTGAAGGTTGGGAAAGAATCAGAATCCCTGGGGCTAGTCAATCTCCAAGGGAAGCTCTGGAGAAAACAGGCAAAGTCTGACTCAACAAGGTTCAGGAAGACATTTTCTATGATTGATCCATTATCCTTGGGGCTGCCTACCAGGGCCCACACTAAGATGGGGCAAACAAAGTGCCTAGAGCATATACATAAGGAGGCACTCTCTGTTACTTGCACAACCCTAGTCCCAGCCCCGCTGATCAAATAACTTCATTTTAACTGTTAAAAGACTGAAGCAATGAAGATATACTTATTCAATATGGACAGCAATGAGCAGATACAACTGCTCTCTTCCATTATACTTAGGAGTTCTCAACACACTTTTCACATGCATTATCACATTATGCCAACCACAGCTTCCTGAGGCGAGAAGTGCAGAATATATTAATCCCACCTCAGATATGCATAAACACGTATAGGGGAGCTCTAGGATTTGATCAAGGTTGTAGAGGTAGAAGTTGAATTCAGGCCTCTGACTCTCTACAGTACTCTTCTCTCTATACCACGTGACACCAAGTCTCCCTGTGAGGTCCTTTACAGCATCTAATTTTATGGTCCACACTGATTAGGATTATTTATGAAGCCATTAGTGGTTGGTTAATATTAACTTAACAATGAAATGATGTTAAATTTGTCTATTACCCACTAACTATAAATAGCCTTATGAGAAAGGAAAAATAAAAGAAATTTTAATGGTTTTTGATGCTAGGCTTTAACATTTTAGGGGAAATCGAAAGCATTTACAAATCAACCTCATGGATGAATTTTTTTAATGCTGTCATTTGTTGCACAGTAGAATCATGTTTTTTGTTTATGCTATTATCAACAAGGCTTAGAAACCACTGGAAGCATATGGGTAACTTTGCTAAGAGTTGTAAAGAAACTGGGATTAGGGCAGGTCTGTATACCGTATTAGGTTGGTGCAAAAGTAATTGTGGTTTTTACAATTATTTTTAACCTTTCAAACTGCAATTACTTTTGCACCCACCTCATAGTATCAAGTTTGAGCCTTCTCTCCTTATACTGGGAGATGTCCAGAAAAGAGTAGCAGTAAATAAAAAGACCCTTGCCAGTAAGCAACATGTAGTCTGTTGGTCTTTCTCTGCACAGACCTGCTTCAGACAAAAACGTTCTAACATTAACCAGAAATACAATATAGGTGTGCACAAAGAAACCCTTTGAGTTACAAATCTAATTTCCCGGATATAATGGATTAATATGGAGAGTCAAATTATTTAAAAGCAAAGAGAAACTTACTCCTTCCCATGTTTGCTTGTGGTCTCCGGCAGGTCCCTAGACAGTGATTCCCTGTAAAAATACAGCAGATACACACAGTCAGTCACAGAGGCTGAGTCACTACATCAGATAAGTTCCACTGAAGCTGATCAGGTCCACATGAGCATTTCTTGTCAGTGCATTCCAATCTTACCCCCTTACATAAATATTTTCTCCATTGCAAACAGATATCTAACCTCAGAGAACAGAAACAGTATTCTGGAAGCATGAGCTCTACGTAAACTTACTCTAACCTTGTTTATCTAGCAGTAGTTTCTGCTCTTGCCAAAAAAAATCATCAAATTGGTCCCATGTGTATCTCTTAGGAGAAAGCAGTGATATCAATAAAAAAAAACGGTGGACAAAAACTCCAAAAGGCCCAATTTTAATAACCAGGCTAGCATGTTATTAGTTTGCCTATCACTGACTTCTCCTCAATGTCATTCTGTGACAAATCCATACCCTTTATAGTGTAACATTTCCCTGAATGGTGTCAAACAGCAGTACCCCTAATTAAAGTAGCCCATAGAGTTATTCCCAATAAACAGTATGAATCAACAACCATGAACTACTGACAATGGAAACTTTGGAGGAAAAAACCCCCATAATGCAAATGCAGGAATGCATGGAGGAGAGGCAAGTCTGTTTTTAAAAGACGAAAATACATCCACAGAAGCTAATTCATACCATACTGCTTCATTTTCTTACAGGGTTCAATCATGGAATCACCACAGATTTATTGTTCACCTGCCACATTCCCAATGCGGAGCTAAGCACCAGAGAGGCAAAATTATAAGAAATAATGTATCAGTCCATTAAAGAATGTATAACCTATTTAAAGCTAAGCACATACAGGAGAGTTATGTCATCAAGATGGCCACATAGATCATTCTGGATTTCAGTCCCTCTCACAGGAAGATCAACTATCCACAGAACAAACACCA
The DNA here is from genome assembly GCF_057876585.1 of Rhinolophus sinicus. NCBI lineage: Eukaryota > Metazoa > Chordata > Mammalia > Chiroptera > Rhinolophidae > Rhinolophus > Rhinolophus sinicus. The sequence continues at coordinate 28,027,286 of NC_142518.1, read as the reverse complement.
TTGTGAAAATCCCACCCTAGAAGGGTAAGAGGACTACACACACTCTGAAACATCACCCCTTCTCCACACTGACAGTGCCAAACCGAGAGGGCCCCTTGGGCCTATAGTTTCTACAGTAGGAAAACAAAGGCCCAAGGTGGACATTCAGCTCCCCAAGCTGGGGGACGCTTCCTAGGAGGCCCACTCAGGTCTTGCTTCATGGAGGTCACTGGAGGCCTCTGCAGGGCTTTGATGGAGAAGGGAGGTGGGGCTCACAGCAAACAGTGCTCAGTCAGGTCTTGGCACAGGGCATTTCTGCTTGCAGCAGTGCCTGAGCAGAGCTCCCAGCCAGCTGCTCTGGCCATCTGCAGAGCTGAGCCACTGGCTCCTCTGGCTAGGGAGCTCAATTGGCAGTTCTGCCTGATTTGGATCCCTAGTCAGTGGGCCATATGGGCAGTGGAGCCTGTTTTACCAAACAGAAAGGGAAGAAAATTCCCAGCCCTGCCCGTGTTGAGCATAGCCTCCAGTCCCACCCACCCAGGAGGCCCAGCGAGAGAACTAGAGCAGCCGTGGAGCCCAATCCCATACCCCTGCTTGGTCAGGGAGACAAGTCAGCCACCCCCCTCAACTGTTAAGCATAGCATGGGGCCCAGCATAACCAGGGAGTCTGAACAGTGACCCTGGGCAACACAGGAGCCCAGCCTATGGTACCGGGAGAGGCAGAGCCCAGCCTACAATCCCACCCAGCCAGACAGCCCAGCCTACAACCCTAATAAGCAGAGGAAGTCAGCCTATGGCCCTGCCCAATTGCTGAACACAGCCTGCAGCCTTGCCTAGACAGGAAGTCCAGCCAGTAACCCAGCCCAATCACGGAGCATAGCCTATGGCCCCACATGAGACGAAAGACCAGCCAGTGACCTTGCCTGCCAGTTGAGCACAGCCAGTGGCTTAGGTGATCACGAAGACTGACATGCAGCCCCGCTCAACTCCAGGGCACAGTCTGTGGCCCTGCCTGATCCCAAAGCACAGCTTGAGGCCATGTCAGACTACTAACCCTTGCCTGCAGCCCCATCTAAACAGAGTCTGGGCAGTGGCACCATCTGGTTGTGGAGCAGTCTGAGATCCCACACAACCAGGGGTAAGTACAGAGCATACCCCATAGCCCTGCTCAATTACGGAGTTGAACTAGTGGTACCATCCTGCCAGGGAACACAGCCTGAGACTTTACCCAACCAGAGTGATCAGCTAGTGGCCCCATCTGACTTGCAGAGCACAATCAATAGTCCCACCCAAAAAATATTATTACTTAGTGGTCCTGCTTGAACATGGAACCCAGCCAACAGGCCACCCCACTGCAGAGCCCAGCCAGAGGCATCCCCCCAACCTCAGAGCATGGGCAGTGGCCTCACCCAACTACAAATCCCAAGCACCAGCCCTGCCTGCCCATGAAGGCTGCCAAATACCTGTCCAGTACCCCCAAGCTGTAGTGACTGGTGAAGGTCTTTCCCTGATGGAGTGAACGTGCAAAGTTTGAATGAGGAGGCCACTTAAATCAATGCAGATACCAACGCAAGGAATCAAGGATCACAAAGAAACAGGTAAATGTGACACTACCAAAACAAATTAATAAAATTCCAATAACTGACCCTAAAGAAATGGAGATCTATGAACTATCTGAAAAGGAATTCAATGCATGAACAAAATGAGAAGTTCAACAAAGAAATAGAAACCATAACAGAAAAAAGAAATGTTACAGCTGAAGAGTACAATGACTGAAGAATTCAATGGAACAAAATGCCAATGGTAAGTGCTTATCTACCAATAATTAGCTTAAATGTAAATGGATTAAATTTTCCAATCAAAAGAAACAGAATGGGGGTGGCTGGATGGCTTAGTTGGTTAGAGCGTGAGCTCTTAACAACAGGGTTGCTGGTTCGATTCTCACATGGGCCAGTGAACTGCACCCTCCACAAATACATTGAAGACAACGAGCTGCCACTGAGCTGCGCGAGCTCTTAACAACAAGGTTGCCGATTCAATTCCTGCATGGGATGGTAAGCTGCTCCCCCTGCAACTAAGATTGAAATCGGCAACTGGACTTGGAGCTGAGCTGCGCCCTCCACAACTAGACTGCAGGACAACGACTTGACTTGGAGCTGATGGGCCCTGGAAAACCACACTGTTCCTCAATTAAAAAATTAAAAACAAAACAAAAAAAACAGAATGGGTGAATGGATTAAAAACAAACAAGAAAACCAAGATTCCCAACCATATACTGCCTACAAGAGACTCACTTTAGCTTTAGGGATACATATAGAATGAAGTAAAGGGATAGAAACAGATATTCCAAGCAAATGGTAACCAAAAAAAAAAAAAAAAAAGGAATAGTAATAATGACATCAGACAAGATAGACTTTAAGCTAAAAATCGTCAAAAGAGACAAAGAAGTTTATCATACAATGAAAAGGGGTCAATTCATCAAGAATATAAAGCAAATACTACCACAACTAAAAGGAGAAGTAAATAGCAATACAATAATCCTTGGGGACTTTAATACCCTACTCTCAACAATGAATAGGTCATTCAGACAGACTTTCAATACTGAATAGATCATCCAGACAGAGAATCAATCAGGAAATAGTGGATTTAAACAATACTATAGACCAAATGGACCAAACAGACATATGAGGTCAAACAATTAAGTTTGTGAACTCATTCTAGAAAAAGTGCTACATACCTCACTGCTAAATATCACTATGGTCACCTTTGAGGTACTCCCCTTGGGAAGCTATGCACCAATGCCAGCGCCTAGTCCACCCTTCAAAGCAAGTTTGGAACTCTTTTTCTGGAATGGCCATCAGAGCTGTTGTCCTACTACCCTTGATGTCCTGAATGTCATCAAAATGTCTTCCTTTCAGTATTTCCTTTATCTTCGGGTAAAGAAAGAAGTCATTGGGGGCCAGATCAGGTGAGTACAGTGATTTGTTTACTGGCTAAAAACTCCCTCACAGACAGTGCTGTGTGAGCTGGTGCATTGTTGTGATGCAAGAGTCATGAATTGTTGGCGAAAAGTTCAGGTCGTCTAACTTTTTCACGCAGCCTTTTCAGCACTTCCAAATAGTAAACTTGGTTAACTGTTTGTCTAGTTGGTACAAATTAACAATGAATAATCCCTCTGATATTAAAAAAGGTTAGCAATATCATTGCAACAAATTCGTGAATTTAATTGTCAGACCTTGTACAACCCACCAAGATTGAATAAAGAAATAGAAAATCTGAACAGACCAGTAACACATAGGGGTATTAAATCAGTAATAAAAAACCTTCCAACAAAGAAAAGCTCAGGACCAGATGCTTTCCCTGGTAAATTCTACCAAACATTTAAAGAAACCATCCTTATCAAACTCTTACCAAAAATGGAAGAGGAAGGAACACTTTGAAACTCATTTTCTGAGGCCAGCATTACCCTGATACAAAAGCCAGTTAAGGACACTACAAGAAAACTACAGGCCAATATCCCTGATGAATATAGATGCAAAAATTTGTAACAAAATACTAGGAAAACAAATTCAACAAGACATATACAATATAATAAAGGCCATATAACTGAAGCCCACAGCTAACATACTCAATGATGAAAGGTTGAATGCTTTCCCTCTAAGATTGGGAACAAGGTAAGGGTGCCCACACTCACCACTCCTACTCAACATAATAGTGGAAGTTCTAGCCAGAGCAATCAGGAAAAGAAATAAAAGCCATCTAACCTGCAAAGGAAGAAGTTCCCTATTTGCAGATGACAAGATTTTATATATAGAAAATCCTAAAGACTCCACCAAAAAAACTGAATAAAAGAATTCAGTAAAGTTGCAGAATACAAAATCAACATACAAGAATCAGTTGTGTTTCTACACACTAACAATGAATAACCTGAAAAAGAAATAGACAATTCCATTTATAATACCATCAAAAAAAAATACTTAGGAAAAAAATTTAAGGAGGTGAATGATTTATATACTGAAAACTGTAAGACACTGATGAAAGAAATTGAAGGAGACACAAATAAATGGAAAGATACCCCATGTTCATGGATTGGAAGAATATTGTTAAAATGTGCATACAACCCAAAGCCATCTATACAGTCAATGCAATCACTATCAGGATTCCAATGGCAATTTTTACAGAAATAGAAAAAAAAATCCTAAAATTTGTATGGAACAACAAAAGAAAGACCCCGAATACCTAACACAATCCTGAGACAAAGCAAAGCTAGAGGTATCATACTTCCTGATTTCAAACTATATTACAAAGTTATAGTAATCAAAATAGTATGGTACTGGCACAAAAACTGACAAATAAACCAAAGGAACAGAATCCAGAACCCAGAAATAAATCTATGCACATAATGTCAACTAATATTTGACAAGGAAGGCAAGAAAACCCAATAGGGAAGAGATAGTTTCTTCAATAAATGATGTTGGGAAAACTAGATATTCACAGTAAAAGAATGAACCTGGACCCCTACCTTATACTACTGACAAAAATGAACTTGAAATGGATTAAAGACTTAAATGTAAGACCTGAAACCATAAAACTCCTAGAAGAAAACAAAGGAAAAAGCTTCTTGACATTGGTCTTGGCAATTATTTTTGGAAATGATACCAAAAACACAAGAAACAAAAGCACAAATAAATAAGTGGGACTACATCAAACTAAAAGCTCTGCACAGTAAAAGATGACCAACAAAATGAAAAGGCAACCGAAGGAATGAGAGACTATATTTGCAAACCATATATCTGATAAGGGGTTAATATCCAAAATATACAATGAACTTATACAACTCGATAGCAAAAAACCCAAATAACTAAATTTAAAAGTGGGGGATGGTGGAAGAGGGTAAAGGGGGTCAACTAAATATATGGTGATGAAAAGAGAACTGACTCCGGGTGGTGAGCACACGATGTGATATACAGGTGATGTATTATAGAATTGTACACCTGAAACTTATGTAATTTTACTAACCATTACCACCCTAATAAATTTAATTAAGAAAAAAAACCAAAAAAGCAGGAGAAACTTTGAAACATAAAAGGGCAATGGACCTGAGTAGACATTTTTCAAAAGAAGACATACAAATGGCCAACAGGTACATGAAAAGGTGCTTAACATCACCTGATCTGCATCAGGGAAATGCAAAGCACAACCATAATGATATATTACCTCATACCTGTTAGGATGTCTATTATAAAAATGACAGACAACAAATGCTAGCGAGGATGTGGCGAAAAGGGGAACCTTTGCACTCTGTTGGTGGGAATGTAACCCGCTATAGCCACCACAGAAAACACTACGGAAGTTTCTCAAGAAATTGAAAACACAGAACTACCATATGATCTAGCAAGTCCACTTTGGGGTATATATCTAAAGGAAATAAAATCACTATCTGGAAGAGATTTCTGTACTACCATGTTCATTGCAGCATTATTTGACTATTGTCAAGACAAGGAAACACTTAAATATCTACTGATAGATGAATGGATTAAAAAATGTGATATATATGTGTATACACATCTATACATACCCACACAATAGACTATTATTCAGCCATAAAAAATGACAGTTCTGCCATCTGTGACAACATGGATGACCCTTGAGGGCGTTATGCTAAGTGAAGTTAAGTCAGACATTGAAAGACAAATACTGTATGATCTCACATGTAGAATCCAAAAAACAAACTCATAGAGACTAAACTCGTGGTTGCCAGCAGTGGTGGGAATGGGCAAAATAGGTCAAAAGATCCAAACTTCCAGTTTTAAGATGAAGAAGTTCTCAGGATATAATGTGCAGCATGGTGACTACAGTTATCAATAGTGTCTATTTGAAAGATGCTAAGCAAGTAGATCTGAAAAGTTCTCAACATACACATACAAAATTCTAACTATATGAGGTGAAGATCTGTTATCTAACCTTATTGCAGCAGTCATTTCACAATATATACTTGCATCAAATCATTATGTTCTATTTTATATACCTTAAACTTACACAATGTTACATGTGAATTATATTTTAATAAAGTTGGCAAAAAGAGAAGCACATATGAAAGTCAATCAGGGAATAAATATGAGACTAAGAACTGATAACTAGTTGTGTGACAATAGAAAATCATTTTTTATCTCAAATTACTTGCAAAAGGAGGGGGATGATCTCAATGAGTGTTTCCCAAATTGACATCCAGCAGGATGTTAAAGGTGTATTAATTAAAACCAGGGCTCTGATCAAATAAATGTAAGAAATGCTGTCTTAAAGTTAAACAGGTATCTCCATTAGAAGAGTTTTCAGAGCCTTAAAAATGCTAATTAGCAATGAGCCAAAAGTATAGTCTCTCAATGTATTTGACTACATAATCCTTTTTGTGAGTAATCAATATTTCTCAGGAGTCCTATTAACTGAAGCTCAGTTTGGCAAAACTGGACAAGCTAACTGCCGAAACCTCTTGAGCTCTGAAATTTCATTATTTTCTAACAAGGTATTAATTGTATGGAACAAAGTTAACATAAAGTGAATCAAGAAAGAAGTGAAGGGGGCTGGATTCTCAGAGCATTTTGGAGCCAAAAGGAACTTTAGAAATCATCTAATGATTTCTCATCACCCCACCTTTTATTTAAAGCAGCAGACCACTCTCAAATCTCACGCAGAACACCAGTACACAAAATGGGTTAGGGCTGAATTCTTCAGGTGGATTTGAGGTGGAGAGTTATAGTCCCACCCACTGGGAAGCAGAGTTTGAAATCCAGTAGGGACCCCTGACCCTTCAGATGAAGCTTTTCTGGGAAAGCTTTATGAAAGAGCTGGAAGACTCATACATATTCGTCTTTCACTGTTCCTAAGTGTCATCACAATTTTAACTAACCCACCTAAGTCAGATAAATAAAATAGGCAGTATGTAAAGAGAAGTATAAAATCTTTCTCACCCCAGGAAAATTCATAAGAAAGTTAATGTACTAAAGTATAATCCCTTTATAAGTGAGAAGCCATGAAAGAGTTAAACAAGGGAGGTCATGGCTAAATCTGGATTTTAAGGATATTCTCGCGGCAGTAGGGAAAAGAATTTGACTGGTGAGAGAGAGTACAATGATATCAGTGATGCAAGTAAATCTGGTAGGACATCTCGCATTTTGTTTTTTTATTTTTAATCAAGTCTTTTTGAAAAGAATCAAGCCATTCTCAGTTGTGTCAGGGAACCACAAAGGAAAGGGTTGTCAGGTATGGGCCAAAATTTTCAAAAAGGACTTGTCTCTTCAGCGGTCAACATGGTGGAGAGAACAAGCAGCTCTCTTCCAGGGGAAGATGAAATGGAGGAGGCAAAAATCAATATTATCTGTCAGCTGCGTCACCCAGTATTCCAGTAGTAAACTTCCAAAGATCAGAATCTTGTTTTAAAGAAGACAACTTTCTTAGAGACATGGGGTTCACAGCATACCGCCCATATCACCCCCAAACCCTGAATTCCCCACTTCCAGGTTACCTCCCCGCTTGCTCTTTCCATTCTGATCCTTTGTTGCTCTATTCTCTCTTTTTTGCTCAGCTGGTGTGTGTGTGTGTGTGTGTGTGTGTGTGTGTGTGTGTGTCTGTGTATGTGTATGTGTTTTCATTCTAGTTAAGAAAAGATTTTTATCAAAAAATAGCTAACATACAATATTATATTAGTTTTAGGAGTATGCAACAGTTATTCAAAATTTGCATACCTAAAGTCCAGCAACCATCTGACACAGTACCACGTTATCACACACAGTGGGAATATTGACTATATTCCCTATGCTGTACATTACATCCCCCATGACTTACGTGTTTTATACCTGGAAATTTGAATCTCATTCCCCTTCACCTTCCCCTCACTTTTTAAATTTTTCAATTACAGCTGAAATTCAATATTATTTTATATTAGTTTCAGGTGTACAGCATAGTGGTTAGACATTTATACAATTTAAGAAGTAATCCCCATGACTAGTCTAGTACCCACCTGGCACTATACATATTTAATACCATATTATTGACTATATTTCCTATGCTTTACTTTACATCCCTGTGACTATTTTGTAACTACCAATTTGTACTTCTGAATCCCTTCACCTTTTCACCCTATCCTCCAACCCCTCTCCCATCTATCACCCCAATAAATCTAGTACATATCTGACACCATACATAGTTATTATTAGAATATTATTGACTACATTCCTTATGCTATATCCTACATCCCCATGACTACTTTGTAACAAGCAATTTGTACTTTTTTTTAAAAGTTTATTGGGGTGACAATTGTTAGTCAAGTTATATATATTTCAGGTATACAATTCTGTAATACATCATCTATAAATCCCATTGTGTGTTCACCACCCAGAGTCAGTTCTCTTTCCATCACCATATATTTGATCCCATTTACCCTCATCTACCACCCCACAACCCCCTTACCCTCTGGTAGCCACTAAACTATTGTCTGTGTCTATGAGTTTTTGTTTCTCATTTGTTTGCCTTGTTCTTTTGTTGGTTTTGGTTTATATACCACATATCAGTGAAATCATATGGTTCTCTGCTTTTTCTGTCTGACTTATTTCACTTAGCATCATACTCTCAAGATCAATTTGTTGTCACAAATGGTCTTATTTCATCTTTTCTTACCGCCGAATAGTATTCCATTGTGTATATATACCACAACTTCTTTATCCATTCATCTATCGAAGGACATTTTGGTTGTTTCCATGTCTTGGCCACCGTAAACAAAGCTGCAATGAACATTGGAGCACATGTGTCTTTATGGATAAATGTTTTCAGATTTTTTGGGTAGATACCCAGGAGAGGGATTGCTGGGTCATATGGCAATTCTATTCGTAATTCTTTGAGGCACCTCCACACTGCCTTCCATAACGGCTGCACCAGTCTGCATTCCCACCAACAGTGTGTGAGGGTTCCTTTTTCTCCACAGCCTCTCCAACACTTGTTACTATTTGTCTTGTTGATGATAGCCATTCTGCAATTTGTACTTCTTAATCCCTTTCCCTTTTTTACCCATTCCCAATGTCTCTCCCCCAGCCCCGTCTGGTAACCATCAAAATGTTCTCAGTATCTATGAGTTTGTTTATGCTTTGTTTATTTTGTTCTTTAGATTCCACATACAGTGTTTCCCAGAAAACAAGACCTAGCCAGACAATCAGCTCTAATGCATCTCTCAGAGCAAAAATTAATATAAGACCTGGTCTTCTTTCACTATAAGACCCGATCTTTAATATAATATAATGTAATGTAATATGATATGTAATATAATACCGGGTCTTATATGAATTTTTGCTCCAAAAGATGCATTACAGCTGACTGTCCATCTAGGTCTATTTTTGGGGAAACAGGATATAAGCGAAATCACATTGCATCTGTCTTTCACTCTCTGACATATTTCTTTCAGCACAATACTCTCCAGGTCCATCCATGCCATCCCTGATGTCAAGAACCCATTCCCTTTCCTGGCCGAGAAATATTCCATTGTATGTAATGTACCACCTCCTCTTTATCCATTCATCCATTGACAGACACCCAGGCTGCCTCCACATCTTGGCCATTGTAAATAATGCTGCAATGAACACATGGCTGCACACATCGCCTCGAAGTAGCATTTTGGGTTTCTTTGGATAAATACCCAGAAGTGGAATTACTGGATCCTTCTTTGTCTCTTGTTATAGCCTGTGTTTTAAAGCCTATTTTATCTGGTATAAGTATTGCTACCCCAGCCTTTTTTTTGTTTTTTCATTTCCATTTCCATGAAGCGTCTTTTCCCCATCCCTTTACTTTCAGTCTGTGTATGTCTTTTGATCTGAAGTGAGTCTCTTATAGGCAGCATATGTAAGGGTCTTGTTTCACTGCTCTGGATTTATCCAGCCTAGCATTAAACACTCTCTACAACCAGGTTCTACCTTCCGTTTAACAGTTATATAGCACATTCTACTCAAACAGGACTCTACTCATCCTTTAAACATGTTTTACTGTTGCAACTCTAAGCCTCTGCTCTTTTTCTCTGCATTAATCTACATCTGCTAAAATTCCATTCACCCTTCAATATCAGTAGTGAAGCTTTCCTTATTACCCGAACAGGAAGTAACCGCTTTTTCCTTTGAACTTTCATACGTGGAACTTAAGTGCTATCCCCATACAGACGTGCATACTTTATAGTATCTCTCACTGCCCAGTTCTCAGAGGGTAAATAATTTGCCTTCCACATTTGTGTCTAGTTTGTGCAGGGCACTATAACATTCCTAATGAGGGTTCTAGTGGCCTCCACAAACCAGAATTAGGGGAAGCTCTCACACAAAATGTGTTCAGGCATACGATGCTTGCCTATGTTTCCTTTAGTATAGATCAGTGCATCAAACTCCCGTCATTTACCTATCACCTTAATCAATTTTATCATTTTTGCTAAATGGCTCTGTCTATAGTTACTTAATGTTTCTTTATGTTTTTCAATTTCAGTATCTACTTTAGCCTTGTCCTATAAAATAGTATACGAAAGCATGTGTTTGGTACGCTATTAATATATTTTTCTAATGCATATAAAATGCATAACTATTAAAGTCCTAAAATGTTTTCAAGGTTCCCTCCAGTTGTTTTGCATATCACAAGAAGTATACTTTGTGGAACACTGTTTATTCCTGTCTTCAGTCAATTCAAAACACTTGGTGAGTGTCTTTTTAGTTGCCAGCCACTGTTCTATTCTTTAGGAACACTTGTTCTCAACTGGGGGCTATTTTTTTCCCGAGGGGACATTTGGCAATGTCTAGAGATATCTTTGTTTGTCACAACTGGCGAGGGATGCTAGTAGCATCTAGTAGGTTTGGGCTAGGGATACTGCTGAACATTCTATAATGCACAGAACAGACCCCCACAACAAACAATTATCCACTCCAAAATGTCGACAGTGTCAAGGTTGAGAAACCCTGCTTTAGAGAAATAGTGGCGTACAAGAGAGACAAATTATCTGCTTTTTTGGAGCTTACAATCCAGTAACAGAATGGTACAGATGATGCTCTCTTTCATAATATTCAAGTAAGATTCACCAGTATACAGTTTTCAGGATTTCTTCTCTGTGGATTTCTTACATGTGGAAGGCATGTTGGCACTGGGCAAATTTCGCAGTATTATGGCCTCTTAAATAACGGCAGGTATACATACTCTGACATGAGTTCCACCAACAGGTCACAGTACGGGCTTTGCCATCAACATAGCAGGGTTTGAGGCCTGCCCTGTCATTACTATCTGACCTTGGGAAGTTATTTAAACTCTTTAAGCCTCAGTTTCTCCATCCATAATAGGGTTATCAATGGTAGCCTTAATTTCACAGGCTTCAAAGGAGAATTAAATGAGAATAGTGAGAACAGTTCTTGATAATAATAAATGCACAACAAGGACTTACAAGGATATCAAATATTTTCTTTTCCCAAAATGTCTTGCTTCAATCTAGTTCTGGAGGTTTAAGGTTTAGTTTCTAGTTGGTCCATCTGGTTCAATACATTAAGTGTAACTATTACTACTTAAGACAAAAGTAGTATAATGTATATTTTTGTGAGCTGAATTTTTGAAAATAAAATTTGATTTTAAACTTTTAGCTTCAGCTGCATGTACTATTTAAGTTTGAAATGTGTGCTGTCAGTTCTGTAAGAGCTTCTTTCCCCATTTTTGATGTCCCTGACATGCACTTGCCTAGCCTTCCAGTGACAATTATAGCCTGGAGACTCCTAATCCTGGTAATGATTCTTCTTCCAGTAATTCTCTGAGATTCGATTATATCTAGCTCCTTATTAGTTTTGAAACACTGCAGGCTACATTTTAATTTGTAGAGAAGCACTTCAATGTTGGCTTTATTTTTCAGCCACACGGCTCTCTCATGGCTGGTTAGGTAGGTCAATCACTTCACTATCCTCCACTCTGCTCATACTGTTACAGTAATTTGCCGGCCCTTAGTCTCTTGCTCTTCTCTTCCCCAAGTCCCTTCTCCGTTTTAAGGGTAAGAGGGCCTCAGGGCCCTGTGGCACACTCTAGAGATGAGATGGAGTCCATTCTTTCTTCAATGGGTGTCTCTTAAAGCCCTAGCTCTCTTCAGTTGCCTAAGGACACTTATGTAAAAGATGGGTTTATTTCACGAGGTTTCTGAGTGCCTCCTCTTTGCACCGTCTCTTCTACATCCTTCAAATAATATTCACCTGTTCTATGTTGTATGTCTACAACAATTAGGCACTTTCACATACATCATTTTATCAGTGCTTGTAACAGTCTTACGAGGTCGGCACAATAATACCTACCGATAAATGATAAAACTAAATTTCAGAGAAATTGACTTATTCATGTTCACATAACTAGTAAGGACATCCCAGGATTGTTGTTTTTAACTTATCAACATATTCCCATCAAAAGTGCTCATGTCATAACTGTAACATCAAAATACCTTCACAGACACACCTGTGTAACTGACATCCAGATGAAGATTCAGAACACATTCCAGGATTTTAACCTAGTGTTTGTGACGCCAAGTCCAGTTCTCTTCCAGTCACGTATGTAGTCATTCAACAAATATTTACTTACTGCTCCATTTCAGTAATTTTGCTAAGCCCTGGGGGTTTGATGGTGAATAAGACAGATGTGATCCCTGCCCTAATAGAGCTTAGAAACTATAGGGGAGTCATAATTTTTAAAATTATACATAAAGGATCTTAAGGTATTAGAGGGAAATAAAGAAGTTCAGTATGGCTTCAGTAAGGCAAGAAAGAGAAACGAGAGGTTGGAGACAGACAAATGGTCAAATCCTACAAGGATTTCTTGGGGGGAAAGTTTCGATTTTATTCTAAATGTATTGGGAAACCATTAAACAATACCCCTGCATTCATAAAACAACTTATTCCCAAAGAGCTTGCTTAATTCTTCAATTACTCTAACTTTTAGGTACTTAGGATGTACCATTCACTTTGCTAGGCCCATTAACCTCAATGTATAAACATAATAACTGAAAGAGAGGCTTGAGAAATACATATCTCAGCGTAGAAATATTATGTACTAATATTATAAAAGAAATGACAAAACCATATGATACCAAATATTTTTTAAAATCAATACATGTATATGTAAATATAAATATTTATAGATGCTACAGATGCTGTTCCGCCCAGTGATCTATACAAGGCAGCAGCAGCATACACAGCGCTGTCATATGAATTCCTTAGATACTCAACTTTTAGAATGTGGAGAGTCAAGTTAAACAAGTTATGCAAAAGAAGAAAGTACATTTTGTTTCAATGTGTTGTCCAGTTATGCTCAGATTTGGGTGAAGTAATATGTAGCAGATTCAGCACAGTCATCTTTTCAATTAAAAAAATATATACCATTCAAACACACATTGTGTTTCTACTACTGTGTTTCCCCGAAAATAAGACTGGGTCTTATATTAATTTTTGCTCCAAAAGACGCATGAGGGCTTATGTTCAAGGGATGTCATCCTGAAACATCATGCTAGGGCTTATTTTCCAGTTAGGTCTTATTTTTGGGGAAACAGGGTATATACCTAGGTGCTGGGGATATAGCAGTATACAAAAGAGACAAGAGTCCCTGTCCTCATGAAAGTTACAATCTAGATGAAAAGAAATAATTAACCAGTGCTTATTTATTTAAACAAGCAAAATATCTAGCATGGTAAATCGTGATAAATAGCAGTACATACCAAGGAGAAAAAAATTAAGACAGGAAAGGACAGGAATTATTTAAATGATGATTGTTTAAGACAAGCACTTTAAAAAAAAATACTTGTCTTTTAGTAGTTCATCAAGGACACATCTGTTGGTGTATATCAGGAGTTAGCAAACTTTTTCTACAAAGGGCCAGAGAGTAAATATTTTAAGCTTTGTGGGCAATATGGTCACAACCAATCAACTCTGCTGTTGTAGCACAAAAGCAGCCACTGAAATGAATTTGTATGTGGCTACATTCTAATAAAGCTTTGTTTATGGATACTGAAATTGGAATTTTACATAGTTTTCATTTGTCACAACATTTTCTTTTAAAAATGTTCAGCCATTTAAAAATGTAAAAATCATTCTCAGTTCGTAGGCTATATAATAACAGGCAGTAAGACATTATTTGCCAACCCCTGGAATACTCAGTGAAATGGCTTACTGAATTTTCATTAATCAACAAGTCAAAAGAAATGTAAGTAAGCCTAGGATAAATATTAGTGAAACATAGAGATCCAGCACTATCAATAACAGCAGTTAGAAAATTCTCTAATAACTTTAAAGTTAGAGATATTAATTTTATATGATAGTGGGGCTTACAGTTCAAGTACACAATAAAATATTAAAGATAATGGTGTAACTATCTAAATAAATCATGCTAAAACTATAGAAGTATTTCAGTGAATAAAAACTAAGCCATTGCAAACTATATCAAATAATCTAGATGCTTATAAAATCACTTGATGAAGTCACTATATTCCCTAACAGAAACACTTTATTTCACCCAGTTAGGTTTCAATTATCACTTCTATCCCAATAAAACACTAAGCTATATACCTGGCCTTGACCTTTCCTCTAACTTCCGCAATTCCAAATGCCTTAGAGAAATCTACACCTTGATATTGTGTCACCACCTGAAGCATCATGAATCTAAAACCAAATATTTTCTTCATTACATATATAAAGTAGCTTCCCCTCTAAATTCCATAATTATTGCTAATGATATCTTCATTATTTCATTCAACCCAAGTGTTGTGGGATATTTTTAAAAATTTAAAGTTTTGTTTCTCCCAAAGAATTCACTTTTTTTGCCTTCTTTCTTTACTCCTTACCTACCACTTCCCCTCAAAGTAGCTAAGCCATTCCATGAGCATTACTTCAAACGAAAGATAAGCTTGGCTCAAAGAGAAAAAAAAAAAAGTTTTCCTAACTTTGTGTTCCAAGGTGCTTGGGGAGAAAACAAAAGGTCTTTTAGCAGAGACATTATGATGGAAGAAAATAATGAGAGCAAGGATCCCCCCTTCAATCCCATCCACTCCTTCCCTCTCTCAGGCTAGAAAGGCTCCCTGGGTTAAAGGGAGGAGAGAAGTCAGTGGGGCCTAGCATAGAAGGGCCAGAGCTGAAGGAACCAAACACATTCAAAACGATGGGCCATTTTTAGTGAGGGGCATTGCTCGAATGCCCAGAAATCCCTTAGAAGTGGATTTAGCATGAACAGCCCTTAAGAGCAAGCATATGGGCAGAACCTTTCCTGGTGGTGCGTGGTGAGGGCTCCTCATGGACAGCAGTCATCCCCGTGCTGATGACCTCCCTGCTACTACAAGGATGCCTATCCATGCCTCAGGCTTTATTCAGTCCCCATCCAATTTGCCCCAGGTAGGAAACCCTCTTTGCAGCTTCCTTGCACTGAAGAACAACAGGGCCCCAGACACTCCATGGGGCTGATGGTGATGAAGGCAAGCCCTGTACTTGGAATTAGCACGATGAGGGAGGATAGGTACTAGTAGCTACTAGCCTGATTTCTTACACCATAGATGAGTGCTGTATGTTTTTTGATCTTCATATAAATGGATTCAAAGTGCATACTCTTGGGGTTCGCTTCTGTCGCTCAACTTTGTTCGTGAACTTCATCTATATTGTCGCATGTGGATGTGGTGTATTCATTCTCACTGACTCTATATTAGATACATATCCCTATTTATTTATTCATTCCACCACTCATGGACATTTGGGTTGTTTCCAGGTTAGGGATAGTAAAACACATGCCAATTACATGGGTTTAAAACAGAGGCAGCATCTTCAGCTCAAGCTAACATAACCCATCAGTAAAACCTACTCACTCCTCCCAGTCTTTCAATAGTCACCACTACAAAATCTAATCATGTTTCTTCAAGTTGATAAACTTCCCAAGGACAGGCAATATCTCAATTCTTTGGATCTTTCATAGGATATACACTTAATACGTATTCAAGGAATAGCTTTTTTACATGTATAATCACTACTATCAAAGTGGTCACTAATGACTTTTAACATAGAAATGCAAGTGGCATTCTAACATCTTGACTTATAAGGTCTTGGAATTTTTTAAAGCATCCTATTTTGGGTATCTCTCAGCATATGAAAAGTCCCTAAGATATTACCTAGGTAATAAAGAACCTAGCCTTCAAAACGTATCTTTCCTCACGGTTCGCAAGGAGCTCAGCGGAAAGTGATACAGAAGTAGGAGTAAAAGGAAGAGGTTAAGTGTTCGTAGGATATTTGAACACGGGGCCCTATCAACTCATAGCTGTACTATCATCAGGAGAGACTGAGAGCCGAGGCTTTTAGCATAACAGGCCAGGAGAATTAACACATTGTTTGTGGGAAACGAGTCAACTCGTCATATCGCCTCTAGTTGGAACCGGCAAAAATTTTGCAAAGTAAATAAATAGAGACCTCTTTTTAAACTAAAACACTGAAAGTTTCATAGAAAAATATCAAACAGATCGAAAGATATGAATATTTTACGGAAAGTCTAATTTTGGCGAGAAAATGTCAAAAAAGCCCCGCGTTACGACGCGATTTGGGGGGAAAATGCCCGCTTACAAAGTGAAAACACAGTGCTTTGTTATCAGACTATGTATATTAATTCCTTTACACTTTGTAATTTTATGAGTTAGGTATAGGACTATTATTAGTGCTAGAGGCACAGATAAGGAATTTGATACAGAATAGTTAAGCAATTTGTCCAAGGTCCTACAGTTTGTAAAGTGGCAGAGCTAAGATTTTAACCCAGGCAATCTGGCTTGCATATTCTGACTTGGGGCGGGGGTGGGGGGGAGAGGGCTGTTCTTCTTCCAAATGTGGGAGAGTTCTAGAATTTAAACAAAAAATTAGATTGAGCTATCTGTGAGCATACGTAAGTATGGATTTTGAAGGCATTTTATATGTATAAATAAAGCTTTTCAGCCATTTAAAAGGATGAGAGGAGGATTATTATAAAGGAACAGGAGGAAACTTTTTGGAATGATATTATCTTGATCGTGATGACAATTTCATGGGTGTATACACACATAAAAACCTATCCAATTGTACACTTTAAATATGTGTATGCATGTCAATTGTATGTCGATTACACCTCAATAAAGCTATATGCAAAAAGGATGATAAAGATCTATAAATGAGCCAATCATAAAAAAAAGGATGCCGACAATGTAAGTGGAGAAAAAATTATGACAATATGCTTGATATAATTTGCTAAATACATATATACACACGTAAACACACAAATGTAATCTGTGGGTTTTTTGTTTTGTTTTAGCCTGTGGTAATACAAGGAGCTTTCACTGAGGTGTCTGTCAACAGGCCCAGCTGACATCTGGATAGCAAACTCATGAGAGACCTTGAGCCAAAAACACCCAGCTTAGCTGCTCCTGGATTGCTGACTCTCTGAAACTGTGTGAGATAATAAATGTTTATTATTTTAAGCTGCTTGGTTTGGGGTAATTTGTTATGTAGCACTTATTACTCTTTTATACGAAGTATTAAAATATAGCATATATACAGAAAAGTGGACAAATCCTAAGTATATACCTTACAGAATTTTCATAAAGTGGGCACACCCATGATCAGTAGCCAGATCAGGACACCAAACAGAACACTACCAGCACCCCGGAAGCCCCCCTTGTGGCCCCGTCCAGTTACTACCACTCAAAAAGGATAGCCAGTAGCTTGATTTCTTACATAATGGATGAATTTTATGTGATTTTGAACTTCACATAAGTGGAATCACAGTGTATACTCTTGGATCTAGCTTCTTTTGCTCAACATCATGTTTGTAAGATTCATCCATATTGTTGCATGTGGTTATAGTTCATTCTCACTGTCGATTCCACGTTAGGTATATATGCTTGTTAATGTATTCATTTTATCATTGATGGACATTGGGGTTGTTTCAAGTTTAAGTTTATTATAAACAGTGCTGTGAACATGCTTGTACATGTCTTTTTATGAAACTATGTACCTATTTCTGTTGTGTATGTGCCTAGAAGTGGAATTATTGGGTCATAGGCATGCCTATATTCAGCTCTACTCATTACTTGATAAACAGATTTCCAATGTGGTTGCACCACACACCATCTGAGCAGCAGTAGAGTGGAGTTCCAGTTGCTCCACATCCTTGCATTCTCTTGGTATTGACTTCTTCATCTTTGCTATTCTGGTGGGTGGTAGTGGTATCACATTGTATATTTTCCTCATGAGTAATGACGTTGAACACCTTTTTGTATGTTAATCAGCCATTAGGACATCTTTTGTGAAGTGCCTGTTTCAAATATTTTGTTCACTTAAGAAAAGATTACTTGTAAGGTAAGTAAAATGCCGTGATAACTTTCTAAACTAATGGGTTCTCTGTGATACTGTGAAAGCAAGTGCCTTCGAGCAGCAGTCCACAGTCATCAAAAATAAAAAGATAGAACTAACAGCAGGAATATGGTTAGACGCCTCTTCTAAATCTAGAACTGCTTTGAGAAGATAAACAAGGAAAACAGGCAGAAGGAACCCGCATCGTAGGAATGAGACAAGAAGGGAGAGGCCATTATGAAGATGATGCATGTGGGTAGGATTTGCATCGTTTTGGTGAATGGTACGTACAAAACACACAGGATGTAGCTCAAGAATCATGTTAGTCATAATCACTGTCCAGAAAAGCTTTTCTGAGAAAAACAAGAACACAGATCAGATGGGCTTTAACCCTATTATATCGTGCTATATAAATCAGGGCAGTTCAGTGCCAGTAGGAATAACAGTAAATATTCTGCAAATGAAAAAGTATATCACTGATAAGTGTGGTCACATTACATCACACTTCTCAAGAGAGGAAAATCAGTAATTTATATATACCCTAGAATAGCCAATAAATATATACTCACCTTCCTTTAACCTCACAAGCCTACATTAAGCTTTATTTTTTTTACTTTTATGAGTTACCAGAATGTACTACAGCATTAGCTACTTATTTTTAGTTTACTGATTAAATTTTAATAAGACTCTTCAGATAGCAGAACAATCTGTTAAAGAAAGTTAATACTGCTGGACAAGATCAATGCATAATGGATACCATGTGTGAGTGAAAAAGTAGAAGAAAAAACAAATGTGGCTTTGGTTGTATTATCTTAGGTATACCATAGCACAGAATTTTAGCCCCAAATGTAACAACCTGGTATTTTAAACGTAATCATATAAGAAGCAAGTTCAGGTAGTATAATATTTTTAATTAAATGAAGTCCGATATACTGAATAACTTTAAGAGCTCAATGTTTACAAGTCTACCAGGAAAAAACAGGTTCTCACATTTTTAATACTCCCATTGCCCTACTGTACACGCACATCATAAAAAATGGCATTGAGAAATCATCACAAATAGTACATGGAACAAATCTGATACACCTCTCAGGCTTTAGAAGGAAGAGTTCTATGACATGTAATAATGTTGCATCAGTACCTAACAAAGCATATCACTGAGTGAACCTGTTTCAAGGATATTATATTAAAGCTACTAGGAGAACCAAAATGTAATGGTCTGACACAGACAATTAAAATATTAACCTCAATTCTAAAGAAGGTACATTTTGCAGGATGAAGTTCTTAAATAAACAAAATTTATATCTTCTAAAAAAACTATTTCTGTGTAAAGGTCCATTTCCTATAAGTATCACTCAAATTTTTTAAAGGAAATTTGTCTCAAGAACGAAATGCTAAGTGAAATAAGTCAGACTGAAAAAGTCGAGAACCACATGATTCCACTCATATGTGGGATATAAAACTGAAAGCAACAAATAAGATAAACAAGCAAAAATTCGTAGACACAGAGAATAGTTCAGTGGTGACCAGAGGGGAAGGGGGAAGGGGGAGGTACAAGAGGGTAAAGGGGATCAAATATATGGTGATTGAAGGAGAACTGACTCTGGGTGATGAACGCATGATGGGATTTATAGATGATGTATTACAGAACTGTACACTTGATTATATAATTTTACTAATCAATGTTACCCCAATAAATTAAAAATTATAAATAAAAAAATGCAAACACAAAAATGAACAAAGTTAAGGTGATAATGCTACACAGATCACATTGTATAAAAGCATCAGTATAGATTTGTTTGTAAGGTAAAATAAAAAGGCCCATGCAGAAACATGTTTTTTTCCTTTCCAAACTAATATCTTCTAAGAAGAGTCCAGACAAAAGTCATAAGGATGGATTCCTAGGAGAAGCTATTACACTGATGTTGTTGGGCAACACTGACCACATAGGTTAAAAAAAAAAAAATCTGAAAACAGAGAACGCTAGGCTTGCACTGTCTGTTGCTATTGTTTTTAAACTCTACTGATCAACATAACTGAACTGGAGAACTATGAATGCTCAGACAAAAAGCAGATGAGAAAGAAACCAAGGTCCTGGAGAGTCCAGAAACCAGAACATGAGTTTAATCACATTTGACTAGGAATCGCCCATCCCCAAAGGGAGATTTAATTTCATAATTATGTCCTATTTTGTTTAATGCTGGCAGGGATCATGTATATATTGCTTGATGCTATACCCTACTACTCATCACTATACTCGACACATTCTAGACATGCACAATTTCCTGAACAGAAATTTCTTGAATACTGTATTTTAACAAGTTGAGCTCATATGATATTCCATTTTTTTCAAACCTTTTTCATTAATACATTGTAATAATCTTCCTAGGAAATTGAATATTTCATAAACATTTTTCGATTGTTTTTTATTTTTACTTTTCAATTACAGTTGACATTCAATATTATTTTATATTAGTTTCAGGTGTACAGCATAGTGGTTAGACATTTATATAATTTACAAAGTGATACCCCTAATTAGTCTAATACCTACCTGACACTATACATAGTTATTACAGTATTATAAACATGATTCTTAATGGCTGAATTATATTCATATACCATAATTTAACTATTCTCTAAATATTCAATCATTCAAAAATAAACATTGTTACATCCATATAATAAAAAATATGTAGTCATTAAATCATAATTGGTATCATAATTTTATTTTTTTAGTGTCATAAATAATGTAGCAGTATATCTTTTTAAATATAAATTATTATTCTCATGTCTGATTATTTCCTTGGAACAGATAAATGGGAGGCATGAATTTAGACATCTAGAGATACAGCATTCTTATCCTTTGGGGAAAACAAGTATATATTACTGGGAAAATTAGAGGAGGTTAGCAGCTCTTCACACATGTGTAAATTAACTTAATCAGATTGCTTCTTAATACCTCGCTGAAATAGATGACAAAAACTGGAGTTTTCCTATGGTAAAGAAGGTATAGTTACAAGAAGCGGAGTACAGCATTAGGAATAGAGACAGTGGAAATGTAATGGCTCTGTGCGATGTCAGAGGGCTAGTGGATGGGGGGAGGGGGGTTCACACAGTGTGAGGGATACAAATGATAAACGTCTAAGTATTACTTTGCTTTGTGCACCTGAAACTAATAATATATATATGTGTGTGTATATATATATGTGTGTGTGTGTGTGTGTGTGTGTGTATACACATATACATATATACACATATACACACACACACACACACACACACACATATATATACATATAAAAGAAGAGAGGGTATGGCAGTGAAAGAGATGGATCATATAAGGTGGGTGGTGGGTGTGGGAGAATTGATCCTGACCAGGAACCAGGCTAGTCCTTCATTCTGTTACTTCATCAGCTGTGAGACATTTCTGAGACTGTTCCTTTCCTCTCCTACAAAAGGCTGAAAACAACAGGCTTGGACAAACATGAGAGTAAAGGGCCGAGATATAACTTGTGCACACCTTGAGGGATTCATTGGAGGGATTATCATACGCATATGATCACTTGTTGCTTTACCTCTCATGCTGTCTTATCTAAAATTTCAACTGTTATAGATTTCTGGACATCACCATATTATACTTATAAGTAGGCCAATGACAACATAGCACAGAAGCAATGTACCCTACATTTGTAATAATATATTTAGAAACTGACCCACTAAAAAGGTTTCTTTCCTAAAACTGCTTAGATACAGTCGAAAACACACCAGGCCCAGTGCAATGCCTGTGCCAAAGGAAACTCACTGCACCCGCCTCATCCAAACAAATATCCTCATGGCCACTCTATAAACAAAACTTAAAAGATCTGACTCACTCTGCGGGCCCTGCTCCAAAAAAGAGAAGCAGCCCTGAAAGAAATGCTGATAAGCAACCCCATAGACCAAGAGAATTTAGAATATTATTCCATTCTAAATAATTAAGGGTGAGGGACTCTAGTTCATCTGGGGGAGCCTTGGCCCCCTAAGAATTACTACTCCCCAGAAGTACATTGTGGAAAGCTTGCCAAGTTGGTTTACCAAATCAGTATAGTTCTGGGATCAATCAGCCAAAACAAAAGAGGATGTTTATTGTGATATAGTGATACCTAAAAAGTAACCTCAAAACCTTATACTGGAGGCCAACTGTCTGGGGACAAAACACTAAAGATTCTGCTACTTGGGTGGAAATAGTCCATTTTTCTGGACTATTGTCACTGCAGTACTCAATTTTCAAGTGGGTTCAAATTTCTGTATAAATCCTTTTTTCCCCCTAATACACAACTATTTATCAGAGTTGAGGTGAGAGAGAAGAGGGTACAGAAGATTTTATTCTATTACCCCAGCGCTGCATCAAGAGGGATCTTTACAGCATTTTACTTTATCTGCACATTAGGAACCCTGTGAGTTCAGTAAGGTGAATAATATACTTGTCAAAGCTTGGTTTGGTTACAGAGTGGCTACTTAGTAGAACCTGTAGCACATTCCAGGTCTAATTCTTACTCTAATGCTATCCCCACTAGAGTACGAACCAAGAATGTCCCACATTCTTAATTTCATATTTCCCACAGTGGATTTTCTAATATGAAAATGCCAGTTTTTGCAACTCGCAATTAAAAGCAATAAATACAACTGCATGCAAACTTGAATCAGAGGTCCTAAAACAAGGTTGAAATTCTAGGTTGTATTCTGGCCCCATTTATTTGCTTTTCCACTCCAACAAGAATCCTACAAATGAAGTCAAGCTAGCTCTCTACAAATGCTATATATTTTCCCAAGACTTTGTTCACACCATTTCCCTTAATTTAAATATGATGTCCCTTCCTTTTGGCTTCTTTGAATCCGAATGCCATTGTTAATGACGGTATAATCCCCTGCCTCCTTAGAAATATATCTCTATCAGCCCTGCAGGACATAATCTCTGGGTCCTTTGCATTTCTATAGCATTCAAATGTGTAGTACTCATTTGTCAAATATTACTCTCTCTTGTTTGCTTACCAATTTTCTAACTGAGTGTGTATTGTCTCTCTCTGACTGCAAGCTTCTTGAGCGATGAGGCCATCACTTGGCCTTTCTACACTGGATAGCATCCAGCACTCAGCTGACACAGAGAAAATACTCAATAACTGATGGCTCCGATACCAAGTTCCCTGAACAGCCTGAACAAACCAGCTGCCTACCTCACTGTCTTTCTTTCAATATAAACCAAACCAATCTTTTCATTTCCCATTTTACACTTTAACTTTCTTTTTTAACTTTAACTGTCCATAACACCAAACCAAATGACATGTTTTAACATTGGACTGACTACAGATTCTTGCATGACATGTATGGGGAATATTTTCTATTTGTCAAACTGATATATTCTGAAGGCAGACAACTTGGAACACGCATAAATGTTCATTGCTGCTTCATAATCCATTATATAAATGTTTATCATTTATTTAACAGTTTTTATTGGCATTCAATTTCTTTATTATAAATAATGTTGATAAATGTACCTACCTACATTTTAATGTACATCTCATTATTTTCTGATTAAATTTCTAGGGTGATTGATATATATTGCTAACTTGCCCTCTAGAAAGTTTGAAGCAATTTCATTTCACCACCAGTGTACAAAAGTGCTTGTCTACAGAGAGTGGTTGCCTTGGGTTGGTTTTAGGGGGTTTGACAGTGATAGAAGAAGAGAAGAAGAAAGTGAACCAGATTAGGAAGGGTTAGATCTTTTAAAAAGTGGACATTCCTGAAATCTATGTAACTTTACTAACAATTGTCACCCCAATAAACTTTAATAAAAAAAAAGGGGACATAGACATTTTTATTATATTGGCCTCACTACTTTTTGGTATGCCTAATCTTTTACAATTTAATAACAAACTTTTAAAGACTGCATATTCCCCATACTCATCAGCAAATATGAGCATTTTGTTTTTCAAATTTGTGAATTCAATAGATAGTTTACAATTCTTTGATCACAAGTCAGGTTGAATAGATAATATATGATGCATGGTATGAGCTCACTATATTCCTTCTCTTGTGAACCTACAGCTTTTGGTTAAAATATTGTGCTCTCTCCTCTTTATGGGTGTGTGCACTCTGTTTTTAACTGCATAAAGAACAGTTTTTCTTTCTACCGAAAAGCACTACCCTCTAAATAAGATCTTTATATGTGTGGCCCTTATTTGATCTCTTCCTTCTTATACAGTATGTAGCCCTCAAAGGAAGAAGTTTCTCCACTACCTAACTGGATATAAATTTCCTAAAAGCAATGAAAACATAGAGAGGCATACAGAAAAGTTCCTGCCTTTCCTAGAACAATTAAATGGAAGGCCTGTGGAGGAAAGCTTGATCTCTGAGGAATGGGATTTGTCTAATAGATATGAACTGCAGGGTGTCCCTGTTGCTGTGGTAAGCACAAGGGAATTTATGGCTAAAAACAAATGCTCTCTATTCAGATAAAGAAAGAGACATTAAAATTCACAACTATCTATCTATAGTCATGGGATGTAAAGTACAGCATAGGGAATATAGTCACTGGAATTGTAATAGCTATATACGATGTCAGAGGGGTAACAGACTCAGGGCGGGGGGTTATCGCTTTGTGAGGGGTATAAATGTCTAATCATTATCTTGTTTACTACACCTGAAACTAATATAATAAAAAAGGAAAAGAGAAGAAAATTCACAACTATCTAGAGAAAACAGGAAGGAGGTTCCTAAGAAAGCAATAGAGAATCAGAGCAGGGAGCAGCAGTAAAGATTAGAGGGTCCTAAGGGTCCCCAGCCGCCCTCAGCTTCAATCCAATCAGCTTAAAGAAGAGGATACCCAGGAACTCTTTGTTGATAAGGAAATTAAATAAACTCACACTACAAATACAGAGACCCATCATGTGCTGTAGCACCTCTCTCTAGCAAATGCAATTCACAAAAGGAGGGAGGAATTGCATGCTGAAGGACATCTAGAAATCACAGAACCCTAGGAAGCAGAAAGATGATTCATGGAGTCCATCACTTACAGAGTTAAATTGTTTCCATACTGCAGGGGCCAAGTTCCTGGAACCACATTCTCTTGTACTACCGCTGATTTCTATCTGACCATATCCTACATCTTAAAAATGGCCAAAGTAAGTTTAATCTGAAACCATGAGCCAGACCACACTTTTAAAATAGATACAAAGAATCTGAAGAAATAGCAAAGAAACGTATTTTTGTCCTTGAGACTTAAGATGGTAAGCCTATTGCTAAAATATGTTCAATGTGGGACATAATTAATTGGACATGTGCTAGGACATTTTTGAGGGAGACCTCAATCATGAACATGACATTGTAGACTACCTACATAAAGGCCATCCACAATACCTTTGCTTCCTGCCTTTTTGTAGTAGAAGGGCTGGAAAAGTTCTCAGACTCCCTTGCAACTACGGGTGGCCATGTGACCCAGTTCTAGCCAATGTGTGATGTAAGGGGAAAGTCTTTATCAAGGACACACTTCTGGTAAACCCTTCCGCCATTTTCCCTCTTTCTTCCTGTGTGGAATACAGATGCAAGGTGTGCAGTATGGCCATCATACCCTCATGAGAAAGAGAACCACATGCTAAGCTTGGTCAATTGGAAAAACTGAAAAATATGTGTCCTTGAAGACATCCACCCTGAATTGCCTACCTCCAAACTAACTTTATGAGATAACTACATACTTGTCTAAGCCTCTATTAATTGTATTTCCCATTACTTGCAGCCAAACTCATTCCTAATAAGGTACCAGGAATAGACAGACAAATAATACCATTTCCCCGAAAATAAGACCTAGCCAGACAATCAGCTCTAATGCGTCTTTTGGAGCAAAAATTAATATAAGACCCAGTCTTATACCATATCACATCATATCATATCATATCATATCATATCATATCATATCATACCATACCATATTATATTATATAAGACCTGGTTTTATATCATAGTAAAACAAGACCAGATCTTATACTAATTTTTGCTCCAAAAGACGCATTACAGTTGACTGTCCGGCTAGGTCTTATTTTCAGGGAAACACGGTAATTGAGCTCTCAACTGTGGTAAAAAGAGGCAGATACACATAAAAATGCAGTAAAAATGTCACAGATGCTATAAAAGAAGTAAAGGATACATTAAAGGAAGAGTGGTTAGGTGAGTTGCACCCAGAAAAGATATGAAGTCTTCCTAGACAAGGCAACACTTGAGAGTCTAGAAATATGAAGACGTGTTTGCCACGAGCAGTAGGGAAAGAATATCCTGCCTTGCCCTCTGTCCAACATGGCTATCTCTATTCCCATGCTAAAACAAGAAACCTAGGGCATGGCAATACGATGTAATTCCCATCCTTCCAACAAAAATGTATAAGGATTAACCACAGCCAAGCATTGCGCCAGGATTCAATGATTACTCAAATGACATAAAACCTCCCCTCATGTTGCTTACATTATAATGGAAACTTTCAAGGCTATCTCAATAAAACAAGTAGTCACAACTCAGTGGCTGCATAACCGTATCTTAGATATGCTGCTGTATTTGGCCTCTCAGAAGTCTGATTTTCCAAGTCTTCCAAACTAAAACCTACTCTTGTTCCATATCCCGTAGGAATTGTCTCCCTTCTAGAGTAAAGGGAAAGACATCATGTTGTCATTTGTGATCCTTAAAAATCTCAGTGCAATTACAAACCTGGCAAAGGTCCCAGGAGATCAAATCGTTCTATTTTGTAACTCACAGCTTCAAAGCCTCCAGGGACAATCAGGATCCAAGTACTTAAGAAAATTACCTCACCATCTAATCAGCAGCTTGAAACTGCTTCTGAAAGGTCTAGCTGCAGCTTTAGCTACCAAGAAAGTCAATCTTAGGGAAGGCCCCTCCCATATACCAACTTAGTTACTAATTTGAAGAGAAAATTCTCTTTGAAAAAAGATTTCACTCAATTTCACGTAGGATTTTAACACCGCATGTCGCTTACTCTGAAACAGACTTCCTCTATGTCCTTTTTATAACACAGACACTGAGAAACATGAAAAAAATACCTTGAAAATACAGTTCCTAAGCTCCCATTCAATTGAAGCATTCATCTACCTCAGAGATATGAGAGTAATGAATGTGGTCTGGTATAGAACCAAAAGGAATGCAAATGGGTGCTCAGAAGAATCATACAAATTTGTTAAATTATAAATGAATCTTTCAGAATCATCTGGAAAAAAACTGAATCCTGCTGGCAACATGCATGAATATCCATAAAAACATTCTTTAGCCTTACTTTACCTTGTTATTCTGGTCCATGATTGTTTTCACATTTTTAGTGTGCAATCATGCAATTAAGGCCTCAACAAAGCAGCTTCAGGGCACTGGATTTCAACCCAGGTTACCTGAGTAAGAAAGAGGGGACATACAGGGGGATTTGCAGCTATGAGTCACTTGAGCTAACAGCAAGAAGTCCTAAGCCGGTCCACAGCACTAAGTAAATGCAGACCTAGAGCAGAGAACTGAAGGAAGTTTCTGAATTATGATGCTGAATACTTGGATTACTCTCAGCAAAACAATTCCACACTATATCGCCTTTATAATAATCACACTGACAAGTCAGTACCAAATCTTTAACTTCAGGGATAGACCAGCATGGCTGCTGTGATCTCATTCCCATTTGATAGTGACTAGCACCTACACTACAGCCTGTGATTTACTGTGATGATATCAAGACCCCATGTAACCTCTTAGATGTGAATTAACAAGAGGGTGATGAACCAAAAGTATTGTGAGTTGTATTTAGATGAATTTTACACTTTGTGTGTAGACATACTCTCCAGAACACTTTAACCTTGATATTAGGGGAACTTTCTTTGCTATTCTATAGCCTAAATTCCTTGATGATTTCTATAAACCTCCTAATTACTATATATATATACTTAAGGTGTTCAAGTTAATAATCTCATTTACTTTGGCTATTGTATGAGGTAGAAAATACAAAATGAACTTTAACTACCTAGCTCACTATTCCCTACGTCCTTCAACAAATGAATTGGACAGAAGTAGGAAATAACCATTACAGGGATTCCCCCCAAACAATTCATTTATACAGCACTATATAAAAAGTATATATGGGCAAATTAAGCTTTTATTTAAAATGGCTTAAAATGTATTAGCTGTGGATCTATTTGGTTGGTGCAAAAGTAATTGCAGTTTAAAAGGTTAAAAATTGCAAAACCACAATAACTTTAGCACCAGCCTAATACATGAGTACAAGAAGAAAAATACACAAACATTTTTCTTTAATCATCTTATTTCTGAGATAATCAAAATGTTCACTATTAGCTAATTTATTAATAGTGAGTAATTTATTATGGTGAATCCATAATTAATAGTTTCAAATATTTACTAAATACCTATGACAGGCATTGTACTAAGTAAAGCAGAATCTAGCATCTGGCTCAAAACAGTCATAACTAGGTTTTAAAAAAATCTCCAGGCTTTGTGAAGAGTTATTCTATCTTTAACACAACTTGGTGTGGTGGGATCATATAGGCTGCCCATAGCCCCCAAAGGATTCTGCTTATCACTAACATGTCCCCCTCCTCTATTCCCATTTGTATGGAAAACAAGAGGCCAGGACATCACAAGATTCTATCTTATTAACATTCACTAAAAACACATGGTGTTGATTTCTAAAAGGTTACTCAGTAATTTTATTTTTGATTTAATGGAAATATTCCTCAAACCTTTCTATTTCTGGGTATGATAAACACAGAACCTATAGGACCTTCTCCCTCCTCTGCACACATACACACAGAAAACAACTATAAAATCTGAGTATAATAGAAAGAGAAATTAAATTAAGGTACTGGGCAGTAAACAAAAGCATACAGACTCTCAGAGGGAACTCAAAATTGGTAGAAGGAATAGAGACAGGGAGCTACACAGATAAGTTTTCATGACCATGGCTTTAACCCTGGGGCTAAGTGCAGCATTTGTGGTGAACAACAGCTAGTGGAGAGGGGGCCCACATGGGGAAAAAAAAAACATTATTCTGGCCTAGGGAACCAAAAAATGGAGTTGGTGAAATGCTGAAGGAAGAGGGGGAATCACAGAAGGAAGACAGCTGGAGAGAGAATTCCCAAACTCTGTCTACCCACATCTCTATGTGAACCCTGAACCACGATGGTAAAGAATAAATGAAAAGCAAAAGAACAAATTCTGAATTGAGACTAGAGCTGCAACCCAGAAGGTGTTGGTGAGTGAAGAGAAGCAGACAGACACCGGTAGAGAGTGTGCACTTACTCAGAGAAGGTGAGATGGTGTGCCTTTTAGTCCAGGACTAGATGCAGTCCAAGTGCTTACAGCACAAAATATCAAAAATCCAGTCATTCAGGCCTGGAAAACCAGATACAAAGAATTCAGGAAATCGTGAGAATTGAAGAGAAAGAGCCAAAGAGAAGATGCCTGAGCACAGATTAGCCACAATGACTAAACTCTGAACAATGCTTGCACAGACTAGACTCTTAGCAACTCATCCAAAAACAACAGATCTGAACAAAGACAAGAGCTACTGCACAAGAAAGAGTTAGCTGTTCAAACCCAGCCAAGAAAACTAGCTGTGAAAACAAAGGAAATAATGCTTATTGGATAAAAATAACAGTTCAAAATCTCAATTCAACCTTTATAATATTCAAAGTATACTCCCAAAGTGCCCAGCATAGAAAGACTCCGATAAGGGGTTAATATCCAAAATACACAAGGAACTCATGAAACTCAACGACAAAAAAACAAACAATCCAATTAAAAAATGGGCAGAGGACTTGAAGAGACATTTCTCCAAAGAGGACATACAAATGGCCAATAGACATATGAAAAAATGTTCAACGTCACTAATCATCAGAGAAATGCAAATAAAAACCACAATGAGATATCACCTCACCCCAGTCAGAATGGCTATCATCAACAAGACAAATAGTAACAAGTGTTGGAGAGGCTGTGGAGAAAAAGGAACCCTCATACACTGTTGGTGGAAATGCAGACTGGTGCAGCCGTTATGGAAGGCGGTGTGGAGGTTCCTCAAAAAATTACGAATAGAATTGCCATATGACCCAGCAATCCCTCTCCTGGGTATCTACCCAAAAAATCTGAAAACATTTATCCATAAAGACACGTGTGCTCCAATGTTCATTGCAGCTTTGTTTGCGGTGGCCAAGACATGGAAACAACCAAAATGTCCTTCGATAGATGATTGGATAAAGAAGTTGTGGTATATATACACAATGGAATACTATTCGGCGGTAAGAAAAGATGATATAGGAACATTTGTGACAACATGGATGGATCTTGAGATTATAATCCTAAGCGAAATAAGTCAGACAGAAAGAGTAGAGAACCATATGATTTCACTGATGTGTGGTATATAAAACTGAAAACAACAAAAGAACAAGAAAACAAATGAAGAAACAAAACTCATAGACACAGACAGTAGTTTAGTGGTTACCAGAGGGTAAAGGGGGTCAAATATATGGTGATGGAAGGAGAACTGACTCTAGGTGGTGAGCACACAAAGTGATATATAGATGATGTATTACAGAATTGTACACCTGAAATCTATGTAACTTTACTATCAATTGTCACCCCAATAAACTTTAATTAAAAAAGAAAAGAAAAAAGGTGAATGAACTGAAAATCAACAAATCTTCCTAGATCCAGCAGAGGACTGAGTTCACAGGGCAAACCATTGCCCCCCAAATTGTAGAGATGACAGGTGGCTACAGAAAATCCAAATTACCAAAGCAGAAGCCCAGGAACAGAAAACTCCAGAACCAGTACCAGGGTATGAAAACCTAAAGTGTAGTTGATCGCAGGAGGCTCAGTGTGGACAAGTTTGAGAGTTAAAATTTCCAGGGGAGACCCATCTTAGGGGGACCTTCACACTTTTGTGACTTTTATCTCCAGAAGCCCTACCAGATCTCAGTGAAGATCAAAGAAAATTCCCTTAGGCTTTCCGCAGGAAGAGGGGAAAAGTAGCCATTTTGTAATATACCCAGAACATTCTCTTCTTCACAATGCCTGCCCTCAAAAGAAACTATTTACCAGAGCCTAACCAACCTTGGGAAGTGAAATACCCAAATACCCAGTTGGCTCTAAACCCCTCTAGCCTTCTGGGTGAGGTAAATACCCAGTTCCAGCCACCCAGTTAGCCTAAGGGGGAAAAAACCAAAACAAACTGAGAAGCAGTTGTGAAGGTCACAGCCCATGGGCACAGGATCACAGAGACCCAATATTAGGATTATAGAATACTTCCTCTCGCCCACACCTTACCACCACACCAATAGGACTCATGTATAGTAACAGGGGGATACAACTAAAAGAACTGCACATCTCAGACCTTAGTTAAGAAGAAATCCCTAGGAGAACCCAAAGACAACAGGGGAGTCAAAAACAAAGACACTAGAGGAAATTTTATCCTCAAGGCCTATCTTATTTACTTCAATTTATTTTACCCAGTATATCATGTCCAGTTTTCCACAAAAGTATCAAGGCATAATAAAACAAAACAAACAAAAAACCCCAGTGATGAGACAGAGAGAGCATTTAGAACCAGACTCAATATGGCAGAGATGTTAGAATGATCAATTCATGAAAACCTCAGTAGAGAAACTGGAAGTCTCATCAGAGAAACAGAAACAATAAAATGAAAATTTTAGAATGAAAAAATATAATTTCTGGAAAAAAAAAGTCACTATATTACCTTAACATCCAAATGGACAAGACAGAGGACTGAGTTAGTGAACTTAAAGATAGATCAATAGAAATTGCAGAAGGTGAAGAATAGAGAGAAAAATTGAAACAAAATGAACAGAAGCTCAGGGACCTGTTAGGTGATATTAAACAGTCATAAAGAAGTGTAATTAGAAGAGCAGATGAAGAGGAGAAAGAGAAAATATTTGAAGAAATAATGGATGAAAATTTCTCAAAATTCATGAAAGAGAAATTCATAGATACAAGATACTAAATAAATAAAAAGCAGAATAAACACAGAGAAGCCCAGCCAAAGTACATAATAAACCACTGTAAGCTAAAGATAAAGAGCAAATCTTGAAACCAACAAGAAAAATGACATATCACAGTCAAGGGAACAATGATCTAATGATTAGCTTCTCATCGGAAACCATGGAGTACAGAAAGACGAACAACATCTTTAAGGCCTTGAAGAAAAAAGAAATGTTAACCCAGAATTCTATAGCTAGCAAAAATATCACTGAAGAATGAAAACAAAGATATTTTCAGATAAAAGAGAATTAAAACCATTAGTCACTGGCAGACCTGCTCTATAAGAAGTACATTTGCTGGCAGCAGACTTACACTGTAAGAAATGCTAGAACTTATTCAGATGGAAGAGAAATGACACCAGATGGAACTGGAATACTCGGCATATGAATGAAAAGCATCAGAAATGGTAAATGGCTGAGTATATGCAAAAGACTATTTTTTCTTGTTTCTGAGGCAGGATAAGTAGCCTAAGAAATTGACCACTCCCTCCAGGCTACAACATGAGGCACCTCACTGGTTATACAAGTAACAAGTGACTATATCTGGCACCTGCAGCTGGAGAAAAACAAGAACCAGTTTCATCCAGCAAGGCTAATCCCTATGACCAGGACCTGAACTTTACCTAATTTTAATGTCATTATAATCTCATTTACATTGCGATTAGTACGACTCCCATCATGCAGCTAACTCCATGATAATTCTGGAAGAGCCAAATAAGGAAGAGTGGGAAACTGAGGATCCCACCTACTGGGAGGAAACTGACAAGTCAGGTCAATGGGACCTCATCAGCTTCAGGCCCCTGGAGGTAGAAATACCCATGGTCAGGACTCCTTCAGGAATGCTCATTCTCTGAGTTTGCCCACACTTCCCTCTCACGTGTGTACTTTCATTTCAATAAACTCCCTGTACTTTCCTGCATCTGTCTCACTCTTGAATTCTTTCTTCTGCACAGACAAGAACTTGATCATTGCTGCTCTGGGTTGAGTCCTCTCTTGGACATCCCCATGGGCCTCTGGTGACATCTCCTCTAAATTACTTTATAAACTAATAATCGTTTAAAACCAAAATAATAACAGTATCTTGTGGTGTGTGTGTACATATAACTATAACAAAAAGGACAGAAGTGTGGGCCTATAAGTTTGTAAGATTTCCATGTTTTACTTGAAGTAGTACATTATTAACTGACGTACTAAATAGTACATTATTAACTAATTAAGTGGACTGTGAAAAGTTATGTTTATATATTGTTACCCCCTTGGTCTGCCACTATAAAAGTAATATGGATTAAAAAAGTAGAAGAAATAGATAAAATAATAGAAAAAATAGAATAGAATTATAAAAACATATTCAAATACTCTAAAAACAAGGCTGGAAAATAAAAGAGAGGGAGGAAAAACAGAGATGTGTAGAAAATAAAAAATAAAACCTTAGGCCTAAGCCCAATCACGTCAATAATTACATGAAAGATTATTGGACTAAACACTCCAGTTACGAAGTAGAGATTGTCAGAAGGCAAAAACAAAATAAACACACACACATGTATACAATGTTTACAAGACACTCATTTTCAATATGAATACAGATGAGTTACAAGTGAACAGATGAAAAATATATACTTTGCAAAGAGTAAACAAAAGGCTGGTATGGCCGTTAATATTACAAGACAAACTTCAAAACCAAATGCATTACCAGAGATAAAAGAGGACTCTTCATAATGTAAAAGGGTCAATTCAATAGGAAGGCATCATCCCAAATGTGTATGTACCCCAAAACAGAGTTTCAAAATATATGAAACAAGAATTGACAGAATTGTAAGGAGAAATAAATAATTCTTCAACCATAGTTGGGGACTTCAATGCTCAGCAATGGACTGTACTGGGGGAAAAAAAATCAGCAAAGACAGAAAGAAGATCTGAACATTATCAGCCACTTTACCTAATTGTTGTTTATAGAAAAATATACCCAATAATGGCCGAATATACATTCTTTTCAGGTTTACATGGCATACTTTGCAGGAGAGACCATATGTAGAATATAAAATAAGTCTCAATAATCTTTTAAGATAAAAGGAAATCACACAGAGTATGCTCTCTGACCAAAATAAAATTAAATTAGAATACGGTTTTAGGGCACATAGGATCACTGTCAGTTTGATTCACCAGAAGGACTCAACAGTAGGTTAATATTTATCACAGCAAAGGGTACAGAGAAAAAGCAGCAGGAAAAAGATATGCATTGGGTAGAATTCAGACAGGTCAGACACAGGCTTCTTATACATGCTTTCTCTCTCGTAACAAAATACAGAAATATGTACAACATATATCTGCCCAGGGAAGAGCACAAAGAGCATTTGAATCTCAGTGTTCATGGCTCATATGGAAGGCTGGTCATGTAGGCATATCCTGCTATGGTAACTGAAACTCAGGACCCCAACAATGAAACCAAGTACACATAATCAATCTGGATGTTTGTACAAAGCAATTCTGACAAATGGGTACATCATGGTCTATTGCTCCTGGTGTACAAAATAAAATCAACCATTAACATTAAATCATCCAAAGGGCCACATTCCCAGGGGTTGTCCAAGAGTCAATCATGTTTCCGGGTTCCCTTAGAGACACGAAGGAGTTAGCAACCAGACCTGCTGTGTTAACATTTTCCTCACAGATACCAATATAGAAATCAGGAAAACCATACATATTTGGAAAGTAAACAGTAAAACTCAGTAATCATTGGATCAAAAAATAAATTACAGGAGAAATGAGACAATAGTTGAACTAAATGGTAATGAAAATACAACATTAAAATCTGTGAAATGTAGTTAAAGTAGTGCTTAGAGTGAAATGTATACCCTTACATGTCTATGTTAAAAAAGATCATAATACAAAATCAACAAGTAGAAAAAATTTCAAAAATATGTAAGTAGAAATTACTCTCCATGTTGTCTTCTATTTTTCCCAGATTTAATACCAGAATAGGAATATTTTATGGATGCTTGTATGGTGAAACATTTATTTCCTTGGGAACCAAAACGCCATACACCAATGCTACCACAGGATCTATGAGCAGAAGGCAACCACCTCCTGAGCAGCAATGCGTCATTTAAAGTACACCATTCTGAGGAGGCCCAAACACTGTGATTTTGCTTTGTTTCCTACCACACTTAGGGGTGTGTGTGTGTTTGGGGGAGAATGGGGAGCTTCAGAATTTGCGGGAGCCTTCTCGTTGTATACATAAGACTTTCTAAGAAGCAGGTTTTAGCATATTCCTTGGCCTGCAAAGGTGAGAAAAAGATAATTCCAATAGAAAGTCCTGGCTTCTGTCCCCCTGCAAATTGGGGTCCCATTCTTCCCAGAGACAAACACAGGTCCCAAGAGTATCCCACGGTTCAGCTGAGTGTTTGGCCAGTGGAAGCTCCACTGTGTCACATAGTCAAACATTCCCAAAGCAGCCACACAGTGGCTCACAGGGCCACAAGTCTTATGACTGCAGCTGTTTGGTTGGCTTATCATACTTCCATAGTTTCGGCTGGTAAGGAGACAGTCAGCTCACATGGATTTGAACAGTGTATTACTTACGTAGACAGCAAAAGCAAAATCAGCATGGTGTCAGCGCACTGAGTCTCTAGTCCCACACATGACATCAAATAGGAGTGACGGGAGAACAGATAGTCCAAGGGACGTGGCATGGTGCTGTCAGGAGCACTTCAAACTAAACCCAAGCATTTTTACGGACTTTCACAGATACCTGCCGTTATACCCCACGAGGTACCAGGCAGAGAGTCCTGCGCTCAACTTAAACTACAATACGGGGAGACATGGCCTTATGGCAGTTTCCCACAAGGTATGGGATAAGAAACTGTGTCATGGCAGCTCTTCACCAGTCCACTTATCTCCCCTTGCTCCAGGAGGAATCACAGGGCATTTTGCCAAGACTTGAGTCAAACTACGGTCAAGCATTGCCCCTGGGGCCTGGATGAAAGCGTGCAAGGTTGCCAGATGCTGTACAGAGAAGCTTTTCCATAATATGCTGAACTTATCTGCTTCTCTGGAAACCAGAAGTACTAGAATGATATTCCATGCCAAGATTTCTGAAGCACTTACTAAAAGGGGACACTGACTATTCCAGCAGGGCCCTGAATTAGGTAAAAGAAAGTGATGGTGGAGTAGGGTGAGTGTCAAGTTTTTAACAGAATATCCTCTGTCATCTACCCATACAGGCTAATGGAATTAACCACTCCAAATACAGGCACCCTTGAAGCAGGAGGCCTATTTGTGGGAAGTATGTTTAGCGTACAATGAAGGACGTGCTGTACCAGCTACAGGATGTCTGTAACCACTCACCTTTGGTCCTACAGAAGGATACTCTCAGGGTCTGGTAACACCCCCTGGAATTAAGGCTCCTGCTTCTAGTCACACAGAGTAAGGTCAGGTCAAAGGCTCTGGTTCTAAAACAACTGTAATCAGAAACATCTACCCCAGACAATACTAGAAGCTTGAGCTGTAAACAAACCCGTATCAGAGCTCTCTGAGACAGTGTGCCTTAGCCCTGGCTGGACAGA
Source organism: Rhinolophus sinicus (assembly GCF_057876585.1). Classification (NCBI taxonomy): domain Eukaryota; kingdom Metazoa; phylum Chordata; class Mammalia; order Chiroptera; family Rhinolophidae; genus Rhinolophus; species Rhinolophus sinicus. The sequence continues at coordinate 27,990,293 of NC_142518.1, read as the reverse complement.
CAATGAGTGATCGCACAGCAACTAAGATTTTCCTATGTCGAAATGGAAGCTAGAAGCGCACTAACTTTTGGTTTGCTTAATAGAATCAATAGCTTCCATCAATACTACATAAGGAGTTATATTAGACATTATTAAATAAAAAAATTAAAATAATGAAATACGAGTTATAAATTTCTCTTTCATATCCCTAAATGTACAAGAGGAACGCTTAAATTTCTTTGCCAGCATTATACAGAAACATCTGACTTAATGAAGGATGTTTGAAGATAAGTCATACACTGCTTTAGACAAATAGGTCCCACCCAGTGTGTGATGAAGGAAAAAAGAAGAAAAAAACCACATGTCATTGTAGTAATGTAACAGGAAAGAACGTAACACTATTAGTTGAAGTCTAGTAACTACAGCACAAAAAGGGGAAAGCATGGACAGTCCTAGAGAAGTAGGTAAGAGTTAACTACACAGCCCTCTGTGAGTACTGGACTGGAAGTAACAAGAAAAATAACTCACAATACACCTTATTATCGTTACGAAAGAAATGGACAATGGGGGAAGGTATCCATACAAACTTTGAGAGAGTTCTGTAGATGGAAAACCGCAATGAAAATTCAAAATAACAAAATTATTTTCACTAATTAAGGGCTATAGACAGACACTGGGATAGCCAAACCTATAATGCAGTGTAAACTCTCAATGTAATTTACTAAGCCATAGGATTATTATAGCCAATTAAATGTTAGATGAAAAGCAATAAAATTTGAATCCCAGGACTTGTATTTTAGGAAAACTTTGGAATGAGACTTGTTATAAATGATAATCAGAGTGTATTCTCTCCTATGTTCTGCTTGAGAAAAGGAGGTAATGAGAAAGAGGCCTCCTTCTCTCTCTTGCCATCCCTGCTTGCATCAGTAAGGAGGAGCAGAAAGCCAACTGGCACTGAAAAGGAAGGAAAGATAAAAATCTTCTTTGGGGGGGGTGTGATGCAGCCTACTGTTAGCCCCTTCATTTAGGGGCCTTAACTCTAGGACAAGCACTATGAATTCTCCAACGAAGTGGCAAAGAGAACCCCGTGTGGTTACATTAGTGCTTATACTTAGGCTGCTTTTTTATCCAAAGGTCTTCATTCTGAATACAGAGCTCCCTTCCCCTTTAAAACTATGGGACACGAAGAAGCAGCAACGGATATATTTGTTGGGTAATAGGCAGGGAGAGAAGTTCTGTTTAAGACATTTTAGTTTAAGGTAGATAGTCTTTTATACGACCCTGGATCTTCAAGGAAAAAATATGACTGGGTAGAGCTATGGGAATTGTCCGTGTGCAGAATGAAACTGAAGTCATGGGAATGGATGGCATTATCCAGGGAAAGGGCAGAAGTCAAGGAAAGATTTTTAGGGAGTAAATGACTAAGAGGTCCAGTAAGATGAAGTAAGTAAAGGAGGACTTCTTCTGGTAGAAGAGTTCATTGTATAATATTAATTACTCGATGGGGGACCCAAAAGAAAAGGCATCTATTAAAAATCTACCTTTTCTTCACCACAACAGTAGGTCTATGACTCAGATATTTGTATGTATCATCATGTGTGAATAGTACAGTGGCTAACCTAATGAATTCAATATTTGAATGGATAATCTCATCAATTCAACAAATATTTTTTTGAGAACCTACCATATGCCTGCCATTTTGTTAAGAACAGGGAGATTACGCTTTCTAACTAATTCATATGGTTATCCTCTCATTTATTCATTCGTTCAACATTTATTAAGCACTTAATGCTTACTAGACCATGTTTGATGCTTGAAATATACACATAATAAGTGTTCAATATATATTTTCTCTTCCTAAACACAGAGTTTCACTGTGTGTTTACTGTGTAAAACTGAGAATGGGAAGAGGCCACCCAAAAGCATGCTTCATGCAATGGGGCCTCCTGCTAAAAGTTCCAAGATTTCGTGTCAGAGAGACACAGATTAGAATTCCAGTTCTACCACATGCCCCAAACTGACCTCTCTGAACTGCAGTGTTCTCCCTATAAAGTGGGGATGTTATATACCGTACAGGGTAAAAAATTAAGGAAAGAAAAATATCTGGTACAACATAGAAGGGCTATTGTCATTGCTGTGTTATTAAGGAAGATAATCCATGCGTTGCAGTTGCTTGATAGGTGGGAAGAAAAAATAACTTGGGCAATCTTCTGACTCATGCACTCACTACACTCCTGTGAAGGGCAGATCTACCGAGAGTGGGTTTGAGTTTCTGAGAAAAAAACAAAACCCCATTCTACACAGAATTTGCCCCAGTTCTCTTCCTGGTGTTCAGAGGGCCCCTGTATCTTCTTCCTCTTACCAGCCCTGTTGAAGTAGACTGAAATCCACCCACTCTAGTGGCAAGAAGTCTAGGACTACTCAGTATCCTGATTCCTGGTGCTGGAAACCAAGTAGATAAAGACAATGTAGATGCTTTGACCCCTGACTAATGAGGCTGAGAATCTGGCAGAAAGCTATTGTAGCCCCACTCAAATGGTTAAGAACTGAAACGCAAACGAGGAACTCAAAAAAAGTAGACTCCAACTCAGAAAGGTTAGGCATATACAACCTTTGAGAAAGTGAATAGTTGGGTCTACAGAGGTAGTTGGGGCTTTCTAGAAGCACTTTGAAGGGTGGTGCTGGTAAGCTGGAGGCTTTTAGTATTTGTAGGTGGGCAGATCTGGCTTAAGGACTGGTAATTAATGACAAGGGAGACTAGTAAAAAGGACATGGTTATGATGTTAGGAAAGAAGTAGTAAACCCTAACCTAGGACAATAGCAGTGGGAATGGACTATTCAAAACTTTGTAAAGGTTAATTCTATAAACCTGGTGAACATTCACAGTTTAGAGAAAGAAATATAAAGTAAATGCTAATAATAAATATTAATGTCTACATTTGCATTTTAAAGAAACTGTAAAATTCAAAGAATATACTGATTTTTGCAATATAGCTCATATTAATGCAACAGAAACATTTGTATTTTCAGAATGACTGCTTATGAGCCTAAAGAAATTGTTTTTTACTTCTATATGTAATAATATTTTCTTGACAAATCCTAGGGAAAAATGAGTGAGATACTGAAGTACGATAAAATTACACAAGAAAGTAAATATATCCTTGCCAAAATCATTATTCTGATCCCATGAGTAATACTAACACCGAGAAAAAAAAAACTAGGAATATATTCCATTAACTTTTTTTTTTTGCAGTGACAGCAAATTTTAAAACTAGTCATATGTTTCAAACTTTGCCAGCTTTCTCCCTGAAGCAAACATGTCAGAAAGGATTACTGTGGCAAGTTAGTCATATGGATTTTTTCTTTTTTTGCAAAATTGGAATGCGTAACTTTAGAAACCAAACCACAAAGAACAGGCACACTGGAGACAGACTGGAGCAGATACACGGAACATACAGTGCTTTGAATAATAAGGCTTTCTTTGTCAGTCAAAAAGGAGGAGTTTGGTTACCTTGGACTCCAGAAAATAACACGTCTTCTAAAGATGCAGTTTTAGAAGAAGAGAAAAAAATAGAACACAAGGAACTTAGTCCAGGTCAGAAATGTAAAATACAACAGATTTTCCTAAAGAAATCCTAGGTTCTAAATTCTGAGACACTGAAAAATGTACTTAAGAAGTTCAAATCCTTATTTATATTCTGGCCCATTTAACTGCCCAGCCTATCAAGAAGAAAACGAGTACTACCAAAAAAGTCATCATCAGTATGTGAATGACCTTGAAAATAAGTATATCACTTATCATCACCCAATAATGGAGAAAGTAAAGCAACCATTGAGCATTTTTAAGAGTTCTGATTATCCCTGCTTTGTGGCACTTCATTTCACTCTCACTTCATTGTGCTCAATATCATTCTTGAGAAGTAGTTTTCTACTTTACAAAGGGTAAAGCTAGTACACACACCCTTTACACAGCAAAGGTGTTCAATAAATGCTGAATTAAAGCTTGACATGTCTCGTATAAAGGCATTTCCTTAGGAGACTCTAAAAGTCAGCTTGCACTGACAATACTATTTCTATGGTCCCCAAGGTTTTCAGGATAACCAAATCACTGTGTTATTTGTGGGAAAGGTGTTGCAATACTAAGAGGTTGTCTTATAAGCCCTATAAATAGGGGAAAAAATCTAAACAAAACACTGTAGCTATTATTTCCTGTCAGAAGCTCTAAAAGAAAGCCTTATATCTTGTCTGCTACTCCCATACATATCCAAGTGAGCACACACATGCACCAATGTGTCCTTCTTAATCTTGCCGTACCTAAAAATTACCTGTACAGAATAGAGTTGACAAAACCTTACCTACAACTAAAGATGCAATGTGCAAACTTTTACTGGACTATGTTGCTAATACATTAGTCAAATACTATCTTTAACTTACTATATTGATGGCAATAGCCATTGTAAACGTGAAATAACTTGTTTCCTCCAATTCTGGAAAATAATATTGACAGACAATTAAAGGACGGTTTTCCAAATTTTTCCTCATCCAGGAGAAAACCTAGATAGTAAATTCCCAACTATTCAAAGCATATTAAGCAGTTGAAAATGGAACAAACGAATGCCTTATGATTACTCCAAGTATTATCTATGGAAAAGAAACATCAGCATCACATGGGAGCTTGCTAGAAAGGCAGAATCTCAGGCTCCACCGCACACCTCCTACATCAGAATCTGCATTTAAACAACATCCCTAGGGGATGCATGTGCACATCAATTTTTAGGAAGCGTCAAACGAATGGATTTATCCCACAACTGTAATGACAAGCAAAAGAAGTATGTATATATGGATGATCCCATTTATATGAAGTTCCAAACAGGCAAAAACATTTAGGGCCAGTTAGGTGGTAAAGTCTCAAGAAAAGAAAAGGGGGACTTAAGGTTCCAATCTAGTGTGTAAGGAGCTTAGAAGTTGCAATTCTCTCCTAACAACAAGAAAAAAGGTGACCAAACTTAAAAAACAACTCTTCCTAAATCTATCAGCGATATGAGGACACAGGGTAAACTCTGGCCCCCCAAACTGGAGACAGACAGGCAGATACAGAGAATCACAAACTTCACCAAGCAGAAGACCAGGAGCAGAAACCTCAGAGGGAACCAGTGCCAAGGCAGGAACACCTGAACTGTAATTGATTAGTTGCAGGCACAGTATAGACAAGTCAGAAAGTTAAACTCTTAAAGTGGACTCAATCAGTGTGTGTGGGGGGTCACACTTTTGTGAGATTTACCTTCAGGAGCTGGACCTGGTTCTCACATTAAATACTGAAGAAAAATCCCCTTGGGCTTCTGACCGCGGGAGGGGGAAATGAACCATTTTGAAATATGCCAGAGCATTCCACCAGAGCATTCCGTTCTTCTTAATAAGGGCTGCCCTCAGGAGAACCTATTGTACCAGAGCCTAACAAATTAGGGTTTTATCATAGCCTAACCTACCCGGGAGAAATAAAATATACAACTCCAGTGCCCTCTAGCTATCCTGTACCACTTAGAGGGGGGAAAAAACTGAGAGGCACTGGTAAACTTCACAGTCCAGGGGCACAGGTTCACCAAACACTGAGACCAAATCACAGGACTAAAGAATGCTTCCCCTACCTGCACATCTTACCACAACATTATTAAAGACCTATTTACTGCAGTTCCTTTTATTCAGTACATTGTGTTCACTATTCAACAAAAAATTGCAAGACTACAAAAAGGCAAAAAACAACAACAACAAAAAAACCCAAAAAAACAACAACAAACCACCACACACACACTTTGAAGAGCCTGAACAAACATCAAAACCAGAGTCAGATATGACAGGAATGTTGAAATTATCACATCAGGAATCTTTAAATACCAGGATTAGTATGCTACGGGCTTTAATGGAAAAAGTAAACAACATGGAAGAACAGATGGATAATATAGGCAGAGGGATAAAACATCTAAGAAAGAATCAATCAGAAATACTACCAATTAAACATACTGTAACAGAAATAAAAATGCCTTTCAGGGGATCATGAGAAGACTGGACATGGATGAGGAAAGAATCTCTAAGCCTGAAGATATACTAGAAACTTCTAAAACTGAAAAGAGAAAACTGAATATCCATGGACTATAGGACAACTACAAAAGCTGTAAGATATATGTAATGAAAATACCAGAAAGAAGAAATAGAGATAGGAAGAGAAGCGATATTTGAAGCAATAATGGCTGAGAATTTTCCCAATAAATGTCAGAAACCAAATCACAGATCCAGGAAGCTCAGAGAAGGGAAACAGAATAAATGCTAAACAAACAAACAAACTACAAGGTGTGATCAACAAACACAGTGAATGTTTCAATAAAAAAAATTATTACAGTAAAAGACACATTGCCATTAATCCCCCTCAAAATACTCCCCCTTGCTTCAAACACACGTATCCCACTGTTCTTGCCACTTTCTGAAGCAGTTCTGGAAGTCCTCTTTAATGAGTGTCTTTAGTTGTGCTGTCCTGGCTTCCTTGATGTCCTGAATCATTTTTACTTTGGGGAAGAGCCAGAAGTCACAAGGTGCCAGATGAGGTGAATAAGGTAGATGAGGACACACTATAATGTTTTTATTTGACAGAAATTGCTGTACCTGAAGCAACGTGTGACAAGGAGCCTTTCCGTTGTGATAGCAAAATACGGTGAATGCTGCTGCCAAGTGCCATCCAACAGAAAGGGATCTTCAATAGGGGAAGCGGAACATTGAACCTTAGTAACAGTGTGTGACAAGTTTCAAATTGTTCAGTGCATTCAGTCGGGTGTGAGCTACGGTTGAGAGAAGGTATGTTTTAAGGTGTGCCATAAATCATCGTCCCTCATGACAACACTCCATGTCATACATCGTTTCAGGTATACAGCAATTTCTGTCAAATAAAAACATTACAGTGTGTCCTCATCTATTTTATTCACTGTATCTGGCACCTTGCGACTTCTGGCTCTTCCCCAAAGCCAAAATGATTCAGGACATTGAGGCAGCCACGACAGCACAATTAAAGACACTCATGAAAGAGGACTTCCAGAACTGCTTCAGAAAGTAGCAAGAATAATGGGATAAGTGTGTTTGAAGCAAGGGGGATTAATGGCAATGTGTCTTTTACTGTAATAATTTTTATTCAAACATTCACTGTATTTTTTGATCACACCTCGTACTTCTAGGCATATCATAGCTAATCTGTAGAAAATCAAAGATTAAAAAAATCTTTAAAGAAACCAGAGTGAAAGCGAACACCTTACCTATAGAGAAATAAAGATAAGAATTACAGCCAACTTCTCTTCAGAAACCACACAAGCAAGACGGGACTGAAGTGAAATATTTATAGTGTTGAGAGAAAAAAAATCTACCAACCGAGAATTTTGTACCCTGAGAAATTATCTTTCAAACAGGAAGGAGAAATAAAGACTTTCACACACACACACACACACACACACACACACACACACAAATGAGGAAAATTTTTTTCCAATAAATCTGCTAGCAAGATATGTTAAAAGAAGTTCTTCAAAGAGAAGGAAAATAATATAGGTAAGAAACTTGGATCTACATAAAAGGAAGTACATTGAAGAATGAATAACTAAAGGTAAAATTAAAAAACTTTTATTTTACTTATTCTTACTTGATCTAAAATATGTTTGTTCAAAATAACAAAAACATATTTAACTATGTGTACACACACACACACACACATATAATATGCTTAAATATAAGTGAAATGAATGACAATGATACAAGGAATGGGAGGGAGGTATTTGCAATATTTTGTTATTATGAGGTACTTGCATTACCTATGAAGTGGGACAGTATTATTTGAAAGTGGAACTTGATTAGTTGGAAATGTATATTTTGCAAACACTAGAGAAATCATTAAAAAAAGTAAAAAAAAAGCATAATTGTATGCTAAGAAATGAGAGAAAATAGAACCATATAAAATGCTCAATTAAAACCACAGAAGGCAGAAAAAGTGTGGAAGACAAAAACAGGAACAAAGAACAAGGGCAATAAATGGAAAACAGTAAACAAATATGGTAGATATTAATCCAGCAATATCAATAATCCTTTTCATGTCAATGGTCTATATTCATCAATTAAAAGACAGAGACTGTCTGAGTGGGTGAAAAACAAAACCCAATTACATGTTATCTACAAGAAAATGATTTTAAATATAGACACATATAGATTAAAAGTAAAGGGATGGAGAAAGATCTACCATGCTAATCAAAAGAAAGCAAGAATGGCTACATTAATATTAGACAGAGCAGACTTCAGGGCAAGGAAATTGATCAGGGATAAAGAGGATCATTATGTAATGATACAGGGGTCGATTCTCCAAGAAGACATAATCCTTAATGTGTATTCAGCTAACAACAAAGTGTTAAAATATATGAGGCAAGAACTGATAGAACTGCAGGGAAAAATAGATGAACCCCTTATTATAGCTGCAGACTACAGCATCCCTCTAACAGAAATGGACAGATTTGGCGGCATAAATTCAGTAAGTACACAGCTGAACTCAACAGCACCATCAATTGGATATAACTGATATCTATAGACTACTTCATCCAACAAGAGTAGAATTCACATTTTTCTCTACCTCAATGGAATACTCACAAAGACCACATTTTGGGACATAAACTACACCTTAGCAAATGAAAAAATAAAATAGAAATCATGTAATGTCTGCTCTCAGACCACAATGGAATTAAACTAGAACTCAATAACAGTAAGATAACTGGAAAATCCCAAAATACATGGCAATTAAACAACTCACTTTTAAAATAACAGGAGTCAAAGAACTCTCAAGAGAAATTTAAAACTATTTTGAACTAAATGAAAATACAACTTATCAAATGCTGATGGACGCAGTGAAAGCAGTGCTAAGAGGGAAATGTATAGCGTTGAATGCATATATTAGAAAAGAAGAAAGATCTAAAATCAACAATCTAAGCTTCCACCTTAGAAAACCAGAAAAAGACAAGCAAATTTAATTCAACATAATCAAAAGAAAAAAAATATACAAATTAGAGCAGATATCAATGAAATTGAAAATGAGAAATCAATAGAGAAAAATCAACAAAACCAAAAGCTGATTCTTTGAAAAGATCTATAAAATCGATAAACTTCTAGTCAGGCTAAGAAAAAAAGAGCGAAGACCTGAATTCGTTTTTCTCTGCTTCCACTTCCTGACCACGATTGCGCAAATAAGTGGTTCTTAACTAGGGTGCCCATCAAAATCTCCTAGAATTTTTTCATGCTCAGGTTCCACACTCTGAAATTCTGGTTTGATGGGTTTACATTGGGAGGAGGGACACTAAATATAAGCATGTTGGTGAAAACAGCTCCTTAAGAGAGTCTAATGCATACCCCAGATTAAGAACAACTATCTCAAATACCTGTCATATTTTTCTGGTGATGATAATGACAATATGCCACCAACTGAAGTATATAATTAAATAAACCCTCTGCACCTGACACACACCAAAAACAAAAAGGTTCCTGGTCACCAAATCCAACTGTATTCTCTTAGACCCATCCTTTCCAAACTGTACATGATACATGATAAAACCAACTTTATGCATAGTCGTCTCTTAACTTTGATAACTTTTTGGTCTTTTGGTCTCCCCTCCCTTTCTCTCTGCCAACTTGTCTGAATGCCATCTAGATCAGTGCCACTCAGTGTGACCTGAGGGCAAGCAGCATCATTATCATTTAGAATTTTGTTAGAAATGAAAATCCTCAGGCCCCATCTGACATCAGAAACTCTGGGGGTGGGACCCAGAAATCTGCGAAGTCTTGTGATTATTGTGCACACTGATGTTTGAAAACCGTGGTGCTAAGCCACCCATTGAAGATATAGGAGAGGAATCTACAAATACAGGACTGGAGCTCCACCAGGGTAGTTGATGTCAATACATCCACATTTTGAAGTTCATTGCTACTGAAATTGTTTCTCATCAGAAACAGCAATTACAAATAAAACTAGTTACTATTTTTAGGGCAATTTATATGTGCTAGATATTATGGTACGCTGTTAATATACCTGATCTCACTTATCAGATAAGTATTATAATTGTCATATTACAGATGAGGAAACTGACATTTAGAGAAAGAAGTCTAATATGTTGCCTCCAAAGGCATGCCCTTGACTACCATATTATTGTTTCTTGCATAGATTTAGTGGGAAAGAAAGTCTTGGACAGACCCTAAGAAGAGGACTCAGTGGAAATAACTGAGGTTGACTGGTCAAAGAATTCGAAGAAATATGGGAAGGAAGTCTAAGTGAGGAAAATTTTAAGAAGGAAGCTATAATCAGTGGTTTGGATTTTGGGATTTTGTTTTTCAGTAAGTGAGTCTAAAGACCAAAGAGAATGTAGAACTTTTTTTTGAAAAAGTGCTTTAACATTTAGGTGGAGAGGGGACAAATGAAGTGAGGGGGGAAAAACAGAAGTTACTAATACTTATCTGTTTTGTAGGCACAGACACCTGGACTAATTTTTAAACTAACCTATCAATTCCATTTACGTATAAACCCAGTGATCATTTGTTTATAATATTCTCTCCAATGGGTAAATCCTTTCAGGGAGTGAAATCTAGGTGTGGGAATGATGAGCTTGAGTGCTAAGGAGCAAGAGGAAGATAATTCTTGTTAAGAGCCAAAGGTGATTGGAAGGCCAGTGATCCTGGTGGAGTTCAGAGAAATGTTCAAACACAGGCTGGCAAAAATAGGCCAGGCCTACCAAAGGCACTATAACATGAAGAGACCCATTAGCCATTAGCTCAAACCACCTTAAGATTTAGAAAGACTATAATACAACTGATTAGTCTCTATAATTGGTCTAATAGATTACAGTTTCTTTAGTTATACTAGCCTTCAGAGGATACTGTCTGCCCAGCTTAATTCACTTTTAAATTCCTTAATTCCAACAGCACCCTACGTGTGTCTTTCTACAAATGATCACTCTGTTTCACGTTACCTTTTCACTAGTTTCAATATGAGAAGTTTACCTTTTTTTAAAATTTGGTCTTTTTCTGATGCTTATTTTGCCTATCTCTGCAAACTTTTGCACCTTTTTTAGAAGGATAAACCACAAACTAATACATGGGAACATATTTTCATACTTATTTCTTATCTACACTCCAAAGAGTGTTATTCAAATATTAAATATAATTTCAGCATTCTGAATTTCTTCTATTATCCCATGAACTTTACATGATACATCTTTCTAACAGCACTTGTTAACCTCTAATTTTAGGTGCATTTATTAGGCAGTTACTACATACCTAGAAACTCTAGGTATTGGTGTAACAGAGAAGACTGAGGTTCTAGTAGCAAGTGAGAAATAAGGCCAGAAGTATCAGTTTAACAGAAATGGGTGTGATCAATTCATTCTAGGGAGTTGGCAAATTTTCCCAAGAAGTGAATTTGGCTGAGTCTGAAAGGGTGAATAGGAGTTCATTAGCCACTGGAAAGGGGGAAAGGCATCCGTGACACCTCCTTCTCTAAATTTGGTAATGTTGGAGGCATTTAATGTAAAATAACAGGAAAAGAAAGAGCAACATGACAATAACACAAGAAGAAATCCTGTTCACTTCATGCACGGGTTGGAGAGGAATTGTGCCTTTAAATATATTTCAGATCTGAAAGTAAATGTTTATAAAATGGGATTCACAATCAAGGGAAACGGGTGGAGGAGGAGGAAGTTCAATTTTTGTTGTATTAACTTAAACAAATGAGTAAAAATATCAACATCCATGCTTGAGAACATATATTACTTTTCATAAAGATCCTAAGTTGTTGAAAATGAAAGCCTTGGAGCCTTATCCAATGTTACAGTATTTGCTCTAGTGTTTTATATTACCAGTATCATTTTTAAGGGTTCTAAAATGGGTCTGCCCAAGAATTTGGCAGCGCGCGCACACACACACACACACACATCTACTCTTGACTGAAACAATCAACAGCACCCTAATCAACTTTTCACTTATCCTGACTTGTGCGCCTTCACATCCTGGCTTTATTTATACCAAGGCTAGCTATCACACGGCATTAATTTAGCTCTAAGTTTTGAAACTCCACCTCTTCACCCTTTCGTTCCATTATTTCCTCTTAAATACCATTAGTTTCGCATTTCTCCTGAAGGAACACTTAAATACATCAAACAGACCAATTACAAAACCAACGGCTGCAGCCAGAGTCTGAACACACACACTCTAATTTCATATCATATCCCTTTCAAGGCTGTTCCTACCACTGATCAAAAAAACTAAGAGAGGAAGGTTGTTCCCTTCCTTTCACTTCCCCCAGGCCTGGCCCCCCTCCCGCCCCGTTCCCCCGCCCCCGGGGCCGCACCGCGATCTCGTACGACACCCCCTCCACCGACCCGCCCCCGCTGTCACCCGCCACTGTCTAGAAAACAGTCCTAGCCTTTGTTAAAATGTCGCTGAGCACAATGGACCAGAAGACGGACACATTCTCTGGGGCCGGGTGAAGGAAGGTCACAAGAACGCCACGCTCTCCTTGGCACTAGCCTCGGGAGACAGCCCACGTCCCCGAAATCCCCTCACCCGCCACAAGAAACGTTCCTGGCAACTCTATACTCAAGAGACGGTAGCGCGGGGGAAGGGATGGCCCGGGACGCCGCTCAGGGGCACCAAGCGGAAGATACTGAACTTGAAGCTGGGACACCCTCCAGCGACCTAGGCGATCCAAGCCTGAGTACAGACGCCAGACTCTTGGAGCCCTTTCCTTCAATTTTTCGTCTTACATATACCCTCACCCGCTCCCGCCACCACGCACTCAGCTCTCCACGCGGCGGGGCCGGACACCCTCAGGCAGCGCGGCCAACACCGCTGCCGCTCCTCTGGCCGGTTTCCTTTTACGGGACCGAAGGCTCCCGGGGCAGTCACCCGCACACACCCCGAGCCCTTCCCGGACGCAAGGCTGGAACCTAGCTCCTCAGCTGCGAGCCCCGCTTGGCCACCTCACTCACCCAGCGCCCGGCGCCGCTATTCCTCTCCCTGCGAGCCGCCAGCCGCGCCTGCGCTCCCCCACCTCCGCCAAGCCGAGTCGGAGCCTGGAGCGGAGAGCGTTTGGGCAGGGCTGTGGGAAGTGGAGGGGCCCGGGCGGGGCCAGGAGAGGAGGGGCGGGGCCATGATGGGTGAGAAACGGGGGGGCGGGGCCTCCGCCGCCTAAGTCCGGAAGACCAAGAACTCGGAGCGACAGGCTGGCCAGTTCCACTCTTGAGGTCTGTTTATAACACTGGCGGAGAAGTCGTCGAGGCTGCTTGGTGCACCCCTACACTCACCCTCGGGAAAGCCCGCTTGGCCCCGCCAAGCTAACCAGCCCCCGGGGCCACCATGCCTTTCCCTGGAGCCACCCTGGATCCTCGGCAGCCTTTCAGTCTTCTGCAGGCCTATCTCCCCACACTCACCCGCCCACCCCACATTTCTCCTTATCGCGCGCAGCCGTCAGCCCTCCAGAGGTGAGGGGTTTGTGCAGGGCATCCCACTTAACCTATTTGCTGTGTGGGAGCCCAGAACGTGACCGGTGCCCACAGTTACAACTCAGCCCTTTCGCTGAGAACAAACTCTATTGCTGCTGTTTCTAGATTCTTAGTAACAACAATTTGCTTTTTTTCTTAAAAAGATTCTTGTACAAACGTATCAAATATCTTGAGAAGAAGAACACAGGTTGTCAAATAAAACCCATCTTTGACCCTGCTTTTTAGGCCACCTTAGAATTTGAGCCTTGTAAAAATCCCTCTGAGAAACAGAATATTCAGTCAGTGTTGTTGTGTGGACTTTGCCCTAATGGTCTCTGGTTTTCTGGCATTTAGCATTTTAAGAAGCCAAACTTGATTATTATTCCATGCTGCATGCGTGCTTAGTTTTAAATTCTGTGATTTTCTATTTAGAATCTGGTCAGCTGTGGGATCTCACATACCTTCAGATCAGCTATTAAAAGAAACACCTGAGTGAATCCAAAGTGATTTGGCCTGTGGGCCTGAAATGATTTATTCCAAATTATTTTTCCTTTCTTCTTCTTTTTACTTTACTTATGATGGAATCGAGAAACATTTGGCTTATTAAGAATAAAAGAGTTGTGACAGAGCTACAGCAATAGTCCTTCCCAGCAACTTTTTTGACTGTGACAGGAGCATTTTTGGGAAGAGCCTGGTAATCACCCTTAGAGAGCTTAATATCATGAAATTCTTCCCATTAACTTTTTTGGTTCTTCCATTTGTATGTTTTATAAACCAGACATTCTTCAACTCATTTCTATTTTACATTTGTCAAATAAGCATAGGGGGATTGTAGTGAGGACATTGCAAGAGGGTATGTATATTGGTAAATGTAGACACAGACTCTGGAGGATGATGAATCTGTCAGTACCAGGATGTAGGATCTTGTCCTATTCATTTCATTAATAAAATGTTTCAGATACAGAAGATGCTTAAAAAAAAAACCCCACTGGGTTAATAAAGGTAATTTTTGCATTCATAATAAATGTGTATATGTTTGTTAACTTTCATTTGATTACTGGGTTTATTTCATGTTTGAGTTTGTCAGGATATTTTGTTTGAAGTGACTGAAAGTAAATTGAAGTGGCTTAAGCAAAAAAAGAAAGTTATTGTGTAACCCAAGTTGCAAAAGGCTAAATCTATGATTGGCCTTAGGAATAAATGGAAGCAGTAACTGGAATGCTTCAAATTCCAGGTTAGGCTCTCAACCCTGTCTCTCTCAGACAGGGTCATTCTTTCAGAACCTCTGAAAGTCATGTTCTGTAGGCTTAGAACCATGGCCTCTGACGAACTGTGTGTGTGGGCTTATACCTACCAAGTTGTTACCAGATGGAATGTGCCTCTCTTCCCTCAGTTCTGATTTCTACAACACCAGATAAAGAGCACAGTTGGGTGAGATTGAGTAACATAAACATTCTTGGAGAGAAAGTGCATGTATGATATAAGAATGATAGCCCTTGTGGAACCACATACATGTTGGAAGAAAAAAATGAAGAGAAAATTCTAAATGAAAACAGAGGGTAGGGGGATATGCTTTTTAGAAAAGTGCTGGACAAAAAAAAAAAATGTTTGACATGGAGCAGCTGTATTTAAAGAATACAGCCTTGGAATTATCTTTTATTTCTCTCTCTCTTATTCAAGTATTAACCAGTCTTCTTAATAATGTCTCTGTAATGGTTTTCTGTGGCTGCTGTAAAAAAAAAATTACCACAAACTTAATGGCTTAACACAATACAAATTTATTATAGCTCTAGAGGTCAAAAGTCTGAAAGGGTCATACTGGGCTAAAGTCAAGGTGTCAGCAGAGTTGAGTTCCTTTATGGAGGCTCTAAAGGAGAATCCTTTTTCTTGACTATTTCACATTCTAGACACCATCCACTTTCCTTGGTTCATTGCCCCCTTCCATCTTCAAAGCCAGTAATGACATTCACTCTAACAGTGACAATTGTGCCTACCTCTACTACATTTAGGGACCCTTGTGATTACATTAGGCCCATCCAGATAATACAAAATAATCTTATTTTAAGGTCAGCTGATTAGCAACCTCAATTCTATCTGTAGCTTTAATTCCTTTGCCATGTAATATAATATGTTCATAGGTTCTAGGTATTAGCACACAGACATTGGGCTAGGGGGCATTATTATCCCTACCTCAGTCTTTATTTTCATAAAAACAACAGAGTGTAAGGCATTGATTCCCAAACTGGAGCACTTGTAAAAAATACTGACTGATGTCTAGAAACTACCCCAATATATTATTTAATTGGCCTGGAGTCCATTGGCCATGCAAACACACACACACACACACACACACACACACACGCGCGTGCGCGCGCGTGCGCGCGCGCGCGCGCGCGCGATTAGATCAGGATGGAGAATCTCACTATGCTGGGCCCATCAGAGAATTTCCCTGGAGATTTAGAATGCGGAGGGGGAATTGGTAACACTGGGTGTCAGGACCTATAACATATCAACTCAGAAGCTATGACATCAGGAGAAGAATAACAAGTCTGGAGGATATGGAAGAGAGAGGAGACAGAAAGAGAAAAGAGGTAGACAAAGTAGAGCTAAACCTAAATCTTCAATTGCTATCTGCCACCTGGTTACAGTAGCATTTTTACCCTAGGCTTCTATGAGGTACCACTGCATTCTTAATAAGTCTCTTATTTTACTGAAGCTAGCTCAAATGGTTTTCTCTTGCACAAACCCCAAAATGTTTTAATTAATACATAACGTGAACTTAATTTCCCCCTAATTACTTTTTTACAATATGCCTTAAGAAATAAAGCCAAGTTTAAGAACCAGACTGTCAGAGTTGGTATTCCAAATATCCACTTCACTGGCACCCCATTTCCATGGTATCCCATGTTATTTCACTCCTTTTTCCTCTTAGTAGTTACTCAAAGGCCCAGAGGGGGTCTCACAACTTACCTTAGCCTAATCCTCATTCAATAGTCCGGTCTCCCTAAGGAATACCAGTTGGGGTTAGATCCAGTTCTCTGTTTGACTGATACCAAGGAACTATTAATGACCTGCAAATCAAATCTCTAGTCATCATCCTTCTCCTAATCTTTAGATCTATAGTTGCAACTGACTAATGGATCATTCCTCCTCAATTTATAACAAACGAAATTCATTTTTTCCTTGAAATTGTACCTTTCCTCCTGCATTTTCTTTCCCTCCTAATGAAATCATTAAGCACCCCATGACAGATTAGAACTGGTAAGTCACTCATGACCTCTTCCTTTCAGTCCTCAGTTGTTCATTAATTCTACCTCATACATGTCTCTCATAATAATTCCTCTCTCCTGCCTTACTTCAGATTCATTATCAATCACCTGACCTATAACATGGTCTCCCAACCAGTTTCCTTGTCTTCAGTTTCTCCCAATTCCAATCTACCCTTCTCAATTCTGCCAGCTATATTTATAAACACAAACATGATCAAGCCACTGTACTTCTTAAAAACATTTCAGGACTCCAACCCACTTTAACATAAAATACAAACCCCCTAAGCACAAATTGTCTAATTATCTGGCTCTAGCGCATCTTTGCAAACTCATTCCCTTACCTGTCATGTCATGTACATCCTAAGCTATTCTCTGTATTTGCCTTTTTCATGCTGCTAGGACTTTTCTATTCTCTCTGTATGGCAGACACATTTTTTTAAGGCCAATTTTTATGTTTTATTCCCACAAAGCAGCCAGGGGTGGGGGTGCTGAGCCGCGCAAGCCAGGCTGGGCTTTAGGGCCTTCCTCCGGCAGGAGTGCACGCCAGGTTCTCGTGTCTGCTCCACCACCAGGCTGGTTTCCAGGCAGACTGTCATGGGTGCCGGGTGGAAGCCTCCGAGGGGCACTGGCAGTGGGCTCAGGCGGGGTCGCACACTTGTAGGGTTACGGTAGCAGGGCAGGTCATTCTCGATGACCAGGGGCTCTTCCATGGGACCTTACCACTTCACCAAGCAGCCATCCTTGTCAGTGAGGAATTTGGTGAAGTTCCATTTGATGGCATTTCCCAGGATGCCCCTCCCCTTGGGCTGGACTTTCATCTACTTCCACTGCGGGTGAGCGTCGTTGGATTCACACAGATCTTGCTGTACTTACTGAATTTGACGTTATAACCTGCGGCAAACTCTTTGATCTCGGAAACAGTCCCTTCCTCCTGCTTCCCGAACTGGTTGCAAGGGAAGGCCAGGATCCGGAAACCGCACTCAGTGTATTGTGTACGCAGGTCGAGGAGCTGAGTGTAGTTTACTGCAGACAAATTCTTAAAGAATCAGCTCAAAAGTCACCCACTGTGTAAGGTCTTCTTAGTATCACTTCCTGCAAAGTAAATTAGTTATTGCTACTCTCCTGGCTATCCTAGTACTTGCATCCTCTGTATTCTTAAAACTTATGCTTTAATGCGTTTATGCCTGAATCTTCCTCTTCACTGAGATCTCTTTGAGGGGAGGGACAGTGTAACTCTAACATTAATCACAAAGCCTAACACATACTAAGTCAGGAAAAAATTCTTGTGGGGAAAAAAAAGGAAGGAGATTCCATGCTGTCTTCTGCACATGACTTGCCAGATAATTTTTTAATCCCTTGTGTTAATCATTTCACTTATTAGTTCTCCAACTTCCAATCCGATTGTTTATACACAACACCTGTTTCAAGAAGTGGTTCAAACACTCATGTCCAGAAAGAGTTTAGGGTGCACACCCTGACTGAGCCCCTACTCTGACAAATCCTTTCCTTTAGGACTTTTCATCTAAAGCTCTGTGTTTAATCACTACTGATGATATAATTTTAGTTTATCCTGACTTTTTCATATTGTTCCATGTGCTTAGGTTTTTAACTTTTATGTGGTTGGTAAACTGCAAGAAGGAAAGGTTTAATTTTTGCATTTCTTCTATATCTTCTCAAAAAATCTTGGTAAACATATGGGTAGCATGATAGATTATATGATGTGCCATAAAACCAGGGTCTATAAACTTAAAAGGACTGAAATCATACAGAGAACATACTCTGATTATAATGAATTTAAATTAGAAATACATTATATCTAGACAAAATCCATATATTTGGAAGCTAAATAATATAACAATCATGTTTTATATGCTAGCACACAATTGGAAAATATGATTTAAAAACAATTTGATTAACAATAACTTCAGAAAGTATAAAATGATTAGGAAAAAATTTAACAAAAGATAAGTAAATCCTCTTTATTATAAATTAAAAAACACTGCTGATAGGAATTCAGCAAGACCTAACTAAATGGAAAGATATACCATGATCGCGGATTGGAAGACTCAATAATATTGAGATATATTTTCCCCAATTTTGATTTTTAGAACCAACACATTCCCAATCATAATCCCAGCAGACTTTTTAAAATTAAATTTATTGGGGTGACAATGGTTAGTGAATTTACATAGGTTTCAAGTGTACAATTCTATAATACATCATCTATATATCACATTGTGTGGTTACCACCCAGAGTCAGTTCTCCTTCCATCACCATATATTTGACCCTGTTTACCCTCTTCTATCATGACCCATCCCCCCTTACCTCTTGTAACCACCAAACTGTTGTCTGTGTCTATAATTTTTTGTCAAATTGATTGTAAAATGCATATAGGAAAATAAAGGCATATGGAAATACAAAGGAAGAATCTAGATTATCCAAAGCAATTTTGAAAAGGAAAAACAAATTTAGAGGACTTACTATAACTGACTTTTAAAACCTACTATAATGTCATAGTAATCAAGACAGTGTGGCATAAAGATCAATAAAAATGTCAATAGAATTGAATAGAGAGTCCAGAAATGTCCCCACACTTGTATGGTCACTTAATATTTGAAAAAATAGCCAAGGCAATCCATTAAGGACAAAAAAGGCTTTTCCACGAATAATGCTGGAACAACTGTGTATTCATATGAAAAGAAATGAAGCTCGATTCCCACCTCTAAGCATAAACAAAAATTAATTTGAGATGGAACATAGACCTAAATGTAAAAAAGTAAAACTATAAATCTTTTATGTGAAAATAGAATATAATTGTGACTTGGGGATAGCCAAAGATTTCTAAAACAGACAAAAATTAATAACCATAAATGAAAACAATGGTAAATTAGACTTCATAAATATTTTATAACTTTTGTTCATCAAAAGATATCATTTAGAAAATTAGTGAACAATTTTCAGGCTGGAAAATTTGCAAAACATATATCTCACAAAATATTGGTACCAGCGTACATACAGAATTCTTGAACCCAACAATGAAAAGAAAAAAGCAATTGAAAAACGAACAAAAAAGTTGAGTAGAACCATCACAAAGGAAGAGATACAAATGTCCGATGAGCACATGACAACATGTCCAACACGTCCATTAGTCATCAGGGAAATGCAAAATAAAACCATCATTAGCTAGCTAACAAAGCACACCTACCATTTTAGCCAAAATTGAAAAGACTAACACCATCAAAAGTTAGTGAAGATAAGGAGCCACTGAAACATTCATACATTATTGGTGGGAGTGAAACACCATACAACTACTTCAGAGAAAGATCTGGCAGTGTCCTCCAAAACCAGATATATGCCTACTCCATAACCCAACAATTCCTCTCATCAGTATTTACTCAAGGGAAATGAAAACAAATTTAAACAAAAAAGACTAGTACAAGAAGGTTCAAAGTAGCCTGAAATTGGAAACACGGATGTCCACCAGTAAGGCAATGGATAACAAACTGAGGTATCTTCATACAATGAGATATTACTCAGCAATAAAAAGGAATGAACTACTGAAGCAAGTAACAATGTGGATGAATCTGAAAAAAAACATACTGAGTGAAGAAAGCCTTACATGAGTATATATGATTCTATTCACATTAATTTCTAGAGCAAGCAAAAGTCATCTATGGTGGGAAAAAAAGGGAATGGTAGTTTCCTGTGGAGTGTTGGGAGACTGGGAAGTGGTAGGAGGGTATGATATAACTTTATGAGGTGATAGTAACATTCTGGATTCTGGTTGTACAGATTTGTGCATTTGTGCAAACTCTTTGAATGGTACAGTTAAACATTTGCATTATATAGAAATTTTACCTCACACACACAAAAAACCAACCCAATATTAAACTTTACTTCTAGTGTATTTTAGGGGAAATATACTGATGTATACAATGTACTTTCAAATGCATTAAAAAACGTTTGGACTGATGCAAGGTTAGAGAAATGAATAGTTGGATAAATATGATAAGGCAAATGAAATTAAATGTTATTTGTAGAATCTAGACGGCGAGTGTTCACTGTACAATTCTTCCCACTTTTCTGTATGTTTGAAAAATTTTACAGTAAAATATTGGAAAAATACTCAGTAAAATGTGGCATGTTTAGAATTTAAATAAGTGAACTTTTGTTTTGCTATCCATGTTTTTGGCTGCAGAATACAAGTTAGTTACATAATAACTGCCATTTATGTGGAGATTAACTTATTTAAATCTTTAGATTATCTAGGGAACCAATATTCGTATTTCTTAAAAGGTCTTAAGGTGAATTTGAAATTCCAGTATATACCTACAAAATTCAGTCTGTCCACAAATCTCTGTAAAAATATACATGAGAGAATATCCTCTGGTTTACTGTCATGATGAACAGACTGTGGCTTTATTTATTTTTTTTTCAATTAAAATTTATTGGGGTCACAATGGTCAACAAAATTACATAGGTTTCAAGTGCACAGTTCTATAATACATCATTGATATAGTGCATTGTGTGTTCACCACCCAGAGATAGTTCTCCTTCCATTACCATATATTTGACCCTCTTTACCCTCTTCTACCATCCCCTTAACCCCTTACCCTCTTGTAACCACTAAACTGTTGTCTGCATCTATGGGTTTTTGTTTCTTCGTATTGTTCCTCTGTTGTTTTCAAGTTTTATAGCCAACATATGTGTAAAGTCATATGGTTCTTGACTTTTTCTCTCTGACTTATTTCACTTAGCATAATAATCTCAAGATTCATCCATGTTGTCACAAATGGCAGTATTTTATCTTTTCTTATGTCAGAGTAGTATTCCATTGTGTGTATATACCACATCCTCTTTATCCAATCATCCATTGAAGGACACCTTGGTTGTTTCCTTGTCTTGGTCACCATAAATAATGCTGCAATGAACATCAGAGTATGTATATCTTTATGAATAAATGTTTTCAGTTTTTTGGGTAGATACCCAGGAGAGGGATTGGTGGGACATATGGTAATTCTATTCTTAATTTTTTGAGGGACCTCCACACTGCCTTCCATCAGCTGTACCAATGTACATTCCCACCAACAGTGTATGAGGGTTCCTTTTCCTCCACAGCCTCTCCAACACTTGTTATTATTTGTCTTGACGATAGCCATTCTGACTGGTGTGAGGTGATATCTCATTGTGGTTTCAATTTGCATTTCCCTAATAGCTAGTAAAGTTGAACGTTTTTAATATCTCTGTTGGCCATTTGTACGTCTCGTTGGGAAAAGTTTCTGTTCATGTCCTCTGCCCATTCTTAAATTGGATTGTTTGTCTTTTTGTTGTTGAGTTGTATGAGTTCCTTATATATTTTGGATATTAGCCCCTTATTGGAGGCATTGTTTGCAAATATCTTCTCCCATTTGGTTGGCTGCCACTCTTTTGTTGATGGTTTCTTTTGCTGTGCAGAAGCATTTTAGTTTGACATAGTCTCATTCATTTATTTCAGCTTTTACTTCCCTTGCCTTTGAGGTCAAATTCATAAAACCCTCTTTGAGCTCAAGGTCCATAAGTTTAGTACCTATGTTTTCTTCTATGCAGTTAATTGTTTCAGGTCTTATGTTTAGGTCTTTGATCCATTTTGAGTTAATTTTGGTACATGGTGACAGACAGCAGCCCAGTTTCAGTCTTTTGCACGTGGCATTCCAATTCTCCCAGCATCATTTATTGAAGAGGCTGTCTTTGCTCTATTGTATGTTTTTGGCTTCTTTGTCTCAAATTATCTGTCCAAATTTATGTGGGTTTATTTGAATTTTACTCTATTGGTCTGTGTGTCCGTTTTTCTGTCAATACCATGCTGTTTTGATTATTGTAGCCCTGTAGTACAAGCTGAAGTCAGGGAGTGTGATACCTCCAGCATTATTCATTTTTCTTAGGATTGCTTTGGCTGTTCGGGGTCTTTTGTGATTCTATACAAATCAGATGATTTTTTTGTTCTATTTCTTTAAAATATGCCATTGGGATTTTGATTGTGATTGCATTAAATCTGCATATTGTTTTGGGTAATATGGCCATTTTAACTATGCTGATTTATCCAATCCATCAACACAGAATGTCTTTCCATTTATTTGAGTATTCTTCAATTCCTTTTAAAAATGTCTTATACTTTTCAGTGTATGGGTCCTTCACATCCTTTGTTAATTTTATTCTTAGGTATTTTATTCTTTTTGTTACAATTGCAAATTTATATTTCTAATGTCCATGGCTTGTTTAGATTACAACTTTCATTGTATCACAGAGTAATTAAAAAACATAATCTATCAATCATCCTCATGAATTCTGTAAAAAGGATATGTAAAAAAATTTCATTTTCAATAAATGTTTTATGTATCTCACTGATGTGAAAGGTATATTTTAAATAATCCTTCACATTCAAGAAATGTGAAATGAGTCATCGTTTATTATAACTGGGCAGTACAGAGCCTCTTGGAATATACTAGGCAATAGGGATATAAAGTTTATCCTCAAAGAACCTGAAAACTAATAGAGAATGCTCTTATTGTATATGATATGTGACTGTAATAACACAAATATGACTTCAAAATCGTGAATTTTAATTCAATGCAAAATATGAGTGAAGTTTTATGGTTAGGTACCTCAGTATTTTCAGTGCCAACTTTATTGTTATATTTGGGAACACAGGAATGAATATTTACCTTATTGACTCTAAACATAAAGTAAATCAACTTATCAACTTATACACACACACACACACACACACACACACACACACACACATAAATCCTTTACTATATTTGTAATTTATTTGAAACGAACAACTGAAATTTGGTAATATATATTCAAGAAAATATATAAAAGCTTTAAATTATAAAATTTTAAATTACCTAAGACATAAAAAATAGAAAAAACTCTTATTCTAATAAAATATATTGGGGGTACGTATATTATCATAGCTGTCCTTGGAAGCCATTCAGGTACACTGCTCAGATCTTCCTCAAGAAAGAAAATTGTTCAGCTGTAAGGAGCTACCGTGTTTCCCCGAAAACAAGAAAGACCTAGCCGGACTATCAGCTCTAATGAGTCTTTTGGAGCAAAAATTAATATAAGACCCAGTCTTATTTTATTATAAGACCCAGTCTTATTTTATTATAAGATTGGGCCTTATATAATATAATATAATTAATATAATATGATACAATGTAATATATAATACCAAGTCTTATATTAATTTTTGCTCCAAAAGACGCATTAGAGCTGATTGTCTGGCTAGGTCTTATTTTCGGGGAAACAGGATATATCACCTTCAGGATGCACCTCAACTTTGGGTGGTGGTGGTGTGGGGGGCTATGCATGTTTCCTGGGCAACTCCTACCAAGTGATTGAGCATGGGGTACTGGCGCCTGGCCATTCCTGCCCAATGTAGGACTCCTTTAAGGAGCAATCTTTGCTCTGGGGCTCCCTCTTGGGTTGGCTGCGACTTTATCGGATCTGCATTTTGGTCTCAGGTTTTCTCTGATCTGCCTCCTTTGTCCTTTCTTTTCAAAAGTGTCAAGTCAGTATTTCAAGCTCAAGGTTTCTCTGCTGGATCCTGCTTCCTCCTCCATTTACCTTTCACAGATACTACTTCTCCCTTCCCCCAAACCTCTTGTAATCCAGCTTGTCTCCGAGTCTGCTTCCTGGAGAACCCATAGAGGTGCACTCTGTAAGCCCTAGCTTCATTGAATTTGGATAATGTTTTTTGTGAGTAAACAGTTCTCAATAGTTGGGGAAGGATAATCAATATTTATACCATATAGCTAATTTTGGAATAAAAGCTAAAATGATTACCATAAATATAAATTATACTTCTGCATGTTTTTCTACTCCCACAGTTGCTTGTTTATGATTAGACAGAGTGAGTACTACACACAAGGTATTCACAGACCCTATACCTGTCACAGGAGGACCTAACCCAGTGCAGCACCCTATAAGAAAGAATTCAAGAGCAGGACAGATACAGCAATGCTTACTTGAAACAAGAAGAAAGTGTGGGCAAACTCAGAGAAGAATTGCACTGAGAAAGTCCTGACCTAGGGTATTTATACCGCCTAGAGGCAGGTTTTGGTCACATCCCATTGTAGCAACTACAATGTAAATGAGATTATAATGACATTATAATTAGCTAAAGGTTAGGTTCCTGTCATAAGGATCAGCCTAGCTGGAAGAAGCTGGTTCTTGTTTTTCTCCAGCTGCAGGTACTGGATACATTCACTTTGTTACCAGTGAAGCACCTCATGTAGCTTGGAGGGGGGTTGTCAATTTCCTAGGCTAGAGTGTTCTGCCTCAGATCTTCATATAAAAGAACAAGATCTGTGATGAGACATTGATTGACTAGGGTGTGGTACCTGGGGCTTTGCCCTTAGGTACCAACAATTCTTTAGAGGCTGAAAGTTGTAAATTGTAACTTTTAAAAACAGCTCCCTTTCAATGAGCTAATGCCACCAATTATTTCTGACACTTATTCCTTCCTGCTAGTCTCCCTAACCTCCCCCCCAATAAATGAATAAGAAAATTATAGCTAATATTTGTTGAGCACTTATATGCCAGACACAGTGGTATGTTCTTTACATATGTTATTCCATGTAATCATTACTTCTACCCATAAGGGTTTGGTTCTGTTTTGCAAATAGGGAATCCAAAGCTAGGAAAAGTTAAGCATTGTACCCGACGTCATGGCTGGTAAGGCTCAGGGCCTAGATTAGAACCCAGAAAGTGTCTGGTCCCAGTTCACTCTAACAGGTGAAATGTCTTCACTTTAATACGTGGTAGAGCTGGAATCCAAGCCTTCTGACACCTCACTTTATGTTCTTTTGTCTAAACCATCAGTATCCCTTTTAATGCTTAAAGTTATGATTCTTAATCTAAGATTATTGATTGAATCCTGAATTTCTTGAGTCAAACAAACATCCAGCTTTCTGACAGAAAAATAGAGGCAACATTTAGTAATTTTCTATTTTCTCTCTATTTAGTCTGAATATTTGTTGGCCACTTTGTTTTCAGATCTAATATATCTTTAGTTTCATCACAATCTGAGTGGATTTTCCTAAATCTATTATAGCTGGGAGAAGAGGGGTCAAGTCTCCTTTTAATCCTTGGGCATTAGTCCAACAGAGCCCCATCTTAATAAATATTACTGTATGATATTTGCCTCCTTCCCATTTAGTCTTCCCTTTTGAAAAACATCTGTAGATTTTGGGGTATTTTTCCCCAACCTGATCCAAAAAATGGGGAACATTTTGTCCCCAAATAATTACAAATTTCCAATACAAGACATTTGAGGAAACCCAATTCCTAATTACTAAAACACTGAGATGATTCTATCAGAAGCAACCTGGGATTCCATTACCCTCTTCACTTCAGCCGTTTATTATCTAACCAGAAGTAATTATTAGGTTATTGTAATCCTGAATAAGAAAAAGGTAATTCTGTCTCTTTTGTCAGGAGGTAGTGATTCATTTTCCTCATTTCTGGTGGGTAGGCCCCTCCTGGGTGACCCAGGGCCATACAACAGGCTAGGTTTCAGGATAGTTCTGACACTATCTGCTTCAATGTGATCCTGTGATGTAAGATAACAACAGAGATGCAACAGCATTGCAAGGTTTGAAAGCAGAGTCAAACAGAATCCCCCTGGACAAGCTACAGCAGGCAATCTCAATTCGAACGGACCTTGGCTCTTATTATATAAGGTGAATGGTGTGGGGACAGTGAGGAGCAGAGCCAGAGTGGTATAAGATGCCCTGGGCCACAGGCAGATTTTATTGTTTTAGACTCCTAATCTTAAATACATATACATATACATATTCATACACACACACACACACACACACACACACACACACACACACACACTGGGGGTGCCAAGGAAATGTATACACATTTTAAGAGACGTTATCTATGTATTACTTCTCAAAGTTGAATTGAATTATAGTAGCGATATGTAGTATGACGTTCGCTCAAAAGATGGTGTTAATCAAATGAATGTTAGCGTCACCATGCGACTGGCAGGGCAGTCAAAGAAAATGGCAGAAGCACGGTTGTCATTTGAGGAGCACAAGACCATTTTGAAGTGGTATTGGAAATTTGAGAACGTTGTGGAAGTACAACAGTGGAGGTGTGAGTCTGCAACAGAACCTCCAAATGCCTAACAATTGCATGCACTGGTGGTAAGCTTGAGATGCATGGTACAGTGTGTGATGTGCACAAGGGAAGATCCGTGAGGCCTCCCACGGTAACAAGTCCTGCTTCTGCTGCTGTGGTGTTGGAACAGTTTACACGCTCACCACAGAAGTCTATCAAACAATATGCACGTGAGACAGGAGTTAGCAGAACAAGCATATGACATATTTTTAAAACAGCAAAATGGAAAGTTTTCATCCCAAGATTATTATTCTTAAAATGTGTATACATTTATATATATATATATATATATATATATATATATATACACACACATATATATATACGCATATATATATATATATATATATATGCGTATATATGTGAATGATTGAGTAAAGTAACACTTATATATTGAATTTTCATAGGATTTGGATCTTATACGTGTGTTTTTAAGCTAATAATTTACAGAAAAATAAACCAGCCTGTAGGAGAATCCCTCATCAGAAGGGATTAAGACTGGAATTAGTTTAATTGGCAAGATTGGCTAAAGTGGAGAATTTAAAATTTTAACATAAAACTACATTTGTATTTAATTATCAGTCTTTTGACATAAAACCCAGGACACTTCTTTGAATATGGCTCCACCAGTGTATGGTCCAGATAGTCATTCTTGAATAAACCACATATATAGTAGCAGCAATAGTATTAATAGTAATAGTTGAGCACTTACTCTGTGTCAGGCACTTTTAATGTTGCCAGTATCTCTTTGAGGTAGCAATTATAATCATCTTCATTTTACATATGAGGTTAAAAATTTGCCTAAGATTACACAGTCAGTAAATAGTAGAGATAAGGTTAAAACACAGGTTGTCTAGCTTCCACGTTTATACTCTTAATCAGCCCAATATCATCTCTAATTTCCATTTCTGGGTGTCTTTAGAGAAGGACTCTTGAGAAACTAAAGACATTTGTGAAGCAACCTAAATAAAGAATCCTTCCAGATTTTTATGATTTTTTTTCAGAACTTTTAAGTTATCTCTCCCATACATACTTTAACATCAATTTTTATTAGCCATTCATTTGCCTTAAATCTTTCCAAAGCATTTTCATCAAAACAACAGGTTTCTTTTCCAATTTACATTTCATCTGTTTATGAAATATCTTGTCAAATTATGGAATTAAAATTATACGTACAGAATTACAATATTTGTGAACAAATTATGGATGTATAATTGAAATAAATCAGTTTGGAAACAAACACAACTATTCTTAGAGCAGACAACCTAACTGGTGGGACCAGAGTAGGCATGAGTAGTATTGCCCAAGAATATTTAATGTGCTGTGGCATCCGTATGATTTACAGTTGAAATGGAGATCATCTATTAATTCACAATTCCTTCAAGAGGAGGTCAGTTTAAGAGAGTTTCTGCCATCTTGAAATTTCATCTGTGTTTTACCACAATCACAAGAGATAAAGTAATCGTGTCTCAGCCTTTGGGCTAAGATTGAGGGTATTACAAGTAGTATAGTGACACTGTGTATCTCAACAGTACCTTTAGATGAGTCTAGAGAATATGTAGTATTTTCCACTTTTATTAAAAGTCTAACATATCAGAGATTTGACTTCATATATATGTATATATATAGAGACTTTTATATATGAATATATCAATATATTTATATATATAGCCTTTATATACGCATATATATAAACATGTGTATATATACAGCCCCTTTATTTAGCTTTCAGATCTATCCAAACTGGCTTGCTGTGTAAATTTCCTATAGTTACTGTGAAAAATTGCCACAAATTTACTGACTTAAAACAACATAAAAAGTCTAAAATCATGGTGTTGCAGGGTTGTGTTCTTTCTGGAGACTTCAGTGGAGAATTTATTTCCTTGCCTTTTCTAACTTTTGGAGGTCACCAGTATTGTTTGTCAAATAGTCCCGTTGATCCCCTTCCTTAAATCACTCTAATCCCATGCTTCTCTCAAACCTTTTGCTGCCATTGTCGCAATTCCTCTTCTGTTGCCAAATCTCCCTCTTCCTTCCTAAGAACCCTTGTGATGACATTTAAGGCCCACTTAAATAATGCAGGCTAATCTTCCCATCTCAAAATCGTTAATCATATGTGCAAAGACCCTTTTACCATGTTAGATAATATATTCACTGGTTCCTGGGATTAGGATATGGATATCTTTGGGGGTCATTATTCAGCCAACCACACTTAGCTTAATTAGAGACTGAAGAACTAATTTTCAAAAAGGAAACTGAAAAAAACTAATAAAGTCAGTGTTTTAAACAGGGATGCCTTAAATGTGAGAAATTAAGCAGTAATTTAACTTTTAAAAGCCATTTAAGAACTTTGGTAATGGAGATTTTCAGATTGAATTCGGGAATTTGTAGCATACGTGGCTCATTTCTTTTAAAAACAAAATCTGTTTAAAGCTTAAGGAAAAATCCTCCCTCCCACCTACCTTCCTTCTTTCCCTTCTTCGCTCTTATCTTCTTCCCAGTCTCTTCCCTTCCTTCTCTCAGTTATATTCCTCTATAAATTATTAAAAGATTCTATATAAATTCTTGAGCTTTTACAAGTTATTTCTTATTCAATTTTGAACTCAATAATAAATAAAACCCCAGCTTGAATATGCATCTTTCTGTTATCAATCCTAAATGAAAGAGCAGTACTTATTTGAAAAAAGATGCTAGATTTAAATATAAAATATATAACCAAAATAAATATAAACAGAATACTTTATTTTTCTTGCATTCAGTGAGGAAATCGCCAGATTGCTCTTTCCCAACTTCGGCCATAAAATTAGATTAGTTTTACCTCATGCTGTTTATTTTCTGTGGGGAAGAACGCTCTGAAGCACTTTGGCTACTCTGAAGTTCCACAGGTCTCTTAGTGTTAATGTTATCAGTTTTTCTATATTAGAGGCTTATAAGCTATCTCTCGACTTTTTCTATTGAGGAACTAGCACTAGGGGTTTCTCTTGACCTAAGAGATTTTGCTTGTGGCCTATCATTTCTGTTCTTTCCTCTTAAAATAATTAGAACAACATACTTTTATAGTATTTTTACTCCTTTTCATTCATTTAGTTGTTCTATGCTCGTCTAATGTCAATGTCTCAAATCTTCCATTCTCTCTATTTCTACAGACTGACTCCTCAGCTAACCAGCTGTTCATGACTTTGTAGTGGATTTGCTCTCTAGCTACTTACAAACATCATTAAGTTTTCAGTGCAAAAGTTTTCTCAATTGTGAACAGTAATTGAATGATGAGATGATGAGCGATTTTTTTCTTTTGACATTTTGGGTTATTTTTCATAAATTTTGTATTGTATAAATTCTAGAAAATACTGTATATAATACATAACATAATATATATTAACTAAAGTAATTTACTTATAATATATTACATATAATATATAATTCTAGAAAATACTATATAGAACATTAAAAATAAAATAATATTTTGCTAAAATTATCCATTATGACAGAGATATTGGCTCTTTCAGAAAAGTTTTTGATAATTTCTGCACAAAAATACTGTCTTGAATATAGAAGTCTCTGTCTATTCCTGTATCTTTTAGTTTCTCTCTCCACTTTTTTCCCTCTCTGTATATATTTCTAAAAGGAGCTAAAAAAATAAAACCAAGTATGTTAAATATTTACTTAGCAAAATTGAGGAAAGAGTTTAAATTTAGAAAGTTACAATAATATAAGGAAACCCAACAGATAAACTATGAATGATCAGCTAAGACATTCTAAGTTTAAAAAAAATTAAAACCCAACTATGACAATAAAAAACCCATGCATAGTAAGTCCAAAATCCATTGCAAGAAATATTTTTAAAGGGAGAATCAATAATCAGTGGAGAATCTTTCAGGATTTGGGATTCTTGGATGGATTACATGTAGGCTTTTCCCACGTTAGGGCAGAGCCCCAAGAGAGAAAATCAAAGCCCAGCCCACTAGCCTCCCTGGGGATAAAGGGCACTCAGCATGAAGGTAGTCCCAGCTGCACCAACCCTTAGTGACAAGTCCCCAGTGCTCCTACCCTCCATCTATGATGTGCTATAGATGCCTTCTGATATGTAAAAGCTACATATACTATATCTCTTATTGTATATCAACCACACATTCTATATTGCCCTTGTAATATACAGAAGGTTATACTGAGAAAAGGGAGAGGAAATAGTATCTTCCAAAATACTAGAAACCCCCAAATATCATTCTGTCTATAAATAAAGATATTACTCTTCATTATAAGTAATTCCCTTTGGTCCCTTTGGATCAACTGCATAAATACCTTTCTGAGGTATTCTTGGTCCTATCAATATTCTTGTAATATGCAAGAAGTAGCAACTGCGGAAAGAAAGTGACATTTTTCTCCTATTTACAAGAGAAATATGGAGTAAAAACATATCTTTTTTTCCTAATAGCCTTGATTAAAAGCAGAATGTGGCACACACAATGTATGTGTTCACCATACAATTTTTTTTCCCTGGACATAGAAAGAAAACATTACCAAACTCCCTTTCAGATAGATTGGGACCATTTTACCGAGTTCTAACCAATGGGATATAGACAGAAGTGGCATGCCATTTCTATGTCTGGCTATAAAAAGCCTCAAAGCAAGCAACTCTCTGGCTCTTTCTTTCCCTGTATCAGAGGTTATGCAAGCTACATGTTCACATGTCAACATCACAATATAGTGGGGACCTGGATCACTGAGTCACTAAATGGAAGAGAACCACTGCCAACTCACCTCAGACTTGGAGGGATGAAACCTAGGTACTAAGGTCCAATGTCTTTATAATGACTTAGAATCAAGGTTACAGTCTTTGTATTTACTTCTCACCTTATGTCTTCTGTAATGCCACTTATTCTTCCTTCAAATATCCTTAATTTATAATATGAATTTCCAAGTAATTATCTTTGTATTTACCTCTTATTTTTATTTTACAATCTTTTGAATCATTCTATTTTGTTCCATTCCATATCTAAATAGCTTATAGGAAAGTTATCTTTGGTAAGTTCTACTTTATTAGCTTGATTATTTTTATTATAACATCCCACTAGCAAAAACCCCATAAAAATTTTACAGTCACAAGCTTACTTTACAGTTATATTTGAAATCCCGTAGAGCTATAAAGTTTTGCTATTAGAACAATGGAGTAGTTCTGCTAGAGCCAACCCTGCTACACGAAACAACAGAAAATTCTGGAAAAATACCAAAAAAAACACAAAGTAGTGACTGAGAGGCAAAGAAGAATAAACAAAAATAGGTAGATCCTGGAGGGGATTTGAAACTTGGAAAAAGGACCAGGGCACAGTACCAGTTTCCACCTTTTAGCCTGAGGACAGAACAAAGATATCTCTTCATGGAGTGGCTAAAACTCTGATAGAAAATCTGCAGTATTTCTGGCCTGAAGAACCAAAGAACAGAGTCTAAGGCAACTACAGCCACTTGGAAGCAAGGGGTGGTTCTAGAAAGGAGACAGAGAAGGAGTGCACCAATTTTTCTCCATAAGCTTTACTCAATTCTGTGGCTGATCCCTGAACTACACATGTACTGGCGTGGGCTGAAATTAATACAGCTAACTGTAGCAGAACTGAAGTTTAAGATGTTGAGACCTCAGGAGATTCAGATCATGCAGCTTGAAACCAACCAAATGACGTACCTGATTTAAAAACAAATATACAAACAAAATATAAAAATCAACTCCTCAGAATAGCCACAGCAATCTTAAGAAAAAAGAACAAAATTGGAGTTATCACACTAGCTGATATGAAACTGTACTACAAAGTTACAGTAATCAAAACAGCATGGTACTGGCATAAAAACAGACACATAGATCAATGGAACAGTATAGAGAGCCCAGAAATAAACCCATGCCTATATGGTCAATTACTCTATGACAAAGGAGGCAAGAACATACAATGGTGTAAATTCAGTCTATTTGATGAATGGTGTTGGGAAACCTGGACAGATAGATACAAAAAAAGATGAACCTAGACCACCTTCTCATACCATATACAAGAATAAACTCAAAATACATTAAAGATTTAAATGTAAGACCCAAAACCATAAAACTTCTAGAAAAAAATATAGGCAGTAAACTCTCTGACATTGCTCTTATATTTTTTCTGATCTATCTCCTCAGGCAAGGGAAACAAAAGAAAAAAATAAACAAATAGGACTACATCAAACTAAAAAGTTTTCACACAGCAAAGGAAACCATCAAGAAAACAAAGAGAAAGCCTACTGAATGGGAGAAGATATTCGGCAATGAAACATATGATAAGGAGTTAATATCCAAAATATATGAAGAACTCATATAACTCAACACCAGAAAAACAAACAATCCAATTAAAAAATGGGCAGAGGACCTGAAAAGATATTTCTCCAAAGAGGGCATACCAGCAGACCCATGAAAAGATGCTCAACGTCACTAATCATCAGAGAAATACAAATTAAAACCACAATGAGATATCATGTCACACTTGTCAGGACGGCTATCATCAATAAATCAATAAACAATAAGTGTGGCTGAGGATGTGGAGGAAAGGGAACCCTCATGCACTGTTGGTGGGATTGTAAATTGGTGCAGCCACTATAGAAAAGAGTATGGAGGTTCCTCAAAAAATTAAAAATAGAACTACCTTATGACCCAGCAATTCCACTGCTGGTTATTTACCTGAAGAAATCTAAAACACAAATTCAAAAAGATATATGCACCCCTATGTTCATTGCAGCATTATTTACAATAGTCGAGCTATAGAAGCAACCAACCTAAGTGCTCATCAATAGATGAATGGATAAAAAGAGGTGCTACAATATACAATGGAATAGTACTTAGTCATAAAAAAGAACGAAATCTTACCATTTGCAACAACATAGATAGACCTAGAGGTTATTATGCTAAGTGAAACAAGTCAGACTGAGAAAGACAAATCCATATGATCTCACTTATACATAGAATCCAAAGAACAAAATAAACCAGCAAACAAAACACAAACAGACTCATAGATACAGAGAACACACTGATGGTTGCCAGAGGGGAGGGGGTTGGAGAGCTAGGTGAAAAAGGTGAAGGAATTAAGAAATACAAATTGGCAGTTACAAAATAGTCACGGGGCTGTAAGATACAGCATAGAGCATATAGTCAATCATGTTGCAACAACTATGTACAGTGCCAGGTGGGTGCTGGACTAATCAGGGGAATTGCTGCATAAATTATGTAAATGTCTAACCACTATGCTGTACACCTGAAACTAATATAAAATAATAGTGAATGTCAATTGTAACTAAAAAAAAAAGAAACAAATAATTTTTGAAAAATGGGAATGGGAACACAACTGAAAAAAAATCAGCTCTTCAGGAGACTATAACAGAATCTAGAGTCTCCGTGACATAACATGCACAACATCCAGAGTAAAATCCAAAATTATACAATAAAACAGGAAAATGTGGCCCAATTTTTAGAAAAGCCAATCAACAGAGAATGATGCTAAGATAACCCAGTTGTCTTAATTATTAAGCAAGTATATTAAAGGAGCTATTTTAATTATGTTCGGGGAAGTAAATAAAAAAATATTCTCACAATGAATGAGAAGAGTCTGAGAGTGTGGGGAGAAAAATATAAGTAAGGAGTGACTAATTCACTTCCCTTCCTTAAAGGAGTTTAAAGTCTTAGTAGAGTATTTTGTGAATACTTAGTAAATATACAATAAAATAAATACATATTTATTTAATATTAAAATATTTATTAAAAATGGAATGAAATAAAGGAGTACAAAGTCTTAGTAAAGTATTTTGTGAAGCTATATTGACTCACCTTTATTATGAGAAATGTGACATAAAATATAAATGTTTTTGTTACAAATGATTTATATATTCTAACTGAACCGAGAGCATTGGAAAATAATCCTTTTTATGACAATAATAAATTCTTTGATAGACCATAATTATTTGTCACATCACTTCTATTTCAATGACAGATCATTTCAATGGGCTTACACATGACAATTAGAGTAACTCCATGCCAGTGATAAAAATCTATTGTCCTTAAAACTATTTATCATTCTCACTACCTTTCTTCTTTTAATCCTATCCTCCTGCAACTTGCCCTCAAAACCCATTTCCCCTTAAGGCCAGTGGTTTAAATTATCTTCCATTAAGATATCATTTTGTTTGTAGGGGAAACAAAGCTAATTATAAAGTGGTATAAGTGAGTGGCAAAGGGCAAGACAAGGGGGCAGATACTAAGGATGCATAAATGTCACAGGAATCGTAGAAGAAAGGAAAAAAGTTTCGAGCCATACTCTCAATGGATTAAATCTCTTTCTTAAATTATTACTCATTTTCTGGAAACAACCTGTGAAACTATATGAAATGTGTTAAACACTATCATAACATTACCTTTTACACATTCTGAAAAATCACATTTCTTTTAAAGGATGAGAAAAAATATAGTGATGCTTAGAACATATACATTGCATTACTGTTTTCCAACATTTTATATTGCATTATAGTTGCTTTTCACAGCATATTTAGGATGCAATTGGCAATTTAATTCTATCTGATGTCAGGCATCTTTTCTTTAATGTGATGATCTCAATGAACACTCTCCTTTGTTCTTTTCTTTTGTTTTCAATTCCATTCAAAACATATCATGGGCATATTTTCCTTCCTTTGTTCACAAATATTTAATAGCCCTCCGACACCTAAAAAGAAGAATAGACAAAACACATAATGATGTTGTAGTGCAGGTAATGTCAGTGTAATTTTAAAAGATGACATTAATTAATAACATGATCCCTCTCTATCTCTGCCCACTTTCTCCCTCAGCTGATAGTTTTGAAGAACGCAGGGGATCTTCCTATGGCTTCATAGATTTTTTTTTCCCTCACAATTCTCAGAACAGAGAATAATTGTGCCCAAGGATAAAGGAACAATGACATTTCTGCTTATTTTTCTGCTGTGTTCCTTCCCTGCCTTCCTACTTCCCTTCCAGAGTTCCTTACTGTGTAAAATGTTTGTTGCAAGGTGATATATTGAGATCACAGACTGCAAATATACTTGGAGTTTTATGTACCTTGTCAGAGAACAGGGGCGAGACGCCAAGTCTTTCAACAACTTTCTGATGAAATACATTAACTCAGTTACGCTTTTAAAATTAAAGCCTGTGGAGAAAATGCCTGTGGAAAGTGGCTGTGCCATGGGTCTCCAAGACTACCCCCACATTTGGAGATTCACTAGAAGGCCTCATGGGACTCAGCATATAGTTATACACATGGCTAAGGTTTATTCACGCTATGTAGCATGGATAGACAGCCAGCTCAAGAGGGGTAAAAGACACAAGTAGAATCTGGAAGAATCTTGTGCGGGCTTCCTTTTGCTTTCTTCCTCCCATGTCAGTTAGAGCACACTCTTCCCCTAGCAACAAAAATGCAGCAACATGTGTGTGATGTTTCTGCCTAGGGAAGCCCATTACAGACTCAGCAGCTGGGGTTTTTATTGGGGGGTGGTCATGTAGGTACCCTCTGCCAATCATGCATCAAAATTCCACGGTCCCAGATGGAAAGCAAGAGTTTAGCATAAAGCAATTGTTTGCAAAAACAGTTTAGATACAGTGAGCCACCCTTAACAGTTCTGGGAATGGTGGGAACCCTCTAGAAATCCAAGCTCCCAGATGCCAGCCAAGGTCCAACCTTCCGAACAGACCATTCTTAGGATAGCAGTCGCAGGTATGGTATTTTAACTCCTTTTTGCACAGTGACTAACCAAGCTAGCTTTTCAAATAGAAAATTCATGAACACCAACAATTTACCTAAAAATAAATGCCCTTTATATTATAGGCTACCTACCTCAGCAAAGTTATTGCAATAGTAATTTATTTTCTGGCCATAAATATAGATTTTCCAATGTAATTGATTAGCTTTTCTTTATGAAGGGAATGTAAACTGAAAAGTCACAATAAAAAACAATTGATCTCACATTCTTCTGTCAATGGTTTCATTAACCATCTGGTCAAGATATTCAATAAATGGGATGTTGAAATTAATCTGAGTTAAAATATAATTCTTCTCTGATCCTACTGAAAACTAAAAGCCTATTATGACACTTTGGCTACTATACATCTGAAGATTGATGTTTAATAGGTGAGTTGGAGCTAATGTACATTCTTTGCTGCTCATCTCTACATTTAATGAAGAAGCCTTTGACATACCTATCCGTTTAACTCAGTTTTTACAGTTATTTTACCTTTAACATTAAGAATTCAACTGCTTATCTTTAAGCACAATTGTTTTTTCATTCTTTCAACGAACAAATCCTGCTACTCACTACTTACATACTCGAAATGGAAATATCATTGTATTAGACTCATTCTTCTAGTGAGTAGATGATAAATGACTCTTTGGGGAAAGGGATACCCAGTCTTATCTCAAAACCATCCTATTTCACTTTGTGGGGCTTGGTCAGAGACTGAATGTAGAGTGGTATTCATAAGCACTGACTCTGGTGCCAGGGGGACTGGGATGTAAGCGTGCTCTCTGACATTTACTGTGTGACTCTGGTTAAGTCCCTTAACCTATCCTCACTCTCCAAATGTGTAAAATAGGGAGGAAATGACAGCCCCTCCTTCTGAGCACGGAAAGGATTAGATAAGTACATAAAACTTAGTATATTAAGATGTTGTTTTTTTAAAGATTTTATTGGGGACGGGAAACAGGACTTTTATTGGGGAACAGTGTGTACTTCCAGGACTTTTTTCCAAGTCAAGTTGTTGTCCTTTCAATCTTAGTTGTGGAGGGTGCCGTTCAGCTTCAAGTTGTCCTTTCAGTCTTAGTTGTGGAGGGCGCAGCTCAGCTCCAAGTCCAGTTGCCATTGCTAGTTGCAGGGGGCACAGCCCACCATCCTTCGCAGGAGTCGAACCGGCAACCTTGTGGTTGAGAGGACGCACTCCAACCAACTGAGCCACTCAGGAGCTCAGCAGCAGCTCAGCTCAAGGTGCCATGTCCAATCTTAGTTGCAGGGGGCACAGCCCACCATCCCTTGTGGGAGGGAGTCGAGGAATTGAACTGGCAACCTTGTGGTTGAGAGCCCACTCGCCCATGTGGGAATCGAACTGATAGCCTTCGGAGTTAGGAGCACGGAGCTCTAACCGCCTGAGCCACTGGGCCGGCCCCAAGATATTGTTTTGATGATGATTATGATGATGATGATGGTGGTGACTATGAATATGCCAGAATTGGCTCGAAATGCAAACATTGACTTGTATAGCTAGTATTACCAATGTTAAATTAAAAAAACAAAAACAAAAAACTATAGTCGACGATTACAACCTAGTAAACTTTTTTTTTTTTAAATTAAAGTGTATTGAGGTGACAATGGTTAGTAAAGTTACACAGGTTTCAAGTGTACAATTCTGTAATATATCATCAACCTAGTAAACTTGATAGACCTTCTCAAAAACATACTTCCTTGTCAAAGTACATTTTTAAGGGGTTATTTTGGATTAAAGCAATTTGAATACATATATGCACACATTTAACACCAGGAACAAAACACATTATAGAAAATGGTTGAGAGCCCACTGGCCCATGTGGGAATCGAACCGGCAGCCTTCAGAGTTAGGAGTTAGGCTCTATCTGCCTAAGTCATCCAAGAAGAGAACTATGGTGTAGGGACCCTCCACATGGCAGACATGTTATGTGAGCAAGAAATAAGTCCTTGTTACATTATAGAAAATTTACTTTAGGTGTTATATATCTATGAATTTGGAATAATACAAACAACTCAGGGGGAAAAAATCTCACTTATCTCTCCTTTGTCCTAAGGTGAGAATGAGACTGATCTTTTTATGCAGTTCTTTCTTAGACAATTAAAATATTTGAGAATCATATCATTCTGCTTGTGGTTATGGTTTTGAAAAAGTACACTAATTACATAAACATTAGAAACTGAAAAAATTGAATTTATATAATTTGCAGTTAAAGTGGAGATAATTCATTTTAGGTTGACTTGTGTTTTTATACTGTTATATATTAAATAGTTTTAATTATTTCTTTTGAAGCAACAGTTTATAGAGTTTATGGTTTTTAGAATATGGCTTCAAGCCCTGTTAAATTTAAGTATAGACATTTGACTTGCTTTAGCCAAAGGAATGTGAGTAGAAGTGGCTCATTTCTGGGATACAGCTTTAAAGAGCCAGTACATGATTTGCCGCATCTCCTTTTTCATGTGTCATGGTGACAGCACAGCAACTCTCCAGATACTGGCTGCTCTATCTGCCTAAGTCATCCAAGAAGAGAGCTATGGTGTAGGGACCCTCCACATGGCAGACATGTTATGTGAGCAAGAAATAAGTCCTTGTTATATGTTGCTACAACTCTGGGCTTTGTTACTGCACAACACTTTGCCTATCCTAACTGACACAGTCTCCACATTGTGTCGGAATGATTTAAAATTTGTTTTTGCTAGTTTCTACTTTTTGCATTTCTGAATGCTAAAAGGCCACATTTCCAGGTCATTAAAGTAACTCTTTGTTATTCTTTCATTTTCCTGGCATTTTGTTAGTGAACCCATGGCCAGTGAGAGAAGACAGGAGGTACTGTACATGCAGATGTGATGTTGCATTTGGAGGAATCTCAATATTTATTTCATCTCCAATAAATAGTCTCTCTCTTCTCCTGTAGCTATGCTTACCAGGCATGTGGTACATACTAGATGGGGGATGGGAAGTGTGAGAAGTGTGTTAAAGAGCAAACCATAGGCCCTAAAATGGCGTCACTTGTGCTAAAGCCCATGATACATAAACTGGATTTAATACCTGAACTAACTGCCATTTCAATCTCTCCCAGCAACATAATTTTAACCAACCAGTTTGGAATTCTCTGGCCAAACACCAGTAAAAGAATCTGTCACATGGGCCCTCTCTATCACCCATAAAAAGAGGAGGCAATCTGCATAATAAAATTCTTCCCCTTCTCTTCCCCCAAAGAAAAGATGCTCCAAAACAATCTTTTCTTTTGTTAATAGCTCCCTTGACCCCCACCCCTTTTTCCTATAAGAGCCTTCCATTTTGTACAACCCCTCTGAGTGTCCTTCTAGTTGCTAGATGGGAGGCTGCCTGATTCATGAAATCGCTTAATAAAGCCAATTAGATCTTCAAATTTACTTGGTTGAATTTTGTTTTAAATAAGTGAAAGATTCAGGGCAAGGAAAAGAACCACAACAGCAGTAATAATTTTCATTTGTTGTGTGCCTAGCCTATGCAGGACACAATTGTAAGTGCTTGACATTTATAAACTCATTTAATCCTTAAAATTACCCAGTGTGGTAAGAATTATTTGTGTTTCACATATGAGGCACTGAGATGCTTAGTGACTTGCCCAAACTTATTGAGTTTGGAAATGGTAGAGCTGGGGTGCAAGCAGCTGTCAAAGAACACATTTCAAGAGTTGCTACTTGGGGATGTTCACATTTGAATGTAAAAACATCAAGAAAAGCCATTTATTTTGGTCTTAGAGCTTCCAGATCAACCAATAAACAAAACAAAAGCATATAGTCTCAGTGAAAATGGAGTCACTCATTATTTAGCAAGGAAAGACAAAGAGGACACAGTCTCAACTCCTTTAAACATGGTTGGTTCACTCTTCTATTTTTAGAGGCTGGGCTTATAGATGAGTTCAACCATGTCCTTGACCTTTTCCACTCCCTCTACTTCCTGCATTCACTCACAATAAATTGGTTTACTTTCTGATGGGCCAGGCAGCTTGCCAGGCTCACATCCAAGTTCAGCCAAAGGAGAAACTCACTCTGTAGAGAGACAGGGCTCACCGTTGCTGTTTAGACTTCTACTTTTATTGAGCACCATTCATTTAACAGCCAAATTGGTAACATTGCCCTGTACATCCTGGGTCATGAGTAAAACATGGCAGATCTGAAGGACTTCAGTTGAATGATTTCGAAATATATTCAACTCAGGATGGAAATTTGTGTGGAATGCTAACGTTAACACTCTTTCCTTGGGGGCTTTCACCAGAAGGAGAGAAAGGAAGAAATTGATCAGAATCTCTTGGGGAATATTTTGCAAAATTTAAATATTCCTGCCACAGGGCACTAAGTATAACCATAGATTGTTGTGGACTGAAAATGTCCCCAGAGATTCTGGGTAATGAAAACTCCTGTTATAGAGGAAATGTTCAAATTTGGTGTTAGGGAACTTTATCTTATTGATAAATTTCTAGAGGAAATCATTCTGTGCCCACCTCTCCTTGGAAAATCACTCACACACTGTTATGCATAAAAGGTAAGTGAAGATCTCTATGATGTTTTTACATTATATCCTTACCTCCTTCAGTTAATGTGTCTCAGTTCACTGTGTACTGTGGTGGCCTAGCAGAAGGGTACCCCACAAGAAAGCAAACCTGTTTCCTTTCTCCTCATTGCCTGGAGAGCCTTCTTTAGAAAGGGGAACCACTTTGGAATTCCTTTGCAATC
Source organism: Rhinolophus sinicus (assembly GCF_057876585.1). Classification (NCBI taxonomy): domain Eukaryota; kingdom Metazoa; phylum Chordata; class Mammalia; order Chiroptera; family Rhinolophidae; genus Rhinolophus; species Rhinolophus sinicus. Next base: position 27,948,822 of record NC_142518.1, on the reverse strand, counting down.
ACTTTTATAATCCCTTTAGCCTGCATCAGGATCACCTGGAGGGCATATTAAAACAGGGACAGCTGGGCCCTATCCTTATGATTTCGGATTCAATAGGTCTAGGTCGGGAGCCTAAATTTACATTTCTAACACGTTCTCAGGTGATGCTGATGCTGATGGTCCAGGGATCACATCTCAACAACTGTAGCCTTGGACCAATCCTAGCTCCAGGCAGGAGTTACTGCAGCAGTTTCAGAATCATCACCTAGACGCACCTTATCACATTTCACTTCTGGTGGGTCTCACTTTTGTGGAATCCTTCTACCTCCATATTGCAGGTGCACCATTTGGATAATTGTGCTGGAGTTTTCTGGGCACTATGCATATCCTCCTACCCATTTATTCTGCCTTAGAAATAAGAGACTTGGAGATTTATTTATTTATGTTAAATTTATCAGAGTGACATTGGTTAATTAAAATTATATGGGTTTTAAATGTATAATTCTATAACACATCATCTGTACATTGCATTGTGTGTTCACTACCCAAAGTCAAATCATGTTTGCTATATGATTTTGCTATTATTAAACATTCTGCTAGTAGAAAGGAATGAAGGTATTGAGTACCAGCCAGAAGCTGGGAGACTCTCACATATCAGTTCTCAACAGATGAGTTTATTCTTTAAGTCCAGCCCAAGATTCTGCCCACCCATTTCACCACCTTTACAAGCATAATTTTGGGAGCTGCAAGGCAGGAAGGCCCTCAGACTCACCAGTAAAGGAACCTAAAGTGCCTGATGATAAACATTTTAAAAAGCAATTCGAGTATACATTTTCAAAATAGGAAGAGTGTGGTAGGCAGAATTCTAAAGGTAACTTTCCTCCTCAGAAATAAATCCATGCCTCTATGTCAACTAATCTATGAAACAGCAGGCAAGAATATACAATGGGGTAAAGGTAGTCTCTTCAATAAGTGGTTTTGGGAAAATTGGACAGAAACATGGAAACAAAATGAAACCAGACCACCTTCTTACACCATACACAAAAAATAAACTCAAAATACATTAAAGACTTAAATGTAAGACGTGAAACCATAAAATTCCTAGAGGAAAACATAGGCAGTAAACTCACTGACATCATTCTTAGCAATAGTTTTTTGGATATGTCTCCTCAGTCAAGGGAAACAAAAGAAAAAAAATAAACAAATAGGACTACGTCTAACTTAAAAGATTTTGCACAACAAAGGAAACCATCAACAAAATGAAAAGACAAACTACTGAATGAAAGATATTTGCTAATGATACATCTAATAAGGGGTTAATATCCAAAACATATAAAGAAATCATATAACTTAACGCTAAAAACCAAACAAACAAAAAAAACAAAAAACAAAAAACTCAATCGGATTAAAAAATGGGCAGAGGACCTGAACAGACATTTCTCCAGGGGACATACACATGGCCAATAGACATATGAAAAGACGCTCAATGTCACTAATCATCAGAGACATGACAATTAAAACCACAATGAGATATCATGTCACATCTGTCAGGATGGTTATCATCATAAACTAACAAACAACAAGTGTTGGCAAGGGTATGGAGAAAAGGGAACCCTCATGCACTGTTGGTGGGATTGCAAATTGGTGCAGTCACTATGGGAAACAGTATGGAGTCTGTTCAAAAAACTGAAAATAGAATTACCTTATGACTCAGCAATTCCATTTCTGGGTATTTATCCAAAGAAATCCAAGACACTAATTTGAAAATATATATGCACCTCTATGTTTATTGCAGCATTATTTACACTAGCCAAGAAATGGAAGCCACCTGAGTGTCTATCAATAAGCAAATGGATAAAGAAAAGGTGGTACATATACACAATAGAATATTACTTGGCCATAAAAAAGAATGAAATCTTGCCATTTCTGACAACATGGATGGGCCTAGAGGGTATTATGCTAAGTGAAATAAGTCAGAGAAAGACAAATACCATATGATTTCACTTATATGTGGAATCTGAAAAAACAAAATAAAGAAACAAACAAAACAGAAACAAAGTCATAGATACAGAGAACGAATTGATGGTCACCAGATGGGAGGGGGGTTGGGGTGGTGGTGAAAGGGGTGAGGGTATTAAGAAATACAAACTGCCAGTTGTAAAAATAGTTATGGGGACATAAACTACAGCATAGGAAATCTAGTCAAATAATATTGTAATAACTGTGGCGTCAGATGGGTACTAGACTTACCAGGGTGATCACTTTGTAAGTTATACCAGGTCAGACAATTAAGTTTGCAAACTCATCCTAGAAAAAGTGCTGCATATCACTGCTGAATATCACTATGGTCACCTTTGAAGTACTCCATTTGGGAAGCTATGTACCGATGCCAGTGCCTGGTCCACCCTTCAAAGCAATTTTGGAGCTCTTTTTCTAGAATGGCCATCAGAGCTGTCGTCGTATTACCCTTGATGTCCTGAATGTCATCACAATGTCTTCTTTTCAATATTTCTTTTATCTTTGGGTAAAGAAAGAAGTCATTGGAGGCCAGATCAGGTGAGTAGGGAGGGTGTTCCAATACAGTTATTTGTTTACTGGCTAAAAACTCCCTCACAGACAGCGCTGTGTGAGCTGGTGCATTGTCGTGATGTAAGAGCCATGAATTGTTGGCAAAAAGTATGGGTCATCTAACTTTTTAACGCAGCCTTTTCAGCACTTCCAAACAGTAAATTTGGTTAACTGTTTGTTCAGTTGGTACAAATTCATAATGAATAATCCCTCTGATATAAAAAACGGTTACCAACATAGTTGCAACAAGTTTGCGAACTTAATTGTCAGACTTCATATAAATGTCTAATCACTATGTTGCACACCTGAAAGTAATATAATATTGTATGTCTACTGTAATTGATAAATTAAAAAATAAATTAAAATACAGGCGACTTCTCCAAGATTCTCTTTTCCTGGTTATTCAATCAGACTTTAATCTGGGTACTGTTGTGAAGGGATTTTGCAGAGGTTATTAATCAGTTTATTACAGTAATTACAGTTTATTACAATTATGTTTATTAAGAACTGATTAACAGTTATTAGACAATCTTAAAATAGGGAGACTATCCTGGATTATCTATGTGGGCCCAGTATAATCAAATGAATTCAGAAAAGCAAAAGAGGCAGGCAGAAGTCAGTCAGAGAGATGCAAAAGAAAGGATGTGTGGAAGAGAGATGCTATACATGGGGAGATCAGAGAGATTCAAAGTGTGAGAGGTACTCAACCCACTGTTGCTGGCTTTGAAGATAAATGGGACCCAAGCCAGGGAATTTGGGCAGCCTCCAGAAACTACGAACGACTCCCACACAACAGCCAGCAAGGAAATGGGGACCTTGGTCCTGAAACAGCCTGGATCTGAATTCTGCTCAAAAACTTGAACATGCCTATGTAGAAGAGGAATGTCTCCCAGAGCCTCCAGGTAAGTGCCCAGACCACTCAATACCTTGATTTCAGCTTGTGGGAACCAGAGTAGAGAAACCTGCTGATTCAACCCATGCTTTTGGCCTACAGAACCGTAATAAATTTGTGTTCTTTTAAGTTGCTAAGTTTGTGGCAATCTGCTATGTCAGCAATAGAAAATTAATACAGGGAATAACAGAAATTAAAGTGAAATATACATTTCAAAAGATATTCACGTATATATTTTGAAAAAAGGGAAAGTCACAGATAACAAAGTAAGTAGAAGGGAACTAACAGTCTTCATTAAGAGAGGATGATTTTGAATACATGTAAAGGGTTCAAAGTGTTTGTTCAAGAGTATAAAGCATTAAGGATCCTTTTTGTTTGCTGAGGTTTTAACTGAACTTGTGACTACTTGGCTGCTACCTTCTTTACCCAATTTATAAGCTAGATTTCTGTTTGGGATGCTCTTCTGCATCCTGGAAGGTCTGCTCTGGTCAACCTTCTAGTCCCTAAATCTTCTTGCAGGAGCAGTGACTCCACCGTGTTCTTTGTTGGAGATTGAAACTCTGCTCCTGAATATCAGAGATTGATGGACCATAGTCCCTAGACTGACCTTCCAGATGCCAACTGCTCTTCTGTACCACCATTTCTGAGCCTCAGATGCTTCATATTGGTGGGTGTTCTGATTTTCTCCCAGTACTGTTATCCTGAATCACAGCTGGAGAAGGCTCTACCCCTGAGGGAGCAGCCTCTAAATTACAACGTGCTTACTGAGCATCTCTTCTTTGCACAGTGACCATAAATCTAATCATTCAACACTTTCCACGATGAAGGGAGTGCAGTTAATATTCATGCCATGACATCAGGCATAACTGGGACTGTCCTGACAAAACAGTATGGATGACCAACCTAGCTATAAGTGCCATTCCAGGGGCTTGGATTAGAGCAGTGAAAAGCACAGACAAGGCAAAAATCAGTGCCCTCTTGGAGCTTACATTCTAGTAGGGAAGACATACAATAAAATAATCAAGAAAAATAAGCTAGAATGTTAAATAGTGATAAACGGCTATGGGAAACAAAGCAGGGAAGAGAGAATCTAAGTGTGTGTGTGTGTGTGTGTGGGAGCAGGGGGTTGTTAATTAAGATGTGGTGATCAGGGTAAGCCTCAGCGAGAAGGTTACTTCTAAGCAGAGACTTGTAGAAGATGAGGGAGGGTACTATAAGGAAATCGGGGAAGAGAATTCCAAGCAGAAGAGACAGCAAATGCAAAAAAATTGGAGGAGGGTGTGTGCTTGGTGTGTTCTAGGACCAGTAAGGAGATCAGTGTGGTCCAAGTAGAGTAAGGGAGGTGGAGAGTAATAGGAGAAGTTGGAGATGTAACATGAGGGCATGGGTCAGATCAAGGAAGGCTTTTCAGGCCATTGTGAAGAGATTGCCTTTTCTCTGAGGGACATGAGAACCCAAGGGAAGGTGTGAAACAGTGAAGTCACATGATCTGATTTCAGTTCCAACAGGATTCCTTTGGCTGCTGTGTTGAGAGTAGACTGTGGGGTCCAGGGTAGAGGCAGTGAGACAAGTGCCTTGCTCACTTAGACAATAAAGGAAAAAACCTCACAGACCTTCGTACATGTGACCCCACCCTCTGTCCCACAAGATCAGGCCCCACAAGCCTGCGCCCACAGAGGGCCCCACCTGCCAGCCCACCAGGCCCTGAATAGACAGCTACAGCCCTTTGACAGTAGCCAAGGGTCATGATGAAACATGAACCAAAGCTACAAATATATGTTTGCAATATAAATGAAGAGCAACAATGGTTTACGACTCACAACTGATCTTCATAGGTGTAGCTGCTTTCAAAATTAAAATTTCCATACAACAGCTGTGTAAAATATGTAAGTGCCTCGGTATATACGCTAAGCCAAGCACAAAACATTATGCCTGAATATTTCTTTTGTTTCAGCAAAAAGGAGAAACATTACCTCTCATCCAGCCTTTTGCACAATGGCAGAAGTTGCTTGAAGCAGCCCACAGCCACGTGAAAATACAAAAGACACGTATGTTGATTGTAACTTAACTTTACTGAAGACCAGAAGGAAATTTTTTTCCTAAAGTGTAAAGATCTAAGACATAAGCCAAATTCACATCTGTGAGAATCCTGTTGCCATCCCCTCCTGCACTGCGATAGAAATACAGCCCTTGATGCTACTGTATCATGCAGATATAGAAAAATGGTTCTCACTTCTCAGCCAAGAAAAAACACACAACTAAACAAATTTGGGCAGAAAGAAGTTCATAAAGAATCACTTGAAATGTTTGGCTTGTGTCCAATACTCACAGTACTCAACCTTTTTTTGCTGTATTCATTTTCCTCATTGTTCTCAATAATGACTATGTTAAAACACTCTGGTTTCCTGAACTGAGAACTACGCCTATGAGAAGTTTTATTTCAAACGCAGCTTCTGTCTTCTATCATGCAGTCATTCAACTATAAAACTCATCGTGTTATTTTTCTATAGTAAGAATTTGGAACCATTGGGCAGGGGATATAGGAAATCTGTACGTTTCTCTTAATTTTTCTGTGAACCTAAAACTGCTCTAAAAAATAGTCTTAAAAAATCTTCACACAATCAAAAAATGATAAAGAATCTGCAACCACTGGCGATAACTGAACCCTACATTTAGTTGGGGCTTTTGAATTGATGATTCACATTTTCTCCACACTTTCACACTCTGGACCCAGAGTACCATGTTAATATTAAATTTCTACAAGGCACAATGAAGGGTTTGCTTAAGATCCTAGAAGAAATTGTTTTCATTTTGGTTTAGAAGAGCGGAGTGTGTGTGTGTGTGTGTGTGTGTGTGTTACCTTAGCAAATGATTCACAGATTTTGATATAAAGAGTGTTTCATTCACTTAACAAATATTTATTGAATACATTCTAGTGGAGGGGCAGTTAATAAATTCTAAATATAACTTGATTATCTATTGATAGAGCCTATCAAGTATCTTTTGATTGATCAATTGTTACCAATCATTTTACTTTAGAGTGTGAAAAATGCTGCAGCAAGGAGAAAATTAAGGTGCAATAAGAAGTTTCAGGAATGTGGATAGATATGGGCTTGCATATTTAAAAGAAAAGGACAAGATATGAAGGCTCTTATGGAGAAGGTAAATTTTGCAAAAAGACTTTCAGAAAAGGAGGAAATAAGCAATGTGGATTTCTGAAGGAAGAGGGCTTCAGACAGAAGAAATCACCAGTGCAGAGACCCCGGAATGTCAGAATTGTCTGAGTAACAGCAAGAAGACCAGCATGGCAGAAGCTCAGGGCAAGTGTGTGGGGAGTGGGGACAAGGGTAGTGGTACCGATGTCAAAGCAGGAGTGGATCCAGGTATTGTGGGGCCTGTATCTCATACAATTTCGGGCTCCTCTTTAAGAGAAAGAATTCAATTGTAGAAATACAAAATGAGATGCAAATTCAAAGATTTATGCAGAATGACAAAAGAAATTGTAATATATTACAAACCATACAAATCTGACAAATACCACAATGACCTTCCTCCCCTCTGAAACCTCAAGGTGATTCTTAGCTCAGAATGTGACATAGAACACATTTTCCCTTTCTGTCTCTGAACCTCTCATACATGTGGCGTCTCTGACTCCCTCATGTATGTGGGGTTCCCATACATATGCACATAATTAAATGTGGCCATTTTCTCTTATTAATTTATCTCTTGTCTATATGATTATTAGGCCAGCCCACAAGAACGTTGAAGGCAGAGAAAAGTTTTTTCCTCCCTCACAGTATAACGTGAAGAGTTCTGGTCAGTTCAGACTAAGGAACTTTGTGGTGTTCACTGAAATCACATTAAATCTTTAATAGGGTCTCTCATGGAGGTAGTGTCTAGATGTTTGTCACATAACCCATAAAGATTAATTGTAGGGGTGGAAATTTTAAGCATGAATATTGCCAATGCAAAGATTTTGTCTCCAAATGTAGGGACCGCCTATGTGAGGAAATGTTATGAAATTAGCCCACAGTGCTAGTGACTGCTCCCATAGTTCCTGCTACAATGCTCAGAAAAAAATTCAGAGACACTGGGCAAGATCACTCTTGCTTTTACTTTGGCTTTCAGTTCAGCAGTTTCTAAGCCATAGGCACAATGGAAAATGTCTAAGTTAATAGAACCATGGGGTCAAGAATTTTCGTGTACAGAGACTCTGTAGATCTTCAGGTTCAGTGTCTCCTCTGGTCTAGAGATACATGTTCATCTAGCTGTGTGAATGTTCACATTGATGGGGAACACATTGCTGTCCAAGTCAGCTAATTCCATATTTGAGGTATTCTAATTCCTTTTTATATTGTCTCTGCATCTGCCTCCCTAAAGCTGCCACCATTGTTTTCAATTCTACCAAATGGAGCAAAAGAGAATAACCGTGACTCATTTCAAAATTTTCAAAACCTCATTACAAAAATGATAAGACTGCCCACACATCAGTGTCACTTTAGTGACTCACACTACCTGCTGCAGTTGTCTTATTTGTTCATGTCTGTATTAGAATGAGGACCTTAGAAACGCATACATTTTCCAAATGATGTTTGATCGTATCTCAAATGGGAGTTCTATGTCCATTGATCTGGACAGACATTCTCATTAATTTAAAATAAAATTCCATGAATTTTTCCAATGGCTCAGTTAACACTGTTAATTCATATTGAGCAACATTCCCCCTGGGTGTTTTTCACATTAACTGCTGTCAAGCTGTGCCTCCTCCATATAGTACTAGTGATCGATTTTTTGGACTTTAATGCAAGGCTCTTGTTTTCCCTTAATAGGCTTCACCTTGTTGGATTCACCTCATCATTCTGTCCCATAGGGTTCCATAACACTTCTGATTGCATTATCTAAGGTCTCATCCAACTATCCTCTGCAGAAAAGAGTTAACATACCAGGACTGAAACTGGTATCCTTAGAAAGGCTTGCCTTGGCCCCTGGATGGTGTATTGAAGAGTGGATATTGGGAGGGATCTTAACGCTCCCTAATTGATAAGGGTGTTTAGTGTTGCCTAGATTGTTGCTTGTTATATAAACAATGTGTTTTTTCTGAGCACTTATTTCCCTTCTGGAGGTCTGGACTTCTGTTACATGACAGGCTGAGGGTGCCCAAGTGACCTGCCTCCAGTAAAAACCTTAAACTGCATCTCAGAGGGCTACCCTAGTCTGAAGTACTGCATACATGTTGCAGCATTTTAATTGCTGGCAGAAGAGGATGCTCTGTGTGACACCTAGTGGGAGGCAGAGAGCATAAGGAAGTCTGCACATGGATTCCTCCAGATTCTACCTGTGACTTTTCCCGTTAGGATCTGGCTCTGTATCCTTACTCCATTGCTGTGATAAATCTTAGCCCTGAGTACAACTGTATATGAGTCCATGAGTCCTTTTCCTTGAGTCCTTCTAGTAAATCTCTGAATGTGGGTGTGGTATTGAGGATTCCTGACACACCTCCTCACTTTGAACTACCTGCAGATCTAAACTGCCTGATTCCTACTATCAAGTAGGGGTGGGAGCTCAAGGATGATTATGAAAGTCCACCTTTTATTAGCTTAAGTCTGTTTCTTCACTCATTTGGGGTAAGTAATAATAACATTGAATGTTGAAGATGGTGTCTACCATTCAATAAAGCAGTGCTTCCTAAACATGTTCTCAGAGCTTTCATCCCACACTACTCACCTTGAATAAAAGGACTCCAATGTCAAGTATTTCTCAGACTAGCTGAACAGAAGTCCTATAGCTAAGGATATACAGAAGAAGCCACTTTGAGACTGGTAGGAGGGGCAGAGATGTGAAATTGGCTGGTTCCATACCTGCTTGTGATCATTAAAAATTGTGAGGGATATCTCAGCTGCAGAGGTCACCCCTGGAGGAGCGAGGGGTCCCAGCTCCACACCAGGCTCTCCAGCCCAGGGTTTCAGTGCTAGGAAAAGAAGTCCCTATAACTTCTGACTGTAATAATCAGTGGAGATTGTGGATGGGTGAGACAGAGTGTGGCTAAAGTCCCAGTTGTTCATCATAAAAAGCCCATGCATAAACTTACTTGATGATGGACACAATCATTCTGAACTCCAGTTCTGAGGCATCACTCAAAAGGCTCCAGGGACACATGGGGAGGAACTGAGTTGTCTGGCTTCAAAGCAAGGGCTGGAGGGGCAGTTTTCTCCCAACAGAGTATAGGCAGAATCCATTGTTTCATTGTTAAGGCCTACGCCCTCCTGACATACAGACACAGGTATCACCATATGTGTGTCTCCATCAATGTGGCTAATGCTTTTGGGCACCCTACCTTGGTAATTGCCTGAGACCTGTCCCACCAAACGTTCAGGCATACCCAAGCTGCTGCACAGGCTTTTCCACATCAACAGCCTGTATTGACTTTTCTAAAATCTCTCAAAGGTTCACAAAACCCAAACGAGCAGCATCTGGCTTCAGCATATCCCTCACCTCTTGCCAAACAACCCCAAACCCAGCACTAGCAGCAGATGGCCTTTGTCCATGGCTTGGTCCCTTGAGGCACTTACAAGCCCAGCACGGATGGCAGCCATTTGCAGATTACTTCTGGCTCATGCCAGGTGGCTCTAGGCAGGGCACAGGCTGCAGCTGAACTTGGACTGTGGAGGGGTCTCACTCAGGATGCCCCAGGGCTGGCATGCCTTGTGGCCAGCTTTGGACTGAGGAGCAGCATCACCTGGTCACCTCCAAGGACAAGAAACCCAAAGGGCAGACTGAGCAGGCACCAGAGCCCAGCTAACATGAATCCTGCTCTATAGGGTCAGCCCCTGCACAACAGCTCCTCCACTGTACCAGTCCTCCAAACCAATCAGCCCAAGGGTCAATCCCTCCCAATGACATGCAAAGAGCAACCAAGGCTCAACTACCATAGGAGGGCACGCACAATGCAAACCATGGACATACCTGCTGCACCCAGCTCAGGTGACCAGGGAGACTACCCCATGGGGCCCCACAGGACACCTATTACATAAGGCCACGCTACTAAGACTGAGAGACATAGAAGCTCTACCTAATACATGGAAACAAACACAGGGAGGCAGCCAAAATGGCGAGACAAACAAACATTTCCCAAATGAAAGAACAAAACAAAGCACCAGAAAAAGAACTAAACAAAATGGAGACAAGCAACCTATCAGACAGAGAGTTCAAAACACTGTTTATAAGGATACTCAGTGATCTCAATGAGAACTTCAACAAGGACATAGGAAACATAAAGATGGAGATAGAAAACATAAAAAAAGAGAGAAACAGTCAGGAATAAAGAATATAGTAACTGAAATGAAGAATACATTAGATGAAATCCACAGTAGATTACATGAAGCAGAGGATCAAATCAGTGATTCAGAAGATAAAGTAGCAGAAAACACCCATCAGAACAGCAAAAAGAATTTAAAAAATGAGGAGAATTTAAGGGGCCTCTGCAACAACATCAAACGTATCAACATTCACATCATCAGGGTATTAGAAGGAGAAGAGAGAGAGAGCAAGGAATTAAAAACATATTGGAAGAAATAATGACAGAACATTTCCCTAACCTGGTGAAGAAAATAGTCATACAAGCCCAGAAAGCACACAGAGTCCCAAAGAAGATGAACCCAAAGAGGCCCACAACAAGACACATCATAATTAAAATGCCAAAGGTAAAGACAAAGAGACAATCTTAAAAGTAGCAAGAGGAAAGTAGTTAGTTACCTACAAGGGAGGTCCCATAAGACTGTCAACTGATTTCTCAACAGAAACTGCAGGCCAGAAGGGACTGGCAGGAAATATTCAGTGATGAAAAGCAAGGCCCTACAACCAAGATTACTCTATCCGGCAAGGCTAGCATTTAGAATCAAAGGGCAGATAAAGAACTTCCCAGATAAGAAAAAGCCAAAGGATTGAATCACCACCAAACCATTATTACAAAAAATGTTAGAGGGACTTCTTTAAGAGAAAAATATAAAAAACACATATAGTGAAATGGCAATAACTACATATCTATCAACAATTACTTTCAATGTAAATGGATTAAATGCTCCAATCAAAAGATTGGCTGAATGGATACAAAAACGAGACCCTTACATGTGCTGCCAACAAGAGATTCACTTCAGATTGAAGGACATACACAGAGTGGAAATAAAGGGATGGAAAATAATATTTCATGAAAATGGAAACAACAAAAAAAAATAGCTGGGGCGTCAATATATATACCAGAAAAAATGGACTTTAAAACAAAGGCTATAATGGGACAAAAAAGGACCTAGTAATCTCACTTCTGAGTGTTTATCTGAAGAAACCCAAAACACTACTTTGAGGGGACATGTGCATCCATATGCTCATAGCAGTATTGTTTACAATGGTCAAGATGTGGAGGCAGCCTGGGCATCCACTTTTGGAAGAATGAATAAGGAGGAGGTGGTACATATATACAATGGAATATTGCTTGGCCATGGAAGGGAAGCGCTTCTTGCCATCTGTGGTGCAATGGATGGACATGGAGAGTATTTTGCTGAGTGGAGTATGACAGACAGAGAAAGACAAATGCAATGTGATTTTGCTTCTATGTGGAATCCAAAAAACAAAGTAAGTTAATGAAACAGAAACAAACTCATAGATATAGAGAACATTTTGATGGTTGCCAGATGGGAGGGGGTTTGGGGGTGGGTGAAAAAGGGAAGGGATTAAGAAGTACATACTGGTTGATACAAAGTAGTCATAGGGATATAAATTAAAGTAAATGATAGGGAATATAGTCAATAGTATGGTAATAAGTATGTATAGTGCCAGGTGGATAGTAGACTGGTCAGGAAGATCACTTCTTAAATAATATAAGTGTCTAACCACTATGCTGTATACCTGACATTAATATAAAATAATACTGAATGTCAAAAAATAAAAATTAAAAAATAAAAGAAAGTCTCTGGGGATGGGTCCCAGCCATCAGCATTTTTTCAAGTCTCCTTGGTGATTCTAGTGAGCTGAGGAGTGTGAAGATCAGAGCCCTACCCTAGGACTTAGTTTTACTTGAAATATTAAGGGGGCATAATTTTTATATGAAAAAAGAAACAGGGATATATTATAGAGCAGGATGCAAAATTCAGGGAGCAGTCAACTGCTACTGGAAGTAGTTGGTTTCAAAGTGTAAGTAGCATTGCTCTAGTCTAGTAGTTCTTAAAGTGTGGTCTCTGACCTACAACATTGGCATTCCCTGGAAACTTACTAAAAATACAGATTATCGGGTTTGACCTCAGACCTTCTGAATGAGAGACTTTTGGGTGAAACTCACAAATTATGTTTTAACAATCCCTCCAGGTGATACAGATGCACACTGAAATTGGAGAACAATTTTTAGTCTATTAAGTTTAAAAACCTCCTATCAATTTTATATTTACTCTTATTTTTAGTGAATATGATTATACCTTTACTGTCTTTCCCTTCCCTTTTTTAACAACTGTAGATGCACATTTTGTTTTGTTTATTTTTCATTTTTTTTTAATTGGGGTAGGAGAACAGGACTTTATTGGGGAACAGTGTGTAATTCCAGGCCTTTTTTCCAAGTCAAGTTGTTGTCCTTTCAGTCTTAGTTGTGGAGGGCGCAGCTCAGCTCCAGGTCCAGTTGCCGTTTCTAGTTGCGGGGGCACAGCCCACCGTCCCTTGTGGGACTCGAACCAGCAACCTTGTGGTTGAGAGGACACGCTCCAACCAACTGAGCCATCCGGGAGCTCAGTGGCAGCTCAGCTCAAGGTGCCATGTTCAATCTTAGTTGCAGGGGGCAGAGCCCACCATCCCTTGCAGGACTCGAAGAATTAAACTGGCAACCTTGTGGTTGAGAGCCCACTGGCCCATGTGGGAATCGAACCGGCAGCCTTCGGAGTGAGGAGCACGGAGCTCTAACCGCCTAAGCCACCGGCCCGGCCCCTGTTTTATTTTTTGATTACTTTCCTTTTATTCTCACTAGAGACATTTAAAAAAAAACTTTTATTTATTTTATTTATTTATTTTTCCAGGACCCATCAGCTCCAAGTCAAGTAGTTGTTTTAATCTAGTTGTGGAGGGCGCAGCTCACAGTGGCCCATGTGGAAATCCAACCAGCAACCTTGTTGTTAAGAGCACACGCTCTAACCAACTGAGCTAACCAGCCGCCCCTAGAGGTTTTTAATATTCATCTTAGTTGAAGTATTTTACTACATGGCAGCTTTGACTATACTTAAAATGTTTACAGAGTCTCAGAAAGAAGATAAAACATCTGGGTTGCCAAAATAAGGCATGACTCTTTTGAACCAGGGAGATATATATATATATGGCTCTGAGTATGTTAAATGCTTAAATCTTTATGACACCTTATGTAGTCATCTCACTTTTCAAATAGCGTTAAATATTTTTTAGGGGTTGGAAAATATGATCTTATTTAACAGTCAAATTATGGTAATTAATTATTGCACAATATGGTGATTTTTGTGAATGTTGTTTCACTGTGTTTTTTTTTTAAATATTGTGTAATGGTGCTGTTAAGAAGGTTTGAATAATTATTTAAGATTCTTCATAAAGGTGTGTGGAGTATGCTTACTTTCTGAGCAATTTTCTATGACAATCACATATCCCTTTGGTAACATGGTTTATATTCTTTGTAGTAAAACTTACCAACAAAACAAGTGAGAGTTCATCGGGGTCAGCAGACACAAAACCCTGGCTACTGTGATAGTAGCAATACTGAAGACACTCTGAATATTTTTAGTAATAAATAAATTACTAAAGATAAAGGGAAAGGCGGGTTATGTCACAAAAATGGCAGCATGAACAGTGTTTCTTGAAATTTCCCCTGGAAGTTACAACAAATTGAACAGCTATAATTCAACAAATGATAACCTAAGCAACACACAAGCATGTATGATAGCTCTGTGCATTGAATCATTTGAAGATAAGCAAATTGGGCGAGTGGTGGATGGGGGAAAGGGGAAGTGCAGAGATGTGGGCTGCAGGCCTTGGGGCCCCAGGCCACAGACTGGAGCTCACTGAAACCTCATGAAAGGGAAGAATTCAGGCTGCAAGTGTACTTCCTATGGTCCACAGTCCTGCCTGGGGGATCAGAATATAATACGGCTGAACCCATCATTCATGGCAGAGACCTCGGAGCAAAGGCCAAATACAGAAGGGTGAGATCTGTGGTTTGAGCCCTCACCGCCAGGCAGAAAACAGAAAACAAAGACACAGAGCCTGGCCAACTCATCCCCCCACCCTCACAGAGCTCACCAACCCCCACCCTCCCAGTTTGGGAAGTGGGTTCCAGAAGAAATGGTAGCAGTGTCATATTAAAGAACAGAATAGCTATAGCCCTGAGACCTGGAGAGACAGCCCTGTCGCTCTAGACACACAGCGCAACTAATTCCTGCAATAGGGGAGGAATTGTATGGGTGACAAAATTGTGGGATGAAAGTCGCCATTGCTCAGATTCATAAACACACCAGCCTCCTTTCAAAGCCCACCCTGCCTCCACCTTTCTGGGCTGATCCCTGTGGGGGCAAGCATTGCCACTGAGACACACAGGCTCTACATCAGGTTGCAGGGGCAGCACTGGGTTTTCAGGAGCTCAGGACTCTATTGCTCCCTGAGACCCAGACGATTTGCTCACAGAGGAGAAGCCCACCTTCCAGGAAACCCCCCATCATGTGAGAAGCCAGAGCAGCACAAGAGAAAATAAAATACTACAGTGTGAAAGAAAATAAAAGGCTACAGCAAGAGGGAAAATAAAACATTCCAGTAACACCCACTGGAAAGCAAAAGAAAGATCCCTTCATATCAACCTGCAGCAGAACCCACTGCTGTAGATGCCCAGGAAGATAAATAATAATTAATTAATTGCCATGAATAACCAAGGTAACAAGGCAGCTCAGAAAGAAAATGAAAAATCGCCAGAAAATGAACATAAAGACACAGAAATATGTGAGTCAAACGACACAGAATTCAAGATTGCAGTTCTGAAAAAACTCAATAAGATGGAAGAAAACACAGACAGGCAGTTTAACGAACTTAGAAACACAATCAAAGAAAACATGAATATTTTACCAAAGAGATTAAAATTTTAAAAAAGAACCAAATAGAATTTCTGGAGATTAAGAATTTAATAAAATAAATGAAGAATAAAATAGCCAGCTTAGGAAACAGGGCTGACCAAATGGAGGAAAGAATTAGTGATATCGAAGATATAAATCTGGAAATCACATAGATGGAAGAAGAGAGAGACTTGAGAGTTAAAAGAAATGAAAGAACTCTACAAGAGCTTTCTGAATCCATGAGAAAGAGCAACATAAGAACAATGAGTATACCAAAAGGAGAAGAAAGAGAGAAGGAAAAAGAGTCTATTAAAACAAATAGTCGACAAGCACTTCCAAAACCTGTGGAAAGAACTGGATCCTCAAATCCAAGAAGCAAATAGAATGCCTAATTATCTCAACCCCAACAGGCCTTCTCCAAGGCACATTGTATTGAAGTTATCAAAAATTAACAACAAAGAAAGAATCCTCAAGGCAGCCAGGGAAAAGAATACGGTAACCTACAGAGGAAAGCCCATTAGATTATCATCAGATTTTTCAGCAGAAACTCTACAAGCCAGAAGGGAGTAGAACCAAATATTCAAACTATTGAAAGAGAGAAATTATGAGCCAAGAATAATATATCCAGCAAAGATATCCTTTAGATATGAAGGAGGAATAAAGACCCTTCCAGATATGCAGAAGCTGAGGGAATTTTCTAACACACAACCTGGACTACAGGAAATATTGAAGGAGGCTATTCGACCTGAAATAGAAAAGCAAAAGAATACAAAACCGTGAATAGTATTATGAACAGACAGAAGCAGGAAATGGCAACCCCTACACCAAATAGGACACTATACACTTAAACATAACGTACAGGGTAAAGAAGGAAAAAAACAAAAAACACTTAAAAAAAAGGAAAAACACAACTTGCTACTGCGGTGCAGAAATCAACTCACAGCATAAATAGGGATAATTTGTGACAACGAAAACATAAAAAGGGAGAGAGTAAAGGTCAGAACTGGAACAAGGGAATGGAGAAAGTACGCATACTGAAGAAAATGGAATACTCTATATATGACACTTTCTTTTACATAAACTTACGGGTAACCACTCAAAAAAAAAAAAAAGCCAGAACTGAAATATATAACATAAAAAAAGAAGAAATAGAGGGAAAAGTCATAGAATACCACCACACTGAAATAATAGACAGCAACAAAAAGGCAAAGAAACAATGGTGACAGCAACCTACCAGAAAACAAAAGATAGAATAATAGGAAATCCTCACATATCAATAATCACCGTAAATGTAAATGGACTGAACTCACCAATAAAAAGGCAGAGTAGCAGACTGGATCAAAAAACTAAACCCAACCATATGCTGCCTCCAAGAGACACATTTCAGCTACAAGGACAAATACAGACTCAAAGTGAAAGGATGGAAACTGACATTCCAAGCAAATGGTATTCAGAGTAAAGCAGGTGTAGTCATACTGAAACAGACTTCAGGATAAAAAAGTTTAACAAGAGACAAAGATGGATATTTCATAATGATAAAAGGGTCTATACAACAAGAAGACATAACAGTCATCAATATTTATGCACCCAATCAGGGAGCACTGAAATATACTAAGCAACTACTAACAGAAATAAAGGGAGAAATTGACCAAAACACAATTATACTAGAGGACCTAAATACATCATAAACAGACAGCTATGGATAGATCATCCAAACAGAAAATAAATAACGAAATACCAGCCCTAAATGACACATTAGATGAAATGGACATAATCGACATTTATAGAGCCCTTCATCCTAAACCATCAGGCTATACATTTTTTTCTAGTGTACATGTAATATTCTCAAGGATAGATCATATATTGGGACATAAAACTAGCCTCAGCAAATTTAAGAAGATTGAAATAATCGCAACATATTATCTGAAATTGGATATTGGCTTTGAAATTGGATATCAACTGCAAAAAGAAAGCAGGAAAAACCACAAATATGTGGAGATGAAACAACATGCTTTTAAAGAATGACTGGGTCAAAGTAGAAATAAGAGGAGAGATCAAAAGATACATAGAAACAAATGACAATGAAAATACATCCTAACAAAATTTTGCGGATGCAACAAAAACAGTTTTAAAAGGGAAATTTATATCATTACAGGCCTATCTCAGGGAAAAAATTCCCAGATAAATAACCTTATGTTAAACCTTAAAGAACTAGAAAAAGAAGAACAAATGAAACCCAAAGTCAGCAGAAGGAAGGAAATAACAAATATCAGAGCAGAACTAAATGAAATAGAGAACAAAAAAACAATAGAAAAAAATCAATGCAACAAAGAGCTAGTTCTTTGAAAAGATTAGTAAAATTGACAAATCCTTTGCTAAACTGACTAAGAAAAAAAGAGAAACACAAATAAACAAAATCAGAAATGAAAGAGGAGAAGTTACCACGGATGCCACAGAAATACAAAGGATCATCTAAGCATATTATGAAGGCTTACATGCCACCATATTCAATAACCTAGAATAATTGGACATCTTCTTAGAAACATATAGCCTTCCTAGGCTGAATCACGAAGAACTTGAAATCTAAATAGACCTATGAACAGTAAGGTAATTGAATCAGTCATTTGAAAGCTTCCCAAAAGTCCGGGACCAGATGGCTTCACTAGTGAATTCTACTAAATATTCAAAGAGGATAATACCTGTCCGACTCAAACTCTTCCAAAAAATTGAAGAAGAGACAGTACTCCCTAACTCATTTTGTGAGGCCAACATTACTCCGATACCAAAACCTGGTAAGGATAACACAAAGAAAGAAAATTACAGACCAATATCTCTGATGAATACAGATGCAAAAATCCCAAACAAAATTCTAGCAAATCAAATGCAACAATGCATTAAAAAGATTATACATCACGACCAAGTGGGGTTCAACCCAGGGGCACAAGGACACTTCAACATATGCAAATCCATCAATGTGATACACCACACATAAACAAAATAAAGGACAAAAATCATATGATTATATCAACAGATGCAGAAAAAGCATTTGACAAGATACAACATCCATTTATGGTTAAAACACTTAATAAAATGGGTATAGAAGGAAAATACCTCAACACAATATAGGCTATATATGACAAACCCTTAGCTACTATCATAATTCATGGTGAAAAACTGAAGCCCTTTGCTCTATGTTCAGGAGCATGACAGGGCTGTCACCCATCACCTCTGCTTTTCAACATAGTATTGGAAGTCCTAGCCAGAACAATCAGACAAGAGAAAGAAATAAAAGGCATCCAAATTGGAAATGAAGAAGTAAAACTGTCACTTTTTGCAGATGATATGATGCTTTATGTAGAAAACCCTAAAGACTCCACCAAAAAGCTATTCGAAACAATAAACAAATAACATAAAGTTGCCGGCTACAAAATCAGTATACAAAGGTCCATTGCATTCCTATAAATGAACGATAAATCTCAGAAAAAGAAATAAAAAACACACACACACAATTTTCTTGCATTTGTAACAAAAAGAATAAAATACTTAGGAATAAACTTAACCAAGGATGTGAAAGACTTACATACTGAAAACTATAAGACATTTTTAAAAGAAACTGAAGAAGACACAAAGAAATGGAAAGACGTTCTGTGTTCATGGATTAGAAGAATCAACATAGTTAAAATGGCCATATTATCCAAAGCAATATATAGATTTATTGCAATCCCCATCAAAATCCCAATGGCATTGTTTAAGGAAATAGAACAAAAAAATCATCAGATTTGTTTGGAACCACAAAAGACCCCGAATAGCCAAAGTAATCCTAAGAAAAAAGAACAATGCTGGAGGTATCACACTTCCTGAGTTCAGCTTGTACTACAGGGCTACAATAATCAAAACAGCATGGTATTGGCAGAAAAACAGACCAATGGAATAGAATTGAGAACCCAGAAAAAACCCCATATAAATATATGCAGATAATTTGAGACAAAGAAGCCAAAAACATACAACAGAGAAAAGACAGCCACTTCAATAAATGGTGCTGAGAGAATTGGAAAGCAAAATGCAGAAGAATGAAACTAGACTGCGGTCTGACACCAGGTATCAAAATTAACTCAAAATGGATCAAAGAGCTAAACATAAGACCTGAAACAATAAACTGCACAGAAGAAAACATAGGCACTAAAATTATGGACCTTGGGTTCAAAGAGCATTTTATGAATTTGACCCCAAAGGCAAGGGAAGTAAGAGCTAAAATAAATGAATGGGACTATATCAAATTAAAACGCTTCTGCGCAGCAAAAGAAACCATCAACAAAATAAAGAGGCAACCAACCAAATGGAAGAAGATTTTTGAAAACAACGTCTCTAATAAGGGGCTAATATGCAAAATATGTAAGGAATTCATACAACTCAACAACAACAAAAAAACCAAACAATCCAATTAAAAAATGGGCAGAGGACCTGAACAGACATTTCTCAAAAGAAGACACACAAATAGCCAATGGACATATTAAAAAATGTTCAACATCACTAATCATTAGAGAAATACAAATAAAAACCATAATAAGATATCACCTCACCCCAGTCAGAATGGCTATCATCAACAAGACAAATAGTAACAATCATTGGAGAGGCTGTGGAGAAAAAGGAACCCTCATACACTGTTGGTGAGAATGCAGATTGGTGCAGCTGCTATGGAAGGCAGTGTGGAGGTTCCTCAAAAAATTACGAATAGAATTACCATATGACCCAGCAATCCCTCTCCTGGGTTATCTACCCCCAAAATCCGAAAACATTTATCCATAAAGATATATGTGCTCCAATGGTCATTGCAGCTTTATTTATGGTGGCCATGACATGGAAACAACCAAGGTGTCCTTCAATAGATGATAGGATAACGAAGATGTGGTTTACATACACAATGGAATACTATCCTGCCATAAGAAATGATGAAATAGTACTATTTGTGACAACATGGATGGATCTTGAGATTATTATGCTGAGCAAAATAAGTCAGACGGAAAAAGTCAAGAACCATATGATTTCACTGATATGTAAAACTGAAAACAGCAAAAGAACATGACAAATAAATGAAGAAACAAAAACTCGTAGAAACAGATAATAGTTTAGTGGCTACCAGAAGGTAAGGGGAGTGGGGGGTGGTAGGTGAGGGTAAGGGGATCAAATATATGGTGATGGAAGGAGAACTGACTCTGGGTGGCGAACACACAATGTGATATATAGATGATGTAGTACAGAATTGTACACCTGAAATCTATGTAAATTTACTAACAATTGTCACCCCAATAAACTTTAATTGAAAAACAAAGAAAATCTAAATAGACTGGTTAACTGTAAGGAAATTGATCAGTCAACCAAAACCTCCACAAAAGCAAAAGTCCGGGACCAGATGGCTTCACTAGGGAATTCTACCAAACATTCAAAGAGGATCTAACACCTGTCCTCCTCAAAATCTTCCAAAACGTTGAAGAAGAGGCAATACTTTCTAACTCATTTCATGAGGCCAACATTACCCTGATACCAAAACCTGGTAAGGATAACACAAAAAAAGAAAATTACAGACCAATTTCTCTGATGAATATGATGCAAAAATCCCAAACAAAATTCTCACAAATCGAATACAAGAATGCATTAAAAAGATTATACATCTTGATCAAGTAGGGTTCATCCCAGGGGCACAAGGATGGTTCAACATATGCAAATCAATCAATGTGAAACACCACATAAACAAAATAAAGAACAAAAATCATATGATTATATTCATAGATGCAGAAAAAGCATTTGAAGAGATACAATATCCATTTATGATTAAAACATTTTAAAAAATGGGTATACAAAGAAAATACCTTAACATAATAAAGGCCACATATGACATACCCTCAGCCAATATAACTAACGGTGAAAAACTGAAGCCTGTTGCTCTACGTTCTCGAACAAGACAGGGCTCTCCCCTATCACCACTGTTATTCAACATAGTATTGGAAGTATTAGCCAAAGCAATTAGGCAACAGAAAGAAAAAAGAGACATCTAAATTGGGAATGAAGAAGTTAAACTGTCACTGTTTGCAGATGACACAATTCTTTATATAGAAAATCCTAAAGACTCCACCAAAAAGCTATTAGAAACAATAAACAAATAACGTAAAGTTGCTGGCTACAAAATCAATGCACAAAAATCCATAGCTTGCCTACATACTAACCATGAAATTTCAGAAAAAGAAGTGAAAAAGAAATCCTTTTGTAATTGCAACAAAAAGAATAAAATACCTAGGAATAAACTTAACAAAGGATGTGAAGGAACTATACACTGAAAACTATAAGACATTTTGAAAAGAAATTGAAGAAGACACAAAGAAATGGAAAGATATTCTGTGTTCATGAACTGGAAGACTCAACATACCTTTCCCCCCCAGAAAATAAGACCTAGCTGGACAATCAGCTCTAATGTGTCTTTTGGAGCAAAAATTAATATAAGATCTGGTCTTACTTTACTATAAGACTGGGTCTTATATAATATAATATAACAATATAATATAATATAATACCGGGTCTTATATTAATTTTTGCTCCAAAAGATGCATTAGAGGTGATTGTCCAGCTAGGCCTCATTTTCGGGGAAACAGGGTAGTTTGAATGGCCTTATTACCTATAGCAATATACAGATTTAATGCGATCCTCATCAAATTCCCAATGGCATTTTTTAGAAGAATTAGAACAAAACAATTATCAGATTTGTATGGAATCACAAAAGACCCCGAATGGCCAAAGCAATCCTAAGAAAAAAGAACAATGCTGGAGGTATCACACTCCCTGACTTCAGCTTGTACTACATGGCAACAATTATCAAAACAGTATGGTGTTGGCAGAAAAACAGATACACAGACTTATGGAATAGAAATGAAAACCCAGAAATAAACCCACATAAATAGGGGCGATAATTTTTGACAAAGGAGCCAAAAACATACAATGGAGAAAAGACAGCCTCTTCAATAAATGGTGCTGGCAAAATTGGAAAGCTACGTGCAAAAGAATGAAACTGGACTGCTATCTGTCACCATGTACCAAAATTAACTCAAAATGGATCAGTGACCTAAACATAAGACATGAAACAGTAAACTGCATAGAAGAAAGCATAGGTACTAAACTTATGGACCTTGTGTTTACAGAGGATTATATGAATTTGACCTTGAAGGTAAGGAAAATAGAAACAAAAATAAATGAATGGGAATATATAAAACTACAAAGGTTCTGCACAGCCAAAGAAAGCATCAACAAAGAGTCAACCAACTGAATGAGAGAAAATATTTGCAAACAACACCTCTGAAAAGGGGCTAATATCCAAAATATATAAGGAACTCATACAACTCAACAACAACAAAAAACAAACAATCCAATTATAAAATGGGCAGAGGACATGGATAGACATTTCTCCAAAGAGGACATACAGGTGGCTAATAGACATATAAAAAGATGCTCAACATCACTAATCATCAGAAAAACGCAAATAAAAACCACAATGAGATATCACCTCACCCCAGTCAGAATGGCTATCATCAACAAGACAAACAATTACAAGTGTTGGAGAGGCTGTGGAGAAAAAGGAACCCTCATACACTGTTGGTAGGAATGCAGACTGGTGCAGCCGTTATGGAAGGCAGTGTGGAGGTTCCTCAAAAAATTAAGAACAGAATTACCATATGACTCAGCTATCCCTCTCATGGGTACACAGCCCCAAAATCTGAAAACATTTATCCGTAAAGATATATATGTGCTCCCATGTTCACTGCAGCTTTATTTACGGTAGCCAAGACATGGAAACAAATAAAGCGTCCTTAGATAGATGACTGGATAAAGATGTGGTATATATACACCATGGAATACTACTCTCCCATAACAAAAGATGAAACAGTGTCATTTGCGACAAAATGGATGGATCTGGAGATTATTATGCTTAGCGAAGAAAGTCACACAGAACAAGTCGAGAACCGTATGATTTCACTGATATGTGGGATTTAAAACTGAAAGCTACAAAGGAACAAGACCAACTAATAAAGAAACAAAAACTCATAAACACAGACAATAGTTTAATGGTTACCAGAGGGTAAAGGGGGAGGGGGGTGGTAGATGAGTGCAAAGGGGTCAAAAATATGGTGATGGAAGGAGAACTGACTCTGGGTGGTGAATACAGAATGTGATCTATAGATGATGTATTTAAGAATTGTACACTTGAAACCTATGTAATTTTACTACTAACCATTGTCACCCCAACAAATTTAATAAAGAAAAAATAGAAATCACTTAAAGGTTAAAAAAAGAAAAAAAGTATAACTTTTCTTTGAAAACTCTAAATCTGTGTGCACAAATAAAGTTTTATTGGAACACAGTCATACCCATCTGTTTATGTATTGTCTATGGCTACTTTTGCACTACAATGAGACAATTTAGTAATTGTGACAAAGATCATGTGGCCTGCAAGGCAAAAATATTTACTATCTGAACCTTTATAGAAAATTTTACTGACTCCTTTAATCTATTATATATATATATATATATATATATATATATATATATATATATATATATGAAATTAAATAGCAAATATATAGAGAGGGTACCAAAAGTGTATATACATTTTAAGAAAGGACAAAACTATTAAAATTGTAATACTCAATATATACTGATAACAAAGATAAATACAAGTCACGTTTGACTTCTGCAATTACAAGAGGTGCTCAAAGTGGTTACCATCAGCGTCCAGACACTTCTGATTACGGCGAACTACTGCATGAGTAATGCTGACCATCTCTTAAAATGTGTATACTGCATTTTCTTGGTACCCCTGGTATAGATTAAATTAATGATGCCATTTCTTAAATTGAAAGAAAGATAATACATGTTCATATAAGAATAAGATAAAGAAAGCTATTTTAAAGTAAAAAATAACTATTTGCTTAGAGCTCTTTGAACCCTTTTTAAATCTCACTAATTTTAATATTCCAGGGGTCAAAAATTCCTGAGGCACACTGTCATGTCTTATAGTCACTGCCGATTATAATATCTCCCCATGTAATGATTGGATATGCAGAGATTCCACATGACTCCAAACTGTGGAAGTTAAATGTGAGGTAATAACAGCCTGAACGTCACAAAGACAGACTAACTTTCTTCCCCATTGAATCGGCTAATTAATTGGACGTCCACAAAGGTGGGTTAGCCTTCATAATATTTTTTCAGTGTTTTATATTGAATGCCTTTATACAGGGCCTGCACTTGCTATGTTATCACTGTCTTCGTCATTTCCTTTTTTTTCCTCGTCATTTCTTAGAAACCCTTGACCCACTGCAAACATTTAAATGACCTCCCTGACCCAGGTGGACATTTGAGTTTGTAACCTTTGAACTAAAAGCAGAAGGTGCCCTGAAATGACTACAGTCTACAAATTACTAAAACATTTTCATGAAAATTATTAACTCTTATAAATGAGGCTATTATCATTTTGTTTGTGAGCCACCAGAAATCCCTATATGTTGCTAGTATTCATGTTAGCATTAATGTTAGCACTAAGTTAGGGAACAAGGATATCTGATTTGTTGCAGAGGATGGGCATGGGTCTGCAATGAATGTAGTTTCACTGGCTTCTTCCCACCCTCTGCCCTTTAATCACAGTTCTTTATCATCTAATGGTCTTACATTAATTCACCCAAGCAGTTCTCATGCCAAATATACTCTAGTTTGTATTTTCTTAATTTAGGTTTCCCAGGTATCAGATTTCTAGCATATGACTCTCTGATATAAAATTACTTTTTGACAGAATAAAAATAAACGTTTAAATCTTTTATACAAACATTTTTATGCATAGCAATCAAACATCAATATGCTTTCTTTAAGTAAATTAAGAATGAGATTATTCCAAATGTAAAGTATCATTTATTTCATGGAATTTAAACTTGAAGTTTACCATTAAAAGGTAATAGAATACAGTTCATTTAAAAGTAGTGTGTTACTGGGGTGGTCTGGATGGCTCAGTTGGTTGGGGCACAAGCTCTGGGCAATGGGGTTGCCGGTTCAGTTCCCGCATGTGATGGTAGGCTGCACGCCCTGAAAGTAAAGATTGGGGACGGTGACTGGACTTGAAGCTGAGCTGCACCTTCCACAATTAGACTGAGGGACGGCCGCTCGGATCTAATGGGCCCTGGAGAAACACACTGCCCCCCAATATTTCCCAATAAAATTTTTTAAAAACTTAAGAAAAAATAAAAAGTAGTATGATACTACTGATGAATGGATAAAGAAGATATGATATATACATTCCATTATATATATATTCCATTTTATATGTATATGTGTGTGTATGAATATTATGCAATAAAAAGAATGAAATCTTGCCATTTTTGGCAACATGGATGGACTCAGAGGGTATTATGCTAAATGGAGTAAGTCAGACAGAGAAAGACAGAAACCTTGTCATCTCACTTATATGTGGAACATAAAGTACAAAATAAATGAACAAACACAATAGAAACAGACTCATAGATACAGAGAACAAACTGATGGTTGCCAGATGGGAGGGGGTGGAGGATGGGTGAAAAAGGTGAAGGGAAATGTGGTCAACAACATTCTGATACGTTTGTACTGTGGCAGGTGATTACTAGAATTAGTGGGGTGATCACACTGTAAGGTATATAATTGTTGAATCACTATATTGTACACCTGAAACTAATATAACCAACATAATATTATACACCATCTATACTTAAATAAAAATAGTTTTAAAAAGAATAAACAACCGAATGGACTTAAATAAAGATGTATGTTCAAACCATGACTGAGAAATGATATCTAATCTGTAACTTGTGTATTAGAGACTTTTCTGTGATAATAAAGGAAAGCTACACAAGATCAGAATTGAGAAAAAAACAAACACCTAATATAGGATGGTGAGGCATTGGTATTCTTTTTGTGGATTTTAAAAGGGATGTATATCACGAGCATTAGGAGAAAATGCAAAATAGAATAGTATGAAATTTAAAGAAGAATCTAAGTTTTAGTAAGGTATTTCCCAAAATTTTTAATGATGAAGACCAGTGGTAAGAATGTGATAAGGCATTTGATGGTTAAGCATTCTTTGGAGGCTTTTGAGAGGTTGGTTTCACAAATTTGTGGAGACAGAGCAAGTAAAAATAAATTATATTTCCTCTTCAGCTGAAGACAGAGAAAAAGGGACCAGAGTTACCCTCTGAAACAACCAAAACATAAAAATAAAAAAATGGCAAAAATATAAGACAATAGTGTGTAAGACACTAGACATCAGGCAGCAGATATTAATCCCTGAGAGTTAGGAAATAAATGAGCTGAGCCCTGTAATTGCTACAAATATGTACTGAATTTCTGGGCCATGGATCAGGGAAGGGGAATCCAGGAGGAGACCAACAGTCACTCTAAATCTATGAGATGAAGCTAAGAGAGACTTTTAGAGAACAAGGTGGGTACAGTTCTCAGTACCGGAGAGGATGACTTTATGCAGAGAGATAACTCCAGAAACATTCAGAGCCCCACCCCCACCCCAGTTGTTCTGCTGATTATCCATCAGCTCGTGCTTGTGAGGAAGGTACCTGAGGCCAGGAAAGGACCATCTAAAAAGATTATAAGTAACAGTGCCTGGCCCTCATCCCAGGCTTGGAATAGTGAGTGTTCCTGCCAGCCACGCTGGAAAACCTCAAGATTCACAGGCACTGCATAGTGTACATGGAAGGGTCTTGCCTCAGCAGTGGGGAATAATTTGCCATAGATTGAGCACTACTCTGTTTCTGCCTATTAAATCTTAAAAAGGACCCCAAAGGATTAGACCATTTATAAGAAACTTAAGAGCATCCGGGAACAAATTCAAAAATATTTATAAAAATACAAAGCAATCTGCCACCCACCTCCATACCTCCATAATATTCACAATTTCTGGCATCCAATAATAAATTATCAATATGAAAGAAGTAGTAACATGCTTCCTAGAATAAAGAAATGAATCAATCAATCAAAACCAACCCAGAATTAACAGATGTTACAATTAGCAGGAAAGAACACTGAAAAGTCATTATTTCTATATTTCAAATGTTCAAAAAATTAAGTAGAAACATGGAAAAATCAAACTAAAACTTCTAGAGATGAAAATTTCGAAGTGTGATACGACAAAACATGTTGTAAGGCATTCATGACAGATGAGATATTGCAGAAGGAAAGATGACTGTATTTAAAGATTTAGCAAGAGAAATGATCTGAAATGTAACACAGAGAAGAAAACAATTAGATGAGCATAGTACCAATGAGCTGCACAAAACTTCAAGCAGTCTGATATATGGATAATTGCAATCTACGAAGAAGAAGAGGGAGAAAGCGGGATGGAAAACACATTTGAAAGAATTAGGGCAATTCCATCCCTGACCTCAAATGTGATGGAAACTACAAACACACAAATTCAAGATGTTCAAAAAACCCCAAGCCCAAGAAACATAAAAAAAGACACCATGGCACATTACAATCAATTTGCTCAAAAATAATGATAAAGAGAACAGCCAGAGTTAAAAAAGACACATTACGTATAAACAAACAAATATCAGGGTGACATTAGACTTCTCATCCAAACCAAAACAAGTGAGAAAACAATGGAGTCATATATTTTAAAGCATTGAAAGAAAAAAACCTACCATCCCAGAGTTCCATGTGCAGAGAAAACATCTTTTAAAAATCTTTTATAAAACCAAGGCAAAATAAAAAAAAATTTAGACACGTAAGAGAGGAACAAATTCATCACTGGGTGAACATATAGTGCAGTATGTTTTCCTTCTCTCTGAAGGAAAATGATACCAGATGGAAATACTGATCTACACAAGAGAGAAGAATAATGAAACATATAATTACATGGATAAATACATAAGATTTTTATATGTTAAAATCAATTTAAGGAAAGTAATTTAGAATGTACCGCCTTTCCCCGAAAATAAGACCTAGCCGGACAATCAGCTCTAATGTGTCTTTTGGAGCTAAAATTAATATAAGACCTGGTCTTATTTTACTATAATATAAGACTCGGTCTTGTATAGTACAATATAATATAAGACCTGGTCTATAATATATATAAGACTATAATATAAGACCAGGTATAATATAATATAATATTATATAATATAATACCATGTCTTATATTAATTTTTGCTCCAAAAGATGCATTAGAGCTGATGACCTGTCTAGGTCTTATTTTCAGGGACACATAGAAGTATAAAGGTTATAAAATATATACAAACTAATGAGTGCCAACATGCTATAGGCTGAATGTTTGTGTTCCCCCAAAATTAATACGTTGAAACCTAATTTCCAGAATGATGGTATTTAGAGGTAAGGACTTTGGGAGGTGATTAACTCATAAGGGTGAAGCACCCATCAATGGGATTAGTGCCCTTATAAATGAGGCCCTAGAGAGATCCTTCACCCCTTCTGCTATGTCAGGACACAGCAAAAAGATGGCTGTCTATGAACCAGATACCAAATCTGCCTGCAATTTAAACTTGGTTTTCCCAGCAGCCAGAACTGTGAGAAATACATTTCTCTTCTGTATAAGCCACCTGGTCTATGGTGTACTGGTATAGCAGCCTGAAAGGACTAAAACAAAAATTGGTACCAAGAAGTGGGGTGTTGCTGTAACAAATACCTAAAAAATATGGAAGTGGCTTTGGAATTGGGCAATGAGTAGAGTCTGGAAGAGCTTTGAGGTGCATGCTGGGAAAAGTCTACATTACCATGAACAGATCATTAAGGGCAACACAACAATAGATCAAAGTTGGGAGGAGAAAGCAATCAAATGGAAAGTGGAAAAAATATTGGGAAAAGTCCATGAAACAGACCAAAAAACCCTTTTTCTTTCTTTTTTTCAAACTTTTATATATTTTAAGTGTGGTTTTCCAGGACCCATCAGCTCCAAGTGAAGTAGTTTCTATCTAGTTGTGAAGGGAGCAGCTCACAGTGGCCCATGTGGGGATTGAATCGGCAACCTTGTTGTTAAGAGCACTGTGCTCTAACCAACTGAGCTAATCGCCCCCCTCCCTGAAAAACCTGTTTCTTTAAAGAGAGATCAATAAAATGCATTCTTCTCTAGCCAGTCTTATTAGAGGGTAAAAACACAAAGAAGCAGATACAAACTACAAAAATCAACAATAGAAGAGATGACATCACTGCAGATTCCAAAGATATTTAAAGGATAACAGGGAAATAGTATGGACACTTTAGGGCAATCATTTTGACAACACAGATAAAACATATTACTTAGAATACACAAACTAACGAAGCTCATTCAAGAAAAAATAGATAATCTGTATATCCCTATGTCTATTAAAGAAACTGAATTTGCAGTTAAAAAAAAATACCTTGCCACAAAGAAAATTTCAGGCCTAGGTGGCTTCACTGGTGACTTCTACAAAATGTTTAAAGCAGAAACAATATCAATCCTACACAAATAGTTTCAGAAAATGAAGAGGACGGGATACTTCCCAAATCATTCTATGAAGCCAGTATTATCCTGACAATAAAGCTAAACAAAGGCATTAAAGGAAAAGAGACACCAGATATCCCACCGAAACATAGATGCAAATATATTTTGGAATATTTTAGCAAACCGAATTTAACAGTAAATACAAAGGATAATATATCATGACAAGTGGGCTTTATCTCAAGAATTTGAAGTATTTTTACCACTTGGAAATCAATCAATATAATTTATTGTTTTAACAAGCTAAAAAGTAAAAGCCACGTGAACATCTCAGTGGGTGCAGAAAAAGCATTTGATACAATCCAAGTACCTAACACAAAGCATTTGTCACAAAGCCTCAGAACACTAGGACTAAAAGGGAACTTACACCAAAAAAAGGTACATATGAAAAACCCAAAGCTAGCATCATACTTAATGGCTTTCCCCCTAAGACCAGGAACGAGACAAAAATTTCCACTCTTATCACTTCTATTCAACATAAGTAGTTTCCATCCAGTGCAATAAGGAGAGGAAAAAAAATATTGCAATTGGAAAGGAAGAAATGAAACTCTCTTTATTAACAGATGACATGACAATGGACATAGAAAATTTGACAGACTCTATAAAAAAGGTACTAGAATTAACAAGTGAGTTTACAAAGGTTGCATGATACAAGATCAATATATAAAAATCAATTAAATTTCTGTATATTAACAATGAACATGGAAATTAAAAAGTGATAAGTAAAATTTTTAGTTGCAACAAAAAAATAACAATCCATAAAAGAACAATTGATAAATTGGACTTCATCCAATGTAAAAACTCTGCTCTTTGAAAGATACTGTTAAGACACTTTAAAAGAAAAGCCATAGATGGAGAGAAAATTTTACAAATCAGATAGTTGATAAAGGACTGACACCCAGTAAAATACACAAAGAACTCTGAAAACTCAATGAGATATCAAGCAACACAATTTACAAATGTGCAAAAAATTGAGTAGACTCTTCACCAAAGGAGAGATGCAAATGGACAATACGCACATAAACAGATGCTCAACACCAATAGTCACAGGGAAACGCAAATTAAAACCACAGTGAGATACCACGACACACCTGTGAGAACAGCCAAAACTAAATGACTAACCAACCACAACGAGTGTTGGGAATATGTGCAGGAAGTGAGTACAATTCTCATACACTGCTAGAAGGAGTATTGAAAAGTACAATCACTTTGGAAAACTTTCGTGTCATTTTTGTTTGTTTGTTTTTTAAACATTAAACACCTGTCATAAGCTCCCCACCATTCAACTCGTAGCTAAAATTTACGCAAGGGAAATGTAAATCCGTGCCCATACAAAGATGTGTACATGTGAAATATTTGTGGCCGCTTTAGCTGTAAAAGCCTCAACCTGGTAACTTTGTTCATCCAAAGGCGAGTGGCGTGGATAAATTCCGCTGTGACCCTGCAGTGGACAGCACTCGAGCACAAAAAGGCATGCGGCCCATCCTGGGAGACTGCGGGCTGCGCAGGGCGCGCGCCTTGACCCGCCTCCAGAAAGAAGCTGGCCGCACGTGGTAGCGGTCTCCTAGCGACGGGAGAAGCTGGGACAACAAACGGCTGAAGCCGCTTGTCGCCCTGGCACCAGCGGTACCATGGAGGACAAGAAGTGGCTGTTAAGGCCTCAGCCGCGGCAACCAATGCCCCTGGGCATGAACTATAAGCCCTGGTATCAGGACAAGTTACCTTCCAAGTATTTCGCACAGCACAAGAACAAGCTTCTGAAGTTCCCCAGCTCCCTGGACGGCCGGCGGTGGGTATTTGTGAAAGAGGGGCTGGATGACTTCAGGACGGGATGTCCACCTTGCAAGAATCTCATCACTCGCGGCCCTACGGAAGGTTTTCTCCCCATTATTGCTCATAGAATTCCCAAACCTGCCCCCCAAAAGGATCGGGTAAAGCTGCCCAACAAGGCAGACCTGTTTTCCACACTCTCACCAGCCCAGCAAGCACGGAAGGCATTCATAGAGGACATCGAAGCCAACCTGACCAAGCATCCCTTGGCTCACTACCCGAATCTGGAGGACGTTCTGCCTGCCGACCTCCTATTAAAAGTGCTGAAAGTGCTTGATCCTCACAGGAAGCTGGAGGACACATGGGCCTATTGTCAGGGCACCAAGAAAAGAAGGAAGTCCCCCGCAAAACTCTGTGAAAGACGTCCTACCAAAGTCTACCTGGACCCTCCCAAGGAAACTCCTCTGTTACGTTCAGACAATTGGCTTCTTGGGGAAAAGGAAAACAAGAAGTCCAGCACAGAGGATATTCCCCAAAGTCCTCCTCTTCGCAAAACAATACCAAGAGAACTTACTAAATTCTGCAGATGGACTGATACTTTTGGAGACTTGGGCATTGATGAAGAGTTCATCATGAATCATGTGACATTTGACATTCGCGATGATTACAAAGTCACCTATGATACCGGCAAAATAAAGAACATAAGCCAGGTTCCTTTGGGAATAAAGTACAGCAAACAGCTGGATCAAATGAAAGAGAGAAAATTCTCCATAGAGGAAGAAAACTTGGAGAGTGAAGACCAGAAACCACCGGATCTTCATACACCCAGCCGGGTGAAGATGAGGTATGGAGCATGGTACCTGAAGCCCAAGTTGTGGACAAAGCTAATAAATGACGAACCTTTGATTGACCCCAAAATCTTACTTGAAGCTCAAGGTGCGAACCTGAAACCAGACATTATTGATGATCTTTATGGAACAATTGCCTTTAAAGATTTCATTGTAAGCAAGGGCTACAGGATGCCGGATGTGCTTGAGAAGGTGTTTATCAGGAAAGGATGGACTTATGATGCCGTTAAGACTCCACTACACCGAGTAAAGATAGTCAACTTAAACGTGGAAGATGAAGATGCACAGGGAGGCGATTAGACAGTTTTCTATTTACTACTTACCTGGCTATCTTTCTCATTCTAACATCAATCAGAATTCGTGATGAGTGTCCCACTGTGTATGGACAACCTTGATTCCACAACATCTGTAATTTAACACCTAATGCTTCTAAACATTTCTAAATAAACTTTTGCTTGGGTTCACCAATCAACTTGTTGCAATCAACTATGGCGTCCCCTTTCTTCACTGAGGTTTCTTAGTGTCTGAAGTACTGTTTTGGCCGCTTTGAGCACTCTAATATTTTTTCTTTTTTTTAAATTAAATTTTATTGGGGTGACAGTGGTTAGTAAAGTTACGTAGGTATCAGGTGTACAATTGTGTAATACATCATCTGTATATCACATTGTGTGTTCACCACCCAGAGTCAGTTCTCCTTCCATCACCATACATTTGATGATTTAAATATTCACAGAGACTATTCCTTCAAGTCCTGGCATCAGCTTTCAATCTCATTACCTCCATTGGTCGTGTCCGCATCTCACCAGACACTGATCCCCACAGTCAGACTCTAGACTTAGTTATTGGCGATGAAGACACCAACTTCAAATCTCAATTTCATTATGGTGGCTTCTGCCCCCTGCTTCTCACCTTGTTGACCACCCTTTTTCATATTCGCAAACCTCTAATTCTTCAATTCCAACACGATTTCCAATCCAATGACCATTACTTACCACCCTTTCAGCACGAGTCATACCTTATGTTTTCATTTCCTTTCTTTCCCAGCTTAGATTGCATTGTCCACTACTATCAGTTCTTTGAGTATAGTTTTAACTCCTCCTTTCTTTCTCACTCTTATATTCTTCTCATAGAACCCCAACCCTGGTTAAATCTTAATCTCTGTCATTCTTGTGCCAGTGCCCAAACAATTAAATATGGCTAGAGAAAAGTACGCATCACGCTGACCGCTTACATATATGGCATAAATCTTAGATGAGCCTCAGCACTAGCTGAAAGTCCTACTCCATGTCCATCATCAATATATTCTCCCACGGGGCTGGCCCGGTGGCTCAGGCAGTTAGAGCTCCGTGCTCCTAGCTCCGAAGGCTGCCGGTTCAATTCCCACATGGGCCAGTGGGCTCTCAACCACAAGGTTGCCAGTTCAATTCCTCGAGTCCCGCAAGGGATGGTGGGCTCTGCCCCCTGCAACTAAGATTGAACATGGCACCTTGAGCTGAGCTGCCTCCCGCATGGCTCAGTTGTTGGTTGAAGCACGGGCTCTCAACCACAAGGTCCTCGACTCCCGCAAGGGATGGTGGGCAGCGCCCCCTGCAACTAAAATTGAACATGACACCTTGAGCTGAGCTGCCACTGAGCTCCCAGATGGCTCAGTTGGTTGGAGCGTGTCCTCTCAACCACAAGGTTGCCGGTTCAACTCCCGCAAGGGATGGTGGGCTGTGCCCCCTGCAACTAGCAATGGCAACTGGACCTGGAGCTGAGCTGCATCCTCCACAACTAAGACTGAAAGAACAACAACTTGAAGCTGAACAGAACCCTCCAGAACTAAGATTGAAAGGACAACAACTTGACTTGGAGAAAAGTCCTGGAAGTGCACACTGTTCCCCAATAAAAGTCCTGTTCCCCTTCCCCAATAAAATCTATATATAGATATAGATATAGATATAGATATAGATATAGATATAGATATAGATATAGATATAGATATATATGATATGCTACAAACGTATATGCTACAAACGTATAAAGTAGCCAAGAAAACTTTTTGATGGTGTTTATGCAGTCTGATTGCCTTCAACAAAACCTCACTCTTAGCTTTTGCTTAAGATTAAAACGTGTATTTGCAAAACAAGAGTCAGTAGTAAGGCCTCCTATTGTTTACTGGTGATGACTATTTTCACTGAAATGAATTGTCCTTGGAGAAGTTATGTAAGTTTCTCCGCTGCAGCAATTACCTACATTTGTATTAATTTTCATACAGACATGAATAGAAGTAAGCACAATTTGGATTTTGTAACACCAGTGAGACTTCAAAAAAAAAAAAGGACCTCAAATCCACAGTTTTTAGAAGGAGAAGGAATTCAGGAGAACCTTAAAAGTAATTGTGTTAGTGTAGCTTCTTAAAGATTTCAAAAGGCCCAATCACAATCTTTGTAGTGTTTTGTTGTTGTTGTTGTTTTGAGGTTTACAATATAGAGAAACCCAGAAGTATTGTATCCATTTTATAACTGAGAAAACTCCAGGTCACTGAGTTATCGAAGGTCAAATACGAGGTTTGAGTCAAAGTCTTCTAGTCATGTGTATGATTTCCACAGTGACATTCAGCAACATCATGGACAATGAAATGGTCACCTTGGAACCTTGGATGCCCAACTAGGACCCAAGCTAGGGTAAGAACATATGCACCAGGGCCTCTAATAAAGGAAACACAAGGATATACTTTCATTTTCTGGAACCAGTCTTACCCTGCTCTTTCATGTTGCCTGGTACAGCAACCACAGCTTTGTCAGTTGTGAGGCTAAATTCAGCTCTGGAAGGATATAAAAGCCACAAACCAAATGGAATTGGATTGAGTGTCCAGTGATACCCACACCATGCTCTACTAATCTCTTATCATCTAACAGAGGATAAAGATATTGTCGTCTTTTCAATCTATCATTGGAGCAACTAAGCAATCTTTAGTGTGCGTAATAAAAACTATGCCTTTAAGAAAGAAAAATATTTAGAGCTTTGTTTATTCAACAAATATTTGCATCATGGGGCAGAAATTGAGAGCACATGGAAGAATTGTAAGATAATGAAATAGCCATTCCTGTTGTTTAGTACTTTACAAAATGGAAAACCTGTGATTTCTTAATTACCCTCTTTTCACGGATTCTTTTTTGCTGAAGTACACAGCACTTAACGTTTTGAAATTATATCATCCTAAAAAAGTATATTATAACTCATCTTAACTATTTTTTGGAAAATACTTTTTCTATTTGCAGCAATCCTTGTAAAAACAAGCACTATGAAATTATTAAACAATGCTAACCATGTCTATGAGATCATATGGTATTTGTCTTTCTCTGACTGAGTTATTTCAATTAGCATAATGTTCTCTATGTCCATCTATATCATTGCAAATGGTAAGATTTCACGTGAACTATAATTTAATATGTATATATAGTCATGGGATATGGAGTACAGCATAGGGAATAGACTCAATGGAATTGTTATATATACGATGTCAGAGGGACAATAGATTGGGGGAGGGGGTTTATCACTTTGTGAGGGGTGAAATGTCTAACTATTATATTGCTCTGTATACTTGAAACTAATAAAAAATGCATGCTAAAAATTGCTAACCATGTTAATTATGTTTATATTAAAATTGTTTTAAATAAAGATTTGCTTAAGTTTGGAAAATATGTTACAGTAGGCTGTAGCAAATTTTCTGTTATAATTTTCTTTGGTGATGTGTATGCCCACATAAGCCTCTACTTTAAGCCAGCCACACCCCTAAAGTTGACGGTATCGTATACAAATATTGTAATAATCAATTGTATTACAGTGTCACATAAAGGGTAACAAAACTTTAGAGAATTTGGCTCTAGAAACATGTATTTTACTAAAGACAAAGGAAATTATTTTTCATTTCTAACAGTCTACATGAAAGAGTATTAAGAGCATGACCTTTGGAACTAGGCAGAAATAAGTTTATATTCCAGCACTGCCCTGTTCTTATCTTGTCACTATAGACAAGACGCTTCGCAGAATACGTTATCTCATCTCAAACGTAGACTAACAGTACCCATTTCACCTAAGTTTTGAAGATTAAATGAGGTGTGGATGCTTATAAAATCTCAGTTGTCAATTAAATTTCCCTCTTCATCACTTGATAATGAGTTAAACATGAAATACCTCTTTACTTTAAATTTTCAGTGCAAAGAGGAAACTTAAGTAAACATCAGACAAAGCTTGATTAATTTCTCTAATTCTAATGTTTAGACCCAACTTATATGACCAAGGAACTATTGAACTGAATTTGAATATTGTACCAATATATTTTCCCCCATCCATTCAGTCATATCTTAAATAAAATTAGACTAGACCACATAGGAAATACTGAGATATGAAACTGCTCCCAAGCCCCATGGAGAAGCGCACTGCTTTTCTATGTAACATAAGTTTTGAGCTCAATGAGAACTGTGAGAAGTGTGTTATTGACAATCAGAAGAGAAATGATATCAGAAATGTGTCCCTTGCTAATATTCAAAAAACACATTTTTTAGGCATTGGCCTGGGGTTTAAAAAACTTAATCACAATCTTGTGGCAGTACAATTTAACAACTGACCACTTTCTTTGTCATTTTCAAACTCTTCCTGATGGGGTGAGTAAGGAGGAAAAGAAGAACACGTCATGAATATCATAAATTACACAATAGTTACCAATTACTGAGTGTCATTAAAATATAGAACTAAAAGTTACCCCTGTTTGGGGTAATCCTGATCTAAATCTATGTGGAAACATGTTCATTCTATAGCATTAGAGAAGCGAGTTCAAATTCACTTCTTTCAACCCTAAAACTGATTCTTAGCCAGAGAAAATAAAGGATTGGATCATTTAATGCAATGAAAATACTTGCATTTCTATTAGCTTTCAGGAGCCAGTCCCCAAATACAGATGGCAGTTGAAGACTTTCTTATGATGACACAATACCTGACCGAAGGTAGCAGTGATAGGTTTCATTTCTCAATGAACACTTAGAGAAGGAGGCCTAATTCTCGCATAATTAACAAACTTGATACAAGAAGGTCAGAGTGAATATCAGTGCAGGCATCTGGTGGGATGGGGTAAGGATGGGAAGGTAGCAGGGCAACTGCCCAAGCACCATAGGAAAAAATTTAGAATTATATTGATCCCTAAATTTATAATTTAGATTTGGTCCTTTGTGAGTACTAGCTTGCAAATTACTTAAATATTTGTTTGAAAAGAAACATTCTGAGTCCTTAATCTCTAATCTTTTGTCATGTTAGCAGCTACATGTGGTTCTAATTATACGAATTATAGCTTATCTACCGGACTTTCTTTCTTGTGTCCATGCAGTAGTAACTAACATCTAAAAATTACTTGGATAAGACATGGAAACAATCTAAGTGTCCACTGACAGATGAATGGATAATGAAAATGTGATACACACACACACACACACACACACACACACACACACACACACGGTCAAAAAAATGTATACACATTTAAAGAAAGGAAAAAAATTGTATTAAAACTACGCTGATGGTAAACTCTTTGAGCACCTCTTGTAACTGCGGAAGTCAAACGTGACTTGTATTCATCTTTTGTTATTGGTCTATGAGGTCTGACAATTAAGTTCGCAAATTCATCCTAGAAAAAGTGCTACATAGCATATCACTGTAGTTACCTTTGAAGTACTCCCCATTGGGAAACTATGCACAGATGCCAGT
Organism: Rhinolophus sinicus; assembly: GCF_057876585.1. NCBI lineage: Eukaryota > Metazoa > Chordata > Mammalia > Chiroptera > Rhinolophidae > Rhinolophus > Rhinolophus sinicus. The sequence continues at coordinate 27,910,377 of NC_142518.1, read as the reverse complement.
GCCTAGACCACCCTTCAAAGCAATTTTGGAACTTTTTTCTGGAATGGCCATCAGAACTGTCATCGTTTTACACTTGATGTCCTGCATGTCATCAAAACGTCTTCCTTTCAATATTTCCTTTATCTTTGGGTAAAGAAAGAAGTCATTTGGGCACTTCCAAATAGTTTGTCCAGTTGGTACAAATTCATAATGAGTGACCTCTCTGGTATCAAAAGAGGTTAGCAGCATCACTGCAACAAGTTCACAAACTTAATTGGCATACCTCATATATTGAGTTTTACAATTTTAATACAGTATTTTCTTCTCTTAAAATGTGTATACATTTTTTGGCACCCTCTGTATACATTATTCACCCATAAAAAAGAAGAAACTTCTATTTGTGACAACATGAATGAAACTTGGAGGCATTAAATTAAGTGAAATAAGTCAAAAGACAGACGCAAGACAAATACTGTATGATATCACCTATATATGGAATGCAGAACCATACTCACAGAAACAGAGAGAAGACTGGTGGTTGTCAGGGTGTAGAGGGTGGGAGAAATGGGGAGATGTCGGTCAAGGGATACAAAATTCCTGTTATAAGAAGAGTAAGTTCTGAGGATCTGATATACAGCATGATGACTATACTTAACAATACTGTATTATATAGTTGAAAGTTGCTAAGAGAGTAGATCTTAAAAGTTTTCATCACATAAAAAATGTAATTATGTGAAGTGATGAATATATTAACTAACTTTATTGTGGTAATCGTTTTGCAATAAATATGTGTATCAAATCATCATATTGTACATCTTAAATGTACACAATATTATATGTCTATTATACCTCAATAAAGCTGGAAATTTTTTAAAAATAGAAATGACTCAAATCTACTATATATTGCATATTTGCAATCTTTCATTTTCTTTTTATAAAAGCCAATTCAGCATTATGAACTATCAAAATTTTTACAATGCAGTATAAAATATCCATACCAGTGTTTAGTGAATCTGTATTCAGTGGACTGTAATAACTCTATAAGCTCTACTACCTATTATACCATTATTATTGAGTCTCCAGGAGAAAAAAAATCTGTAATGAAAACACACACAAAATATAAGGTTCCTTTTCTGGTTGTTGTTAGAGACAGAAGGCAGATATTCTTAAAAGTCAATAGCAATTCAGGACAATAATATAAAAAATGTTTAAAGGCTATATAAATGTAGCCTTTTATGAGCTATTTTTTGAAGTTTAGTTCCTCTGTCTCTGACTAATCTTTGGGATTTATTGATTCCAAAAGCTATTCATATGTTAGAAATGCACTACCTGCTAACACTTCTATCAGAAAAAAATATAAATGAGATTTCAGTGACTAGCTGGAAAAGAAAAAGAAATGGTAACATTAAAGGGAAGAGAGAAAGTATTATATTAGCATCCCAAACTTATAACAATAGAATCTAAAGTTTAAAGATTAACTTGAGTTGTTACGTAATGAATAGACTACTTTTTCAAGTCCAGCCTTTAAAAAAATAATTGCTACTACATACTGATTGAAATCAATGAACTAAGTGTACTATTAGTGTCATTTAAAAAGCATCACCTAATTTAATACATATAATATTTGGTATTATTAGTCCCATTTTTGTGATGAGTAAATCACTATACACAAGCTTACACAGTTTGGAATAGGTAGAGTCATGCTTTCAACATAGGACTACTTGACACAGAACCCCCCAAGTCTTCCATCAGGTCCTAAGAAAGGAATAAAGAATACATATTGCATTCATTGGTACCTATGTTTCTTAAATGAAGCAGCAGTACACTAAGAATATAGATTATAAATTATCTCAACTCCCAAGGCTGTTATTATGTCATAAAGCTATTATTCATAGGATTTTTTGCTAACTACCAGAATATTCACTATTGTAATTAAATTAATATAAGGAGGACATCAATTTACAGACATACAACGTCATGCAATGCAGGTGTGTGGTAACATCTTAAATTTGGGTATTGACTACTACCTTTTCAGTATAATAGTTTATAAAATGACAGCGTGCTGTTTAAAAGATTTTAGTTATGGGCTGTTCTCAAGAGACAAGTGTCTTGGGAATATATCTCATTTAATTGCTCTTTAGCATAATGTATCCCCCTATGTCTCCTTTTCCCAGTTAATGATCAACATCGGCAATATGTCTTTTTAATATGAATATGAAATTTGTGTTCTGCAAGATGATGATGGCAGAAGATAGCAACAAGCTTTTCATTTATTTATTTTTGCTTGCCTTTTTAAAACTACAGCCATCTTACCAACAGTTTAAAAAATTATTTAACACAAGAACCTAATTTATTTATCCTGGATACAAAAAGGAAAAATTAATAAAGTTCATATAATTTCATTACCTAATGAAATGTAACTCAATAATGCACTATAATACAGCAAAGATTTACATATAAAGGGGCTTACAAATACTTAACCATATGAGTTAAATCAAATAAATAACAGTTACAACCCCAAAATTGACTAGATTGGAAATATTTCTAATGTTTCTGAGACTGTTTTGTCCATCCTATGGGAGGAAAAAAGTCATTGCTATAAACAAATTCCTTCTCCCCCCCTGTAATTTGGCCACCAAACAGGGAATACCCAATACAGCTGACTTTATTACAAAGATACATGTAGTTAACATATATGTTGACTGACTGGTTCTATTTTTTACAAAGCTATTTCTATGGTCCACTGTTGATCTAATTATAATAAATTTTATACAATAAATAATCTTATACAGTGCTTTTTTTTTTTTTCAGAACCCGTCAACAGCTATTCTCTAATGCAAACAGATCTTGATTGACTACTGCTTTCCTAATAGTGATAAGGAGGAAAGCTGAAATAAACTCAGTCAAGCTTTTTAGTACTCCTTCAATCCCCCACATTTATATCATTACAATCATTTGGAAAAAAGAAAGCCAAACTTACAAACTGTCACGAAAGCAAAGATGTAAAAATTAGTTTTGAAATCTGGACGAGGAAATGGAACGGGGCATGAAGGAATAAATGATAAATTTCATTGTAAAAAAAAAAAATACTTCCAATGCTGTATATGCCGAAGTGGCATTGTTTCATTTCTTAAACTGCCCTGTGTCTTAATATGTTCCATGATTGATAAATATTTTTAGTAAAATAAATCTAAAAGATTCTCTGTATAAAACAACTTCTTAGAGTTTCCTAGTGCACATGAGTTTATTAAATGCCATTTAAAACAATGGATTCAAGAGATAAGTTTAATATTTGTGAAACACAGGGTTTCCTCAACTCATTTCACCTCAGAACAGTTTTTCTTTTTCAAGTAATACCTATTAAACTTTCACAGATCAAGTGGAACATCCTTGGGGAAAAAAATTCAAATAAGAGAATTTTATCTGTATTGCCAATTTAGTTTAAGCAAGTAATATAAATTAATATTTTGAAATTATATATCACTTATATATTATAAATAAAACATCACAATCCTGTTTCAGGAATTTAAATATTCAGTATATGAACTAAATAATGCACTAGATTGGGTAAAAGGGAAATAAAATCTAGGAAATATTACAGAATGTTGAGCAAAAGGTAAAGTGATTCAATATATGAAAGATAGTTAAGAAATGTGATTAAGTCCAACACAAAATAAACAGAAGTCCTAAAATCAGAGAACATGAGAAATAGAGAAGAAATTATCAAAGAAACATCAGTAAAATAATATCCAAGAGCTTAAGAAATATCCAAGTTTTCAGACTGAAATAGGTCCGTGGAGTAAAGTACAGAGTTCAGGGGATGAAAAAAAGATCCATCGCAAAAGATCTATCCAAATACATGCTGATGAAATTTTAGAATCTCAAGAATAAGCCTTTTTAAAAAGATCTCAGAGCAGAAAAACAAGCTGCCTACTAAGGAATAAGAATCAGAAGTGCATCCAATCCTTTACTGGAAATGCTGGATACTAGATGTCAAGAGAATGCCTGATGAACACTATTTTGTACCACTAATTTTTACCCAGTCAGAGGATCAATTCTGTGAACTAAGACAAATATGCAAATGCAAAGCAAGTTTTCCTATCATGCATTCATATTTTTAAAAATTCTGTAAGAGGTGCTTTAACAAAATGATTTTTTAAAATAAAGAAATGATATGAGAATTTTAAACAGTGGTGGCACATGATCTATAAGAAGAAAAGAAAGCTCCAAAGAAATAAAAATACATTGACCTTGAAAATTAAGACATTGTCCTTTTAAGCAGTAAGTAATTAATGCCACAGATTTATATTTCTTACTGTGTATCTCCAACTGCAATCCTTGATTTTTCCGTGAATAGTATCACTTAAATTATTATCTCTTTTGCAGTGCTTACAACAGTGCCTACGAAAAATCTCTCTTATAAAGATTTGAAATATAAACAAATTCATTTTGGATTATTCTTCAACCGTTAACATGTTTCATGACAGAATAAAGTGTTCTGAGCATGTTTATTAACTTGTCAAGGAAGTGTTTATCATTTCCTTTGTTAGATGTAGCTGAACGATGTTTTCTACCATTATTAGCAAGTATGCCTTAGTTCCTCCTTGTGAAGGAGGCATGATAAAGTCTTCTTTTGCCTCTGGTGTTCCCTATGTAAACTGGACACAATACATATTCCTCCTAAATTTTTTATGAAATCAAACAAATGGATTATGTGTAAATTGAGGTAACTATATAACATAATTTTGCAGGTTATCTGGCAAAGAATTAACATCCAGTATGATATTGCTATTTTATGCAGAATAATTATAATCAGAAAATAGAAGTAAGCTATATTCAAAGCACCAAGGGGAAACAAAAATCATAGGGATCTACTTTTATCTCATGAGTAATTTCATTTATTGGTTATAAGAATGTGCTTTAAAGTCTCAAGGTATTTAGTAGAATTCATGATGTTAAAACAGTAAGACATAATATTGATATGGGTATACTTTTAACTTCCTTATTTGGAGAAATTCTATGGAACTTGTACTAAATTCAAGAGCCAATGTTTCAACCATTCACTTTAACCATCCTGTAACTAGTCAGTTAATATGAGTATTCCCCTATCTAAAATATTCTAAAGTTCAGTTGGGCAACTTCAAAAATTTTCACACGACTATTCATTAAAACTTTTTTTCTTTTGTACCTTATATTCACTTCATTTTGTCACTTTTCAAGAGTATATTGTATATGTATACACCAATAATAAACTATCAGAAGGAGAAATCAAGAAAAAAATCCCATTTACAATTGCTTCAAAAACAATAAAATACTTAGGAATAAACTTAACCAAAGAAGTAAAAGGCCTGTACTCAGAAAATTATAAGACACAGAAGAGAGAAATCAAAGAAGATACAAATAAATGAAAATGCATATCATGTTCATGGATAGAAAAAATATAGTTAAATTGTCAATACTATGTAAGACAATAGAGAGATTCAACGCAATTCCTATCAAACTACCACTAAATTTTTCTCAGAAATAGAACATATAATCCTAAAATTTATATGGAACCATAATAGACCCCAAATAGCCACATCAATCTTGAGAAATAAGAACAAAGTGGGAGGTGTCATGCTACCCGACATCAAATCATACTACAAGGCTATAGTAATCAAAACAGCATGGTACTGGCATAAAAACTGACACATAGATCAATGGAACAGAATAGAAAGCCCAGAAATAAATCCATTCCTATATGGTCATGTAATCTATGACAAAGGAAGCAAGAAGTTACATTGGGGTAAAGACAGTCTAATTAATAAATGGTGCTGGGAAAACTGGACTGACACATGTAAAAAATGAAACTGGACCTTCTCCTTATGCCATATATGAAAATACATTCAAAATGGATTAAAGACTTAAATGTAAAACCTGAAACCATAAAACTCCTAGAAGAAAATATAGGGAATAAATTTGCAGACATTACACTGAGTAATATTTTTACTGATATATCCGCTCAGGCAAGGGAAGTAAAAGAAAAAATAAACATATGGGATTACATCAAACTGAAAATTTTTTCACAGTAAAGGACACCATCAATAAAACAAAAAGGCAGCCTACTGAATGGGAGAAAATGTTTGTCAATGATATTATATTGATGTAAAAGTAATGGCGGTTTTTGCAATTATTTTTAACCTGTTAAACCACAATTACTTTTGCACCAATATAATACATCTGATAAGGGGTTAATATCCAAAATTTATAAAAAACTCATTCAACTCAACACCAAAAAAACACACAAACAACCCAATTAAACAATGGACAGAGGACATGAAGAGACATTTCTCTAAAGAGGATGTACAGATGGCCAACAGACATATGAAAAAGTGCTCAACCTCACTAATCATTAGAGAAATACAAATAAAAACCACAATGAGATATCACCTCACTCCGGTCAGAATGGCTATCATCAATAAATCAACAAACAAGTGCTGCTGAGGATGTGGAGAAAAGGGAACCCTGGTGCACTGTTAGTGGGATTGCAGATTGGTGCAGCCTCTATGGAAAACAGTATGGAGGTATCTCAAAAAACTGGAAATGGAACTACCTTATGACCCAGCAATTCCACTCTTAGGTATCTATCCAGAGAAATCCAAGATGCTAATTTGAAAAAACATATGCACCCCTATGTTTATTGCAACACTATTCACAATAGGTAAGACTTGGGAACAATCGAAATGCCCATTGGTAGATGACTGGATTAAGAAACCGTGTACATTTATACAATGGAGTATTACTCAGCTATAAAGAAGAATGAAATCCTACCATTTGTAGCAATATGGATGGACATAAAGAACATTATGCTAAGTGAAATAAGTCAGTTGGAGAAAGACAAATACCGTATGATCTCACTTATACGTGGAATCTAAAGAACTGAATAAATGAGCAAAGTAATCAGAAATAGTCTCAGAGATACAGAGAAAAAACTGATGGTTGCCAGATGGGAGAGGGATGGAGATGAGGGAGAAGGGGAGGGGATTAGAAAGCACAAATTGGTAACTACAATATTTCCACAGGATATGAAAGACAGTTTGGGGAATACAATCAACAATGTTGCAAAGATTTTGTGGGGTGTCAGATGGGCACATGTCTTATTAGGGAGACCACTTCATGGCGGTGTAGATGGCTGAACACTGCACTGTACACCTGAAGCTGAATAATATTATATGTAAACTATAATTTAGCGCATATATATATATATATATATATATATATATATATATATATATATATATAGTCATGGGATATGGAGTACAGCATAGGGAATAGAGTCAATGGAATTATAATAGATATATATGATGTCAAAGGGACAATAGATTGGGGGAGGGAGGTTATCACTTTGTGAGGGCTGAAATATCTATTACATTGTTTTGCACACCTGTAACTAATAAAAAACAAAACCAAACAAAACAAAAGAGTATATTGTATAAAGGACTCATACCTAGGATATACACATATAAAGAACTCTTAAAACTCAACAAGAAACCAACCTAATTTATATATATAATTTATGTATATATTTATACAAAATAAGAAAAATCTATGTATTTTCACCAAAGAAGATATATAAAGGGTAAATAAAAGATACTCAAAATCTTCTGTCATTAGGGGACTACAAATAAAACCACAATGAAATATTACTACATACCTATTAGAATAGCTAAAATCTAAAAACTGATGAAACCAAAAGCTGGCAAAGATTTAGTGCAACAGGAACTCACATTCATCGCTTGTGGGAATATGATACAGCTACTTGGGAATCACAGTTTGGCAGTTCCCTATAGAACTAAACATAGTCTTAACATACCTGCTTTATGCATAATTGTCCCATACTGGAAATAATCAAATTGTCCTCCACAGGTAAATGGATAAACAAACTTGGTATTTGAGATGATAGATATTTTTCAGTGATAAAAAGGAAGAAATTATTATTTTTTCCACAACATGAATGAATCTTAAATGCATGTTGCAAAGTCAAAGTCAAAGATGCCAGATCCAAAAGTCTACATAGTTTATGATACTGTTTGTTCGACATTCTGGAAAAGACAAATTATAGGGATGGAAAACAAATCAGTATTTGTCAGGTGTTGGGAAGGAATAATACAGAGGGGACTCACAGGTAATATTTTAGGGTGATGAAACTATTCTGTATGGTACTAGATGGAAGATACATGACTCTACACAATTGCCAAAACCCATTGAATAGTACATCATAGGGTGAGCTTTAACGTGTGCATTAAACAACAATAACAAAAAAATCAGAGTATCCCAGAATGGAATGCAGACTGTGACAAATGAATCTAACTGTATTACCAATGTATGATACAACTGTAATGACAGGGGTGGGGGAAAGGAGCTGATATAAGTGACTTTGGAAAATGATGCTTTGATTGGGAAATTTAAGACTAAACAACAACTGTAAACACAATTTTAGTTAGCAAACTTGTTTTTCACTGGGGTATGGTTAAAAATATGAAACTACAATGTATACTAGGATTGAACAAGTAAGTAAATAAATGGTAAAACTGTGAGTCAGTTTTTACTGTCAGTAAAAGAAGTTATACATAAGAGGAGAAGGCTAGAATGAACTGTGATACTGGATTCGAGTCTTAGACATTAGTATGAACTCATGTTTAGAATAATATGTAAAAAGACAGATACCTATAGAAATGGTTATAGATATGTGTATATATATATTGGTTAGTATACATGCATAGTTTCATAGCTCTGTCTGCTGAGAGACTAGAAACAATGACACCCAAATAGAGACAAGCACATCCAGCATCCAGACCTTGATTTCTAAATATCCTTCTCCAAAATAGCAAAGTAAAACCCAGACATCCTTGGAGAAATAACTAATTCTAGCACTGGGACAATGAAAATACAAGATGAGACTGGAGCATTATGTAGCGCCAGAAAACATGGAAGTGCTCAGAAAACAAAAGGATGGATGCAAATCAAAAGGGACGCAGGAGCCAAACTGGAGTACCTGATGGCCTAAGCTAAAACAACTTGAGCAACAAAATTAATTAAACGTTAAAGTTATAGTACAATATAAAATAAATACCCATGAGTCCATACTGATATAAATAATGAATACACAATAAATGGGGAAGAAGTTACAAGTGTTTCATACAAAGAATTTCAAATAATATATGTAGATACTCCTTCCTCCAGGAGGTGGGGCTAAATGCCCTCCTCCGAGTGTGGGTTGGATTCCCAAAGACGGATTATGGGAAAAGGAACAACAATAACTTTAGAATGAAGAAATCCGACAGACTTTACCTTAACAAAGTGAGCAACACTGACATCACCAGTTATAAGTCATGTTGGTATCATGTACACCCTGATAAAATGTGATGACAAAGACATTTCACCTCTATGATATTCTTCCCCCAAACCCAGAATTCAGATATAATCATGAGAGTAAAACCAACAAACCCAAATTTGGGGACATTCTACAAGATACCTGACCAATACTGCTTAAAACTGTCATGGGAAACAGGGCTGGAAACCTGTGAAAGACCATAGAAGACTAAAGAGATATGACAACTAAACTTAATGTGATATACTGGATTGGATCCTGGAACAGAAAACAGACATTGTGAAAAAAAAAAAAAATCTACAAATCTGAATAAAGCCTGGAGCTTAGTTAAAAGTCATATATCAACATTATTTTTTTTAGTTTTAACATATGTACTATGTAAGATACTAACAATAGTGGAAGATGGGGGAAGAGTACATGGAAACTCTTTGTACTATCTTTACAACTCTTCTTTTATAGATCTAAAACTATTCCAAAATAAAAGGTTTAGCTTCTTAAAAGTGTTTATTGCATTATGATGGATCCACATAGAATAGCTATTAAGCACACTAGAGAGAAACTACCTCCTTTAAAATGCAAATTTGTAGAATTCTCCCCACATACACTTTAGAATTTTCTAGAAATGGAGCCAATAATCTGCATTTCACATGGTCTTTAGATGATTCTTATGCACACCAAAATCTGAGAATTACTTTTCAAGAGCCCTGTGCCTTTTATAGGCCCCAAAAGACTTTCAAAGTCTTAAAAAAACAAACAAACCCACAGTAGTAACGGTATTCTCCAAGGTAACCAAATTTGGAGAAAATAAAAATTCAGCATATGCAAAATGGTAATGACGTATCAGATATAGAAGGCTGTAAACAAAATAATTCACTTAGATAATATGTATATAACTGGTGGACCCACAGGATAATGGAGTCAAGACGGAAGAGTTAAAAAGATACAAAGTTTTGCAAGTATCCAAGTAGCAGCAAAGAGACTAGAAATGGAAGCAAGTTGCTTATGCAAACAACACTTCCCAGGATAAAGAAAACTGGCATCACCATAGAATGCAGAGAAATTACAACTAGCCTGTTCAATTAGCAGGCAACAACTGCCTCAGTATGAATAGTGCAGTACTGACAACCAAAAGCAACACCCACCAAGCTAATAAACAAATGCTTCAGCAAGTTCAAAGACTGACTGGAGCAGCATATAATGGACAAATGAACGAGGGAATAAGAATAAATTATGAAAATCAACGTGATGAAACTCATTGGTTAAATGAAGCCTCATGGCCCCAATTCTGACATCCTGTGTGCCTCTGCCTACCCTCAGTTGCCTACCACATTTACTGTCTACTTAAACACTGGCTCAGGACAGCATTTTCATGCCCCACCAGACTCAGGTGGTCTGCATCCTTGCTGCCTCCCCCACCCACACACAGCATCGGCCAGCCCTTCTCAGATAGCCAATCACATTCACTCTGATTGAACCCACTTCATCATTCTTCTGCCTGTTTCAGCCCTCACTAAAGTTTACTTTCTGTGATGATTAATTTTATGTGCAAACTTCGCTAGGCTATGGTTCCAGGTTGTTTGGTCCAGAAGTTGCTGTGAAGGTGTTTTTTTAGATGGGATTAACATTTAGATCAGCAGGCTTTGAGTGAAGGAGATTATCCCTCCATCAAGTGCATGGGCACCATCCAATCAGTTGAAGGCCTTGGGAGCAAAGACTGAAACCCTCCCAAAAAGAAAGAATTATGCCACCAGGTTGCAATATAGAAATTCTGTTTGAGTTTCCTGCCTTTGGATTCAAGACTGCAACATGAACTTTTGCCTGAATTATGAAGTATAAGCTATTAATTTTATGCTAATATCTCTTTAGAATATATAATATATATTCATACCACATAAGATCCAAATTTTAGTTAATGGTAACATTAGCTATCAAAGCCTTACATGAACATACAAATGTATGCATTCATTGCACACATATACACACAATGATTTTCTAGGATGTTATTAAACCTATCACAAAATATGAATTGAACTGTTATTGTTACTCCACAACACATCTTCAATTTCATATCCCTCAAGGAATGCTAGCTTTTGTCTTTGCATTCAATCCCTCTTGGTGTGTGTGTATACTGTAGAAATTTATATCACTGCCAATGGCATCAAAAAATTAGCACATTTCTGGCAGGAGAAAATCAAGGGATAACATTACAATGGAGAATCAAGTCATATAGCTGATGGCATTTGGCAGATTATTGACAAGACTTTCCTTATTGGTTGTTTGTCATGTAAGAAATCAGAATTTAAGAGCACTGTCCACATAAGCAAAGCAAAATGCTAATGTTCTACCTAAAGAATATATCCCAACCCATTTATTCACATTGAAATAAAGTAGGTTTAAAATCATTTTGGCACAAAACTATTAAATATGAACTATTTCCTAGGAATTTGAAATTCCCTAAGTATGTTTAACTGACCTTAAATATTCTGAGATGTTTTTTGGAAAATGGCAAAAGACTTCAAGGAAATAAGTAAAAAGGACATTATTTATTTTTCATATATGAACAAGAAGTGAAAAATGAAAAACTCAGAGGAAAGGTAATAAATATGAATAACACACAGGAAACACTATACAAAACTTGTACTTTTATAAGTTGCATTTTTCACTGAGTTTTAACATTGGCTAGTGGAGGTAATTATATTTTTATGAACAAGGAAATCAGCAAATAAGCCATTGAGAGTGTGAAAGAAAAGTTTAGATAACTAAAAATGAGAGAAAATTAATTACTCATGTTAAATCATGAAGAATAATGATTACATAAATTATAAGCTTATCCTATTAACACTCTGGGTAAGGTATGGAATCATAGAAAAACTTTATAAGGATTATGCTTTTTGCCTAACTTCTTTGGAAAAGGTAATGGCAAAATATATAACTAAGAGAAAGCTAATCACTACACTGAGTCGTAATTTATTGTCTTACATCAGTTGTGCAACTATTAGTTCTGTAACATTTTTCAATGATGAAGGAAACAAAGTCAAAACAGAGTTTTCACAGATAATGGCACTAGAATTTTTATTTGTTTACTCTGCATTTATTATGAATAATACTGTGATGGATAATTTTATATGTCAGCTTGACTAGGCCAGGGAGTTCCCAGATATTTAGTCAGATATTATTCTGTGTGTGCCTGCAAGGGTATTTTTCCACAAGATTAATATTTGAAACAGTAAACTGAGTAAAGCAGATTGTCCTCCCTACTGTGGTTGCGCCTCATATAATCAGTTATAGGCCAGATTAGAACAAAAATGCTGACCCTCTTCTGAGTAAGAAGGAACTCCTTCCTAACTGCCTTGGAGCTGGGACATTGGTTTATTTCCTGCCTTCAACTTGAACTTCCTCAGTCTTGAGCCTGCTGGCCTTTGGACTCCACCTATGCCATCGGCTCTCCTGGCTCTCAAGTTTGCTCACTGCAGATTTTGGGACTTGTCAGTTTCCATAATCACATGAGCCAATTCCTTATTTTACAGATAGACTGACAGACAGATAAACAGAACCTATTGGTTTTGTTTCTCTGGAGAACACTGACTAATACTAACACAGTACAAAAACTGACCACAAACCTTTCAAATAAACCTTTATCGTGTAGTCCTATATTTATATTTTTAAAAACCATGATCTGCTCTTAAGTATTCTCATTCTGTGCTTGTATTTAGTTTTATAGTCCTCATTAAAGAAAAACTGGATGGAATGATTTTGTTTATACGTATGTATATTTCCTTTATGGAATTTTGAAGTCCTGCTCCATGCTTGTTTATTGATTTCCCTTACTTAGAAAAGCTAGTTTTTAAACCTTAGTTTCTTTTAGTTATATATTTTCCCATTACCTTCTTCTTTAGGAAGTAATAATGAGGGATGAATTATCTGAGAAACATTTATCACCTCTTAGTATACATATAAGCATTCAATAGTATTATTTTAAATATTTGTAGAATAAAATTACAGGGGAAAATTATTAAATAATCTTGTGATACACTGAGAAAATGTTCTATAAAATCAAGATTTCTTCTATTTAAATACATTCATACAGTGAAATCTACAATGGAATCTCCCAAGGAAATTTTGGAAGCCTACAATTATATTAAGACTAAACACTGCTGTTAAGCAAACACCTAATACAATTTTTATCTCACTGAGAAACTGATCATATAGTTCTTTACCATCTCTAACATACGATTCTATCATTATAATCAACTTATGAAATAGACACTATTATTCTATTGTTTTCCATAATCAACAATTAAATGCCTCTAAAAGTTAATGGATATATTTAAATTGTGACATTTGATAGCTCATCCTTTGTTTTCTTCATAAACACTGATCACAAAATAGCAGAAGCTTCCAAAAAGGAATAGAGCCCCCCCAAAGAAATATAAAGGTACATTAATCAAAGCCATGGAAATAAAACTTTAAGTGAAAATAGGTATTTTATCCACAACTTTAAAACCACCTGAGAGAACTTCTAATATTCTGTGACTCAATTTTGTACTTTGAGAACAGAGACCACATTTGAGTCTTCTGTGTATCTGCGGAATCACTGTATCTGACACACATTTGTAGAATATAAATGGTTGTTGAATTAATACACAAATAAATTAATTATAAATACCAAGGTTGGTCTTATGTTTCCCACTATAACATGCTTGAATCCTAACAATATATTTTCTTTTCGTAATTTCCATACACAATGCAGTATCTTGCATGTATTTACTTGAGATAATAAAGAGGGACGATGGGAGTTTTGTGCTTGTTTTTGTTTTCGTCTGGGAAAGATGGAAAGGTGGAAAGATCACTGAGAATTTGGAGGCAGTGCTCTGGCCTCTGAGAAGTATGAAATTGATCATGAGTAGAAGGAGAAAACTGGAGATCACTGGAGTTAACAAGGATTGGGAACTGAGGGAGGAGGCTGTCAGAACTGTCATTAGTGTGGAGGTTGGTCACTCAAATAAAGCTTTGTGATATTAAACATAACCAATGATACTACAAACGTGCTAATTTAATGAAACAATCACATTAGGAAAATATTCAAATAAGTTGCTCAAAAAATCATGCAGATGATTAACTCAAACCAGGTGCACTTATACACATAAATAACATTTGAAAATATTATATATGCCAGGTACTCAGCACTGAGTCGCCCTCCTCCCCCAGGCTGGGATGGAACCTGGAACACGGTAATGGTACGCTGCCCACTCTGGCCTCCCTCCTCCCCCCTGGCCCCATCACTTCTGGGGGTAAAGGTCACGTCCAACGGTCACACCTCTGCTCGCTGCCTGGCCCTGGAGCCCGAGCTCCTCCAGCCGCCATCCTAGTCCATCGGGGAGCCCCCGAGGTACCCGCCATCGCCACTGCTGACTCAGCCTCTGGCCACCCTCGTCTACCACCATGGGGAATCTCGGAGGTCATAAAAGCCACCGCCGTGGCCCCCGCCGCCGCCCGCTCCACAGCCCCCCTCCCCATGACTTCTTGGCCTTCAATTTCGGAGGGCCGGTGCCACCAGACATGTTGCCTGTGCTGCCAGGCATGGTGTCTGTAATGCCACCCGTGGCACCTGTGCTGTCACCCGTGGTGCCTGTGCTGCCACCCATGGCGCCTGCACCCACCGGGCTGCCCTCGCAAGTGCAGCAGAGCTACCATCCCAACTGAGAGGCCGCCATCAACAACCAGATCAACCCGCGCTCTACGCCTCCTCCATGTACCTGTGCCTGTCCTTCTACTTGGACCGCCAGGACCTGGCCTTGACGCACTTCGCCCCCTCCTTCCTGCGGCAGTCCAGGGAGGCCAGGGAGCACGTGGAGAAGCTGATGCGGCCGCGGGAGAACGGCCTGAAGGCCTTGAAAAGCACCTTGCACCTGGACAGAACCCTGAACCAGAGCCTGCTCGACCTGCACCAGCTGGCCACCGAGAAGAAGGACGCCCACCTGTGTGACTACCTGGAGTGTCATTACCTGCACGAGCACGTGAAGTCCATCAAAGGGTTGTGGGGCCATATCAACAACCTGTGCCAGATCGGAGCCCGGAATCTGGCCTGGCAGACTGCCTCTTTGACAAGCTCACCCTGGGTGACAGCGACAAAAAGAACTGAGCCTGGACTGCCTGCTCCATAGCCAAGGAATGACTTCCCCTGGTCACCATGCCGACCAGGCACATTGCAGTATTGCCCTTGCAAAACGTTCACTTAAGTTGTTTTCTTCCAGTTTTACCATTTTTTCCAATAAAGTTGTCAGTTCCTAAATATATATAAAAGTCTTGCATTGATTTGTGTGTATACGCGCGTGCAAAACCCTCACCTTTTAAGTTTTAAAACAGGTATCCAGGAGTCTGTACATCGACCAATGCCACATCGACATGCAGCTCCAGATCTGAGTGGATGGAGGGAGAAGGTACTCCGTGGGACCCTGGAAAACACAAAAGAAATCTTCCCCTTATAAACACTGTGGTATGTGGGTGTGGGATAAGGTGTGGCCCTGGTGAATGTAGGTGCATGTGAATTAACAGAAACATGGCCTGGACATCAGGATTGCACTTGCCTCTGGGGAAGAAGTGAAGGGAATGAGATTGGGCAGGGATTAAAATAAAGGGAGTCTTCAGCTTTACTTGAAATGTTTATGTCCATGAAATTATGAATATACTAATGTTAAGTCTGGGTAGCAAGATGGGGGTTTTGCAACTCTGAACGGCAGATGTAATGCAGGGACTCAGCTCCTGCTCTCCACACAAGAACGCAGGAAATGGTGAGGCCAAAAAGGAACAACAATGGAGGCATAGATAGGGGTGTCATACCACTATATTCTCGATGGCGGCTGGTCGAGACACAAAAGCAAGCATCCGCCAGTACCCCAACAAGGAGTCTTCCTGCACCCCAGTGTCACTGGCGACTGGGCAAGACACAGAAAGTAGGATCAACATGATCCGCAATCCATAATCTGCTTGCTAACTGCACTTGCTAGCCACAATCCACGCTTGCCAGTGTAACCACGGCAGTCATAATAGTGGCTGATGGTTAACTGGTTACAGCTGATGGCCATCTACTACCCAACCCAGCACCTTTCCATGTGAGGGTGAGAGCCTGGAAACTGCTCTCTGGGACTCCGTCCATACAGTAAAGTATCTCTTTGACAAACTAACACTGGGCAACACTGATAATAGTAAATGAGCCTCAGGCTGGCTTTCCCAGACAGGGAGACGACTTACCATGGTCATCAATGCCTGGCATACATGTTGCAGGTACAATACTTCCACTTATGTATGTTTTCTGTCATCTGTATCATGTGTGTATGTGTGTGGGGGTGTAGGCAGAGTTCAGTTTGAATCTCCAAACTAGATTCTGAATGTTTGCTTAGGAAAACAGCCTTTGTTGAAAACCAGTTCACTGACTGCATTATTGAAAATGATATGGCTACTTTCTAGACCTTTCCTGAGCCTGGTTTTATTTCTGCCTTTGGGTTTCATGTATCCATCTATGGTTTAGCTTTTGTTATTTGCTACTGAGAGAACATAAGCTAAATGTTTTCTTAGTATTACCACACCTTTACCAAGCTTCACTGCAACTTTTTACATTAGAGTAAATACCTCCTTTAGGATAGTAAATGACGCTTTTCTCTTTACCTTTAGCACAGATTTTACTGAAAAGAAAGAAGATGAAAGGGTGAAAGGGATAAAATAAAAACAATTCCCTAGATGGAAACACAGACTAGTGAAGGCTGCTACTGTAGGCATGCCTTCTCACTTGATATTGTTTCCTCTTATATGCAGGTTTTTCATTCCTTATATCAGCCCTTCCAAGACTGTGTTCAGTATCAGCCCATGCCACAAAATATTAACAGGTATTCAGTGAAAAACTGATCTCTTTCTCTCTCTCTCTCTCTCTCTCTCTCTCTCTTTCTCTCTCTCTCTCTCGCTATATATATATATATATATATATATATATATATATATATATATAGTATAATATATAAAAATATAAACATAATATAAAATACGTATGTAATATACATACATATCATATATATAAAATATATATAATGGGTGCGAAAAAATTGTATACAAGTGGACACTTTGGTCAACGTTGCTCAAGCAGTAGTTCATCATAATCAGAAGAGTCTGGACACTGATGGTAATCACTTTGAGAACCTTTTGTAATTGCAGAAGTCAAACGTGACTTGTATTCATCTTTTGTTATTGGTATACATTGAGTATTACAATTTTAATACAGTTTTCCTTTCTTAAAATGTGTATTGATTTTTTGGCAAAATGATGCCCTCTATATATACAGAGCATGCCAAAAATACGTATATTTCATATTTTATATATATATGTATATTATTATAGATGTATTATATATATACTATATATAATATATAGTATATAATATGTACCAATATAGTATATAATATAATATATATTATATAGTATACATATATACTATATATGTTATATAGTATATATATTATATATATATATTGCATGTGCCAAAGAAATGTATACACATTTTACATATGGTATTAATCAATATATAATTAATTTCATATATGATATTAATTGGATAGGCAGGATTGTTCATTTCATTTTCCACTTTTGTTTCAACTAGGAATTCTACGTTCTTAATGTAAAATGTTAGAAAATAACAAGGTGAATAGTGTAATCTTCTCAACAAGAATATTATTTGTGTCTGACTGTGCTTATTAACCACAACTTTCATTTTGCCTATGCTTTGGCTACTTAATGCAAATCAACAGGCATTTATTCTTTCCTTTTTGACCTATGGAAATTTATTTTTAAAATTTCTTTTCAATTACACTTGATGATCAATATTATATTAGTTTCAGGTGTACAACATAGTGGTTAGACATTGATATAACTGATGAAGTGATCTCTCTCTCATGTCTAGTCACTCCCCCCCATGAGGCCATACAGAGTTATTACAACATTTTCCTATGTTGTACTTTACATCCCTGTGACTCTTTTGTAACTGCCAATTTATAGTTCTTAATCCCTTCACCTTTTCCACCCAGGCTTGCAAACCCATCTTATCTGGCAACTATCAGATTTCCCTCTGTATCTTTGAGTGTGTTCCTGTTCTGTTTGTTTGTTTGTTTGTTTAGCTTGTTTTATAATTTTACATGTATATGTAATCTTTTGGTATTTGTCTTTCTCTGTCTGACGTACTGCACTTGGCATAATAACCTCTAGGTCCATCCATGTTGTTGCAAATGGTAGTTTTTCATTCCTTTTTATGGCCGAGTACTATTCCATTTTATATATGTAGGACCGCATCTTTATCCATTCATGTACTGATGGACACTTAGGTTGCTTCCATATCTCCGCTATTGTAAATAATCCTGCCATGAACATATGGATGAGCACGTGTCCTTGAGCTAGCACTTTCAGATTCTTTGGATAAATATACAAAAATGGGATTACTAGGTCCTTCTATGTATCTTGTTATAGTCTTTGTTTCAAAGTCATTTTGCCTGGTGTAAGGATTGCCACCCTAGCTTTTTGTTTGCATTTATATTAAATATCTTTTTCCATTATATTAGATATCTTTTCCATCCCTTTAGTTCTGTGTGTGTCTATAGGCAGTATATATAAAACACTTGATTTTCTTATCTACTCAGCCCCCACTATCTTTTTATTGGCGCATTTAATACATTTACATTGAAAGTAATTCTTGGTAGATATGTAGTTGTGGCCACTTTGTTATTCTTATGTTTTATTTTTTCCCCTTTTTTTTGTCTTAAAGAAATCCCTCTAAGAATCTGTGTAATACTGGTTTGGTGGTGATGAACTCCTTTAGATTTTTCTTGTCTGGGAAGCTCTTTATCTGTCCTTCCATTCTAAATGATGGCTTTGCTGGGTAGAGTAATCTTGGTTGTAGATCCTTGCTTTTCATCACTTTGAATATTTCCCACCAATTGCTTCTGGACTGCAGAGTTTCTGTTGAGAAATCAATTGATTGTCTTATGGGAGCTCCCTGGTGGGTAACTAACTGCTTTTCTCTTGCTGCTTTTAAGACTCCCTCTTTGTCTTTAATGTTTGGCATTTTAATTATGATGTGTCTTTGTGTGGGCCTCTTTGGGTTCGTCTTCTTTGGGACTCTCTGTGCTTTATGTGTTTGTATGTCTATTTCCTTCACGAGGTTAAGGATGTGTTCTGTCATTATTTCTTCAAATACGTTTTCAATAGCATGCTCTCTCTCTTCTCACTCAGGTACCACTATAATGTGAATGTTGTTATGCTCCATGTTGTCCCAGAGGCCCCTTAGGCTCTCCTAATTTTATTTCTTTGGCTTCTTTTTTCTTTTTGCTGTTCTGATTGGGTGTGTTCCACTATCTTACATTCTAAATTGCTGATTCGATCCCCTGCTTCATCTAACCTACTACGGATTCCCTACAATGTTTTCTTCATTTCTATTACTGTATTTTTTTATTTCTGACTGGTTACTTTTTATGGTTTCTATCTGGATTTTTATGTTTCCTATCTCTTTGTTAAAATTCTCCCTGAGATCATTGAGTATCCTTATAACCAGTGTCTGGTAGATTACTTGCCTCTACTTTGTTCAGTTCTTTTTCTGAAGGTTTGTTTAGTTCTTTTATTAGGGACATGTTTCTTTGTCTCCCCATTTTGGCTACCTCCCTGTGTTTGTTTCTATGTATTACACAGGATTGCTATATCTCCCGTTGTTAGCAGAGTGGCCTCATGTTGTAAGTGTGCTACGGAGCTCTGTGGCGCAGTCTTCCTGGTCACCTGAGCCTCGCACTCCAGCTGTGTCCCTTGAGTGGGTGATGTGTACCCTTGGTTTTTAATGTAGTTGAGCCTTGTAGTTGAGCCTTGGTTATTATTAGCATGTCAATAGTAGGGACTAACCCTCAGGCTCACTGGTTGTGGGGACTGGCCATGACTACAGTGGAGGAGTTGTGGTGAAGGGTCTCACCCTAACAGAGCAGGATATGCCTCAGCGGGGCTCTGATGCATTCCCAATCTGCCCTTGGGTTTGTCGTCCTTGGAGATGGTTGGGTGATGCTTGTTTGGAAGCTCACGACGGGGCATGCCAGCACCATGGCCACCTGGGAGAGGACCCACTGTACCTCAAGTACAGCTCCAGTCCGTGGCCCACCCGTAGCCAGAAGGCAGAAGCCACAAAGCAATCTACAGATGGCTGCTGCCTGAGCCATGCATGGAGGTACCTTGAGAGGCCAAGCCATGAACCAAGGCTGGATGCTGCTTGTGCCATGCTTAGAGCTTCTCAGCCAGAGGTACGGGACATGCTCAAACTAGATGTTCTTTGTCTGGGTTCTGCGAACCTTTGAGAGACCATAGCAAAGTCTACAGCATGAGCCACAGCAGGTAATTTGTATAAAAAAGCCACTGGAAGAAGCTAGTGTGTGCCCAACAGTTGGGTGGGGAGTTGTCTCAAATCGCCTGGACATAGAAAACCAATGGCATTAGCTGGCTTGATGGAGACACAGATATGGCGGCTGCCTGCATCTGCACAAAGGGAAGGTGTGGCAGGAGGACTCAAGAGAGAAACAATGGCTTCCAACAGCAACTCCGTCCAGGAGAAAGTGTCCCCTCCAGTCCTTGTCCTGAAGCCAGACAACTCAGTTCACCCCTGTATGATGGGGTTGCCTCTATAGCTGCAGCCCCAGTGTAGGAGCTCACAGAGAGTAAGTCCATTGGCAAGTCAGTGCGCGGTCCCTTGTAAAGGAACTCCTGGGACAGTAGCTGCTCTCTGTCTCAGTCAGTCAATCTCCGCTGCTTTTCACAACCAAAACCATGGGGACATCTCTCCCTGGCACTGGAACCCTCGGATGGGGAGCAGCTGGGAATCCTCGCTCATCAGGGGGTTAATTCAAAAGCTGACATATCCCTTCTGATTTTCAATGGTCACATGTGGGTATGGGACCGGCCCGTTCCACATCTTTGCCCCTCCTATCAGTCTCGAGGTGGTTCCTTCTGTATGTTCTTTGTTGTAGTGCTTCAGTTCAATAAGATTTCAGGAGATTCTCATTGATGATTGTTTTGCAGATTATTTGTAATTTTCATATGGTGGTGAGAGGAGGTAAGCACAGAGTTTACCTACTCCACCATCTTGACCGGATCTCAGTGTGCACCTTTTAAAACAGAAATTGTTCCTATCCATGAGCACGGAATGTGCTTCCCTTCATTTGTATCCTCTTCACTTTCTTTCTTCAATGTGTTAGAGTTTTCCGAACACAAGTCTCTTACCTCCTTGGTTAAATTTATTGCTGGGTATTCTTTCGTAAAATTGTAAGAGGGATGTTGTCTTAATTTCTCTTCCTGATAGTTTGTTATTGGTGTATGAAAATGCAACAGATTTCTGAATATTAGTTTTGAATCCTGCTACCAGGTAAGCGGCTAAAAGCTTTTCTCTTGGTGCATTTAAGATTGCCTTTGTCATTGACCTTTAGCATGTACCCCCAAATAACAAAACCACTGAATAATTGACATGTTCTGCCCTCCCATTTCGGGCAGAAACCTACTAGTGAAAAGGACATCACAACTCTCGATCAGATCCATGTTAATTTCCTGGCTGACGAAATGAGTCCTTTATCCATAAATATAAATGAAAGAAAGGTTTGCCAGATACGTGAGGGAAGTTTAAGAGAAGTTTATGATTACCAAACAGAACTCTTTCTGTGTCAGGGGAACCCCAAATGCAATACAGGAAACAGAAGAGACCTTTACCAAAAATTCACATTCGTTTTCTCAGAAACTGAAGGGGAGAAAACGGATATACAAAATAAAAGTGTCTTGTACAGCAGGGAAAGATTAGAGGCCAGATAAGGTCCTTGCGAAAAAGAAATATAATTGGAAAATTAAAAACTCAGACGCCAGGCACTCAGGGCAGATTGTCCCTGCCCCACACAGAC
The DNA here is from genome assembly GCF_057876585.1 of Rhinolophus sinicus. Lineage (NCBI taxonomy): Eukaryota > Metazoa > Chordata > Mammalia > Chiroptera > Rhinolophidae > Rhinolophus > Rhinolophus sinicus. The sequence continues at coordinate 27,888,075 of NC_142518.1, read as the reverse complement.
TCTGATGGAACCAGGCGCAGGTCAATGACAGGCAGACCCCTCCGACCCCAGCCCCCCCCACCCTCACCACTTCCAGGGTAAAGGTTACGTCTAACGATCAGGTTTCAGAGGCAACCGCCAAATGCCAGCCACCAGGCAACTGGGGACAATGCGTGAGCAGGAGAAGAGCCTGCCGACCTCCTCGCTCATTGCGGGAGCGTCCCAGGCCCTGCAGCCACCACCTTCGCTCCTGCTGCTGCACCCCTCAGCCCCAGCTTCTGAGCCGATTTGGCCTTGGAACCTGCTGCACTGGCACCACCAGCCATGACGACCCTGCTGCCCTCGTCCCTGTGCCAGAACTGCTACCCCAAATGCGAGGCCACCATCAACAACCAGATGGTCCTGGAGCTCTACGCCTCCTACATGTACCTGTCTGTGGCCTCCTATTTCAGCAGCCACGAGGTGGCCTTGAAGCACTTCGCCCGCTTCTTCCTGCAGCAGTCCAGCCAGGAGAGGGAGCACGCGGAGAGGCTGATGGAGCTGCAGAACCAGCGCGGGGGCCACCTCCGCCTGCGCAACACCAGCAGGCGTGACCGCAACCGCTGGGAGAACGGCCTGAAGGCCATGGAGTGCGCCTTGCACCTGGAGAGAGCGTGAACCAGAGCCTGCTCGACCTGCACCAGCTGGCCACCGAGATGAAGGACGCCCACCTGTGCGCCTTCCTGAGCAGTCACTGCCTGCAGGGGCAGGTGGAGTTCATCAAAGAGCTGGGGGACCACATCACCAACCTGCGCAAGATGGGAGCCCCGGAATCTGGCCTGGCAGACTACCTCTTTGACAAGCTAACCCTGGGCGACAGTGACAAAAAGAACTGAGGCTGGACTGCCTGCCCCATAGCCACTGGATGATTTCCCCTAGTCACCATGCCGACCAGGCACATTGCAGTATTGCCCTTGCTAAACATTCACTTAAGGTTTTTTCTTTCCAATTTTACCATTTTTTCCAATATAGTTGTGAGTTCCAAAATATATAAAATTCTTTCCTTCATTACTCTTTGTGTGTGTGTGTGTGTGTGTGTGTGGTGTCTGTTTGTGTGGTGTGTGTGTGTGTCTCTGTGTGTGTGGTGTGTGTGTGTGTGGTTGCACAAAACCCTCACCTTTTAAGTTTTAAAACAGGTCTCCAGTAGCCTCTACACTGATCCATGTCGCATCCACATGCAGCTCCCGATCTCCGTGAATGGAGGGAGAAGGTATTCCGTGGGACCCTGGAAAACAAAAGAATTCTTCCCCTTATAAACACTGTGGTATTTGGGGGTGCGGTGAATTGGGGCCCTGGTGAACGTGGGTGCAGATGAATTAGTAAAAGTATTGAAACATGGCCCGAAAATCAGGATTCCAGTTGCCTCTGGGGAAGAACTGAAGGGAATGGGATTGGGCAGGGATTAAAATAAAAGGGGTCTCAGCTTTACCCGAAATGTTTATGTCCATGAAATTATGCAGATGGTAATGTGAACTCTGGGTAGCAAGATGGATGTTTTGGAAGTCTGAATGGTAGAGTATCTCTTTGACATGCTAACACTGGGCAACACTGATAATGGGAAATGAGCCTTAGGCTGGCAGAGGGCTGACTTACCATGGTCACTGATGCCTGGTATACACGTTACAGGTACAGAACATCCACTTATGTATTTTTTCCTTCATTTGCATCATGTGTGTTTGTGGAGGGGCGGTATGTGCAGAGTTCAGTTTGAATCTGTAGAGTAGATTCTGAATGTTTGCCTAGGAAGACAGCCCTTGTTGAAAACCAGTTCATGACTGCATTATTGAAAATGATATGGCTGTTTTCAGGACCTTTCTTTAGGCTGGTTTTATTTCTGCCTTTGGATTTCATGTATCCAACATTGATTAGGTTTTGTTATTTGCTACCAAGAGAACCTAAGCTCATATGTGTCTTATTATCACCACACCTTTACCAGGCTCCACTGTAACTATTTACGGTAAATAGCTCCTTTAGGATAGTAAATGACACTTTTCTCTTTATCTTTAGCACAGATTTTACTGAAAAGAAAAAAGATGAAAGGGTGAAAGGGATAAAATAAAAGCAGATGCTTGGACGGAAATACAGACTGGTGAAGCCTCCTACCGCAGGCATCGCTTCACACCTGAAAGTGCTTTCCTCTTAATTTGCAGGTTTTTCATTCCTTAGACCAGCCTTTCCAAGACTGTGTTCAGTATTGGCCAATCTACAAAATATTAGCAGGTATTCAGTGAAAAAGGGATCTCTCTCTCTCTCTCTATTTCTCTGTCTGTATTAATCAGAATAGCAGTATTTTTGTTTCGTTTTTCAGTTTTTGTTTATGCTAGGAATTCTATATCTTTAACATAAAAAAACACACACTGTGAATTTATAACATGGGGAATAATAGTCAGTGTTTCCCAAACGTTCTAATCATGGGATTCTTTTTTTCTTCTTCTTTTACCACATCTCATAGAACAGTATAGCCAAGAAAAAAGCAACGTTAAGAGATCTCATCTATGTTGTTTCAGAAGCACATACCTGGTAACTAAACCTCACTCACTTTCACTAAGAAGTCATTTTTAGAAATGAAAAACTGCTGTGAAGTTTCCAGCACAGTAAGTTTTAGGACAATACATATAAGGCAGAGTCCTCACCATGAGAGTGGGCATATATCACACTGTCCCTTCTGTTTCCTAACCGATAGCTGCTGACACTGTATTTTCCCCTCAGATTCTAATTTCTATTATCAAATGAATGGCTTTCTGGGAATTATAAACATTGATACTTTTTCCAACACTTAACGTACAGAGAAAGGCTACGCCGCTTACATTCCTCACTTCCCTCTACCTGTGTATTCATCTCACCAGCAGAAGAATTTTTCATTTTGATTTTCCACACTAGATTCATAAATTTTGGTCAGTAACACACCCTTGGATCAAAAGCAGTCTGTGCCTGCATTGTTTTGGAAATAAGAGGGTCAAATTTTCTCAACTCAGATATTTAACTATTAGGTTGGTGCAAAAGTAATGGAGGTTTTTGCAATTATTTTTAATGTTTTAAACCACAATTACGTTTGCACCAAACTAACAAGAGAAAAAAAAGCAATATATGCTACCAAGGGTTTTATTACTAAAGTCCAGGATTGTTCAATAAATAAATAATGAGTAATGTGCTTAATGTGCAGCATCTTACACTTTCACCTTTTTCCTCCAATGGGATCATCAACATGATTACCTACACCGTTATTTGATTTTGGATGAACACCTGATTGCAACGCATCCTCTCTGGGTTCCACTGAGGACTTCTCAGGTTTCTCTGCTGCCTTAAAGTGCTTGGTGCAAATCTATAAATGGAAACGGCACCAGTCTCAGACTACAGCCCATGTGAGGCAATATCTAATGATAAATTCTTGGAGATTTTGAAATTTAAATGTGTTCCCACAACGACTCTCAGGTGTCAACTCTCCTGACACCACCAATGAATTGGATAAGGTGCAGATAGCAAGAGAATACAAAACTATTATTGTCTCAACATGGAAAATGTGCTATCATTTTCATAAATGATTATATCATGCTAGAAAATTACAAGATGATTAAAGTAAGCTTCTCAACAAGAACATTATTTGTGTCTGACCCATCTTATTAACCACAACTTTCATTTGTCTACACTTTGTCTCCCTAATTCAATTCAAAAAGCATTTATTCCTTTCTTTTGACCAACAGAAATTTCTTACATTTTTCTCTAATTATACTTAATGTATTAAAAACATATATCGCTATCAAGTGGGATCATCCCACGGGCTCAAGGATGGTTCAACATATGCACATCCGTCAATGTGATACACCGCATACACAAAATATGAACAAAAATCATATGATTACATCCATAGATGCAAAAAAAGCATTTGAGAAGATACAACATCAATTTATGGTTTAAACACTTAATAAAATGGGTATAGAAGGAAAATATACCTTAACATAATGAAGTCCAAATATGACAAACCCTCAGTCAATATCATAATAATGCTGAAAACCTGAAGCCATTTGCCCTACCTTCAGGAACAGCACAGGGCTATCCCCTATCACCACTGCTTTTCAAAATAGTATTGGAAGTCCTAGCCAGAACAATTTGGCAAGAGAAGGAAATAACAGGCGTCTGAATTGGGAATGAAGAAATTAAACTGTCACTTTTTGCCGATGATATGATGTTATATATAGGAAATCTTAAAGACTTCACCAAAAAGTAATTAGAAACAATAAATGAATACAGTAAAGTTGCCAGCTACAAAATCAACGTACAAAAATCCACACCTTCCTATATACTAACAATGAAATCTCAGAAAAAGGGGAAAAAAAAACAATTTTGTAATTGCAACAAAAAGAATAAAATATCTAGGAATAAACTTAACCAAGGATGTGAAGGGCCAATACACTGAAAAGTATAAGACATTTATAAAAGAAATTGAAGAAGACACAAAGAAATAGAAAGACATTCTGTGTTGATGGATCGGAAGAATCAACATAATGAAAATGGCCATATTGGATTTTCCGGAAAAATGGTGGTGTGTGGTGAGCCTCTGTAAAGCTCCCCTGGAATTTACAAAGAATTGAACAACAAAAACTCCACAAAGGACTCCCTGCACAGCAGACAGGCAACACGAAGAGGCCCACTACCGACTGAAATCACCTACAGGTGGGAGATTCGCGCGAGTGGAGGGAGGAGGAAAGGGAGAAGTGCGCGGAGACGGAGCCGCGCGGGCGGAGGACGCAGACCTAGCTCTGTGCTCCGAGCTCGCTGCTTCCCGGAACTACCGCAGCTGCGGGAGAGGGAAGAGCTCGGACTGCTAGGGCTCCGCTTGTGGCCCACAGGGCTGAGGGGACAGCATATACCACGGCTGAACCCAACGCTCACGGCAGAGACCTCGGAGAAAAGACTGAGGGAAAAAGGCTGAAAACGGTGGTTTAAGCCTGCACTGCCGAGCAGAGAACGGAGCCTTAGGCACTGAGACTAGCCGCCCCCTCCCTCCCCTCCCAGAGCTCGCCCCGCCCCCACCTCGCAGTGCTAGAAACGAAACAGTAGCAGCGTCAGATCAAAACAACAGAAAATTTGCTGTTTTGAGAACTGTGGACCGCAAACACAAATTCACAGCCCAACTAGTTCTGGCAAAGCAGAGGGAGCTGTGGAAGCAGGACCGGCTGTGGTGGTGGTTGCCGCCATTGCTCTGGGCCACCTCTCACAACTCACCCCGCCCCTGACCCCACCTATCTGGGCGGATCCCTGCAGGAGTAAACAGAACTGCTGAAACATGGGCTCTGAATCAGGAGCTGGAAGAGCTTTGGAACATCAAAAGCTCTCCGCATACCCACCGGGACACTGCGCCCTGTGACCTAGACAAACTATAAACAGAGGAGAAGCCCTTCTCCCAGGGAAACCCCCCAGTGTGTGAGAAGCTGGAATAGTGCAGAGAAAACATAGCACTACCGTGTAGGAGAAGAAAAATAAATTGCAGTTGGAGAAATAATAAAACATTCTACCAACAAGTACTGGAAAACAAAAGAAAGACCGCTTTCTATCAACCTGTTGCAGAAGTCACTCCTGTAGATGTCTAGGAAGAGAAATAGTAAACCAGTAATCGCCATGAATAACCAAGGCAACAAGACAGCTCAGAAAGAAAGTGAAAAATCTCCAGAGAAGGCACTTAAAGATACAGAAATATGTGACTTAAATGACAGAGAATTCAAGATTGCAGTTCTGAAAAAACTCAACGAGATACAAGAAAACACAGATAGGCAGTTAAATGAACTCAGAAACTCAATCAAAGAACAGCATGAGCATTTTACAAAAGAGACTGAAATTTTAAAAAAGAACCAAATAGAATTTCTGGAGATTAAGAATTCAATAGAAGAAATTAAGAATGAAATAACCAGTTTAGGTAGTAGAGTTGACCAGATAGAGGAAAGAATCAGTGACATCGAAGATAGAAACTTGGAAATGACACAGATAGAAGAAGAAAGAGACTTGAGACTTAAAAGAAATGAAAGAACTCTACAAGAACTTTCTGACTCCATCAGAAAGAGCAACATAAGAATAATGGGCATACCAGAAGGAGAAGAAAGAGAGAAGGGAACAGAGAATATATTCAAACAAATTGTCGATGAGAACTTCCCAAATTTGTGGACAGAACTGGACCCTCGAATCCAAGAAGCAAATAGAACACCTAGTTACCTCAATCCCAACAGGCCTTCTCCAAGACACATTGTATTGAAGCTGTCTAAAATCAACAACAAAGAAAGAATCCTCAAGGCAGCCAGGGAAAAGAAGACGGTAACTTACAAAGGAAAGCCCATTAGATTATCATCAGATTTTTCAGCAGAAACTCTACAAGCCAGGAGGGAGTGGAACCAAATATTCAAACTATTGAAAGAGAGAAATCATGAGCCAAGAATAATATATCCAGCAAAGATATCCTTTAGATATGAAGGAGGAATAAAGACCTTTCCAGACATACAGAAGCTGAGGGAATTTTCTAATACACGACCTGCACTACAAGAAATACTAAAGGAGGCTATTCGACCACCATCAACAGGGACAATTTGTGGCAACCAAAACTCAAAAAGGGGGAGAGTAAAGGCCTGAACCGGAATATGGGAATGGAGAAAGTAAGCGTGCTGAAGAAAATGGAATACTCTAAATATCAAACTTTCTTTTACATAAACTTAAGGGTAACCACTCAAAATAAATCCAGAACTGAAATATATACTGAAATAAAAGAAGAAACAGAGGGAAACATCATAGAATACCACCACACAGAAATAATAGACAACAACAAAAAGGCAAAGAAACAATGGAGACACAGCCTTACCAGAAAACTAAAGATAGAATGACAGGAAATCCTCACATATCAATAATCACCCTAAATGTAAATGGACTGAACTCACCAATAAAAAGGCACAGAGTAGCAGATTGGATCAAAAAACTAAACCCAACCATATGCTGTCTCCAAGAGACACATCTGAGCTACAAGGACAAGCATAGACTCAAAGTGAAAGGGTGGAAATTGACACTCCAAGCAAATGGTACCCAGAGAAAATGAGGTGTAGTCATAATGATATCAGATGAAACAGACTTCAAGGTGAAAAAGATAACAAGAGACAAAGATGGACATTTCATAATGGTGAAGGGGACTGTACAACAAGAAGACATAACAGTCATCAATATTTATGCCCCCAATCAGGGAGCACCGAAATACACCAAGCAACTACTAACAGAACTAAAGGGAGAAATTGACCAAAACACAATTATTCTAGGGGACTTAAATACATCATTGACAGCTATGGATAGATCATCCAAACAGAAAATAAATAACGAAATAGTAGCCCTAAATGACACATTAGATGAAATGGACATAATTGACATTTATAGAGCACTTCATCCTAAAACATCAGACTATACATTCTTTTCTAGTGTACATGGAACATTCTCAAGGATAGACCATATATTGGGACATAAAATCAGTCTCAACAAATTTAAGAAGATTGAAATCATACCAAGCATATTCTCTGATCACAAGGCTTTGAAATTGGATATCAACTGTAAAAAGAAAGCGGGAAAAAACACAAATACATGGAGATTAAACAACATAATTTTAAAGAAGGACTGGGTCAAAGAAGAAATTAGAGGAGAGATCAAAAGATACATAGAAACAAATGGCAATGAAAATACATCCTACCAAAATTTTTGGGATGCAGCGAAAGCAGTTTTAAGAGGGAAATTTATCTCATTACAGGCCTATCTCAAGAAACAAGAAAACTCCCAAATAAATAAACTCATGTTACACCTTAAAGAACTAGAAAAAGAAGAACAAGTAAAACCCAAGGTCAGCAGAAGAAAGGAAATAACAAAAATTAGAGCAGAACTAAATGAAATAGAGAACAAAAAGACAATAGAAAAAATTAATGTGACAAAGAGCTGGTTCTTTGAAAAGATTAACAAAATCGACAAACCCTTGGCTAGACTTACTAAGGTAAAAAGAGAAAAGACACTGATTAACAAAATCAGAAACGTAAAAGGGGACGTTATCACGGACACCACAGAAATACAAAGGATCATCCAAGAATACTATGAAGGACTATATGCCACCAAATTCAACAACCTAGAAGAAATGGATAAGTTCTTAGAAACATATAGCCTTCCAAGGCTGAACCATGAAGAACTGGAAAATCTAAACAGACCGATCACCAGTAACGAAATTGAATCAGTCATCCAAAACCTTCCCAAAAGCAAAAGTCCGGGACCAAATGGCTTCACTAGTGAATTCTACCAAACCTTCAAAGACCATTTAATACCAATCCTGCTCAAACTCTTCCAAAAAATTGAAGAAGAGACAGTACTCCCCAACTCATTTTATGAGGCCAACATTACCCTGATACCAAAACCTGGTAAGGACAGCACAAAAAAAGAAAACTACACACCAATATCTCTGATGAATACCGATGCAAAAATCCTAAATAAAATTCTAGCAAATCGAATACAACAATGCATTAAAAAGATTATTCATCACGACCAAGTGGGGTTCATCCCCGGGGCACAAGGATGGTTCAACATACACAAATCCATCAATGTGATACATCACATAAACAAAATAAAGGACAAAAATCGTATGATTATATCAATTGATGCAGAAAAAGCATTTGACAAGATACAACATCCATTTATGATTAAAACACTTAATAAGATGGGTATAGAAGGAAAATACCTTAACATAATAAAGGCCATATATGACAAGCCCTCTGCTAATCTCATAATTAATGGAGAAAAACTGAAGCCCTTTGCTCTACGTTCAGGAACACGACAGGGATGTCCCCTATCACCTCTGCTTTTCAACATAGTGTTGGAAGTCCTTGTCAGAGCACTCAGGCAAGAGAAAGAAATAAAAGGCATCCAAATTGGGAATGAAGAAGTTAAATTATCACTCTTTGCAGATGACATGATACTATATATAGAAAACCCTAAAGACTCCACCAAAAAGCTATTAGAAACAATCAACGAATACAGTAAAGTTGCCGGCTACAAAATCAACGCACAAAAGTCCATTGCCTTCCTATATACTAACAATGAAATCTCAGAAAAAGAAATACAAAAAACAATTCCTTTTGCAATTGCAGCAAAAAGAATAAAATACCTAGGAATAAACTTAACCAAGGATGTGAAAGACCTATATGCTGAAAACTATAAGACATTTTTGAAAGAAATTGAAGAAGACACAAAGAAATGGAAAGACATTCCGTGCTCATGGATTGGAAGAATCAACATAGTTAAAATGGCCATATTACCCAAAGCAATATACAGATTCAATGCAATCCCCATCAAAATCCCAATGGCGTATTTTAAAGAAATAGAACAAAAAATCATCAGATTTGTTTGGAACCACAAAAGACCCCGAATAGCCAAAGCAATCTTAAGAAAAAAGAACAATAATGGAGGTATCACACTTCCTGACTTTGGCTTGTACTACAGGGCTACAATAATCAAAACAGCATGGTATTGGCAGAAAAACAGACACATAGACCAATGGAATAGAATTGAGAACCCAGAAATAAAACCACATAAATATGGACAGATAATTTTTGACAAAGAAGCTAAAAACACACAATGGAGCAAAGACAGCCCCTTTAATAAATGGTGCTGGGAGAATTGGATAGCCACGTGCAAAAGAATGAAACTGGACTGCTATTTGTCACCATGTACCAAAGTTAATTCAAAATGGATCAAAGACTTAAGCATAAGACCTGATACAATAAACTGCATAGAAGAAAACATAGGTACTAAACTTATGGACCTTGGGTTCAAAGAGCATTTTATGAACTTGACTCCAAAGGCAATGGAAGTAAAAGCTAAAATAAATGAATGGGACTATATGAAACTTAAAAGCTTCTGCACAGCAAAAGAAACCATTGACAAAATAAAGAGGCCACCAACTGAATGGGAGAAAATTTTTGCAAACAGTGTCTCCGATAAGGGGCTAGTATCCAGGATATACAAGGAACTCATGCAACTCAACAACAAAAAAACAAACAACCCAATTGAAAAATGGGCAGAGGACTTGAAGAGACATTTCTCCAAAGAGGACATACAAATGGCAAATAGACATAAGAAAAAATGCTCAACATCACTAATCATCAGAGAAATGCAAATCAAAACCACAATGAGATATCACCTCACCCCAGTGAGAATGGCGATCATCAACAAGGCAAATAGTAACAAATGTTGGAGAAGCTGTGGAGAAAAAGGAACCCTCATACACTGTTGGTGGGAATGCAGACTGGTGCAGCCGTTATGGAAGGCAGTGTGGAGGTTCCTCAAAAAATAAACGAATAGAATTGCCATATGACCCAGCAATCCCTCTCCTGGGTATCTACCCAATAAATCTGAAAACATTTAGAGATAAAGACACGTGTGCTCCAATGTTCATTGCAGCTTTGTTTACAGTGTCCAAGACATGGAAACAACCAAAATGTCCTTTGATAGATGAATGGATAAAGAAGTTATGGTATATATACACAATGGAATACTATTCGGTGGTAAGAAAAGATGATATAGGAACATTTGTGACAACATGGATGGATCTTGAGAGAGTAATACTGAGCGAAACAAGTCAGAGAGAAAAAGCAGAGAACCATGTGATTTCACTGATATGTGGTATATAAACCAAAAACAACAAAAGAACAAGACAAACAAATGAGAAACAGAAACTCATAGACACAGACAATAGTTTAGTGGTTGCCAGAGGGTAAGGGGGGTGGGGGGTGGGGGGTGGGAGATGAGGGTAAGGGGGATCGAATATATGGTGATGGAAGGAGAACTGACTCTGGGTGATGAACACACAATGGGATTCATAGATGATGTAATACAGAATTGTGCACCTGAAATCTATGTAATTTTACTAACAATTGTCACCCCAATGAACTTAATAAAATAAAATTAAAAAAAAAAAAAAGAAAATGGCCATATTACCCAAAGCAATATACAGATTCAAAGCAATCCCTATCAAAATCCCAATGGCATTTTTTAAAAAAGAACTAGAACAAAAAAATCATCAGATTTGTATGGAACCACAAAAGACCTCGAATAGCCAAAGAAATCCTAAGAAAAAAGAATAAAGCTGGAGTTATCACACTCCCTGACTTCAGCTTGTATTACAGAGCAACAAAATCAAGACGTTCAATATTATATTAGTTTCAGGTGTACAACACAGTGGTTAGACATTGATATAACTGATGAAGTGATTTCTCTGTCACGTCTATTTAACCCCCCCCCCGTGATGCCATACAGAGTTACTACAACATTTTCCTATGCTCTACTTTACATGCCCATGAGTCTTTTGTAACTGCCAATTTATAGTTCTTAATCCCTTCACCTTTTCCATCCAGTCTTGCCAACCCTCTCCTATCTGGCAACTATCAGACTTCCCTCTGTAACTATGAGTGTGTTCCTGTTTTCTTTGTTTATTTTTTTCTTTTAGGTTCCACATATAAGTGTAATCATGTGGTATTTGTCTTTCTCTGTCTGACTTATTGCACTAGGCATAATAACCTCTAGGTCCATTCATGTTGTCGCAGGTGGAAGCTTTTCATTCCTTTTTATGGCTGAGTACCATTCTATTGTATATATGTACCACATCTTCTTTATCCATTCATCTACTGATGGACACTTAGGTTGCTTCCATATCTCGGCTATTCCATGAACATATGGATGAGCACGTGCCTTCGCAGTAACATTTTCGCTTTCTTTGGATAAATATCCAAAAGTGGGATTACTAGGTCCTTCTAGGTCTCTTGTTATAGCCCTTGTTTTAGTCATTTTGACTGGCATACGGATTGTCACCCCAGCTTTTTGTTTGTTTGTTTGTTTGCATTTTCATGAAATATCTTTTTCCATCCCTTTACATTCAGTGTGTGTGTTTCTTTGATCTGAAGTGAGTCTCTTATAGGCAGTACATGTAAAACACTTTTTCTTTTATCCAGTCAGACTCCGGTGTCTTTTTATTGGAGCATTTAATTCATTTACATTGAAAGTAATTCTTGGTAGGTATGTAGTTGTTGCCATTTTATTATTCTTATTTTTAATTTCTTTCCTTTTTTCATCTTAAAGAAATCGCTCTAAGATTCCATGTAATACTGGCTTGGTAGTGATGAACACCTTTAGATTTTTCTTGTCTGGGAAGCTCTTTATCTGTCCTTCCATTCTAAATGATGGCTTTTCTGGGTAGAGTAATCTTGGTTTTAGACTCTTGCTTTCCATCACCTTGAATATTTCCTTCCAATCCCTTTGGGCCTGAAAAGTTTCTGTTGAGAAGTCAGTTGACTGTCTTATGGGAGCTCCCTTGTAGGTAACTAACTGCTTTTTTTCTTGCTGCTTTTAAGATTCCCTCTTTGTGTTTAACCTTTGGCATTTTAATTATTATATGTCTTTGTGTAGGCCTCTTTGAGTTCATCTCCTTTGGGACTCTCTGTGCCTTTTGGGTTTCTATGTCTATGTCCTTCACGAGATCAGGGAAGTGTTCTGTCATTATTTCTTCAAATACGTTTTCAATAGCATGCTCTCTCTCTTCTCACTCCGGTACCCCTATAATGCGAATGCTGTTATGCTCCATGTTTTCCCAGAGGCCCCTTAGGCTCTCCTAATTTTATTTCTTTGGCTTCTTTTTTCTTTTTGCTGTTCTGATTGGGTGTGTTCCACTATCTTACATTCTAAATCACTAATTTGATCCCCTGCTTCATCTAACCTACTACTGATTCCCTACAATGTTTTCTTCATTTCTATTACTGTATTTTTTATTTCTGACTGGTTACTTTTTATGGTTTCTATCTGGATTTTTATGTTTCCTATCTCTTTGTTAAAGTTCTCCCTGAGATCATTAAGTATCCTTATAACCAGTGTCTGGTAGATTACTTGCCTCTACTTTGTTCAGTTCTTTTTCTGAAGGTTTGTTTAGTTCTTTTATTTGGGACATGTTTCTTTGTCTCTCCATTTTGGCTACCTCCCTGTGTTTGTTTCTATGTATTACATAGGGCTGCTATGTCTCCCGTTGTTAGCAGAGTGGCCTCATATAGTAGGTGTGCTACGGAGCTCTGTGGCGTAGTCTTCCTGGTCACCTGATTCTCGCACTCCAGCTGTGTCCCTTGTGTGGGTGATGTGTACCCTTGGTTATTATTGTAGTTGAGCCTTGTACTTCTGCCTTTGTTATTATTGGCATGTCAATAGTAGGGACTAACCCTCAGGTTCACTGTTTGTGGGCACCGGCCGTGACTACAGTGGAGGAGTTGTAGTAAAGAGTCTGACCCTAACAGAGCAGGATGTACTTCAGCAGAGCTCTGGTGCCTGCCCAATCTGCCCCTTAGGTGTGTCATCCTTGGAGGTGGTTGGGAGATGCTCTTGTTTGGAAGATCACCACTGGACATGCCAGCCCCATGGTCACCTGGGAGAGGACCCACTGCAGGTCAAGTTCTGCTGCAGTCTGTGGCCCACCTGTAGCCATCCGGCAGAAGCCACAAAGCAATCTGCATATGTCTGCTGCCTGAGCCGTGCATGGAAGTACCTTGAGAGGCCAAACCATGAACCAAGGCTGGCTGCCACTACTGCTATGCTTAGAGCTTCTCAGCAAGATGTATGGGACATTCTCAAGCTAGATGCTGGTTGTCCTGGTTCTGCGAACCTTTGAGAGACCATAGGAAAGTCTACAGCATGAGCCACAGCAGGCAATTTGTACAAAAAAGCCACTGGAACCAGCTAGAGTGTGCCCAAAAGTTGGGAGAGGCGTGGTCACAGAATCGCCTGGGCATAGAAAACCAATGGCATTAGATGACTTGATGGAGACACAGATATGGCAGCTGCCTGCATCTGCACACTAGGAAGGTGGGGGGAGGGGCTTAAGAGAAAAACAATGGCTTCAGCCAGTTCCTCTATCAGGGAGAATGTGTCCCCTCCAGTCCTTGTCCTGAAGCCAGACAACTCAGTTCACCCCTGTATGATGAGGTTGCCTCTATAGCTGCAGTCCCAGTGTAGGAGCTCACAGCCAGTGAGTCCATTGGTAAGTCAGTGTGCCTTGAAAAGGAATGCCTAGAACAGTAGCTGCCCTCTGTCTCAGTCAGTCAATCTCTGCTGGTTTTCACAACCAAAATCATGGGGACATCTCTCCCTGGCACTGGAACACTTTGATGTGGAGCAGTTAGGAATCTTCACTCATTAGGGGGTTAACTCAACAGGTGACATATCCCTTCTGATTTTTAAGGGTCACATGTGGGTATGGGACCGGCCCGTTCCACATCTCTGCCCCTCCTATCAGTCTCGAGGTGGTTCCTTCTGTATGTTCTTTGTTGTAGTGCTTCAGTTCAATAAGATTTCAGGAGATTCTCATTGATGATTGTTTTGCAGATTATTTGTAATTTTCATATGGTGGTGAGAGGAGGTAAGCACAGAGTTTACCTACTCCACCATCTTGACCGGATCTCAGTGTGAACATTTTAAAATAGAAATTCTTCCTATCCATGAGCACGGAATGTGCTTCCCTTTATTTGTATCCTCTTCACTTTCTTTCTTCAATGTGTTAGAGTTTTCCGAACACAAGTCTCTTACCTCCTTGGTTAAATTTATTGCTGGGTATTCTTTCGTGAAATTGTAAGTGGGATGTTGTCTTAATTTCTCTTCCTGATAGTTTGTTATTGGTGTATGAAAATGCAACAGATGTCTGAATATTAGTTTTGAATCCTGCTACCAGGTAAGCGGCTAAAAGCTTTTCTCTTGGTGCATTTAAGATTGCCTTTGTCATTGACCTTTAGCATGTACCCCCAAATAACAAAACCACTGAATAATTGACATGTTCTGCCCTCTCATTTCGAGCAGAAGCCTACTAGTGAAAAGGACATCACAACTCTCGATCAGATCCATGCTAATTTCCTGGCTGACGAAATGAGTCCTTTATCCATAAATATAAATGAAAGAAAGGTTTGCCAGATACATGAGGAAAGTTTAAGAGAAGTTTATGATTACCAAACAGAACTCTTTCTGTGTCAGGGGAACCCCAAATGCAATACAGGAAACAGAAGAGACCTTTACCAAAAATTCACATTCATTTTCTCAGAAACTGTAGGGGTGAAAATGGATATACAAAATAAAAGTGTCTTGTACAGCAGGGAAAGATTAGAGGCCAGATACAGTCCTTGCGAAAAGAAATATAATTGGAAAATTAAAAACTCCGATGCCAGGCACTCAGGGCAGATTGTCCCTGCCCCACACAGACTCTGAGGGAACCAGCGCAGGTCAATGACAGGCAGACCCCTCCGACCCCAGCCCTGCCTGCCGGCACCAACGGATTCCCCCCCCCCCCCCCCCCCCCCCCCGCTTCCAGGGTAAATGTTACGTCTAACGATCAGGTTTCAGAGGCAACCGCCAAATGCCAGCCACCAGGCAACTGGGGACAATGCGTGAGCAGGAGAAGAGCCTGCCGACCTCCTCGCTCATTGCGGGAGCGTCCCAGGCCCTGCAGCCACCACCTTCGCCCCTGATGCTGCGCCCTCAGCCCCCGCTTCCGAGCTGCCTTGGCCGTGGCACCTGCTGCACTGGCGCCACCATGACCCTGCCGCCCTCGTACGTGCGCCAGAACTACTACCCCAAATGCGAGGCCGCCATCAACAACCAGATCGTCCTGGAGCTCTACGCCTCCTACATGTACCTGTCCATGGCCTCCTATTTCAGCAGCCACGAGGTGGCCTTGAAGCACTTTGCCCACTTCTTCCTGCAGCAGTCCAGCCAGGAGAGGGAGCACGCGGAGAGGCTGATGGAGCTGCAGAACCAGCGCGGGGGCCGCCTCCGCCTGCGCAACATCAGCAGGCCTGACCGCAACCGCTGGGAGAACGGCCTGAAGGCCATGGAGTGCGCCTTGCACCTGGAGATGAGCGTGAACCAGAGCCTGCTCGACCTGCACCAGCTGGCCACCGAGATGAAGGACGCCCACCTGTGCGCCTTCCTGAGCAGTCACTGCCTGCAGGGGCAGGTGGAGTTCATCAAAGAGCTGGGGGACCACATCACCAACCTGCGCAAGATGGGAGCACGGGAATCCGGCCTGGCAGAGTACCTCTTTGACAAGCTCACCCTGGGTGACAGTGACAAAAAGAACTGAGTCTGTACTGCCTGCTCCATAGCCACTGGGTGACTTCCCCTGGTTACCATGCCGACCAGGCACATTGCAGTATTGCCCTTGCAAAACGTTCATTTAAGTTTTCTTGCTTCCAGTTTTACCATTTTTTCCAATAAAGTTGTCAGTTCCTAAATACGTATCTAAATATATAAAAGTCTTTCCTTCATTACTCTTTGTGTGTGTGTGTGTGTGTGTGTGTGTGTGTGTGTGTGTGTGGTTGCGCAAAACCCTCACCTTTTAAGTTTTAAAACAGGTCTCCAGTAGCCTCTACACTGATCCATGTCGCATCCACATGCAGCTCCCGATCTCCGTGGATGGAGGGAGAAGGTACTCCATGGGACCCTGGAAAACAAAAGAATTCTTCCCCTTATAAACACTGTGGTATTTGGGGATGGGGTGAGGTGGGACCCTGGTGAAGGTGGGTGCAGATGTATTAGTAAAAGTATTGAAACATGGCCTGTAAATCAGGATTCCAGTTGCCTCTGGGGAAGAACTGAAGGGAATGGGATTGGGCAGGGATTAAAATAAAGGGGGTCTCAGCTTTACCAGAAATGTTTATGTCCATGAAATTATGCAGATGGTAATGTGAACTCTGGGTAACAATATGGGAGTTGTGGAAGTCTCAATGGTAGAGTATCTCTTTGACATTCTAACACTAGCAAACACAGATAATGGAAATGAGCCTTAGGCTGCTTTCCCATAAACGGGGCTGACTTACCATGGTCACCAATGCCTGGCTTACACGTCTGCAGGTACAGAATATCCACTTATGATGTTTTCCTTCATCTGTGTCATGTGTGTTTGTGGAGGGGGCGGTGTGTGCAGAGTTCAGTTTGAATCTGCAGAGTAGATTCTGAAGGTTTGCTTAGGAAGATAGCCCTTGTTGAAAACCAGTTCAATGACTGCCCTATTGAAAATGATATGGTTGCTTTCTGGACCTTCCCTTAGCCTGGTTTTATTTCTGCCTTTGGGTTTTATGTATGCAACTTTGATTTAGTTTTTGTTATTTGCTACTGAGATAACCTAAGCGCATGTGTTCTTATTATCACCAAACTTTACCAGGCTCCATTGTAACTATTTACGGTAAATAGCTCCTTTAGGATAGTAAATGATGCTTTTCTCTTTATCTTTAGTACAGATTTTACTGAAAAGAAAAAAGATGAAAGGGTGAAAGGGATAAAATAAAAGCAGATGCTTGGATGGAAATACAGACTGGTGCAGGCTGCTACTGTAGGCATGCCTTCTCACTTGATATTGTTTCCTCTTATATGCAGGTTTTTCATTCCTTATATCAGCCCTTCCAAGACTGTGTTCAGTATCAGCCCATGCCACAAAATATTAACAGGTATTCAGTGAAAAACTGATCTCTCTCTCTCTCTCTTTCTCTGTCTACATATAATGTATTAATCAGAATAGCAGGATTTTTGTTTCGTTTTTCAGTTTTTGTTTATGCTAGGAATTCTATATCTTTAACATAAAAAAAACCACGCACTGTGAATTTATAACATGGGGAATAATAGTCAGTGTTTCCCAAACGTTCTAATCATGGGATTCTTTTTTTCTTCTTCTTCCTTTACCACATCTCACAGAACAGTATCGCCAAGAAAAAAGCTTTGGAAACAACGTTAAGAGATCTCATCTATGTTGTTTCAGAAGCACATACCTGGTAACTAAACCTCACTCACTTTCACTAAGAAGTCACTTTTAGAAACGGGAAACTTTGCTGTGAAGTTTCCAGCACAGTAAGTTTTAGGACAATACATGTAAGGCAGAGTCCTCACCATGAGAGTGGGCATATATCACACTGTCCCTTCTGTTTCCTAACCGATAGCTGCTGACACTGTTTTTTCCCCTCAGATTCTAATTTCCATTTTCAAATGAATGGCTTTCTGGGAATTATAAACATTGATACTTTTTCCAACACTTAACGTACAGAGAAAGGCTAAGTGTCATGCGGGAGACCCTCAGGGCATCCAGAGGGGTCTCCGCTCCCGCTCCCCACACAAGAACGCAGGACATGGCGAGGCCAAAAAGGAACACCCGCGGAGCCACAGGCAGGGGAGTCATACCAGTATACTCTCGCTGGCGGCACTATACTCTCACTGGAGGCTGGATCCACACTGTCCGCAAACCGCCATCCACGCTTGCCAGCCCAGCCGCCACCCTCCCGCCAGCCCCCACTCCCTCTCTCTTCTCCTTCTCCTCTCTCCGCTAGTACAGCCACAGCAGTCACATCAGTGGTCAATGGCTCACTGGCCACAGCCGACGGCCAACCAGCCACAGCCGATGGCCATGTAACCACAGTTGGCCATCCACCACCTGAGCCAACGCCCCTCCAAGCGAGGCCGAGAGCCCGGAAACTACCCTCCGGGGCCCTGCCCCCACACTAAGTAAATTATATTCTTCACCTCCCTCTACCTGTGTATTCATCTCACCAGCAGAAGAATTCTTCATTTTGATTTTCCACACTAGATTCATAAATTTTGGTCAGTAACACACCCTTGGATCAAAAGCAGTCTGTGCCTGCATTGTTTTGGAAATAAGAGGGTCAAATTTTCTCAACTCAGAAATTTAACTAATAGGTTGATGCAAAAGTAATGGAGGTTTTTGCTATTATTTTTAAGCGCTTTCAAACCGCAATTACGTTTGCTCCAACTTAATATGAGAAAAAAAAGCAATATATGCTACCAAAGGTTTTATTAATAAAGTCCAGGATTGTTCAATAAATAAATAATGAGTAATGTGCTTAATTGCAGCATCTTACACTTTCACCTTTTTCCTCCAATGGGATCATCAACATGATTACCTACACCGTTATTTGATTTTGGATGAACACCTGATTGCAACGCATTCCTCTCTGGGTTCCTCACAGGACTTCTCAGGTTTCTCTGCTGCCTTAAAGTGCTTGGTGCAAATCTATAAATGGAAATGGCACCAGTCTCAGACTGCAGCCCATGTGAGGCAATATCTAATGATGAATTCTTGGAGATTTTAAAATTTAAATGTGTTCCCACACGACTCTCAGGTGTCAACTCTCCTGACACCACCAATGAATTGGATAAGGTACAGATAGCAAGAGAATACAAAACTATTATTGTCTCAACATGGAAAATGTGCTATCATTTTCATAAATGATTATATCATGCTAGAAAATTACAAGATGATTAAAGTAAGCTTCTCAACAAGAACATTATTTGTGTCTGACCCATCTTATTAACCTCAACTTTCATTTGTCTACACTTTGTCTCTGAGTTCAATTCAAGCAGCATTTATTCCTTTTGTTTTGACCAATAGAAACTTATTTCTTCCATTTTTTCCAATTACACTTAATGTATTAAAAACATTATACATCGCTATCAAGTGGGGTCATCCCATGGGCACAAGGATGGTTCAACATATGCACATCCATCAATGTGATACACCGCATACACAAAATATGAACAAAAATCATATGATTACATCCATAGATGCAAAAAAGCATTTGAGAAGATACAACATCAATTTATGGTTGAAACACTTAATAAAGTGGGTATCGAAGGAAAATATACCTTAACATAATGAAGTCCATATATGACAAACCCTCAGTCAATATCATAAATAATGCTGAAAAACTGAAGCCATTTGCCCTACCTTCAGGAACAGCACAGGGCTATCCCCTATCACCACTGCTTTTCAAAATAGTATTGAAAGTCCTAGCCAGAACAATTTGGCAAGAGAAGGAAATAACAGGCATCCGAATTGGGAATGAAGAAATTAAACTGTCACTTTTTGCCGATGATATGATGTTATATGTAGGAAATCTTAAAGACTTCACCAAAAAGTAATTAGAAACAATAAATGAATACAGTAAAGTTGCCAGCTACAAAATCAACGTACAAAAATCCACTCCTTCCTATATACTAACAATGAAATCTCAGAAAAAGGAAAAAAAAACAATTTTGTAATTGCAACAAAAAGAATAAAATATCTAAGAATAAACTTAACCAAGGATGTGAAGGGCCAATACACTGAAAAGTATAAGACACTTATAAAATAAATTGAAGAAGACACAAAGAAATGGAAAGACATTCCGTGTTGATGGATTGGAAGAATCAACATAGTTAAAATGGCCATATTACCCAAAGCAATATACAGATTTAAAGCAATCCCCATCAAAATCCCAATGGCATTTTTAAAAAAAGAAATAGAACAAAAAAATCATCAGATTTGTATGGAACCACAAAAGACCTCGGATAGCCAAAGAAATCCTAAGAAAAAAGAATAAAGCTGGAGTTATCACACTCCCTGACTTCAGCTTGTATTACAGAGCAACAAAATCAAGACGTTCAATATTATACTAGTTTCAGGTGTACAACATAGTGGTTAGACATTGATATAACTGATGAAGTGATTTTTCTGTCACGTCTATTTACCACCCCCCCCCGTGATGCCATACAGAGTTACTACAACATTTTCCTATGCTCTACTTTACATGCCCATGAGTCTTCTGTAACTGCCAATTTATAGTTCTTAATCCCTTCACCTTTTCCATCCAGTCTTGCCAACCCTCTCCTATATGGCAACTATCAGATTTCCCTCTTGTATCTAGGAGTGTGTTCCTATTTTGTTTGCTTGTTTGTTTATTTTTCTTTTAGGTTCCACATATAAGTATAATCATGTGGTATTTGTCTTTCTCTGTCTGACTTATTGCACCAGGCATAATAACCTCTAGGTCCATTCATGTTGTCGCAGGTGGAAGCTTTTCATTCCTTTTTATGGCTGAGTACCATTGTATTGTATATATGTACCACATCTTCTTTATCCATTCATCTACTGATGGACACTTAGGTTGCTTCCATATCTCGGCTGTTGTAAATAATGCTTCATGAACATATGGATGAGCACGTGCCTTCGCAGTAACATTTTCGCTTTCTTTGGATAAATATCCAAAAGTGGGATTACTAGGTCCTCCTAGGTCTCTTGTTATAGCCCTTGTTTTAGTCATTTTGACTGGTATATGGATTGTCACCCCAGCTTTTTTGTTTGTTTGTTTGTTTTTTTGCATTTTCATGAAATATCTTTTTCCATCCCTTTACATTCAGTGTGTGTGTTTTTTTATCTGAAGTGAGTCTCTTATTGGCAGTACATGTAAAACACTTTTTTCTTTTATCCATTCAGCCTGGGTGCCTTTTTATTGGATCATTTAATTCATTTACATTGAAAGTAATTCTTGGTAGGTATGTAGTTGTTGCCATTTTATTATTCTTATTTTTAATTTCTTTCCTTTTTTCGTCTTAAAGAAATCCCTCTAAGATTCCATGTAATACTGGTTTGCTGGTGATGAAGTCCTTTAGCTTTTTCTTGTCTGGGAAGCCCATATCTGTCCTTCCATTCTAAATGATAGCTTTGCTGGGTAGAGTAATCTTGTTTGTAGACCCTTGCTTTCTATCACCTTGAATATTTCCTTTCAATCCCTTTGGTCCTGAAAGGTTTCTGTTGAGACGTCAATTGACTGTCTTATGGGCGCTCCTTTGTGGATAACTGCTTTTCTCTTGCTGCTTTTTAGATTCCCTCTTTGTTTTTAATCTTCGGCATTTTAATTGTGATGTGTCTTCATGTGGGCCTCTTTGGATTAATCTTTTTGGGACTCTCTGTGCTTTTTGGGTTTCTATGTCTTTTTCCTTCACGAGATCAGGGAAGTGTTCTGTCATTATTTCTTCAAATACGTTTTCAATAGCATGCTCTCTCTCTTCTCACTCCGGTACCCCTATAATGCTAATGTTGTTATGCTCCATGTTGTCCCAGAGGCCCCTTAGGCTCTCCTAATTTTATTTCTTTGGCTTCTTTTTTCTTTTTGCTGTTCTGATTGGGTGTGTTCCACTATCTTACATTCTAAATCGCTGATTCGATCCTCTGCTTCATTTAACCAACTCTGATTGCCCACAATGTCTTCTTTATTTCTATTACTGTATTTTTTATTTCCGACGGGTTACTTTTTATGGTTTCTGTCTGGATTTTTATGTTTCCTGTCTCTTTGTTACAGTTCTCCCTGAGATCATTGAGCACCCTTATAACCAGTGTTTAGAACTCTGTGTCTGGTAGATTATTTGACTCTACTTTGTTCAGTTCTTTTTCTAAAGCTTTGTTTTGTTCTTTTATTTGGGACATGTTTGTTTGTCTCCCCATTTTGGCTACCTCCCTGTGTTTGTTTCTTTGTATTACGTAAGGGCTGCTATATCTCCCAATGTTAGTAGAGTGGCCTCATGTTGTAAGTGTGCTATGGAGCTCTGTGGCGCAGTCTTCCTGGTCACCTGATTCTCGCACTCCAGCTGTGTCCCTTGTGTGGGTGATGTGTACCCTTGGTTATTATTGTAGTTGAGCCTTGTACTTCAGCCTTTGTTATTATTGGCATGTCAATAGTAGGGACTAACCCTCAGGCTCACTGGTTGTGGGGACTGGCCGTGACTACACTGGAGGAGTTGTGGTGAAGGGTCTGACCCTAACAGAGCAGGATGTGCCACAGCAGGGCTCTGGTGCTTGCCCAATCCGCCCCTTGGGTTTGTCTTCCTATGAGGTTGTTGGGTGATGCTCCACCTAGTTTGGAAGCTCACCACTGGGCATGCCAGCCCCATGGCCACCCGGGAGAGGACTCACTTTAGGGTCCGCAGCCAGCTGTAATCTGTGGCCCACATATAGCCAGCCTACAGGAGCCATAGAGCAATCTGCAGATGGCTGCTGCCTGAGTTGAGCACAGAAGTACCTTGAGAGGCCAAGCCATGAACCAAGGCTGGCTGCCACTAGTGCCATGCTTAGAGCTGCTCAGCCAGAGGTATGGGACATGCACAAGCTAGATGCTGGTTGTCTGGGTTTCGCGAACCTTTGAGAGACCATAGGAAAGTCTACAGCGTGAGCCACAGCAGGCAATTTGTACAAAAAAGGCACTGGAACCAGCTAGCATATGCCTAAATTTTGGGTGGGGTGTGGTCACAGAATCACCTTGGCATAGAAAACCAATGGTGTTAGGTGGCTTGATGGAGACACGGATATGGTGGCTTCTTGCAACTGCACACTAGGAAGTTGGGGGGAGGGGCTCAAGAGAGAATCAATGGCTTCCACCAGCTCCTCTGTCTGAGACAAAGTATCCCCTCTAGCCCTTGTCCTGAAGCCAGACAACTCAGTTCACCGTTGTATGATGCGGTCGCCTCTATAGCTGCAGCCCCTTGCAGGAGCTAACAGCCAGTGAGTCCATTGGTAAGTCAATGTGCAGTCCCTTGAAGAGGAGCTCCTGGGAAAGCAGCTGACCTCTGTCTCAGTCAGTCAATCTCCACTAGTTTTCACAACCAGAAGTCATGGGGACATCTATCCCTGGCCTTGGAACCCAAGGATGGGGAGCGACTGGGAATCCTTGCTCATCAGGGGGTTAACTCAACAGGTGACATATCCCTTCTGATTTTTAATAGTCACACGTGGGTGTGGGACCAGCCCATTCCACATCTGCCCCTCCTACCAGACTCGAGGTGGCTCTTTCTGTATGTCGTTTGTTGTAGCACTTCGGTTCAACAAGATTTCAGAAGACTCTCATTGATTTTTGTTTTGTAGTTTATTTGTAATTTTCATATGGTGGTGAGGGGAGGTAAGCACAGAGTTTACCTACTCCACCATCTTGACCGGATCTCAGTGTGCACATTTTAAAACAGAAATTCTTCCTATCCATGAGCACGGAATGTGCTTCCCTTTGTGTGTATCCTCTTCACTTTCTTCAATGTCTTAGAGTTTTCCGAGCACAGATCTCTTATCCTCTTGGTTAAATTTATTCTTGGGTATTCTTTCATGAAATTGTAAGTGGGATGTTGTCTTAATTTCTCTTCCTGATAGTTTGTTATTGGTGTATGAAAATGCAACAGATGTCTGAATATTAGTTTTGAATCCTGCTACCTGGTAAGTGGATAAAAGCTTTTCTCTTGGTGTGTTTAAGATTTCCTTTGTCATTGACCTTTGGCATGTACCCCCAAATGAGTAAGCAACTGAATAATTGACATGTTCTGCCCTCCCATTTCGGGCAGAAGCCTACTAGTGAAAAGGACATCACAACTCTCGATCAGATCCATGCTAATTACCTGGCTGACCAAATGAGTCCTTTATCCATAAATATAAATGAAAGAAAGGTTTGCCAGATATGTGAGGAAAGTTTAAGAGAAGTTCATGATTACCAAACAGAACTCTTTCTGTGTCAGGGGAACCCCAAATGTAATACAGGAAACAGAAGAGACCTTTACCAAAAATTCACATTCGTTTTCTCAGAAACTGAAGGGGAGAAAACGGATATACAAAATAAAAGTGTCTTGTACAGAAGGGAAAGATTAGAGGCCAGATAAGGTCCTTGCGAAAAAGAAATATAATTGCAAAATTAAAAACTCAGACGCCAGGCACTCAGGGCAGATTATCCCTGCCCCACACAGACTCTGATGGAACCAGGCGCAGGTCAATGACAGGCAGACCCCTCCGACCCCAGCCCCCCCCACCCTCACCACTTCCAGGGTAAAGGTTACGTCTAACGATCAGGTTTCAGAGGCAACCGCCAAATGCCAGCCACCAGGCAACTGGGGACAATGCGTGAGCAGGAGAAGAGCCTGCTGACCTCCTTGCTCATTGCGGGAGCGTCCCAGGCCCTGCAGCCACCACCTTCGCCCCCGCTGCTGCGCCCCTCAGCCCCTGCTTCCGAGCTGCCTTGGCCTTGGCACCCGCTGCAGTGGTGCCACCAGCCATGACGACCCTGCCGCCCTCGTACGTGTGCCAGAACTACTACCCCGAATGCGAGGCCACCATCAACAACCAGATCGTCCTGGAGCTCTACGCCTCCTACATGTACCTGTCCATGGCCTCCTATTTCAGCAGCCATGAGGTGGCCTTGAAGCACTTTGCCCGCTTCTTCCTGCAGCAGTCCAGCCAGGAGAGGGAGCACGCGGAGAGGCTGATGGAGCTGCAGAACCAGCGCGGGGGTGGGGGGGGGGGGGAGGGCGCCTCCGCCTGCCCAACACCAGCAGGCGTGACCGCAACCGCTGGGAGAACGGCCTGAAGGCCATGGAGTGCGCCTTGCACCTGGAGAGAGCGTGAACCAGAGCCTGCTCGACCTGCACCAGCTGGCCACCAAGATGAAGGACGCCCACCTGTGCGCCTTCCTGAGCAGTCACTGCCTGCAGGGGCAGGTGGAGTTCATCAAAGAGCTGGGGGACCACATCACCAACCTGCGCAAGATGGGAGCCCCGGAATCCGGCCTGGCAGACTACCTCTTTGACAAGCTCACCCTGGGCGACAGTGACAAAAAGAACTGAGTCTGGACTGCCTGCCCCATAGCCACTGGGTGACTTCCCCTGGTCACCATGCCGACCAGGCACATTGCAGTATTGCCCTTGCTAAACATTCACTTAAGTTTTTTTCCTTCCAATTTACCATTTTTTCCAACAAAGTTGTCAGTTCCTAAATATATAAAAGTCTTTCCTTCATTAGTGTGTGTGTGTGTGTGTGTGTGTGTGTGTGTGTATGTGTGTGTGTGCGCGTGTGTGGTTGCGCAAAACCCTCACCTTTTAAGTTTTAAAACAGGTCTCCAGTAGCCTCTACACTGATCCATGTCCCATCCACATGCAGCTCCCAATCTCCGTGGATGGAGAGGGAAGGTACTCCGTGGGACCCTGGAAAACACAAAATAATCTTCCCCTTATTTACACTGTGGTAAATGGAGGTGGGGTGAGGTGGGGCCCTGTTGAAGGTGGGTGCAGGTGAATTAGTGAAAGTATTGAAACATGGCCCGAAAATCAGGATTCCAGTTGCCTCTGGGGAAGAAATGAAGTGAATGGGATTGGGCGGGGATTAAAATAAAGGTTGTCTTCAGCTTTACCAGAAATGTTTATGTCCATGAAATTATGCAGATGGTAATGTGAACTCTGGGTAGCAAGATGGATGTTTTGGAAGTCTGAATGGTAGAGTGTCTCTTTGACAAGCTAACACTGGGCAACACTGATAATGGGAATGAGCCTTAGGCTGCTTTCCCATAGACAGGGGGCTGACTTACCATAGTCACCAATGCCTGGCTTACACGTTACAGGTACAGAACGTCCACTTATGTATGTTTTCCTTCATCTGTATCGGGTGTGTATGTGTAATTTCAGATTGTACAACATAGTGGTTAGATATTGATATAACTATTGACATGATGTCTGCTATGTCTAGTTACCCTGTGATACCATACAGCTTTATTACATTTTTCTATTCTGTACCATACATTCTCATGACTGTTGGTAGCTGCCAATTTGTACTTCTCAATATCTTCATCGTCTTCCCCCAGCGCTGCCAACCCCTTTCTATCTGGCAGCCATCAGATTTCCTTCTGTGTGTATGAGTGTGTTCCTACTTTATTTGTTTTTTTTTTTTGTTTCCACATATAAGTGGAATCATGTGGCATTTGTCTTTCTGTGTCTGTCTTATTGCACTTGTCATAATAACCTCTCTATCCATCCATGTTTTCACAAATGGTGGCATTTCATTTCTTTTTATGGCTGAGTACTATTCCAGTATATATATGTTGCACCTCTTCTTTATCCATGGACATTTAGATTGCTTCCATAGTCCATATCATGGCTATTGTTAATAGTGCTGCTATTAACAATAGGGATACATACATATCTTTTCTCATATGTGTTTTGGTATTGCTGGGTCATATGGAAGTTGTTTTTTAAATTTTTTAGGAATCTGCATGCTGTTTTGCATAGTGTCTTCACCAGTTTGCAATCCCACCAACAGTTTTCGAGGATTTCCTTTTTGCCACATCCTCGGCAACACCTGTTGTTTGTTCATTTATTGATTATAGCCATTCTAATGGGTGTGAGTTCAGAGGTCACTGTGGTTTTTAACTTGCATTTCCCTGACCATTAGTGACCTTGACTGTCTTTTCATATGTCTATTGTCCAACTATAGATCCTCTTTGGAGAAATTTCTATTCAGGCCTGCCCATTTTCTAATTGGATTTTTGTTTGTTCTTAGTTCTATGAGTTCTTTATATATTTTCAATACTAATGCTCTATCATCAGATGTATCATTAGCAAATATCTTTTCCTATTCAGTAGGTTGTCGGTTCATTTTGTTGATGGTTTCTTTGCTGTGCAAAAACATTTTAGTTTGATGTAGTCCCAAATGTTTGTTTCTTTTGTTGCCCTTTCTTGAGAGGACAGCTCTAAAAAAATATTACTAAGAGCAATGTCAAAGAGATTACTGCCTGTGTTTTGTTCGAGGAGTTTTATGGTTTGCAATGTTATGTTTAAGACTTCAATCCATTTTGAGTTTATTCTTGTATATGGTGTTAGAAGGTGGTCTAGGTTCATTTTTTTTTTAATGTATCTGTCCAATTTTTCCAGCATCATTTATTGATGAGACTGTCTTTACCCCTATTGGATACTCTTGCCCATTTTGTCATAGATTAATTGACCATAGAGGCATGGACTTATTTCTGGGTTTTCTCTTCTGTTCCATTGATCTATGTGTCTGCTTTTACGCTGGTGCCATCCTGTTTTGATTACTAGTGTCTTGTAGCATAGTATGACATCTAGTAGTGAGAGGTATGAGGTCTGACAATTAAGTTCACAAACTTGTTGTAATGATGTTGCTAACCTTTTTTGATGTCAGAGGGATTATTCATGATTAATTTGTACCAACTGAACAAACAGTTAACCAAGTTTACTATTTGGAAGTGCTGAAAAGGCTGCATGAAAAAGTTAGACGACCTGAACTTTTCACCAACAATTCATGGGTCTTGCATCACGACAATGCACCAGCTCATACGGCACTGTCTGTGAGGGAGTTTTTAGCCAGTAAGCAAATAACTGTATTGGAACACCCTCCCTAGTCACCTGATCTAGCCCCCAATGACTTCTTTCTTTACCCCAAGATAAAGGAAATATTGAAAGGACGACATTTTGATGGCATTCAGGACATCAAGTGTAAAATGATGACAGTTCTGATGGGCATTCCAGAAAAAGAATTCCAAATTTGCTTCGAAGGGTGGACTAGGCACTGGCATCGGTGCATAGCTTCTCAAGGGGAGTACTTCAAAGGTGACCCTAGTGATATTCAGCAACGAGGTACATATCACTTTTTCTAGGATTAGTTCGTGGACTAAATTATCTGACCTCATATATCTCCAACCTTGTTCTTTTTTCTCAAGATTTCCTGTTGTATGGATGTTCTGTGGTTCCACATAAATTTTAGGATGATGTGTTCTAGGTCTGTGAAAAATGCCATTGGTACTTTGATACAGATTGCGTTGAATCTACATGCTTTGGGTAGTATGGACATTTTAACATAAATTTTTCGTATTCATAAGCATGGAATGTACTCTTTCTTATTTGTATCCTCTTCACTTTTGTCTTCAATTTCTTTTAATTTTCCAAGCACATGTCTTTACCTCCCTTGTTAAATATATTGCTGGGTATTTTTTTATGCAGTTGTAAATGGGATATTTTCTTCATTTGTCTTTCCTATATTTTGTTATTGGTGCATAAAACTGCAACAGAATCCTGAATATTATAATAGTTTTGGATCCTGCTACCTTGTGGGTTGGTGTGGCCTGTTTGGATTCATCTTCTCTGGGACTCTCTGTGCTTTTATATCTATTTCCTTTACCAGGTTAGGGAAGTTTTCCATTATTATTTCTTTAAATCGATTTTTAATCCTTTGCTCTATCTTCTCCTTCCACTACCACTATTATGTGAATGTTGTTATGCTTAATGTTGTCCCAGAGGTCTCTTCAACAATCCTTATTTTTTGAAATTCTTTTCTTCTGTTCCGATTTGGGTGTTTTAAGCTACCTTGTCTTCCAAATTGCTGATTCCATCCTCTGTTTCATCTGGTGTTACTAGAGGGTAAGGGTGAAGGGGGGTGGTAGATGAGGGTAAAGGGGATCCAATATATGGTGATGGAAAGAGAACTGACTCTGGGTGACGAACACACAGTGTGATATATAGAT
This sequence comes from Rhinolophus sinicus, assembly GCF_057876585.1. Classification (NCBI taxonomy): domain Eukaryota; kingdom Metazoa; phylum Chordata; class Mammalia; order Chiroptera; family Rhinolophidae; genus Rhinolophus; species Rhinolophus sinicus. Next base: position 27,858,889 of record NC_142518.1, on the reverse strand, counting down.
GATGTAATACAGAATTGTACACCTGAAATCTACGTAACTTTACTCACAATTGTCACCCCAATAAAGTTTAATTTTTTAAAAAAGAGCATCCTTTAATTGTTGCTGCAATTCACTGTTCAATCTGGCCCAAACTATGTTGGTTTCCTTGCTGCATGTAACTGATGCCTGATTAGCTTTCTTATCTTTCACAGCAGACCTAGGCATATATAAGGCTGTGATGCAAGAACAGCAGCTAAGACACCTTTCTTTTGTGCACATTCATCAACATCTGGCCTTAAGTCATCTTCTGATCTTAAGTTCTTCTTTGAACAGGTTTAGCTGGTGGAGTAAGAGTTGGTGTACCTTTGCTCACATTAGCGGGAGCACTAGCAGCTTTCTTTTCTTCCCTTTTACTAGTGTCTATTTCGGCAACTCGAAGAGAACTTGCAGGATCAGAAGCTATTTCAACCATCAAGACCTCTGGATGTTTCTCAGCTTCATTACCTTACTCTTTATTTACATTTGATGCAGCAAATACTTCAAATTGGCTGAAATCTGCAAAGTTTGGTTGTTCTGGTATCTGTTGAGGTGAGGTACTGGTATGAGTTATTAGGCTATCGGCATCCACTGGGCAATGCACGACAGGACCAGGAGCCTGTGAGGTCTGTGGTCTTGGAGTCACTGCAGGAGGATGGGCTACAGCTCCAGCCTGTTGTTGATTCATGGTGACCATACAGATCCGATTCGTAAGTGTGGATGATGATCTAGAATGAGAGGGTTGTAGCCTTGGAAGGGGAGGGGGTGGTGCAGTGCTATCAGGAGACATTCCTGAGTCCAACCTTTAATGAGTTCCGTTGTTCCTGATCTGTTCTGGGTCTGAAATGAAAGAGTCTGAACTACTGTAACCATTGGCTACAGTATTTCCAGAAGCAAATTTCACAATGAATTTATCTTACTTTCTTCTGAAAGGCCAGATGTTTTCACAGGTAATGGGCTAGTGGGATTAGTATGATCACTGCCAGTTCTTTTACGTTCCATTTCCTGAATGTGGATTTTGCTTGGAGTCATCCAAATGGGAACTGGATGAAGAATAGCAGTATCAGGGTCAACTGGTGTAATGTTGGGATCGAAGTGGGTCAGAGTTTGTGAGCTTGAAATGCGTTCACTAAATGTCTCCCACTGCCCACTGCTCTGATTCATCTCCAGCCAAGTCTGGCTCAGTGACGATATTGACGGTGACTTGCTTGGAGGTGCTTCTGCAGGAGAGCCTGACTCACCTACCTCAGCTGTCTGATCCGCAATGTCTGTTGAATCTTCCAAATCAATTAGTGTGCGCATTAAACTTTCAGGGAGTTTTTCTGTCAGTCATAGCTATTCTTTCTAGCAACTACCAGGTGAAAAGCAGCACAAAACTCATCCCATGTCAATGCTACATCTTTACCAAAGCCTGAGAGTTCCCAAACATGAGTAAGTTCAAGTATGGGAAGCTCTGATTTTGTAAAAACAAAAAACAAAACAAAACAAAAAACCCCCAAACACTCTAGCTGCAGATCCTGGAATAAATCCATTTAGATCAGGCTGAATGGTTTTACATTCATGTATGCAATACTATCTTTGTCTGTTATTTTCTAGGGATCATAACAACTGGATTGCCTACAAATTTCACTGGCAGTTGTAGCTGATGCTACAGTTTATGCTGTTGTCTGATCCTGAACAGAAGCAGGATGTGTAGTTAAAAGAGTACTGGTTGGTGGAGTATCTGCAAAACTGACCCAGTTCTCTTGAAGAGGAGGTTGGGAATGCCCTGACCACACTTCATCACCAGCAGAAGAACCTGATTGTGCTTCACCAAAGGGAGATCAAAATGGCCCTGGTCCTGCACAAGGCCTCCTACTATTTCCTGCACTGGGGTGATGGTTGTGCTTCTTCCTCCTGTGTGGAGAAATTGGTGGGGACTGCTGTGGTGAAACTACTGGAGATGCAGGTTCCTATTGATCTGCAGAGGTATGAGACTAGACAGCGTCATGACTTACAGATCCCCTTTCCACTTGCCCGCTGCCAGGTGGTGGGGGAATTATACCAGAATAAGACCCTATTTTCAGAATCTGAAGACTATGTGGCTGCATGACAAGATTCTTGTTCATTCTTTGAAGTGCCAAATCTTGGCAGATGAAAGTCCTTGACTGTATTCATACTTCCCATTCAAAATGGAACCACAGTGGGTAACAGCTACCAGTTTCAAAACAATACAGAAATGACTTCTTCCAAAATAACCAAGTCTTGTTGCACCACAAAACTCCATAACCTGCCGTACTACATCGCTGGGGAGCTGCGCGGCTCAGAACAGCTCCAGCACTGGTCCACTTTGGCCGCCACCCTCTTGGTGCTCTCCATGTCGTAGTAGAAGAGATCCAAGTAGTATGTCGGCTCTGTGTCGCTCAGTGTTAAGCTTTAAATGTTCACCTCTGGCTCACAGCGGTTCTGCCCGGCAAACAACACTCGGGGCCAGGCCCCAGGACAGTTCGGGCTGCATATTGCCCAGCTTTCTTCTCGCCGTCCCCTCCCCTGAAGCCGCTGGGAGCCCCAGCTCTGGCCTTACACATGCACAGGTATGTCAGAGCGACAGGGCAGGAAGGTCACGAAGAGGGGGTCTGGCTGGGCTCTGCGCCGCTGCTTGAGAGGCCCGCGCAGCCTCAGGATCAACGAACGCAGTGTGGGTCAGGGCTTGGGCTCTGCTCCGTTGCTGCTGGGGGTGGGGGGTGTGGGGGTGTGGGGGGTGTGGGGGTGTGGGGTGTGGGGGGGTGTGGGGGTGGGGGGGTGGGGGGTGGGGGGGTGGGGGGGAGAGGCGAGGGGCACGGCCCGCGAGAGGAAGGGGTAGACTCTGCCACCGCCCCCACCGTGGCTCAGCTCGAGCCTCCCTGAACAAACGTTTATTCTCAATAAATGAGTTTATGCTGTGGAATCAAAGTTAAATAAGGCATGGACATGGCCCAGTTAAACCAAATATATTAGCACTTTACCAATTTTCTAAAAATAAAATATAAGTCCAATAAGATTTTAATAACCAATTAAATCAAAAGTACATACAGATAGGCAGTGTTTTCATTTATCACTCTCTACTTTATAAAGAGGTATGCTACACAGTCATTTGAGAAATTTGCCCAAATGGGAATGAAGCCATTTTTAATAAGGTATGAGGAAGAATGTAGGCTAGCTATTCTTCAGGTCAGAACAGTGGACTCTAACCAAATCTAAAGCATAATTATAATGACAATCATCCGGGTAAATTATGCTATCAAAATAATGTATTAAAGAACTTCCTCTTTCAGATAATGAGGGATGTTACCTGAGAGAGAGAGAGAGAATTTGAGGAAGAACAATAATACAATGTGATTAACAGATTAAATTTTAGCAAATAAGGTTACTCATCTGTTTACATATTTTATGCTGTTGTTGCCTGGAAACAGAGGAGGCACTTGAAGGTATGTTTCACCAGTGTGGATCACACAAGAGTCTTGTAAGGGGCTAGTTTAAAAACATCTTTTCTTTTAAAAACTGGAAAAAAAAATTATTTCTGCTGTAATTTAAATCTGTAAGAAATTTATAGGTAAAGGTAATCTAAAAAAAAAACCTAGGGTAGTCTTAAAAGCAACTCTTTAATTAAGAAAGCTTTTAGAGTATCACTGCTTGCATCCACTAATAAAAACAGCTGGCACTTACTGAGAACTCACTATGTATTAGGCATGAGGTTAAGATATTTACATGATACCTCACTTCCTCCTCACAACACCAGAGGTAGTGCTATTTTTACCCCCATTTCACAGATGATCACAGTGAACTGAGAGAGAGACATGAATTCCCTAACAACTTAGTAAGTGGCTGAACTTAAATTTAAACACGTGCAGTAGAACTTGAGGACTTGTGCACTTAACCACTAGTCTACATGGTAATGAATAAATGTGAAGTTTACAAGCTCTATGAGTGATGATAACGTGACAAAGTCTGCTGCAAGAGGTCAGTAGGAAAGAGATCCTACAAGCCTGGTTAACAGAAATCTCAGTTCATTAATCAATTAAGTACCAATAATACAAACTGATATGGCCCATGGCCTGAAAATTCAAAGAGATTTCTGGAATTATTCTAAGAAGGGCAGTAAGTTTAAACATAGAATCTTCTGCTTTGTGTTAATGCAATGCACAGGTGTAAAAAGGTGAACCCTGGCTCTGATTGGGCAGAAGTCAGCTGCTGGGATCTTTTGAAGAAATTCATTGGAGATATGAAATATAAAGAGAAAGATGAAATGTAAATAGAAATGGATTATTTTAAATGGCTAGCTAATAGAATAAGCATATTCAACCAATGAATATAATGCTTAGTAACAAATAATTACAACAAATGAATTAGTATTGATTTTCTAATTCAACATTCTCCAATCAGTACAGACTATGATTACCCCATGGCTACCAATCTGAATCTCATTTTTGAGAAAAGTTTTTCAATCCCATTCACTGCTCTAGAGGCCGCTAATAAAGCACTAGAAAATGGCACATCTTTTTGCTATATTCCTCCAAAGTTTGCTTTCCTGGTTCTAAACATCATAGAAAGAGTGGGAATGGCAGGTCCCAAGAGTCCTTGTTAGCCAATGAAGTAGGAGAGGATAAATTTATGATGGAACACAAGTTAAATGCTTTCTCTTAGAATGCCCCTAAACCTTTTGCTTCCTGCCAGAGAAAACAGAAGTCTGTAATTGAAGGAAACTGGCAAGCCAGGTGAAGGGGGCCAGGAAATCTAGGATATAGGTGATGAAATCCTTTCAACTGTCCATATTGGGGTCCAGACAGAGCAAGAGGAATGTGTTTCCAGCACTTGCTGAAAGATTCAGAGCGGAGAGACAATAACAGGAGTGAGGAAGAAGTTCAAAAAGAGTGAAAGATGGAGATGGAGGCAGTGCTCTGACCTCTGAGAAGTGTAAAATTGATCATGAATAGAAGGAGAAAAGTGGAGATCACTGGAGTTAACAAGGATTGGGAACTGAGGGAGGAAGCTATCAGAACTGTCATTAGTGTGGAGGTTGGTCACTCAAATAAAGCTTTGTGATATTAAACATAACCAATGATACTACAAACGTGCTAATTTAATGAAACAATCACATTAGGAAAATATTCAAATAAGTTGCTCAAAAAATCATGCAGATGATTAAGTCAAACGAGGTGCACTTATACACATAAATAACATTTGAAAATATTATATATGCCAGGTACTCAGCACTGAGTCGCCCTCCTCCCCCAGGCTGGGATGGAACCTGGAACACGGTAATGGTACGCTGCCCACTCTGGCCTCCCTCCTCCCCCCTGGCCCCATCACTTCTGGGGGTAAAGGTCACGTCCAACGGTCACACCTCTGCTCGCTGCCTGGCCCTGGAGCGCGATCTCCTCCAGCCGCCATCCTAGTCCATCGGGGAGCCCCCGAGGTACCCGCCATCACCACTGCTGACTCAGCCTCTGGCCACCCTCGTCTACCACCATGGGGAATCTCGGAGGTCATAAAAGCCACCGCCGTGGCCCCCGCCGCCGCCCGCTCCACAGCCCCCCTCCCCATGACTTCTTGGCCTTCAATTTCGGAGGGCAGGTGCCACCAGACATGTTGCCTGTGCTGCCAGGCATGGTGTCTGTAATGCCACCCGTGGCACCTGTGCTGTCACCCGTGGTGCCTGTGCTGCCACCCATGGCGCCTGCACCCACCAGGCTGCCCTCACAAGTGCGGCAGAGCTACCATCCCAACTGAGAGGCCGCCATCAACAACCAGATCAACCCGCACTCTACGCCTCCTCCATGTACCTGTGCCTGTCCTTCTACTTGGACCGCCAGGACCTGGCCTTGACGCACTTCGCCCCCTCCTTCCTGCGGCAGTCCGGGGAGGCCAGGGAGCACGTGGAGAAGCTGATGCGGCTGCAGAATCTGCGCGGGGGGCGGGGGGCGGGCGGGGGGCGGGGCGCATCCGCCTGTGTGATACCAGGAAGCCAGACTGCAACCGCTGGGAGAACGGCCTGAAGGCCTTGAAAAGCACCTTGCACCTGGACAGAACCCTGAACCAGAGCCTGCTCGACCTGCACCAGCTGGCCACCGAGAAGAAGGACGCCCACCTGTGCGACTACCTGGAGCGTCATTACCTGCACGAGCACGTGAAGTACATCAAAGGGTTGTGGGGCCACATCACCAACCTGCGCAAGATGGGAGCCCCGGGATCCGGCCTGGCAGACTGCCTCTTTGACAAGCTCACCCTGGGCGACAGCGACAAAAAGAACTGAGCCTGGACTGCCTGCCCCGTAGCCAGGGAATGACTTCCCCTGGTCACCATGCCGACCAGGCACATTGCAGTATTGCCCTTGCAAAACGTTCACTTAAGTTGTTTTCTTCCAGTTTTACCATTTTTTCCAATAAAGTTGTCAGTTCCTAAATATATAAAGGTCTTTCCTTCATTCGTGTGTGTGGGGGGTAGGGGGTGCACAAAACCCTCACCTTTTAAGTTTTAAAACAGGTCTCCAGTAGCCTCTACACTGATCCATGTCCCATCCACGTGCAGCTCCCGATCTCCGTGGATGGAGGGAGAAGGTACTCCGTGGGACCCTGGAAAACAAAAGAATTCTTCCCCTTATAAACACTGTGGTATTTGGGGGTGGGGTGAGTTGGGGCCCTGGTGAAGGTGGGTGCAGGTAAATTAGTGAAAGTATTGAAACATAGCCTGAAAATCAGGATTCCAGTTGCCTCTGGGGAAGAATGGGATTGGGTGGGGATTAAAATAAAGGGGGTCTTCAGATTTATCTGAAATGTTTATGTCCATGAAATTATGCAGATACTAATGTTAAGTCTGGGTAACAATATGGAGTTTTGGAAGTGTGAATGGTAGAGTATCTCTTTGGCACACTGGGCAACACTGATAATGGGAAATGAACCTCAGGCTGGATTTCCCGTAAACAGTGACTGACTTACCATAATCACCAATGCCTGGCATACACGTAGCAGGCATAATACATTCACTTATGTCTGTTTTCTTTCATCTGTATCGTGTGTGTGTGGGAGAGGGGGGTTGTAGGCAGAGTTCAGTTTGAATCTTCAGACTAGATTCTGAATGTTTGCTTAGGAAGACAGCCTTTGTTGAAAACCAGTTCAATGACTACATTATTGAAAATGATATGGCTGCTTTCTAGACCTTTCCTGAGCCTGGTTTTATTTCTGCCTTTCCGTTTCATGTATCCAACTTTGATTTAGTTTTTGTTATTTGCTACGGAGAGAACCTAAGTTAATATATGTTCTTAGTATCACCACACCTTTACCAGGCTCCACTGCAACTATTTACAGTGGAGTAAATGGCTTTGCAGGATAATAAATGACGCTTTTCTCTTTATCTTTAGTACAGATTTTACTTAAAAGAAAAAAGACCAAAGGATGAAAGGGATACGATAAAAGCAAGTCCCTGGATGGAAACACAGACTACTGAAGTCTGCTACTGCAGGCATCTCTTCTCAGCTGAAAATGTTTTTCTCTTAATTTGCAGGTTTTTCATTCCTTAAACCAACCTTTCTACCGTGTGTCCCCGAAAATAAGACCTAGCCAGGCAATCAGCTCTAATGCGTCTTATGGAGAAAAAATTAATATAAGACCCAGTCTTATTTTGCTATAAGACTGGGTATAATATAATATAATACCCAGTCTTATTTCACTATAAGACTGGGTCAATATAATATAATATAATATAATATAATATAATATAATATAATATAATACCGGGTCTTATATTAATTATTGCTCCAAAAGACGCATTAGAGCTGATTGTCTAGCTAGGTCTTATTTTTGGGGAAACAGGGTAAGACTGAGTTCAGTATCAGCCAATGCCACAAAATATTAGCAGGAAGTCAGTGAAAAATGGATCTCTCTCTCTCTCTCTCTCTCTCTCTCTCTCTCTCTCTCTTTCTCTCTGTCTCTCTCCATACACACGCACGCACACACACACACACACACACACACACACACACCACATACACACGCGAGGTCGGACAATTATGTTCTCGAACTCATCCTAAAAAAAGTGCTACATACCTCCTTGTTGAATATCACTACAGCCACCTTCGAAGTACTCCCCTTGGGAAGCAATGCACCAATGCCAGCACCTAGTCCACCATTCTATGCAATTTTGGAACTCTTTTTGGAATGGCCATCAGAGCTATTGTCCTATTACCCTTGATGTCCTCAATGTCATAACAATGTCTTCCTTTCAGTATTTCCTTTATCTTGGGGTAAACAAAGAAGTCATTGGGGGCCAGGTCAGGTGAGTAGGGAGGGTGTTCCAATACAGTTATTTGTTTACTGGCTAAAAACTCCCTCACAGACAGTGCGTGTGAGCTGGTGCAGTGTTGTGATGCAAGAGCCATGAATAGTTGGTGAAAAGTTCGCGTCATCTAACTTTTTCACATACTTTTCAGCACTTCCAAATAGTAAACACCAACTGTGTGTCCAGTTGGTACAAATTCATAATGAATAATCCCTCTGATACCGAAAAATGTTAGCAGCATCATTGAAACAAGTTCGTGAACTTAATTGTCAGACCTCGTTTATATACATATATGTGGTATTAATCTGATTAGCAGGATTTTTTATTTAATTTTTCAGTTTTTGTTTACACTAGGAATTCTATGTCTTTATTGTAAAAATATACATTGTAAATTAATAACATGGGGAGAAATATTCAGCATTTCCCAAACATATAATAAGAGGGTTCCCCCCCCCACTCCCAAGTCTCACAGAACCATATTGCCAAGAATAAAACTTTGGAAGCAATGTTAAGAGATCTCATGTGTGCTGTTACAGAAGCACATACCTGGTAGCTAAACCTCATTCATGTTCACTAAAGTCATTATGAGAAATGGGAAGCTTTGCTGTAAAGGTTCCAGCACAGCAAACTTCAGGACAATACATGTAATGTAGGGCCCTCACCATGAGAGTGGGTAGAGATCACACAAGTCCCTTTGTTTCATAACGAATAGCTGCTAACACTATAATTTTCCAATTTCCATTTTTTAAATTAATGGCTTTCTTGGAATGATAACACTGATGTTTTTTCCGGTACTTAAAGTTTAGAGAAAGACTGCTCAGTAACTTATATTCTTCACCTCCCTCTACCTATGTATTCATCTCACCAGCAGAAGAATTCTTCATTTTGATTTTCCAGACTAGATTCTTGAATTTTGATCAGTAACACACCTTTGGATGAAAGGCAGGGTATGCCTGCATATTTTTGTAAATAAGAGGCTGAACTTTCTCTCAGTTCAGACATTTAACTATGAGAAAAAAATAAGGCATATATGGTACAAAGTGTTTTATTAATAAAAAGTCCAGGATTGTTCAATAAATAAATAATGAGTAATGTGCTTAATGTGCAGCATCTTACACTTGCACCTTTTTCCTCCAATGGGATCATCAACATGATTACCTACACCGTTATTTGATTTTGGATGAACACCTGATTGCAATGCATTCCTCTCTGGGTTCCTCACAGGACTTATCAAGTCCTCTTCTGCTGCCCAAAGCACAAGATGCAAATCTATAAATTGAAATGACACCAGTCTCAAATAGCAGCCCCTGTGAGACAATATCTAACCATGAATTCTTGAAGATGTTAAAATTTAAAATTTAAATGTGTTCCCACAACGACTCTCAGGTATCAACTCCTGTGACACCAATGAATTGGATAAGGTGCCTATTTTATTCCTGGGTAGATAGCAACAGAATATAAAACTATTATTGTCTCAACATGGAAAATGTGCTATCATTTTCATAAATGGTTATATCACACTAGAAAATAACAAGGTGATTAAAGAAAGCTTCTCAACAAGAATAGCATTTGAGTCTGACCCCTCTTACTAACCACAACTTTCATTTGTCTAAGCTTTGTCTGCTTAATTTGATTCAAGAAGCATTTATTTTTTTCTTATGAACAACAGACATTTATATTTTATATATTTTTTCAATTACACTTGACGTTCAATATTATATCAGTTTCAGGTGTACAATATAGTGGTCAGACATTTCTATAACTGATGAATAGAAATGTCACATCTAGTTGCCCCCATGAGGCCATACAGAGTTATTACAACATTTTCCTATGCTGTACTTTACATCCTGTGACTCTTTTATAACTGCCAATTTGTACTTCTTAATCCCTTCATCTTTTCCACCCAGTCTTGCCAACCCCCTCTTATCTGGCAACCATCAGATTTTCCTCTGTATCTATGAGGGTGTTCCTGTTTTGTATGTTTGTTTGTTTGTTTTGTTTTTTAGGTTCCACATATAAGTGTAATCATGTGGCACTTGTCTTTCTCAGTCTGACTTCTTGTACTTGGCACAATAACCTCTAGGTCCATCCATGTTGTCACAAATGGTAGCATTTCATTCTTTTTTATGGCCAAGTACTATTCTATTTTATATATGTAGCACATCTTCTTTATCCATTCATCTACCAATGGACATTTAGGTTGCTTACATATCCTGGCTATTGTAAATAGTGCTGCCATGAATGTAGGGATGCATATATGTGTTTTAGAATTAATGTTTTAGATTTTTCAGAAAAATACACAGAAGTGGGATTGCTGGGTCATATGGTAGTTGTATTTTTAATTTTTTGAGGAACCTCCATACTGTTTTCCATAATGGCTGCATCAATCTGCAATCTCACCAACAGTGCATAAGGATTCCCTTTTCACCACATCCTCGCCAATACCTGTTGTTGATTTATTGATGATAGCTATCCTGATGGGTGTGAGATAAGAGCTCACCGTGATTTTAATTTGCATTTCCCTGATGATTAGTGATGTTGAGTGTCTTTCCATATGTCTATTGGCCATCTATAGGTCCTCTTTGGAGAAATGTCTATTCAGGCCTTCTGCCCATTTTTTGATTGGATTTTTGTTTGTTCAGTGTTTAGTTGTATGAGTTCTTTATATATTTTCGATACTAACTCCCTAACAGATGTATCGTTGGCAAATATTTTCTCCCATTCAGTAGGTTGTTGGTTTATTTTGTTGTGGTTTCCTTTGCTGTGCAAAGCATTTTAGTTTGATGTAGCCCCAAATGTTTGTTTTTTTTTTTGTTGCCTTTTCCCAACGAAGCATCTTCAAAAAAATATTACTAAGAGATATCAAAGAGATTACTGCCTGTGTTTTCTTCAATGAGTTTTATGATTTGGGATCTTACATTTAAGTCTTTAATCCATTTTGAGTTTATTCTTGTATATGTGTAAGAAGGTGGTTTAGGTTCATGTTTTTTTCATGTATCTGTCCAGTTTTCCCAACACCATTTATTGATGAGACTGTCTTTAACCCCATTGTATATTCTTGCCCACTTTTTCATAGATTAACTAACTGTATATGCGTGGGTTTATTTCTGGGTTCTCAATTTTGTTTTATTGCCCTATATGTCTGTTTTTATGCTTATACCATTTTTTCCATAATGTTATTGGTTCCTAAATAAGGTTCTTTCACTGATTCATGTGTGCAAAACTGTCACCTGTTAAGTTTTAAATCACATATCTAGGAGTCTGTACACAGACCCATGCCCCACACACATGCAGCTCAGAATCTCTGTGGATGGAGGGAGAAGGTTCTCTGTGGGACTGTGGTATATACAAATTATTTTTATTAGTTTCAGGTGTACAAATCAAATGTAATAGATAGACATGTACACCCTTCACAAATACCATATGATCTCACTTATATGTGGAATCTGAAGAACAGAATAAATGAGCAAACAAACCAGAAATAGTCTCAGAGATACAGAGAAAAAACTGATGGTTGCTAGTTAGGAGAGGGGATCAGGGAGAAGATGAGGGAATTAGAAAGCACAAATTGGTAACCAGAAGATTGCCACGGGGATATGAAAGACAGTCTAGTATACACAAAATTAATTGTTACCTTATAAACAGTGGTTTTCAGTGGGTAGTCTGTGGCCCTGGTGAATGTACGTGCATGAGCATAGTAAAAGTGGTAAGCATGGCCTAAAAATCACAATTGAGTTTGCCTCTGGAGAAACAATGATAGGAATGGAATTGGGCAGGGATAAAATAAAGGGTTTTTACATTTTACCTGAAATTTTTTAATTTACTAAACTATGTAACTGTTAATGTTGTTAACATTAATTTGGTAGCAAAATGGAGACCCCAGAAACCAACTTGACATAATATACCTTTGAGAAGCTCACCCTGGGCAGCAGTGATCATGGTAGTTGGGCCTTAGGGTGACTTTCCCATAGACACGAGTGTAACTTCCCATAGTCACCATGTCGCTCATGCATATTGCTCTTATAAAACATCCAAATATAGTTATTTTGCTTCAATTGCACCCTTTTTTTGTATTAAGGTAACATGGTACCCCAAACCCAAATTATATCAGAAAAAGACTGAAAAATGTAAGGTCAAAACTAAAGGTCAAATTTCTGACACTCAATATTAAGTAGAATAACTTTCCCTGAATACAAAGTCAGTGACTTGCTGCTTTGAAGAATGTAGTGGGTGGGAGATAGTTGAAGCTGGGAGAGCAGTTAAGAGACCTTTCGGCTGGTCCAGATTAGAGACAATGGTGGTTTGTACTGTGGTGGTGACTGAGGAAATGAAAAGACGTGACAAATTCCAGATGGATTAGACAAGCTTACAAGATCTGCTTATGAACCAGAGGTGAAGAATGAGAAATGAGGAAAATAATCTGAGTTCTGGTGTTTGGACTTGAACAGCTGGGTAGATGGTACTGCTATTTATTAATTTGGGGACATTTGGCTACAGGCCTATCTGGGGTAGTAGTGTAGGAATGGTATATCATGTAAAATCTGAGATGCTTATTAGATGTCTAAGTCGAACTATCATACAGATAATAGCTGGAAAAAAATGTAGTTGAAGCTCAATTGGGATGTTAGGTTTGGGAATATACGAGGTGTGAGTGAAATATACAATGAATGTTTAAATTTAAAAAATTTATTACAGTAAAAGACACATTGCCATTAATCCCCCTCAAAATACTCCCCCTAACTTTGAACACACTTATCCCGTGGTTCTTGGCACTTTCTGAAGCAGTTCTGGAAGTCCTCTTTCATGAGTGTCTTTACTTCATCTTCCATCATGACAGTGCACCACATCACACATCGCTTCTGGTACAACAATTTCTGTCAAATAAAAACATTATAGTGTGTCCTCATCCACCTTATTCACTGGATCTGGCACCATGTGACTTCTGGCTCTTCCCCAAAGTAAAAATGACCATGAAAGGTAAATATTTTGAATTGATTCAGGACATCGAGGCAGCCATGTCAGCACAACTAATGACACTCACGAAAGAGGACTTCCAGAACTACTTCAGAAAGTGGCAAGAACGATGGAATAAGTGTGTGTGAGGTGAGGGGGAATATTTTGAGGGAGTTTAAATGGCAACGTGTCTTTTACTGTAACAATTTTTTTTTAAATTTAAATATTCACCATGTCTTTTGATCACACCTCTACATAGGGAGACATTGTGACTGAGTAAGTTCACCAGAAAGAGATTGTAGAAGGTGTGTGGCACAGCCATGCCCAAGCCCAGGGCAGCTAACGTTAGAGAATGGGTTGAGGTATTGGAATACCCAGAGGATTGCTGTCCCCACCTGGACCATGACCTCATTCCAGACAGTAGCCATTTATGCTCTCAGTCTATCCCCAAATCAGCTTGATCCTGACCTCATTGTGGCCTCTGGTTACTTCTTTCAGGATGTGGAGATTTAACCTTTTTTCCCATCTTCATGGCCACGTATAGAAAGAAATTACTTCCATGTAGAGAGCAGATTCCCAAAGGAAATGATAGACATGCATTTGAATGTTTTTCTTTTTTCATGTTCCCCTTTCGAAACTTCCTCTTTCTCAGTCCATTCACTATTTAACCACATGAAATTTTCACCAGTGCCATTTGTTTGAGAAAAAAAAATACACAAAACATTGTGTTTCTTCTGTAATGTATGGGTTACAAAGATAAAGTTAAAAATTATAGACTTTGTGTCTTATATTCAAAGACACATGGGTAGTTTTTAAAAGCCAGCAGATGGCTGTGAAGCTTTCAGTAAAATATAAACAATTTTAAGTAAGCAGTAATTGTATTCCATATTTACCCATACTGTGCTTCAACACTTTCTTAAAAATGGTTCTGAGTTCAGTTTCCGGGAAATGCTATTGATCCTTTACTCTTCTTAGTCAAAATTTGTCTTTTCATTGTATTGCCTTCTCTGTCTGCTCTGAGGACATCTCCTCTTTATGATTTGTCTCAGACCTTACAGGTGTAGGTGTAGGTGTGTGTGTGTGTGTGTGTGTGTCTGTGTGTGTATGCATGTGTGTGCACATGCCTGCTAATATTCCGTTACTTGTGGCTAACTTAACATATGCAAGAGAACTACAAGAAGGTGGTTTTTAATCTCACTCAGAGTTAAATCTTGTTTTTTTTCTTTTTTGAATACCCAGTATAGTAAGTGCACTCTAGATGTGAGGTACCATTTCAGGTTCTTTCCAGACATTGTCTGTGTTGTTGTCACATCAACCTTCTAAAATACGGATCCTCCCTACTTTACATATAAGAAAATGGATTCAGAGTAGTGTCATTTTCTGAGACAGCATGGCTGGTAAGTGATAGGGCTAGAATTATCTGGCTTCAGAAGGGAATAAGCTTTGCATATTTTCTGCTCTGCTGTCACCTCAATTCCTTGCACTATGTAATCCGTGTTACATAGGTGATTTCGTTTAGGCAACAATCCCGTGGGATGAGTCTCTTATCCTTGTTTTATTTTTTAAAATGGCAATTAGGGGCCAGCCCAGTGGCTCAGGTGGTTGGAGCTCCGTGTTCCTAACACTAAAGACTACTGGTTCGATTCCCACATGGGCCAGTGGGCTCTCAACCACAAGGTTGCCGGTTCGACTCCTGGACTCCTGCAAGGGATGGTGGCTGCACCCCCTGCAACTAACAAGGGCAACTGGACCTGGAGCTGAAGGGCACCATCCACAACTAAGATTGAAAGGACAACAACTTGACTTGGAAAAGGTCCTGGAAGTACACACTGCTCCCCAATAGAGTCCTGTTTCCCTTCCCCAATAAAAACTTTAAAAAAATGGCAATTAGTTTTGTGGGTGGTGTTTGCATGTCCCTTTCAGGTGTTCAGACTACTCAGAGTCCATGTTCTCTCTTGCACCCAGCCCTGAATGACCTATTTCACTCTTGGTGTTCATCAAACACACAGGTCCCTAATCCTCATCTGTATCTCAAATCAGTTGCTCTCTACTTTTAGGTCACAGTCAGACTTCTTGAAAGAGTCACCTGTACTTTTTTGTTTCCCTGGAGGAATGAATTTATTTGTGTTAAGTTTTACAAGCAGTAATACATCCACAAGATTCAGAAAGCAAAACATATAAAAATATTTATGGTGAATCATTCACTCTGTCACTGTCCTTAGGTTCCCAATTGTCTCTACCCAATGGGTATTTCTATGTAGGGATAGGCCTTTGGACTTCTAATTTAATATATATGGAAGCATACAATATGTATTCTTCGTGTCTGGTTTCTCTCACTGAGCGTGATGTTTTTGAGGTTCATCCATGTTGCAACATATATTTGTACTTCTTTTTTTTTAATTGCTGAATAATATTGTACTGTATGGATAGATCACTTTTGTTATCTATTCACTAGCTGACGCACATTTGAATTGTTTCTATTTTTATTTTTACTTTTTTATTAGTTTCAGGTACACAAAAAATTCAATAGACATTTCACCACTCACAAAGAAATAAACACCCTCCCCCAATCCACTGCCCCTCTGACATCGTATATATCTATTACAATTCCATTGACTCTATTACCTATGCTGTACTCCATATCCCATGACTATATATATTACAGTTGACATACAGTATTATTCAGCTTCAGCTTCAGGTGTACAGTGCAGTGGTCAAACATCTACACTGTCCATGAAGTGGCCTCCCTAATAAGACGTGTGCCCATCTGACACCCTACAAAATCTTTACAACATTATTGATTATATTCCCCAAACTGTCTTTCATATCCCCGTGGCAATATTGTAGTTACCAATTTATGCTGTCTAATCCCTTCCCTTTCTCCCTTATCCCCACCCCCCTCCCATCTAGAAACCATCAGTTTTTCCTCTATATATCATAGACTACTTCTGTTCACTTTGCTCATTTATTCAGTTCTTTAGATTCCACATATAAGTGAGATCATATAGTATTTGACTTTCTTCAACTGACTTATTTCACTTAGCATAATGTTCTCTAGGTCCATCTATACCATTGCAAATGGTACGATTTCATTCTCCTTTATAGCCAAGTAATACTCCATTGTATAAATATACACAGTTTCTTAATCCAGTCATCTAGTGATGGGCATTTGAGTTATTTCCAAGTCTTAGTGGTTGTAAATGGTGCTGCAATAAACATAGGGGTGCATATGTTTTTTTGAATTAGCATCTAGGATTTCTCTGGATATATACCTAAGACTGGAATCACTGGGTCATAAGGTAGTTCCATTTCCAGTTTTTTGAGATACCTCCATACTGATTTCCACAGTGGCTGCACCAATCTGCAATCCCACCAACAGTGCACAAGGGTTCCCTTTTCTCCACATCCTCACCAGCACTTGTTTGATTTATTGATGATAGTCATTCTGACATAAGTGAGGTGGTATCTCATTGTGGTTTTTATTTGCATTTCTCTAATGAATAGTGAGGTTGAGCATTTTTTCATATGTCTGTTGGCCATCTGTATGTCCTCTTTTGAGAAATGTCTCTTCATGTCCTGTGTCTATTTTTTAATTGGGTTACTTGCTTTTTGGGCGTTGAGCTGAATGAGTGTTTTATAAATTTTGGATATTAACCCCTTATCAGATATATTGTTGAAAAATATCTTCTCCCATTCAGTAGGCTGCCTTTTTGTTTTATTGGTGATTTCCTTTTCTGTGAAAAAACTTTTAAGTTTGATGTAATCCCATATGTTTGTTTTTTCTTTTACTTCCCTTGACTGAGGGGATATATCAGTAAAACTATTACTCAGGGTAATGTCTGCAAACTTACTCCCTATATTTTCTTCTAGGAGTTTTATGGTTTCGGATCTTACATTTAAGTCTTCAACCCATTTTTAATTTGTTCTCGTATATGGCATAAGGAGGTGGTCCAGTTTCGTTTTTTTTGCCCGAGTCAGTCCAGTTTTCCAAGCACCACTTATTAAATAGCCTGCCTTTACCCCAGTGTAAATTCTTGCTTCCATTGTCATAGATTAAATGACCATATATGAATGGATTTATTTCTGGGCTCTTTATTCTGTTCCATTGATCTATGTAAATAGTCTGTTTTTATGCCAGTACCATACTGTTTTGATTACTATAGCTTTGCAGTATGATTTGATGTCGGGTGGCATGATACCTCCCACTTTGTTCTTATTTCTCAAGATTGCCGGGGCTATTCGGGGTCTTTTATGATTCCATATAAATTTTAGGATTATATGTTGTATTTCTGAGAAAAACGTCATTGGTAGTTTGATAGGAATTGCGTTGAATCTATATATTGCCTTAGGTAGTATTGACATTTTAACTATATTAATTCTTTCTATCCATGAACATGTGTGTTTCCATTTATTTGTATCTTCTTTGATTTCTCTCTTCTGTGGCTTATAATTTTCTGAGTACAGGTCTTTTACACCTTTGGTTAACACGTTGCGTGCGGCAGGGTTTAAATCCCTCGTGAAGATTCTCGTGATCCGTACGCAATGTGTTAAATTTATTCATAGGTGTTTTTTTGAAGCAATTGTAAATGGGATTCTTTTGTTGATTTCTCCTTCTGATAGTTTATTATTGGTATATACAAATGCAACTGATTTCTGAATATTAATTTTGTATTCTGCTACTTTATTAAATTCACTTATCAGTTCTAATGGTTTCTTGGTGGAGTCTTTGGGGTTCTCTCTATATAGCACCGTGTCATCTGCGTATAAAGACAATTTTACTTCCTCTTTTCCAACTTGGATGTCTTTTATTTCTTTCCCTTGTCTGACTGCTGTGGCTAGAACTTCTAGAACTATATTGAATAAAAGTGGTGAAAGTGGGCAGCCTTGTCTAGTTCCTGACCTTAAAGGGAAAGATTTTAGCCTTTCCTCATTGAGTAAGATGTTAGCTGTGGTTTTATGATATATGGCCTTTATTATGTTGAGATATGATCCTTCTATTCCTACCCTGCCAAGAGTTTTTATCATAAATGGCTGCTGGATTTTGTGAAATGCTCTTTCTGCATCTATTATATGATCATATGATTTTCATTTTGTGAATGTGGTGTATCACATTAATAGATTTGCAGATATTGAACCAACCTTGCATGCCAGGAATGAATCCCACTTGATCGTGGAGTAGATCTTTTTAATGTGTTGCTGAATCCTGTTTGCTAGAATTTTGTTGAGGATTTTTGCGTCTATGTTCATTAGGGATATTGGCCTGTAGTTCTCTTGTTTTGTAATGTCTTTGTCTGGTTTTGGGATCAGAGTAATAGTGGCCTCATAACATGTGCTTGGGAGCTATCTCTCTTTCTAGATTTTTTAGAATAGTTTGAGGAGAATAGGTGTTAATTCTTTTTTGAATGTTTTGTAAAATTCACCTCTGGTGCAGCCCTCTGGTCCAGGACTTTTACTTGTTGGGAGCTTGTTGATTACTGATTCGATTTCTTTGGTAGTAATTGATCTGTTTAGAGTTTCTGTTTCTTCTCGATTCAGTCTTGGAAGACTGCATGCTTCTATAAATTTATCCATTTCTTCCAGATTGTCTAATTTGTTGCCATATAGTTACTCGTAGTTATTTTCTTAAAATTTTCTGTATTTCTGTTGTATCTGTTGTCACTTCTCCTCTTTCATTTCTGATTTTATTAATTTGGGTCCTCTCTCTTTTTCTTGGTGAGTCTGGTTAAGGGTTTGTCAATTTTGTTTATCTTTTCAAAAAACCAGCTCTTGGTTTCATTGATCTTTTGTGTTTTTTTTATTTCATTTATTTCTGCTCTGATCTTTATTATTTCCTTCCTTGTACTACATTTGGGCTTATTTTGCTGTTCTTTATCCAGTTTCCTTAGGTGTAAAAATAGCCTGTTGATTTCAGACTTTTCTTGTTTCTTTAGATAGGCCTGCATTGCTATGAATTTCCCTCTTAGGACTGCTTTCGCTGCCTCCCATAGATTTAGGATAGTTGTGTTTTCATTTTTGTTTGTTTCGAGGTATCTTTTGATTTCTTCCTTGATCTCATTATTGAGCCACTTGCTATCTTGGGATGTTGAAGTCCCCTACTATGATAGTGCTACTGTTGATCTCTGACTTTATGTCAGTCATAAACTGTTTTATGTATTTAGGAGCTCCTATGTTGGGTGTATAGATGTTTACTAGAGTTATGTCCCCTTGTGGGATCGATCCCTTTATAATTATGTAGTGCCCTTCTTTGTCTTTTATTTTGGTCTTCATTTTAAAGTCTATTTTTTCTGAAATAAATATTGCTACCCCAACTTATTTTCTTGTTTCCATTTGCATGAAATATCTTATTCCATCTCTTTACTGTTAGCCTGTGTGTGTCTTTTGATCTGAGGTGGGTCTCTTGTAAACAGAATATGCATAGGTCTTGTTTTCTTATCCACTCAGCCACTCTATGTCTTTTGATTGGAGTGTTTAGCCCTTTCACATTTAAAGTGATTATTGATAGGTACATATTTATTGTCATTTTGCTATTTGTATTTCTTGTCTTCCTTTGTTGTTTTCCCCTTTTTTTGTTTAGAATACTCCTTTTAACATTACCTGCAATGCTGGTTTGGTGGTAATGAATTCCTTTAGCTTATTCTTTTCTGAGAAGCTCTTTATCTGTCCTTCAATTTTAAGAAATAGCTTTGCTGGGTAGAGCAATCTGTTGTAGGCCTTTGTTTTTCATCACTTTGAATATTTCCTGCCACTCCCTTCTTGCCTGCAGAGTTTCTGTAGAAAAGTCAGCTGATAGTCTTACAGGAGTTCCTTTGTATGTAACCCACTGTCTTTCTCTTGCTGCTTTTAGGATTCTGTCTTTGTCTTTAACCTTTGCCATTTGAACTATAATGTGTCTTGGTGTGGGCCTGTTTGGGTTCATCTTGTTTGGAATTCTCTGCACTCCCTGGGCTTGTATGTTGATTTCCTTCACCAGGGTGGGGAAGTTTTCTGTCATTATTTCTTCAAATATGTTCTCGATCCCTTGCTCCTTCTCTTCTCCTTCTGGTATTCCTATGATGCGAATGCTGTTGTGCTTGATGTTGTCCCACAGGTCTCTTAAACGATTTTCATTGTTTTTTATTCTTTTTTTCTGTTATTCCAATTGGGTGATTTCTGCTATCTTGTCTTCTAAATCACTGATCCGATCCTCTGCTTCATCTAATCTACTGGCGATTCCTTTGAGTGTGTTCTTCATTTCAGTTATTGTATTCTTTAGTTCTAACTGGTTGCTGTTTTTTATGATTATCCTTCTTTATGTTCTCACTAAGTTCCTTAAACATTCTTATCATCAATGTTCTAAACTCTGTCTCTGATAGTTTGGAAGCCTCTGTTTCACTTAGTTCCATTTCTAGAGGTTTGTTCTGATCTTTTATTTGGGACATGTTTCTTTGTTTCCTCATTCTGGCTGTCACTCTGTGATTGCTTCGAAGTATTAGTTAGATCACCTATGTCTCTCAGTCATTGCTCGGTGGTCTTATGTAGTATGTGTCCTTTATATTTGGATTGCACAGTCTCCCGATTCTCCTGTATTGTTTGTTCCAGAGGTGTTGCTTTTGTAGTTGATTGTTAATTGCTTTTGGCTTGTCAGAGGGTAGGATTGACCCTCAGGCTGATTAGATGGGAGAATTAGCTCTGCTCACAGTGTATGAGCTGCTGTGTGGACGTCGATCCCCTCAGAGGAGGTTTGGTCCCTGTGGGCTCTTGTGCCTGTGGAAAATTTCCTTTGAGAGTGCCTCTTGTAGGTTCAACCAGGTAGTTCTCTGGTTTGGTCTGACACTGGCCTCTGGCTGTATTGGTTCTGGTGACTCTTGGGCGGGGCTCTGACTCAGGGCCATTTCAGTCCTGTTACTGGCCCGTGGTTACCTGGTAGGTGCCTCAAAGCTGCCCATGCTGGACCTTGAGTCATGTGGGGATAGTCTCTGTGAACTGAGGCTGGCTGCCACCAATATTGGTCCTGAGGCAGTTTAGCACAAGGCCGAGCCCCCTAGGCCTATTGCCACCTGACGGTTGCCCATAAGACCCAACTACTGAAAGAGGCTCTTTAGGAGCGTGTGTCTGGCTGTTTGCCCCGGTTGAGGGTGCCCTGGGTGATGTGGCACTAGATGGGCAGGGTGGGGTTCATGTGAGTTACAAGACGTAATTGGTGGTTTTTAACACATTAACGCAGATTTGGATTTTACGCCAATACCTGGTCTGTGATCACCTTGTGCAGTGTCCCTAGGGGACTAAAGACAGCCTCCACCTCAAGGTCACAAATATCTGAGAGCTGCTCCCAAGTGGCTATGGTGCAGGTTTGGGGTCACTGAACACCATGAAGATGACCCGAGGGCTCTGTGGACCGTCTGCTGTTGTAAAAAACCTTTTCCACAGTTTGTGGGGGTGGGTCCAGTCACTCACGCCCCCAGAGTGCTGGCAATGCAGGTGTAGGTGGGTGAGGTAGTGTTACAAGTGGGTAAAGGTTGTGGTCAGTGGTTTCTACAAATTCAGTGTAGTCTCAGCTCCTGGACCAGTGCTAGGCTCATGGCAACTTTGCGAAACAAAAACAAAGCAAGGCAAACCAACACCACCAAAAACTATGTACAACCCCACAAAAGCATGATAAACAACGACCAGACAGGAGAAACAAAAATATACAAAAGAGACAAAAAGAGCAGAACAAGACAGAAAAACAGTAACCAAAGCAATAACAAGGGAAACAAACCTGGGAAAAGACAAAAACAAAAAGAAAAAAGATGAAAGAAAAGAAGAAAAAGGAACAAAAAGATGAAAGAGAAAGAAAAGAAAAAATATTAAAAAAAGGAAAAAACGGTAATAATAAAAAAGGGGGGGGGAGAAAAAAGAGAAGGACTAAAAGAAAAGAACCCCCCCAGCCCACTTCCCCAAAAAGGCTCTCTGCCACACTTTAACCTGCAGGCCACTTGTTCAGCAATAGAGTCTCCAGGAGACTGCATCAGCTACGTTGAGGGAAAGGGCCCAGCACGTTCAGCATGCTAGCCTCCCTCTCAGGCTTGCAGTGACCTACCTGCAATTGGCTGCCTGTGGACTCTGGGGCTGTGCTCACCACCAAAAATCCCCACAGGTGGCTCCAGGCTGTCCGCTGCTGCAAAACCCCGCTGTGGCCTTTTGAGGTCGGGGCCGGGCACCAGGGGCCCAGGGTGCCCCCTGGCACCTTGGAACTGGGGTAGGCACGCCCCCAGGGCACCATTGGGTGTGGTCAGTGGCCCCCACCAAGTCCGAGCAGCTAGTGCTCCTACACTGGCAACCAGCCTGCACAAATGCGCCATGAATGCCTTTGCCAGATCACGCCACTGAGCGGCTCCCAGCACAACACTCTCAGGAAAACTCTTGCCCATCCCAATCAGCAGCCCACAGATCAGGCAGAGCAGCCCCACAGCCAGGCACCACCCTGGCAATATTGCGCATGCAGTGTATAGAGTGGGGACCCAAGGCAGCATGCGTGTGCGCCTGCGTCTCAATCAGCAGCGGGTCAGAGCCAGAGCGCGCCCAACATTCAGGCCTCTCCCTGGCAACAGATCACAAGCTGTGTGCAGAGCCAGGACCCAAGGCAGCATGAGCACGCACACTACACGCCTGCGCAGATTCCACCAGACCAATGCGTCCCGAACTTGACCCTCTGTGGGAGTGCCCAACCCTGAAAAAATGGCACCCTCTTGTACACCACTCAAGTGTAAACTCCACACAGGGGAAACAAAGGTCTCAAAACCTCCAGCTCCTGCACCACAGTGCGGAATTCAGTCCTTCCCTACAGGCTCCTGGTCCCCCTCCCGTAGAGTCACTCCCTCTACAGGGACCAGGTGAGTGCTCACCAGCGAGCCAGTCTGTGTGCCAGTTCCACAGGAGGGCGACTGGGTCTCTAGTCACCCTCTGCCCCACTGAGATGAACAAAGAGGATCCTCACTGATCTCCACTGCCAGCTATCATGGAACTCCCCTTCCTGGCTGGGACTCTAGGCTGGGGAGCCCGGTGTGGGGCTATAGGGTCCCGCCCCACCAGAGGAAGCCGCTGCCACTGAGGTGCCCGTGGAGGTGTTAGCCCTCTCTCCGTGGTCCTGGAGTCAGCCTGCCTCATGTCTCCGCCCCGCCTACCAATCTCAACGTGGTGGCCTCTTCTTTAAATCCTTAGTTTAGAGGTTCTGTTCAGCTAGTATTCAGATGAATTCCGAGGTTGAATGTCGTATCAATTATTTGTAATTTTGATGTGATCCTGTGAGGCAGTTGGCACAGCGCCCGTCTATTCTGCCATCTTAGCTCCTCTGAAGATATTTTATCAGCCATTATTTTTAATAGAGTAGAATTTATCATTTTTTTCTCTATGGTTTGTGCTTTGTGGGCCTTGTTTTATAATTTCTTTTTCTCCTACTCCACATTCATAAAGATAGCAGCCTATATTCTCTTCTAAATTTTAAGTTTTTCCTTTCACAGTTTAGTCTTTAATCCACACAGAATCTTTGTTTATGTATAGAGTGATAGAGAAAGACAATTCCTTTATTTGCATATGGATAACCAATTATCCCAGCATCATTTACTGTCCTAAAAAGTCATTCTATACCAACACCAATACCACACTGAACTAATTACTATAATCTTATCATAAATCTTATTACCAGAAAAGAAAAAAAAGAAACTGCAGGCTCTCAGACACTAGCCAAGGGCTAAGTTTGCAAGCAGGCCTTTCTAAAGATACCAGTCTCAGTCCTACTATGTTACTCTTTTCTGCAGAGGATAGTTGACTAAGACCTCAGATGATGCAATCAGAGGTATTAAAAAGCTTGAAGGGATAGAATGACGAGGTGAAGCCAACAAGGTAAAGGCTATTAAGGGAAAACAAGAGCCCTGAATTAAAGTCAGAAAGATGGATCACTAGTACTGGATGGAGGAGACCCAGCTTGACAGCAGTTAATGTGAAAAACACCTGGGTAAGTGGGGGGAAGGGTTGTTACTCAATATGTATTAACAGTATTAACTCAGTCATTGGAAAAGTTAATGGAATCTTACTCTAAATTAATGGGAGTGTCATGTCCAGATCAATGGCTGTAGAACTCCCATTTGAGAAATGATCAAACATTTGGAAAATGTATGTGCTTCTAAGGTCCTCATTCTAATACAGATATGAACAAATAAGACAACTGCAGTGGGTAGTGTGAGTCACTAAAGTGACACTGATGTGTGGGCAGTCTTATCATTTTATAATGAGGTTTTGAAAATTTTGAAATCAGTCACGGTTATTCTCTTTTGCTCCATTTGGCAGAATTGAAAACAATGGTGGCAGCTTTAGGGAGGCAGATGCAGAGACAATATAAAAAGGAATTAGAATACCTCAAATATGGAATTAGCTGACTTGGACAGCAATGTGTTCCCCATCAATGTGAGCATTCACACAGCTAGATGAACATGTATCTATAGACCAGAGGAGACACTGAACCTGAAGATCTACAGAGTCTCTGTACACGAAAATTCTTGACCCCATGGTTCTATTAACTTAGACATTTTCCATTGTGCCTATGGCTTAGAAACTGCTGAACTGAAAGCCAAAGTAAAAGCAAGAGTGATCTTGCCCAGTGTCTCTGAATTTTTTTCTGAGCATTGTAGCAGGAACCATGGGAGCAGTCACTAGCACTGTGGGCTAATTTCATAACATTTCCTCACATAGGCGTTCCCTACATTTGGAGACAAAATCTTTGCATTGGCAATATTCATGCTTAAAATTTCCACCCCAACAATTAATCTTTAAGGGTTATGTGACAAATGTCTAGACACTACCTCCATGAGAGACCCTAATAAAGATTTAATGTGATTTCAGTGAACACCACAAAGTTCCTTAGTCTCAACTGACCAGAACTTTTGACATTATATCATTAAAAATTCATTTTCTAGACGTCATCAAAATGGTGGCGTGAGGTGAGCCTCTGTAAATCTCCCCTCGAATTTATAACAAATCGAACAACTATAAATCCCTGCACAGCAGACAGGCAAGACGAAGAGGCCCACTACTGAATTCATCTACAGGTGGGAGATTCGCGCGAGCAGGGGAGGAGGGAAGGGAGAAGTGCGGAGCTGGAGCCCATTGGGCACAGGACGGAGACCTAGCTCAGTGCTCCGAGCTCGCTGAATCCCAGAACTACTGCAGCTGTGGGAGAGGGAAGAACTCGGACTGCTAGGGCTCCGTTTATGGCCAAACAGGGATGAGGGGATAGCATATAACATGGCTGAACCCAACGCTCACAGCAGAGACCTCGGAGAAATGACTGAGGGAAGAAGGCTGAAAATGGTGGTTTAAGGCCTCACTGCCACAGAGAACGGAAGCCTTAGGCACTGAGACTAGCCGCCCCCTCCTTACCCTCACAGAGCTCACCCTGCCCCAACCTGCCCGGTGCTAGAAGCGGAACAATAGCAGTGTCAGATCAAAAGAACAGAATATTTGCTGTTCTGAGAACTGTGGTTCACAGACACAGATTCGCAGTCCAAATAGTTCTGGCAAAGGGGAGGGACCTGTGGAAGCAGGACCGGCTGTGGTGGTGGTCGCTGCCATTGCTCTGGGCCACCTCTCACAACTCACCCCGCCCCTGGCCCCACCTATCTGGGCGGATCCCTGCAGGAGTAAACAGAGCTTCCGAAACACACAGGCTCTGAATCTGGTGCAGGAAGAGCTTTGGAACTTCAAACGCTCTCCGCATACCCACACGGACACTGTGCCCTGTGAACCGGGCGAACTGTCAACAGAGGAGAAGCCCGTCTCCCAGGGAATCCCCCCATTGTGTGAGAAGCTGGAATAGTGCAAAGAAAACATAACACTACAGTGTCAGAGGGAAAAAAAGGCTGCAGTCAGAGAGAAAATAAAACATTCTACCAACAAGTATGGAAAACAAAAGAAAGACCTCTTCCTATCAACCTGTTGCAGAAGCCACTACTGTAGATGTCTAAGAAGAGAAACAATAAATCAGTAATTGCCATGAATAACCAAGGCAACAAGACAGCTCAGAAAGAAAGTGAAAAGTCTCCAGAAAAGGAACTTAAAGATATGGAAATATGTGACTTAAATGACAGAGAATTCAAGACTGCAGTTCTTAAAAAACGCATCAAGATACAACAAAACACAGAAAGGCAGTTCAATGAACTTAGAAACACAATCAAAGAATGACATGAACATTTTATGAAAGAGATTGGATATCAACTGCAAAAAGAAAGCAGGAAAAAACACGAATACATGGAGATTAAACAACATACTTTTAAAGAACGACCGGGTCAAAGAAGAAATTAGAGGAGAGATCATAAGATACATAGAAAGAAATGACAATGAAAATACATACTACCAAAATTTTGGGGATGCAGCGAAAGCAGTGTTAAGAGGGAAATTTATATCATTACAGGCCTATCTCAAGAAACAAGAAAAATCCCAAATAAATAACCTCAAGTTACACCTTAAAGAACTAGAAAAAGAAGAACAAATGAAACCCAACATCTGCAGAAGAAAGGAAATAACAAAAATCAGAGCAGAACTAAATGAAGTAGAGAACAAAAAGACAATACAAAAAATTAATGTGACAGAGCTGGTTCTTTGTAAAGATTAACAAAATTGACAAACCCTTGGCTAGACTCACTAAAATAAAATGGGAGAAGACACTAATTAACAAAATCAGAAACAAAAAAAGGGGAAGCTATCACGGACGCCACAGAAATACAAAGGATCATCCAAGAATACTATGAAGGGCTATATGCCACCGAATTCAATAACCTAGAAGAAATGGACAAGTTCTTAGAAACACATAGCCTTCCTAGGCTGAACCATGAAGAACTGGAAAATCTAAACAGACTGATCACCAGTAACGAAATTGAATCAGTCATCCAAAACCTTCCCAAAAGCAAAAGTCCGGGACCAGATGGCTTCACTAGTGAATTCTACCAAACCTTCAAAGAGGATCTAATACCAATCCTGCACAAACTCTTCCAAAAAATTGAAGGAGAGATAGCACATCTCAACTCATTTTATGAGGACAATATTACCCTGATTCCAAAACCTGGTAAGGACAACACAAAAAAAGAAAACTACACACCAATATCTCTGATGAATACAGATGCAAAGATCCTAAACATAATTCTAGCAAATCGAATACAACAATGCATTAAAAAGATTATTCATCACGACCAAGTGGGGTTCATCCCCGGGGCACAAGGATGGTTCAACATCCGCAAATCCATCAATGTGATACATCACGTAAACAAAATAAAGGACAGAAATCATATGATTATATCAATTGATGCAGAAAAAGCATTTGACAAGATACAACATCCATTTATGATTAAAACACTTAATCAAATAGGTATAGAAGGAAAATACCTTAACATAATAAAGGCCATCTATGACAAGCCCTCAGCTAATCTCATAATTAATGGTGAAAAACTGAAGCCCTTTGCTCTATGTTCAGGAACACATCAGGGCTGTCCCCTATCACCTCTGCTTTTCAACATAGTGTTGGAAGTCCTTGCCAGAGCAATCAGGCAAGAGAAAGAAATAAAAGGCATCCAAATTGGGAATGAAGAAGTTAAATTGTCATTCTTTGCAGATGACATGATGCTACATATAGAAAACCCTAAAGACTCCACCAAAAAGCTATTAGAAACAATCAACGAATACAGTAAAGTTGCTGGCTACAAAATCAACATTCAAAAGTTCATCGCATTCCTATATACTAACAATGAAATCTCAGAAAAAGAAATACATAAAACAATTCCTTTTGCAATTGCAGCAAAAAGAATAAAATACCTAGGAATAGACTTAACCAAGGATGTGAAGGACCTATATGCTGAAAATTATAAGACATTTTTGAAAGAAGTTGAAGACACAAAGAAATGGAAAGACATTCCGTGCTCATGGATTGGAAGAATCAACATAGTTAAAATGGCCATATTACCCAAAGCAATATACAGATTTAATGCAATCCGCATCAAAATCCCAATGGCATTTTTAAAAGAAATAGAATAAAAGATCATCAGATTTGTTTGGAACCACAAAAGACCCCGAATAGCCAAAGCAATCTTAAGGAAAAAGAACAATACTGGAGGTATCACACTCCCTGACTTTAGCTTGTACTACAGGGCTACAATAATCAAAACAGCATGGTATTGGCAGAAAAACAGACACACAGACCAATGGAATGGAATTGAGTACCCAGAAATAAAACCACATAAATATGGACAGATATTTTTTGACAAAAAAGCATAAAACATACAATGGAGGAAAGACAGCCTCTTCAATAAATGGTGCTGGCAGAATTGGAAAGTCACATGCAAAAGAATGACACTGGACTGCTATGTCACCATGTACCAAAATTAATTCAAAATGGAACAAAGACTTAAGCATAAGTCCTGAAACAATAAACTGCATAGAAGAAAACATAGGTACTAAACTTATGGACCTTGGGTTCAAAGAGCATTTCATGAATTTGACTCCAAAGGCAAGGGAAGTAAAAGCTAAAATAAATGAATGGGACTGTATGAAACTTAAAAGCTTCTGCACAGCAAAAGAAACCATCGAAAAAATAAAGATGCAACCAACTGAATGGGAGAAGGTTTTTGCAAACAGTGCCTCCGATAAGGGGCTAATATCCGAAATATACAAGGAACTCATGCAATTAAACAACAAAAAAACAAACAACCCAATTGAAAACCGGGCAGAGGACCTGAAGAGACATTTCTCCAAAGAGGACATACAAATGGCAAATAGACATAAGAAAAAATGCTCAACATCACTAATCATCAGAGAAATGCAATAAAAACCACAATGAGATATCACCTCACCCCAGTCAGAATGGCTATCATCAACAAGACAAATAGGAACAAGTGTTGGAGAGGCTGTGGAGAAAAAGGAACCCTCATACACTGTTGGTGGGAATGCAGACTGGTGCAGCCGTTATGGAAGGCAGTGTGGAGGTTCCTCAAAAAATTACAAATAGAATTACCATATGACCCAGCAATCCCTCTCCTGGGTATTTACCAAAAAAATCTGAAAACATTTATCCGTAAAGACACGTGTGCTCCAATGTTCATTGCAGCTTTATTTACGGTGGCCAAGACATGGAAACAACCAAAATGTCCTTCGATAGATGAATGGATAAAGAAGTTGTGGTATATATATATAATGGAATACTATTTGGCGGTAAGAAAAGATGAAATAGGACCATTTGTGACCACATGGATGGATCTTGAGAGTATAATGCTAAGTGAAATAAGTCAGACAGGAAAAGCAGAGAACCATATGATTTCACCGATATGTGGTATATAAACCAAAAACAACAAAAGAACAAGGCAAACAAATGAGAAACAAAAACTCGTAGACACAGACAATAGTTTGGTGGTTACCATATGACTTCACTCATATATGGGATATAAAACTGAGAACAACAAAGGAACAAGACAAACAAAGAAAGAAACAAAAACTCATAGACACAGACAACAGTTTAGTGGTTACCAGAGGGTAAGGGGGAAGGGAGGTGGTAGAAGAGGGTAAGGGGGATCAAATATATGGTGATGGAAGGAGAACTGACTCTGGGTGGTGAACACACAATGGGATTTATAGATGACGTAATACAGAATTGTACACCTGAAATCTATGTAATTTTACTAACGGTTGTCACCCCAATAAACTTAAAAAAAATTCATTTTCCTGCATCTTGAAAATATGTTGACTTACCAAATCCCCACTGAAAAGAAATATCTCTGGAGGAAGTAACGCTTTAGTTAATAGCATATAAGTCAGGATTCTCTAAAGTTTTTGTTGCATGGAAAAAAATATTAAGTTGTAGGAGTAAAAGAAATTAGTCGTATCTCCATTATACACACACACACATACACACACACAGACACACACACACACACACACACATATGCATTTACATATGAGGTTTGACAATTAAGTCTGTGAATTTGTTGGAATGATTTTGCTAAGCTTTTTTTTGATATCAGAGGGATTATTCATTACGAATTTGTACCAACTGGACAAACAGTTAACCTAGTTTACTATTTGGAAGTGCTGAAAAGGCTGCGTGAAAAAGTTAGATGACCTGAACTTTTCACCAACAATTCATTGCTTTTGCATCACGACAATGCACCAACTCATACAGCGCAGTCTGTGAGGGAGTTTTTAGCCAGTAAACAAATCACTGTATTGGAACACCCTCCCTACTCACCTGATCTGGCCCCCAATGACTTCTTTCTTTACCCAAAGATAAAGGAAATATTGAAAGGAAGACATTATAATGACATTGAGGACATCAAGGGTAACATGATGACAGCTCTGAAGGCCATTCCAGGAAAAGAGTTCCAAAATTGCTTTGAAGGGTGACTTCAAAGGTGACCATAGTGATATTCAGCAGTGAGTTATGTAGTACTTTTTCTAGGATTCGTGAACTTAATTGTTGCACCTCATATATCCTTGACTCCCTTGACTCATTCTCATTGAAACTTACTTCCTTGAAACAACTAAAACAATAGTCACAATCAGCTCTCTGCCTACTTTGGCAGCTGTGCCCTGCTAGTGCATTTGGCTGGAGTAAAACCTACAATCATGCAGATGCATGTCTCTTTTTAAATCATGCTGGATACCTCATGTGGGCTGTTAATGCATCTGAGCTGTCAGACTATGCTTTCCTAATCTAGTCACTATCCCTGAAGTGTATCTCAAACTTCAGTCTGCTATAAATTACCTTAGCATCTTGATACACTTTCTGATCTTGCCAGGGAGTATGAGACCCTGTGTTTCTAACAGACTTCCTGGTAAAGTACGACACTAGTGACCTTTGAGTAGCAAGGTCCTAGATGACCATTTTATACCTTATTATCTCTCTTCAAAATTCTAACACTTCCTCTCCCACCCCCACTCCCAGCTAGTGACCTACTTCCTACTGGACTGAGACAGTTGTAACAATAAGAGGATTTCACAGACTCCACCACCTCATCTACCCACCTGGCAGCTTCTGCACCAATATATTTTGCCTTCCCACCTGTTAATAGACATCTCAAACATAACTTGCCTAAAAGCAAACTTCCTTATTTTACCTCACTGTCATATAAACACTTCACATGAGAACTACCCTCTTAACAGATTTTAAATGTATAACACAATATTGCTATCTATTGATACAACATCATATAGCAGACCTCTAGAAATTATTCATCTTGCATAACTGACATTTTATAGCCGTTGATTAGCAACTCCCCACTTGCCCCTCCTCCTAGCCTCTGGGAAGTGCCATTCTATTCTTTGAGTCTATGAGTTTGACTATTTGAGATACCTTATACAAGTGAAATAATACAGTAGCTGTCCTGTGCCTGGCTTATTTCACTTAGCATAATGTTCTCAACGTTTATCTATGTTCCCCATAATGCTGGATTTCCTTCTTTCTAAGGCTGCATAGTATTTCGTTGTATGTATATAATACACTTAAAATATATTTACCCATAGATGGACATTTATGTTGTTTCTACATCTTAACTATTGTGAACAGTGCTGCGATGAACATAGGAGTGCTAATAGCTCCTCCAGATCCTGATTTCAATTATTTTGGATAAGTACCCAGAATTAGGATTGCTAGATCATATGGTAGTTCTATTTTTAATGTTTTGAGAAAACTTCATATTATTTTCCATAGTGGCTGCACCATTTTCCATTCCCACTAACAGTATGCAAGGCTTCCAATATGCCCACACTTGTCTTTTTATTATTATTATTATTATTATTATTATTATTGCCACCTAATGGATATGAGGTGATATCTCTTTGTGGTTTTGATTTGCATTTCCCTGAAGATTAGTCACAGTGGGCATCTTTTCATATGCCTGTTGGCTATTTGTATATATTCTTCAGAGAAATGTTTACCCAAGTCCTTTGACCATTTCAAAATCTGTTTGTTAGATTTTTTTGTGGGTTTTTTTTTTTTGCTATGAATTACAGGAGTTCTGTACATATTGTAGAAATTAATCCCTTATCTGATATATAGTGTGCAAATATTTTCTCCCATTCTGCAGGTTGCCTATTCATTCTTTTGATTGTTTCCTTTGCAGTGCAGAAGCTTTTTAGTTTGATGTAGTCCCACTTGTTATTTTTGCTTTTGTTGCCTATGCTTTTGTTGTTACATCCATGAATTCATTGCCAAGAGCAATGTCATGAAGCTTTTCCCCTACCTTTTTTTCTAGGAGTTTTACAGTTTGGGAAATAGAAAATTTGAACAGATCCATAACTGGTATGGAGATCGAAATAGTAACCAAAAATATCCAAAAAAAAAGAAAAGCCCAGGACTAGTGGGCTTTGCTGGCAAATGCTACCAAACATTTAAAGGCTATAACACCAATTCTAAGACCTCAATTGCTTCCAATGAATTAGAGATGACAGAATACTTCCAAACTGATTTCATGAGGCCAACACTACCCTGATACCAAATACAGAAAAAAGACACCAGAAAAAAAGAAACTAGAGACCAATAACCCTGATGAATTTGGATGTAAAAATCATGAACAAAATACTAGCAAACTAATTCAATGGCACATGAAAAGGATCATGCACCATGACCAAGTGGGATTTTCCCCTGAAATACAAGGATGGTTCAACATACACAAATCATTTCAATTCAAGAAGTGATTAAGTTTAAATGAGGATATTATAGGGGGATCTAATCCAATCTGACTGGTGTCCTTATAAGAAGAGGAAATTTGGACACACAGAGACACCAGGGATAGGCGTGCACAGAGGAAGCACCATGTGAGGACACAGCAAGAAGGCAGCCATCTAAAGAAAGAAACCTCACAAAAAACCCATCCCTGCCAACACCAGCCTTGCACTTCCAACCTCCAGAACTGTGAGAAGATAATTTTCTATTGTTTGAGCCACCCAGCCTGTGATATTTTCTTATGGTAGCCCTAACAAATTAACATACTTCCAAATAGTTTTGCTTGTCCACAATACCTTTTTATCTTCCTCATGATTATGGACAACATCTGGAGATGTTCTGTATAGAAAAATGCAGGAGATGGGTCCATCTTCTGCTGATTTATGATCAATGCTGTCCACTGTGATTTAGGCTTAGCAGTCAGTTTGAATTCAAAGATCTTGCAGAAGTTAGAAAGGTTGCAGGGGAGATTTGCTTCAGAAAGAGGAGTAGCTTCCAGAATAGTTAGAAAAAACAGAGATCATTAATGCATTACTGGACCTCTGTATCTCTCCAGCTGTCAGGGTTTTGTTTTTCTCCATTATTACAAATTCAATATGTCCCATTCAGCAATTATAACTTTACATTTTTAAACCATCCTCTAATCTTTCCCAGCCCTCTTGACTGGATGGTTGTGTGCAAAGGGAACAAAAGCATTTTCATCAGAAATAAGTTTTATATAATTTAACCAGAAAGATACATTGTGTTCAGGCACTGGTCAGGATGAAATTCTGATTTTTTTTTTTCCAAAATGAACGTAAGTAACCTTCTACCTCTTTTGTCCTGATCATTTATCTGTGAGTAGCCTAGAGAAGAGTAATCCTTTTCTGAGGACAGTTATATTGCATTTAATAATCAGATTGCTTTTCCAAGGTGTGTGTACCAAGAAAAAGGTGAGGGACATAGACTTAAGCTGTCCATTCATTGTTGCAAACTGTAACTAATCAGGAATGCCAAACACAAAAAATCAATAGCCAACATCCATGAGACATCCTCGAGTTGGGGTCATGTGTTCATTTTGTCAAAGCTACCAGAGGGGTCACAGAACCTGGAATATGTCCTCTCTCAACTTGCATCTTTCAGCAGGAATCACAAGTTAGGAATGCAACAGTCTCTGCATCAGGAATCTAGAGCTGGTCAGCATCTCAATATCAGATGGTCACATCAGAGAACATGTCCTCTTCTGAAGGCATTTCTATGTGACCCAGACAGTCCAGCAGCATCTGTGAGGTTTTTCTAGTTTAGGGCCCCACAGAGGAGTGTCCTAAATCTGAAATAAAGTCCCAGATTCGGACTTCTACTCATTGAGTGGAGCAACTTTGTCAGATTTTAGTTCCACACAGGTAGTGCTGAGGCTGAAATAGTTCATGGTAGACAGTATTTGCTTTCAGCTTAGAGCCAGGTCCAGGTAATTAGGATTTGTGAATTCAAGATTCTAAAATGGCTTAGAAGTCTCAGGGATAGACTGTCAGCCTTGCTGCATTTCCTAAGCCCATTTTGCATTGTCAGTCTTAGAGTTGAAACTGACCCACTAAAAATATGCACATCAGGCTAGGAAATCATTAGCTTCTAAGTGTCAGACATCTGATTTCATAAAAGCTCATTAATAATTAAAACTGCTTTTTAAACCCCCTAAAGTGTATTTCTAACTGGAGATTGTTTCACTTTCATTTGTCTCCCTTCTCCCAGAGAGAGACCCTGATAGGCAAAAATCATCACTTATGAAGATTTATTATTTTCACTATTCAAAGACTTCAAATTCTGTCAGTTTACCAATGGCAAAAAGCAAGAAAGTTGTGTTCCACTAATGTCTTCCCCCCCCCCCCCAGTTTTCCCTGATTGGGCATGATCCCAGTAGCATTTATATAATCAATGTTATGATACACCCAGATGCAATAGCCACAAGTTACAAATTCATTTTTTAAAATTCCCTTTCTCATCACAAATTCACTCAAACCCCTAACAAGAAATTCAGATTTACAGGTTTAACGTGACAGATCCCTGAGATACAGACTGGAATGAGGTGGGGGGTGGGGGAGGCAGTACTGTTGAAATAGCTGCGAAGGCCAAGAAATGCCTAGAGTGTTCCCCTCCCTCCTTTTTTACCTGTCTGGTTTATCTATTGAAAGCTTTGTCCCAGTCCTGGGAATTTAACCATTTTCCTCCCACTTGGAGGAAAGACTAATGCTGACTTTTCACATTTTGGGCTTGCCTCCAGGCTTACCTCTGGAAATTTGGGGGCCCTTTCTCCTGCAGTCTGGAGGAAGTACAAACACCAAAGGCTATTTACACAGTTTTTCTCAGTTAGCTTGCATAGCCAAAAACAGGGGATTCAGCAAGCCAACTCTCTTGGACATATTACTTTCAAATTCCACAGTTAACTTTTACCTCCCATCACAGAGAGCAGCTCAACTACTATTTCATACTGTGGATGAGTCCATGGCCACCCAGGCACCAGAGGGTCCCCTTATTTAACCCCTTCATCCTCCATTTCCCAAACTATGCTTTCGCTGGATTTCAGTGAATCAGAGTCAGCAGACCTTACTGCTGCCACCACCATGTTGGGGGTCTCCAGGACCATGCCCGGGATTGATGACTCACAAGGAGGACTCTCAGGACACAGCACATGGTCGTATTTAAGACTATGATTTACTACAGGAAAAGGTTACAAAGCAAAATCCACAAGAGAAAAAGACACATGGGACAAAACTAAGAGGAAACCAGAAATCAGGTGGAAGCCTACAAAAGTCTTCTCCCAGTGGATTCACACAGATCATACATAAGTCCTTCAGCAACAAGTTGAGACAATACATGTGAAATGTGTCCCAGAGAAGCTCTTTATAGACTCAGTGCTCAAAGTCTGTAACGGGGGCTGGGCATGTAGGCACTGTCTACTTAGCAAGTCCCAAGACTCCATATACACAGAAAGAAAACATGTGTTCAGCACAAACCATATTGTTTGTACATGCCAGGCACAATGAGACCGTTTTATCAGTTAGGGAAAGGTGGGAACACTCCCAAACTCAAAGTTCTGAGATACGAGGCCTAAGGTCCAACCTTGCAAAGAAGCCTTTCTAAAGATAGTGGTCTCAGTCCTGCTATGTTAACCCATTTATGCACAGTACGTGTAATTTACCCAAAAGGGACATTTATCATCTACCCACCAGTAGAATGAGCCTGATACAGTCATATCTGTATGTGAAGTATATAAGTAGCGAGTAACAAACAGGCTTTTGTAGGTTAAAAGACTGAGAAAACAGTTGTGATTAAATACAAACATCCTATTTCTTAATGGTAAATAAAGATTAACTATAAAAAGAATTGAGTTAAACAGACATGTATTTCAAAGGCTTCTTTGAGCTAAAACTACAGATGGTCAGCAAAGAACGTGCAGCAGATTCAATTCCCCTAATAAAAATCATACCTCCAAATATGCCAAAAGACTAGAAGTAGGCAAAGTGTCAGAGTAGGAATTTATTTTTCAATAACATTGGAAATAAATTACATTTTTGATTTTTAAAAATCCTCACTGAGATACAATTCAAATAACATAATATGTACCTATTTAAAGTGAAAAAAATCAGTGGTTTTAGTACATCGACAGAATTACCAAACCATCACCAAAATCTAATTGTAGAATATTTTCATCAGTCCAAAAGGTAACGTTGTACTCATTAGCAGTCACTCCCCATTCTCTCTGACCACAGCAGTAGGCAAAGACTAATTTACATTCTATCTCTATAGATTTCCCTATTGTGGAAATTTCATACAATTGGAATCTACAAAATGTGGTTTCTTTAGATTGGCTTTTCAAGATTCATTTATGTTTCAGGATGTATCAGAAATTCATTCCTTTTTATTGCCAACTCACTTTCTATTGTATGGATAATCCACATTTTGTTCATGTATTTATCAGTCGATGTGCACTTGGTTTCTTTCAAAAATTTTTATTATGAACAATGCTCCTATAAATATTCATGTGTGGTTTTTGTGTGGCCATATGTTTTAATTTCTCTTGGGTAGACAGTACCTAGTAGTAGAATTGCTGGGTAATATGTTAACTGTATGTTTAACATTTTAAGAAACTGCCAAAATGTGTTTCAAAGTGGCTACACTATTTTATATTCCCACCAGCAATGTACTGGGTTCCAATTATTCAACATTTACACTCACACATTTTATTGTTTGTCTTTTTTAAAATTATAGTCATCTTAGTGTGTATAAAGATGTATTTAGCTCATTGTAGTTTTGATTTTCATTTCCGTAATGACTGATGATGCTGAGCATCTTTTTATGTAGTTACTGGTCATTTTTATATCTTCTTTGTGCAGATGTCTATTTAAATCCTTTGCCCATTTAAAACATTGAGATATTTACCTTTTTATTATTGAATTCTAAGAGGGTTTTTTATATTTCTTACATATTTTGGTTATATCCTTGACAGATACACGTTTTAAAAATAATTTCTCCCATTGGGTGGATCATCTTTGACTTTCTTAATGGTATTGCTTGCAGCACAAAAGTTTCTAGTTTTGATGAACTTATATTGTGCTTTGTTGCTTGTGCTTTTGGTGTTGTATCTAAGAATTCATTCCCTAAGCCAAGGTCATGATGATATATTCCTTCACTTTCTTCTAAGAGTTTAATAGTTTTAGTTCTTATTTTTAGGTCTATCATCCATCTTGAGTTAATTTTGTATAATATGTGAGGTAGGGATCTAACTTCATTCTTTCATAGGTGGATATCCAGTAACTTCAGCACTGTTTGTTGAAAAGACTCTTCTTTCACCATTGAATTGTTGGTATTATTGTTGAAAATCCATTGACCACAAAAGTAAAGGTTTCTTTCTGGATTCTCAATTCTATTAATTTGATCTATATGAGAATCTTTATGCCAAAATCACACTGTCTTGACTACTAAATCTTTTTAGTAAGTACTGAAATTGAGAAGTGTGAATCTGCCAAATTTCTTCTTCTTTTTCAAGATAGTCTTGTATATTCTGGGTGCCTTGCATTTCCTTCTGAGTTTTAGGATCAGGATGCATCCTGATTTCTGCAAAAAGGTAGCTGGGATATTGATAGGGATTACACTGAATCTGTAGATTAATTTGGGGAGTATTGCCAACTTAATATTAATTCTTTATAGCCATGGACATGGGATATCTCCACATTTATTAAGGTATTCTTTAATGACTTTTGACAGTGTTTTGTAGTTTTTGGTGTACAAATTTTGCACTTTGTTAAATTTATTTCTAAGTATTTTATTACTTTTGATGCTATTATAATTAAAATTTTAACATATCTTTTTCAGATTACTCATTGATAGGGTAAAGAAATACAATCAATTTTGATGAATACTGCAGCCTTGCTGAAATCAAGCTTTAATAGGATATTAGATTTAATAGGATTTTAGTAGATTCCATGGGATTTTCTATATATATATATGATTATGCCGTCCACAAATAGAGGTTTACTTCTCCTTTCTAAACTGGACATATTTTATTTCCTTTTTTTGCCTAATTGCCTTGACTAGACCCTCTTGTAAAATGTTGAATTGAAGTGGTAAAAGTAGGGATCCTTCTCTTGTTTTTGATCTGAGGCAAAAAGCATCCAGTCTTCCCCCATTAAGTATGTTATCTGGGGGGTTTTCACAGATGAGTCTTTTATCAAGTTGAGGGAATTCCTCTGTATTTTTAGTTTGTTGAGTGTTTTGTTTTGTTTTATCACAAAGGTTGTTGCATTTTGCTCTTCCCATATATTGAGGAAAATAATGAGTATTTTGTACTTCATTCTACTAATATGATATATTACGTTGATTGGTTTTCTGATATCATTCCAATCTTGCATTCCTGGGATTAATTCAAAATGATCATGAAATATAATTCCTTTTCTATTTTCTGGATTGAGTTTGCTAGGATTTTGTTGAAGAGTTTTCATCTATATTCATAAGCAATAATGATTTATAGTTTCTTATGATGTCTTTGTCTGAATTTGGCACTGTACCATTTAGAGTTTCCACTTTAGCAAACTGCTCTGTTGTTAAGTAATTATGAATTTCCATCTTTCTCTATATCACTCTACTTCCTGGATCTCTAGGTACTGAAACTTAAGGAAAGAGAGGGATAAAGTACTTCCTGGATCTCTAGGTACTGAAACTTAAGGAAAGAGAGAGAGAGAAAGTAAAACTGATCATGAAGGAAAGGGAGAATGAAAATGAAATGCAGAGCATATACGACATATGTCTAAGTCATTTTTACTTGTTAGCTTAAATTTTGTTTCTTCATTAACAGGTCTTATAATAGTGATTTGAGTTCTCTAGAGTCCTTTGGATTCCTTTTCATTAAAAAAATAACAGGTTGACTATTTCTCTCTCTCTCTCTCTCTCTCTCTCTCTCTCTCTCTCTCTCTCTCTCTCTCTCTCTCTTTCTCACCATCATCACCACCATTCCTTCCTCAAATTCAGACTTTGCAGAATTTGGCCTGAAGAGAAAACAACATAGCATCTGTACAGAATAGTAGGATACATCTTTTTTCCAATTTGTAGTATAAATATGTAAACCCTCTCTAGTAAAAGGGCAAGAGAGTAGGACCTAGTAAAATCATAATGTTCCTCTCATTGTGCACATTTTTGACACAGATCAAATTAAAATAAAAGAAACATTAAGACCATCTAGAAAGGAGAAATTATGTTGTTCAAGGGTAAGCTTAGCCTAAAGGATGGATTTCTATCTTTTTCCCTAGGGTCAAGGTGTTGGTAAGGTAACAGGCAAGAAGAACATTGAATTTTATTTTGACTGTCATTGTCTAACCACCTGGTTCTAGCCATGCAGGGAAAGACCTTTCAAAGGCCTAAGTCTTGGCTAGTTGGTTCAATTCATTTTGGCCTATAGTCTACCAAGAAAATTCATTCTGTACCATGTCTTTGATCTGGGGTCCTTTAGCATAATGGAATGGGAAAAGAATCCCACATAGACCTCTATTCCAAATGACCGGCCCAGCCATAGTACTTAAAGATGACCTACTGGCCTCTCCCTGAGGTCACTTTCCAGGAAAGGGGACTTACTACACCCCTGCTTTATTCAGAGTCCTCAACTTCTTAGCTTTGTCATAAAGTAGATCATAATCACTTTCTGATTTTCTACAGACCCCAATAGCTTGATATTTTTCCATTTCTCTCTTTGTAGTCCCTTAGAATTGATACAAGCTACTTTGCCAATGCTCACCTCAGCCTGTCTCTTCCAAACCAGTTCCAAGGTGCTCCCTGTGCCATGTCTGCCTCTACAAGTACTCTGTCCAATACTAGCCAAATGACACAATCGAGCCTTTTAAAAGTTACCGGTCCAAAAATTTATAACAAACTCATACAACTCAACGTGATAAAAACAAAAAATCCAATTAAAAAATTGGAAGAGGACCTGAATAGACATTTCTCCAAATAGGACATACAGATGGCCTATAGACTTGTGAAAAGATGCTCAATATCACTAATCATCAGAAAAATGCAAATAAAAACCACAATGAGATATCACCTCACACCAGTTAGAATGGCTATCATTAATAAATCAACAAACAATGAGTGTGGTGAGGATGTGGAGAAAAAGGAACCCTTGTGCATTGTGGTGGGGTTGCAAATTGGTGCAGCCACTATGGAAGAAAGTATGGAGACTCCTCAAAAACTTAAAAATACAACTACCATATGACCCAGCAATTCCACCTCTGTGTATTTACCTGAAAATCCCAAAATACTAATTCAAAAAGATATATATGCATCCCTATGTGCATGGCAGCATTATTTACAATAGCCAACACAGGGAAGCAAACTAAGTGTCCACTGGTAGATGAATGGATAAAGAAGAGGTGCTGTATACGAGGTCTGACAATTAAGTTTGCAAACTCATCCTAGAAAAAGTGCTACTTACCTCATTGCTGAATATCACTGCAATCACCTTCGAAGTATTCCCCTTGGGAAGCTATGCACCGATGCCAGTGCCTAGTCCACACTTCAGAGCAATTTTGGAACTCTTTTTCTGGAATGGCCATCAGAGCTGTCATCGTATTACCCTTGACATCCTGAATGTCATCAAAATGTCTTCCTTTCAATATTTCCTTTATCTTGGGGTAAAGAAAAAAGTCATTGGGGGCCAGATCAGGTGAGCAGGGAGGGTGTTCCAATACAGTTATTCGTTTACTAGCTAAAAACTCCCTCACAGACAGTGCCGTGTGAGCTGGTGCATTGTCATGATGCAAGAGCCATGAATTGTTGGCAAAAAGTTCAGGTCGTCTAACTTTTTCACACAGCCTCTTCAGCACTTCCCAATAGTAAACTTGGTTAACTGTTTGTCCAGTTGGTACAAATTCATAATGAATAATCCCTCTGATATCAAAAAAGGTTAGCAACATCATTGCAACAAGTTTGCGAACTTAATTGTCAGACCTCAGTATATACAATGGAATATTACTCTGCCATAAAAAAGAATGAAATCTTACCACTTGTAACAACATGGATGGACCTAGAGGACATTATGCTAAGTGAAATAAGTCACACAGAGAAAGACGAATGTCATATGATTACACTTATATGTGGAACCTAAATTAAATGAAGAAACAAAACAGAAACAGACTCAAAGATACAGAGAACAAACTGATGTTGCTAGAAGGGAGGGGGTGGGGGGATGGGTGAGGAAGGTGAAGGGATTAAGAAGTACAAATTAGTAGTTGCAAAACAGTCACAGGGATGTGAAATACAGTATGGGGAATATAGTCAATAATAGCATAAAAACTATGTATTGTGTCAGAAAGGTACTAGACTTATTGGGGGATCACTTCATAAATTATATAAATGCCTAACCAGTATTTTGTACACCTAAAATTACTATAAAATAACATTAAATGCCAACTATAAAAAATATATAGTCACGGAATGTACAGTAAAGGGAATATAGTCAATGGTATTATAATAGCTATATACAGCATCAGATGGATAGTAGACTTGTTGGGGTTATCACTTTGTGAGGTGTGTAAATGCCTAATCACTATGTTGTTTGGTGCACCTGAAACTAATGATTAAAAAAAAGGAGAGAAGGAGACTAGACCTTGAACTCTATTGGCCATGTGAAGATACAGTGAGAAGGCAGCTATCTACAATCCAGGAAGCAAGTTCTCACCAAAACCAGACCATGCTGGCACCCTGATTTCAGACTTCCAGCCTCCAGAACTGAGAAATAAATGTCTATGGTTTAAACAAACAAAAAAAGTGACTTGTCCAAACTACAATGTGCCATAAACGTAAAATATGTATTGGATTTCAAAGACTTAGTTGAAAAAATGGAGCATGTAAAATATCATGTTAATTTTTTATATTAATTATATGTTGAAATTTTAATATTTTGATATATTGGGTTAAACAAAATATATTATGAAAATTAATTTCATCTGTTTCTCTTTATCTTTTGTAATGTGGCTACCAGAAAATTAAACATTACATGTGTGGCTTTTGCGCTTATGGCTAATATTATATTTCTAGTGGACAGTGCTATTCTAGACCCTCTTAGGTCTAATAACTAGACTCTCTCTTCAGAAAATGTATCTTTAAGTGACAAAGTTATTTAGCATTAGGTAGACTGGGATTTACTTCTAGTTCTGCCACTAGCTATATGGCTTTAGGCAATTTAGTTATTTTGTTGGATCTTAGTTTCCTTATTTGTAAAATGGGACCACTAATACCACTTTTACTTGTATATATGGTCCCATTTTACAGATTTGCTATCCTGAAATTCAAAAGAGATAAAGTTTATTTATAGCTCAGTGCCCGCCAAATGATAGGTAGGTCCTCATTAGCTCGTCTCATCGTAAGTCTGTACAGAGTTATCAAATGGAGTTTTCAAATCTAAGTGTCTTTAGGGCTTGACTTGTTCATAAATCTTGTGTAGCTCCTTGTCTCTAATCTGGTGTTCTTTGCACAAGGCTGTTCTCTAAAATGCTCTACAGTGCCTCCATGAAAACAATTTCCTATAAAGAGTACTATATATTCAGGAGTCTCATGCAAATGAAAATAATTTGCATGATAGAGGGTTTCCTTTAGGTTAATTTGTGTTTAGTCCATATGCCATCTCAGAATTTTACAAAATGCTGCAGGCAGCACTGATTTAATTGTCTACAGGTTTTATTTTATGCTACAGATTGTTCCCCTATCCAGAGAAATATTAATTCATTTTCTCTACACAGGCAGGGCAAAATATAGACATGCAAACATTATAATCTCTTTCCCAAGAGGAAAAAGAATCATCAAATTCCCCTATTAAGTCCCACCTACAATGAGGATAAGGCCAAAAGAACTACACAAAAGTCATCAAACTAGAAAATATGCATTAGTCACTGTTTCCTTTTTCTAAAACTGAAGTTAATATTTTTATATACATCACTAAATTTCAAGGGGTCAACATGCATTCTTTTAAAAAGTACACATATATTCTGAAAGTATTCTTTATCCGTATTTTGATGTGGAATATGTTAAGCTTTTCCATCTGTATCACACGACATTTTTATCTAGAAACTAAAGAACAATTAAACCAGACTACCAATAGTTTTCAGCACAGTTATGATTTTTAAAAAATTTTTATTGGGGAATATTGGGAACAGTGTGTTTTTCTTTTTTTTTTCTCTTTTAAAAAAAAAATTTTTTTTTTATTAAATTTATTGGGGTGACAATTGTTAGTAAAATTACATAGATTTCAGGTGTACAATTCTGTATTACATCATCTATAAATCCCACTGTATGTTCATCACCCAGAGTCAGTTCTCCTTCCATCACCATATATTCGATCCCCCTTACCCTCATCTCCCACCCCCCACCCCCCACCCCCCTTAACCTCTGGGAACAGTGTGTCTTTCCAGGGCCGATCAGCTCCAAGTAGTCGTCCTTCAATCCAGTTGTGGAGGGCACAGTTCAGCTCCAAGTCCAGTTGCTGTTTTCAATCTTTAGTTGCAGGAGATGCAGCCCACCATCCCATGCGGGCATTGAACTGGCAACCCTGTTGTTCAGAGCTCACGCTCTAACCAACTGAGCTATCTGGCCACCCAGCAGTTACGATTTTTGTTATAAATACTTATCATTGGTTTACTGTCTTTCTAGGGCATCTATGGATGCCATTTATATCACTGTACATGAATGTATATTTATTTGAATACTTCTTTGTAAATACTCTTAGGTTATATATGTG
Source organism: Rhinolophus sinicus (assembly GCF_057876585.1). Taxonomy (NCBI): domain Eukaryota; kingdom Metazoa; phylum Chordata; class Mammalia; order Chiroptera; family Rhinolophidae; genus Rhinolophus; species Rhinolophus sinicus. The sequence goes on along the minus strand of NC_142518.1, from coordinate 27,814,658 downwards.
TGTGCATGTGTATGTATATGTGTTGTGTTTCCCTGGCTAAAACCCTAGTTTCTTCTCTTCTGTCCCTATGATTTAGTTCATTTAAAAAATTAAGGTATAATTTACATTCAATGAAATTCACATTTTTTAAATGGTCAGTTCTGAGAGTTTTGACAAAAGCACACATTTGTGTAACTACCACAACATCAAGATATAGAACAGATCCATCCCTCCCAAAAATCCGTCATCTTGTGTCCTTTGGTAGTGAACCTCTCCTCTATAGTTTTTCCTTTTCCAGAATGCCATATAAATGAAATCACACAGTATGTAGCCTTTTGAGTCTGCCTTGTTTCACTTAACACAATAGAGATTCATCCATGCTGTTGCATGGGTTAGTAATTCATTCCTTTCTATTATGGAGTAGAATTCCCGTATATGGATATAACACAATTTGTTCACCCATCCATCAGTTGAACGATATTTGCTTTTTACAGATTTTGGCAATTACAGAAAAGCAGGTATAAACAGCCACATAGAGGTTTTAGTGTGAATATGTGTTTTCATTTCACTTGAATAAATACCATGTTTCCCCAAAAATAAGACCTAGCCGGACAATCAGCTCTAATGCATCTTTTGGAGCAAAAATTAACATAAGACCCAGTCTTATTTTACTATAATATAAGACTGGGTCTTATGTAACATAATATAATATAAGACTGCGTCTAATGCAAAAGATGCATTAGAGCTGATTGTCCGGCTATTTTCGGGGAAACATGGTACCTAGGACTAGGATTGGTGAGTCATATGGTAAATGTGTGTTGAACTCTATAAGGAACTGCCAAACCATATTCCAATGTAGCTGTCCCATTTTTCACTCCCATTAGCAATATATAAAAGTTCCAGCTTCTCTGCATCCTCATTGTGTTTCAATTATAGACATGCTAATAATTGTGTAGTGATATCTCATTGTAGTTTTAATTTGAAATTCCCTAGTGACTACTAATTTTGAGCTTCTTTTCGTATGCTTATTTGTCATATATATATAAATGTGTGTTCAAGTCTTCCAGTTGGTTTTCTTTTTTTCTTATTGAGAATTCTTTACATATTCTGTGCATTGTGTGTATTGTTTTTGGATATCCCTGGTCATTCACAGAATGTGAAACAATTCACGAGACTCAGAAAAGTAAGAAAGCAGGAAAAGTTTTATTGAAAGTCAGGCAGCGAGGGTGCCCACGACAGTGTCTAGAGAAGATGGCTGCCCCAAACTTCAGGTTAGCTTTTCTTATATAGGAAAGTGTAAGTAATTTTCTTACAGCAGAGGATGTGACATACAAACTCAGGACACATGACATATAGACTGAGGTCATTTCATTGACATGCACAGATTATATAACTGGTTTCTTTCTTCACAGGACCTTACCTAGAATGCATACAGAAAAATCCATGGGGGGTGAGGGGCAAGCCATAATGTTTATTTTGTTATAATTTTATTGTAATGAGGCTGGAGGTCAGTCTAAGGGCAGGTTCCAGCAGTCTGCACAGGCACCAAAAACTGGACAAACTCTGGGGTCTTATATCTTTTTTCTAGGGGTGTTTCAAGAGAAAAATTTATCTCTAGGGGCTGGGCCTGGGCTGTCCCTGGGGAATTCATGCAGGCAGTGCAAAGTACTGATCAAATCACTGTCTGCTAGCCACCTCGGGCTCACTTTTTGTTAACTCTTTTTCTGCCTTATTATTCTGGATACAAGTTCTTTATCAGATATGTGATTTGTAAATAATTTCTCCAAAACTGTGCATTGTCTTCTCATCTTCAGAATGGTGCTTTTCTAAGAACAAAAGTTCTTAATTTTAATAAAGTCCAATTTATCATTTTCTTTTTTTATGTATCATACTTTGTTTGCTTCAGTGTCTAATAAATTTTTGTTTTACCCAAGGTCTCAAAGATTACCTTCTATGCTTTCTCAAGAAATCTTACAGTTTCATGTTTTACATTTAGGTATATGACCCACACTGAGTTAATTTCTATGTGTTGAGTAAAATGAATTAAGTTTTTATTTTTATTTTTTGCATACCGATGTTGAGTTGTTTCATCACCATTTGCTGAAAATAATGTCTTTATTTAATGGCTTTTTCACCTTTGTCAAAAATTAATTGACCATACAGATGTGGGTTCATTTCTGTCCCATTCATTTCTATGTAATTTTTTGTTGGTACTATACTGTTCTGATGATGGTAGTTGTATAGTAAGGCTTGAAATCAGACAGTGTTTGTCTTCAAATTTTGTTCTTTTTAAAACGTGTTTCAGCTATTCTACTTTTTTTGCCATTCCATATTAATTTAACAGTCTGCTTGTTTATTTCTACAAAAAGTCCTTTTCTCCTCCTGATTATAACAAATAGTACCCAATGGTTGCCTGCAGAGAGAACTCTGCAGTTTTTGAACTGTGTAAATGTATTACCTATTTAGAAAGTAGGTATGTTCATTTTGAAAGAGTTAAAAAAATATAATTGAATCATGTTGGTAAACTAAAGACAAAAATTATCTGCATACACACACACACACACACACACACACACGAAAAAGTGCCATTAGGAGACAAAAATTGTGAGGAATTCTTGGAAGACAGGAAAAGCAAAGGCTACCAGACTGGTTAATTTAGAGAACCTAAAAAATCTGCAATAGAAAACCTGATCGCATTCAAAGAAATTTAAAACAGAGTAAATGGAATTGCAAGACTGTGGAGGTCCTTGGTCAACTGTGAGATTAAAGAGGTATTCTGTGAACAGGTCTGTTTCACCCTACCCTGCTCTGACCATACCCCACCCATACTTACATAGGGCAATAAGCACCTGTGGCATTTGACCCCTTTAATCTCCTCATACTACACTCTAAACACAGTGAATGAGCTTGAGACAACTGCAGACCTGAACAAAAGGGAAACAATAGGACACATGTACCTAGAAGGGAAAACACTAGTCTTCCAATGTCAGAAAAATACTATTTGTTTTGGAACAGGGAGTGTCCCTATCCTACCTGTAAACTCCATGCCATATACACCCCAAAGGAGAAAGCCACAGAATAATTGACATATTTTGCCCTCCCATTTCCAGCAGAAGCTGACTAGTAAAATGAACCTCACAACTCTCGATCAGATCCATGCTAATTATCTGGCTGATCAAATAAGTCCTTTATCTCTAAATGTAAATGAACAAAGGTTTGCCAGATATATGAGGGAAGTACAAGAGACGCTCATGATTACCAAACAGAACTCTTTCTGGGTCAGGGGAACCCCAAATGCAATACAGGAAACAGAAGAGAACTTTACCAAAAATTCACATTCATTTTCTCAGAAACTGAAGGGGAGAAAACGGATATACAAAATAAAAGATGTCTTGTACAGAAGGAAAAGATTAGAGGCCAGATAAAGTCCTTGCAAAAAAGAAATATAATTGCAAAATTAAAAACTCAGATACCAGGCACTCAGGGCAGATTGTCCCTGCCCCACCCAGGCTCTGATGGAACCAGGCGCAGGTCGATGACAGGCAGACCCCCCCCCCCAGCCCCGCCCACCGGCACCAACGGATTCCCCCTCCCCCCCTCCCTCTCACCACTTCCGGGGTAAAGGTTACGTCTAAGGGTCGGGTTTCAGAGCCAACCGCCAACGGCCAACGGCCAGCCGCCTTTGCCCTAACACCAGAGCACGCCCTTGTCTGGCAGGCCTGGTTGCCTAATCCAGGGCCACTCCAAGTCCCCACTGCTGCTGCTTTCACACTGCCTTAGCCTTGGTGTTTGCTGTGCCAGTGCTGTCAGCCATGACGACCCCACTGCCCCAGTCTGTGTGCCAGAACTACCACCTTGACTGCAAGGCCGCTATTAACAACCACATCAACCTAGAGCTTGTCATGCGGGAGACCCTGCTCGCTGTGCCATTTGTGGTGCGGGGCGGCTTGTGGGGTCTCTGGTCCTGCTCCCCACATAAGAATGCAGGATGTGGCTAGGCCAAAAAGGAACACCCACGGAGCCACAGGTAGGGGAGTCATACCACTATGGTCTCACTGGAGGCTGGGTTCACAGGACGTGTGACCTGCCATCCGCCTTTCTGCCAACCAACCGACGGAGGACTTTCCTCCACTCTCCTCGACGCTCTTCCGCTCCCTCGGCTCTTCTCTTCCACTCTCTTCGGCTCTGCTCAGCTCCTCGGCAATCCTTTGTGGCCACAGCAGTTATACCAGTGGCCAATCGGCTAACCGGCCACAGCCTACGGCCAATCAGCCACAGCCGACGGCCATCCACCACCCGAGCCAGCACCCTTCCACGTGAGGCGGAGAGCCTGTAAACTACTTTCTGGGGCTCTGTCCCCACAAGCTCTACGCCTCCTACGTGTACCTGTCCATGGCCTTCTACTTCGAGCACGACTATGTGGCCTTGAAGCACTTTGCCCAGTTCTTCCTACAACAGTCGACAGAGGAGACGGAGAATGCGGAAAGGCTGATGCAGCTACAGAACCAGCGCGGGGGCCGCCTCCGCCTGCGCAACATCAGCAGGCCTGACCGCAACCGCTGGGAGAACGGCCTGAAGGCCATGGAGTGCGCCTTGCACCTGGAGAAGCAAATGAACCAGAGCCTGCTCGACCTGCACCAGCTGGCCACCGAGATGAAGGATGCCCATCTGTGCGCCTTCCTGAGCAGTCACTTCCTGCAGGGGCAGGTGGAGTTCATCAAAGAGCTGGGGGACCACATCACCAACCTGCGCAAGATGGGAGCCCCGGAATCCGGCCTGGCAGACTACCTCTTTGACAAGCTCACCCTGCGTGACAGTGACAAAAAGAACTGAGCCTGGACTGCCTGCCCCATAGCCACTGGGTGACTTCCCCTGGTCACCATGCCGACCAGGCACATTGCAGTGTTGCCAACGTAAAACATTCACTTAAGGTTTTTCCTTCCAATTTTACCATTTTTTCCCAATAAAGTTATTTGGTTCCAAAATAAAGGTCTCTGGTTGGTTGGTATGTGCAAAACCCTCACCTTTTAAGTTTTAAAACAATTATTCAGTAGTCTCTACACAGACCCATGCCCCATGAACATGCAGCTCGAGATCTGCAAGGATGGAGGGAGAAGGTACTCCGTGGGACCCCGGAAATCACAAAATTAATCTTCCCCTTATAAACAATGGGATGAGGTGGGTGGTTTGGGGCCCTGGAGAATGTGGGGGCATGTGAATATTAACAGTATAGAAATATGGTCTGAAAATCATGATTCAGATTGATCTGGGGAAAGAGTGAAGGGAGTGGGATTGGGAAAGGTTTAAAATAAACTTCAACTTTGCCTGAAAACTTAGTTTATTGTAATATGCAAATATTAACATTTCTTGATTCAAGATAGCAAGAAGGGAACATGGGAAGCCATCTTGACAGAGTACCTTTTTAAAAACCTCATTGTGGGCAACAGTAATAATGGGAAATGAGCCTTAGGTTGGCTTTCCCTTGGACATGGGAGTGACTTCCTAAGTTACCATGCTAAACATGCTTATTAACCTTACAAAACATCCAAATACAGTTTTTTCCCATTCAGTTGTATCCTTTTTTATACTAAGGTAATGTGGTACCAGAAAACACAAATTACCTCATTAGAAGGGCTGAAAAATACAAAATCAAGGCTGAAGGTCAAATTTCTGATATTAAATGTTAAGTAGAATAATCACCCTCCCCCCGAACCCCCGTGCCCCGAATGTTAAGTCAGTGACTCACTGCTTTGAACAATATAGGGGTGGGGAGAGTTGAAACTGATAAACCAGTTAGGAGATATTGTAGCTGGTCCAGATGACAGACAGTGGTGGCTTGAACTGTGGTGGTAACTGAGGATATGAAGAGACATAGACAAATTCCAGATAAATTGGACAGTTGACAAAATTTGCTTATGGACTAAAGATGAGGATTGGAAATGGGGAAAATAATCTCGGTTCTAGAGTTTGGATTGGAACACCTGGTTTGATAGTAGTGCTGTTTATTAGTCTGGGGACGTATGCAGGGGGACACAAAAAGGGGGAAGGCATATCCTATAAAATCTGAGATGGCTATTAGTGGTCCAAGTGGAAATGTCATGCAGGTAGCCAGAAAAATCAATCTGGAGCTCATGTGGGATGTCAGGTTTGGAAATGTATCTATGGGAGACATGAGCTTTAGATAGCATTTGGGTCCTGGGACTAAACAAGCTCACCAGAAAGAAAGTGTAGAGAGTATGGTCCAGCCAACCCCAAGCCCAGGACAGCTAACCTTAGATGATAGGTCGAGGTGTTGGAACAGCCAGGGAGATGCTGGCCCCACCAGGACTGATGTCATTCTAGAATATGTCCAGCTGTGTGTGCTCAGAGTTTATCTCCAAATCAGCTTATTTCTAACCTCAATGTGTCCTCTGGTTTCTCCTTGCATGATGTGCAGAGGAGTTAACATATTACCTTTTCTTCATGGCTATGGGTTGAAAGAAATAATTTCCCAATAAAAAGATTTCCCAGAGAAATGATAGATCTTCTTCTCTGTTTTTTTTCTGCCCCCCCCCCAAATCTCTTCCCCTCTCAGTCCACTCTCTATTTGACCAGATGAAATCTGTACCCATGTAAACCCTAAAATTGTCCATGTCTAGGAAAAAATACTCAAAACACTTTGTTTCTTCGGTGGCATGTGTAGTTTACAAAGATCAAAGTTAAAAATGTATAGACTGTATCCTATATACGTGTAGTTTACAAAGATCAAAGTTAAAAATGTATAGACTGTATCCTATATTCAAAGACACATTGGGTAGCTTGAGACTCTTTAAAGCTAGCAGATTACTTTGAAGTATTTAGTAAAATATTAACAAGTTTAGCTAAGCCATCATTTCCTTCTACCTTTCCCCTGACTGCATTTTAACACATTCTTAAAAATGAGGATTACGGACTTCTAAGGGAGATACAAGATGGCAGAGTAGATAAACACTGTGCCCGCTTCCTTCTGTGAACAAATTAAAATTACAACTAAATTATAGAACAATCAACCTGGAGAACTATCTGAGTTGGATGAACAAAAGTTTTATAACAAGATGTAAAGAAGCTACATTGAGACTGGTAGGAGGGGCAAAAACAGAACTGGCTAACCCCAATCCTTTGTGTGGCAGTTGAGAACCAGGAGGGATAGCTTGGCTGTGGAAGATCCCCTCCAAGGAGTGAGGGACCCCCGCCTCACATTGGCCTCGCCAGCCTAGAGTACTGGTGCCAGCAAGAGGAGTGCCACCCAGTCCCCAATATGTGGCTGTGAAAAACAGTGGGGATTCTGACCATCTGGGTGGGACGGAAGGTGGTGGGAAACCCAGGTGTCCTCTTACAGGTCCCGCACACAGACTCTCTTACTCCCAGGCACTCACCTTAGGCTCCAGTGGAGGGACAGTGACTTGAGGGGTGTCGGAGACATATGGGGGGCAGTCTGAGTTGTGTGGCTTCAGGATGAGGGCTGGAAGACAGTCAGCATTTTCCCTGTGAGGGGTCCTTGTCCCGTGCAGCTACCAGGCTAGCACCATCTTTTTTGTGTTCAGCCCTCCCCCTACACTTACAGCCAAATCTGAATCTGATTGGTCCGGTGAGCGCCACAGCTTCACCCTGCTGACTCATGAGGAACCCACCCCACACAACTCAGGAGGCACTTTCTCCAAGAGCAGCCATCCCTGCCCAAATTGCACACTCTTTCTTGGAAAACTATCAGAGTCCGGCAGAGCCCACATAGGTGGCAACTGGCCTTGGTGTTCTCTGAGACTTTTGCTGAGTAGTTGAGGCTCAGCACTGGACCAAACCAGAATTTACATTAATCTGGTGACCACAACTCTTCCCATTCTAGTGATTCCCTGAGACTCTGCCTCACCCAACTTGCATACCACATGAGGCTTTATCAGTGGCTGAAACTTACGGGAGCTGGCAGGTGGCAGCAGGCCTTTTGGAGAGCTACCCCAGGCCCAGTACTGGTGGCCAATGTCCTTGGTTCTCAGTGTGGCCTCTCCCACGCACCTCCAGGGTTAGCACAGGTAGAGAACAACAACTGCAGATCACTTCGTAGCTCTTACCAGGTAGTCCCCGGCTGGTCACAGGCAGTAGGTGACCTGGGTCTGCACCTGAGCCCCTCCTAAAAGGCCCCAGAACCAACATACTTGGAGGTTGTCTTCAGACCACAGTAGAGGACTGTCCAATTAGCCTGACAAGCGGCACACCCAAAGGGTGGTCTCAACAGGCACCAAAGCTTGCTGGGGCAAATCTTGTTACTCAGTAGGGTAAGCCCACTGCACAGCAGCCTATAAGTTGTGGATGTGGCAAAACCACATAGCCAACCAGCCTGAGGGTCAATCCCACCCATTAACATGACAATAGCAACCAAGGCTCAACTATAACAGGAAGGCACACATAACCTACACAAGAGACACTCCTGGAGTAACCAGCTCAGGTGACCAGGGAGATTGTGTCACTGGGCCCCACAGGGCACCTGCTACATAAGGCCACCTGGCCAAGACTGTGGGATGTAGCAGATCTACCTAATACAGAGAAACAAACAGAGAGTCAGCCAAAATAAGGAAACAAAGAAATACATCCCAAATAAAAGAACAGAAGAAAATTTCAGAAAAAGAACTAAATGAAATGGAGGCAAACAATCTACCAGATACAGAGTTCAAAATAATGGTTATAAGGATGCTCAAGGAACTTAGTAAGAACTTCAATAAAGAGATAGCAAGCATAAAAAGAGACATAGAAACCACAAAAATAATCAGTCAAAAGTGAAGAATCCAATAACTGAAATGAAGAATGCACTAGAAGGAATCACCAGCAGACTAGATGAAACAGAGGACTGAATCAATGATTTGGAAGACAAGGTAGCAGAAAACACCCAAAGTAACAGCAAAAAGAAAAAAATAATCCAAAAAAGTGAGGATAGTTAGGAGACCTCTGGGACGACATCACATGTAACAACATTTGCATCATAGGGGTACCAGAAGGAAAAGAGAGAAAGCAAGGGATAGAGAAACTATTTGAAGAAATAATGACTGAAAACTTTCCTAACCTGGTGAAGGAAATAGATATACAAACCCAGGAAGTGCAGAGAGTCCCAAACCAGTCCCAAACAGGCCCACACCAAGACACCTATAATTAAAATGGCAAAGGTTAAAGACAAAGAGAATCCTAAAAGCAGCAAGAGAAAGGCAATTAGTAACTTACAAGGGTGCTCCTATAAGATTGTCAGTTGATTTCTCAACAGAAACTTTATAGGCCAGAAGGGATTGGCAGGAAATATTCAAAGTAATGAGAAGCAAGGATCTAAAACCAAGATTACTTCTACCCAGTAAAGGTGTTATTTAGAATCAAAGGACAGATAAGGAGCTTCCCAGACAAGAAAAAGCTAAAGGAGTTCAACATCGCCAAACCAGTATTACAAGGAATGTTAGAAGGACTTATTTATGATGAACAAAAAGATCAAAATTATGAATAATAAAATGATGATAGCTACATATCTATCAACAATTGCTTTCAATGTAAATGGCTTAAATGCTCCACTCAAAAGACATAGGATGGCTGAATGGATAAGAAAACAAGACCCTTACATATGCTGCCTATCAGAGACTCACTTCAGACTGAGACACACTGACGAAGCGTAAAGGGGTAGAAAAAGGTATTTCATGAAAATGGAAATAAAAAGAAAACAAGAAAATCTGGAGTAGCAGTATTCATACCAGCCCAATAGACTTTAAAACAAAGGCTGTAACAAGAGACAAAGAAGGACTCAGTAATCCCACTTCAGGGTATTTATCTGAATAAACCCAAATGCTACTTCCAGGGGATGTGTGCATCCATATGTTCATTGCAGCATTGTTTACAATGGCCAAGATGTGGAGGCAGCCTGGGTTTCTGTTGGTTGATGAATGGATAAAGAGGAGATAGTACATATATACAATGGAATAGTGCTTGGCAGGGAAGGGAATGGGTTCTGCAAATCTGCAGTGGCATGGGTAGACCTGAAGGGAATTGTGCTGAATGGAGTGTCAGACAGAGAAAGACAGACGAAATGAGATTTCACTTATATATGGAATCTAAAGAACAAAATAAACAAAGAAAACAGAAACAAACTCATAGATACAGAGAACATTTTGATGGTTGCCTGATGGGATGGGGGTTGGGGAGGAGTGAAAAAGGGGAAGGGAGAAAGAAGTACAAACTGGTTGTTACACAGTAGTCATAGGGATGTAGGGTATTTCATAAGGAATGTAGTCAATAATATTGTAATAACTATGTATGGTGTCAGATGGGTACTAGATTTATTGGGGTGATAGATGGGAAGGGGTTGGGGACATGGTGTAAAATATGAAGGGAGTAAGAAGTACAAACTGATAGTTAAAAATCAGTCATGGGGATGGAAAGTAAAGCACAGGGAATATAATCAACAATATGGTAATAAATAGTATAGTGCCAGATGAGTATTAGACTAGTTAGGGGATCATTTCTTAAATTATACAAATGTCTAACCACTATGCTGTACATCTGAAATTAATATAAAATAATATTGAATGTCAACTGGAATTTTAAAAGGTAGGGGAAAAGGTGAAGGAGAATAAGAGGTCCAAATTTCCAGATATAAAAAAAATAAGTCATGGGGAAGTAATGTACAGCATAGGGAACATAGGCAATAATATTCTGATCACGTGGTATGGTGTCAGATGGTTGCTGGACTTATCATGGTGACCACTTATTTAGGTATATAAATATTGAATAACTATGGTGTATACCTGAAACTAATATAATGTATATTAGCTATATTTTAATAAAAATCTTTTAAAAATAAAATAAATTGAGGAAAAAATGAAGCTTATGGTCTTCTGAGTTCCATTTCCAGAAAATTTGATCGTCCCTATACTCTTTGTTATCAAATTTGGTCTTCTCAATATATTTCTTTACATGCCTGCTTTGAGGACTCCTCTAAGTTTGTCTCAGATGTCACATACACAGATGGTGCCAAAGAAATGTATACACATTTTAAGAAAGGAAAAAACTATTAAAATTGTAATACTCAATGTATACCAGTAACAAAAGATGAATACAAGTCACGTTTGACTCCTGCAATTACAAGAGGAGCTCAAAGTGGTTACCATCAGCGTCCAGACTCTTCTGATTACGGCGAACTACTGCTTGAGCAACGTTGACCAAAGCGTCCACTTGTATACATTTTCTGGCACATTTGCTCTCTCTCTCTCTCTCTCTCTCTCTCTCTCTCTATATATATATATATATATATATATATATATATATATATATATATATATATATACACACACACACACACACACACACACACACACACACACACACACACACACACGCTTCAATACATATCTCTCTCGTAGATATGAAGAAGCGCAGGCCAATTTGTGACTTGAAAACTGTCAGGTCACTGAGGATCCTTCTTACATTCCTGTTTTGGAGAGGCAGTTTCCTGTAGTGGTTAACCTCAGATTGCCTAGGTTCACATACCAGCTTAGCCCCTATCTTGGGTACACCTGGGTAAGTTATTTAATTTCTCTGTGCCTCAGTTTCTTCACATTTAAAATAAGAATAGTAAATGTCAACTCCTTTGGGTTACTGTGAAGTTTAAATGAGTTAATATATGTACAAGTAAATCTCTTAGAACAGTGTCTGGCACAGTGCAAGTACTTTATGTATTAGCCATATCATCTTCATCATATTATCATCACCATTATCATCACTCTCCAGTCACTCTTAAGCTCCTTTGTGGTTTATTCATTGGGGGAAAAGATTGCATGTCTGTACGTTGCTATTGGGCATGTCTCTTGCACTTTAGCCAACCATGTCACCTTGCATATTGAGAAGGTAAAAAATAAAAAAAGATTTTTTGTAGCTACTTTGGTTGTCAGGTGCATCCAGGACTCAAGGAAGGAAGGTTTTTGTTTATGTGCTCCAAGTTCCGGCCAGGAAGAGATTTCTACTGTAATAAGTTTCTATGCTAATTTTTCCATTTTGTCTCCACCAGCTTCCCTTTAAAATAGCCCCCTAGAACACGTTTTGCTTATTCTTCCCAAATCCAGGTTGCCTGATCCTTCTCTTTCCATCATGAACTACTTGTTAATTCTCAGAGATGGAAAAGAGCAAAAGGATAAAGTGCTCACTCTGATTCCCAACATATATATGGATGTTTTGACATAAAGAGGTGTCTATTAGGCAAAAAGTGGGCAAAAGGGACCATATTAGGGCAACTGATAATATAAAAATTAAAATTTATAAAACACCATGAGCTTTAGCACCGAGGTTCTTAAGCTTTTCTGAGATTAGAGTCACCTGCGAAAGTTTGAAACATCTTGATGTACAGGCCATATCCCAGACCAAGTACATCAGAGTGTCTTGGGGCAAGACCTAACATCCCAGGCAATGAAAACCAGTGGGAGCACCTTGCTACTCAAAGTATGGTCTATGGACCAGAAGAATCAGCCTCACTTGAGCACTTGTTAGAAATGCAAACTCTGAAGCCCTACTCCAGACCTACTGAATCACAATCTACATTTTAACGAGTTCTCTGGAGATGAATATGTACACTGACATTTGAGAAATATTGCTTTAACATCCTGGTACTAAAACATGACTACACTGTGGAATCACCTGGGAAGCTGGAAGATAATATTGATGCCTTGATTTACACAGTTCAGTCAGTCATACCATCATGGAAGTACTGGACTAATTACATTAAAATCATACTCTAACTTCAACAACAATTATTGAATTAATAATTATTGATCACACACACACACACACACACACACACACACAGAGTTTTATCCATTCTGCTGTTTTATCACAAACTGGCTTGTTTTATAGCATGGGTTGTCAAACTATAGCTCACAAGCCAAATCTACAGTTTTGCATCTATATTCATAAGGGATATTGGTCTGTAGTTTTCTTGTGATGCCCTTAACTGCTTCTGCAATCATAACACCAGACTCAGAATGTGTTAGAAAATGTTCCCTCTTCTATGTTTCAGAAGATTTTGCAAAGAATAGGTATTAATTCTTCTTTAAATTTTTGATAGACTTACCAGTGAAATCATTTGGGCCTGGGCTTTTGATTGTGGAAAGTTTTAAAATTACTAACTTAATAACTTTATTTATTATAGGTCTATTCACATATTCTAATTCTTCTTGAGTCAGTTTCTATAGTTTGTGTCTACCTAGGAGTTTGTCCATTTCATCTAGGTGGCCTATCTAGTTCTGCTTCATGTTATCCCCTTACCATCCTTTTTACTTTCATAAACCAGGTAGTGATGTCCTTGTCACATTCCCAATTTTAATAATTTGAGTCTTCTGTCATTTTTTTCTTTGTCAGTGTAGTTAGAAGTTGTCAATTCTGTTGAATTTTTAAAAGTACTCCCTTTGATTTTTTTCTCTGTTGTTTTTCTGCTGCATATTGCTTTTATTTCTGTTTTAATCTTTAACATCTCCTTACTTATGCTTACTTTGGATTTAGCTGACTATCTATATTTTTAAAATTTTGGAATGTTAGGTTATTTGACATCTTTTTCTTTTTTAATATCAGCATTTACAGCAATACATTTTTCTTTAATCACTGCATTTGCTGTATCCCATAATTTTTGGTATGTGTCTTTTTCATTCATCTCAAAGTATTTTCTAATTTCCTTTGTGATTTCTTCTTTGACCCATCAGTTATTTAGAAGTGTGTTGCTTAATTTCCATATATTTACTAACTTCCCAAATTATCCTGTGTTACTGATTTCTAATTTTGTTTGACTTTGGTCAAAAAACATTCTTTGCATGGTTTTAATCCTTTTAAATTTATTGAGGCTTGTTCTAGAATATACTGTATCTTGGAGAATATTTCATTAAGTCCTTGAGAAGAAGAGTATTCAGCTATTGTTGGGTAGATTGTTCTACAGATATTTGTTAGGTCTAGTTGGTTTATGGTTTTAGTAAAGTCTTCTACTTCTTTGTTGCTTTTTTTTTCCTAGTCTACCCATTACCAAAAGTGGGAATTGCGGTCTCCAAGTATCATTTCTGACTTATCTATTTCATTCTTCAGTTCTGTCAGTTTTTGTTTCATGCATTTGAAGCTCTTTGGTTATGTGTATGTACATTTATAATGCTATCTCTTCCTGATGATTTGAATATTTTATCATTATAAAATGTCTCTCTTTGCCTCTAGTAAGAGTTTTTGTCTTAAACTATATACATATATTTTTTCTGAAATTAATATAGCCACTCCCGCCCTCCTTTGGTCATTGTTTGCATAATATATCTTCTTTCTTTCTTTTTACTTTCAAACTATTCGGCTCTTATAATGTGTATCTTTTGTACACAGTGTAGAGTTGGATCTTCTTTATTATCCATTGTGACAATATCTATCTTTTGATTGGAGTCCTTAATCTATTTACTTTTAATATTATTATTGATATTGTTAATTTATGTCTGCCATATTGCTATATATTTTCTATTTATCTTGTCTTTTTTATTTCCTTGTTCTTCCTCTATGTTCTTTGTATGAAATAGATATTCTCTATTGTACTGTTTTAATTCATTTGCTGGTTTTCTTTCTTATGCTTTAAAGTTATTTTTTAGTGATTGCTCTAGGGATTACAATATGCATCTTGTCACAATCTACATTTTATGTTAATATTAATTCATTCCAGTAAAACACAGGAACTTCGTCCCATTATAGTCCCATTTCTTGCATCGTTCTTTGTGCTATTATTGTCACATACATCTACATATGTTATAAACTCAACAATACAATGTTTTTATTATGATGATTATGCAATTCTCTTTAAAAACAATTACTAAAAGGGGAAATATTTATACAGTGTTTTATGTTTAACAACTTTTATCTGTGGTCTTTATTTCTTTGTGTATATTCTAGTTACTGCCTGGTGTTGTTTCCTTTCAAATAGAGTAACTCTTTTAGATTTTCTTAATAAGGCAAGGTTCTTAGCAATGATTTCTGTCAGTCTTCATTCATCTGAGAATGCCTTTATGTTGCCTTCATTTTAAAATAATAGTTTTGCTTAATATAGCTTTCTTGGTTGACAAGGTTTTCTTTATCCTTTCAATAATTTGAATCCCACTGCCTTTTGGCCTCCATTGTTTCTGATGAGAAGTCAACTTAGGGTATTATTGTGGGTTCTCTGCCAGGTGTTGAATCATTTTTTTTCTTGCTGTTTTCAATATTTTCTCATTGTCTCTGTCTTTCAGAAATTTAACTATAATGTATCTAGGGGTCGATTTCTGTGTTCTTTTTAACACAGAAATACATCTGTGTTTTTTAAAAGTGGATTTGGTTGATCAGTTTGGATGAGTAATATTTATCATCAAATTTGGGAAACTTTCATCCACTACTTCAAATACTTTTTCTGCCTCTCTCTCCTCTCATTCTCGGACTCCAATTATGCATATGTTGATGTGCTTGATGGCATTCTACTGGTCCCTGAGTCTATGTTCATTTTTCATCCCTCTTTCCTTTTTGTTCTTAAGATTACATAATTTCTAGTGATTTACCTTCGACTTTTTGGATTCTCTCTTTGCCAGCTCAAATCTGCTGTTATGACTCTGGGGAATTTTTTCATTTCGATTATTGTACTTTTGTACTCCAGAATTTCAAGTTTTTAAAATATTTTCTTTATCGTTATTTTAACTCTCTTTTTGACAAATTAGTATATTCATACTTTCCTTGTAATCTTTAAATCTGATTCCCTTTTAAAAATGTATTTATAAAAGCTGCTTTGACATCTTTATCTTCAGGGTCTGCTATGTAAACCCCTTCAGGGAGCTTCTATTTACTGCTTTATTTCCTGTGTCAAAAATTATTGTCTCTTTGCACATTTTAAAATTGTTTCGAAAAGTGAACATTTTAGGTACTGTATTGTAGCATCTATAGATTCTGTCTGGATTTCTCCTGTAGAGTCTGTCTCCCTTATAGTATGTGGGGGCTGATGTCTCTGCTCATTTCTTTATTTTTATTTTTAAACCTAGAGGTCACCCATATGTCAGCACAGCTTAGTGGTCAGCCTTTGGTCAGATTTTGTGCTTAAACACCATGTCTTGGTCATTTTAGGCTGCCATAACAAAATACCATTGGCTGCGTGGCTTAAAGAAAGCCACCATTCTGGTGTTCTAACAGTTCTGGAGGCTGGAAAGTCCAAGATCAATGTGCTGGCAAAGTAGGTTTCAGTCTGAGGTCTCTTCTCTTGGCTTGTTAGATGGCAGCCTTCTTGTTGTGTCCTTACATGGTGGAGAGGGAGAGAGAAAATACTCTGGTGTCTCTTCTTATAAGGGAACTAATCCTGTAGGATCAGAGCTCCACATTTATGATATCATTTATCTTTAATTACCTCCATAGAGGTTTTATCTCCAAATACAGTTACATTAGGGGTTGAGGCTTCAATGTATGAATTTCAGGGGGGAGGGACACACATACATTTACTCCATAACACAACCTGACCCAGTAAGGCTTTTGGCTTTTGTTGATGGATCTGTGTATATGAATTGGGAAATGCACTCAAAGTTAAGGAAGTTTACGAGTCTGGCTTGGGTTTTACTTCCTGGGTATGTAAGGCCTCACAATCAACCAGGGACAAATAGCTAGCTAGGGCCTTCTCTGGTGTTTTCTGAGCGTGCACACGGCCTTGCAGCCTTATACATGGACAAAGCCTTCCAGAACAGCTGGGCTATGTGGGAACTTATTAAAGTTTATGATTGCTGCCTTGTTGCCAGATCTGTTACATTTATTGCTGATATTTCTGTCTGTATTTTTACCAACCTATATACTTCAACCCCAGGTTAACTGTGATGTTGGTCTTCCCAACTGTTTGCCAAGGAGATAGCTATTATTTTCAATAACAACCTCAGCATAGATTTTTCCACATTATAAATAAAATCAACCCTCTCCTAGGGTTTCCAGGCAGGAATTCCTGCCTGTTCTCAGGAATTTATTTTGCTTTTCTGTTCCTGAATCCCAAGAAAACTTGGTCAGAAAATCAGGAAAATCGGATCCTTGAGCCCAGGTGGTTGGTAGCATCAGCCGTCACTTTATGGAAACGATTCATTGTGGAGAACAGAAAACAGTTTATATATCATGATTTGGGAACGGGAAAGCGAAAAAAATTCCTGAGAATGAGCGGGAATTTCCTCCTAGAAACCCTACCCTCTCCAGGGCACTGGTCCTCATGGCCTGCTATACTCTTGTAGAACTGCTACACCACAAAGCTGTGGGTGGCAAGGCAGAACAGGAGCAGCTCAGTCTTTAAATGGCACAACTTCCCACCGTTTTCCTTGAATAAATATTCTCAATTTGTTGTATGCTTTTTGTCAATTTCCAGAGTACTGAAATGGTTGTTTTCAACAACTTTTTCCATCTGGGGATGGGAATTCATGGACTCCCTCACTCAACCATGCTCAAAGTCTGTTTTCCATATGGCTACACTAATGAGGTGTGGGAGGATGGAAACATTCATTGCAGGCCTACTGTTGTTACTCTGTGCAAGTGTCATCTAGCTGATTCCAATTTCAATACTTAAAAAAATATTAGGTGAGAAATCTATATTTTCTATTACATGAAATACACATTTCTATAATTAAGTAAAATTTAAATTCCTTGCTATCCTAGTCATTTTTTTTTTAAAAAAGCACTCATTTCTTTCATTTACTTCAAAATGTTCTTTGGAAAATCAATACTTTAAAAGAATTGTTTGGAAAATACAGACTTTAAAAAAATCTTGAAATGTCTGTAATATGCCCTTTTCCAGTCTTATAAGTACGTAAGATTAAAAATCTTTTCTTAGTCCTTTACATTAACAGGGATTAAATTCTGGTGGCAGTATATTTATGCCTCCAATGTAGGAAGATTTTTTTACAAATGTGTAATTGAATTGTAGATTAAATTTACTTATATAAAAAATAAAAAGAATTATCCATAAGAGTGTATGTATAGCTATTGGTTTTTTATTGCACAGGATACCTTAAGTGTGCATTTTAATTGTGTACAGTATCTTATATATCAGGCAGAATTTTCTTTTTCTGAAGGAGAGTGTAATGGGATTAGATATGTTAAAGTGTCACATTGTCTATTATTTAAGTACATTTAGAACAAAATTATTAGTTCTTCCTAGGAATGGATTATTGCAATAGTTAACTTCTCAAAGCTGTTCTGTCACCTCTTTTTTTCATACAAGTAAAGGTCCTCTGGGTTTACATTGTTAGGTTAATTGGAGTTTTATTTGCATTTAGCTTGAGGGACAATGACTGATACTGCAGAGACCGGATTTTCATGTGCTTGCTGTTCTCTAACTGCAGAGTGCCTGGGGGTATCCACTTATAGCAATGGCTATAAGTAGTGGTTATCAGTGTTACTATACTTAAACACCCATGGTTGGCTGAATATAACAGTTAATTATGTCACTGTCCCTGCCCAGGACAACTGCTACTAAAAGGACACACTCACATGATGAGGAAGAGGGCAGATGTGGTGGTTTGGAGTTAAATGTTACTTCCTGGAGAGGTTTAGGATGTTGGCTTTGTTTTCTAAAGAGCATCTAGCAGTTTTCATCTTGTATATTAATTTCCCACATGGTTTTTTATTACAATTGTATGCTTATTGTTGTATCTCTTTTAGTTTTCTTCATCGGAGAAAAAGCCAATTCAATATTAGAATACTACCTAAGAACTAAAGGACTTTTTGAAGAAATAAGACAGGGCAACGCTGAGTGTGAATGCAAAGAAGTCTGCACATTTGAGGAAGCAAGAGAAGCTTTTGAAAATAATGAAAAACTGTAAGTATATCGGCAATTTAAAAGATTTTTCAGATTTGCCTATCTTTTGGATGTATGTTTGCAATCTGCATTCCCAAATGGTGTGCATAGTTAGCAATTAAAAATTACCCTTATGAAGAACTCGGAAAGTGGCATCTAACAAAAACTACTCTGTGGGTAGGAGAACTAGGTTCGTGTCCCTAAATGTTGGTCTGTCTTTGTGGGTCCTATTTCCATAGGACTGTAGAGCTGAGATTTATCATCCTACAAGGGAAGCATTTGTTTTACAGGAGGCTTTGTTTGCGAAAGTTGTAGATGACATCATCCCTGTACTTGGCCTAATCAGACAGAAAATGTGGAGGAAGCTAATAGATGCTGACACTGTTTTAAAATGTTTGGCTTCTTGTACAAAAGAAAAGAAAACCTGAACTCCCCTCCCAACTCTGTCAGAACGGTCCCCTTCACCTCTCTTTACTGTGGTCTGCATGTTATTCAAGGAGAGCATGCATATAAATGCCTAACCACTGCACTATACACCTGAAAATAATATAAAATAATATTGATTGTCGACTATAATTATAAATACGAGGTCTGACAATTAAGTTCATGAACTTGTTGCAACGATGTTGCTAACCTTTTTTTGATATCAGAGGGATTATTCATTATGAATTTGTACCAACTGGATAAACAGTTAACCAAGTTTACTATTTGGAAGTGCTGAAAAGACTGCGGGAAAAAGTTAGACGACCTGAACTTTTCACCAACAATTCACGGCTCTTGCATCATGACAATGCACCAGCTCACATGGCACTGTCTGTGAGGGCGTTTTTAGCCAGTAAACAAATAACTGTATTGGAACACCCTCCCTAGTCACCTGATCTGGCCCCCAGTGACTTCTTTCTTTACCCGAAGAAAAAGGAAATATTGAAAGGAAGACATTTTGATGACATTCAGGACATCAAGGGTAATACAACGACAGCTCTGATGGCCATTGCAGAAAAAGAGTTCTAAAATTGCTTTGAAGGGTGGACTAGGCGCTGGTGTCAGTGCATAGCTTCCCAAGGGGAGAATTTCGAAGGTGACCATAGTGATATTCATCAATGAAGTATGTAGCACTTTTTCTAGGATGAGTTCGCGAACTTAATTGTCTGACTTCATATATATATATATATATATATATATATATATATATATATATATAATGTATATATTATACATATGTCTACAAGTGGACACTTTGGTCAACATTGCTCAAGCAGTAGTTCGCCATAATCAGAAGTGTCTGGATGCTGATGGTAACCACTTTGAGCACCTCTTGAATTGCAGAAGTTAAACGTGATTTGTATTCACCTTTTGTTATTGGTATATATTGAGTATTACAATTTTAGTAGATTTTTCCTTTCTTAAAATGTTTATACATTATTTTGGCACCCTCTTTGTATTAAATATATATATATATATATATATATATATATATATATTTAATATATATATTACATTTATATTATATATATTATATATACAATACATATTATATTTTTGTGTATATATACACACACACACATGTATATAGTCATGGGATGTAAAGTACAGCATAGAGAGTATAGTCAATGGTATAGTAACAGCTATACACGATGTCAGATGAGTGGTAGACTTGGGGGGTATCACTTTGTGAGGGGTGTAAATGTCTAATCATTATGTTGTTTTGTACACCTGAAACTAATTTAAAAAAAGGAAAAGGAGAGCAGGGATGGGAAAGCACAAGGCCATGATGTAAATTTGTGGAACTGCTCTGCAGTTGTAAATTATATTACCAGAGGTAGCCATTATATACAGGTCCAAAGACCCTCAGGACACACAATGCACACTTCCAGCTGGGAATCCACTCTGGTACCCCACTATGAAAATAACATTAGATGCTAAACAAGGGATGTCAGATATGCTAGAGGCACATCAAATACATCTGTGGCTCATTCTCATATTGCTTCACATGATTTTTTTGTGAGTGTGTGGGCGAATGTGTGTGTATGTGTGTGTTTTAACATAACTAGACTTGTCTTTTTTTGGACTTTTTCATTTTAATTAACTATTCAGAAAAAATTTGGATTAAATAGGTTTGCAATTAACAGTTAAATATTTAGAAACTTCTAATGTACTAAATTAATAAGTTTTACTCTATTAGTTGTACAAACAGTGTAAATATTTCAGAGTGTTGGTTGATGGTGAGAGAATGTCTATTGTCTAATAAATGTAAAAGATGAATGGACAGGACCTTAAACAGAGTGCACTTCATTATGGATACTCCTCTCCAAACACAAAATCTCCCTGGACATTAATAAGTCCATCCACTGATTGGCAGATGGGTTACCTTTCCTGACACCCTGGCCAACAACCCTAAAAGGGTTAGCTTTCTGCCACACCAGCAAAGACGCTCAGGACACACTCCTATCTGGGAAACCATTCTGGGGAACAAGATGAACAGACACTGACGCAGCTGCACTGGCTTGGCCCTAGTCCCTCCAGCGGTGTCCACACTGTGCATTGCAGCACTTGTAGAAGGTGGTCATTGGTTTGCCTGCAGAGAAGGTCTGAAGCTGCATGAAATAGACATGATGATGTTCCCATTTGGGACAGGGCTCTGCAGTAGAGTCAACACTGCCAGGCAGCTCCACCAAGCAAATCATCTACTTCTTTCAGCTTTGGATACTTCTGATTTGTTATCCTGAGGGTGATGTTGTGCATGTAGGGGCAGGTGTTACAGGCCAAACGGTGGCAGTGCTGTCCCTCCTCCTGCCTTGTGCCAGCAGCCAGGGGAGAAGAACAGCATGACTATGGACTAGTCCCACAGGCTCCTGGCAGGCCCCATGACAGCTGGGACCACAGCTGGCTTTGTCTTAAAGCAGTCATATTCCTAAACCAATCATGACTATTTTATACCCTAAACAGAATAAAGTGCCATTTGTAAATGTAACCTAAATGCTATTTAGAACCTTCACTACCTATACCAAATATCACAGAATGTTTGGAGTACAATACAGCTCATCTTTTTAAAAATATAAATCTGAAACCTATGTAACTTTACTAACAATTGTCACCCCAAGAAACTTTAATTTAAAAAAAAATGGATGTAGGGAACCACGGGGGTGGGGGGGGGGTGGGGAAACAAACAAATTTGATTCTTCATATTGTGTTTTTCCAAGGAATATAAATTTTAGATATTCTATAATTTCCACAAAGCTAATATGCCTTTTCATCATACTTTATCATTCTCCACTAAAGGCAAGTACTTCTTTGACATGCATTGTGCTGAAAGTACTTTCTATCAATGAAAAATACTATTTTTAATTTAAAAATGTAAATAATTTAAAACTTAGACAAAAGTTGCAAGAATGGCCTTTTCCCGTATTTGCCAATTGCATTTTGCTGCATTTGCTTTATTATGTTCTCTCTTCCTCATACACACACACACACACACACACACACACACACACACACTCACTCTTTTTCTATCATTTGAAAGTACTCGTAAATTGAATTATTGTGCCTCTCTACTACTGAATACTTTATTGTGTGTCTCCTTAAAAAGATATTTTACTTAATCACTATCAATGATCAAAATCAGGAAATTTAACATTGATACAATATTATCTAATATCCCTATTTGAACTCGACAATCATTCTAATAATGTCCTTCATAGCATTTTTGTTTCCACTCCAACATCCATGTCAGGCATCAACTCTGTCTTGGGCACTGTCACAGTGGAGATCCATTTGCAGCTTCCAGTGCTGGCTGAATATACTATGAAGTTCCAGGTTCCTGAGAGTAGTTCCTGAAGAGAAAGAAAGGTCTGGAAGAGAGAGGAGGTACTCGGAGTGGGAGATTAGGAAGGGCAACTCACAACCAACGACGGTGTCACCAAAAAAGGAAAGGAAATCAAGCCTGTCCCTCTCCCAACTCCCCATATCCCTCAAAAATGTAAGGAAAAGAAGTCCAAACCGAAACTCACTGGGGACAACCCAGCTAAAGGGGAGGCGAAAAGACAGGAACGTGGGCACTAAGGTAAACTACTCAAGCAGATGCCTCCCTGAGAGGAGGGAGAAGAGAGCGCGGAAGCCCGAGAGAACCCAGGGCATCCCGGCGAAGTTGAAGCGTTTTTTGCTCCCCTTTTCAGCGGGGGTGAGGAAGGCACTGCATTTTTAACACAGCCACACGGTTCTCGCCGTTAAGTGACAACCATCACCCCAAATAGCATACGTGTTACTCCAGAGCCCGAGGAATGGCCACGGGAGGAGGGAGAGGGAGCGGGACGTCGCATTGGGTTTGGTGACTAGGACTGGGGAGAGGGAAGGGGTGGACATCGGGGAGACGGCTGGAGCCCGAGGATCCCCGAAGGGCCAGGACGGCGCGGACAAGGGTAGGGGCCACAGAAGGTGGGGGGAGAGGCGGTGGCGGTGCTGGCAGTGGGGCGCGGGGCAGCCCGGGGCGGGAGGCAGGGGTCGCGGCGCGCCGGGCCCTCACCGCTGCTGAGCGTGGACTCGCAGTGCCAGATGTCCAAGCTGGCGGGCTTCCGGCAGGACTCCCACAGGGACAGGTAGTACTGGTGGTCGGCCGTGACCCAGGCCGGGCTCAGCACGGCCCCCAGGTCCAGACACAGCGCCAGGAAGATGCACACCAGCCCGACCAGCTTCAGCGGGGTCAGCACCGACACGCGCACCTCCTCCATGCCGCTGCCCGCCGAAGCCATGTCCCGGGCGCCGCAGCCGGACGGCCAGTCGGAGGCGAGGACGCCAGGCGGGTCCGGAGAGCCGGGAGGCCGACCTCCCTTGGAGGGAAGCGGCCCCGCCGCGCCCGCGCCCCCGCCGTGGGTAGATGGGTCTTAAGGAGCCGCCTGGGGTGGGGGTGAGGGTCACTGGCAGCCGCAGTGGCACCATCCTACCGCAGACTTTTGCCACCGGTCTGCGCCCGCTGTGCTCTGCCCCGTCCCTCCCTGAGCTGCTGGAAGCAGCACAGCGGAGGGCAGGGCGGCGGTCCATACCCAGGCGGGTATCAGGCTCCTGTTTCCTATGCAAGAGGCTGAAGCCAGCGTGCGCTGCCTCGTCTCTGCCCAGGGACTCAGAGCCCATCTTCGCTGTCTGCCTTGAGACTTAATTTTTCAGACTTAGGAATCTTTAGAAAAAACACACACCAATCTAATATTTTGTAAAGTGGGATCTCAATAATAAAGCCCACAAAAAATGTAGACCAATACATTAACCCCCAGGGATGAGTGAAGAA
Organism: Rhinolophus sinicus; assembly: GCF_057876585.1. Taxonomy (NCBI): domain Eukaryota; kingdom Metazoa; phylum Chordata; class Mammalia; order Chiroptera; family Rhinolophidae; genus Rhinolophus; species Rhinolophus sinicus. The sequence goes on along the minus strand of NC_142518.1, from coordinate 27,790,587 downwards.
ATCTGGCATGCAGGAATTTTAAAAAAATGTATTTTTGTTATAATCAGTTTTAAAATGTCATTATTCTTGGCCATCTGTTGTGTTGTAAAAATAATCTTGTTTTACAGAAGTAGCCTTTTACTTTGCATTGATTAAAATAAGTACCTCAGACTTGTGTAGTCTAAAGATAGCACTGTATTACATAATCTATGCAAACTCTTTAAACGCACTATAAATGTGTTATTCCTCTCCCGTTTCCTCTATCACCCCACCACGGAATCCCAAGAGATTCCCAAGTCTTTAGAACAACCCTTCAGTGGGCAAGGCTGTTATAACCATTGTACAGGAAGATACCTGAAGTCCTGGAAGATTAAGTGAGAGATAATAAATGTGCTTTTATTATCTTTTATGGCCACCTGTGCTTTCTAGTTTAGATTTTCTTTGTACCACAATATGTTATATGTCATATATATATATATATATATATATATATATATATATATATATATATATATATATCAGAGCTCATTTAACAAACCTATGTCTACTCAACTGATTCACCAAATTAATTAACACTCTCCACTATCTCTCTAAAGCAAGCCAACTGATGCCCAGGGCATACTCAAAACTCAGGGCTAGTACGTTGCTCTACTGTAAGCCCACTCCCATGGGAGATGAATGTTTACCAAAGATGATATGTTTGTGTTTGTTATGATACCTGTTTACAGTACTTGTATATGTTTTGATAAATGCATAATTTAATTAATATTTAAAAGCAAGAAAACAATATAAGAGAGAGTAGCTCATATGAAAAATAAGTTGAATACTTTGGTATGATTCCATACAGATGAGACAATTTTTAAAAATTGTCAAATTAAATGTGGAAAAAGCAATGGAAAAACTTTAAATAATCTGAAGAAAATCTAGATAGAGTATAAATCTAGGTTGACTCCTCAGTGTCTGAGTTGTTTTTCTACTTAATAATAATGGAATAGACAATATGAATAGGCCTATATCTATTAAAGATATTGAATCAATAATTAATAAACTTCCAAGACAGAAAGCACTGACGGGGTCACTGATGAATTCTTCCAGAACATTTAAACAATTACATCAATTTTCTACAAACTCTTCCAGAAGATAGAAGCTGAGGTAATACTTCCTAACTCATTCTGTGAGGCCAGCATTATCCTAACACCAAAATCAGACAAGGACATTATGAGAAAAAACAAAAAATAAAAAAACACCAACATCTCTCATGAATATAGATGCAAAAATCCTCAACAAAACATTGGCAAATGAAATTCAACAGTGGATAACAAAATTAGACACCAAGACTAAAATGGCGTAGGCAGGTACCTAGAGGGTATTATGTCCCAATCACTGTAAATATTGTAAATGATTTCCTCCAATCTAGAGAAGTAAGTCTACATCTGACAGAGTCCACCTCTGAGCAAACTGTCAACCCTAAAACCATTTTGCTTCACAATCACATCTTTTATTGTTTTTTAAAAAAGCATACTTACAAAAAGGGGTATATTAATTTAACCAATAGCAATTAAATAAGTGCCATGTACGAAACACCAAATCTAGAACAGAATATTATCAGGACCTCAGAGCTGTCTGTATGCTCCTCACTGATCTCCTATTCCTCTCTTCAATCTAGATGTACTAATGGTCGAAAAATTTATATTACTTATTTTCTTGCTTTTATTTTATATTTTTAACTTATAAACAATTTGTTATTTAGTTCTATCTCATTTAGTGCTATATGAATATAACCTTAGAGCATGCCTTTTTTCTGTGACTTTTTTGAACAGGCAGCTGCTGTACATTCATTTTTTTCTGTTGTGTAATATTCCAGTGCATAGTCATACAATGAATGAATATGAATCCATTCTCCAAGGGGAGCCCATTTGGACTGATTCCATTTTTGCCTTTAAGAACAACGCTGTTAAGAACATTCTCAAACAACCCAATTGAAAAATGAGCAGACAACCTGAAGAGACATTTCTCCAAAGAGGACATACAAATGGCAAATAGACATATGAAAAAATGTTCAACATCACTAATCATCAGAGAAATGCAAATAAAAACCACAATGAGTTATCACCTCACCACAGTCAGAATGGCTATCATCAACAAGACAAATAGTAACAAGTGTTGGAGAGGCTGTGGAGAAAAAGGAACCCTCATACACTGTTGGTGGGAATGCAGACTGGTGTAGCCGCTATGGAAGGCAGTATGGAGGTTCCTCAAAAAATTATGAATAGAATAACCATATGACCCAGCAATCCCTCTCCTGGGTATCTACCCCAAAAATCTGAAAACATTTATACATAAAGACACATGTGCTCCAATGTTCATTACAGCTTTATTTACGGTGGCCAAGACATGGAAACAACCAAAATGTCCTTCGATAGATGAATGGATAAAGAAGTTGTGGTATATATATATATATATACAATAGAATACTATTCGGCGGTGAGAAAAGATGATATAGGAACATTTGTGACAACATGGATGGATCTTGAGAGTATGATGCTAAGCGAAATAAGTCAGACAGAAAAAGCAGAGAACCATATGATTTCACTGATATGTGCTATATAAACCAAAAACAACAAAAGAACAAGACAAACAAATGAGAAACAAAAACTCATAGACACAGACAATAGTTTAGTGGTTACCAGAGGGTAAGAGGTGGGGGGTGGGAGATGAGGGTAAGGGGGATCAAATATATGGTGATGCAAGGAGAACTGACTCTGGGTGGTGAACACACAATGGGATTTATAGATGATGTAATACAGAATTGTACACCTGAAAAAAAAAAAAAAGAACATTCCGTAAGCACTGCTTAAGGCACATGTGTATGTGTTAAGTACTAAAGTGTGGACTTGTGGATCATAAAGTATGATTTGTTTACTTTTATTGGCCAATACTAAATTGTTTTCCAATTTATACTTCTACCAGCACTGTGTGAAAGAGAGTTCTGGTTGTTCCACCTAGTCATGAATAGTTGCTATTTTCTAAATGTTTCATTTTTACATTTTTTTGAGTGTGTAGAATCATTTCTGGTATATGGGGACTAGCAGACTGAAAGAACGTTAATTTTGTAAAATCATCCTATTTCTATTTATTTAGGAGAGTCACTATGTGGCCTTGTTCCAGTTCTACAACATTCCATTCAACCTGAAAAATGTCAGCTAGCGATTCTGTGTGGAAATACAAATTATTTGATGTTATCAGAGCTTGTTAATTTGAATATTTCTAACTCAAGGGACCATTGCCAGAAGATGGCATAAATATATTAACTAGAAACATGAAAAAATATTTAGAGACACTTTCCTGGTTAAGAATTATAGAGAATGCTTTAAAATTATAGTGCACAATCCAATTTTAATTTTTCCTACCTCACTTATATTCTCACAGAGCTCTTTTGTACACCAGAGGCAGTATGTCTTATAAAATTCACACCTGTTCTTTTCACCTACATTAATACCTATAAATAGAATTTTTAAAAGGTAAAATTCTGTTTCAGTCCAGAGTTGAGAATCTAGAAAAAAATGAAATTCTTATTTCGGTTGACTTTTTTCAATATGAAATACCTATTTATATGCCACTTTGATGTAAAGAAACACTGATAAATCAGTTAATATTTAATGAATAATTAGTAGCATTGCCTTTTATATAATAATTTATAATAAAATGCATTTTGATCACATTCAAGAGACATATAAAGAATTTTATGCAATGCCATTTATAATGCTTTATAACAGGTTGATAGAACATTATTTAGGACCTGCTTCAAGCATGAAAAAGGTAAAAACAAGCCTCCTAATGACAGAATCTCCAAAGTCTGTGTTCCCATTATTCAAGCTTCTTAAATCATTTCTAAATGGTACCTCAATTTGAAAGGCAGCTGCCATTTCTTACTCAGCTTTGCCCACAAGCAGGAACACAATGAATCCACAGCACTCAACCCAGAGTGAGCGGTACAGCCTAGAACTGTTGGGGGCAGTGGTAGCAACAGTTCCAGAGCATTGCTTGTCATCAAAGCCTAGAACATTCTGTTATCCCTTTTAGACAGATTCTAAGCAGGAGATGTAGTAGGGAGGAGTTTATGACAGATTTTTTAGATAAACCTTTCAAACTAATTTAATGATACTAAACCTAACTTCGAAAGGAGTGCCACCTACCATTGGAAAATGGGACATTTCCAACCGTATGTGGCCTTTTTTTCTCCTTTCTGGCGTCTTCATAGAAATGTCATCTTAATTCAGCCATGGCAGATCCATGGATGTAATAACCACTTCCAGACACTGCGATGAGGAGAAGAATTCTCACTGGCCTCTCCTCAAGGTAAGGAGTCAAGCACACCTAGCTCACTTTGGGTGGATGGGGAGGAATAGAGGTATCCATAAAGGTGGGTACTTCCTTAGCCACTGGTCAGAAAGTAAGTTTGAGGAATTTAAGAATACGTTTTCATTGTAGAGCCTCTTCTCCTTCATGGCCCTCGTCTGCTTTTTTTTTTTTTTTTTTTTTTTTTTTAAGGGACTAAACCATTGGCTAAATTCTTGAGCATGTACAATCAGAAACACGACATTTAAATAAAATAGGATAATACATTTTGCATACATTCAGGGAAAACAAAGAAAGAAAAAGAAAAGCTCCTACAGTGCTACAGTGAACACCAATCCAAAATTTGACAAAAGAAATGTCACATTTAAAAAGATCTATTTAATAATATAATTTCTTTGTAAATAGGAGATAGTTGTCTAGCCAATGTCTCCACACCTTGTGAGTTCTTACTTGTGTGGGGAGAAAGCAACAGAAACAAGCATCAGGCCTGGATCTTAGCCGCCCTCCCTTTCCCTGCCTCCTCCCCAATCTATAGATTTATAAATGAGCGGCGTCATGGATGGAAGATGCGATATGGTTCTACAGCTCACTGATGTCTGTGTGTATATGTTTTTTCCATAGACACAAACTTTTAATAATTGCTAAGGCACCATAACATGTCCTACCTGATTCTTCCAAGAAGCAGAAGAATCAGTCACAATCTATCAGAAAACAACTGTTTGCCAAGGAACACTTTCAGAAGCACTAACCTTTGTTTAATGTTATTCAAATTTGTTATTGATAGGTTATTCAAAGGATAAATGGGATAGCATCGATGCATTCATACTAAGAAATATTGGCACTGTGCTAGGCTCTAAGGATACTATGTTGAATGAAACAGAAAAAGGCCCTGCACGTCCATAGTTTATTGTCTAGGAGAGACAGATAAATGAATTATAACATAAATAGGTTCAGTTAAGAGTCCTGATGAGTGCTGTATAAAGCGTAAGTTTGTTTTGTTACCTAAGGAACCTAATTGCCATTGAAAACTCAAGGAAGGCCTCTCTGAGAAGTCATCATGTACAACATGTCTTCAAGGCTGAGAAGAAGCCAGGCATGGAAAGGGCAAAGACGACGATGTACAAAAGCCCTAAAGTAAACACTTGGGTATTTGAGGGAATGACAGGCGGTCAGGAGTCCATAGCATAGGGAAGGCAGAGCAGGCTATTGGAGTGGAGTTTGTAGAGGAAGGCACAGGTCAGCTCCCAAAGGACTCGAGATACTATTTTTTAGGCACAGTGGGAAATCCTTGTCAAGATGTGGGGAGGAGATGGCATGATCCAGGTGACACTTCTAGCAGATCACTCTGCAGTTTACACAGAACAGATGTGTTGGGGAGGGAATCTCCCCGCTTCCCCTCTTGGTTCTCATGGCTGGTCAAATAATTAAGATGATATACAGCAGATTAACAGGAGAAAATCAAATTTAATACATGCACACAGGGAATTCTATTCTGATTCTGCATCTACTCATGCTCAATGAATACCAACTGGCAGCATTTCTTCAGAGCAAATTGGGGATAATGAGTTGACTGCCTCTGCAGTATTTCTTCTTGAGTCAAGTGATTCCTCTCAAAAATATGATTTAGTAAATCCTCATTTTTTTTTATTTTTTTTTGTGGGAGCTGTTTAATTGGAGGGTTGTGGAAAATCTCCTGGAAATGATGTAATCTATCCAACAAAGGTTCTAGTTATGTTCTGGGAATTCAACAGTCAGGAAAATTGTGTCCCTGCCCATGACACAGACTCTCTCAGAATCTATGGAGACCACCTCACCATTAGTTTGTTACATAAAGAAAAACTGGCTGCTGCAGACTGTGGTCCAGATGTATAATCCCAGCCGAAAACAGACACTGAAGCCACAATTCTGATGACAATTTAAGCCAACTTAAGTTTATTTATTCATTCTTCATTGAGCCCTATGAAGAAAGTTGAAAAATATTGATTATAGGTTCAGATAGTATTTTTTACATGTTTCCTTTTATGTCAAAATAGACATCAAATCTAGAAGGCAAGGATTCTCATCTTTAATTGATGGTTCTCAATAATACTACAAATCTATCACTTTCCACAAATCATTCCAATATGCACTATCTCACTTAGTTATATGGGAATTTAACTTTGATTGTGGGGTTCAGTTCTAGTACCACTTCAAAAAGAAGGTGGAATTTGAGCTGACCCTTATGGGGGAGGCATGAAATCTGCATGAGTGCTTTTCTGTGAGAAGATCACATCTCTCTGCATGTAAAGTATGTAGCCCCCAACACAGTACTGTTGATGCCAATGCAGGTGCCCGGCCATTCCTCCCTCTTAATGCCCTTTTACCCTTTCCGCTATGGCCGTGCCATGGCCGTGCCTCTTACCACTACAACACCTGCCTGCTGGGCCTCTTTCAATATGGGAATATGGCAGAGGGTATGTGCGGCACTGCCTAGACTGGGAGTCCAGAGGCTTAAGTTCTAACCCTAATTTGCAATGGCTGTAAAATATTTGACTAGTTTCATCTATTAAAAACCAAGCAGAGTGGTTGGCAATGTGATCCCTTAGGTGACTTCTTTTAGTGTAGGGCTATTTACAGACATGTGGACAGGGTTAGGGGAGGATGTTGAGGCACCCAGGGACCTGTGCCAACAGAAGCCTTTACCACACCTGAGGGGGAAAGGCGTTCTGGCAGCTGGCAGGAGGGGTCGCTGGCAGGAGCTGTAGCTGTGGAGGGGCAGAGCCACTGCCAGAAATGCCCTAGTCGGGAGGAGGTGAGAGGAATCAATTCCATGACCTTGCTCCCTTCCTGCCCTCTAAGATCCTGCTGACACCTCCCACTGGCCAAACCCAACACAAACCTGAGTTCATAGGGGCCCAGGTGATGTATACGGCCGGGCTCAGACTCCCGGGGCACAGAGAAGAGCACAAAATAGCTTTCAGTGGGCCCAGGGCAGATGGAACGTTATCCCCCAGAGACCCTGAATCATGATTTGGTTGATCTTTTTGCAAAGTGACAGGTTCTAGCTGCCATTTATTTGTTTGATTGTTTATTTATTTAAACAGCCTTTATATCTATCTCTTTGCAAATGGTCTCTAGTAACCTGCTGACAGAGTATCCATTTCACAAATCAGCCAGTTGAAATGCACTGTGTCTTTAGCTTGTGTTTGTTAGACTTTTCTGCAAGCCCTCCCAAGGGACCTGCATGGTATAATAGGACAAGTGGTTGTATCTGCAGCCGGAGATGATGACACTATTGACATTTAGATTTTCACATGGTTTCCCCAGACGATGTCATGCTGTGAAGAGCAGCACAGTTGCCAAACTGAAAATCAGGGAATCAACAGAAGTATACATTCCATAAACGTGAATTTGGGGAGGCTGTATACATAGCAAGGACCGTGTGAAGTGACAAAAAACAAAGGACATGTCATGAAGTCAGGGCAGAGAACGGGAATGGAAGGATAAGCCTCGGCTCCCCTGTTCTATTCTTCGCTCCTCACAGAAGACCGTGTCTGCCTGGAGATGGTACAATTTCAGACCTTGTGCAAGAGGTATGTGGGGAGTCCAGGGTGTCCCCATCCATGACTAACTAGTCAGTGAAAACAGGAGGGAAAAGTGGACACTTTCTACCCAAGTCCTTAGTGCTCACGATGCAGTGGCTGCTGAGGTCTGATTTAGCCCCTCTAGTCCGGGGAGTGAGCAGTGGCTTATGTGGTATCTTCTCGGTGATTCTAGGACAGGTGTCCCTGTTCCCAGACACCTTCAACATAAGCTTCCCTCCATCTACCCCCACCTCTTATTACCCCTCCCCTCTCCCTCTAGAAAGTCCCATATTATTACCTCCCAGGGAAGAGCACCTGAAGGTCCCTATTAACTTAACATGTGAAGATGCTAGCCCATATGGGGTCACAGATTAGCGGCCGTTCAAATCTGGAGCATAAATGGTTTTGATTAATGAGGCACTAACTAACCTGGTATGGAGAGAAGACACAGGCAGGGATGCTGCAGAGACACTAACTAACATGGTATGGAGAGAAGAGGACACTGCAGAGACACTAACTAATTAACTAACTAACTAACTAACTAACTAACTAACTAACGTGGTATGGAGAGAAGAGGACGCTGCAGAGACACTAACTAACTAACTAACTAACTAACTAACTAACTAACTAACGTGGTATGGAGAGAAGAGGACGCTTCAGACACTAACTAATGTGGTATGGAGAGAAGAGGACACAGGCAGGGAGGGATGCTGCCATCAGAATGGGGGGGGGCAGATGTTTCACCTCAGCCTCAGGGAAGCCAGCAAAGTAACACACTTGACTCTCAAAGGAGGATGAGATGTGGCGACCAGGGACAGAGAGGAGCTGTGACAGGATGAGCCTCTGGAAACCCCACTGGGCCCAGCTCTTCCACAGTGATGTCACTCACGGGGGCACAGTCCAGCAGTGGGGTCTCTGAAACTGAGCCCAGAAAGGCAAACACGTCCTGTTCAACCTGCTCTCTGAGTCAGTCCCCTGTCAGGGTTTCTTAGTCCTGTGCTCACTATCCTTCCTTGATCCTGGTTCACTGCAGGTTGTTTGTTTTTTTTTATACTCCTCACAAGGTGATAAGCCCCCAATCTACTACCCCTCTGTGGGGACAGAGTCCCAGAGAACAATTTCCAGGTTCTCGGTCTCGTGTGGGGAGGTGCTGGCTCAGGTAGTGAATGACCGTGGACTGTGATTGGTTGGCCGTCAGCTGTGACCGGTTACCCAATTGGCTACTGATGTAACTGCGGAGCTGCATTGATTGGTTGGTTGGTTGGCAGGCAGAGAAGTGAATGGCGGACTGCGGATCGTGTGGCTACTACTGTGTGTGTGTCTCGAGAGGCCGCCAGAGAGAATATAGTGGTGTGAGTCCCCTACCTACGGCTCCGTGGGTGTTCCTTTTTGGCCTAGCCATATTCTGCGTTCTTGTGTGGGGAGTGGGACCAGAGGCCCGGCAGACTGCCCCGCACGACACCCTCTGACATCGTATATATCTGTTACAATTCCATTGACTATATTTCCTATGCTGTACTCCACATCCTGTGAATATACATACATATATATATATATATATATATATATATATATATATATATTATATCACAAATATACGTATATATTATATCACAAAAGAACTCCAGTGAGTGTGAAGTTGAATAATAGTTGGCATTCCATATTACTCAACTTCACAGTCACTGGAATTCTTTTGTGATGAGATTCTTCCCGCTTATTTCAGGAGACTTCTGGGGTTAAACAAACAGGAGGTCTGTGAGAGTCCCTCAAGCACATGTGCTCCAGTGTCACAGCCTGTGGCTTGTATAAAGTGACCACGTGGGGCTTGATCAACCTGCCCCTCAAACGACATGGGCTTGTCTAGGATTCCATTGTGAGGCGAAGTTAGGAAGCCAAGCAAAACATGAGAGCATTGTTCTTACCTGGGATTGTTCATGTGTGTGTGTCTGTGTATGTGTGTGTGTTGTGTGTGTCTGAATGGAAAAGAAAGATCTTTGAACCTCATGTATATAACTACGTGGAGTCTTTCCAGATTATGATTTACCATATAACTGTGGGGGTTCAGAATAAGCCATCATAAAATGGTGTGTGGATTATTTTGAGCTAAAGGCAGCTGTGGCCATACAGGCTCAAGAGAAACTTGTGCTCCCCTTTTAACTATCTAGAAGAATTTAATTTAGGAACCAGGCCCAACATAAGAGCTATCACCAGAAATGACTTTTTATCTACGTAAATGTCAAGGCGAACCAATAATTACTGAACTAGTGCCCTCTCTAAAATTGCCTTCTGAAGCCCCGAGGTGTATTCTCTTACCCCTTATCTCTCAGAATGTCATAAATACCTCAAATTTCCCTTTCTGTCTCTGAATCTATCAGGTACGCAGGGTCTCTGATTCTCTCATGTATGTGGGGTTCCCGTGCACACAAAATTAAATTAGATTTTCTCTTGTCAAACTGTTTCTTGTTGATTTGATTATTTGACGTGCCAAAAGAACCAGAGGAGAGAAAGGTGAATTTTCTCCTTCCCCACATAAACCACTTTTTATCCATTTTTGGCAGAGCAAAAAATTTTTTTTTTTTTTAAGTATTTTGAATGAGTATTCTTTTTTTTTTTTTTTTAATTAGTTTCAGGTGCACAAGACAGAGCAAAACTTAGACATTTATCATTTACATCCCTCACACTGTGTGAACCCCCCTCCCCCCATCCACCATCCCCCCGTTCCCAAAACCTCTTAAATGTAAATACTGTACTTTAAAAAAAATTCTGTATGTGAATGAACAGAATAAGGAGCTAATTATTTCCGTGAAGCTGCTAAGTGTTGCCATTCTGCTCTACGCATCCCTGTTGTGGTCTTATGAAATGCAGAATTGTAGAACTGCTTGAGTTGGTATTGGTAATCTTTTTATTTACAACTGATTTATAAATGCTAACTTTCACCTGATTTTAAATGCAATTTATTTTCCTGCTTATAAATATATGTAATTTTTTAGGTCACTAATTTATAAAACAAAAGTTACAAATTTCTAATTTAGTGTCTGGATTTACAGACCCCTGACTTCTCATTAACTTCTCGATTTATAAACAGTGAATCAAAAGTCCCAGTTGATAGAAGCAAAATCTTCTGCTGGATTTATGCATGTAACCAAGAGCCCTGCTATAAATCACTGTCACATTTGCAAATGTCCCCATTAGTTAGTGCTTTGGCTGCCTGATTTGAAAATACCTCTATCTTCACTATTAAATTCTAATTTGTCTTTTTAATATACAGCTCATTCTGATAATTTGTTACTACAAGTGCTGATTTATAAGGGCACTGAAATAAATTTTATAACATAAATTTTAAAGGCTTTGAGTTAGGTACACTATATTTTTGAAAGCTTTATGGCTGAAAAACAATTCTCAGAAGCAAGAAGTAAATTTTACATCCTACAAAACAAAACATGGAGTGCTGGCCACAAGAACGTTTGTCTTTTTTCTCTATACCGTCTCCCCACCCCCTGCATTAAGACTTCCCTTTTTAAACAAGTGCCTGCAGTTGTTGGCAGACTTCCAAGGGCAGAAGTATTCGTGTTTGACCTGAACACATTGATACGCTTACCATGTGCTTCTGAGCCTCTTGTTGAATTTGGGGGAGGCTGCAGGTTTTATCTTGGTTTTCTCTTCCGTCTGGGCTTTTCATCTGCTGGGGACACACGGGTGCATATTTGGACTTAACTCCCCAGTGGGGGAGCTCAGAACACTAGCTGGGCAGCCTGTTAACTGCGTATCTGTTGAAGTTACTGACTGTTTCCCTGGCTAAGGGCTGAGGGGCTGATGTTTATCAGTTTTATGCCCTTGCCTACTGGTGACTTAACTACTGCCCACAGTCAGAGAGAACTGCTCCCCTAGGGGATCAGGGCAAGGTCTGAGGGCACTGAGTAAAGATGAGTATTTTAGAATGATAACATTCTCAGAGGTGTTATGTACGAGAAAGGGAAGCCCTTTTGATTATATCAAATCTAGCAGATCTGTGCGGTTCACTTTGTTTCTTAGGTTCCTGTGATCCACATTTATACTTTTCTTCCTCTCTGGGTGGTATATACTGTCACAAGGTCACATTTACTACAAAGGTTTTACCTTACTGTATTTCCAAGAGCTGAAAAAAGATGTCCTGGTCTAAAAATAATTCTTCCTTTTCTTTTGTCAATAGCTCCCTTGCCCCACCCTTTTTCCTATAACAACCTTCCATTTTGTACAACCCTTGCGGAGCACCCTTCTAGTTGCTAGATGAGATGCTGCCTGATTCATGGATCGCTTAATAAGGTCAATTAGATCTTCAAATTTACTCAGACTAATTTTGTTTTTTAGCAGTAATAAATAAACAACACAATATCTTTACTGGGAGCTCCAGGGTTTCTGTTACGTTTCCTTCTACAGTGGCTATGTGAGCTGCTACAAGTTATATCAATTTTTCAGGGCCTTAGTTTCTCTACCTTAAACAGAAGACTTGATTAACAAATGTCTGTTGAGTACCTATTATATGCCAGGCACTGTCAAAGCTATTGGAGAATGACAGATTATTGAAGTCACAGGCCAACTTGATGGATTTAAAGTCCAGAAGAGAAGACAGCATTTTTATAACTACTAAGATCAGAAATATGCTAGAAACGTTTGAACAAATACTGTAGAAGAGGAGGAAAATTTCTCAAGGTCCCTATCAGCTTTGCAGTGCTAGTAGTTCTGACTGTAGCTTGCAACTACCAGAGGGCGCAATACAAACTTAGTTCTCAAAGAATTGGAGTTTTGTCCTGTCTGACATTATAGCTTTCTGAGTGATCAGTTCAGAGGCTTGCTTTTGTTTTGCCCACCATGGAACTTTCTCACGGCTGGATTGGGATCCCAGTAGGCATTTATTAAAAGCATTTAATGGCAAATAAACTAGCCCAGGCCACCTGAGAAAAGGGATAAGAGATGAGAAAATACTTTGAAATTTAAAAAGAACCAACAAATCAATATACTAAAATTTATGGGATGCATTGAAAGTGAGACAGGTTAGTTAGTATGTTGCTAGGTAGACAGGGAGGTCCCTGGTGTAATAAACAAAAAAAAAACAGCCATATCCTGAAACTCCAGGTTCTGATGTCTCCTTCACTCCAGGACAAAGATATGAGAACATGCCTTGAGGTTAATAAAGTATCTCAAATCCCTTTTGGCTGGACAAAGGAGCAGATCTGATAGATAGGAATGGGTTATTTCATTAATCCCTTCAAGATGGGCAAACAGGACAAACCTGATAGATGAATTCAATTAGAAGGCTCCAGCCCCCTTCCCCAAGCAGGCAAGGGAAGGTACAGAAGTAAGAACTTTTGCCTCAGTAACGGGGCACCCCATTCGGGATCCCCTCCTGCTCGGGAGCTCTGACTCTGCTTTCAATAAACTATCCTCTTTTTAAAACTCTTTGCCTCTCCCTGGTCCATGCATCCATTCTTAGGCTTCACGAGAAACGATCCCGGCCCACACCCAGAAACTGCCGGCAGATCCAACATCATTTACATCAAAAGTAGGGCTCAGAGTGAAATTTATAGCTATAAATGCCTACATTAGAAAAATAATAAAAATCTCAAAGCAATAATGCAACTTGCCACCTTTAGAAACTAGAAAAAGAAGATCAAACCAAACCCAAAGCAAGCAGAAGGAGGGATGATAAAAATTACGGTGAAGATAAATAAGATAGGGAATAGAAAACAATAGAGAAAATCAGAAAACTGAAGGTTGATTCTTTGAAGGTATCAAAAACAAAAAATGGACAAGCCATTGGCTACACAGACTAAGAAATAAAAGAGAGAAGACATATTTCTAATATCAGGAATTTAAGTGAGGCACCACTCCTGACCTTACAGAAATTAAAAAGATTATAAGAGAATATTATAAGCTATTGTATGTCAACAAATTATATAACCTAAATGGAAAGGATAAATTCCTATAAACACAAACTACTAAACCTAACTTATGAAGTAATAGCAAATCTGAACAGACCCATAATAAGTGAACAGATAAACAAATGCAAAACCCAGACCAGATGGCTTTATTGGTGAATTCTACCAGTCATTTAAGTATTAACACCAATTTTTCTTAAACTCTTCCAAAAAATGAAAGGGAAGGGAACAGGTCCTATCTCATTCTATAAGGTCAGTATTACCACATACCAAAGCCAGACAAAGACATCATAAGAAAATTACAGAAAAAGTTCCCATATGACTATAGATGTAAAAGCACTCAACAAAACACTAGACAACTAAATCCTGCAGCATATTAAAAGGATTAGACATCTTGATTAAATGGGATATATGCCTGGAGTGCAAGAATGGATCTAGATATGAAAATCAATCAATATTATACACCATATAAATAGAAAGATGGAAAAAAAAATCCCACATGATCATCTCAACATATACAGAAAAAGCATTTGACAAAATCTGCTACATGATTTCATGATAAAAACACTCCACAAACTAGGAATACAAGGGAAGTTCCTCAACCTGATAAAGGGCATCTATAAAAAATTCATAACTAACATTACACTGGCCAAAGACTGAATACTTTACCCCTAAAATCAGGAACACAACAAAGATGTCTTCTGTTGCCAGTTCTATTTAACACTGTGTTAGAAGTTCTACCCATGGCAGTTAGGAAAGAAAAAGAAATAAAATGCGTTCAGATTTGAAAGGAAGAAGTAAAACTTTGTGTTCAATGATGACATGACCTTATATATAGAAGCCCTAAATAATCCACAAAACTATTAGAATTAGCAAATGGGTTCAGCATAGTTGCAGGATTTGAGATCAATATACAAATACCTGTTGTATTTCTATGCATTTGGAATGAATAATCCAAAAATGAAATTAAGAATACAATTCCAATCATAATAGCATCAAATAGAATAAAATACTTAGTAATGAATTTAAACAAGGAATTGCAGGACTTGTATACTGAAATTCACAAAGCATTGTTGAAAGAACTTAAAGAACGCCTATAAATGGAAAGGCATCCTACGCTCATATATTAGAAAATTTACTTTTGTTACAATGGCAGTACTCCCCAAATTCATCTACAGAGTCAATACAATCACTATCGTAATTCCAAAAATGTGTTTTTTTCCAGAAATGGTCAAAGTGACCTGAAAATTCATGTGGAAATGCTAGAGGCACAGAATAGCCAAAACAATTTTGAGGAATAAAAACAAAGTTGGAAGACTCACACATTCCAATTTTGAAGCTTACTAAAAAGCTACTATAATCAAAACAGCATGGTACTAGCATAAGGATAAACATATAGATCAATGAAACAGAAGTAGGAATCTAGCAAAAATTCATACATCTATGGTTAATTGATTTTTGACAAAAGTGTCAAGATCATTCATTCAGGAAAGAATAGTGTTTTAAAAAATGGTTCTGGAACAACTGGATATCCACATGCAAAATAATGAATTTGACCTCCTACCTCACATTGTGTACAGAAAATTATTCCATTTTTAAATGGTTAAAATGATGAACTTTATGTTATGTGAATTTTATCTCAAACATAATTGCCAAAATGATAAAAATACAATTCAGCAGGAAGATGACCTCTTTGAAGAAAGGAACAATATTAGCCAATAAACCTGTCAAGTGAATATGAAAAATTCACTGCTTTCTGCAATTCTAATAAGAGAATGGGCATTTAAAATTATTCATTACACTGATGCTCAGGAAAAATAAAGGTATCTCATTTTATAAGAATTTAATTCAGTTTAAATGCAGTCCTTCTCTACTATCTTTCCCATTAGGCCATTTAAAATATAAATCTGAGTGAAAAGTAGCAACTTCATCCTTCCACTAACATTTCTTTCTGTCACAATCATCTTATATACTCCATGCCTTGGCTAGTGGCTAATGACATCAGACTCATTTCAATTCAGGGTCATGGCTCTTCTAATGAAAGACAGACAGACATAAACAGAATGATGTCCACCTTCTGACAAGATGCTGGTGGCACAGACACGAGGTTGGGTTTGGATGTGTCCTGTTCAACATTTTGACAAGTGAGTTGAATGAATTCACAAAAAAAGATATATGTTTGTTTAAATGCATGGATGATACAGAAATGGAAGAGTCAGCTAATATGATAGATGACAGAATCAAATGTCAAGAAGACCTTGACAAGTGGATATATGAGCTGAGATTAGCAAGGTGATGATGCATTTATATCCTGTAAGAATACATATGAATTTTTAAATTCAGGATTCAAGAAAACATCAATTGCATATATAAACAGCTTGGAAAAACCTAGCTAAGTGGTCATTTATGTTTAAACTACGACGGTAACAACAACAAATGAATAAACAAACAAAAAACTAGAGTTTTAGTTGACTTCAAAGTCAATGTGTCCCTGGTTGCAAATTCACTGCCATGAAACTCAAATATGGAAAATACAATGAAGCTGTACAGCAAAGTTGCCTTTGGAGGATGACATACATTCTAGAAATGTTCTTGCATTGCTTCTGATGTATGACCTCATGGACTGAACATACTTTGTGTCAGAGGATACCAGCAGCATGTAATAGAAAAATGTAAGAAATTAGCCCCACAAGTTCTGATTACATCTCTCTTTTTCATAGCCTCCTCATTTATTGAAATGCCTCACTTTGTTTATCCACAATAGAACTAATAAGAGCCAGCTTCCAGCATTTGTGTAGGGATAAATTTGATATAGAAGGGAAAATTGCATTAAATTCAAAAGTACTATCCAATGTTAATTTTAAATCATATCTTTCCATAGGTTCATCCTTAGTGGGGGCTTAAGTATATTAGCACTCTTAGGATTGTGAACTTTCAAACTGTTGGGGAAATGTAAATTGACATTGGCAACTTGTACATAACCTTCAGATTTTTCAGTGTACATGTTTTGATCAAATATTCCATTTCTATTAATCTTTCCTACAGAAATACTCAAACATATTTACAAAGATATATGTAGAAAGGATGTTTATTCCAGCATTGTTTGTAAAAGCAAGATATTGGGGAAAACAACTAAAAGGGCATCAATAGGGAAATAGTTCAGAATTATTAATGAATTATGGTATGCCATTACTGTGGACTACTGTCTTAGTTACCTCAGGCGCTCTAATAAAATACCATATGCTGGGTAGCTTAAACAACAAATATTTATTTCTCACAGTTCCATAGCAGAGAAATCCAAGATCAAGATGCCAGCAGATTCTGTTCTCAGTGATCGCCCTCTTCCTGGCTTGCAGAAGGCCACCTTGTTGCTATATTATCACATGGCACAGAGGACACTCTAGTGTTTCTCTTCTTATAAAGACACTAATCCCATCATGGGGAATCTACCCTCATGACTTCATCTAAACTTAATTACCCCTTCTTTTTGTGTTCCTGGAGCCAATCCCAATGTGGGTGCATGAGGGAGGGTGGTTCAGCCCACAGCACCAAGCAATTATCGAACATCAGCAGGGTGAGTGAGAATTCAATTCAATTCTGACACTCTACCTGGATATAGTACCAGATTCCACAGTTTAAGGGTTCAGTCCTATAAGACTGCCCCACCTCCCCCACTTCAGATGTCAGCCACAAGCCCAGGTTGTTACCTGTGCATCTGACTGACGACTGGCTATACGTCAGAGGTCCTCAGGACCCCCAACTTAGGTTCGATTGATTTGCTAGAGTGGCTCATAGAACTCAGGAAACCCGTTTAATCACTGGATTACTAGTTTATTATAAAAGAATAAAACTCAGGAACAGTTGTATGGAAGAGATGCATAGGGCAAGATAAATGGGAAAGGGCAAGGAGCTTCCATGCTCTCTGAGGGAACTAGTCTCCCCAAATCTCCATGTGCTCACCAACCAATCAGGAAGCTTTCCCAAACCCCCTTTTTTATGGGTGTTTAAGTAGGCTTCATTACATAGTCATGATTGTTTAATCATTGACCCTTGGTGCCCCTCTCCCCACCCTGAATGTTGGTGGGGTGGGACTGAAAGTTCCCACCCTCTAATCACATGGTTGGCTCAACTGGCAACCAGCCCTCATCCTTAGGTGCTTCCAAAAGTCACCTCATTAACATAACAAAAGACACCTTTTTCACTCTGAAGACTTAGGAAATTCCAAGGGTTTCGAGAACTGTGAACCAAGAACCATGGAGGAAGACCAAACACTACATTCCAGAAATACATATTTGGTCATTCGAATGTACAAATATATTTTTTTCTTATAAATCACAATATTGTATCTCCCAAAGGACCCATCTCCAAATATCATCACACTGGGGGTTGGGACTCCAACACAGGAATTTGGGGGAGGACGACACACTCAAAGATTCCATAACAGATACTATGTAGCTGTTGAAAAGAATGAGGTTTACTTATAAGGGAAGATGTCCATTAAAAGAAGTACAGCATAGGGAATATGGGCAATGATATTGTAACAAATATGTATGGTGTCAGATGGGTACTAGACTTATTAAGGTGATCACTTCGTAAGTTATATAAATGCCTAATCACTATGTTATACACCCAAAACTAATGTAATGTTGTATGTCACCTGTAATTGAAAAATATAAAAAAACTATTTTAAAAAAAGCATGTCACTGTTATATAAGATGGATCCAATTTATGCAAAAATTAACTTTTATGAGTGTGAAGCATGTGCATAATACATGCATATATGTAATTGGGAGATAATTATCCATGAGTCTTACATTTTGCATATCTTGTATCAGCTTTTGTTCTGAATTATCTTTTCAAGGATATTCAGATGTCAAACAGCTTGAAACATAGAAATAGTATCTCCCTCTGGGATAGAGGACAAAGGGCAAATTTGTTTGCTGTTCAGAATAATAAAGAATGTCTCTTTCTAGGATAAATGTTGGGCAGTTTGCCAGGAGCTCACTTTAAAAGATTGTGGTTTCCTAACTTCAGGGTTCTTCTTGTATTTGGATGTTACCTGAGAAAAGAAAGGGTGCTTCAGCTTCTCTGACTTAATCAGTAACCCAGAGAGAACAGGAGCCTATCTAAATTCCTCCTAAGGCAAACCATGGGGGAGAGTCATGTATAAGACCTACAAAGTTTCGAAGCTAAAGGTCAGTGATTACAGAAAACAGTGCCTGTTCTTTCTCCATCCAGATAAAATACATCTCAAAGAGTTTCAAGGTGATTCCAGACCCAACCTTATTTTCTTAACAGAAATCCTTTAAGTTTCTTAATTTTCACACATTAAAAAATGAAACACACTATACAAATGCGTTTCCATGGCAAATTACATGTGGGTCCATTCTGACTAGCTCTCAAAGTGCTGCCAACATTGTCAGTGCTGCCTAAGGCGACAGCTGTTAATCACGGAGCCAACGTATTGATTTAAATTCAGTACCAATGAAAACCAAACAGAAGCAGGAACAAGAAACCAGACACAAAAGTGTTTAGGAAGACTGCAAACTACCGATTCAGGTGGCTATTGTGAGAATTATGAAGATGAGGAAGGTTTTGAAACACCAGCAGTTACTTGGAGAAGTTCTCATGCAGTTGTCCTCACAGTTTAAACCTCGGGTCCCAGTAATTAAGAAATGCATCACTGAAGGGCAGCCTGGTGGCTCAGGTGGTTGGAGCGCTGTGCTCCTAACCAAGGTCACTGGTTCGATTCCCACATGGGCCAGTGAGCTACGCTCTCTATAGCTAAGATTGTGAACAACAGCTCAACCTGGAGCTGGGAGGCTGTGGGCTGCCGAGTGCTGCTGTGATTGGCCAACTGACAGCAGGTGACCAACTGCCTCAGCTCAGTGGATCGCAAGGCTCATAATACCAACATGGGCCAGGGAGCTGCGTCCTACACAACTAGACTGAGAAACAAGGTCTGGAACAGGAGTTGCGGGGCGGGGAAGGGGAAAAAAAAAGAAATGCATTGACATTCTGATGGAGAAAGAATATTTGGAGTGAGTTTATGGTGAAAAGGAGACCTAAAGTTACTTGGCTTAATGCTTCTATACACTCTTTCCATTTGATGTGAAACTGTTAATCACTGAATTGTATGTATCCTAATTGAAACTCCTGAGGCACCAGATGTGCTTTTCAGTTACTCCTCTGTTTATATAAGGACCCCTCACTTTTCCGAAATTGGAGCACTCTTTCAAGATTTCTTGAGGCTATGCTCACAGGCTAAAGTCCTCAGATAAGGCCAAATAAAATTCTTTCTAAAATTTTCAGAGACTCAGTTGCTTTTAGTTGACGTATCTTTTGCTGCCTCTGTGTAAAGGCGGTCTGACAATTAAGTTCGCGAACTTGTTGCAATGTTGCTGCTAACCTTTTTTTAATATCAGAGGGATTATTAATTATGAATTTGTACCAACTGGACAAACAGTTAACCAAATTTACTATTTGGAAGTGCTGAAAAGGCTGCGTGAAAAAGTTAGACGACCTGAACTTTTCACCAACAGTTCATGGCTCTTACATCACAACAATGCAACCAGTTCATACAGCACTGTCTGTGAGGGAGTTTTTAGCCTGTAAACACATATTGGAACACCCTCCCTACTCACCTGATCTGGCCCCCCATGACTTCTTTCTTTATCCGAAGTTTAAAGGAAATACTGAAAGGAAGACATTTTGATGACATTCAGGACATCAAGGGTAATACAACGACAGCTCTGATGGCCATTCAGGAAAAGAGTTCCAAAATTGCTTTGAAGGGTGGACTAGGCGCTGGCATCGGTGCATAGTTTCCCAAGGGGAGTACTTCCAAGGTGACCATAGTGATATTCAGCAATGAGATATGTAGCACTTTTTCTACGATGAGTTCGCGAACTTAATTGTCTGAACCGTGTTTCCCCCAAAATAAGACCTAGCTGGACCATCAGCTCTAATGTGTCTTTTGGAGCAAAAATTAATATAAGACCCGATATTATATTATATTATATTATTATATTATATAGACCCGGGCTTATATTATAGTAAAATAAGACCGGGTCTTATATTAATTGCTCCAAAAGACTCATTAGAGCTGATGGTCCAGCTAGGTCTTATTTTCGGGGAAACATGGTATATCACACTTACTAAATATAATATATGCATGTGTTCTTTCTTTCTTGGGGTGTTTTTTGAAATCCAACATATTTTAGAGGAGGGATGAGGAAACTTTTTCTGTAAAGGGCCAGATAGGAAATACATTAGGATTTGCGGGCCACATTTAGGTATAATTACTCAGCACTTTCACTGTAGCTTTAAAGCAACCACAGATAACATGTAAACAAACAGGCATGGTTGTTGTGTAAACATTATTTATGGACACTAAAATTAGAATTCCATACATTTTTCATATGTCACAAAATATTATTCTTCCTTTTATTTTTTCAACTATGTAAACATGTAAAAATCATGGTTAGCTCATACACTGCACAAAAACAGGTGGCAAGCAAACTCTGGCCTATAGGTGATTGTTTGCTGACGTTTGTTTTGGAGGGTCCACATCCATGGGATGAAATAAAATTTTGATGCTATCTAAAAATTGAAAATATTTTAGATTTGTGGACCTTCTCCTAAACATAATTTATCCATCCTGCTGTTTTGAAGTGCTAAACTCATCACTAGGTGGCTCTGTACTCTTTGTTTCCTCTGTATTTGTAACAGCATTTCATCCATCCTCTGCCATGTATTCAACACTAGATGGCACCCACAACTGACAATGTGCTTTTAAAAAATCTTTTGAAGTTAATATTTCTAAATATAAAAATTTCTTATTTTCCCTGTATCACAGGAAATATATGATCAATCTCTGTTCTTATTGCCAGAATGCTAAATAGTTGCTATAATGTCAGCTTAGAAAGTGGAATTTACCTATATGCCCTATCAAAAGGAGCATTTTTGTATAATACTAGATTAAAATAATGCATTTGGCTAATAGAAGCTATACTGTTAGGAGCTAAAGAAAATTAAGCTGACACATTAAAGTAGTTCCCAAGCATGTAATTCTAAATAATATTTTGTAAAGTATATAGACATGAAATAATTTAGTAATTCAAAACTTAAGTTGACTTCATTGCTCTTGTTATTTATAGTGAAATAAATATACTATTTCTCAAATCCAAAGAAATAACATAATATACCCTCAGTGAAGTAGAATTAATCTCACAGGTCATTTGTTGACTTTGTGGGTTAAAATTGCTTTCAAAATCTTATTAGCACTGGAGGCTTTTCAGTCTGTTACTATAGAGGCAGGATTGCATTTCTTATAACAGCTTGCTACCATGTTTCCCCCAAAATAAAACCTAGCCAGACCATCAGCTCTGATGTGTCTTTTGGAGCAAAAATTAATATAAGACCAGGTATTATATTATATTATATTATATTATATTATATTATATTATATCCGGTCTTATATTAAAATAAAACCGGGTCTTATATTAATTTTCACTCCAAAAGATACATTAGAACTGATGGTCTGGCTAGGTCTTATTTTTGGTGAAACACGGTAGCTTTCAAAATGCAAAGTTGTAAGTATAGGCCAATTTGAGTAGACTTGATTTTCCTAAATTGAAAAAGATTGAACTCATTGCCAGTAACTTGCCACAAAAGCAAACTTTCATAATTTACAAATTAAAGTGCTGGTGCAATATATAGATAAATAAATCACTGGCATATTTAAAATGAAATGTGTTTACAAAAGAAAGCCTTTTCAATAAATGGTGTTGGGAAAGTTGGAAAGCCACATGCAAAGGAAAGAAACTAGACTGCTATTTGACACCATACACAAAAATTAACTCAGAATGGTTTAAAGACTTAAGTATAATACCTGAAACAATATACACAGAAGAAAACATAGATGCTAAACGTATGAAACTTGGTCTCAGAGAGGCTTTTGGGAAATTGAGCCCAAAGGCAAGGGAAGTGAAAGCAAAAATAAATGAAAGAGGTTATATGAAACTAAAAAGCTTCTGCACAGCAAAAGAAACCATGAACAAAACAAAAAGGCAACCAACTGAATGGGAGAAGATATTTGGAAACAGCACCTCTGATAAGGGGCTAGTATCCAAAATATATAAAGAACTCATACAACTCAACAACAAAATCCAAGAATCCAATTAAAAAATGGTCATTGGACCTAAACAGACACTTCTTCCAAGGAGACATACAAATGGCCAACAGATATATGAAAAAATGCTCAACTTCACTAGCTATTCGGGAAATGCAAATCAAAACCACAATGAGACATCACCTCACACCTGTTAGAATGGCTATCATCAACAAGACAAATAATAACAAGTTTGGAGAGGCTGTAGAGAAAAAGGAACCCTTATACACTGTTGGTGGGAATGCAGATTGGTGCAGCCGCTATGGAAGGCAGTGTGGAGGTTCCTCAAAAAATTACGAATAGAATTACTGTATGACCCAGCAATCCCTCTCCTGGGTATCTACCAAAAAAATCTGAAAACAGTTATCCATAAAGACATGTGTGCTCCAATGTTCACTGCAGCTTTATTTACGGTGACCAAGACATGGAAACAATCAAGGTATCCTTCAATAGATGATTGGATAAAGAAGTTTTGGTATATGTACACAATGGAATACTATTCTGCCATAAGAAAAGATGAAATACCACCATTTGCGACAACATGGACGGATCTTGAGATTATTATGCTAAGCAAAATAAGTCAGACAGAAAAAGTTGAGAACCATACTATTTCACTCATATGTGGGATATAAAACAGAAAGCAACAAATAAACAAACAAAATAAACAATCTCATAGACACAGATAACAGAATAGTGGTTACCAGAGGGTAAGGGGGTTGGGGGACGAATGAATAGAATAAAGGGGGTCAAATACATGGTAACGAAAGGAGACTAAACTATCTTATTAGGGAGACCACTTCAGGGGCTGTGTACATGCTTGACCACTGCACTGTACACCTGAAGCTGAAGATGAATAATATTGTATGTCAACTATAATGTAATATGTATGTAGTCATAGAATATGGCATACAGCATAGGGAATAGAGTCAATGGAATTGTAATAGATATATACGATGTCAGAGGGGTAATAGGTTGGGGGAAGGGGTATCACTTTGTGAGGGGTGAAATGTCTAACTATTACATTGTACACATGAAACTAATAAAAAAAGAATTGTACACTTGAAACTTATATAATGTTATTAACCAATGTCACCCAAATAAATTTAATTAAAAATTAAATGTTTTTGAAATAGTTGGCTTTATTTATTATTGACTCATTTTACCTTTTTACCACCCTCTTAATTTAAATCTCCCTTAAGCTGGAGAAGAATAGATGAGGGAATCCAATTTTGTCATTTTATTTTACTGCCAAATCCATACTCTGATTTCTTTTCCACATGCTGTTTTCCAAATGTCATGAGATTAGAAGGCTGTTTTTACTCAATTTTAAGTAGTTCTGTATATGAGATATGAATCACATTATGTGTATGCATACCTGGTGCATCCACAAGAGAAAGAAGATTAAAATAGCTCATCAATCAACAGGTTTAAAATCTAATAAAAATATTTTCAGTGCAATACAATTCATTGCAGCAGGGTTGAGCAAAGCATATGTAGTTATCTCTGTTACTTCATTCCGTTTCATTTTCATATGAAAAAATGAGTTTTGCTTTGATCTCTTTGTATTCATGTGTACGTTAAATCAAGAAATTACATGATACATACATTCTGGAGCTGACAGAATGCTGTTATCAACTCAAAACAAAGTCTCCTTATTGTCATAACTACATATCAACAGAATAAAAAAGGTTACATATTATTCTTAAAGTAGCATCTCTAATGATGTTAGCTTTGTTTTGCACTGAACATAATTTCATCTCTCCTTGTTATTCTTTAACTAAACTATGTCCCTTTGAATAAGAGATCTGAACATGTTATTTTTATTAGTCAGGACATTTTGTTCCAGTAAGGAAACTAACTCTGCTCTTTCTCAGAGATTTTCAATTGATTTTTTGGGGAGGAGTATATTAAAAAAAAAAAAAAGGAAGAATATCTGTGTTTTAAGTTTTACTTTCTTAGTATATTCATATTCCTCTAATTGAAATTCACATTTTTAAAAATTAAAATATTGGGGTGACAATGGTTAGTAAAATTACATAGGTTTCAAATGTACAATTCTGTAATACCTCATCTATATACCACATTGCCTAGGAATACAGATTGGTGCAGCTACTATGGAAGACAATGTTGAGGTTCCTCAAAAAATTAAGAATAGAATTGCCATATGAGCCAGAAATTCACATTTAAACTGCATCTACACAGCATGAAGTTGCAAACACAGTTGACAATTAACTAGTAGATTTAGATTTAAATGCTAAGTCTAAAGATAAAATTCAGATCTCAGTGATTATCTAAAGTATTTTCAAATAAGTTCCCTTAATATCATTAAACTATTATTTAATGCAACTGACAAACCAACACTATGAATGCGTTCAACATACTTGCCTCTCCGTTCTTACATCTAGTGTACTAAGCACAATTGTAGTAAAATAGCATAACCCTATGGATAGCTGTCAGTATATATTTATGTTCCACTGATGAATTTTCTCTTTAGTTCTAATAGTTTCTCAGTTTATTACCTTGAATTATTTCATAAATGATCATATTACCTGCAAATAATATTGTTCTCATTTTCTCTAACTTTTATATCTGTACTCCATATTTTTTTCTCTTGTTTTACTGCAATGGTTAGGACTTTCAGTACAATGTTGTCATTATAAGAGGTGACAATTTTATTTCTGCCTTTAATGTAAATTATTCTAAAAACTTTTCATCTTATATACTGTACTTATATTTGTCAGGTGTCTGGCAGATACACTTAGGAAAGTTAACTTTGCCAAAAATATTTACCATGAATTGTTGCCGTATTTTATTCATCGGTATATTGACATGTATTGTTAATGAAATATTTCTCATTTATTTTAGTAAATTAATTACTTCGATACATTTGTCTAATATGGTGCTATTCTTGAAATCTTGAGATTGGTCCTTGGTTGTGATATAATTTTTATAATAAACTGTTGATTGTGGTTTGCTGCTAATCTATTTAGGATTTTTACTTCTATATTTATAGGTATGATTAACCTAAAATTTTATTTTCTTGTGATTTTTCTGTCTTAAGTGTCACTATCATCACTAACCTCATAAAATCAGTTAAGTAGTTTCCCATCTTCTTTTCTATGTTCTGGAACAGTTTTCATACAATTGGCATTAACCGGTTTTTAAGATTTATAGAACCCACCTAGAAGTTCATATGAGTCTGACGTCTTTTTTGTTGAATAAATTTAATTACTCTCTCATTTATTATATAGTAGTTTTCTTTTTTTGTTGACCATCTTGTTAATTTATATTTTCTTAAGAATATTTTCCATATCACCTCTCTTTGCATATTTATCCCTATAAACTTGTTTATAGTATTCTTATTCTTAAATTTACTTTTAAAATCTTAAGTTATATTTCTATTTTTCACTACTGATATTGTTTATTACCACCTCCTCTCTTTGAAAAACAAAATAATATTTAACAGAATGTCCTGTTTCATTTTTCTTGCCAAAAAAGAAAAAAATTTAATTTATTGATCAGTTCTGTGTGTTTTTTTTGTTTTGAATTTGAATTATGTTAATTATTACTGTCTTCTATTTTGGGTACTTTATTTTTCTTGTTCTTTTTTATACCATCTTGCATGAAATATTAATACTCTTTTTTCAGACTTTCTAGTTTTCTAGTAAATGTAGTTACTCTGCATCTCCCCATCATTCCTGCCTTAGATGAAAAACAGGTTTGAAATACTGTCATTTTATTTTTCTTTTACAAAATTTTTGTGATTTCCACTTTTACCAATAAATTATTCAGACTGTGTACTTAATTTTTGAGATATTTGGATTAGTGTTTTGTGTATTTTACCTTTTTGACATTGATTTTTCCAATTTCATTTTGCCATAATTTTTTGTGTGTGTATGTGTGACTCTTTGTATGATAGTTTTAGGAAATTTCAAATTTTATTTGTACTTTTATTTATGCTTTTGTAATATTGTACAAGTGCTTAAAAATATTTTTTCCTTACTCTAGGTTCATACACAATAGATGTATTAACTTAAGGCTAATATTGGATTATTTATATCCATAACTCAATGCTTTGAACTTCCGGTTTCTGTGAGACATGTTACCTTTTCCTGCTTTGAGTTCCTTCCTGTAGTTCTACTAAATTTAACCTGATTTAAACAGAATGAAAGTTTTCACTTAGAGTGTCCTCAGTCAACTTCATTATGTGCACCAAATTCTATTCAATTGTAGCACAAATATAGTTACTATTTTATCTAGCCTTCTGGAAATTGTTCAAGAAATTCACTGTTACTCCTTCCATGTCTCTAGTCACCTATGAACTTGCTCAACTTAGATATTCTGCTACAGTCACAAGTTCTGCTTGTTTTCCCGAGAGGGTGCTGAGAAACTCAACTGCTTAGCCTCTCAGAAGTGTCATCAATGTAATGCATTTCTAAGGCTCAGATGGTGACCACCCATCCATATCTTAATCCTCTGCCTTGTCCTCCCTCTTAAAACTGCTTTTGCTGCATCCTATGTTTTAGCAGTTGTGTTTCCATTTTCATTTATTTCAAGACAATTTTTTAACTTTCTTTTTTATATCTTATTTTGACTCATTCATCTTTCAGGAGTATGCTGTTCATTTCCATGCATATTTGAAATGCCCAGCTTTCCTCCTATTTCCTAGAGCTGTTTCCCAGTCTATAGGCAGGACCCTGGTCAGCGAGTCAGCTAACTGGGTATGGGCCTGTCTTCTTAAAATGGCTTTCCTAATTCTTGGACCGCAGCAGGGTTTCATAAACTCCTGTCTGGATCTCCCTCAGCTCCCACAAAGGCACTTTTGTTCATTGGATATATGCCAAATTATTCACACTTCCACTATCATTCGTCTCCCAAAATCAGGGAATCTTTTTTCTGCTTATCATAACTTCTCATAAATATATTACCAGTGAATACAAATTATTTCTAATCCTCTAATCCTTGATGTTTGAAATTCAAAAGCCAAAATTTGATTATTTTTATGTCCCCCTCTCTCCATTTCTGCTGAGTTATGCACAATGGCTATTTGACTGAACAAGTTATAGTCAAAGGACATAAAGAAATATCTACAAGAGGGTGAATCTGTTTATTTCTTCCTAAATGTCATCCTGCCACAATCCTGGTGCTGAGTGCACTTCCTTTCCCCCCCCCCCACTACACTACCTGCTCTCTCTTTCATTCCCTCCCTCTGTCACAAGCTGCAAAGTCAAGCACTTGCAAGAATGAAACACCTTTTGGTTGTTAGCAAGATAAAGATGCACCACTTTATTACTGAGCAGAAGAAATTTAAAAATGGAACTTTGAATTTTAAAGCTATTTAGAATATAGTTCATATAAATGACTTTCTAGGATTTTGTAGAGATCTATGGAGAAACGAGACCCCAGAAAATTTGAACTGACAGCCATGGGAGGAAGGCATGCGGGAGTAACTTCTAATTGTGTATTTAACTGACCTTGAAGGAAAATGAGTCTCATATTTGACACTGAGTACAATTACATAAAGATTCAAATATATTATAATTCAAACAAGTTCCTGGGCTATTTTATGATATTACTAGAATCACAGAATGTCTACTTTCTGAATTCTTTTGGTGGTGCTAAGAGACCACCATCCTGCTTTAGAGCAAAAGGAGGGGAAAGTAGTTGGGAGGTAAAATAAAGTAAACCCTCCATTAGTATTTTTAGTAGTTTATTTTCACACATCACTTTGAATGGTCAGATTTACAGTTAAGGGAGATAAAATGTATAATTTAAGTTGGCTTACTGAAATTGCACAATTTATTATAGTTTTGTTGTTGGAAAATATTATACTTAAGTCTATAAAAATATTAATATTGTAGGAAGTGTTATATCGCTAAATATTTATTACCTTTCAAATAATCTCAGACTGAACATATTCCAAAGTATACTACTATTTGTGAAAAGGAAAACAACTATTTAATAACACATGCAAACACACAAAACACACACACACACACACAATGTGTTATGATTATTCTAACAAAAATACATTTTGAAATCTTATATATTAATGAAGCATTGAATTTTAGATTTTGAGTCTTTCCAGTCAAATATTTAAAAATCACTTTCAATTACTTATATATTATTTATATATTTATTATATTTGTATTAATATTATACATATATATATATATTCTTAAATAACAATGTGTATTGATACAAATTGGAGATGGTAACATATTGTAGGCCCATTCTGTTAATAGCAAAAAGTACTATTTTATCTATAATTTAGTATAAATGAAAAACATGGCATTTATATTTGTGTTTTATTCTGCTTGAAAATATAACAATTTTTTTTCATTTTTAACTGCTTCCATTATATTATTCATCCTCATGAAGTACTAAAGTTTCTATGTATTCATATATGTGTATTTAATTCCCATTTCATAATCAGAAAACTTGGGAGTCAGAAAAAACAGAATCGGATGTTCCCATCCTAAATTCGAAGGCACTGAGGTATTCAGACAATGGAATTCTTCCACAGCATGTTGGTAGCAGACTGGAATTAAAATCATGTCTTCTGAATCCTTTCCATATGCTTAATAATTTATTAATCCTAGTCTACATATAAAGAGTATTTCATCGCAGGCATGAAATAATAATGCTTCTGAAGCAAAATACTATGAGCACATAAACAGCTGTTCTTTGAAATTGGTATCAAAAATAGTATTTTCCAGGTCAACAAAGTAAAAAATAAGCAAACAATGGAGTTATATATCCTCTGAGGGACAAATAAACACTCAGTGGAAATAAACAGTTTGCTGCTGCCATCCCACTCCTCACCTGCTCACTTCATTTCCTCTAGTGAGTTTAAATGTAGACTCCTTGGCAACAACATTACAAGGCCCATGAGACCACTAGTTAACTGCAGATTGAGTATATTTCCAGGAAAAAAATGCCCCCCTCCCTGACTCATTTTCCTGGTATTGACATTTATGTTATTTACAACCTTGTGAAATCAGTAAGTTTTCTCCATGTGTTTTACTTTGGATGGAGCTAAGGGAATTATTGTGTTCAAGAAGGATTAAGTCTATTTTTTCTGAGGGCACATGTCCTAAGAGCCCCTTCAGACATCCTTGAGAGGACTAAAAAGAACAGATATAAATAGAAACACATTGGCTCATATAAAAATAGAATTCAACTGAGATCCTGTGTATAAGGGGAAATGGAGAGAGATTTTAAAAGTTATAAGGAATGAAATAATCACTCTTTAATACAAAAGAAAGCAAAGGTATTTTCTCAGACCCAGAAAATAGACCAGGTAACAGTCACTTGCAATGCTTGGCAGTGATTTGGGGTGAAAATAGAGCGCTCTCTGGGCATGTGAGGACTGTGAATTATTAGGACTGCAGATCAGCTATTTGTAAATAGATTTCCATTTAGAAATGTGTTCCTTGCAGTGATGACTCTCAGAATATAAGCCAAGAAACATCTGGCTTATGACACAGACTATCTGCCTCCATTGTAGGTTGCATTAAAAGAAATAGTGTCAGGTTCACAGGAGAGGAGACGCCCACTGTACTGATCAGAAACAACCTCTCTGAATTCATCCTAGGTGTAGTCCCAGGGAAGTAACTCAGTGTAATGAAATGAAAAATGGTAACAGTGTTCTTTGATTTTTTTTTTTTAGTAAAGAAAATTCCAGGGAACACCAATAACATTCCTCTAAAGAATCTTCGAGCTCTTATGAAGAAAATAATTTGATTTAGATTGTTTTGTTTTACTAGAAAGTAATAAAGATTTCAGCTTATTAGATATATCGCCCAATGTCACAACAGACTTCATATCTACATTATAAACTCTGGGGTGGCCTGGTAGATAATCAAGGCCCGATTTATCAATGGATTTTTGAATCAAATTTATAGGCAATTTTTTAAGTCCCCAGGCACTAGAAATACCATGTGGTATAAAGGAAGGAGAAGGCATAAAGACTATCTTCTGTATACTGTAAAGAAACAGGGCTCCCGTTGATATAGGGGAGAGTAAAGACATAAGAACCTCTTTTCCACACAGGGTTAGAGCAAGGAGAGAAAAAGTATCTGTGCATATGGACACAGTACCACCATTCTAAAGAATTTGCCAGCCAATCTCCTGAGAACTTAATTCATTCATTTTTTTTAGCATCAGTAAGGAGGAAGACACTGAATATGAAACATGAAGATACTAGGCTAGAAACTATGAGTACAAAGAATATGAAATATGGCTAGAGGTGGAACTTCTGGAATGATGGAGTAAGGAGCTCGGCAAACCCCCTGCCTTGCAAAACAATTGAACCAGTAAAAATTATAAAACAAAAAAATATTTTAAAATCTTTGGAAAATCTCCTAAACCATATAGCACAGAAAAAGCATTTATTACAGAAAATCTACTGAATCGTGGTAAAAGCAGTGAGAGCCTGTGGCATCTGAGCTGCAACCCAGTCTATTACCCACCCATTTCCAGTTGTGTGTTACAGAAGTTCTGCCCCAGGCATGTGCAGCAAAGAATGCGGTGGATCCCTCTAACCCCTGCTCCCGGTCTTGGACTATAGTTTCATCACAGGAGGGGCAGGCTGCAGGTTTTTTGTACTCTTCTCATTCCCAAAGTGCAGAACCTCTATTCTGAATGAGCAGAAAAGAGGATTGGTCTCCCTTCTCACATCCAGTCCCCGCTCACAGCGTGAAAACTCCACCTCAGGTGCTGTAGGCCAAGAATACTGGCTCCAGCTGTCTGAGCCCCTCTCACTGGTAGAGTGGAAGTTTCATGCCTGGAGGGGCAAGCTGAGAAGAGCAGGGCTGATACTTCAGTAATCTAGTACCCATTCTTAGAATGAAGTTGTTACTCTGGAAAGTGGGTCCTCACCATCAGCTCCAGTGCAGTGGCACAGGGGTGCTCCCCAGGAGTAAAGGCAAGCTTGATGGGCCAAGAAGTCCTCAGCTCTGTCTGAGGGGCTGGATGGACGTTATTTGGAACAGGGAGTGGAAAACTCATGCCTAAATGTGCTGCTGAAAACAGTGGTGACGTTGGTGGACTAGAGGTGGTGGTAGCTCTGATATAAGCAAACTGGCAGACCACTCAGAAGTTAATAGTAAGGGAATGAGCCATGAAGAGCCTTCCTAGGATCCCAGTCAGCTGTAGAGTTTGGGAAGGCTGTTCATATGAATTACAGTACACCCATTCAGAAGCAATCAGAGCGTGACCTGAGGCAGAACCATTTAATACAGAGCAGAAGTCTTACCAGCATAAGAAGCTTAGACAAAAATCTCTGACAAAATATTGTTCAATGAGCTATTCTAACCCAGGCATGACTCCTAAGAAGAAATGCTTAAAAATAATATCACAGCCATCCCTGGCAGTCTGGAAGACTCTATACATGCCCAAGGCTGTATTCTAGAGGGATCAGAGAGGGAACCTTCGAGCTACGTGTGCCTGCCTGAATATGGGACCAAAAAAAATGTAAATTCCTTGAACTCAGGTAGCAGCTTCGAAGACATACAAACATCTCAAGGTAAAGAGTAAAAATCTAACTGGCTACAAAGCTTAAATACAACCTTTGACCAGTACGTGTCTTATAACAACACAAGGGAACTCTAGATAGCCAGACTGAAAGATGAAAACAAAGGGAAAATAACTCAGTGTCTACACACTAAGGGGGTAATCGACTTTGCAGAAATAGTGGAGCTAAGTCAGTAAACAAAGAAACAAGCAAAAACACAACCACAACCACCTTAAGAGAAAGGCCAGTATCCAGAGTTGCTACAATAAATTATCTGAAATATCCAGTTTAAAAAAATATTATGAGACATGTAAAGAAACAGGCAAGTGTCATGCGTACGTAGGGGGAAAAAGCTGGTAATAGAAACTGCCTATAAAGGGTCCATGATGGTGGATTTATTAGATAAAAATTTCAAAGCAACTATATAAGTATGTTCAAAAACTAAAAGAACTCATACTTAAAGAATTAAAGGAAAGTGTGATGATGGTTTTTCATTCAAAACAGAGTATAACTAAAGATACAGAAGTTATTAAAATGAACAAATAGAAAACCTGGAGTTAAAAAGCATAGTAATTGATATTTAAATTTCCATAGAGGGGCTAACAGTAATATGACCTGGCAAAGAAAGAATCAGTGAACTAAAATATAGATTGATAGGGATTATCCAGAAAGCAGAAAAAAAGAATAAAGAAAAATGAAAAAGGATAGGAGAGAAAGTGACAGAAAAATATTTGAAAAATAATAGCTGGGAAAAAACACCAATCTACAAATCCAAGAAGCTCAACGAATGCCAAGTACTATATAATGCAAAGAGATCCACACTCAGAAACATCGTAGCTAAAATGTTGAAAGTCAGAGACTTTGGAATGTAGTAAGTGAAAAAAAATGAGTCATCACATTTGAGGGAACCCCATAAGATTAACAAATGACATTGTATCAGAAGTAATAGAAATCAATGATGACAGCAAGATGGCAGATTGGAGGGCCTAATGCTCATCTCTTCCACAAAAACAATAAAAACAATGAATAAACAGGTACATACTGATGAAACTAGTTCTGGAAGAGCGAGAGTACTAGAGTGAAAGAAGGAGGCTTCAGAAGACCTGTAGGATGCAAAAAAACCAGGATCATGTCACAGAAAGCTATAAGAAGCATTTTTTTCTGCACCAACCCATCCTCCATTCTGGCAGAACTCAACAACAACAGTAATACAAATTTGTGGGTAATGCCATTTTGATGTTTTTGATAGTATTTAAAGGATGTATTAACTCAAAATACAATGTTATCTAATTATGTCATGTGGATTACTTAATATGACAAAGCATATCAGTGTCCAATGTTGCTATGAACTGAATTATGTTCCCCCCAAATCCATATTTTGAAGCCCTAACCGCCATTATGACTACATTTGAAGATAGGGCCTTTAGTAGGTAATTAGAGTTAAATGAAGTCATGAATGTGAGGTCCTAATCTGACATGATTGGTGGCCTTATAAGAAGAGGAAGAAATAAATCTATTTCCATCTCTTCCACATGCACACACCAAGGAAATGTCATGTGAGGACACAGAGAAGAGGGTGCAATCCAATACTCTTACCAGAAACTAGCCCTTAATCTTAGATTTCTAGTATACAGAATTGTGAAAAATAAATTCCTATTGGTTAAGCCACCAGTCTATGGCATTTTATCATGGAAGCCTGAGCTGACTAATACAAGTGTGTAAGACTTTGAAACCCTGTGCAATTCTAGCTCTGCCTTCAGGCTTTGGCTTCATGTGACAGATACCATGTTGAGAAAGACCAGGTGCTATCCAGGGCACTTGAGCAGTGTGGCTACTTCCTGAATATGTCCAAATGATTTTGGTCTAGCATCCAAAAAATCAGAATACACTGAAAAATTAAACTTCTCAATATAAATTAGCTTCAAATTCATTTCCCTTCTTTTGTGCCAGTTTGTATCTTCACAAGATTGAATTTCTATTTATTAAGAACATTAATCCTTCAAGAAAATTGGGAAAGACTTTGAACATCAAGGAGTACTGCATTCTATTTCCAACCCTGACACTGAGGAGCTAAAGTACTTCTGGAAAGTTATTCAAATACTCTGAGCCTCAGATTGGTTGTCTTATATTGAAGACTAAAGGCCAGTTATTACATACATGGAATAATGTAATTGCATGTGATTTGTATAAATTATATAATGTAGATATATACATGTAAAATATTATATATATATTTATGTTTATGTTATATAATACAAATTATATACCATAGGCTATACCAGGGTTGCCAAAAAATGTATACACATGACTTGTATTCATCTTTTATTATCAGTATATATCGAGTATTACAGAGAATTTTAATGCAGTTTTTTCCTTTCTTAAAATGTGTATACATTTTTTGGCACCATCTGTATATATGATATATATGATATATGTGTATACATATGTGTATATGTGTATATACTATTCAGTCATATATATATGTGTGTATACTACTCAGTCATATATATATATATATATATATGCACATATATATATTCACACATATACATACATGTATATGTGTGAATATATATATGTGCATATATATATATATATATATATATATATGACTGAATAGTATATATAGCATGTTGAATAATGGCCCTCAAAGGTACCCAGTCTTAATCCCTGGAACCTGTGAATACTACATTGTACGGCAAAAAGAACTTTGCAGATGTAATTAAATTAAGGATCTTGACATGGGGAGTTTATCCTGGGCCCTAAATGTAATGACAAGTGTTATATAAAAGGGAGACAGAGGGAGATTTGACTATAGAAGAGATAAGAGATTGTGATGATGGAAGCAGAGACTGGAGTGATGCACTTTGAAGATGGTAGCAGGGGCCACAAACCAAGAAATATAGATGGTCACTAAAAGCTGAAAAAGGCAGGGAAACAAATTATCCCCTAAAGGCTTCCAGAAGGACCCAGCCCTGAAGACACCTCGATTTGACTTTGGTCCAGTGAAACTGATTTCAGACTTATGACCTCTACAAGTATAAGAGAGCAAATTTGTTTTGTTTAAGCCACTAAATCTGTGGTAATCTGTTACAGAAGCAATAGAAAACTTTATATATAAATATATAAAAATACATATATATTTTAAATTTGTTAAATTACATAGATTTAAAGGTATAGAACTGACACTTAAGTGTCAGTTCTATACCTTTAAATCTATGTAGTTTAACAATGCCTGCCATATAATAGGTGTTTGTTAAACGTTAGTTCCATACTTTGGCTTTAAATCACATAAATGTATAACTTTGAACCTATAGTTATCATATGTTTTATGTTTGAAATATAGCACACTTCTTACAAATTTATGAAGATTTTGGCAGAATTGGTGAAAATGATCATGGTGGACAACATATGTATATTAGTATAATATCATAGGACTTCAACATGCCCAATATTTTCAAAATGTCTTCTTTGTTTCAATGTTTATCTTTAACACAATACTTTTACCAAATTTGGGAGAAAAGTTTAAGTGGTTTCCTTTTAGTTTAATATATTGCTCAACGTAGGCCATATTTATCTTTTCATATGAAAATTAGAGGTCAGATTTTTCACTTTCAAGTCTAAATGAAGCACTCAGAGAACCATATTCTGTAGAGTTTATAAATCATGGTCCTTATGTTTGGTCCACATTAAACCATGACAAGATGCATTACTGTATGCACAATACAAAATGTAAATAATCTTGGAAGATTAAAATCTGCAGGATATGTGGCAAGTCATTTTATTAGATATGGTTTGGGCTTTGGATTTAGAACAAACTGGTTTTGAATCCTCATTCTTCTGCTTATCCTCTTTGTGGCAGGTTCAGCATATTACTTAAACTTCCTAGACTTCAGTTACTACATCCGAAAATGAGATAATGGCAACAATTAGCCCTCAAGTTTGTTGTATTTGGTCATTATATCCACAGTACATGGCACTGAACCTGGCCCTTAGTAACCCTTACCAACTGATACTGTTCTTAACTATTTAGAAAAGTTCAGAAATTAAACTTTATAACCAAGTAGTTTACAATCAAGATGTTTATCATCAAGCAACATTTCAGAATGCTTCCCTTCTCCTGGAAATCATATGGAAAAAAAAGAGAAATAAAATCTTTAAACTATATTTTTAGTTAAACTAGAGACAGAAAACTCAC
The DNA here is from genome assembly GCF_057876585.1 of Rhinolophus sinicus. Lineage (NCBI taxonomy): Eukaryota > Metazoa > Chordata > Mammalia > Chiroptera > Rhinolophidae > Rhinolophus > Rhinolophus sinicus. The sequence continues at coordinate 27,753,884 of NC_142518.1, read as the reverse complement.
AGACTCCAGTTGCATATAGATGACACCAAAGGTGAAGTTATACAGGAAAGAGGTGATTGTGAGGGGACCGAGGGGAAGGACAGGGTGGGCAGAGGGGTTCAAAGGGCTGGCAGACGTCAGACATCTGCAGCAAACAGTTGCTTCCCAAATGAGAACATTTTATGTGAGCGGGGAGCCCTGCTGTGAGTATGAGATTGAGTATCTCATGAGCACTGGGGAAGAAAGAGAGAGACGAGGTTCAGAAAGTGTTCAGGAGCCCAGAGGTGGCAGTTAGCAGAACATGCCAGCAAGGAACCGTTTCTAAGAGTGAATCATGGTGGAAGAGAGGGCTGTGGAGGGAACTAGGAAATCCAGGGCTGGCAGAAGTTCACCTGAACCAGGCTGGGCTCTCAGAGTGAGAGCAGTGCTGGCTCCAGAGACGACCATATTGGTAACCACTCCATAGTGACAGAGGAGGGAGGTGTGAGCTGTGAAGCTTGGAATGATGTCCTAGCACATCCCTGTATTCCCCACACCATTTCCTACTGGAAACGTCCATCCCCTTTAAATGTAGTAACAGGAAAGGAGGAAGCTCTGCCTGCAAACGTGGATGTTATAGAATAAAACGTGAATGAGAGCAACACCAGTTCCCACAGATAACAGAAATACTCATCTGCAAATGCTTTCCAAAAGCCGGTGGAAACTGTAACTTAACATTACAGCAAGGACTTAAAAAAAGTCGGAACACTAACAAACAAATCCTTGAAAGAACAATTGTAGTTATGCAGCAGCATCACAGAGCACAAATGGAAGAACTCAAAGAAAAGACGGTCAGAAAACAGGAAGTGATGGCCTGAAAACAGGATGATATGAAATGTGAATCAACAGAATTCAAGAAATAGAAAAAATATTTTAAATGAAGATAAAATTACATGGAACACAGAAGAATAACCACTAGAGAAAGCACGGTAAGGGACAGACAGGAAATAAATGAAAAGCAAAGTCTGTAGAAACATAAATAAAAAAAGAGATTTAAAATAGTAAAATCAAATCTCTTTGCAAAAATGGCTGATCACATACTTGGGGATGAAAATGTAAAAAGTGAGCCCAGAATGTCAGTTCATACTAGAAAATAGAAAGATTATTAAGTAATATTTGAATCATGTCAAGCCAACTAGAGAAGAATCATACCTTGCCCAAAAGGGGGAATTCCAAGCATGATAATAACTGCAATGAATGGAAAACATAAATTTTAAAATATTTTTAAATCCATGAGTACTTCATAACACATAGACACACACACACACACACACACACACACACACACACACACAAACAGTAACACACACCATCACACTGATTGGTCAACCTTGGGGAATGCAAAGGAATGAATTCATTACTTACATAATAAGAGAATTAAGCATTTGTCTTGCCTTTCTAGAACTAACTGTAGCTTGAGGTACTTTTTAATAGTAGTCTAGCTAATAAATGATAAAAGAATAATAGAATTAGAATACCGTCATTTTACAGTCCTTAAAGAAATAATGGAACAAGACAATGCCCATCAATGGCTGTTATTATAACAGAGAAAGAGTGTCAGATATTCTGTGCCTTCTAATAAAAGTATACCATACCGCCTAAGAAGCAATTTTGCTAAAAATGCAAATCAGAATCTAATGAAAGCTCTAGATCTAATCAAGGATTTACATAAAACACAGGAGACAGGAAAGCATGTTAAACTATAGGGATTCAATTAGCAAAATCCAGATTGTGCGAAACAATATAAGAAAAACCATTCAAGTTTTTTTTTTTGAGAAAATACAGAGGTGTTCTAGAAACAAAAAGTGTCAAGGGACATAACCTATTGCAATGTCTAAGGCTTTATTTCGAATATAATTCAAACAAACTATAACAAAACATGCATAAATAACTGAGGAAATTTAAATAGCAATAAGATATTGGATGGTGTTAAGAAATTATACTTACTATGTAGGGGTGATAATGATATTCTTATTTTTAAAGAGTTTTTTTTCAATTAAAGCTACATCCAGAAATATCTACAGATGGAATATGCTGACTGGGATCTACTTCAAAACAATCCCAAATGGTGAGGTGGGGGAAGGTTTGGCTGTTGTAAAGGAAGTGGGTAGGTGTATAGATGAAACAATATTGAGGTCCATTATACTGCTTCCTCTGTTATTTTTAAAATTCCTCATAATACTAAAATATTTCTGAACTTACTAACTTATAAAAAGAACACTCCTGAATGATATTTCTTTTAGGAATTTTATAGAAATTTTCTTTAGGTTAAGGAAATTCCCTCATATTCTTAATTTACTATGTTTTTATTACAAAACTGTGCTGTGCTTTGTAAAGCTTTTCTGCTTCTGGAGAGGTGTTAACATTTTCCTCTTTTAAGCCACTGATGTGAATTTTATAAATGTAAATGTCTTTCATATATTTTTCAAAGTTGAGCCAGCCTAGATTTGTGAAAGTCTCTTTAAATCCAAGGCAAGCCCCCTCCGAACTAAAGAAATTAGGCAGAATAAGGGTCCAATATGTACATGATTTGGGTCTTCAAATAAGATTGAAACAATGCAACAAATATTTAAAACTATTATTTAAGGAAATACTCCTGAAACAAAAGATTTGAATATACATTTGAATAGCAACACCATGTACCTGATGAAAATGATCCAGGACAATAAATATCAAGACACATCTTGGTAAAATCATTGAACTTTTAGGATGAAGAAATAATTCTTTGACCATCTAGGTTAAATGCCAAGGTAAAGAAAATTGGATTGGTATTATCTTTTTCAACAGGACCATTAAGTGGTAGAAGACATTGAAGTAAGGCTACAAGATATTTCTAAAGGAAAGTTTAAGCCAATGATTTTGTATCCAGGCAAGCTTTTCTTCAAATATAAAGATTATAGACAAAGAGTTTTAAACATTCAATAACCAAGGTGACATAATTTCTATGAGCCTTTCCTGAGGAATAACCTAGAAGATGAACTTTAGCCAACTAGCAATGATTAGGAAAACTTGGCAAGGAAAACACGTGTTGATAAACACGTGTAATTGTAGATCTAAGATTAAAACAATGGGTTTGAGAAAGCATGCCAGAATAAGATTTAAATGTTATGAAAATAACATAATATATAATAATATAATGTTCTGAAATTACATATACTACAATTAACAAAATATGAAATAGAAAGGGGGACAGAAGGTAGGAAGTAGAATAAGCTTACAGATGACCCCATGTGTATGAGCTACAAATCAAAGGACATAACATTACGTTGATGAATAAGGTATATGTAATCTCAGGAGCTTCACAGAATTCTATAGAACTTTCGGTACATACAAATATATTAAAGAAATTAATTGTTGCATTCACCAATGCGGTTTCTGAAAAATACAAATTTAAGCAGTGATTCTTAAGAAAAAAATATCACAGGTAGAAATCTGAAAGACCATGTGCTGATATGGATTTTCCAATAATTATGTGATTTTAAATAAATAACCTATTCTTAAGCTTTCAAGAAGTGATTCATTAGGCAAATGTGGGGTGGATTTTTTTGCTCTCCTAGTCTGGTTTGAAAGAAAAAGCAAATGTTTTCAACGAGTCAGCTCTGTGTCAAAATATCATCTCTTTCACTTATTATCTATGATCTGGGAAAGTAGCTTAACATTTCCCAGCCTTATTTTTCATATGTATGATAGAATGATGGGTATTATCTGCTAGTTGCCCACTTAGGATCTATTCTTCATCCTTCTTTACTAACAGAACAATGATGTTGTCCAGGCAATATGTTCAGCTACAATATTTGTTTCTCCAGGATCCCTTGCTATGAGACGTACTCCTTCCACACAGTTTTTTTTTTTAAGTTTATTGGGGTGACAATTGTTAGTATAGTTACATAGGTTTCAGGTGTACAATTCTGTATTACATCATCTATAAATCCCATTGTGCGTTCACCACCCAGAGTCAGTTCTCTTTCTATCACCATACAGTTCTGATCAATGTGATGCAAGCTGTAGTGTACTGGGAAAGATTTTGCTTTTCTGATAAGGGTGTCTCCTTGGCTTCATTCTTCCTTATTCCTGTCTATTAAATGGACAAGAGCCTGGCATGGGATAGCCATCTCATACTCATAAGGTTAGCAGTATGGGCAAAGAAGCCAATACGATGGGGGAGAGGGCAGCAAAATAATAAAAAGAGTTGAGGTTTCTGTTACTTTCAGTTAATTGATAGAGCTTTTAACCAACAGAAATGTCCATGTACTGTTGTCAGAATTAAAGAATATAACTTGGGCCGGCCCGGTGGCTCAGGTGGTTAGAGCTCCATGCTCCTGGCTCCGAAGGCTGCCAGTTAGATTCCCACATGGGCCAGTGGGCTCTCAACCACAACGTTGCCAATTCAATTCCTCGAGTCCCGCAAGGGATGGTGGGCAGCGCCCCCTGCAACTAAGATTGAACACGCACCTTGAGCTGAGCTGCCGCTGAGCTCCCAAATGGCTTAGTTGGTTGGAATACATCCTCTCAACCACAAGGTTGCCGGTTCAACTCCCGCACGGAATGGTGGGTTGTGCCCCCTGCAACTAGCAATGGCAACTGGACCTGGAGCTGAGCTGCGCCCTCCACAACTAAGACTGAAAGGACAACAACTTGAAGCTGAACGGCACCCTCCACAACTAAGATTGAAAGGACAACAACTTGACTTGGAAAAAAAAAAGTCCTGGAAGCACACACTGTTCCCCAATAAAGTCCTGTTCCCCTTCCCCAATAATAATAATAAAAAAAGAATATAACTTAACATGTCCAACACCTTGGGGAGGCTCTAGCACTTATAAATTAATCCATTAATGTTAGTTCCTCTTTAAGCTGCTTTCCACCCTTAAATGCGCAACTCAGCATGAGTAACTACTTTCTTTTTTGTATGTTTTACTTTTTCAAAATGAGGGTATTTTTGGAAACAAAATATGGCCATAGTAATACACCTTAGAGGAGTTGTGAAATGAAATAGTGTGGTGTAGTGAAAAAGTGCCGATTCTGCCTCAGAAAATCCTATGAACTGACTGGGTGGTGAACACACAACATGATATATCGATGATGTAATACAGAATTGTACACTTGAAATCTATGAAACTTTACTAACCATTGTCACCACAATAAACTTTAATTTAAAGAAAAGAAAAAGAAAATCCTATGATTGGATCCCAGTTTACATGTATAAAGGTTATGTGTTCTTGGGGGAACTTATTTAATCCCCTTTTTTAAAAAAATGAATTTATTTTAAAAATAAATTTAAATTTATAGAAAAATTGACAAGATTGTATAGAGCTTCCATATACTCTACAGCCTGTTCACCCATTATTAACATCTGACATTAATACAGTGCATTTGTCACAATTAATGAATCAATATTGATACATTATTTATAACTAAAGTCTATATTTTATTCAGATTTCCTTAGTTTTACCTATTGTTCTTTTTCTGTTCCAGGATACACTATTACATTGAGTTATCATCTCTCCTTACACTCCTCTTGGCTGTGACAGTTTCTTACACTTTCCTTTGTTTTTGATGAACTTGCCAGTTTTGAGAAATACTGGTCAGGTATTTTGAAGAATGTCCCTCAGTTGGGATTTGGCTGATGTTTTTGTCATGATTAGACTGGGGATATGAGTTTTGGGGATGAAGACCGCAGAGGTGAAGTGCCATTCTCATCACGTTACATCAAGGGTACACACTGTCACCATGATTGATCATGTTGATGTTGACCTTGACCACCTGGCTGATGTAGTGTTTGTCATGATTCTCCACTGTAAAGTTACTATTTTCCTCCCCTTTCCATCACAGTACTCTCAGGAAGGAAGTCACTATGTGTAGCTGACACTTAATGAGAGGGAGGTATGTTCTACCTCCCTGAGTATCTAATTATTTGGAATTCTCTATGGGGGATTTGTCTCTTCTCCCCAGTTTATTTATTATTTTGTTGCTCAAATTGTCCCTCCTTTGGCCATTGCGAGCTCTTCCAGTTAGCTCCGGTACCCCTTTGACATAGCCTCGTTATTGTGGTGTGTTGTTGTTTTTTTAAGCAGTTCCTTATTTATTGGCACTACAAGATGCTCCAGATTAATCTTGTATATGCCCCACCCCAATGCTAGCAGCAGCCATTTCTCTCAAGAGCCTTGGTTGCTTTTATTAGAGCATGGTATTAGAAACCAAGATGTGGGCTCCAGATTTGCTTATTGCTACTGAGGTGAAGTTACTTCTGGGCTTTCTCAGCTGACCAAGGAATGGAAATACACGTGTTTATACTAACCCCTGTACATACATATATCTGTAATGTTTCTACATGCAGTCATCTGTATCCTAATTAAGCTAAACATAAATTTACACTAATGTCTCCAACACAAACTCCTTGCCACATGGATCATTCTAGCTTCCTCCTTTTCCTTTATCTGCAAACTCCCACTGCAACAGTGAGAAAACTGGTCTCCACCATCCACTGGTTTAACTGTTCAACTCTACTATACATATATAGCTGTATCAGAATTGTTAACATGCGTATACCCATACATTTAATTCTTATTAGCATGAATTTCTTCAAGATGATTCATGTAAAGCCCTTTACATCATGGTCCAGCAAGAAGTGATAATTAATAATAGTGACATATTCTACTAGTCTTGAGATTTGCTGCCTTAATAGCACAGGTAGTTTTGAGGAAAAGTACTACAATTCTCTGTGCCTCAGATTCCTTATTTGTAAAAGGGGCAAGTTAATAATAGTACTTTATGAGCTGTATTGAAGATTAAAGAATACAGTACACAAAATATAGAACAAATGTCCAATGAATGGTAGCTCTTAGGATTATCATTATTATTTCTCCAAAGCACTGACCTAGTCTGGTTTATGGTTTCTTTGAGTCACTTAAGAGCTCATAGAATCTACTGTCTGAAGGAGACTACACCATGAAAGCAGGCCCCATCTTCCTTGACAAATGTGTGTGTCAGTTAGAGTAGAGCCTCCCCACCTCTCAGCCCCGTTTTTGCTTCAGATTCACTACTGAGAACTGGAGGCCTCCTAATGGGTTCCTGTGGTCCTATTCACATTGGGCACACACCGCTCCACACAGAAATGCAATGAGTCTGCAATCTCTCTTTCCACCAACATGGTGGGGAGTTTATGCCTTCCTGAATTTGGCATGGGGGAAAAAGTGGTTGGGCAATGCCTCATAGGATGCTTAAGGGAAAATAAAGTGTTCATCACTCTAAATGATAATCATCTCTTTCATTACCTTATTTTCATTCAAGAAAGATAAATTATTTGTAAGCAACATCTGTTGTCTTCTTTCTAGCTCTCTGAGCTCTGGCTGGAGCTTTATTGTTTGGGGCCAGTGTTTACTAAGGTTTTCCAACACTGCTGTAGCATCTGAGATAGAATGGGCTATGCTTAAGTAAATACGTATCTCCAAAGTTATTGCTGTTCAAATTGAAACGTGGTTTTTTACTCCCTCAGGCTCAGCCATATCTGAACAAATCTCAAAAGAAAAGTCATCTGGCTTTCTAACCCATTTCCCAAAGAATCTCTCACCTCCCCTGCCATCAGCATTATACTTTTCTAATAGGCATTGAAATTGCAAATTTCTGTAGAACAACATCTGTTAATCATGCCACTGTACTCTGTGCCCCAAGAGGCTGATCTCAATGGATTTTAATCAATTGGGCCACTTTGAGTTCTGGCTTCTGGTTGGGTTTAGACAAAGTGAGACACCAACAGGAGATTAAAGTCTATATCCTCTCATCTTCCTCTTTCTTGGGCCAGGGTGGCTTCTTTCTTTTAGGTGGCCCTTACCTACAGCTTTCTGTTATCTTGGGGTTCCAGTGGCTGACTCCCTTTGCCTCTTCACAACTAGCTACTATTTGTCACCATCCTTCATCAGTTCCCCTTATCTCTGCCTTTCACTAAAGCTCAGTTACCCTTCTGAGTGTGGTATCTACTTCATGCCACAAAACTGATACAGCATCCTGTGTGACACAGTACTTAGCCCATAATCAATGCTTAATACTTTTTGCTATCATATGGACAATGTGGTTAATACATGTATGTCTACATTTGATTTTGTCCAATTTCAAGCCAGAGACATTTTCATCTCATGGTATTTCCAGCACTGGAGAATTTCTAGTCATTGTCTGCCTTCACAAAACTTCAGCTTAAAGTGTATAATTGTACTGATTAGAGGGGCCAACATATATGGATGTATTTCCAAAAGTTCAAAGCTTAGAACTGAAAAATAGTGAAAAAAAAATCTCATCCATATCAACTCTAATTAAGTGTCAATGTTTTTTCATTGTAGGAGAATTTGTCAAAACTACTTTTGTTCAGAATATTCATCTAGTTGGCTGAGGTCTGGAATTCTTTGCATTTTCATTTTATTAGTTTTAGGGACATATTCACTAGTATTTGGCTTTGAATTTCTAAGAGCCACGTCCATATGCTTCTCCACTTAATCATCGTGACACAGCACTCTTTTGCTCCTGTTATTTTGCCACATACCTAATTTTTACTAATAAGTGATCTTCAGTCTTTACTAATTGTGATCTCCTTGAAAATAGGGACTACATATTTTGCATTTTATATCATTTCCATTTTCTAGCATAGTATTTAACCCATGGCAGGAGAGTAATAGATATTTACTGAAATAATAAATAAGTGTAGAATATCATATTTAAGAAATAAGATTGTGTGTGTGTTTATGAAATGTTCAGGTGATAATAAAAGATCAAGCAATTCAATAACAAAGTGCTAAACAGTATGGTATAGAGTTCACAGAGAGAATACTTCATGGGAGCTAGAATAATCATATAGTCATTAAATCATCCAAGGATATAGAAAGTCAACCTTCAGCTTCACCTTGAAATTTGTAGGAGGCTAAAAAAAGAGGTTCAGGCAGAGAATGATATGCAGTTGGCTGAAGATAATGGATCCAGGTGAGTCATACATCATGAAAAGTATGGAGACAAATAATGATGAATAAAAAGTTGAATACTATGTATGGTGTCTGATGGGTACTAGATTTATTGGGGTGATAGCTGGGAGGGGAATTGGGGGGCAGGGTGAAAAAGGTGAAGGGATTAAGAAGTACAAATTTGTAGTTATAAAATAGTCAGGGGATGTAAAGCATAGAGAATATAGTCAATAATATGGTAATAACTATGTACAGTGCCTGGTGGGTACTAGATTAATCACTTCCTAAATTATATAAATGTCTAAGTACTATGCTATATACTTGAAATATAAAATAATATTGAATGCCAAAATAAATAAATAAATAAAGTGTAAAAATAAATAAATAAGAAAGAAAGAAAAAAGTTGAATACTTGACAGGATGTTGGACTGAAGAGGAGCGAGTTGAGCAAGGGACGGTCGTTTGGGTTTGGAGAGTCAAAGAGCCCGAGGAGTCCAGGCTTATCCCCTAAGCGACTGGCAACCACTGTAAGTGTGGAGAACAGGGCCGGGTTGGCCCTTGAAGGGAGGGCCATAGGGCTGGGAGGCCAGAGAGGACATAATGTATTTTAAATAACGTAGGCAGCATGGTCTCTTTCAAAGAGTCTGAACAAATAGGAGAGAAGCAATGTTTCTTCCTGTTTTTCTCCTCATTCTCGGCTCCGGGGCACAAGTGAGGCTGTGGGCCAGGTTTGAAGGCTAGAAACTCTGTGGGTAAACTGAGGCATCGCAAACTAGCCCATGGGCTATACTTCTTTGGAAACCCCCATCTTCTTCTAAATGCCCATAAATCTCACAGAGATTTCTGCAGAAAATGATTTGAAAACAAAATCGGGAACTTTCATTACTTGGGGAGAGGCACAGAAATTCTTTTTTGCCCAAATAACTCCATTTTATTTTAATCTAATGAGTGAAATATGGCAAGATAATGGCACAGAGTGAAGTGGCAGTATTAAAGTCATGATATTTTTTCCCTCCATAAATCCAGTCTTATGAGTAATGTGAGCCTGACTAAATGGCAAACACATTCTCTTGCTGGAGAAGACTGAGAGCGTCACACATTTTCAACAGGAGCACAAGTTGTAGAGCAAAATATGCCACAGTGAGGATGGATGACATTACAGAAATAGAAAATAACAGTTATCCGAGTGGGCTTGCCGCCCTAGCAAGATGTGACTGCCTTTCTTTCTGTCATGCCTCGTGTTTCCACCGCACTCGCCAAGCTTAGCTCCTAAGTTAGACTCAAGGCGTTCTAATCCCAAACTGTTTTCAGAACAGGCGGCGGAACCCACCTGTGTGCAACAATGCTGCGCATGTGGCTGACGGATGGCAGCCAATAAACATACCACACACCTGTGTTTTCATAGTAGAGAGGGAGGAGAGTGTCAGTATTTACTAAGGGAAGAGAATGAAGGTAAACATGTCACCAAGTCAAACTCTGAGCAAGATTAATTCTAGGAAAGGAGCCTTCTGGGGCCATGTGGAGATGAGTCTCTAAAGTATCTGGGAGCACAGAAGTCCTCTCATTGCAATGCACAGTGCTTTCTAAAGGTGACAGAAGTTTCTTGGCATTCACGCAATTTAGGGAACAATCAGCCAGACAGTATGGGAGTGCTTACGATGAGAAGCCTGCTGCTGAGATGACACCCAGCTGTAATTTCATTTCTCTCTGTTTGGATAATACAAGTCGTTCTTACTGCATTAACTGAAATAGACTGCCAAAGAAATGGCCAGTTTGAAAGAACACACACTGAAAAATCAACATTCCTGACTCCTCTTGAGTTCACCGCGGCAACAGGAATGCATTTCCAAAGAGCCAGAATTAAACAGCAGTAAGTCAAGGAGAGAAGGCTTGGTCCAGACAGATTGTGGCATCATCTCACATGAACACACAGAACTGTGAGGATGAGTGTGGGAATGAGATGTCTACTGCAAAATTATGCATTTCATGAAATATAAAATGTCAAGCACAAGGTAGCTCTATTTTAATTTTTTGAGGAACATCCATACTGTTTTCCAGAGTGGCTGCACCAATTTTCAATCCCATTAGCAGTGTGCATGAGGGTTCCCTTTCCTCCACATCCTTGCCAACACTTATTTGTTGATTTATTGATGATGGCAATTCTGACAGGTGTAAGGTGATATCTCATTGTGGTTTTAATTTGCATTTCTATGATGATTAGTGATGTTGAATATTTTTTTCACATGTCTAGTGGCCATGTGTACGTCCTCTTTGTAGACATGTCTATTCAGGTCCTCTGCCCATTTTTTAATTGGATTGCTTGGGGTTTTTTTTTGGTGTTGAGTTGTATGAGTTCTTTACAAATTTTGGATATCAACCCCTTACTGGATGTATCATTAGCTATTGTTTTCTCCCATACAGTAGGTTGTCTTATGTTTTAATTTTGTTGATGGTTTCCTTTGCTGTGCAAAGCCTTTTTTAGTTTGATGTAGTCCCATTTATTTAAAACAGAACTACCTTATGACCCAACAGTTCCACTTTGATGTAGTTATCTGAACAAATCCAAAACACTAATTCAAAAAGATATATGCACCCCCATGTTCATTGCAGCACTATTTACAATAGTCAAGATATGGAAGAAACCAAAGTGCCCATCAATAGATGATTAGATAAAAAAGAGGTGATATATATATATATATATATATATATATATATATATATATATATATATATATTTAAATAAAACCTCTTTATGGCCAAGTAGTAGTCCATCATATATATATGATGGAATATATATGATGGATATACACACACACACACACATATATATGATGGAATATTACTTGGCCATAAAAAAGAATGAAATCTTACCATTTGTGACAACATGGATGGACCTAGAGTGTATTATGCTAACTAAAACAAGTCAGAGAAAGGCAAATACTATATGATCTTACTTATATGTGTAGTCTAAAGAAGAAAATAAATGAACACACAAAACAGAAACAGACCCATAGATACAGAGAACAAACTGATGGTTGCCAGATGGGATGGGGGTTGGGAGGCTGGGTAAAAAAGGTGAAAAGATTACAAGTACAAATTGATAGTTACAAAATTGTCAAGGGGATGCAAAGTATAGCATAGGGCATATAGTCAATATTATAATAACTATGTATAATGCCAGGTGGGTACTAGACTAATCAGCGATCACTTTGTAAATTATATAGATATCTAAGTGCTATGCCCTACACCTGAAACTAATATAAAATAATATTCAATGTCAACTGTAATTGAAAAATAAATAAGCAAATAAATAAATAAGCAAGCATTCAGTTAAAGAAAAATGTCAAGCACAGTACACTCCCCACTTGCAGACGCTGATTATTTCAATAGCTTCCAAAGATTTCTTTTTTGGTCTCACCATTTATTTTCCGCTAGCACAAAATAAAAAGGAGCCAGATTGGTTTCATTTTTATGCCCTAATATTATTCAATATATATGCCCCTTAGGAAATGGGTTTGGCTGTTAAATAAAGGGGCTTGCTCATTTTTCCTCCTAATATGGATGTGATCAGTCAAAATGCAGGGTGTTCATATTGTCATATTTCAGACAAAACTGTTAGTGATTATTACATAGCTGATTTCTGCAACAGAGTTTGCTTCTTTTTTAATGTTTCATTGCTGGCATGCCAAAGTTTTTTTGTTTTAATTTACTTATTTTTTATTGAGGTAACATTGGTTAATAACATCACATAAGTTTTAGGTATACAGCATTATAATTCTATATCTGTATACACTACTGTGCTCACCACCAAAAGTCTAGTTTCCATCTGTCACCATATATTTGACCCCCTTTACCCATTTCACCCTCCCTCCTCCCCCTCCCTCGGGTAATCACCAATCTGTTGTCTATATCTATTAGTTTTGTTCATTTCTTTTTCGTTTTATATTCCACATGAGTGAAATCTTGTGGTTTTTGTCCTCTCCCATCTGACTTACTTCACTTAGCATAATACCCTCAAGATCCATCCATGTTGTCTCAAATGGCAGGATTTCATAAAGAAGATGTGATATACACACATACATACACACAATGGAATACTACACAGCCATCAAAAGGGGGAACTATTGGCATGCCAAAGTCTTTAGTAAAGTGGCTTCTGTGCAGAATTTAGGCATAGGTAGGGGTGAAAAATTCAGGGTTTGCAGTGATAATTCACCTCATGAATTTCACCTAGTTTTAAAGCATATCCAATAGTGTAAATGTAGGGGAATTCTAGACAAAAAGCTGGCTTCTTATACCTTAAATTTAATATGAACAAAATGATAGAGGAAGCTTAGCTCAGGAAACCTTGCATCACTCCTTTTGTTTGCATTAACCTCTCCAACTGCCTCCCCACCATTATTCATGTGTCAAACATATTTTTTGAGATGAAACATAACTTTTAATTGTTCAACATGTGGCAACAATGTCATGCTTTTCCACTATGGAAAGTTTTTCCCCCCTGATTTTTCCTATGAAAAAATATGGAAGAGGAAAAAAAATGTGAAAAGTCAGTAAAAATATTTACAATCTCTATGCTGACACTCAAATATTTTCTCACATATCCTTAGCTAACTCTATATTTCAAGTTATCTGCCAGAAAGGTATAAATTTCCCACATGAACAGAAAGCTAAAAAAAATTTCAAATTTCACTGAGCTCAATTTTCTAAATAGTTTTATTGAGGTAGAATTGATATAGAAAAATCTGCACATATTTAATGTGTACAATTTGATGAGTTTGGATATATGCAAGCACCTCTGATACCACCACCACAATCAAAGTAATAGATATATTCATCACAAACTTCCTTGTGTTTCTCTCTCTCTCTCTCTCTCTCTCTCTCTCTCTCGCTCTCGCTCTCGCTCTCACTCTCGCTCTCGCTCTCTTTTGGTGCTAAGAATACTTAACATAAGATCTGCCCTCTTAAATTTTTAAGTGCATAATACAGTCTTGTTGACTACAGGCATACTGTACAGCATATGTCTAGAACTAATTCATCTTGCATAACTGAAACTTTATACCAATTGAACAATTCCTCATTTTCCTCTCCTTCAGCCCTTCATAACCACTATTCTATTATCTGCTTCTATGAGTTTAACTATTTCAGGTACCTCATATGAATATAAGTAGAATCATGCAATATTTGTCCTTCTGTGAACTGGCTTATTTCACTTAGCATAATGTCCTGCAGGTTCACTCATGTTGTCACAAATGACAGAATTTCCTTCTTTTTTAAGGCCAAAGAATAGTCCACTGTATGCATACACCTTTTCTTTTTCCATTCATCTGTCAATGGACATCTGAGTTGTTTCCATATCTTGGCTATTGTGGATAGTGGTGCAGACTTTGAAAATGCAGAATTTATATTTATGAATAGACATAATCTACCTACAATGGAGTTGGTTAATGGGTTGATTGAAAACAAAAGAATAACATGGAAAAGGAACTGTAGTGTGATCTACTTCTTATGTTTTTGAAGTATAACTAAATATGACTCACTAAGGAAGAGGGAAAACATGTGACAGGTACCGGACCATTTCTTCTCTTAGAGCATCATTGAGTTCTCATTGGGCTGTTACAGATCACAGCTGCCTCATTGCACCGTTGTCATTTAGGTAGTTGGGACAGACAGTGGACCAGCAGAAGGAAGGCTTCTATTGAAGGGATCTTGGACAAGCATCAGTTTGTTTGACTCTAACCTAGATTCTTTCTTCTCTATAACATCTAGAAAATTCAGCATAATGACATTTTAAAATCATTAAATCCATTTTTAAAACAACACTGATGTGCATTCAGTCATTGAAGATAATAATTTAACCCATTACAAAAAAATCCTGGGGCGGCTGGATGGCTCAATTGGTTAGAGTGCAAGCTCTGAAAAACAGGGTTGCTGGTTCGATTCCTACATGGGCCAGTGAGCTGCACCCTCAACAACTAGATTGAAGGACAACTACTTGGAGCTGATGGGCCCTGGAGAAACACACTGTCCCCCAATATTCTCCAATAAAAGTAAATAAATAAAAATAAATTAAAAAATCCTGCCTCTCTTGTTATTTAATTCCTTTGATGCTTGAGTTGGTGCTTTTACTCTGTCCATTGCTCCAGTGAGGGGACGCTGGGGCTGAAGACTGGTCTGTAACCCAAGACTTCATGCTCCAGCTGCTGAGGTTACCAAAGGAGGGTATAGGGATCAAAGAAACCTACTCATGCCTATTAGATGGAAATGAACAGCTGAGTCCCAGAGCGATAGCTGGGCCACCTCAAGCTGGAATAATTCACTGGAAGAAAGAGCTGGTGTGACAGCCAGGATAAGGGTAATTGGAAAGATAAAAGGAATTCATGGCCAAGCAGAACAGCAGAGTGAGTACCTACTCAGAACTGGGGAGGACTCAAAAGACAGATCAGAAGAAGGAGCTGCAGCCTCACAATAAACAGTGGGTCATTCTCTACTGTGTGTTGCTGAAATAATGCTGGAGTGGAAAAGTCCCCACAGGGAGACAGGGCTGAAGGGGGATATTATGAGAATGCCAGTCACAAATTTTGAAGATACAATAATTCCTCCTCTGTTTGTTCTGCATGTTTTGGTTGTTGACTTAAAATTATTTAATAAGAAAGATAAAAACCAGGGAAAAGGAATTTTGCCTGATAGCTTAGGAATATTTCTACCACCTATATTTGAGCCATTTATATTGTCAGCATCCCTAATTTCATGAGTATCTCTTTGTAGATACTCATGGACAGACTGGACAGCGACCAGAGTGCAAATAACAGTCAGCCTCTAGAAGCTTTTATATAATTCAGAAAGTGGCTTACTTTAGAGCTGATTTAGGAGAGTGAAAGGACCACTGTATGAACTGTGTTGGGAAATACATTTTCCAAGTCCTCTCTAATTAGAAAACTTTATCTGTAGTTTAGAAATTATAAAATTTCCTAGGCTTTGTTGGGAACTTTAGAAGAGGGGGGTTCCTATGTAACTTAGCAAGTACTTGGCACCTTCTTTAGCAATACTGTGATGAAAGCTAAATGAGTTATGGAAACACTCAACCAGGAAGTTTATCTAATTGCAATCTGACAGTCAATTGAATTAAATGTAGCAAATATCCTTTGAGGATGTGCTATTGTGCTAGGAAGACATGGTGCTAGGCATGCACTTTGTAACTGATGATGAAACATTGGTCCCATGCTGGTGTAGTCTTTGAATCATTTTGCATGTTTATAGGCTATAACTTGTTCTTCATTGGGTTATCCTCAGTGGTTAAAATGAATTGCACTTCCCATTTCCTTTTCTTCGTTTCATGGTCTTATTTTTTTGCTGCACAAAGTATTTGTGTTCCTTCTCTGTGGTCTTGAGCAACTCATATAAACTATGTAAAGCTTTTTTTGGGGGCAGGGTCTACTAAATTAGGGCATAAATTTGTCATCAAGATTAAATGAGGCTACTTCTGCCTAGCCTGGGCCTGGAGCGGCGCATGGTGCAGGTCTCTCCACACCATGGACCTGTGAGGTGGCAGCACATGGTGGGTGCAGTGGTCTGAGTGTGCTGAGGCCTGCCCTGGGCACCCTAGAGCCCGCCGCCCCTGGGCCAGAGGTCCCATGAGGCCTGCTGCCACCGCCATGGGCATGCAGGGCTCCCAGAATTACATTGAGAGTACTGCCCGAGCGCCATGGTGCTGGTGGAGCTGCAGAAGCTGGCGGTGGACAGCCTGGTGGGCTATGGCAGCAGAAGCCCCTCACACACACTATTGTGCCTGCTGGTGGACCCTGACATCTGCCTGCACTGCCTCTACGGTGGCTTCTACACCGACTTGGAGAGTGGCCAGTGGAACCTCATGTTCGGCTACCTGGCCGTTCTGGCCAAGGTCTGCTTGGTCCGCAGCATTGAGATCTTCATCGTCTTCAAAGGCATGCTGGAGAAGGCGTGGCTACATGAGTGGGTCAAGCAGCAGGGCAATGAGTGCCGGACTGCGTAGCAGATTGTCAGCCATACTCAGAACAATGGCACCCCGCCTCCCAAGGTCTGGTTCCTGCCACCTGCTTGGCTGCATAGCGCACTATATACACCTGGCATTCATCCACTTCTACATCAAGGTTGTGCAGAACATCAAAGACCATCATCAAGAAGTGATTGGTTTCTGCAGAGAAAACAGCTTCCATGGCTTGGTTGTGCACGACTCTGATTATGCACCGTGCAACATCCACTACTATTTCAGTGCCCATGCCCTAAAACTGAGCTGGAACAGGAAAAATCTCACCACGAGCCAATACCCCATGCACGAAGTGGCCAAGCAGCTGGACCTGACCCCAGACCGCTTCCCTATCTTTGCCGCTGTTAGGAAATGACATTCTACCTGATTAAGACCTGGCTTCCTTTCATTGGAGTTTACTTGGTCCAGAACACCCACTAGACTCACATATGGTCTAGGGCCACCAGCTGGTTTTGCCTCCATCGGATGTGGTGATCAAAGCTCTGGTTGAGTACATCGCAACATCCAGAATACCTCAGACTTGGATGCTATAGCTAAAGCTGTTTTCCAACATTCTCACTCCAGAACAGATGAGAAAGTTATTCAACTTTATTGAATATTTTACAGTGACTAGTAAGCTTGTGGCATTTCACCCCCCCCCCCCCCACTATTTAGCCAGACCAAATCCATTTGGAATGGCTGGGACAGTGTCACATATTCCCCATCCCAGAAGATCAACATTCCACAAACTTGTCTGCAAGCCCAGCCCATGGCTCCACAGGGCCCCAGCCCAGGCACTGCAGGTCAGGGTCCACCCTCCTACAGCTTCGCGTGCAGGCTCTCACTTTGGAAACAAGCGGAAAGAATCTGACTGAGCAGAACAACTACAGTAATATTCCTCAGGAAGGAAAACATACTCCATTGTATGAACGGTTCTCCCGGATCAACCCAGCTCCTCGCAGCAGCCCCAATCACATGAACTTGGCATACTTTCCTGGTTCTTCTACATCGTCATCTTCAAACAGTGATGAAGGCAATGGAAGCACTGCAAACCATATCAGCGTGGACAAAATTGGATGGGAGAAGACAGGAAGCCACTGGGAGCCTCAAGCATGGAGAGATCCAAGAGAGCAAACAAAGGCAGAAGGTTCATCTGCTGCCTCGTCAAGCAGCCAGCTCACTGAAGGAAAGGGGTGCCAGATTGGCACTGTCCAGCCAATTCCATGCCTTCTGTCCATGCCTAACAAGAACTACATGGACCTCACCACCCCACCCTTTCCCGCGTCACACCCGAGGTGTTGAGAGTGGCCAAGCATTGGCACAGGAAGGGCTAATGTATCCATACATCTTCCACGTCCTGACCAAGGGTAAAATCAAAATTGCTGTTTCTATTGAAGATGAAGCCAGCAAAGAGCTGCCTCCCGCTGCCCCGTTCCATATGCCAATTCATCAGTATGTTTACAGAGTCCTGGTTAGCTTGGCAGAAAGCACGATGAAAACTGAGAGACTTGCTTTTAGAAAGAACAGACTTCTACCAGAATTTTCACCAGTGATCATTAAGGAGTGGGAAGCTTACAAAAGGAAATCTCTGCCAACCCTGGAACTGGTGGAAGCTCCTGGCTTCAGGGAGTTGACCTACCCCAACTTGAAGAGGCTCTGGCTGGGGAGGGCAGTGAAGGACAAGAACTGCAAGACAAGGGCCTTCCTAACCTGAATGAGGTCAGAAACCCCAGCCATACTCAACCTGGCCAGTGTGCCCACTCATCTCATGGTGCTGTGCTATATCCTAAGGTTTATGGTGCAGTGGCCCAGAGCATGGATACTGGCTCAGGCACTGTCCCCCAAACTCTACAGACCAGACCAGCTGCAAGAGCTCAAGATTGAGAACCTCGACCTTTGAGGCATTCAGCTGTCAGCTCTCATCATGAGTGGCACGGACATAGCCCTGCTTGCAAATGACATGTGTGGCTAGTCCATGCCCTGGGAACACTGCTGTCCTTGGATGTATTTTGAGGGGAAGCATTTCCAGTCGAAACTCCTAAAAGCAAGCTGGGAAAAGACCCAACTCATTGACTTCTGGGATGGTCAGGCTGAGCCAGCTGCCAAGGTACAAAAGATGCAGCACAGCATCCTTGGAGGGCTGAATTACTTCTGGCAGAGCATACTGCTCCCCTTCCTGACATCCTTGGTGCTGCCTTTCTGTCCCACCTCTGTGTACCCAAGGCACTTCATGCCTGCCCCTCCCCCCACCCCCTCGACCCCCCCCCACAACTCAGGGCCAAGGGCAAGGCTTTGCAGGAGTCTGTGGCTTTGGAGGCTCTTCTGGGGAAACTGTAGCAAGAGGTGCTTACTGTGCCTTCCACGTGGCAATGGCAGCAGGACAAGGTGGAGCCTTCTCAGGCTCTGATGGCAGCAGGACTAGCAAGTTGCAGGGTGGAATCCAACCCATACCTTCTCAGGAAGCTAGAAATAGCTAGCATCATGGCTGGCCACTGGGCTCTGAACAGATGGGGCTGCAGAGGCCATGGGCCTTTCGCCCTACAGGTGTTTTTGTCAGAGGATCAGCAAGAGGGTATCCAAGAAGGGTTATATCTACTCCAGTGATAAGAACATTTAGAAGAGGTGGAAGGTGCTAAGGCAGAGGTTACAAACACCAGGGCAAGACTCATTATGCCGCTTCAGCAGAAGTGGCCAAAGAACTGAAGTCAAGATCTGGGAAATCCAAGTCCTCTGCTGTGTCTTTAGATGATTGCCTGGCTGAAAACAGAGCAGTGGCTGAGGAGAAACCGCCGTCCCAGATGAATGGGAGTGCAGGTGACACCAGGGCCCTCAGCCACTCTGAAAGTACCTTGACCAATGATTGTAAGATGTGCAATACAAATCCTCAAATACACAAAGCAAGGACAGTGCTTGCTGTGGAACTGATGCCTAGGGCAGCTGTCTTAAAGCAGGAAAAACTTATTTTTTAGAGAGGGTGAAGGATGCCAAAGGGTAAAGATTTAGGAATATCTGAAGTAAAAGAGAGCCTACAGTTATGTACATTTTTTTTTCTTTCTGCAAGAGAAAAATGAGGACTTTGGAAATTTGGATCCCTCTTTGATATGAGAGATTTAAACAACACATTTTTACATTTAACCAAATGCTACAATTAAAAGAAAGAAAGAAAATGAAGAGCATTTCACTCCCAAACTTAAAATGAAGTACACACAAAACTTAAACTGGTTATAACAAAAGCCTATAGTTCTGTTTCTTGAACTATAAAAACAAAACAAAACAAAATAAATTTTGGCAGTCTTCAAGTATACGTGGCCAGACAATTAAGTTTGCAAACCTGTTGCAACGATGTTGCTAACCTTTTTTGATATCACAGGGATTATTCATTATGAGTTTGTACCAACTGGACAAACAGTTAACCAACTTTACTATTTGGAAGTGCTGAAAAGGCTACATGAAAAAGTTAGATGACCTGAACTTTTCACCAGTGATTCAAGGCTCTTGCATCACGAAAATGCACCAGCTTACACGGCACTGTCTGGAAAAGAGTATTTAGCCAGTAAACAAATAGCTGTATTGGAATACCCTCCCTACTCATCTGATCTGGCCCCCAGTGACTTCTTTCTTTATCCCAAGATAAAGGAAATATTGAAAGGAAGACATTTGGGTGACATTCAGGACATCAAGGGTAATACGATGACAGCTCTGATAGCCATTCCAGGAAAAGAGTTCCAAAATTGCTTTGAAGGGTGGACTAGGCACTGGCATCAGTGCATAGCCTCCCAAGGGGAATACTGCAAAGGTGACCATAGTGATATTCAGCAATGAGGTATGTAGCACTTTTTCTAGGATGAGTTCGCGACCTCGTATATAGCTTAAATATCATTTTAGCATTTGGCACAGTATGTATGCCATTATCTTTGATTTTGTATTACTATTCACAAGAAAGCTTTAAGACTTTGATTTTATGATTATGAAAGAAATGAGGCACAACCACAGCTTTTCTTTCTTACTTAAATTTTGTCACTGTTAATGTAGTTCTTTTGTGTTAAAAGAAAAAGTGCAACTATCAAAACTAAAAAACTGTACAGTGATATTGCGTTTCTCCTGATTTTATGTTACAGTATATCATACATATTTCACAAGAAAGTTAACTGGAGATAAAGTTGAAATCATAGAAAATGCAAATGAAATTTTAAAATCAACACAAAGAGTTCAGAAATTTTCATGACTTAACCATGCATTTTTGATCAATGAACTGTGTGATTTAGAACTCGACGTAGACCATTAGTGCTGCTACTGGAGCTAAACTTCTACATAGCGCATACTTTTTAAAGTGTGCATTAATATTATTCATGTTATTGTCCTTTCTTCCATCTTTACAAGTATGTACCCATTCACAAAACAATAATGCTAATAATCAGTAGTAGTTCTATAAAAGATGTTAACTCTGTTTAGTTATTGACTAATCTTGCTCTAACCTTAAAATTTTGTGATTACTGAGCTTTGCTGCTTTTATTATAACCACCCCCAATTATCTAGCTGTTTTGAATATCAACATTACCCTGCCGTATTCATTGCTATATACATTATCGTTATTTTTTGCTGTTTTATGCCTTCATATTAGCAAAATATGAAATTCTGTGAAAAACAAAAGAACTCCCTTTTATCTTAAAAGATAAACAACAACAACAACAACAATAACACTCTACTAATACACTGAAACGAACACAGGGAGGCAGCCAAAATGGGGAAACAGAGACACATGGCCCAAATAAAAGAACAGAACAAAGCTCCAGCAAAACAACTAAACGAAGTGGAGACAAGCAGTCTACCAGCTGCCGAATTCAAAACACAGGTTATAAGGACACTCAATGATCTCAGGGAGAACTTCAACAGATAGACTGGAACCATAAAAATAAAGGTAGATGGGAGACGTCATCAAAATGGTGGCATGAGGTGAGCCTCTGTAAATCTCCCCTGGAATTTACAAATAATCAAACAACTATAACTCCACAAAGGACTCCCTGCACAGCAGACAGGCAAGATGAAGAGGCCCACTACTAAATTCACCTAAAGGTGGGCGAATCGTGCAAGTGGGGGAGGAGGGAAGGGAGAAGTGCGGAGATGGAGCCAGCTGCGCGAGTGTAGGACCCAGACCTAGCTCAGTGCTCTGAGCTCACTGCATCCCGGAACTACCGCAGGTGCGGGAGAGGGAAGGTCTCGGACTGCTAGGGCTCCGCTTATGGCCCACAGGGCTGAGGGGGCAGCATGTAACACAGCTGAACCCAACGCTCACGGCAGAGACCTCGGAGAAAAGACTGAGGGAAGAAGGCTGAAAATGGTGGTTTAAGCCCTCACTGCCGAGCAGAGAATGGAAGCCTTAGGCACTGAAACTAGCCGCCCCCTCCCTACCCTCCCAGAGCTCGCCCCGCCCCCACCTGCCCATTACTAGAAGCCGAACAGTAGCAGTGTTAGATCAAAAGAACAGAATATTTGCTGTTCTGAGAACTGTGGACGGCACACACAGATTCGCAGCCCAACTAGTTCCGGCAAAGGGGAGGGAGCTGTGGAAGCAGGACTGGCTGTGGTGGTGGTCACCGCCATTGCTCTGGGCCACCTCTCACAACTCTCCCCGCCCCTAGTCCCACCTATCTGGGCAGATCCCAGCAGGAGTAAACAGAACTGCTGAAACATACGGGCTCTGAATCTGATGCAGGAAGAGCTTTGGAACTTCAAAAGCTCTCCGCATATCCACACGGATACAACAATGCATTAAAAAGATTATTCATCACGACCAAGTGGGGTTCATCCCCAGGGCACAAGGATGGTTTAACATCTGCAAATCCATCAATGTGATATATCACATAAACAAAATAAAGGACAGAAATCATATGATCATATCAATTGATGCAGAAAAAGCATTTGACAAGATACAACATCCATTTATGATTAAAACACTTAATAAAATAGGTATAGAAGGAAAATACCTTAACATAATAAAGGCCATATATGACAAGCCCTCAGCTAATCTCATACTTAATGGTGAAAAACTGAAGCCCTTTGCTCTACGTTCAGGAACACGACAGGGATGTCCCCTATCACCTCTGCTTTTCAACATAGTGTTGGAAGTCCTCGCCAGAGCAATCAGGCAAGAGAAAGAAATAAAAGGCATCCAAATTGGAAATGAAGAAGGTAAATTGTCACTCTTTGCAGATGACATGATGCTATATATAGAAAACCCTAAAGACTTCACCAAAAAGGTATTAGAAACAATCAACGATTACAGTAAAGTTGCTGGCTACAAAATCAACATACAAAAATCCACTCCTTCCTATACACTAACAATGAAATCTCAGAAAGAGAAATACAAAAAACAATTCATTTTGCAATTGCAGCAAAAAGAATAAAATTCCTAGGAATAAACTTAACCAAGGATGTGAAGGACCTATATACTGAAAACTGTAGGACATTTTTGAAAGAAATTGAAGAAGACACAAAGAAATGGAAAGATATTCTGTGCTCATGGATTGGAAGAATCAACATAGTTAAAATGGCCATATTACCCAAAGCAATATACAGATTTAATGCAATCCCCATCAAAATCCCAATGGCATTTTTTAAAGAAATAGAACCAAAAAAAATCATCAAATTTGTTTGGAACCACAAAAGACCCTGAACAGCCAAAGCAATCTTAAGAAAAAAGAACAATACTGGAGGTATCACACTTCCTGACTTTAGGTTGTACTACAGTGCTACAATAATCAAAAGAGCATGGCACTGGCAGAAAAACAGACACATAGACCAATGGAATAGAATTGAGAACCCAGAAATAAAACCACATAAATATGGACAGATAATTTTTGACAAACAAGCTAAAACCATACAATGGAGGAAAGACAGCCTCTTCAATAAATGGTGCTAGGAGAACTGGATAGCCACGTGCAAAATAATGACACTGGACTGCTATCTGTCACCATGTACCAAAATTAATTCAAAATGGATCAAAGACTTAAGCATAAGACCTGACACAATAAACTGCATAGAAGAAAACATAGGTACTAAACTTATGGACCTTGGGTTCAAAGAGCATTTCATGAATTTGACTCCAAAGACAAGGGAAGTAAAAGATAAAATAAATGAATGGGACTATATGAAACTTAAAAGCTTCTGCACAGCAAAAGAAACCATTGACAAAATAAAGAGGCAACCAACTGAATGGGAGAAGATTTTTGCAAACAGTGCCTCCGATAAGGGGCTAATATCCAAAATATACAAGGAACTCATGCAACTCAACAACAAAAAAAACAAACAACCCAATTGAAAAACGGGCAGAGGACCTGAAGAGACATTTCTCCAAAGAGGACATACAAATGGCAAATAGACATATGAAAAAATGCTCAACATCACTAATCATCAGAGAAATGCAAATAAAAACCACAATGAGATATCACCTCACCCCAGTCAGAATGGCTGTCATCAACAAGACAAATAGTAACAAGTGTTGGAGAGGCTGTGGAGAAAAAGGAACCCTCATGAACTGTTGGTGGGAATGCAGACTGGTGCAGCCATTATGGAAGGCAGTGTGGAGGTTCCTCAAAAAATTACGAATAGAATTACCATATGACCCAGCAATCCCTCTCCTGGGTATCTACCGAAAATACGTGAAAACATTTGTCCAAAAAGACACGTGTGCTCCAATGTTCATTGCAGCTTTGTTTACGGTGGCCAAGACATGGAAACAACCAAAATGTCCTTCGATAGATGAATGGATGAAGAAGTTGTTGTATATATACACAATGGAATACTATTTGGCAGTGAGAAAAGATGATATAGGAACATACGTGACAACATGGATGGATCTTGAGAGTATAATGCTAAGCAAAATAAACCAGACAGAAAAAGCAGAGAACCATATGGTTTCACTGATATGTGGTATATAAACCAAAAACAATAAAAGAACAAGACAAACAAATGAGAAACAAAAACTCATAGACACAGACAATAGTTTAGTGTTTACCAGAGGGTAAGGGGGATAGGGGGTGGGAGATGAGGGTAAAGGGGATCAAATATATGGTGATGGAAGGAGAACTGACTCTGGGTGGTGAACCCACAATGGGATTTATAGATGATGTATTACAGAATTGTACACCTGAAATCTATGTAATTTTACTAACAATTCTCCCCCAAATAAATGTAAAAAAAATTAATATCAACAAAAAATAGAAAAAATAAAATAAAGCACAAAAATGAACCAATCAGAAATGAAGAATACAATAACAGAAATAAAGAATACATTAGAGTGAATCAGTAGTAGATTATATGAAGCAGAGGATCGAATCAGCCATTTAGAAGATAAAGTAACAGAAAACACCCAATCAGAACAGCAAAAAGAAAAAAGAATTTAAAAAATTGAGTATAGTGTAAGGGGCCTCTGGGACAACATCAAGTGTACCAACATTCGCATTATAGTGGTACCAGAAAGAGAAGAGAGCAAGGAATTGAAAACCGTTTTGAAGAAATAATGACAGAAAACTTTCCTAACCTGGTGAAGGAAATAAACATACAAGCCCAGAAAGTGCAGAGTCCCAAAAAAGATGAACCCAAAGAGGCCCACAGGAACACACATCATAATTAAAATGCGAAAGGTTAAAGACAGAGAAAGAATCTTAAAAGCAGCAAGAGAAAAACAGTTAGTTACCTGCACGGGAGTTCCTATAAGACTTTCAGCTGATTTCTCAACAGGAACTTGGCAGGCCAGAAGGGATTGGCAGAAAATATTCAAAGTGATGAAAAGCAAGGATCTATACCCAAGATTACTTTACACAACAAAGCTATCATTTAGAATCAAAGGACAGATAAAGAGCTTCCCAGACAAGAAAAAAACTAAAGCAGTTGATCAGCACCAAATCAGTATTACAAAGATTCTTAGGGGGACTTCTTGAAGATAGATAGATAGATAGATAGATAGATAGATAGATAGATAGATAGATAGATAGATAGATAGATAGATATAGATAGATAAATTTTAAAAATGGCAATAACTACATATCTATCAATTATTACTTTAAATGTAAATGCATAAATGCTTCAAACAAAAGATAAATTAGTTGAGTGGATAAGAAAACAAGACCTTACATATGCTGCCTACAAGGGATTCACTTCAGATTGAAAGTCACACACACACTGAAAGTGAAGGAATGGGAAAAAAGATATTTCCTGAAAATGGAAACAAACATACAAAAAAACTGGGGTAGCAATACTTATACCAGACAAATAGACTTTAAAACAAAGGCTGTAACAAGAGATAAAGAAGGGCCCAGTAATCCCACTTCTGGGTGTTTATCCAAGAAAATGCAAAATGCTACTCTGAGGGGACGTGTGCATCCATATGTTCATTGCAGCATTGTTTACAATGGCCAAGATGTGGAGGCAGCTGGGGTGTCTGCTGATGGATGAATCGATAAAGAGTAGGTGGTACATATATACAATGGAATATTGCTTGGCCAGGGAAGGCAATGTGTTCTTACCATGTGCAGTGGCATGGATAGACCTGGAGGGTATTGCACTAAGTGAAATATGTCAGACAGAGAAAGGCAAATTCAACGTGATTTCGCTTATATGTGGAATCTAAAGAACAAAATAAACAAACAAACAAAACAGAAACAAACTCATAGATACAGAGAACATTTTGATGGTTGCCACCTGAGAGGAGGGTTGTGGGGAGGGGGGTGAAAAAGGTGAAGGGATTAAGAAGTACAAATTGGTGGTTACCCGGTAGTCATGGGGATGTAGGGTATAGCATAAGGAATATAGTCAATAATATTGTAATAACTATGTGTGGTGTCAGATGCGTACTATATTTATTGGGATGATCCCCTTGTAATTTATATAAATGTCTAATTACTACGTTGTACACCTGAAACTAATATAATACTTTATGTGAACTATAATTGAAAAATAAAAAAAATTACTTAAAAAATTACACCAATGAAGGAAACTAATAAAAGTCTAATACCTGAACCTAATGAAATATAGACTGTGAACTGTCTGTCAAACAATTCAGAATAATCCCCAAAAGCCTACACTAAAACACATTAAAATGTCAAAAGTCAAGGACAAAGAGAGAATTTTGAAAGTAGAAAGAGAAAACAGATTTGTCACATAAAATTATGCACCTCCCTCCCCCCCATAAGACTATGACCAGATTTCTCAGCACAAACTTGGCAGTCCAGAGGAAAGTAGGAAGATACAATCAAAATACTGGGGAAAAATCTGCCAACCACAAATACTATACCTGGCAAAATTGTCCTTTAGAAACTCATGAAAGATAAAGAATTTTCCAAACAAACAAAAGCTGAGGAAGTTCATCATCACTAGGTCTGCCTTACAAGAAATACTAAAGAGAGTTCCTTAAGCTGAAGTAAAAGATTTTCATTAACAATATAAAAACACATGAATATAAAAAGTCACTGGTAAAAGTGACTGGTAAAAGTGATATAGTTAAAGTTATATTTCTAATATTGTAATAGTGGTATATAAACCATTTTCAACTGTAGTATAAAAGACAAAAAACATGGATTAAGAAACTGTGGTACATTTATACAATGGAGTATTACACAGCCATAAAGAAGAAAGAAATCTTACCATTTGCAACAACATGGATGGACCTAGAGCACATTATGTTAAGTGAAATAAGTCAGACAAAGACAAATACCACATGATCTCACTTATATGTGGAATCTAAAGAAAAGAATAAGTGAATGAACTAATCAGAAACAGTTTTGGAGGCATAGAGGAAAAACTGAGGGTTGCGAGATGGGCGGGGGGTTGGGGATATGGGGGAAGGTGAGGGGTTTAGAAAATAGTCGGTAACCACAAGATGGCCACGGGGTTTTGAAAATTAATTTGGGGAACGTAATCAATAATGTAAAGATTTTGTAGGGTATCTGATGGACACGTGTCCCATTTGGGAGACCACCTCAGGGATGATGTAGATGGCTGATTTCTGCACTATACACCTGAAGCTGAACAATAATGAATGCCGACTATAATTATTTATATATATATATATATATATATATATATATATATATATATATATATATATGTATGTATGTATGTATATGTATGTATGTATATGTATATGTATATGTATATGTATATGTATATGTATATGTATATGTATATGTATATGTATATGGTTACAGGAAGCGGAGTACAGCATTAGGAATAGATAGGAATAGAGACAGTGGAAATGTAATGGCTGTGTGCGATGTCAGAGGGATAGTGGATGGGGCAGGGGGGTTCATACAGTGTGAGGGATATAAATGATAAACGTCTAAGTATTGCTTTGTCTTGTGCACCTGAAACTAATAAAATTAAAAAAGACAAAAAACAAAGGTATTAAAATAACAGTAATTAGAATAATTTGTTATTAGATAATATGAAAAAGACGTAAATTGCATCATCTATTACTGAAAGTATGAGAGGGGAGAAGTAAAAGTACAGAGTTTTTGTGTGCTATCAGAGTTAAGCTGTTTTCAGCTTAAAATGGGATATTATAATTATAAGACATTTCATGTAAGCCTCATGGTAACCACAAAGGAAAAACCTTTAGAGGATAAACAAAAAAATTAAAGGAAGGAATCAAAGCATACCATCACAAAAGTCGTCAAATCATAAAGGAAGACAACAAGGATAGCAGGTGCTGATGAGGACTGAAGAAAATAGATCCCTGGTGCACTCTTGGTGGGAATGTAAATTGGTGCAGCTACTACGGAAAACAGTATGGAGGTTCCTCAAAAAATTAAAAATAGAACTACCATATGATCCAGCCTTCCCACTTCTGCTACATTATATGTATTTATATGTACATATATACGCACAAATGTACATATCTATCTGTATATGTAGATGCACATATCCATATCAATATTGATATTAATAGCAATAAATTTAGATCTGAAGGAAACAAAATCATTATTTCAGAGATAATCTGTACTCCCATGTTCACTGCAGCATTATTTACAATAATCAAGACATGTAAACAACCCAAGTGTCTGTCAACACATGAATGGATAAAGGTGGCATATATATAAAATGGAATATTATTCACCCATAAAAATGATGAAAATCCTGCCATTTGTGTCAATGTGAATAAACCTTGAGGGCATTATGCTAAGTGAAGAAAGTCAGAGAAAGACAAATCCTGTACATCTCACTTATGTCAAACTCATAGAAAAAGAATAGAATAGTGGTGGTCAGTTGGTGGGGGGGGTGTTGAATAAATGGGGAGATATTGGTCAAAGGACACAAATTTTCAGTTTTAAGATGAATACGTTTGGAAATCTGATGCATAGTTTGGTGACTGTGGTTAACAATACCATATTATATACAAGAAATTAGCTAAGATAACAGATCTAAAATGTTCTCACCACACACACACACGAAGTGGTTATGTGAGGTGATGGACGTGTTTAACTAACTTTACTGTGGCAATCATTTCATAATGTATATGTATATCAAATCATCATGTACATCTTACATTTATACATTTTCTTGATTAACTGTACCTCAATAAAGCTGAAAATGGATTTTAAAATCTGCAATTGAATTTCCTTTAGTGGTCATTGATATTACAATTATCATTCGCATTCCATCTCTGGTCATATTTACATATTTAGAAATAAATTGTGAAGAAACTACACGATACAAAAAAAAAAGTCTGGCTGATAAGGTATGAGAATCACATGTATCTGTCAACTGTTCACGTGAAAAAGGATTGGAGATTAAGGGCACAGCATGGTTCTTTTTAAACAAGTATTTGAGTATTTTGCAAGCAGGAGCCCACAAGGGAATAAATCTAAATCATGAATTTAGGGATCAGTAAATAATTCTACTAAAATTTTTTCCTCTGGTGTTTGGGTAGTTGCCCTGCTACCTTCCCATCCTTACCCCATCCCACCAGATGCCTGCACTGATATTCACTCTGACCTTCTTGTATCAAATTTGTTAATTATGTGAGAATTACATCTCCTTCTCTAAGTGTTTATCGAGAAATGAAACCTATCACTGTTGCTTTTGGTGAACAATTGTGTCATCATAAGGAACTCTTCAACTGCCAGCTGTATATGGGGACTGGCTCCTGAAAGATAATAGAAATGCAACTATTTTCATTGTATTAAATGATCCAACCCTTTATTTTCTCTGGCTAAGAATTAGTTTGGGGGTTGAAAGAAGTCACTTTGCATTTTCCTCTCTGATGCTATAGAATAGACATGTTTCTGTATGCATTTAGATCACAAATGCCCTCAGGAGTGATTTATGTTCTATATTTTGATGGCACTCAATAATGGATAAATACCTTATAAATTACGATATTCATGACATGTTTTCATTTTCCTTATTCACCACTGCCAAAAACAGTTTGAAACTGGGAAAGTGAGTGGTCACTTTTTAGATTACAATGGCATAAGATTGTGGTTAAGTTTTTTAACTCCCAGGCCACTGCCCAAAAATATGTATCATTAAATATTAGCAAGGGACACATTTCTGATATCGTTTACCTTCTGATCAATAAGGATCAAGCAGTTCCCAATGAGCTCAAAACTTGTGCTACATAGAAAAGCAGTGTACTTCTGCATGGTGCTTGGAAGCAATTTTCTTTTTCAATATTTTCTATGTGGACTAGTCTAACTTTATTTAAGATATAACTGAATGGAGGTAGGGAAATTTATAGTAGAACGTTGCAATTCCATCCAGTATTTCCTTGGTCATAAACATTGGGTCTAAATTTTATAATTAGAGAAATTAATCAAACTTTGCCTGATGTATCCTTAAGTTTCCTCATTACATTTTGGAAAGTTAAGGGAGAGATATTTCACAATATCCCTCACTATGAATTAGTGAAGAGCAAAGAGGTAAAATCAGTTGACAACCAAAACTTTTACAAGAATCCAAACCTCTATTCCTTAGAAACCCTGGTGAAATAGGTATTGCTACAAGTTTGAGATGAAGAAACAGAGTCTGTGAAGCAAGTTGCCTATATCCACATGATAAGAACATGGTAGTGCTGGAATATGAACTTACTTCTGCCGAGCGCCAAAGGTTGTGCACTTAATACTTTTATGCAGACTCTCAGAAATTAAAGATAACTTCCTTTGTCTTTGTTAAACTCATGTTCCTAGAGCCAAGTTCTCCACAGGTATTATTATCCCTTATACAATACTGTATTACAATTGATTATTACTGCTTTATGCAATATATTATCAACTTTAGGGGAGTGACTGGCTTCAAGTAGAGACTAATGTGGACATACACATCACCAGAGGAAATTTGATCAGATAGAAAATTTGCCACAACCTATTTTCACAGCCCAAACAAATCTTCACTTAAAACAATGTTAATATGAAGATGATGAACCTGGTTAGCCATGTTTAATAACAGAGTGTTTGTTTCACCAGGGTTATTAAAAATACAAAAAGTTTTTGCCCAAATTAGAAAGGCTCAGATAGAGTACTTTCCCTTCTTTAGCAGGATGCAATTTGGTTCCAGAAGTTTAGTGCCATGCCCTTGGGCAAAAAAAGCAGCAGTGAAAATAATTAAGAAAAACACAGATTTCCCATTATGTAAAATATTAAACTATGAGAATGGCTATTTCATTATCTTAAAATTCTTCCATGTGCTCTCCATTTCTGCCTCATGACACAAATAATTGTTGAAAAACAATGCTCTAAATATTTTTCTTTCTTCAAGACATAGTTATTATTATGCACACTAAAGATCCCTTAGTTGCTCCAATGATAGATTGAAAAGAGGACAATATCTTTATCCTCTGTTAGATGATAAGAGATCGGGAGAGCATGGTGGGGGTATCACTGGCCACGCAATCCAATTCCATTTGGTTTGTGGCTTTTATATCCTTCCAGAGCTGAATTTAGCCTCACAACTGACAAAGCTGTGGTTGCTATACCAGGCAACATGGAAGAGTAGGGTATGACTAGTTCCAGAAAATCAAAGTATATCCTTGTGTTTCCTTTATTAGAGGCCCTGGTGCACATGTTCTTACCCTAGCTTGGGTCCTAGTTGGGCATCTAAGGTTCCAAGGTGAATATTTCATTGTCCATGATGTTGCTGAATGTCAGTGTGGAAATCATACACATGACTAGAAGACTTTGACTCAGACCTCACATTTGACCTTCGATAATTCAGTGACCTGGAGTTTTCTCAGTGATAAAATACATACAGTAATACTTCTGGGTTTCTCTACATTCTAAACCTCAAAACAACAACAACAAAACACTATAAAGATTGTGATTAGGCCTTTTGAAAACTTTAAGAAGCTACACTAACACAATTATTTTTAAGGTTCTCCTGAATTCCTTCTCCTAAAAATTATGGATTTGAAGTCATTTTTTTTTTGAAGTCTCATTGTTGTTACAAAATCCAAATTCTGTTTGCTTCTATTCATGTCTGTATGAAAACTAATACCAATGTAGGTAATTGCTGCAGTGGAGAAACTTACATAACTTCTCCAAGGACAATTCATTTCAGTGGAAGTAGTCATCACCAATAAACAATAGGAGGCCTTACTACTGACTCTTATTTTGCAAATACACATTTGAATCCTAAGCAAAAGCTAAGATTGAGGTGTTTTTTTTTTTTTGAAGGCTATCAGACTGCATAAACACCATCAAAAAGTTTTCTTGGCTTCTTTCCTTTGTACGTTTGTAGCACCCTTTTTCCTTACCCCTTCCCTCCCCTCCTTCACAAATATATGCTGAGTATCAATTCTGTGATGTTGGTGGCATTAGGCACTTATATGAAGTAATCCTTGAATTCTCACCCAAATTTGAGTTTGATGATATGGTCTCCATTTCACACATGAGGAGACATGCTCCTTGAGGTACAAGATCACATAACCAAAATGTGGAAAAGAAGGTATTCAAGTATGTGTCTTCTGACTATTAATGTGTGCTATTTCTGTGACACATGCATACTCTTTACTGCACTTTTAAAATCAAGGAAGAGAAAATCCTGATTGTAATGAATTCAAGAAAACATGGGAGATGAAGAAGCGGAAAGAGTGATTTATAAACAACTTTATCTGGCAATTTTTTCTGGAAAATAGAACAAAATATAGAATGGTAGCTGGAGAGAAAAGTTTTGTCAAGAGAATTTTTATTTTGCTTTGTTTGATTATTTCAGATGATGTAAGTGATAAGAGCCCCCTTTTTTTGCTTTTTGTTTTTTAATAACTGTAATTACCCCGAAAAAAGAAAAAATAACGGGGCAAATTCAGGACACATATTTGATTAGGCAAAATGTGGAGACCTAATACACAAATGAAAGGTTTTGCCTCGGGAGAATAAAGAGTTCATCCTTTGTTTCAGAAGGAATGGAGAATATGGGTACAGAGGTAGCTGGCTAGGTGGATTTGGTGATGGGAGGAAAAGGAGGTTCTCACTTTACATGGAAAAAAAATACATGGTTCTTCCATCTGACCACCCCTCTACCCTAAATAGGTTAGGTTCTCCATTGCCATAATCCTGTGTGTTTCCTTTGTTGCTCTCATCACAGCTGGAATTGAATAATTACTCATACAGTTACTTGCCCTGTCTGCCAGATTTTAAGTTCTGTGAGCACGTGGGCCATGGACTAAGGGTGTCTTCTTTGCAGCGCCTGATGCAGTACTTTGCAAATAGCAGGTGCACAATATATGGTTTATCAATGAATGCTTCATTTTTATTGTTACAAACAGGCTGAAAAGAACTAGTGCCAGGGCTGAGATGAAGTTATTGAAAATCCCAACTAATAATCTTTTAAAGTCACATGATCTCACATGAAATGCCCTTCTCATTGCAAAGCAGCTACCTAGAAGAATGTGATTAATAGTCTGTACTAGTGCTGTCCAATGGAAATATAATATGAGCCTCATATAATTTTTAACCTCCTACTAGTCCATTTAAAATAAGGCAATGAAAAACCCAGGTGAAATTAATTTTAATAATACAATTTATTTAACCCAATATATCCCGAACACTAACATTTCAACAGCTAATCGATTTAGGATTACTTAGGAGACATTCTAACATTCTTTGTTTCCATACTTAGCCTTTAAAATCCCCT
The DNA here is from genome assembly GCF_057876585.1 of Rhinolophus sinicus. NCBI lineage: Eukaryota > Metazoa > Chordata > Mammalia > Chiroptera > Rhinolophidae > Rhinolophus > Rhinolophus sinicus. Next base: position 27,719,795 of record NC_142518.1, on the reverse strand, counting down.
GTGTAACTTACATATACAGCAGATATCAATTTAAATTAGCCATCTTTCAAGTGTTTATTATCCACATGTGACTAGTGGCTATGTTTTTGGACAGTGCAAATCTATACTTTCTTCAATTGTGTTGGAAAAATAGAAGGCATGGACAAATAAATCCATGTTCCAGTGACATAGATGGTAGACCAATTATCCTTTAAAATTGATATTTCAAAAGTTGTTATCAAAGAAAAATAATTGAGATGTGGAAATGAATATTTGTAGTAATAATAATCAAATAAAAACAATCACGGAGGACTAATAACTATTTTTTCTTGAGGTATGATTGACATGTAACACTATATTTTCAGGTATACAACATAATGATTTGAAACTTGTATATATAGTGAAATTATCACCACAGTAAGTCTAGTTAACATTCATCACCATATATAGTTATAAAAATTTTTTTTCTTGTGATGAGGACTTTTAAGATCTCTCTTAGTAACTTTCAAATATGCAGTACAGTATTATTAATTATAGTCACCATGCTGTACATTACATCCCAGGGCTTACTTCATTTATAACTGGAAATGTGTAACTTTTGATCACCTTCACCCATTTTACTCATTCCCCTATCCCCCAACCCACCTCTGGCAACCACCAATCTATTCTCTGTCTATGAACTCGGGTTTTTGTTTTGTTTTGGTTTCTGTTTGGGGTTTTTGGTTTTTTGGGTTTTTTTAGATTCCACATATAAGTGAGATCATATGGTGTTTGTCTTTCTCTGTCTGATTTATTTCACTTGGCATAATACCCTCAAGGTCCATCCATATTGTTGCAAATGGTAAGACTTCCTTCTCTTTTATGGCTGAATAACATTGCATTGTTTATATATACCACAGTTTCTTTATCCACTAATCCATTGGTGGACACTTAGGCTGTTTCCAGGTCTTGACTATTGTAAATAATACTGCAGTGAACATGGGAGTGTATATATCTTTTCAAATTAGTGTTTTCATTTTCTTTGGATAAATACCCAGAAATGAAATTGCTGGATCATATGGCAGTTCTATTTTTAGGTTTTTGAGGAACCTCCATCCACTGTAGGGATGGTGTCTTTGGCAGGGGTGGAGGGGGGAATTTAGAGTTCAATAATAAAAAAAAAAGATGGCACTCTGGCTAGAGCAAGGCAAAGGGAGAGCACTCACATGGCACCCGCCAGTCTCTGTCCCAGAGAACACTCCCGTAGACGCCCAAATGTGTGCTCCAAGACAAGCAAATGAGCCTCTCCCACACAACATCTGAGTGCCCCAGGATCAGCCACTTCTGTGTGGGCCCTGGGGCAGGTGAGTCCCAGTGTGTGAGCCGTTTGAGAGCCATTTCTCAGATTATTATTTGTTTGTGGATCTCGTGGATGTGCACCACATTGGTTTTCAAAGCTAGATGTTTTGGGAGACCGTCTCTCAGGTGTTTGTCTTAAAAGTTGAGGTGCCAGATGTAGGGTTCAAATCCTTCACTCAGGAAGAAGCTCCAAGTTTTGAGTTCCCTTCCGACTCTGGGTCACCGAGCTAAGGGTATGGTTTGTGGTGATGTTGTATCCCAGCCTCTCCTACTTGCTTCCATGTAGGCCTTCTCTCATTCATCTGATGCATAGAAGTTGCTCTGCCAGTTTTTAGTTTTCAGTTTGGAGGAATATGTCCCATTTGTAGCTGTAGATTTGGAGTGTTTGTGGGAGGAGGTGAGTTCAGAATCCTCTTACGTTATCACCTTGAATCAGAACTTCTAGTGAAAGTTTGAAAGTGCTGTACATATTAACTCATTTAATCCTCACAGCAACCCTGCTAAATAGATAGTATTGTTGTTGTTGTTATTATTATTCCCATTTTACAAATAAGGAAACCGGAGTACAGAGAGATTACAAATGTGCCCAAGTTCACTAAGCTGCATGCCTTTTATTAATATTATTTAATTAACTAAGTTTTATATTTAACGTTATTAAGCATTATCTACCTTATGCAATTTCACATGTATTTTCTCATTTAATTTTTTTTATACTAAAAGAATAAAGATATTTATTAAGCATTGTAAGTTCCATTCAGTAGCCTTCAATGCACCACACCACAGCCCATCTACAATCAGTCAAGCCCAATGGCAGTTCATTCTTGCACAATCCACGAGCTAGGGCAAAACACCCGTCAACTTACAGTAGGATCCTACTCAGGTCTTGTGGGCAAGGACTGGGGAATTATGTCTCGAGTCTGATCACAAATGTGTGATAAAAAGCATCAGGAGAATTGTATGAAACTGAATGAGAAGTGATTCTGATTTCAAAGGACATTGTTTAGAAACATTAACAAAAACATCACAATGATTTACGTGTACCTGCTTCTACTAAATTCTTGATGGGAAAGTTCTCAAGAACAAGCAATTTGTTTCCTGCTACAGAAGGGGGTTTGGTTTGTTTGTTTTATTTTTTTGAGGATTTTTATTAAAATATAGCTAACCTACAATATTATATTAGTTTCAGGGGTACACCATAGTTATCCAACATTTATCAACCTAAAGAAGTGATCACCATGATAAGTCCAGCAACCGTCTGATACAATTATTGTATTATTGTACAATATTGTACAATATATTGTATTATTATTGTAATATAATACAATAATAATAATACAGTATTATTGACTGTATTCCTTATGCTGTACATTACATGCCCAAGACTTATTTCTTTTATACCTGGAAATTTAAACCTCTTATTTCCCGTCACCTTTTATCTCCCTTTTAAATTTTTGAATTACAGTTGACATTCAGTATTATTTTACATTAATTTCAGGTGTACAGCATAGTGGTTAGACATTTATATAATTTAAGAAGTTATCCCCCTGACTAGTCTAGGACCCACCTGGCACTATCCATAGTTATTACCATATTATTAACTATACACTATGCTTTACTTTACATCCCCATGACTATTTCCTAACTACCAATTTGTGCTTCTTAATCCCTCCATTTTTTTTCACTCATCCTCAATCCCCCTCCCATCTGGCAATCATCAAAATGTCCTCTGTATGTAGGAGTTTATTTCTGTTTCGTTTGTTTGTTTATTTTGTCCTTTAGATTCCACAAATAAGTGAAATCATATGGTATTTGTCTTTCTCTGTCTGACTTTTTTCACTCAGCATAATACTCTGTAGGTCCATCCATGTTGTTGTAGATGGCAAGATTACTTTCTTTTTTATGGCTAAGTAACGTTCCATTGTACATTATCCATTCATCTATTGATGGACACTTAGGTTGCTTCCATATCTTGGCTATTGTAAATAGTTCTGCAATGAACATATAGATGCATATGTTCATGTGAAGTATTGGATTTCTTTGGATAAATACCCATAAGTGGGATTACTGGTCCTTCTTTTTCTCTTGCTATAGCCTTTGTTTTAAAGTCTATTTTGTATGGTATATGTATTTTTTCCAAGCTATTCAATTTTCATGAAATATCTTTTCCATCCCTTTACCTTTAGTCTATGTATGTCTTTCAATCTGAAGTGAGTCTTTTCTAGGTATATGTAAGGGTCTTGTTTTCTCATCCATTTTACCACCCTATCTTTATTTTTTAAAGATTTTTATTAAAATATAGCTAGCCTACAATATTATATTAGTTTCAGGTGTGCACCATAGTTATTCAACATTTATATAACTAAAGAAGTGATCACCATGGTCTGTCCAGTGAACATCTGACACTGTACCACACTATCAAAATATTATTGACTATATTCCCCATGCTGTACGTTACATCCCCATGACTTATTTGTTTTGTACCTGGAAATTAGAATCTCTTATTCCCCTTCATCTTCACCCCCCTTTTTATATTTTTTATTCCAGTTGACATTCAATATTATATGCATTTCATGTATTCAACCACCCTATCTTGATTGGAGCATTTGATCCTTTTACATTTAAAGTAACTGTTGATAGATATGTAGTTATTGCCATTTTATTATTCATATTTTTTGTCTTTTTTTTTGTCTTAAGTCCCTCTAACATTCCTTGTAATACTGGTTTGGTGGTGATGAACTCCTTTAGCTTTTTCTTGTTTGGGAAGCTCTTTATCTGTCCTTTGATTCTAAATGTAATATATAAGGCCCCGAGCAGGTTAAATGCTGAAATCTTTCTATGAGACCAAAACTACATTTACATCTTGCACAGTCATCTCACTTTTCAAACAGTGTTAAATAGTTTTTAGAGGTTGGAAAATGTGAACTTATTTAATAGTCAAACTATGGTAATTAATTTTTGCACAATAAGCTAATTTTTGTTAATGTTGTTTCAGTGTATTTTTAATGTTGTGTCGAAGTGCTATTAAGAAGGTTTGAATAATTATTTAAGATGCTTCATAAAGGTGTGTGGAGTAAGCTTTCTTTCTGAGTAATTTTCTGTGACAATCGCTTATCCCTTTGGTCTCATGGTTTATATTCTTTGTAGTATAGCTTACCAACAAAACAAGTGAGAGTTCCTCGGGGTCAGCTGACACAAAACCCTGGCGACTGTGATAGTAGCAATATTGAAAGCACTCTGCATATTTTTAGCAATAAGTAAATTGCTAAAGATAAAGAGAAAGGATACACGGGAGAACAAAAGGAGCCATGGGAAAACTTGTGAAATACCCTTTCATTTCAACAGATCCATAGATATACAGAACAAGCTGATGGTTGCCCAGGGGAAGTGGGGTGGGGAGTAGGAATTTAAAAATTTAAAAACCACTCTAAGCATCCTGTTTCCTGAAGTTTTCCGCACTGCCTTCTCCACCCTACTCGCTTCCTGTACCCAATCCTGGATTCCTCACATCCTTGTTCTGTGGCCTTGGACAAATTATTGGCCTCTCTGAAACTCATTTCCTTATCTCTGAAATATAAGTAAAGCACTTAACACACAATTTCTGGCATATGGAAGGCAGTCAATAAATGGTAATTCTTATCCATTTCTATCATTATGATTATTTCTATTATGGATGGTAGAATTCCAGGTATTTTATGGTATACTTGTCTGAGGCTTTCAGATAGCCCTAAGATTAACCATGTAGGCAAATGTCAGGTAGGCTGGCCCCAAGTGGCCTTCGAAGATGGGACCATGATAGCTGTCTGCCCCTTGGCGTAGGCAATAAGAGTTTACAGACTATAGACAATTTAAAATAATAATAATAAAACTGACTAAAATCTGTCTGCATTTTATTATCGCTATGCATAGCCAAACAGTGAAAGCAATAAGCCTTCCCATGGGAGCAGACACTCTCACTGCCTGGCCTTGATACAACACTGGTCTGGCCTTGAGGCGTAATATTGCCTTTGTCCCAAAACAACGAGAAAATATTCTCTGGGATTCTGATACTAAATTGAGCCCACTTTGGAGTTCAGAAACAAGATCCATATTGATTTGTCAATTTTGGCTAAGCCCCTCCCCCCACCGCACTCCGGTTCAAGCTGTTGTTTCTCAGTCTACTGTGCAGGACACAGTTCCCTGGCCCATGCTGGTATTATGAGCCTTGTGCTCCCTGGGCTGAGGCATTCGGTGGCCCACTCCCAGCAGCTCATCGCAGCTCACACCAACCTCTGGCTGCTCACAGCAGCCCAGCTCTAGGGAGAGCTGTTGTTCACAATCTTAGCTGTAGAGGTCCATGTGGTTTTCGAGCCAGCGACCTTGGTGTTAGGAGCATGGCGCTCCAACCACCTGAGCCACGGGGCAGGCCCGGCTTTCACTTTTATATCCCACATATCAATGAAATCATATCGTTCTCGACTTCTGTGTGACTTAGTTTGCTTACCATAATAATCTCAAGACGTATGTAATTTTATTAACCACTGTCACCCCAATAAATTTTAATTAAAAAAAATTAGTACTGAAAATTTTTCTTTGGAAAATATCACTTTCCTTTGAAAAGTCCAAGTCTGTGTCCACAAATAGTTTTATTGGAACATAGTCATACACATTTGTTTATGTATTCTCTATGGCTACTTTTGTACTACAACGAGACAATTTAGTAATTGTGACAGAGATCATATGGCCTGCAAGGCCTAAAATATTTACTATCTGAACCTTTACAGAAAATTTTACTGACCTCTTTAATCTATTATATGTATATAATGATTTCATACTAATGAAATGATAAGGAAGATTTGTTATATATATAATGGAATATGGCACACCAATAAAAAAGAATGAAATCTTGCCATTTATGACAATGTGGATAGACTTAGAGGATATGCTAAGTGAAATAAGACTGAGAAGGACAAATACCATATGATCTCACTTATATGTGGAATCTAAAGAACAAAATAAACGAACACACAAAACAGAAACAGACTCATAGATACAGAGAACAAACTGATGGTTGCCAGATGGGAGGGGGTTGGGGGTGGGTGAAAAAGGTGAAGGGAAATATAGTCAATAGCATTGTGATAAGTTTGCACTGTGACAGATGATTACTAGAATTAGTGGGGTGATCACATTATAAAGTATAAAATCGTTGAATCACTATATTGTACACTGGAACTAATATAACCAATATAATATTGTAGACCAAGTATACTTAAATATAATTTTAAAAAGATTTTTAAAAAGAATAAATGACCAAATGGATTTAAACAAAGTTGTATGTTCAGGCCATAGCTGAGGAATGATACCTAATCTGTAATTTGTGTACTAGAGACATTTTTGTGATAATAAAAGCTACAAAATATCAGAATTTTTAAAAAAACCCACCTAATATGGTATAGTGAGGCATTGGTATTCCTTTTGTGGATTTTAAAAGGGACGTGTATCATGAACATTAGGAGAAAAAGTAAAATAGAATGGTATAAAATTTAAGGAAGAATCTAAGTTTTAGGAAGGGGGCTATGACCCACAATTTTTAATGATGAAGAACAATGATAAGACGGTGATAAAGTATTGGATGGTTAAGAATTCTTTGGTGACTTTTGAGAGGGTAGCTTCATAAATTTGTGGATACAGAGCTAATAAAAATAAATGATATTTCCTGTTCAGCTTAAGACAGAGAAAAAGGGACCAGAGTTACCCTCTGAAACAACAACAAAATGAGGAAAATATAAGACAATAGTGTGTAAGACACTAGACATCAGGCAGCAGATATTAATCCCTGAGAGTTAGGAAATAAATGAGCTGAGCCCTGTAATTGCTACAAATATGTACTGAATTTCTGGGCCATGGATCAGGGACGGGGAATCCAGGAGGAGACCAACAGTGACTCTAAATCTATGAGATGAAGCTAAGAGAGACTTTTAGAGAACAAGGTGGGTAGAGTTCTCAGTACCGGAGAGGATGACTTTATGCAGAGAGATAACTCCAGAAACATTCAGAGCCCCACCCCCACCCCAGTTGTTCTGCTGATTATCCATCAGCTCGTGCTTGTGAGGAAGGTACCTGAGGCCAGGAAAGGACCATCTAAAAAGATTATAAGTAACAGTGCCTGGCCCTCATCCCAGGCTTGGAATAGTGAGTGTTCCTGCCAGCCACGCTGGAAAACCTCAAGATTCACAGGCACTGCACGGTGTACACATGGAAGGGTCTTGTCTCAGCAGTGGGGAATAATTTGCCATAGATTGAGCACTACTCTGCCGATAAAATCCTAAAAAGGACCCCAAAGGATCAGACCATTTATAAGCAACTTAAGAGCATCCAGGATCAAAGTTTTAAAATATTTATAAAAATACAAAGCTATCTGGCACCAACCTCCATAAAATTCACAATTTCTGGCATCCAATAATAAATTATTGGTGTGAAAAAGGTAGTAACATGCTTCTCATAATACAGAGATGAATCAATCAATCAAAACCAACCCAGAATTAACAGATGTTATAATTAGCAGGAAAGAATACTGAAAACAGTCATTATATCTATATTCCAAATGTTCAAAAAATTAAGTAGAGACATGGAAAATCAAACTAAATCAAACTTCTAGAGATGAAAATTTCAAAGTGTGAGATGAGAAAACATATTGTAAGGCATTCATGACAGATTAGATATTGCAGAAGGAAAGATGACTATTTAAAGATTTAGCAAGAGAAATGAGCTGAAATGCAACACTGAGTAAAAAAAAAACAACATTTAAGTGAGCATAGCATCAATGAGCTGTACAAAACTTCAAGCAGCGTAATATATGGATAATTGCAATCTATAAAGAAGAAGAGGAAGAAAACAGGATGGAAAACACATTTGAAGGAATTAGGGCAATTCCCCTCCCGAAATGTGAAGGAAAGTACAATCACAAAAATTAAAAATGTTCAACAAATGCCAAGCACAAGAAACATTAAAAAAAAATGACACCATGGCACATTATAATCAATTTGCTCAAAAATAATGATAAAGAGAACAGCCAGAGGGGGGAAAAAGACACATTACGTATAAACAAACAAAAATCAGGATGACATCAGACTTCGCATCCAAAATAAAACAAGTGAGGAAACAATGAGCCATGTTTTTTAAAGTATTGAAAGAAAAAACCTACCATCGCAGAATTCTATACACAGAGAAAACATCTTTTAAAAATCTTTTATAAAACCAAGGCAAAATAAGAAAAATTTTATACATATAAGAAAGGAACAAATTCATCACTGGGCGAACATGTAGTGCAGTATGTTTTCCTTCTCTCTGAAGGAAAATGATACCAGATGGAAATACTGACCTACACAAGAGAGAGAAGAATAATGAAACTGATAATTACATGGGTAAATATATAAGATTTTTATATGTTAAAATCTGTTTAAGGAAAGTAATTTAGAAAGTAGTGTAAAGGTTATAAAATATATACAAACTAATGAATGACAACATACTGTAGACTGAATGTTTGTGTCCCCCAAAATTCATATATTGAAACCTAATTTCCAGAGTGATGGTATTTAGAGGTAAGGACTTTAGGAGGTGATTAAGTCATAAGGGTGAAGCACTCATCAATGGGATTAGTGCCCTTATAAATGAGGCCCTAGAGAGATCCTTCACCCCTTCTGCTATGTCAGGACACAGCAAAAAGATGGCTGTCTATGAACCAGATACCAAATCTGCCTGCAATTTAAACTTGGTTTTCCCAGCAGCCAGAATTGTGAGAAACACATTTCTCTTCTGTATAAGCCACCTGGTCTATGGTGTACTGGTATAGCAGCCTAAAAGGACTAAGACTGAAATTGGTACCAAGAAGTAGGGTGTTGCTGTAACAAATACCTAAAAAATATGGAAGTGACTTTGGAATTGGGCAATGAGTAGAGTCTGGAAGAGTTTGCATGCTGGGAAAAGTTTATATTACCATGAACAGATCATTAAGGGCAACACAACAATAGATCAAAGTTGGGAGGAGAAATCAATCAAATAGAAAACAGAAAAAAAATATTGGGAAAGTAAACAAACAAACAAACAAACAAACAAACAAACAAAAACGTGTTTCTTTAAAGAGAGATTAGTAAAATGCATTCTTCTCTAACCAGTCTTATTGGGGCTGGGGGGAAACACAAGAAAGAAGACACAAATTACAAAAATCAACAATAGAAGAGATGACATCACTGCAGATTCCACAGATATTTAAAGGGTAACAGGGAAATAGTATGGACACATTAGGGCAATCATTTTGACAACACAAATAAAACATATTACTTGGAATACAAAAAACTAACGAAGCTCATTCAAGAAAAATTGGATAATCTAAACATCCCTATATCTATTAAAGAAATTGAATTTGCAGGGAAAAAAAACAAAAACAAAAGAAAAGTAAAAACCTTGCCACAAAGAAAATTTCAGGCCTAGACGACTTCACTGGTTACTTCTACAAAATATTTAAAGGAGAAACAATATCAATTTTACACAAATAGTTCCAGAAAATGAAGAGGACGGGATACTTCCCAAATCATTCTATGAAGCCAGCATTACCCAGATAATGAAGCTAAACAAAGGCATTAAAGGAAAAGAGACACCAGATATCCCCCAGAAACATAGATGCGAATATATTTTGGAATATTTTAGCAAATGGAATATAACAGTAAATGCAAAGAATAATACATCATGACCAAGTGGGCCTTATCTCAGGAATCATAAGTATTTTTACCACTTGGAAATCAAACAGTGTAATTTATTATGTTAACAAGCTAAAAAGAAAAAGCTACATGAACATCTCAGTGGGTGCAAAAAAAGCATTTGATACAATCCAAGAATCTGACACAAAGCATTTGTCACAAAGCTTCAAAACACTAGGACTAAAAGGGAACTTAAACAGAAAAAGAGCATGTACAAAAAACCTAAAGCTAGCATCATACTTAATGTCTTTCCCCCTAAGATCAGGAATAAGACAAAAATTTCCACTCTTATCACTTCTATTCAACATAAGTAGTTTCCATCCAGTTCAATAAGGCCAAGTAAAAAGTTATTCCCATTGGAGAGGAAGAAGTGAAACTCTCTTTGTTAACAGATGACATGACTATTGACAGAAAATTTGACAGACTATAAAAAAGCTACTAGAATTAATAAGTGAGTTTACAAAGTTTGCATGATACAAGTTCAATATATAAAAATCAGTTACATTCTGCATATTAACAATGAACATGGAAATTAAAAAGTGATAGGTATAATTTTCTTAGCTACAACACAAAAAGAACAATCCATAAAAAAAGAAATTGATAAATTGGACTTCATCTAATGTAAAAACTCTGCTCTTTGAAAGACACTGTTAAGAAACTTTAAAAAACAAGCCATAGATGGAGAAAATTTAACAAATCAGGTAGTTTATAAAGGACTGGCACCCAAAATATGCAAAGAACTCTCAAAACTCAATGAGATTTCTTCTTTATGGCTGTATAATACTCCATTGTATAAATGTACCAGTTTTTTAACCTAGTCATCTACCGATGGGCATTTCGGTTGTTTCCATGTCTTGGCTATTGTGTATAGTGCTGCAATAAACATAGGGGTGCATAAATTTTTTTGAATTAGAGTTTTGGTTTTCTCTGGAGAGATACCTAGGAGTGGAATTGCTGGATCATAAGGTAGTTCCATTTTGAGATTTTTGAGATACCTCCATACTGTTTTCCATAGTGGCTGCACTAATCTGCAATCCTACCAACAGTGCACAAGGGTTCCCTTTTCTCCACATTCTCACCAGCACTTGTTGTTTGTTAATTTATTGATGATAGCCATTTTGACTGGGGTGAGGTGGTATCTCATTGTGGTTTTTATTTGCATTTCTCTCATGATTAGTGAGGTTGAGCATTTTTTCATATGTCTGTTTGCCGTCTGTATGCCCTTTTTTGAAAAATGTCTCTTCATGTCCTCTGCCCATTTTATAATTGAGTTGTTTGGTTTTATTTTTGGAGTTGAGTTCAGTGAGTTTTTATAAATTTGGGATATTAACCACTTATCGGATATATCATTGAGAAATATCTTCTCCCATTTAGTAGGATCCCTTTTTGTTTTATTGATGGTTTCTACCATTTACAACAACATGGATGGACCTAGAGAACATTATGTTAAGTGAAATCAGTCAGACGGAGAAAGATATATACCATATGATCTCACTTATGTGTGGAATCTAAAGAAAAGAATAAATGAATGAACTAATCAGAAACAGTCTCAGAGATATAAAGGAAAAACTGAGGGTTGCTAGATGGGGGGTAGGGATAAGGGGGAAGGTGAGGGGATTAGAAAGTACACTCAGTAACCACAAGATTGCCACGGGGTTACGAAAATCAATGTGGGGAACGTAATCAATAATGTTGTAAAGATTTTGTAGGGTATCCAATGGACACTTATCCCATTAGGGAGACCACCTCAGGGAAGATGTAGATGCCTGATCATTGCACTGTACACCTGAAGCTGAACAATAATGAATGTCAACTACAATTTTATATATACATATATATAGTTACAAGAAGCAGAATACAGCATTAGGAATAGAGACAGTGGAAATGTAATGGCTGTATGCAATGTCAGAGGGGTAGTGTATGGGGGGAGAGGGGTTGTCACTATGTGAGGGATATAAATAATTAATGTCTAACTGTTACATTGTTTTGTGCACCTGACACTAATAAAAAAATGTTAAAAAAAACCTCAATGAGATATCAAGCAACACAATTTACAAATGTGCAAAAAATTGAGTAGACTCTTCACCAAAGGAGAGATGCAAATGGACAATACGCACATAAACAGATGCTCAACACCAATAGTCACAGGGAAACGCAGATTAAAACCACAGTGAGATACCACGACACACCTGTGAGAACAGCCAAAACTAAAATGAGTAACCAACCACAACGAGTGTTGGGGAATATGTGCAGGAAGTGAGTACAATTCTCATACACTGCTAGAAGGAGTATTGAAAAGTACAGTCACTTTGGAAAACTTTGGTGTTATTTTTGTTTGTTTGTTTTTTAAACATTAAACACCTGTCATAAGCTTCCCACCATTCAACTCGTAGCTAAAATTTACGCAAGGGAAATGCAAGTCCGTGCCCATACAAAGATGTGTACATGTGAAATATTTGTGGCCGCTTTAGCTGTAAAAGCCTCAACCTGGTAACTTTGTTCATCCAAAGGCGAGTGGCGTGGATAAATTCCGCTGTGACCCTGCAGTGGACAGCACTCGAGCACAAAAAGGCATGCGGCCCATCCTGGGAGACTGCGGGCTGCGCAGGGCGCGCGCCTTGACCCGCCTCCAGAAAGAATCTGGCCGCACGTGGTAGCGGTCTCCTAGCGACGGGAGAAGCTGGGACAACAAACGGCTGAAGCCGCTTGTCGCCCTGGCACCAGCGGTACCATGGAGGACAAGAAGTGGCTGTTAAGGCCTCAGCCGCGGCAACCAATGCCCCTGGGCATGAACTATAAGCCCTGGTATCAGGACAAGTTACCTTCCAAGTATTTCGCACAGCACAAGAACAAGCTTCTGAAGTTCCCCAGCTCCCTGGACGGCCGGCGGTGGGTATTTGTGAAAGAGGGGCTGGACGACTTCAGGACGGGATGTCCACCTTGCAAGAATCTCATCACTCGCGGCCCTACGGAAGGTTTTCTCCCCATTATTGCTCATAGAATTCCCAAACCTGCCCCCCAAAAGAATCGGGTAAAGCTGCCCAACAAGGCAGACCTGTTTTCCACACTCTCACCAGCCCAGCAAGCACAGAAGGCATTCGTAGAGGACATCGAAGCCAGCCTGACCAAGCATCCCTTGGCTCACTACCCGAATCTGGAGGACGTTCTGCCTGCCGACCTCCTATTAAAAGTGCTGAAAGTGCTTGATCCTCACAGGAAGCTGGAGGACACATGGGCCTATTGTCAGGGCACCAAGAAAAGAAGGAAGTCCCCCACAAAACTCTGTGAAAGACGTCCTACCAAAGTCTACCTGGACCCTCCCAAGGAAACTCCTCTGTTACGTTCAGACAATTGGCTTCTTGGGGAAAAGGAAAACAAGAAGTCCAGCACAGAGGATATTCCCCAAAGTCCTCCTCTTCGCAAAACAATACCAAGAGAACTTACTAAATTCTGCAGATGGACTGATACTTTTGGAGACTTGGGCATTGATGAAGAGTTCATCATGAATCATGTGACATTTGACATTCGCGATGATTACAAAGTCACCTATGATACCGGCAAAATAAAGAACATAAGCCAGGTTCCTTTGGGAATAAAGTACAGCAAACAGCTGGATCAAATGAAAGAGAGAAAATTCTCCATAGAGGAAGAAAACTTGGAGAGTGAAGACCAGAAACCACCGGATCTTCATACACCCAGCCGGGTGAAGATGAGGTATGGAGCATGGTACCTGAAGCCCAAGTTGTGGACAAAGCTAATAAATGACGAACCTTTGATTGACCCCAAAATCTTACTTGAAGCTCAAGGTGCGAACCTGAAACCAGACATTATTGATGATCTTTATGGAACAATTGCCTTTAAAGATTTCATTGTAAGCAAGGGCTACAGGATGCCGGATGTGCTTGAGAAGGTGTTTATCAGGAAAGGATGGACTTATGATGCCGTTAAGACTCCACTACACCGAGTAAAGATAGTCAACTTAAACGTGGAAGATGAAGATGCACAGGGAGGCGATTAGACAGTTTTCTATTTACTACTTACCTGGCTATCTCTCTCATTCTAACATCAATCAGAACTCATGATGAGTGTCCCACTGTGTATGGACAACCTTGATTCCACAACATCTGTAATTTAACACCTAATGCTTCTAAACATTTCTAAATAAACTTCTGCTTAGGTTCACCAATCAACTTGTTGCGATCAACTATGTCGTCCCCTTTCTTCACTGAGGTTTCTTAGTGTCTGAAGTACTGTTTTGGCCGCTTTGAGCACTCTAATATTTTTTCTTTTTTTTTTTAATTAAATTTTATTGGGATGACAGTGGTTAGTAAAGTTACGTGGGTATCAGGTGTACAATTGTGTAATACATCATCTGTATATCACATTGCGTGTTCACCACCCAGAGTCAGTTCTCCTTCCATCACCATACATTTGATGATTTAAATATTCACAGAGACTATTCCTTCAAGTCCTGGCATCAGCTTTCAATCTCATTACCTCCATTGGTCGTGTCCGCATCTCACCAGACACTGATCCCCACAGTCAGACTCTAGACTTAGTTATTGGCGATGAAGACACCAACTTCAAATCTCAATTTCATTATGGTGGCTTCTGCCCCCTGCTTCTCACCTTGTTGACTACCCTTTTTCATATTCTTAAATCTCTAATTCTTCAATTCCAACATGATTTCCAATCCAATGACCATTACTTACCACCCTTTCAGCACGAATCATACCTTATGTTTTCAGTTCCTTTCTTTCCCAGCTTAGATTGCATTGTCCACTACTATCAGTTCTTTGAGTATAGTTTTAACTCCTCCTTTCTTTCTCACTCTTATATTCTTCTCATAGAACCCCAACCCTGGTTAAATCTTAATCTCTGTCATTCTTGTGCCAGTGCCCCAAACAATTAAATATGGCTAGAGAAAAGTACGCATCATGCTGACCGCTTACATATATGGCATAAATCTTAGATGAGCCTCAGCACTAGCTGAAAGTCCTATTCCATTTCCATCATCAGTATATTCTACCACTTTCCAAAATGACCATTTTAGTTCTGTCATCAATTACCTAACACGCTGTCTCCATTCCTCCCTCTCAAAGCGCTGCTTTTTACTCACTGATGAAATAAAAATAGGTGACTAATATGATAGTTAATGTTGGAGATGCATATCTTGCATTCCAATCCTGCTCTGGATAAAGGAAATATGTTATATATAATATTCCATTGTGTGTGTGTCAAAAAAGAAGGAAATCCTGCCATTTTTGACAACATGGATGAACCTGAAGTAATAAGCTAGACACAGAAAGACAAATAATACATGATCTCAATTATATGCAGAATATAAATAGTCAAAGTCATAGGAACACATAATAGAAGGATGGTTCCCAGGAGATGGGGGTGGGAGAAATGGAGTGATGGTCAAAGAATACAAAGTTTCAATTATGCAAGATGAGTAAGTTCTGGAGACCTAATTTATAGCAATGTGACTAAAGTTAACAATATTGCATTGTATACTTGAAACTTATTAAGTGGGTAGATCTTTAGAATTCTTTTACACCACACAAACACACACACACACACACACACACACACACACACAAATGAGGAAATGGTAAGAAGAAAATGTGAGGTGATCCATATTGTAATTAGCTTGACTGTGGTACTTATTTTACTATATATTATATCAAATTATCAAGTTGTGTACCTTAAATATATATTAATACAATTTTATTTGTAAGTTATATCTTAACAAAACTGGGAAAATTAATGTGTTCAATTTGAATGACAACTCAAATTTATTTGCTTAGCACAGCTATATATAATTTTCAACAGAGGAGCAATTTCCCACTGTGTTAAACCTTGAAATGTATTTAAAGGGGATAAAAAAAAATACCGGCACTTTACAGTCACTTCCTGGTGAAAATTGCCTTTGAAATAATTTATGAAGTGGGGAAAATGGAATTTTAATAAAATGAAATATAAACCAGTTTCTGGTAAGATCTACTGTTTATACAATAGGGGATATTTAGTGTGTAAATATGTTTAATAGTATACTTTGTGTTATGTTAGCATTTTTATTAAAGACCCTAGAGCATTTTAAATAGGCTTATTAAAATGTTATGTTCTCTTCTGATTAAGGAAATGCTCATATCTTATACCTGATATTTCCCTCACAGTTCTAGAATAGTTACAATAGAGAATTTTACAGCAAATGAATCAGACTGTTAATTGGAAATATAGAATTAGTCATTCGGATGACCCCAGATCAGAAATTTTTAATCCAAAAACACACATTTAAAACATATTACCATCCTAAAAGATGAATCAAATCTCCAGCAATGATTGCTGAGTGCTGCCTCTCTCAGAGTTAATAGTCAAAAGTTTTTCTAGCTATGAAAACAATAAGAGGACCCCTACCCCCACCTCCAACACTCAGACCCAATAAAACATGTTAAGACACACAACGTCAGAAACCCTGGTGCTCTTCCTGGTTGCTGTTTTGCTATCACAAATTTACACCATTATCATTTAACTTAATTTTTCCTAGGTATCCATCTGTCGGAGGGGTGATTGTGACTGGTTATGAAAGACCTAGGTAATATTTATTAATTTTCTAAATTAGATTATGACACTACTGTGTTTCCCCGAAAATAAGACCTAACCAGAAAATAAGATCTAACCAGAAAATAAGCCCTAGCATGATTTTTCAGGATGACATCCCCTGAACATAAGCCCTAATGCGTCTTTTGGAGCAAAAATTAATATAAGACCTGGTCTTATTTTCAGAGAAACATGGTAGGCAGCAGACTTGCGTGTCTGGTATTACCTTTAGAAAGCATTTTCCAAATCTTAATCTATGAAGTGTCAGCCATATTAAGCCAATTGAGAATTATTTCTTATCCCACTCATGTAAGACTTTATGCTCTTAAGCTTACTTCTCAATGGTATGAGGAAGAGCATAGGGGAAGTTTAGGGAAACACTGCCCTTTTCTGGCTAGGAAATCCTGGGAGGAGGAGGAAAATGAGGGAGACAGAGAAAGAAGGAATTTCTCTTGTGTGGCTAATCTCCCTATTTGTGGCTGTAGGACATAGGAAGGAGGCACTTTTGATAAATAAGGATAACATTAAAGGCTGAGAAGGAAGGTGTTGCTTTCACTCTCCATTGAGAGAGCTAGGAAAAGGTCACTTCTTGGGCTGCCCCTCTTCCCACTAACCTTGAACAAGACTCTAGGAACTTGACCTTTTAGTGGGATCTGACAGAGGGGAGCCCTGAAGTTTTCCTTTCCCGAACCAACCCCGTTCCCAATGGCACAGACATTGGGTTGAGATCTGGCTGGCCTGATCGGGAGCTCACTGTAACTGTTGAGCCAGCAGATGTGATGGGGGATCAGTTGCCATCAATTACCTGTTACCAGTGAAGACCAAATTGAGGTCCAATTGTTCTGACCAAGTTAAATGACACCAGATCACTAACTGAACCAATCAGATACTTTAGCCATGACTATCAGCAAGGTTAGCCACACCCATGTTATCAGTGTGAAGTCTGTCCTCTCCTTATGTTCCCTGTCCAGTTTCTCACACACTAATCCAGTTCTCTGCCATTGCTCTGAGTGCTATCTCTATAACCCTCACATTTATCAGTCCACCAGCTCCTTTCTGTTTTGACTTGTGCCTTCCAAGCTTAGACCCCATGAGTAGCTGTGTTAATGATGAAAGTCCAAATTTTGTGTCCTATGTACAGTCAACAAAGTTAAGTTTATTATTACAACATGGGTGAGTAAACCATGAGGAACAGTGTGACACTCCAATAAGGAGTTGGGGGATAATTCTAGGATTTGGGCTTATGCTAGTTGATTTCAGGGAGGCTCCAAGAAAGTGAATGTCTGTCTGGAGTGCATGTTGTCAGAAAGCAGGAATAACTTGAGGATTGGGTCATTATAATTATTTTCTAGGTGACAGGAGAAAAGGAGTGAGGCTAAAGTTGTCATTGGGAAGAAGCAGTAATTACTTACATTAGCTGAAAGAGGGGGATATTTGGTCATTTTTTGTGATTGCATAATTATGGAGTTGTTCTTGTTTAATCATAGTCATGGAGAATCCTTACCTGATGATGATATTCTGTGACTTTATCTTAATCAGAGGAATATCATGGTCTAGTTAGAACCAACTAGACCAAGTACTGGATGTCACCTCTCAAGGCTCTTATTTTCTTTCTCACATGGAAACTTTCATGCTCTGAGCTACCAGGTGTGTCATGCCAATTACCAAGATTTTGCTGTCAAGAGATGATCTGAGGAAAATTATGATTATTTGCTTTGAAAATCCACTACAAATTAATGTTTTCTAACTCCAAGTGCTCCTTCACTGCTCCTTGACAATAAAAAAATACAATTCTTGTTGAATTTTTATTATAATGACCATGAAAGCCGTCAAACTCTTCATGCATTCCTCAGGGTATAATTTAATCACAGCATCTCCTACTCTTGATAAATGAGTACATTTACAAACTAGCTGAAAGATTGAGACCATGTAATTAGAATATCCTCTTTCTAATTACCTCCCCTCCTCATTGCCTCTACATGCCTCTGTGAATTCTAGTTCTTCTTCCTCTCTATACAAGAAGATTCCCTCATTCCTGTCACATCTACTGGAGCTTCTGATTGCATGCCATCTAACTGCTTGTGTGACATTGTCCGATCACTTGTTTCTTCTCTGTCCACCATCTTCTTTCTGTTCCTTTATTTTCATATAAGTGTTATGGACTGAATGTTTTTGTCCCCTCAAAATTCATATGTTGAAGCCTAACCTCCAAGGTGACTGTTTGGACATAGGGCCTTTGCAGAAGTAATTAAAATTAAATGAGGTCATAAAGGTGGGCCCTAATCTGATAAAATTTGTGTCCTTACAACAGGGAGAAGAGAAACCAGAGAGTTCCCTCTCCATAATCTGAGGACACAAGGCACACTTCTGTAAACTAGGAATAGAGCTCTCATCAGAAATCTAACCATGATGGTACCCAGGTTTCAAACTTCCAGAGCCTAAAACATGAGAAAATAATTTTCTGCTGTTTAAGTAACCCAGTCTGTGGTATTTTGTTATGGCAGCCTGAACTGATTAATACATACTAAGTACAAATTTCCCCATATACACATATATATTCTCATCTTCCTCCCAACTAGAAATTAGCTAACCTATTCTTCCTTGTGCTCTCATTTCTCAACAGACTCAATTGCTCTCATTACCTTCAGTTATTTATTTTGAAAAGTGAAAAAAATTCAGAAAATTAGAGAGAAAAATAGAACACTTATGGTTTCTACTATCAGAAATTAATAAGCATTCACATACATTATGTTAAAGATTTTTTAATCAAAAATGTTATTACTGGAATTGATACTTTGTTGTCTCATAAACACTATCAGAATTACCCTGGCTAAAGGTCAATATCATGTTCTAAATATAATAATATAAAAGCAAGTAAGTTTCTGGAACTTTGTATTTTCTGTTATTATTATTTTGATCCTTAAGTCACTATAGTCAGAAATTCTGGTTTTTAACTTCCAGACAAGTTATTCAAATCCTAATGCTTTTTCTTTCTCATACTTTCTCACAGTGGTACTGTCTTTCTATGAAAATGTCAATATCCAAGCCCAGGCCTTATTGTTTCATGCAGAAGCTATTTCAATATTCTTCTTATTAGTCTCCAAGATCTAATTTCAAATCACTTTTATGTGAAATTCACATAACACAAAATTAACCATTTTAAAGTGAACAACTCAAAGTTATTTAATGCATTCACAATGTTGTGCAACCACCAACTCTATTTAGTTCCAAAACATTTTCACCACCCTTAAAGAAAACAAGGAGCCATTCAGCAGTTCATTCAATTCCTCCTACCCCCTAGACCCTGCCAACCACCAGTCTGCTTTTGTTTCAATGAATTTACCGATTCTGGATATTTCATACATATGGAATCATCCAATATGTAGTCTTTTTTTTTCTGGCTCTTTACACTTAACATAATATTTCAGAAGTTCATCCATGTATCCATGTATCAGTACTTCATTCCTTTGTATGGCATAAATAAATAAATAAATAAATAAATAAATAAATAAATATCACAATTTGTTTATCTGCTCACCTGTTAATGGATGATTTCATTATAATGTGTCTCAGGATATATCTCTTTGTGCTTGTCCTATTTGGAGCTTGTTGAGCTTCTTGAGTAGAATCATGGCTGTCATCAAGTTTAGGATGTAATCAGCTATAATTTTTTCAAGTGTTCTTTTTGACATTTTTCTTGTCTCTTCTCCTTCTTAGATTCTCATAATGTATACTGTGGTATTCTTGATGTACTATTCCTTAGGCTCTGTTTATTTTTATTCATTCTTTTTTCTTTCTGTTCCTCAGAGTAGATAATTTCAATTGCCCTATCTTCAAATTTGCTATGTTTTTTTCTTTTGATCACTCAGGTTGGTTATTGAAACTATCTAGTACATTTTTCATTTTGGGTATATTATTTTCAGCTCCAGAAATTCTGTTTATTACCTTTTTATAATTTCTATCTCTTTACTGATATTCTCTGTTTGTTCATACACTGCTCTCCTGGTTTCATTTAATTCTTGTCCATGGCTTCCTTTAGCTCTTTGAGCATATTTAAGACAGCTGATTTAAAGTTTTTGTCTAGTTTGTCCCCTATCTGGGCTTCCTCAGGGACAGTTTTTGTCAATATCTTTTTCCCCCCTGTGCATATGCCATACTTTCCCACTTCTCTGTATACTGTGTGTTTTTTTTGAAACTGGATATTTCAAATATTTTGATATAGTAGTTCTAGAAATTACATCATCTCCCTTCTCTGGGGTTTGCTACTATTGGTTGCTGTGGACTATAGTTATCCTTTTCTTTAGTGACTTCTCCAAACTAGTTTTTCAAAGCCTGAATTCTGTTTTGTGTGGTAACTGAAGTCTCTCTCCTGATACCTCAGTGGTCAACCAGTGACCTAACAGAGATACCCTTAAATGCCTGGAGCCAAACAAATATACTCTCCTGGTCTTTGCATATAGGGTCTGAGTTGGGGTACTCCTTTACTATTAAGCTAGGATGCCAACAACTCTGTCTCAGCCTGCACCTCCTTCTTGTGCAGAGTCCATAAATCAACCAGAAGTATAAATCTGGGGTCCTCTCAGGTCTTTACTTAGCGTGTGTCCTGACCTGGGCATGAGCTCAACACTCCAGCTTCCTCAGTAAATAAGGTAGCCCTAAAAAGCCCTTATTCCCTCAAATACCTTCCTCCTGACTCCTCCATCCCAGACCTCTGGGTCTGTCTGCTGTGTGTCCTGTCTGTTATCCCTTGCTCTAAATTGCTACCAGTGGAATATATTTTTAAATGATTTCAACAAATGCTGCCACCCAGAAAGTCACTTTAGCCAAAGGTGGGCAAAACAAAGGTCTGCTTATCTGCTGGTCTCTCAGAGAACCACCAGACAGGAAAAGCATACAACCACAATTTTTTGAGGACAAGGTCAGTATTGGCACCAGAAAGCTACCTCTATGGACTGCTAATGCCTAGGGTAATGGGAGATGGTTGACTGGTAAGCAAACACACCACAGCACCTCTATTCCAAAGTTTAGCAGCCTATTTTTTTACTAAGCATTCCCCTAGTAGCTATAGGTTTAAAAAATATTCGGCGGTAAGAAAAGATGATATAGGAACATTTGTGACAACATGGATGGATCTTGAGAGAGTAATGCTGAGCGAAATAAGTCAGACAGAAAAAGCAGAGAACCATGTGATTTCACTGATATGTGGTATATAAACCAAAAACAACAAAAGAACAAGACAAACAAATGAGAAACAAAAACTCATAGACACAGACAATAGTTTAGTGGTTGCCAGAGGGTAAGGGGGGTGGGGGGTGGGGGGTGGGAGATGAGGGTAAGGGGGATCGAATATATGGTGATGGAAGGAGAACGGACCCTGGGTGATGAACACACAATGGGATTTATAGATGATGTAATACAGAATTGTACACCTGAAATCTATGTAATTTTACTAACAATTGTCACCCCAATAAAATTAATAAAATAAAATTAAAAAAATATATATATATGTTATATTCAAGAGCTCCAAAAATTTTGAAATTTCGTTTTGTTTGTTTGTTTGTTTGTTTGCAATTTAATGGTTGCATCAGTGGTGGGACTGATTCTTTGAGTCCCTACTTGGCCATTGTTTCTTCAACTAATTTTGTTATACACCTAAATTTACCTTCCTGAAATATCTCAATGAGAGTACCTTTTATTTGTTAAAACAACAGTAAATTACTCACAAAATGTGCCCATATTCTTTCAGGTGACCATAAAATCTTACCAGCTGAAAAAGATCATTTCATCCTGCTACTTTGGTGAAAGAACCCTGTAATTCAGAGCCAGACTCAATATCCACCATTCTCCAATGATGCATTATTTTTACTGCATCAATTTCTATTCCTATGTATTTTTTTACCATGTATAAAGTTCAATCTTAATTATTTTATTATTAATATTTACCCATCCTTAAATCTACTTGGCCTTCTCCACCTTGTTGACTTACCTGCTTACCCTAGTCTTGTTAACATACAACTTAGTAAGTACCATGTTGAGTACTGTTACATACTACCATTTAGAGTCAATTCCCTTTATTTATTTCTAATCGCATTGTTGGAGAAGACTGATTTTGACAGTAAAGAGAACTAAGATCTCCGTTCTCCTAAGCGACCCAGTTAACACTCGAAATTCCTTGCCTCAAAATTTAGTCTTCCATTTTCTCACCTAAATTTGTGATTAATATCATGCTCATTCAAGTGACTCAATATTTCAGATAAGTGGTTATCTCATTAAGAAAGAAAACAGCATGTGTATTGCATTCTCACTATAGAACTAAAAAAATAATTGAGTCAACTATTTAGAATTTCCTTTCAAGACATTTTTCATATTGAGAGATCATAAAAGAGTGTTGAGGAATCTTCAACTGTAGAATAGATTCCACACCCCTACATATTTGGATGGTGCTAAAGACCAAGACATTCAAAATGCCTTCTTGGGTCACAGGAAGGGCGGCAGCAAGGTGGTCTTCTTGAGTTCTCCTCTGGAACTTACCACAAATTAAACATCTATAACTCATCAAAGGACTCCGCTAATCACACAGAACAGCTAAGAGACTCGTACAAGGATTACTTGAAGGTGGGCAAACTGGGCGAGCAGGGGAAGAGGGAAGGGAGTGGTGTGGAGACACGGCCTGCATTCTCAGCTGCGGAGATGCAGGGGGTCCCAGGACAGAACAGAAATCACAAGAGCCAGGAGGTGGGCTCTTTCCCTATGTCCCACAGCTGATCACTCCTGCCAGGAACAGTCTATCCAGCATTTGAGGCAGTAACCTCAGCTGAGACCTCCAGCTGGGCCTTAGTTGGACAAAGGACGTCAACACCATACCTGGCTCCTTCCCCTACTCTCCCACAGCAATTCTACCCCCGCGCTTCCAGAGACTCAAGCTGGCCCATGAACTGAGGAATAGTGTCAGATTACAGAGGAATTGTAGTACTCAGGACCTGGAAAAAGCCACTTTGCAATTGTGACCCAGGGAAGAGGCTGCTGCTGGGCTGACAGAAGACTCCTCCATCCCCAGCCCCCACCTTTTCTAGACTGTCTAGGGCAGGGCAATTACAACTGCAGAGACATACCCAGGGGTCAGCAGCAGGTGCCAGAGTCAGCTCTGGGCTTTCAGCAGCTCAGAAATCTCACACCCTCCACACCACCACCACCACCCTCCCCGCCATCCCTATGAAAGAATGCCCTAAGACTCAGGAGACCTGGGCACAGGGCTGGTTGTGTTACTGTCAGTGTGCATATGTGCAGGCAAGAGCAGAAACTACACTGACTTTGTAAAAACTACCATCCATGCCGCATAGCCCCACTCATCTAGAACTGCAGTGCCAGGGACACTCTGGGCACCAGGTGGCCAGCTCTGCCTGCACAAGACGCAGAGGACTCTTTGCATGGCAGAGGACAACCTGGAGATTACTTGGTGGGCTTAAGCCAAGACTGGCGCTGTTTTTGTTTGTTTGTTTGTTTTTGTACTTTTGATATTTTTGCCTGTGTTGAGTGTGGGTTATCGGTTGTTTTTACATGTGAGTGTATTTGGTTTTTTCTTTGTTGTTGTAGTTGTTGTGCTTGATGATTTGCTTTGTTCTGAAATTGCCCTCTACCAGGGCCAAGTCCAAGAAGCACAAGATTCAACACACCAGGAGGCCAACTCCAGACCAAACCAGACTGTTATCGGGTTTGACCTACAAGAGACACACCCAGAAGGAATTCTCTACAGGCACAAGAGCCCATAGGGGCCAAGCCTCATTTGAGCAGTCAACACTCACGCAGTAGATCATCCACTGTGGGCAGAGCCAAGTCTCACAACTAGTCAGCCTAGGAGTCAATTCCACCTACTGACAAGCCAAAAGCAATTAAAGCTCAACTTTACCATGACAATGTACACAACACAAGGGCCACCTTTGGAGCACATGCACAGGAAGATAGGGAAGTGGTGCAAGTCAAATATAAAGGACACATACTATATAAGATCACCCAGCACACACCAAGAGCCCTAAGGGATCTACCTAATACATCGAAGGAAACAGATAGTCAGCCAGAATAGGGAAACAAAGAAACATGTCTCAAATAAAAGAACAGAAGTAACCTCCAGAATTAGAACCAAATGAAAAATAGGTAACCAACCTATCAGAGACAGAGTTCAGAACACTGATGATAAAAATGTTTAAGGAGCTTAGTGACGACATAAAGAAGGATAGAGAAATCATAATGAACAACCAGCTAGAACTAAAGAATACAATAAGTGAAATAAAGAACACACTTGAAGGAATTACCTGTAGGCTAAATGAGGCAGAGGATCGAATCACTGACTTAGAAGACAAGTTAGTAGAGGTCACCCAAGTGGAACAACAAAAAGAAAAAAGAATAAAAACAATGAAAATTGTTTAAGAAACCTCTGGGATAACATCAAGTGCAACAACATGCGCATCATAGGAATACCAGAAGGTGAAGAGAGGGATCAAGGGATCGAAAACATATTTGAAGTAATAATGACCAAAGACTTCCCTAACCTGGTGAAGGAAACCAACATACAAGCCCAGGAAGTGCAGAGAGTTCCAACCAGGATAAACCCAAACAGGTCCACACCAAGACACTTTATAGTTAAAATGGCAAAGATTAAAGACAAAGAGAGAATCTTAAAAGCAGCAAGAGAAAGACAGCAGGTTACATACAAGGGAACTCCTATAAGACTATCAAATGACTTTTTTACAGAAACTTTGCAGGCCAGAAGGGAGTGGCAGGAGGTATTCAAAGTGATGAAAAACAAAGGCCTACAACCTAGATTGCTTTATCCAGCAAGACTCATTTAAAATTGAAGGAGAGATAAAGAGCTTCCCAGAAAAGAATAAGCTAAAAGAATTTATTACCACCAAGCCAGCATTGCAGGAAATATTAAAAGGGCTTCTGTAAGCAGAAGAAAGATGAAAACAATCTAACTACAAATAACAAAATGGCAATAACTATGTACCTATCAGTAATCACTTTAAATGTAAATGGATTAAATGCTTCAATCAAAAGACATAGGGTGGCTGAGTGGATAAGAAAACAAGACCCTTGCATAACTATATACAAGAGACTCACCTCAGATCAAAAGACACACACAGGTTGAAAGTAAAGTGTTGGAGTAAGATATTTCATGCAAATAGAAATGAGAAAAAAGCTGGTGTAGCAATACTTATATCTGACAAAACAGACTTTACAATGAAGAATATACCAAAAGACAAAGATGGGCACTACATAATAATAAAGGGATCGATCCAACAAGAGGACATAACCCTAGTAAACATCTATGCACCCAACATAGGAGCACCTAAATATATAAAACAGATATTGACTGACATAAAGACAGAGATCAACAGTAACACTGTCATCGTAGGGGACTTCAACACACCTCTGACAACAAGGGACAGATCTTCCAGATGGAAAATAAATATGGAAACAGCGGTCTTAAATGACATATTGCACCAGTTGGAGTTAATTGATATTTTCAGAGCATTTCACCCCAAAGCTGCAGAATACACATTCTTCTCAAGCGCACAGGGAACATTTTCCAAGAAAGACCACACATTAGGCCACAAAACAAGTCTCGATAAATTTAAGAAAACTGAAATCATATCAATTGTCTTCTCTGACCACAGTGCTATGAAATTAGAAATCAACTGCAGGAGAAAAATTGGAAGACACACAAATACATGGAGGCTGAATAACATGTTACTAAATAATGAATGGGTTAACAATGAGATCAAGGAAAATATCAAAAGATATCTTGAGACAAATGAAAATGAAAACACAACGACCCTACCCAAAATCTATGGGATGCAGCGAAAGCAGTCCTAAGAGGGAAATTCATAGCAATTCAGGCCTACCTAAAGACACAAGAAGAATCACAAATCAACAGTTTATCCTTACACTTAAGAGATCTGGAAAAAGACCAGCAAAATAAGCCCAAAGGGAGTACAAGGAAGGAAATAATAAAGATCAGAGCAGAAATAAATGAAATAGAGACAAAAAAAAAACACACAAAAAAAAACACACAAAAAAAAACAAACCAACCAAAAAAAAAAAAAAAAAAAAACATAGAAAAGATCAATAAATTGAAGAGCTGGTTTATAGAGAAGACAAACAAAATAGACAAACCTTTAGCCAGAATCATCAAAAAAAAGAGAGAGGGGACCCAAATTAATAAAATCAGAAATGAAAGAGGAGAAGTGACAACAGATACCACAGAAATACAAGAAATTTTAAGAAATTACTATGAACAACTATATGCAAACAAATTTGACAATCTGGAAGAAATAGACAATTTCCTACAAGCATACAACATTCCAAGGCTAACACAAGAATAAATGGAAAACATGAATAGAATGATTACTACCAAGGAAATTGAATCAGTAATCAATAAGCTCCCAACAAACAAAAGCCCTGGACCAGATGGCTTCACAGGTGAATTTTACAAAACATTCAAAAAAGAATTATCACCTATTCTCCTCAAACTATTCGAAAAAATCCAGAAGGAGGGAAGGCTCCCAAACATTTTTTTTTTTAATGCAGCCACTATAACACTGATCCCTAAATCAGACAAAGACATTACAAAAAAGAAAACTACAAGCTGATATCTCTAATGAACATAGACGCACAAATCCTCAACAAAATATTAGCGAAAAGAATTCAGCAATACATTAAAAAGATCATACACCATGATCAGGTGGGATTCCTTCCTGGAATAAAAGGTTGGTTCAATATCTGCAAATAAATTAATGTGATACACCACATTAACAAAATGAAAAATAAAAATCACATGATCATATCAATAGATGCAGAAAAAGCATTTGACAAAATCCAACAGCCATTTATGATAAAAACTCTTAAGAAAGTGGGAATAGAGGGACCTCATCTCAACATAATAAAGGCCATATATGATAAACCCACAGCTAACATCATACTCAATACGAAAAAGCTAAAACCATTCCCCTTAAGATCAGGAACAAGGCAATTTTGCCCACTTTCTCCACTTCTGTTCAACATAATTCTGAAGTTCTAGCCAAAGCAATCAGACAAGAAAAAGATATAAAAGGCATTCAAATTGGTAAAGAGGAAGTAAAGTTGTCATTATAAGCAGAAGACATGATATTAAATATAAAGAACCCTAAAGATTCCACCAAAAAACTATTAGAACTGATAAATGAATTTAGTAAAGCAGCAGGATGCAAAATTAATATTCAGAAATCAATTGCATTTGTATACAACAATAATAAAATATCAGAAGGAGAGATTAAGAAAACAGTCCCATTTGCAATTGCTTCAAAGATCATAAAATACGTAGGAATAAATTTAACCAAAGAAGTGAAAGACCTGTACTCAGAAAATTATAAGACACTGAAAAGAGAAATTAAAGAAGATACAAATAGATGGAAACATATACCACGGTATGGATAGGAAGAATTAATATCGTTAAAACGTCCACACTGCCTAAGGCAATTGCAATATATGGCAATTCCTATCAAACTACCAATGACACAAGAAGTGGAGCACAGCATTAGGAATAGAGACAGTGGACATGTAACTGCTGTATGCAATGTCAGAGGGGTAGTAGATTGGGGGAGGGGGTTATCACTTTGTGAGGGGTATAATTGATAAGTGTATAACTATTACATTGTTTTGTACACCTGAAACAAACAAAAAAAAGTCTTCCTCATGGTTAGTCATCATTGACTATCAAACAACCTATTAAACTCAGAAGAACTGTCTTCTGGAGCGACATCAGTAATGTGGTGCAATAGGAAGTCCCAGGCCCCATTCCCCCTCAGAAACACCAATAAAACAATGATATTTGGGACAAAATATCTTTATGAGAACTCCAGAACAGTTAAGAATTTCCAACACCTCAGAGGAGCACAAAACTAAGAATAACCACTTTGCAGGCCAAAAGAAAGTGGAATGATATATTTAAAGTGCTATAAAAAAAAATCCCTGCCAACCAATAACACTATATCTGGTAAAACTGTCCTTCCAAAATAAAGGAGAGATACTTTCCCAGAGAAACAAAAAATGAGAGAGTTCATCACCACTAGACTTACCTTATAAGAAATACTAAAGAGAGTTATTCAAGTTAAAACAAAAGGACACTAAATACCAACACAAAATCCTATAAAAATACTAAAGTCATGGATAAAGCTAAATACATAAACACATATAAAATATTGGAATACTATAATGGTGGTGTATAAATCACTTTCAATTTTAGTACAAAAGATAAAAGTTGTAAGAATAAATATAATCGCATTAATTTGTCAATGGTGTCACAATATAAAAAATTGCAAGTTGTGACATTAACAACACAAAGTGTGAGGGGAAGGAAATAATAGGGCAGAGTTTTTGTATATGTTTGAAGTTAAGTTGCTATCAGCTTAAAATAGACTGTTATAACTATAGCATGTTTTATGTATGCCTCATGATAACCACAATAGTATACAGAGGGTGCCAAAAAATGGGTACACATTTTAAGAAAGGAAAACTGTATTAAACTTGTAATACTATATACCAATAACAAAAGATGAATACAAGTCACGTTTGACTTATGTCGTTACAAGAGGTGCTCAAAGTGGTTACCATCAGCATCCACACACTTCTGATTACAGTGAACTACCGCTTGAGCAACGTTGACCAAAGTGTCCACTTGTATACATTTTTTGGCACCCCCAGTATACAGAAGATGCACCAAAGAAAAAGAGAAAATAATCAAAGGACATCACTACAAAAAATCAACAAAACAAAAAAGATAAAAAGAAAACAAAAATGCAAGAGAGGAAATGAGGAACAAGAAAACTACAAAGCAGATAGAAAACATTTAACAAAATGGCAACAGTAAGTCCTCCTTTCCTACTAATAATTACATTAGCTATAAATGGATTAAACTCCCTAATCAAGAGACACAGTGAAGCTGAATGAATAATAAAACAACACTCAACTAACTATATGTTGTCTACAAATGAATCATTTTAGATTTAAGGACATACGTATGCTGAGAGAAGGGAAGGAAAATTTATTCCACTCAAAAAGAAACTAAAAGAGACAAGGGGTAGCTATATGCATAGATCAAGAGACTTTAATTCCAGACAGTTACAAGGAAGAAAAAAGGACATTATGTAATGATGAAACGGTCAATTCATCAAGAAGATATAAGAATTATAAATATTTATGTACTCAACATCAGGGTACCTAAATGTATAAAACAAATATCGACAAAAATGAAGGGAGACATAGATAGTGATACAATAATATTAGATTTCAATACACCATTTTCAACAATTGATGGATCTTCCAAACAGAAAATCAATAAGGAAACAGTGGACTTCATGAAAACTATAGGCCAATAAACCTAACAAACATATGTAGAACACTCCAGACAACAGCAACAGAATATACCTTCTTCTCCAGGCACACTGAACAATACCCCAAATAGATAACATTAGGCTACAAAATAAGTCTTCCCAAATTTAAAGATTGAAATTATAACAAGTATATTTTCCAACCAAAATGGTATGAAAGTAGTAACGACTAAGAAGAGAAAAACTGGAAAATTCACAAATTACGGAAATAACACAATCCTGAGCAACCAATGGGCCAAAGAAGAAATGAAAAGGGAAATTAGAAAAATATCTTGAGATAAATGAAAATGGAAAAACAATATACCAAAACTTATGGTATGCAACAAAACTAGTACACAGAGGGAATTTAGACTGATAAATATGTATATTAAAAAAGAAGACCTCAAATAAACAACTTAACTTTTCACCTATAAAAATAACTCAGCCCAAATTTAGGAGAAAGAAGAAAATAAAAATTAGAGTAGAAATTAATAAATAGACTAGAAAAACAATTTTAAAATATCAACAAAACCAAGAGGTGGTTATTTGAAAAGATAAACAAAATTAACATACGTCCAGCTCAACTAACCATGAAAAAAGAGAGAACACTCAAATAAATAAAATCAGGGATGAAAGGGGGGACATTTCAACAGTTAT
This sequence comes from Rhinolophus sinicus, assembly GCF_057876585.1. Lineage (NCBI taxonomy): Eukaryota > Metazoa > Chordata > Mammalia > Chiroptera > Rhinolophidae > Rhinolophus > Rhinolophus sinicus. The sequence continues at coordinate 27,689,083 of NC_142518.1, read as the reverse complement.
TGTAGAAATACAAAAGATAATAAGATATTATTATAAATAATTACATGTCAGCAAATTAGATAACTGAGAAGAAATTGATAAATTCCTACAAACATATACCCCTCCAAGACTGAATCATGAAGAAACAGATAATCTGACAGACCTATAATGAATTAGGAGATTGCATCAGTAATCAAAAATCTCCCAACAAATTTCAGAACTAGATGGCTTCACTAGTGAATTCTATCAAACATTTAAAAAGAATTAACACCAATATTAATCAAATTCTTCCAAAAAATTGAAGGGGGAAACACTTTGAAACTTATTTTATGAAGCCAGCATTACCCTGATACCACAGGAAAATAAAACACGCTATAAGACAATTATATGCAATATCAAATGAGGTAGAGATGGAATATACCTCAACATTATAAAACACACATAGGATAAGCCATAGCTAACATTATGCTCAATGATGAATAGCTGAAAGCTTTCCCTCTAAGATCAGGAACAAGACAATGTTGTCTACTCTTGCCAGTTTTATTCAAAAAAGTACTAGACATCCTAGCCAGAGCAATCAGAAAAGTAAAAGAAAAAGAAGGCATCAAAATAAAAAAAGTAAAATTATCTTTCTTTGCAGATGACATGATTCTGTATGTGCAAAACACTAAAGATTACACACACACACACACACACACACACACACAAAACAAAACAAAACTTAGAACTAGTAAATGAATTCAGTAAAGTTGCAGGACACAAAAACAACATACAAAAATCAGTTGTGTTTTAGACACTAACAATGAACTATCCAAAAGGAAATTAATAAAAAAAAAGCCCCATTTACAATAGCATCAAAAAGAATACTTAGAAATGAACTTGATCAAGGAGTTGAAAGACTTATACACTGAAAGCTACAAAATGTATATGAAGGAAATTAAAGGAGATGCAAAAACATGGATAGACATCTTGTTTCCATGGATTGGAAGACTTATTATTGTTAAAATGTTCACACTACTCAAAGAGATCTACAGATTAAATACTACCCCATCAAAATCCCACTGGTATGTTTTACAGAAATAGAAAAAACAATCTTAAAAAAAACACACAAAAAAAACAAAAACAAATTCACATGGAACCACAAAAGACTCAGACTAGCCAAAGTGATCTTGAGAAAGAACAAAGCTGGAGGCATTACACTTTCTGCTTTAAAATACCTTACAAATGTACAGTAATTAAAACAGTATGCTCCTGGCATAAAGATGGACATATTGACCATTGGAACACAATAGAGTGCTCAGAAATAAACGCATTCATATATTGTCAACTGATCTTTGACAAGGGTCCCAAGAACTCATAATAAGGAATGGATAGTCTCTTGAACAAATGGTGCTGGGGAAACTGGATGCAGAAGAATGAAATTAGACACTACCTTACACCACAAACAAAAATAAACTCAAAATGGATTAAAGACTTATATGTAAGGCATGATACTCTTAAACTCCTAAAGTAAAATTTAGGGGGAAAGCCCCTTAACATTAATCTATGTGATAATTTCTTGGATATGACTTCAAAAGCACATGAAACAAAAGCAAAAAAAAAAGGAGGAGTGATGTCACAGAAGTGGTGGCATGAGGGGTGCTTCTTGAAATCTCCTCTGGAAGTTACAACAAATTGATCAGCTATAATTCAACAAAGGATTCTCTGCTTGTCACACCATAACAGCTAAGAAACCTGCACATCAAAATTAGTTGAAGGTGGACAAATCTGGCAAGTGGGAGAGGATGGGAGGGGGAAATGCAGAGACGCAGCCTGTGGGCAGGGTCGCTGAACTCCAGGATGCAAACGGGATATCACAACAACTGCAGGAGAAGGAAGAAGCCAGGCTACAGGCTCTCTCCCTGTGTCCCATAGTCCTGCCTGAGAAAGAAGCATATAAGACAGCTGTGCCCAGTGTTAGAGGTGGAAACCTCAGCTGAGAATTGCGGCTTAAGCTCTCATGGCTAGGCAAAACAACAGAAAAAAAAGACACATGGAGCCTGGGTGCCTTCCCCCCACCCTCCCAGCATTAGAAGCAGGCTCCAGAAGAAGCAAGAGCAGTGTCAGATTACAGAACAGAATAGCTGCAGCCCTTGAGTACTGGAAAGACCGGTTTTACAACTGCTGATCCACAGTCCATCTATAGGGAAAGAGCTGGGGGTGGGGGTGTGTAACAGTGCTGGGCTGGTTAGAGTCACAAAGGCACCAGCCCACCAGGCCCCCACCTTTTCTGGGCGGATCTGGGCAGGGCAACTAGAGCTGCTGAGACACACACAGGCTTAACATTGGGTTGCAGAGGCAGCTTTGTGTTTTCAGAACCTGAGACCTCTGTCGCCCTCTACATCCCCCCATGGAAGCGGTGCCCTAAGACCCAGGTGACTAGCTCACAGAGAGAAGCCCACCTTCTGGTGGCTGGCTGTGGTGCTCTCAGCATGTTTGTGTGGATGAGAGCAGAAACTACAGACTTTGTGACCACAGCACATAGCCCTGCCCACCCAGAGCTGCACTGCCGAGGGCACTGTGGGCTCCCAGTGGCAGTCCCTGCCTCAACAAGACACAGAGGAGATTTTATACAACAGTGGACAACCCAGAGATAGCTGGTGGGCATTAATCCAAGACCTGCACTGTTTTTAATTCATATATGTGTATGTATGTGTATATATATATATATGTGTGTATATATATATATATATATATATATATATATACACACACACACACACTCATATACACACATATATGAATTATATATATGATTATATATAATATATGTATAACCATATACGAATCATATATAATATATTATATATAATCATATATAATTATATGTAATTCATATGTATGAATTATATATATGAATTATATATATATATTTTTGCCTTCTTTTTTCCCCTTCTCTTTTTTCTCTTCTTTTTCTCTCTTTTCTTTTACTTCTTTTTTCTGTTTTATTTTTTTGTATTTTTGTTTGTTTTGAGTGTTTGTTGTTTGTTGTTTTCATATGTCAGTATATTTGTTTTCTTTGTTGTGGTTGTTGGTTGTTTTGTCTGAAATTGACCTGCACAAGATCCCTGCCCAAGTGGCACAAGAATCAACACATCCAGAGGCCAGCTTCAGACCAAACTAGAGCACTACCTGGTTTGACCTACAAGCGGCACACCCAAAGGGAATTCTCAACAAGCACAGGAGCCTGAATGAGCAAAGCCTCTGTTGAGGAGTCAGCCTTCACACAGCAACTCATACACAGTGGGCATTGCCAATCCTCATAGTTAGTCAGCCTGGGAGTCATCCCACGCACAGACAAGCCAAAAACAATCAAGGCTCAACTACAACAGGAGGATACACACAACACAAGTGACACCTCTGGAACACATGCACAGGAGATTAGGGAGACTGCGCAGTTCAACTACGAAGGACACATACTACATAGGGTCACCCAGCAAAGACTGAGAGACATAGGTTATTTACCTAATACATAGAAGCAAACAAAGAGTGACAGTCAGAATGAGGAAACAAAGAAACATGTCCCAAATAAAAGAACAGAAGAAGCCTCCAGAAATGGAAATAACTGAAACAGGCAATCAACCTTCCAGACTCAGAGTTTAAAATACTGATTTTAAGAATGCTTAAGACACTTAGTGAAAAATTTCAACAAAGAGATAGCAAGCATAAAGACGGATATAGAAACCATGAAAAAAAAGTCAGAAATAAAGAATACAACAACTGAAATAAAGAATATACTACAAGGATTCACCAGCAGATTAGATGAAGCAGAGGATCAAATAGGCAATTTAGAAGACAAAGTAGTAGAATTCACCCAATCAGAACAACAAAAAGAAAAAATAATAAGAAAACAATGAAGATAGTTTAAGAGACCTGTGGGACAGCATCAAGTGGACAACATTCACATCATAGTAATACCAGAAGAAGAGAGGGAGCAAGGGATCGAGAATCTATTTGAAGAAATAATGACAGAAAACTTCCTTAACCTGGGAAAGGAAAATGACATACAAGCCTAGGAAGTGCCAAGAGTTCCAACCAAGATGAACCCAAAGAGCCCCACACCAAGACACATCATAGTTAAAATGGCAAAGGTTAAAGACAAAGAGAGAATCCTAAAAACAGCAAGAGAAAGACAGCTAGTTACTTATAAGGGAGCTCCCATAAGCCTATAAGCTGACTTTCTATAGAAACTTTGCAGGCCAGAAGGGAGTGGCAGGAAATATTCAAAGCAATGGAAAACAAAGCCCTACAAACTGGATTGCTCTACCCAGCAAGACTATCATTTAAATTTGAAGGAGAGATAAAGAGCTTCCCAGAAAACAATAAGCTAAAGGAATTCATTACCACCAAGCCAGTATTGAAGGAAATGTTAAAAGGGCTTCTTTAAGCAGAAGAAAGGTGAAAACAAACTAACTAATAAAGACCAGAAATATGAATAATAAAATGGCAATAACTATGTACCTATCAATAATTACTTTAAATGTAAATGGATTAAATGCTTCTATCAAAAGACATAGGGTAGCTGGATGGATAAGAAAGCAAGATCCATGCATATACTGTTTACAAGAGACCCACCTCAGATCAAAAGACACACACAGGCTAAAAGTAAACAGATGGAATAAGATATTTCATGCAAATAGAAATGAGAAAAAAACTGGCACAGCAATACTTATATTGGACAAAATAGACTTTAAAATGAAGACTATAATAAAAGACAAAGAAAGACACTACATATGTAATAATAAAAAGATCAACCCAACAAGAGGACATAACCCTAGTAAATATCTATGCACCCAACATAGGAGCACCTAAATATATAAAACAGATATTGACTAACGTAAAGCCAGAGATCGACAGTAACACTATCGTGGCTGGCCCGGTGGTTCAGGCGGTTGGAGCTCCATTCTCCCAATGCTGAAGGCTGCCAGTAAGATTCCTACATGGGACAGTGGGCTCTCAACCACAAGGGTGCCGGTTCAACTCCTCAATTCCCAAAAAGGATGGTGGGCTGCACCCCGTGCAGCTAAGATAGAACATGGCACCTTGAGCTGAGCTGCCGCTGAGCTCCCGGATGGCTCAGTTGGTTGGAGCGCAAGCTCTGGGCAACGGGGCTGCCGGTTCAATTCCCACATGGACCAGCGAGCTGCACCCTCTGCAACTAGAATGAAGTCAACGAGCTGCCGCTCAGCTCCGGGGCGGCCAGATGGCTCAGTCGGTTGAAGCACGGGCTCTCAACCACAAGGTTGCTGGTTTGACTCCCACAAGGGATGATGGGCTGCTCCCCCTGCAACTAACAATGGCAACTGGACCTGGAGCTGACCTGCGCCCTCCACAACTAAGATTGACAGGACAACAACTTGACTTGGAAAAAAAAAAGTCCTGGAAGTATACACTGTTCCCCAATAAAGTCCTGTTCCCCTTCCCCAATAAAAAAATCTTAAGAAAACAAAACAAAAACAGTAACACTATCATAGTATGGGACTTCAACACACCTCTGACACCAATGGACAGATTCTCCAGACAGAAAATCAATACAGAAACAGTGGCCTTAAATAACACATTAGACCACTTGGATTTTATTGATATTTTTAGAGCACTTCAACCCAAAGCAGCAGAATATAAATTCTTCTCAAGTGTACATGGAACATTTTCCAAGACAGACAACATGCTAGGCCACAAAACAAGTCTCAATAAATTTCAGAGGACTGAAATCATATCAAGCATCATCTTTGACCACAGTGTTATGAAACTAGAAATCAATTACAAGAAGAAAACCAGAAAACACAGAAACACATGGAGGCTGAATAACATGTTACTAAATAATAAATGGGTCAACAACAAAATCAAGAAAGAAATAAAAATTAAAAAAAAAAACCTTGACATAAATGAAAATGAAAACACAACAATCCAAAAATCTATGTGATGCAGAGAAAGCAGGTCTAAGAGGGAAATTCATAGTAATGCAGGCCTACCCAGAAAAACAAGAAAAATATCAAGTATATTTTTACACCTAAGGGAACTGGAAAAAGACAGCAAAATAGGCCCAAAGAGAGTACAAGGAAGGAAATAATAAAGATCAGAGTGGGAATAAATGAACTAGAGACCAAAAAATCAATATAAAAGAGCAATGAAACCCAGAGCTGATTTTTTTAAAAGATAAACAAAATTGACAAACCTTTAGCCAGACTTGTCCAGAAAAAGTGAGGACCCAAATTAATAAAATCAGAAATAAAAGAGGAGAAGTGATAACAGACACCACAGAAATACAAAAAAATTTAAGAAAATACAATGAGCAACTAAATGCCAACAAATCAGACAAATTGGAAGAAATGGATACATTTCTAGAAGCATACAATCTTCCAAGGTTGAATCAAGAAGAAACAGAAAATATGAACAGACCAATTACTTCCGAGGAAATTAAATCAGTAATCAACAAGTTCCAAACATTCAAAAGCCCTGGACCAGATGACCAGGTGAATTTTACCAACCACTCAAAAAAGAGTTATCATCTAATCTCCTCAAACTATTTCAAAAAACCCAGAAGGAGGGGCAGCTCCCAAGTTAATATTATGAGGCCATGATAACCCTGATCCCAAAACCAAACAAAGACATTATAAAAAAAGAAAACTATAAGCTGATATCCCTAATGAACACATGTAAAAATTCTCAACAAAATGTTAGCAAAATAAATTCAGCAATACATTAAAAAGATCATACACCATGATCAAGTGGGATTCATTCCTGATATGCAAGGTTGGTTCAATATCCACAAATCAATTAACGTGATACACCACATTAACAAAATGAAAAATAAAAATCATATGATCATATCAATAGATGCCAAAAAAGCATTCGAAAAAAATCCAGCGTCCATTTATGATAAAACCTCTGAGCAAAGTGGGAATAGAGGGATCATATCTCAACATAATAAAGGCCATATATCATAAACTGACCGCTAACATCATACTCAATGGGGAAAAGCTGCAAGCATTCCCCTGAAGATCAGGAATAAGACAATGTTACCCACTTTCTCCACTTTTATTCTACATAGTTCTGGAAGTTCTAGCCACAGCAATAACACAAGAAAAAGAAATAAAAGGTATCCAAATTGGAAAGGATGAAGTAAAATTGTCATTATATGCAGATGACATGATACTATATAGAGAGAATCCCAAAGACTCCACCAAAAAACTATTAGAACTGTTAAATGAATTTAGCAAAGTAGGAGGATACAATATTAATATTCAGAAATCAGTTGCATTTGTATGCACCAATAACAAACTATCAGAAGGAGAAATTAAGAAAATAATCCCATTTACAATTGCTTCAAAAACAATAAAATACTTAGGAATAAATTTAACCAAGGAACTAAAAGACCTATACTCAGAAAATTATAAGACATTGAAGAGAGAAAGTAAGGACGATACAAATAAATGGAAACATATAACTTGCTCATGGATAGGAAGAATTAATACCGTTAAAATGTTCATACTACCTAAGGCAATATATAGATTCAATGTGATCCCTATCAAATTACCAAGGACATTTTTCACAGAACTAGATCATATAATCATAAAACTTATATGGAACCATAAAAAACCCCAAGTAGTTATGGCAATCTTGAGAAATAAGAACAAAGTGGGAGGTATCATGCGACCTGATATCAAATCATACTACAAGGCTACAGCAATCAAAACAGCATGGTGTGATATAAATGATAAATGTCTAAGTTTTGCTTTGTCTCGTGCACCTGAAACTAATAAAATTATATTAAAAAACAAACAAACAGCATGGTGTGGCATAAAAACAGACATACAGATCAACGGAACAGAAAAGAGAGCCCAGAAGTAAATCCATTCATATATGGTCATTTAATCTACAACAATGAAAGCAAGAATTTACATTGGAATAAAGACAGTCTATTTAATAAATGGTGCTGGGAAAACTGGACAGACACATGCAAAAGAAATGAAGCTGGAACACCTTCTTATGCCATATACAAGAATAAATTAAAAATGGATTAAAGATTTAAATGTAAGACCCCAAACCATAAAACTCCTAGAAGAAATACAGGAAAAAAATTTGCAGACATTACCCTTAGTAATATTTTTACTGATACATCCCCTTGGGCAAGGGAAGAAAAATAAAAAATAAACATGTAGGATTACATCAAACTAAAAAAACATTTCACAGCAAAGGAAACCATCAATAAAACAAAAAGGCATCCTACTGAATGGGAGAAGATATTTGCCAATGATACATCTGTTAAAGTGTTAATATCCAAAATTTATAAAAACCTCATATAACTCAATACCAAAAAAATTCAGAAACAATCCAATTAAAAAATGGGCAGAGGACCCGAAGAGACATTTTTCTAAATAGGACATACAGATGGCCAATAGACATATGAAAAAATGCTCAACCTCACTAATCATTAGAGAAATTCAAATAAAAACTACGAGATAACACCTCACTCCAGTCAGAATGCCTATCATCAATAAATCAATAAACAAGGCGAAGATGTGGAGAAAAGGGAAACCTCATGCACTGTTGGTGGCATTACAAATAGGTGCAGCCACTATGGAAAACAGTATGGAGTTTCCTCAAAAATTTGAAAATGGAACTGCCTTATGACCCAGCAATTCAACTCCTGGGTATCTATCCAAAGAAATCCAAAACACTAATTTGAAAAAAATATATGAACCCCTATGTTTATTGCAGCACTATTCACAATAGCCAAGACATGGAAACAACTGAAATGCCCCTTGATAGATGATTGGATAAAGACGCTGTGGTACATTTATACAATGGAGTGTTACTTGGCCATAAAAAAGAATATCTTACCATTTGCAATGACATGGCTGGATCTAGAGAATATTATGCTAAGTGAAATAAGTCAGATGGAGAAAGACAGACACCATATGATCTCACTTATATGTGGAATCTAAACACCAGAATAAATGAACAAACAAAACAGAAATAGACTCAGATATAGGGAAAAAAAACTGATGCTTGCTAGATGCGAAGGGGGTGGGGGATGGGGAAGAAGGTAAAGGGATTAGAAAGTACAAATTAGCAGTCACAATATAGTCACAGGGATATGAAATACAGTTTGAGAATATAATCAATAATGTAAAGATTACGTAGGGTGCCAGATGGGCACTGGATTTATTAGGGAGACAAATTCATAGACTGTGTAGATCCCTGACCACTGTGCTATGCACCTGAAGCTGAAGTTGAATAATACTGAATGTCAACTATAATTACACACACACACACACACACACACACATTGTGTGTGTGTGTGTGAGTGTGTGTGTACACCAGGGGTGCCAAAAAAATGTATACAAGTGGACACGGGTCAATGTTGCTTAAGCAGTAGTTCGTCATCATCAGAAGTGTCTGGACGCTGATGGTAACCACTTTGAGCACCTCTTGTAACTGCAGAAGTCAAACGTGACTTGTATTCATCTTTTGCTATTGGTATATATTAAGTATTACAATATTAATACAGTTTTTTCTTTCTTAAAATGTTTATACATTTTTTGATATCCTCTGTGTATATGCCATGTTTCCCTGAAAATAAGACTTAACTGGAAAATAAGCCCTAGCATGATTTTTCAGGATGATATACCCTGAACATAATCCCTAATGTGTCTTTTGGAGCAAAAATTAATATAAGACCCGGTCTTATTTTCACAGAAACACGGTATATGTATATATAGTCATGAGATGTGGAGTAAAGCATAGGGAATATAGACAATAGTATTGTAACAGCTATATAGGATGTCAGAGGGGTAGTAGATTGGGGGGGTGGTCATCACTTTGTGAGGGGTGTAAATGTCGAACTATTACATTGCTTTGTACACCTAAAACTAATAAAAACTAAATTTTAAGACTAAAGAAATGACAAAAAAATAGACAAGTAGGACAAAATCAAAGTAAAAACACTTCTGCACAGCAAAGTAAACAATCAACAGAATGAAAAGTCAACCCACGTAGTGGGAGAAAATATTTGCAAACCATATATCTGATAAGGTGTTAATTTCCAAAATATATAAGGAATTCCTACAATTCAATAGCAAAAAATTAAATAACCTGATTAAAAATGAGGAAAGAACTTGAACAGACATTTCTCCAAAGAAGTCATACAAATAGCTAATGTGTTTATGAAGAGATGGTCAACATTGTTAATGGAAATGCAAACCAAAACTTCAATGAGATACCACTTCAAATCTTTTAGGATGGATATTTTTTTTTTTTTTAAAGATAAGTGTTGGTGAGGTTGTGGAGAAATTGGAACCTTTGTACACTTGGTAGAAATGTAAAATGGTTCAGCCGCTATGAAAACAGTATTGAGATTCCTCAAAAAATTAAAAATACTATATGACCCAGGAATTCAACTGCTGGATACTTATCCAAAAGAATTGTAATCAGGATCTTGAAAATATATTTGCACTCCCATGTTCATTGCAGCACTATTCATAATAGCCAAGATATGGAAGAAAACTAAATGTCCACTGATGAAAGAATGGATAAAGAAAATGTGATATACAGATAAAATATACTATCATTCATCCTTAGAAAATAAAGAAAATCTGCCATATGTGACAACATGGATAAACCTGGAGCACACTATGCTACCGTGTTTCCCCGAAAATAAGACCTAACTGGAAAATAAGCCCTAGCATGATTTTTCAGGATGACATCCCCTGAACATAAGCCCTAATGCGTCTTTTGGAGCAAACCTTAATATAAGACGTGGTCTTATTTTCGGGGAAACACGGTAAGTGAATAAGTCAGTCACAGAAAAAAAAATACTGCATGATTCCACTTATAAGAGCTATGTAAAGTAGTCAAACTCAGAAGTAGAGAATACAACAGTGGTTGCCAGGGGCTATAGGATGGGGACATGGGGAGTTGTTATTAAATGGGTATAAAGTTCAGTTATGCAAGATGAATAAGCTCTAGGAATCCCCTGCACAATATAATGCCTATAGTTAACAATACAGTATTGTGCACTTCAAAATTTGAGAGTGGACCTCTTGTTAAGTGGTCATACCACAAGAAAAGCAAAACATACAATGAAACCTTATACTCTGGGAGGTGTTGGGTATGTCTATTACCTTGATTGTGGTGACAGTACTAGGTTGGTGCAAAAGTAATTGTGATTTTTGCAATTTTTTAACTTTTTAAACTGCAATTACTTTTGCACCAACCTAATATCAGGGGTGCTTGCGTAGGTCTAAGCTCATCAAATCGTACATATTAAGTATGTGCAGTTCTTTGTAATCAATTATACCTCAATAAAACTGTTAAACAACTGCCTCTCTGGCATAGCTAAGCACATATGTAGCTATAATCAAAAGAAAAGCAGTCGGGGGTTAAATAACTGAGTTATATATTCATCAATAAAGATTAGTAAATGACTTCTAAGAAAGATGCTGCTTAACCACAAATCCCTGCTAAGTGGTGATGTTCTTTGATATTGAAATTTCATTGTTTTTCACAGAATAGTCCCAAGAATATGAATTCCCATGCATCACTGTGTCCTGGTCACAAAGGACTGTTGCTATCTCTTCTGGCTATAGCTCAGCTCCTGTAGTAATTTTTCTCCACTGAGTCATAATGAATAACAAGCATGTTCTCTGTGCTCCTTGGATCCCACCTATCTCCACTCATCCAGCTTCTGTCCCAAAGCAAAAATATAAAACTACATACACGTCTAAATATCTCACAGTGGATTTTATTTAGAATTCTATACCAGAATGCTAATAATTTTTTTATTTCTCACATTTTCCAATGTCAAAATTGGCAATTTCTCCTAAAACTGGACAGAAAACCACTTTGTTTTTGAATTATTTTAGTATTACTATAAATACGGGTTAGCATATGTAAGATTATTTAAAACATTGTAGGTTTTTATTATTGAAGCTGTTCTGAAAGCATTCAAAAAGAAAAGGTTATGTTCCCAACAAGAAGCCAGGATATAAAATGGGATGGTATTTACCATGAGTTAGGGAGTTTGAGTCACCTGTGTATGCAGAAAATTGATAATTCTCAGTAGCTCAAAGACTTGAGCCACCCATCAAGGACAGCATGAGGTGGAAGCATTAAAAGCACTTGGTCTTCAAAGAATAAAGTGTTAGGGGGGAAAATTAACATAATTTCTGTACTGTAAATAGTATTTAGGACCAATAGAGAACCTACAATGCCAGAAACTATGAAAAATACCCTGGGGTAAACCCTATAGAGACAGAAAGCTTCCAGTTTCGAACAAATTTCAAAAGAAATACAGATTCCTAAATAAGTATTGCTCATTTGTCATCTAAGGTATGCTACTCAGCTCTATTTTTCATCTTTTTATATATACCTCCTGCCTTAGTGACAAGAATATACACTCTGTTGTACTGAGTGATGAGAAGATAAAACTCATGGCAAAGTTTTAAAGTACTTAAATTCATGCTGAAGCTAAGCAAATCCATGACTCTCCAGGATACATTAGACCAAAATCAGCCAAGTTAGTCAGATTTTCATTTATTCTCGTAGTTGTTTGGCAAGAAGCAGATTGAGATGTATGTTTGGGCGAATGAACTCATCTTCACAGTGTGGAGGCTGGAGGCCTTGTCTCCTTAGAATCCCTCACTACTGCATTTGTCAGCCTGGGGGAGATGCACACCAGAGTAAGCCGGGTTTCTTGTGGATGCCTTTATTTTCAAAAATCATATCATGCCAATTCAATTCAATTACTAGTTTTGGAGATTGGCAGAAAAGCAGTTTCCTTTGCACAGTTTCATTTATAGTTCCTTTCTATCTAAACATCAAAAAGCAGTGTTAAACTAACACTTTTCTTACAAACCCAAGATTATACTGGTAGTTTTCCAATTTCATTTTACAGATGTTCTCAGCCCTCATGCTTGATACAGTATATTAACAGAATAGAACCAAACTTCAAACTTTCAAAGTGGCTTTATTGGCTTTGCACGGGGAGACATTAATTAAAGGAATTACCACTTCCATGGGAGATAAGGACCCAACATTCTCTATTTCAGAATTATTAAAAGCCTGAGGCTTATATACCCTTAGGGAAACAAATATCCTCTGGAAACTGAAATAAGCAGGCACTGTTTTCATAACCCTGATCATATGGACATAGATTGGAGCCTTGTTTGTTATTTTGGTTACTAGTTGAAGATAAACATCTATCCCAAAAGGGTCCCTTCGAGAGTTGTTTTCAAATCAGCATGGATGAAAAATTGGGAAAATGCTGAGAAATACCAAATCTTTAATAAAATTTTCAGTTAGTTGATAAAAGGAGGCATTTTGTGACAAGAATGCACTTCTGGGTAAGTGCAGACAGGTAGAGGGAGAAAAAAGCCCATAATCAGAAATTAAGAAAAAATGGAAGCTCAAGGTTTTAGTTGTTTTAAGGGGGATGGTCATTCTACTGATTATTTCATTATTCATGTTCTTCTGCTAAACCTTTGGTGCATTATTACGTAGAAGAGAATTAAAGCATCATACAAGACAATGACAAATCCAGCTTTCCCACATGAGGTCAAATAGTTTCTAAAACCCTTAGAGGGTAATGCCCTGACATTTTCTTCAGGTTTAAGCAATCTAGAAACTGGTAGTAAAAGTGAAAATAATTTGACTAAATGAAATTTTTATTGCTCCATTAGGAGAGAAACACAAATGACTCAACTGTTTTAATACGGTTTAAGATTCCTTTAAAGAATCTTCATGATTTATTTACATTTACTTTTTACTAATATGAAACACACGAAATCTGTTACCCAAAAGAGAGACAGGGATGATACCAGAATATAACAGGGATGATACCAGAATATAAATATTACTACTGGGGAAATGATTGTTTAAAGTAAAGCAGGACGTAGATTTCAGCCAGTAAACGGTAGTCTTAGGTTAATGTTTTTGTAAAGATTTGCATTTTATGGTAACTACATAAGTCGGTTGACTAGAGTCAAATTCATTTTTCAACTTTCAAGATGGCAAATTACCTCTGAAAGAACCTGCAGTTTCTTAGAAATATAACCACTGGAAAATATTTTTAAAATTGAAAAATAAAAGTATCTTTTCTCTCTAATTTAGTTAGTAAGTTAGTAGACAAAAATACTGTTTTTCATTTGTTTCCTCTCTCTCTCTCTTTTTCTCTCTCCCACTCTCTCTCTCTCTCTTCCTCTCTCTCTCTTTCTTTCTCATGTCACTGGACCAGAAACATTGATTCATTAGCACCTACTAGTTGCGGTGGCTGCAATGTACCTCACTTATCAGTTTGCCTCAATATATTTTACTTACAAGCAGGGGATATAGTATATAGCTGAAATGCTCTGGCTTTCAATGTTGCTTATAAGAGACCTTGACAAAAATGGTCATTTCCTCTTGGACACAAAAGTCCAGCAGTGGAAACACTTGCTTACGGATGCTTCAAGTTTAATCCCCGCAAAAATACTGCTGAACGTGACCAACCCCTACACTCTCCCCAAAATTTCCGTACTAACTAAACAAACAGTTAGCCTTTGACAAAGGAAACTGGAAATTATTTTAGCTCCAGTAAACTAAAGTTAATGTGTTTTTGTATAGTCTTGAATATTTTAAAATTCTATTTTTTCCAGTGTATGTAATATTTTTATTATCAGTTTGGATACTCACCATAAGAAAATTTCCCAAATGTGGCATAGCAGCAGTGGGTGTGTAAATAAGCAGATAAGAACAGAATCAGTGTGCTGTGTCAGGCTGAGCCTGTATCTTCCCAATTATCAGGCCATCTTTTACCTTCTCAAATTCTTTTTATATCCATCCAAAAAAAAAAAATTGTTGAGGTCTTCACATTGCTCAGGAACGCAGCTGGCATTTGGCAGTGTGTTCACCCAACAAAACACAGACCAGAAATGCCAGATCAGATTGGTCTTGTCTGTGTTCTTCCTCCCATCATTCTCCTGCCCTTTAAGCCCATTCTTTTCTCCTGCCTACCGTGTCTCACATTTGCAGTTGGGCTCCTTTGGAAACCTTCCTGTCCCTTCCCCACCACCACGTTTCAATTTTAACCAGCACTCATGTTCTGCCCAACTCTGGATCCAGATTCTTGCTCCGTGTGCCCTTGCCTGGACAACACAGGGATGAGTGATTGCACTCCGGATGTTGTTCTGTTTTCAATTTTCCAGCTCAGAGAATTCACAGTTCTGACCTAACCCCTGAGACAGGGAGGTTGGCTGGAGTCTTGCCGTGCCAAGTGTGGTCTGAGGACCAGCAGCCTCGGCTTCTCATGGGAGCTCGTTAGGAATGCAGGATCTCAGTCCTGACTCCACACCTGCTCAAACAGAATCTGCTTATCTGCATTGTAACAAGATTCCCAAGGTAGTTTTGTCTGTTCATTAGGTATAAGAAGCACTGGGCTAGATCATTGGTCCACAAAATTATGTTTTCCAACTGTACTGAGATATAATTAACATGTAATATTGTGTAAGTTTAAGGTGTACAGTGGGATGATTTGATACACGTTGATCTTGTGACATGGTAGCCACAAGGTATTTAACACAACTTTTACCTCACATAATTGCCATTTGTTGTCATTATGATAAGAACATCAGAGTTCTATTCTCAGGTACGTGCAAGCCAGTGACATATGTCATGGCCAGATCCAGGCCTTATTAGGGTCTGTGGTGGGCCTTGGCTCTCAGTGTGTACTTGTGTGGCTGCAGGGGCTTTTCAAAGGTGTGCAGACAGCAGTGAAGGCTAGTGACAGGCGTTGGGGTTAGCAGTGTGTAGGTTCACAGCTGCAGTGGCTCACTACAGGCATGTGCAGTGGTGCAGGCCAGTGACAGGAGTCAAGGCCAAATCTAGGCCCATAAGCAGTTGTTGGGCCTTGGTGTTCAGTGTGCACTTGTGCAACTGCAGGGGTTAGTTGTGGCCATGTGCACAGCAGTAGAGGTTGGTGACAGCAGTTGTGGCTGGCTGTGTGCAGGCAAGCACAGTAGTGCAGGCTAGTGATAATAGTCAGGGCCAAATCTAGACCCGTGAGCAGCCATGGAAGGCTTGGCTGCTAGTGTTCACTTGTGTGGCTGCAGGGGCTATCCATGGGCATGTACACAGCAGGGGTTCCACCATGGGGTCCTAGCCTGCTGTCTTGCATGAGAGCATCTGCTGAGGCCTGGGCTGGATGTCAATGCAGGTCCCAGGCTCTGGCATGAGAGAGGGGGAGGGAACAAGGACTCAGGCAGCTGGCATCTGCAAATGCCAAAACTTGTGGGGTAAAAATCTGAATGGTGAAATATGCATGGGGTCCTCAATGGCTGTCTTGGCTATTGGTTTCCTCAGAGGCAAAAGCTGTTGGAGTCCTTCAAAGAACAGTCTGCTGGGGTCCATGATGAGGTTTTCAGTGATGATGGAGCATCTGCAATATCTGTTGAGATCCTCAGGGGTAAATGCTCCTCTGCAAAGCAGGCCACTGGGAACCACAGTCATTTCTACCATGTGGCTGCTGCTGGTAGCCCCTGCCGTTCTTCCTCATTCCTAGCCATCTCTAGACATCTCAACTTTGCCAGTATCTGGGTGGGGTGAAACTGAAGAGGGTCCTTCATGACTGGAGAGGCTGGTCACTCACCCCATTCACTCAGCTTTTCCTGGTGAGTGAAACTCTCTTGGACTGGGGAGTTAGTTCTCTCTTGGTGCTGAGCAGTGCTAGCCTGATGGATGGGATGATGCAGGCCAAATTAAACTGTTCCTCTTACCCTTTTTATGTGGTTATTCTCAAGGTTTTTTGCTCCACTGTTTTGCTGCAGCCTCTTAGGTGGACTCCTGAGCTCTCTTTCAGCTATTTTTGTTTGTGGGCAGCTATTTGTGTGTGTGTGTGTGTGGGGGGGGGTGAAGTCTGGGGTTTCCCACTCTGCTATGTTGGTGAGCCCATTTTTTATTTTAAAAGTATAGTCTAAAAAACAGAAAATACAGAAAAGAATGATAAAGAGTGTTGAGATTACTCATAATATTACCATCCAAAAATAACTCATGTTAACATTTCAGAAGTTATCCTCGTAGACCATTACCTATGTGCAGTAGATCCTCACTTAATGTCTTTCTTAGGTTCTTGGAAACGGGGACTTTAACCAACAGGATGTAAAATGAAACCAATTTTAGCACAGGCTAATTGATATAAACAAGACTTAAGTTCCTATGGCATGTTTCTGGTCACAAAACCATCACCAAACTTCTAAATAAAAACCCCAAACAATTCCAATATTAAACATTGAAATAACTGTGAACTATCCAGTTAAGAAAGATTAATAAAAAGAAGTAAGATCATTATTTTCCAACCCTCTTATTCCAGTTCAGAATAGTGCTGGCGGGAGCCTCTCCAAGCAGCTCAGGGTGCAAGACAGGAATCCACCCTGGAGACGATGCCCATCCATTGTAGGGTACACCCACACCCACACCCACACTCACTCGGACTGGGACAATGTAAATATTCCAACTAACATCACGTGCATATCTTTGGGATGTGGGAGGAAACTGGAGTCTCCAAAGAAAACCCATGTAGTCAAGGGGAGAACGTGCAAACTCCACACAGACAATGGAACTGGATGTAAAATTGTAAAGTATATAACCATTTGCGATTGGCTTTTATTGCACAGCATACTTCTCTGGAGATATAGCTAGATTGTTGCATCAATATTTCCTTCCTTCTTATTGCTGAGAAGTATTTAGTGATATGGCTATATCACAGTTTGTTTATGCATTGACCCATTAAAGACATCTGAGTTGTTTCTAGTTTTCAGCTATTATTAGTAAAACTGCTCTAAACATTCACATATAGTTTTTTTGTGTGAACATAAGTTTTAATTTCTCTGGGACAAATGCCCAGATGTGCAATTTCTGGGTCTATGATACTTTTATATTAGTTTTTTTCTTGACTGCCAAATATTTTTCCAGAGTGGCTGTACTATTTTAAGAATTCTCAAGAATTTAGGAACCATTTTAAATTCTCATTAGTGATATATGAGCAATTCAGTTTGGTATTGTCACTATTTTTTTTGATGGATGTCGATTTATTCTTTTATCAATCATGCCTTGGTGTCAAGGCTAAGAACTCTGCCTAGCCTTAGATCTAGAAGAAATTCTGCTATATATTTTTCTAAAGTATTATTGAAATACTTCTAAAGTATTATTGAAAAGTGTTATTGAAATAAAGTATTATTTACATTTGTGATCTATTATGAATTCGTTTTTGCATGTGTGTACTTAATGTGTTCTTTTTTATGAAATTCACATAACATAAAATTAACCTTTTTGAATGACACAATTGAGTAAAACGTAGCACATTTAAAATGTTGTGCAACCACCATCTCCATCTATTTCCAAAACATTAGAACTATCCCGAAAGCAAATCTGATACCCATTAAGCAATCATTCCTCATTCACACCTCCCTTCAGCCCATGACAATCACTAATCTAAATTGTGACTTTATGTATTTACCTTTCTGGATATTTCATATAAATGGAATTGTATAATATGTGACCTTTTGTGTCTGGCTTCTTTCATTTAGCATAATGCTTTTGAGGGTCCTTCACCTTGAAGCATGTTATCAGTGTTTCATTCCTTTTTATGGCTGAAATATTACATTATACTAATACACCATATTTTGTTTATCTAGACTACTGAGTGTAAATAATGCTGCTATGAACAGTAGTGTACAAGGTTTCCTTTTTTTCTTTCAACTTGTTTTAAATTCGTTGGGTTATGTACCTGGAAGTGGAATCGCTGGGTCACATGGTAATTCTATGCTTAATTTTTGAGAAACCACCAAATATTTTTGACAGTGGTTACACAATTTTACATTCCTACCAATGATGTGTAAGGGTTTAGACTTTTCCATATCCTCACCAACAATTGTTATTATCTGACTTTTCTATTCTAGCCATTCTAGTGGGTGTAAAGTGATATTTCATTGTGAATTTGATTTGTATTTTGCTGATGAATAATGATGCTGAGCATCTTTTCATATATACTCTGGCCATTTGTATGTCTTCTCTAGAGAAATGTTTATTCAAGTAATTTACCCATTTTTAATTGGGTTGTTTCTTTTAGTTGTTAAGTTTTAAATGTTTTGTAAAATATATTTTGCATACTAGACCTTTATCAGATATATGATTTACAAATATTTTATCTTATTTTGTAATTGTCTTTTCCCTTTGGTATTGTCCTTTTATGCACAATTTAAAAATTTTGAAGTTCGGTTTATCTCTGTATTTCTTTTGTTGCTTAAGCTTTTTAATGTCATGTCTAAGAACCCATTGCCTTATCCAGGGTTATAAAAATTTATCCTTATGCTTTCTTCAAAGAGTTTCATATTTTAACTCTTACATTGAAGTCTTTAATCCTTTTGAGCTATTTTTTGTACATGTTGTGAGGTAGGTGTCCAACTTCATGCTTTGTATATGAATATCCAGTTGTAACAGCACCATTTGTTCAAGAGACTAATCTTTCCTCATTGAATGATCTTGGCACTCTTGTGAAAAATCAATTTACTATTGATGTATGAGTTTATTTCTGAACTTTCAATTCTATTCTATTGACCTATGTGACTATCCACATGCCTGTACTACATTATTTTGATCGCAGCAGCTTTTTTAGTTAGTTTTGAAACCAAGAAGGATGAGTGCTCCAACTTTATTGTTCTGTTTCAAGATCATTTTGGCTATTTGAGGTCTCATACAAAACTGGATCAGCTTTTCCACTTCCAGAAAAAAATGTGGAATTTTGATGGGGATTGCATGGAACGTATAAATCACTTTGTAGGCTATTGCCATCTTGACAATATTAAGTGTTCTGATCCATGAACATGGGTGTCTTTAAAAATTTCTTTCAGTAAAATTTTGTACTTTTCATTGTACCAGTCTTGCACTACTTTGGTTACATTTATTCTTAAATATCTTATTTTTTATACTATTATAAATTGAATTGTTTTCTTAATTTCTTGTTGCTTATTCATTGCGAGTGTATAGAAAGAAAACTGATTTTTGAGTGTTCATTTTGTATCTTGTAACTTTGCTGAATTCACTTAATAGTTCTAATAGTAGTTTGATGGATTCTTTGGGATTTTCTATATATAAGAGCAAGTCAGTAAGAAAAAAAATTGTTTTATATCTTCCTTTTCAATTTCAATGTCATTTACTTTATTATTTTATTTATTCCCTATTTTCTATAGCTAGAACTTTCAGTACAATGTTAAATAGAAGTGGGAAAAGTGGGCATCCTTCTCTTTCTCCTGATCTTAGGAGGAAATCTTTCATTCCTTCACCAATGAGTATATTAGCTGGGGGTTTCCTGGGCTATTGAGTGTTTTTTATCATGAAAGGGTGTTAGATACTTGTCAAATGTTTGTCTACATCAATTGAAATGTTGGTGTGTGTCTTTTTTCAACTTAATTCTATTAATGTGATTAAATTGGTTTGTGTGTATTGAACCAGCCTTGTATTCAGGGGATAAGTTCCACTTGGTCATGGTGCATAACACTTTTAATATGCTGTTAGTACTGCTATTATTTTGTTGAGAATTTTTGCATCTATAGTCTAAGTATAGGTCTATAGTTTTATTTTCTTATAACTTTATCTGGCTTTGATATCAAAGTAAAGACTATCTTATGAAGTGAATGAGGAAACGTTCCCTTCTCTTCAATTTTTTGGAAATGTTTGAGAAAGATTAATATTAATTCTTTTAAAAGTTTGGTATAATTCACCAGTGAAGCCATCTGTTCCTGTGCTTTTCTTTACTGGAGGTTTTGATTTTACCTTTCTGATTTTTAATAATTTGTATCTTTTCTCTTTTTCTTAGTCACTCTAGCTAAAGATTTTCACAACGGGGTTGATATTTAAAGGATACATTTAATTTTCTTGATTCTACTACTCTTCTATTTCATTTATTCTCAATCTAATCTTTACCATTTCCTTCCTTCTGCTAGTTTTAGGTTTAACGTGTTCTTCTCTTTTTTATTTCTCAACATATAAAACTGGACATTTTTCCCCTTTTTGATTTGAGCATTTAGTGGTATAAATTTCCATATGAGCAATGCTTTTGCTGCAGCCAACAGGTTTTGGTATGTTTTGTTTTGCTTCCATTCATCTCAAATTATTTTCTAATTTCCCTTGTAATTTCTTCTGTACTGTTACACTGATTGTTTAAGAGGCCATTGTTGAATTTCTGCATATTTGTGATTTTTTTTTTTTTTCAGTTTTAAGTCTATTGATTTCCAGTTTTGTTCCATTGTGGTAGGAGAAGATACCTTGTATGACTGCTATATTTTTAAATGTATTAAGACTGATTCTGGATCCTGCCCTGCATCCCTAGTGGTCGGGGCATATGCAAGTTAGGTGTGCGCCGCCTGCCTTGGGCTCCCTTCCCGCCTCCATTCCCAGTGGGGCCTTGCGCAGGACATGCAGCTGACTCCCCCACTGCCACATCCCTCCTGGTTGTTTGCCGGCATTGACCTCTTCACTTGGGTGAGCTCCGCAAAGGTCCCAGCTAGCTGTGATTGGCTGATACAATGGCTGCACACTGGGTCTGAGAAACTCTGGGCCTGAGAAACTCTGGGCCAGTGGGCAGAGTCGGCTCATGGGCGTGCCAGGTGCTCTCAGGTAATCCAAAAGCAAATGAGGAATTCAGAAAAATATTGTCAATTCCAGATCAACATGCAAGTATTTAGAGAAAATTGGAAAAGGAAAGGCTTACTACAGCTTTATTTGAGGACTTTTTAAAGAACACAGAGTTCTAGCTGTGGACTTCAAATCTTGGAGCAAAACCAGAGACACTGCCAGAGCAAACAAGAACAAAAGTACAAATGGAAGACTGGTCAAAAGCATTATGGGATATACAAATAATGATTTATATTATGAATGTATGATTCCTTGCCAAGTTACTTCAGACTTCAGTAAAGAGAAGACTGCAGCATTTCTTCTAATAGAATTGGACAATCTCAGAGCAAGCAATTAAAAGCTTCAAGAAAAACTGACTAAAGAAGATAAAGAACAGAGAAAACTAAAGCTTAAACTGGAACTCCAAGAGAAAGCAACAGAAGCTCACATTGCTGAAAAGACCACAGACTGACTGACCTGACAATTGTGGATTGAGCAAAAATTTTAAAAAGGAATTAAGACTCAAACTCAGGAACTAAGGCGGTGAAAGGAATCACAACATGGGGAATTCCTTAAATAAAATTAACTTTAAATAATTGTGCCTGTGTTACACATAATTAAAAACAATAAGACTTGTTTTGTGGCACAACATATGGTATATTCTGGGTAATATCCCATGTGTACTTGAGAAACATGTATGATACTGTTATTAGGTTATATATGTCTGCTAGGTCTAGATGGCTCATAGTGTTGTTGAAGTGGTCTTTTTCCTTACTAATATTCCATCTAGTTGTTCTATCCATTATTGATAGTGTGGAATTAAAATTTCAAATTTTATTGTAGAACTCTTTTTTTTTTTTCTTTTAATCTGTCAGTTTAGCTTCATATACATGTATTTGGGGCCTCTGTTGTTAGGTGTGTATATATTATTATTGTCATATCTTTTTAAATGCATACTAATGTTTGTCTTTGTATCTTACAATGATTTTTTGACTTAAAGTCTATTTTTCTGATATTAGTATGGAGACCCCAGATGTCTTTTGGTTAATATGTACTTGTAATATATTTTTCTATCCTTTTACTTTCAAATTATTTGTGTCTTTGGATCTAAAGTGTGTCTCTTATTGACAGCATATAGTTGGAACATTTTTTTAATCCATCTTTCCAATCTCTGCCTTTGGAGACTTTAAGCCATTGTATTTAAAGTAATTACTGATAAGGAAGGAGTTTTTTCTACCATTTTGCTAATTCTTTTCTATATGTCTCATATCTGTTTTACTTCTCAATTCCTCCATTACTGTCTTTTTTGTGATTAATTATTTCTACAGCACCGTTTTGACTCCTATCTAATTTTCTTTTGTCTATATTTTTAAATTACTTTCTTAGTGGCTACTCTTGGGATTACAATTAAAGTCTTAATTTTATAACAATCAAGCTTATTAAGAAGTATGTGTATTTGCTGTTGTTGGATGAAGTATTCCATACATGTTAATTAGATCTTGTGGACTGATGGTGCTAGCCAGTTCAACTATATCCTTACAGTTTTTCTGCCTGGTGGATCTGTAAATTACTGATAGAGGGGTGTTAAGTCTCCAACTAAAATAGATTAATCTATATTTCCTTGTAGTTTTATAAGTTTTGCCTCAAGTATTTTGATGCTCTGTCGTTGGGTGCATACACAATCAGGATTGTTCTGTCTTCTGGGAGAATTAGCCTCTTTATTATTACGTGATGTCCCCTTTATCCTTTATAATTTTCCTTGCTCTAAATTCTGCTTTATGTGAACTTAATATAACTACTCCAGCTTTCTGTTGATTAGTATTAGCATGGAATATCTTTCTCTGTCCCTTTACTTTTAATCTATCTCTGTCTTTATATTTAAAGTGTGTTTTTTTAAATATTAGTTCCAGGTGTACAAAACAACATGATGATTAGACATTTACACCCCTCACAAAATGAAAACCCCCCAAGTCTACAATGCCCCTCTGACATCGTATATAGCTGTTACTATACCATTGACTATATTCCTTATGCTGTACTTTACATCTGTGGGGGGAATATATATACATATATCAGTGCCAAAAAAAGTATACACATTTTAAGAAAGGGAAACTGTATTAAAATTGTAATACTCAATATATACTGATAACAAAAGATGACTACAAGTCATGTTTGACTTCTGCAATTACAAGAGGTGCTCAAAGTGGTTATTATCAGTATCCAGACATTTCTGATTACGGCAAACTACTGCTTGAGCAATGCTGACTAAAGTGTCCACTTGTATACATTGTTTTGGCACCCCTGATATCTATATCTATATCTATATCTATATCTATATCTATATCTATATCTATATCTATATCTATATCTATATCTATATCTATATCTATATCTATATCTATATCTATATCTATATCATCTATATCTATATCTATATCTATCTATCTATATATATGTATATATATGCATATATCCCTGATATATACATATATATATACACACATATATAAGTATATATGTATATATGTGTGTGTATATATATATATATATATATATATATATATATATATAGTGTTTACCCAAAAATAAGACCTAGCTGGACAATCAGCTCTAATGCATCTTTTGGAGCAAAAATTAATATAAGACCCGTTCTTATATAAGACCCAGTATTATATTATATTATATTATACCTGATATTATATTATATTATATTATATTATATTATATTATATTATATTATTATATTATATTATATTATATTATATTATATTATATTATATTAAAGACTCAGTCTTATATTATAGTAAAATAAGACTGGGTCTTATATTAATTTTTGCTCCAAAAGAGAGATTAGAATTGATTGTCTGGCTAGGTCTTATTTTCGGGGAAACACAATTATATATATAATTGTTGTTGAAATTCAGTATTATTCTACTTGAGCTTCAGGTATACAGTGCAGTGGTCAGGTATCTACACAATCTATGAAGTTTGTTTCTTATAGACAACATATAATTGGGTCTTTCTTTTTAACCACTCTGACTGTCTCTGTCTTTTAACTGATGTATTTAGACCATTGATGTTGAAGTGAGTATTGTTAAGTTGGATTAATATCCCCTATATTTGTTATTGTATTCTGTTCATTGCCCTTATTCACTCTTCCCCTGCTTTTTCTGGTTTTAATTTAGCATTTTATGTAATTCCATATTTCCCTCTCTTAAAACATCAATTATCCTACTCTTTACTTTTTTAGTGGTTGCCCTTGAGTTTTCATTACACATTTACAATTAATCAAAGTACTCTTTCAAATAACACTACACCACTTTACAGATATTGCACGTACCTTATAACAGAGTATTCCCAATTCATCCCTTCTGTCCATTATAACATTATAATTCATTTCACTTATACATAGGCCATAATCACTGAATACATTGCTGCTATTATTATTTTGAACAAACTTTTATTCTGTTATATCAAATAAAAATATAATTCTGTAAGAAAAAGTCTCCTTTATTGTCTTTGGGGTTCCCTGGAGACTTCTTTTTAGATAAGGTCTGAGACATGCACTTCTTTCAGTTGTATTCCTGTTATTATGAAGGAACCCTATTGATGTGCTGCTAATAGGTGTGAGAAGAGGAAGCATTCTATGGTCCTGTGATTAGTTCTCCGCCTTTAAGTTAGGTTTTAAGGATATTTTCTTATTATATAGTTAAAATGTAGTTAACTGTGTCACTCTTTACTGAATTGTAATTATTTTGTTTTCTAATTAAGAAATACTCTTATGAATTTGACCTCAAAGGCAAGAGAACTTAAAGCTAAAATAAATGAATGGGACTATATCAAACTAAAAAGCTTCTGCACAGCAAAAGAAACCATCAAGAAAACAAAGAGGCAACCAACCAAATAAGATAAGATATTAGATTGATGCAAAAGTAATTGCAGTTTCTGCAATTATTTTTAACCTTTTAAACTGCAATTACTCTTGTACCAACCTAATATTTGTAGACAACACCTCCAATAAGGAGCTAATATCCAAAATATATAAAGAACTCATACAACTCAACAACAGAAAACCAAACAATCCAATTTAAATATGGGGAGAGGACATGAACAGACACTTCTCCCAAGAAGATATACAAATGGCCAACAGATATATGAAAAAATGTCCAACTTCACTAGCTATTAGGGAAATGCAAATCAAAACCAGAATGAGATATCACTTCACACTTGTCAGAATGGCTATCATCAACAAGAGAAATAATAACAAGTGTTAGAGAGGCTGTAGAGAAAAAGGAAAACTCATACACTGTTGGTGGGAATGTAAATTGGTACAACCACTATGGAAAAAAGTATGGAAGTTCCTCAAAAAATTAAGAACAGAATTACCACATGACCCAGCAATCCCTCTCCTGGGTATCTACCCCTAAAAAATCTGAAAACATTTATCTGTAAAGATACATATACTCCGATGTTCATTGCTGCATTATTTACGGTGGTCAAGATATGGATACAACCAAAGTGCCCTTCAATAGATGATTGGATAAAGAAGATGTGGTGTATATATATATATACAATGGAATACTACTTTGCCATAAGAAAAGATGAAATAGTGCCATTTGCAACAACATGGTGGATCGTGAGATTATTATGCTAAGTAAAATAAGTCAGACAGAAAAAGTCGGCAACCATATGACATCACTCATATGTGGGATATAAAACTGAAAGAAAGGAACAAGACTAACAAAGAAACAAAAAATCATAGACACAGACAACAGTTTAGTGGTTACCAGAGGGTAAGGGGGGAAGGGAGGGTGGTAAAAAATGGTAAAGGGGGTCAAATATATGGTGATGGAAGGAGAACTGACTTTGGGTGGTGAGTACACAATGTGATATATAGATGATATATTATAGAAATGTACACTTGAAACCTATGTAATTTTACTAACCATTGTTACCCCAATACGTTTAATTAAAAAAAGAGAGACTCATATTGTTGTCTTGAAACTAGATTTCTAAAAATATAAAACCCATTGTCCTTCAATTACAGAATTTTTGTCACAATATATACTATAAAATATTGTGACATTGTGGGTATAAGTTTGAATCGTGAGTGACTGTGTCCCATACAGTCTACTCCAAATAAAGTTGGCCTCGGTGAAGTCTGATGTTACACACACTAGTTGAAAGTTCTACTAATGTATCTGTGACTCATGTATTTCCAGACCATATCCTGGACTCATGCCATTTAAACAGAGGGATCCACCACCTAAGATTTCACAATTCCTCCTTTTAAGACAAACCACTGTAGCTCTAGGGTCTCCTTTTCACATGATAAAGACACCTCTGAGGTGATCAATCTTTTGTGCTTTTTCAAAATCATTGTACATAACAATACTAGAATATCAGACAAATGAAGAGACAAAATGGGAAAAGTGTTATTTGGGGAGGAAGAAGAGGGATTATGAAGTTTCTGCTTAGAAGACTGTCTTGGGTGGGGTAAATGTGGGATGGGGAACAGGGGATGCACAATTAGGAGGGACAGCATGACACAGGGTTCACAGTCCTGGTGAGGGGTGGGTGCATAGCTAATGTGCAGAGAGTGATTTGGAAAGGAAAGATGGAATAGTGACAAAAGCCAGCTTAGCCCCTTTTCATGTCTGTGTATTAACCGCATCCTAGAGCTACAGGAGCTGAAGGTCTGGGCAGCCAGCTGATGTCTATGCATCCCTGGCTGTGGCAAGCACAGTGAGGGGAGGGACGTGGAGGAAGTCAGTTGCAAGCTTGGGAGGAAAAAAGGTGGAAGACAGGTTCCCAGTACACTCTTTTCACCCAGAATTGTAGAAATATACCTTTCTGCATGTATTCAAAGCTTACATGCAGTTTACTTAGTATCTAAAATTACAAACGGAGCAATTAAGTAGGTAGAATACCAAAGGCACAACGTGAATTTGAATGTGACACTGGCCTTAA
This sequence comes from Rhinolophus sinicus, assembly GCF_057876585.1. NCBI lineage: Eukaryota > Metazoa > Chordata > Mammalia > Chiroptera > Rhinolophidae > Rhinolophus > Rhinolophus sinicus. The sequence goes on along the minus strand of NC_142518.1, from coordinate 27,661,450 downwards.
CACTTCTACCGTTGAAAACATGTGCTGGGAATTTTCATCTCCACATATCATCAGAACTGATTTCTGATGTTGGCACAAAATCCATTTCTGACTTAGGTGAGCATGAGGAAACAGAGCAGTTATTTTGTCATTTCAACAAGTGACTGAACTTTATCCCCTAATGTTAGGCTCACAGTGAAACTTGCTGGACTTCAATTCCCTGAACCAGAATCAGTAATTGGGAGAGAGAGGAACCTCAAGCCTGGGCAGCAGTCCCTCAATTTGATAACGGCAATGTTCCATGGGCAGGCAGTGTGACCGGTGCGTCTATAAGCTGGCATCCTGTGACATCCTGTTATTTCAATCCTTTCATTCCTGCTGTAGGTTCACGCTGCATCAGCACTTAATGATATTGCAAAAATGTGTTTATATAAACTATAATAGTTATTTAAAATATGCATCGACTTTAAAACTTCTTTTAACATTTTCTGTTTCCAGAGAAGTAGGGACACAGCTCCAGTAACAAGGTTAATTTAATCTCTTCTTATGGGCAACGTGACGAAACCATCTTTTCCTGGTTCACAGGTACATGTTTTCCTCTCAATTTTCATGGACAACTTAGGTCTGGGAAAGAGAAAAGTCCCCCAGGAACGGTGATAAGATGCAGATACCTGCAGCCCTGTCCTGTGGGTCTCCCTGCAGAGCCCTTGTTTCTTTCTGTTACTCTCTAGGCAAGGCCCCTGAACACCTTTACACCCTTTCTTTCCAACCCCACACAGATTCCTGAACCTTTGTTTTCATCTATTAATGCTGCCTGTCTGATTGCAAGATAGGTGCTAGGAAAGCGATATGTGGAAGATGAAACCGCTGCAGGGCTGCAAACAGTGGAAATCAAATTTCCTGAGCTTCTTTGCTGTTACAGTGAATTAGATTGTAATTTACTGGACCTGAGGCACTTTGCTCTGTCCTAGGTATCACGTCATTGGAAATTTTCATCTTCCAGGGTAATTTCACATGGTTTTAAGATGTGAGTTAATTGAGTGTTATTAAGTGAAAAGAAGAGTATCACAAACAAGGACAGTTGTTTATCATGCCCAGGCATTATACTAAGCACTGTATATACATGAGATAATTTCACCTTCACACGGTACTGGGAGGAAGAGATTTATGACTACCACCCTCAAAGGACAAGTGTAGAAATTGAAGGTCAAGGATGTTATGAAACTTACCCAAGGTCACACAGCTGGAGAGTTTGGGGCTAGAATTTGAACCCAAGGATATGACTCCAGAGACTGTGCTCCTAACCTCCTGCATATGGTTTCAGTACAATGACCACGGGTGTTCATCTTACAAACTCGCATAACCTGTCACAGATTTCTAATACAGGGTGAACTGAAGTATTTAGGGAGTGAATTCTTTCTTTCTTTCTACAGACATGTGTTATGGTTACTCTGTGCCAGGCACTGCTCTGGGCACAGCAGATACAGCCACAAACATGACAGAGAAAGATTCTTCAGCCTTGGAGATTATATTCTCCTGGATGGAAAGAAAAATTATATAAATCCCCCAGTTCATCTCGTGTATTCGCTGGCATATTAGTGAATTGTTTTCATGGATCAAAGGATGATTTGAATACTGTCAATTTAGGCTGCAAGAATCAGTGCTTTAGTCATTCATTTTCATCGTCACTATGAGAAGAACTGGGTCTTATTCATATGGACAGCCCCCCACCCCAACCCACAAAGTGAGTACAGGGCCTTCCTATCTAGCCTTAGGGGGCTTCTCAAAAATTGTCGAATGACGGATTATTATGGACTTAAAAAATTATGTACGTTACTTTCTAATTTTTAAAGAAAAGATAGCAATTTGTTTTTGTGAGTAATATACACGAAGTCTGATACTTAATAACGGACCATCTGTTTTTGAGTTGTTTTACAGCCAGTCTTGATCAGAAACAGAATTTCAAGGCAGTTCAACGTATAAACAAATGCTGGATTAACAGAGGTGTCCAAATACTTTGTATTGACTGGAAAGGCTCTAGTTTTAATTCTTCAGTGACAAGACTAACAACAAGCATTCATGCCCTGCTTTGGCATTTTTGGTTTTGCCATTTGCAAGTAGAGGCTTTATTGTCTAGGATCTCATTCTGCATGTCTCTGGAACAGTTATTCATTGATTGTTATTTCTCTTCTCTTTACTGAGCATGCAACACGCTCTTCCACAGGAGGGAAATAATTTTTCCGTTATTTATTTCCATTTTCCATTTTAGATGTTTTGAAGGGCATTATTGTACTGTTATCTGTTCTCATCAAATAAAAAAGATGGTAGTCAGACACTTGATAAATTGCATGCTGGGCAATTGTGGTGCGGGCACAAGATGTCAGAACTAAGCTGTCAAGGAGGCTGGTAGGACGACACGTGCCCAGCCAGAGAAAGACAGGTTTGCTCCACGTTCTCCTCAGAGCAGGTGTCAGGGGTAGGCAGGAAATAGAACACTTTTCCTGGCCTTCTTGTAAACGAGAAATTGGAGTAAGGGCAGGACTAGAATCCCGACAGCTTGAGGCCAGTCGGTTGTTCTTTCAGTCCATTCATTCGTTCCTCACTTTGTGTAATGAGCTGAGCTGGCTAAGAGCAGATGAGCAGCCATCATCCTTCTCCTAAAGGAGCATCCTGTCTGGATGAGACTGCCCGTTTACTCTGGGCTGAGGGCGTCTCAGAGCAAATATTACAGAGTGCTATGAAGTGATGAGGAGGGAGCAACACATTACTTGGGACTGGGCGGTGGGCGGTGGGGGTGGGGGCGGTGGGGGGTGGGGGTGGGGGCTGGGCAGGTCTGGAAAGGAGATTCTATTGCAGCACCACAGAAAGGACCCTACCAGCGGATCCAACAAGCTCTGCATTTTGTTCTGACTCCTCACCAACCACCCCGCCCCCCCAAACCAACCAAAGAAAAAATGCAAGTTATTCTACGCAGAACTAAATGAACAGGAAAATAAAAGGCCTGCACTCAGAGAATCACAGCTGCTGTTTCTCAGCTCCCTTGGAACATGATGCCCAGAAAGATAAAATATCTGTTATTAATAAAACTCAGGGAAATTTACCAAAAACATTCCTTACTTTCAGGAAATCTTGCATTTCTATCAAAGCACTGAACCTAAAATGATAATAGCATGAGGCTCAGATATAAGGGTTTAAAACCCACAACAGCAAATCAGAAGCCAGTCGTGGCTTCACCCGGTACTTTATGTAATTGCTGATGTTACATCTGCATTCAGTTTACCCCTCCGACATGTGATGCAGTTCTAATAGAAGTAACCAGATGGACCTGGGAAATGTTAGACTACAAGGGTTCTCAAGGACATCGTGTTAGCTCTTGATAACCTTTTAGCTTATTATATTCCCCGCCCTCCTTTAAATTTATATTGGAAATGATTTCAAGTGCCACTGATTTACTATTTAAAGACATATAATGTTTTCCAGACCATCTTATGGGCAAAGGAATTTTTAAGACTTTTCTAAAATTTCATATGGTTAGAAAATATATAAAACTTGACCAAGGTCCCTAAATAAATACATATTTAGACCACTATTTATGCCTGGTCTCTTAACTAACCACTGTAATTTTACTTTTAAATACTATTTAATGAATATAAATATATCTTTGTTTAATGACATAGGCCATGCTGTAATTTAAACTGCAGACCTTTCTTTCCTTATGCTGAAACCATTAGTAAAAAAAACGAAGACATAAAACTAAAGCAGAGTGCAGTGATGTCAAGAATCCCTCAGGCCCTAACCTTCAGGTATTTTGGAATGTCCAGCACCAGCACTGATGAACTGGAGTCTGGGAAAGGCATGGGCGAGGCTCTGGAGTGAGCACGGAGAAATCACTCCCCTCTTCCAGGCCCACGTTCTTATGTGCATCTCTATGGGAACCTCCTTTATTCCAAATTCCTCCAAAAATCAGTGTCTCTTTTTAGTTTTTTCCAGATTGGAGCATCTATTGTTCCTCAGCAGAACCCATGGTACAAATGAACCATTACTGTTTCAAGCCACTGAGATTAGGGGACTTTTTTTCTTTCTGAAGCACAAACTAGGTTATCTTGACTAATTCAATCAGCTTCTATGCCCGAGCAATGTATTAATGAAACTAGCATTCAAGATAAGAGGGGTTGCAAGCCACAACAGGGTCCTGATCTGTAGCTAGGGCAGGTGCCAGATGAGGTGAATCTCGGGGAAAAGCTACTTCAGGAATGCCTTGGCAGGCTGGTTGAAATTTTAGCTAGATCTGGCTCAGGCCATGGGGCATCCCAAGGGCAAGTCTCACCTGGACTGCCTTGGCAGGCCTTAAACAACACATTAGGTCTATAGATTTAACAGATATTTTGAGGACATTCCAGCCAAAGTCAGCAGAATGCACATTTTTTCAAGGATAGAAAAATGTAACATTTTCCAGGATAAACCACATATCAGGCCAGAAAACAAGTCTCAATAAATTTCAGAAGACTGAAATCATATCAAGCATCTTTTCTGAACACAACAGTGTAAATCTAGTTGGTATAACAGCAATAAAAACTAATACAGCTATCCACAGGCTAGACAAGGCTTACTGTTGGGGAATTTCACATAAAATCTCATTTTTACATTCTTGAAAACCCAGAAGATCTGTGAACATTGATCCACATTTGCACATAGAAGCAGTCCTCTAGAGCTGAATCATGGCCCCCTCTTCCAACAGTACAAGTTGTTCTCTAGGTCATCACAGTGCACACTACTCACTTACCTCAATTATCTATTTACCCATCTAGCTACTACAGGTATTTGATTTGCAACATAGATCTAAACATATGAAATCAAAATAGACTTGCATAATTGATTAGACTCTTAGCATTACAAGAAGAATAGAATAATTCCAATGTGGCCAAAGAATATCTTGGAGATGGTATAGTCTATAGATTGTCCTGCTGAGTTTCCCATGCCAAGGGAAGAGTGAGGGGCTACAGCTGGGAGTTATAGTTGATGGAGTCTTACATTCAGAAATTAAGGACAATGCAGCAGTGACTTTTAAGAACAACAACTAAAGATAGTGGGAATGAGGACATCTCATTGGGTGCCAACAGTTGCCTTTTCCCAATGCTTTGACAATAAATAAGCTTCCCAGAATTTAGGAATCACACCAAGGAAAAAGGGGACCTCAAGTTGACTAAAATTAATTTTACTTCAGAGTGAAGGAGAATATAGTAAAATCCTTAAAAAAAATTTAATGGGGGTACAAATAATGCAGTCAAGTAAAAGAAGGGGCTACATTACACAAATTACATTAAACAAAGCTTAATGAAAATAGATTTGGGTTCATCTATTATGTCAAAAAATAAAGTACGAGAATAAAGGTGGTGAAAATTATAGTGTAAACCACTGCACTGAGCAGAAAAGTCCTATATGTCATCATGAGACATTTTATTCCCCTATCTTTCACATACATCCACAAACGAATATAAAAAATACCAAACTTTATCCCACTTCTCCTCCTTTGAGATCAGGAGCAGGACAATATGACAAGAACACTGGAAAAAATACAAACATGTGGAGGCTAAATAACATGCTACCAAACAATGCGTTAATGAAGAAATCAAGCAGGAAATCAAAAAATATATTGAGACAATTAAAAGGAAAACACAATAATTCAAAAATCTTTGGGACACAATAAAAGCAATTCTAAGAAGGAAATTCACAGGGAGAGGGGCCTACCACAAAAAACAACAAAAATATCAAATAAACAATCTAAATGTATACCTAGAGGAATTAGAAAAAGAACAAAAAAGCCCAAATTGAGTAGAAGGAAGGACATAATAAAGATCAAAGCAAAAATAAATGAAATAGGGACTAAAAAAAAGAAAAAAATCAACAAAACTAAAAACTGTTTTTTTTAAAAGATAAACAAAATAGATAAACCTCTTCACTAATCAATAAAGAGAGCCTAAATAAATAAAATCAGAAATGGAAGAGAAGTGACAACTGACACCACAGAAAAAAAGGATCATAAGAGAATATGATGAACAATTATATATGCTAACAAACTGGACCACCTAGAAGAAATGGATAAATTCCTAGAAACATATAATCTTTCAAGACTTACTTAGGAAGCAACAGAAAATCTGAACAGATTACTAGAAGTGAAATTAAATCAGTAATCAAAAAATTCCCCACAAACCAATATCCAGGACCAGATGGCTTCACATGTGAATTTTACCAAGCTTTCAAAAAAGAACTAATACCAAATCCTTCTAAAACTATTAAAAAAAAAATGAAGAGAAGGAAAAGCTTCCAAACTCATTCCACATGGCCAGCATTACTCTGACACCAAGTACAGACAATAATACTACCAAAAAATTACAGGCCAATATCCCCGATGAAAACAGATGGAAATAATCCTCAACTAAATATTAGCAAACCCAATTCAATGATATATTCAAATGATCATACACCATGATCAAGTGAGATTTATTACATGGATGCAAGGAAGGCTCAGTATCTGCAAATCAATGTGACATACCATGTAAACAAAATTATAGATAAAAATCATACAATCATCTCAGTAGATACAGAAAAATAATTTGACAAAATTCGACATCCATTTATGACAAAAACTCTCAACAAAGTGGGTATAGAAGGAATATAACTGAACATAATAAAGGTCATATATAACCAACTCACAGCAAACATCATACTCAACTCTAAGATCAAGAAAAATACAAGGATGCCCACCCACTCTCACCACTCTTGCTCAACATAGTACTGGAAATCACAGCCACAGCAATCAGATAAGAAAAAGAAATAAAAGGCATCTAAATTGGAAAGGAAGAAGTAAAATTGTCAGTATTTGCAGATGACATGATTCTATATATAGAAAACCCTACAGAGTACACCAAAAAACCATTAGAACTAATAAATGAATTCAGTATAGTTACAGGAGATAAAATTAATATTCAGAAATCTGTTGCATTTCTACTCACAAAGAACAAAGTAGCAGAAAGAAAAATTAAGAAAACATTTACAATCATATCAAAAAGAATAAAATACTTAGGAATAAATTTAACCAAAGAGGTAAAAGACCTGTACTTGGAAAACTTTAAGACACTGATGAAAGAAATTGAAGATAACACAAACAAATTGAAGGATATACTGTGCTCATGCACTGGAAGACTTAATATTGTTAAAATGTCCATACTACCCAAAGCGATATACACATTCATTGCAATAACTGTCAAAATACCAATGGAATTTTTCACAGAACTAGAGCAAATAATCCTAAAATTTATATGGAGCCTCAAAACACCTTGAATGCCAAAGAAATCTTGAGAAAGAAGAACACGGAGGTATCATGCGCACTGATTTCAAACTATATTAAAAAGCTATAGTGATCAAAACGGTGTGGTACTGGCACAAAAACAGACACATAGATCAATGGAACAGAATAGAAAAGCCAGAAATAAAGTCACATTTATAAGGTCAATTAATTTATGACAAAAGAGGCAAGATTATACAATGGGGAAAAGACAGTCACTTCAAGAAATGGTGTTTGGAAAACTGGACAAATACTTGTAAAAACGTGAAACTAGACCACTTTCTTATATCATATACAAAAATAAACTCAAAATAGATTAATGACTTAAATGTAAGATCTGAAACCATAAAACTCCTAGAAGAAAACATAGGAAGTAAATGCTTTGACATCCATCATAGCAATATTGTTTTTGGATATGCCCTCTTGGGCAAAGGCAACAAAAGCAAAAATAAACAAATGAGACTATGTCAAACTAAAAAGCTTTTGTACAGCAAAAGAAATCATCAACAAGACGAAAATGTAACCTACTGAATGGGAGAAGATAATTGCAAATTATGTATCTGATAAGGGGTTAATATCCAAAATATATTAAGAAATTATACAACACAACATCAAAAAAACCAAACAATCCAATTAAAAAATGGGCAGAGGACTTGTACAGACCTTTCTCCAAAGAAGATATACAGATGGCCAACAGCCAGCATCACTAATCATCAGGAAAATACCAATTAAAACTGCAATGAGATATCACCTCACACCTGCTAGAATGGCTATTATCAAAAAGACAAACAATAAATATTGGCGAGGATGTGGGAAAAAAGATAACCCTTGTGTACTGTTGGGGGGATTGTAAATTAGTGTAGACACTATGGAAAACAGTATGGAAATTCCTCAAAATATTAGAAATAGAACTACCATACAACCCAGCAATTCTACTTGTGGGTATTTATCTGAAGAAAATGAAAGCAATAATTCAAAAAGATATAGGTGCCATATATTTCTTTTGCTTTCCAGTAGGTGTTGGTGGAATGTTTAATTTTCTCTCCTGTTGCAGCCTTTCATTCTCTCTCATGCTTTACATTTTCTCTGCACTGTTCTGGCTTCCCACACAATCAGGGGTTCCTTGGATGGTGGGCTTTTCTGTAGCTTTACTAACAATTGTTACCCCAATAAACTTTAATTAAAAAAGAGATACAGGTACCCCGATGTTCATTGAATCATTACTTACTTATAGCCAAGATATAGAAGCAACCTAGGTATCCACTAATCAATGAATGGATAAAAAAAGATGTGGTACATATATACAGTGGAATAATACTCAGCTATAAAAAAGAATGAAACCTTGCCATTTTTGACAACATGGATGAACCTAGAGAACATTGTTAAGTGACATAAGTTGGACAGAGAAAGACAAATATCATATGATTTCACTTATATATGGAATCTGAAAAACAAAACAAACAATCAGAAATAGACTCATAGATCCAGAGAACAAATTGATGGTTGCCAGATGGGAAGGGGGTGAGGGGTTGGGTGAAAAAGGGCAAGGGATTAAGAAGTACAAACTACCAGCTATAAAATTAGTTACAGGGATGTAATGAGAAACATGGGGAATAGTCAATAATATGGTAATAACTATGTATGGTTACAGATGGTTACTAGACTTATTGCGATGTTCACTTAGTAAGGTATATAGATGTTGAATCACCATATTGTACACCAGAAACTAATATAGTTTTGTATATCAATTATAATCTTAAAAAAGATAAGGGAGGGTTTATTGGAGATATAATTGAGGTTATGGATTTCTTGAGTTGATTTCTTCCCAATTTTTTTTCTTATTCTTTTCCCTGTCTTAAAGTATAATAGGTTTAATTATCACATTGATTTGGCCAATCTGTAATAGGATATGGAAAGCTTCTAATTTTCCATCTCTAAGTCAGTGCCCGGAACATTGACAGACTGCAAGTCTCTGTGATGACTCCTATAGTGTTATTTCTGACAGTTTTTCAATAGTCTATGAGAATGTAATCATTGGACTCATTCCAGGCATTCATGTGACAAAATTTCCTGATAAAACTGACACTTATTGGCAGACTGGTTTGCAGCTGGAAATAAGGGCTAGAACTAGAAACACCAATTTAATGATTCAGCTTGATCCTGGCCTTTGTGAGTAGAAATGTGTGACAGATACACTCACCTACTTTAAAAAGAAAGGATTCTTGCCCTACTGCTTTTCCCATATGGAATTCTTTCTCAAACTGAAAATATTCTCATGAGGAGTAGAAAACATTCTCATGTTTTCTTTAAGGAAATATCAGACCTCTTATTCCAGTAGCTTTCTAGAAATCCAGCACAGCAAGGTACATGGGTTTATAAGGAGGACCATCTAAGCCCAAAGTCCTAAAGTGGATTCACTTTCAGCAGTCATACCAATATTTGTTTGTCATTGTCTGTTCTAAATTGATTTCTGGTTCTGTGTGGCTAGTGTTAGATTTTCACATTACCTTCTCAACAGTTACACTGTCTCTTTTTCTCTACCTAATTTTATATTCCTGGTGCCCGCCAATAAAGGAGAGGCTGCTGGCTTTTCAGTTTAACACTGGTGATTCTTTATGCTCCATAATGTTGTTAAGTGTAAAAATAAATTTGGAAAATTCATGAGGTATAATATGATCAATGAACTCGTGCTCTTATTTCTGTTTGTGACCCCCCCAAACAATAGACTCAATAAGATTAAATATTTTCTCCTAAGCAACCCCTCCTTTTGCATTCTCTGACTTGGTTCACGGAAATTTCTTCGCTCTAGGTAAACGTTAGTTTCTAACCATAGGAGCTTTGAATCTTTCTGCTCCCTTTTATACATATACAGTTCCATTCATAAAACCTCTACAATGTCTTCCAGAATTATTCCTCTTTCTTTAAAGGTCAGTCTCCCCTGCTAGACTGTGGGATTTCAAAGACAGAACTATCACTTATGCGCCTCAGTGTCTCCAGATACTAGGACAGGGTCTGTGAACTAAAAAGGACTCAATACATGGCTGTTGAATGAAGAGTTTTATAGTTCATGTGCTGCTGTTAGTCTATCCTCTTATGCATCTTTAGTCATACCATTATGCTAAAATTCTTAAAGTAGACCTTCATTCATGAAACTACTGGTTAAAAGCAGTCACTGACATTATTCTATTGTTTTAAAAATAGGTGCAGACTGAGTTGCACAAGAGAGTGGGGTAGGTGGATGCTATGCTTGCCTCCTTCCAAGAGCACATTAAAATTGCAACTAAATTATAGAACAACCAACTTGGAGAACCATCTGAAATCTAGCAGAACAGAAATCCTATAACTAAGGATATAAAGAAGCCACATCGAGACTGGGAGGAGTGGCAGAGATGTGAAAGGGGCTGGCCCCACACCCATGTGGAGGACTACCTTGGCTGCAGAGGTTCCCCCCAAAGAGTGAGAGGTCCTAGCCCCACTCTGGGCTCCTCAGCCCAGAGCACCAGTGCTGTGAAGAGGAGTCCCCACAGCATCTGGCTGTGAGAATCAGTGGGGATTCCATCTGCCTGGGTGAAACAGAAGGCTCTGGAAACCCAGGTGTGCTCTTAAAGGGCCCACACACAGATTCTCTCACTCCCAGGCAATCACCCTGGGCTCCAGCAGAGAGATTACGGCTCCGGAGGTGCTAGAGACATACAGGAAGAGACTGAGTTATGTGGCCTCAGGGTGAGGGCTGGAGGAAAAACCACCATTGTGCCTGTGTTGAGCTCTCCTCCTGTGTAGCCAGAAGGAGGCTCCCATCTTTTGTGTGCTGAGCCCTCCCCACAAAGGCCAAATCTAAATATTCATTGGCCTGTGAACTCTACTCACTCCACTCTGGTAACTCCCTTGGACTCCTCCCCATTCAACTTGCCCAAAACCTGAGGCTTTTTTTTTTATGGATGGCAGGCAGCCATTGTAGGCCTGCACTGCAGCCTTTCTTGAACAACTCTTGGGGGTCTGCGGCCATCAGGCAGGCAGCAGCTGGCCTTGGTGTGCTCTGAGACTTCTAAAGAGTATATCCAGGCTCAGAACTGGAGTCAAATCTGCATCTGCATTAATCCATTGAACACCATTTGCCCCAGACTGGTGACTTCCTGAGACCATGCCCTCCCAACTCCCATACCACTTGAGGTGCTTTCAGCAGTTGAGCCTTATGGACAGTTGGCAGGTTGTGGCATGCCTCAGGGTGCCCTGGAAGTTTTGCTGAGTTACCCCATGCCTAGTACTGGTGACACTTGGCCATGGTTCCCAGTGCAGACTCTCCCATGCACCCCCAGATCCAGCATAAGCAGCGAACAACCACAGATCACTTTAGCCCCTAACAGGTAGCCCTGGACTAGCAACAGGCAGCAGCTGACCTTGGCCTACACAAGAGCCCCTCAAAGATGTCCCAGCACCAGCACACCCAGTGGCCAGCATCAAACTACAACGGAATACCTCCCAATTAGCCCCACAAGCAGCACAACCAAAGGGTGGCCTCACCAGGCACTAGAGCCCACTGAAGTAAATCCTGCTTTGTGCAGTCAGCCCTTGCACAGCAACTCATATACTGTAGTCATGGACAGTCTTCACAGAGAGTTACCCTGAGGGTCAATACCACCCACTGACATACCAACAGTAATCAAGGCTCAACTACAACAGGAGGGCACACACAACCCACACAAGGAATACTCCTGGAGCATTAGGCTAACGTGACCAGGGAGACTGCACACTATGCTCCATGGGACACCCATTACATAAAGCCACCCTGCCGAAACAGGGAGATGCAAGAGATCTACCTAATACATAGAAACAAACAGAGAGGCAGCCAAAACAAGGGGACAAAAAAACATGTCCCAAATGAAAGAACAGAAGAATGCTCCAGAAAAGGAACTAAATGAAATGATGGCAAGCAATCTACCAGATACAGAGTTCAAAACACTGGTGATAAGGATGCTTATGGAACTTAGTGAGAACTTCAACAAAGAGCTAGCAAGCATAAAAAAGGACATAGTAAGCATAAAAAAGAATGAGTCAAAAATGAATACAGTAACAGAAATGAAGAATAAACTAGAAGTAATCAACAGCAGATTGGATGAAGCAGAGGATCCAATCAGCAATTTAGAAAACAAGGTAGTAGAAAACACCCAATTGGAACAATAAAAAGAAAAAAAAGAATTTAAACAATGAGGATAGTTTAAGGGACCTCTAGGACAACATCAAATGTAACAATATTTGCATCATAGGGGTATAGAAGTAGAAGAGAGAAAACAAGGGATTGAGAACCTATTTAATGAAATAATGACTGAAAACTTCACTAACTTGGAGAAGAAAATAAACATACAAGCCAGGAAGCACAAAGAGTCCCAAATAAGATGAACCCAAACAGTCCCAGACCAAGACACATCATAATTAAAATCCCGAAGGTTAAACACACAGAGAGAATCTTAAAAGCAACAAGAGAAAGGCAGTTAGTTACCTACAAGGGAGCTCCCATTAGACTGTCAGCTTATTTCTCAACAAAAGTTTGCAGGCCAGAAGGAATTGGCAGGAAATATTTAAAGTGAGGAAAAGCAAGAAACTACAACCAAAACTACTCTGCCTGGCAAGGCTATCATTTAAAATTAAAGGAGACATAAAGAGCTTCCTAGACAAGAAAAAGCTAAAGGACTTCATTACCACCAATCCAATATTACAAAACTGTTAAAGGGACTTCTTTAAGAAGGGGCTGGGGGAGAACATAAATATGAATAATAAAATGGCAATAACTATGTACCTATCAATAGTCACTTTAAATGTAAATGGATTAAATGCTCCAATCAAAAGACATAGGGTAGCTCTATGAATAAGAAAACAAGACCCATACAAATGCTGTCTACAAGAGACCCATTTCAGATCAACAGACACACACAGTGTGAACGTAAAGGAATGGAAAAAGATATTTCATGAAAATTGAAATGGAAAAAAAGCTGGGATAGCAATACTTATATCAGACAAAATAGACTTTAAAACAAAGTGTATAATAAGAAACAGAGAAAAACCTTTCATAAGATAAAGGGATCAATCCAACAAGAGGGTATAACCTTTGTAAACACTTATGCACTCAACATAGGAGCACCTAAATATATAAAACAAATATTAACTGACATAAATGGAGAGATTGACAGTAATACATTTATACTAGGGGATTTTAACTCCTCATTGACCTCAAGGGATAGATCTTCCAGACAGAAAATCAAAAGGAAACAGCAGCCTTAAATGACACACTACACCAGAATGATTTAACTGATATTTATAGAACATCTCATACCAAAGCAGCACAACATATATTCTTTTTAAGTGCACATGGAACATTTTTCAAGAGAGACCACATGTGAGGCCAGAAAACAAGTCTCAATAAAATTAAGAAGATTAAAATCATACCAAGTTTCTTCTCTGACCCTTTGATATGAAACTAGACATCAATTACAGGAAAAAAAAAACCTGAAAAACACACAAACACATGGAGGCTAATAACATGCTACTACACAATGAATGAATTAACAATGAGATCAAGGGGGAAAACATCAAAAGATACCTTGACAAGTAAAAACAAAAGCACATCGACCCAAAATCTATGGGACAGAGCGAAAACAGTCCTAAGAGGGAAATTCATAGCAATATAGGACTAGCTCAAGAAACAAGAAAAATCTCAAATAAACAATCTAACCTTACATTTAAAGAAACGAGACAAAGAACAGCAAACAAAACCAAAGTGAGAAGAAGGAAAGAAATAATAAAGATTGGAGCAGAAATGAACAAAATATACTCTAAAAAATTATAAAAAAATCAATTAAATCAAGACTGTGTTCTTTGAAAAGATACACAAAATTGATAGCATTTAACCAGACTCACCTAGAAAAAAAGAGAGAGGACTCAAATAAATAAAATCAGAAACAAAAGAGAAGTAAGAACTGACACCACAGAAATACAAAAAAAAATTTTAAAAAATACTATGAACAATTATATGCCACCAAATTTGACAATCTTTAAGAAATGGATAAATTCCTAGAAACATACAATCTTCCAAGACTGAATCAAGAAGAAACAAAAAACCTGAACAAACCAATTACTACTATTAAAATTGAATCAGTAATCAAAAAACTTGCAACAAACAAAAGTCCTGGACCAGATGGCTTCACAGGTGAATTTTACCAAACATTTGAAAAAGAATTAACACCTAACCGTCTCAAGCTATTCCAAGAAATTTAAGATGATGGAAGGCTCCCAACGTCATTTGCAAGGCCACCATTACCCTGATTCCAAAGCCAGACAAAGACATTACAAAAAAAGAAAATTATAGGCTGATATCCCTGATGAACATAGATAAAAAGATCCTCAACAAATATTAGCAAACTGAATTCAGCAATACATTAAAAAGATCATACACAATGATCAAGTGGCATTTATTCATGGGATGCAAAATCTGCAGATCAAGTAACATGATACATAACATAAAGAAATTGAAGGATAATAATCATATGATCGTATCAATAGGTGCAGAAAAAAAGCATTTGACAAATTCCAGCACCCATTTATGATAAAAAATCTCAGCAAAGTGGGAATAGAGGGAATATATCTAAGCATAATAAAGGCCATATGTGACAAACCCATGGGTAACTCAATGTTTAAAAGCTAAAAACATTTTTCTTACGATCAGGACCAAGACAAGCATGCCTACTTTCACCACTTTTATTCAATATAGTATTGGAAGTCTTAGTCCCAGCAATCAAACAAGAAATAAAAGGCATCCGAATTGGAAAGGAAATACTAAACTGTCATTATTTGAAGATAAAATGATACTATATACAGTGTACCTTGGTTTTCTAACGTAATCTGTTCCGGAAGGCCATTCAAGTTCTGAAATGTTTGAAAAACAAGGCACAGTTTCCCCATAGAAAGTAATGCAAAATGGATTAATCCGTTCCAGACCTTTAAAATCAATCCCTAAAACTGTAAAATTTAGTATGAATTTTACTATCTAATCATACCATAGATCCATAAAATTTACGGTGTTCATAAACCGAAACGTTCGTCAATGGAGACGTTTGAAAAATGAGGTACCACTGTATAGAGAACCCCAAATATTCCACCAAAAAAACTACTAGAACAGATAAACAAATTCAGTAAAGTAGCGGATACAAAGTTAATATTCGGAAATCAGTTGCACTTCTATACACCAATAATAAATTATCAGAAAGAGGAATTAAGAAACAATCCCATTTACAATTGCATCAATAAAAAATAAAATACCTAGGAATAAATTTAATGAAAGAGGTAAACGACTTGTATTCAGAAAACGATTAGACATTGAAGAAAGAAATTAAAGAGACACATAAATGTAAGTCTATACTGGGCTCATGGAGAGAAAGAATTTAATGTCATTAAAATGTCCATACGACCCAAAGCAATCTATAGATTCAGTACAATCCCTATCAAAATACCAATGTCATTTTTTGGAGACCTAAAACAAACCATCCCAAAATTTATATAGAACCACAAAAGACCCGAAAGAGCCAAAGCAATCTTGAAAAAGAGAACAAGGTTGAAGATATATATCATGCTATCTGATATAAAACTATATTACAAGCCGATAGTAATCAAAACAGCATGGTAAAAGCACAAAAACAGACACATAAATCAATGGAACAGAATAGAGAACACAGAAATAAACCCATGCCTACATGGTCAATTAATCTATGACAAAGAAGGCAAGAATATACAATGGGGTAAAAACAATCCCTTCAATAAATGGTGTTGGGAAAACCGGACAGACACATACAAAAAAAATGAAACTAGACCCCTTCTTACACCACCTATCAGAATAAACTCAAAATGGATTAACGACTTAAACATAAAATCCCAAACCATAAAAATCCTAGAAGAAAACATAGGCAGTAAACTCTTTGACATTGCTCTTAGTAATCCATTTTTTAGATATGTTTCCTTGGGCAAGGGCAACAACAGAAAAAAACAAAACAAAAGTTTTTATATAGCAAAGGAAACCATCAACAAAACAAAAAGTGAGCCTACTAAGTGGGAGAAGATATTTGCCAATAATACATCAAATATTGGGTTAATAACCAAAATTTATAAAGAATTCATGCAACTTAACACACACACACACACACACACACACTCCAATTAAAATATGGGCAAAGGAGCTGAACAGACATATCTCTAAAGTAGACATACAGATGGCAAATAGACATATGAAAAGATGCTCAACATCACTAATCATCAGAGAGATGCAAATTAAAACCACAATAAGATCTCACCTCACGCTGCTCAGAATGACCATCATCAAGAAATAAAAAAACAGCAAGTGTTGGCGAGGATGTGGAGAAACGGGAATCCTCGTGCACTGTTGGTGGGATTGCAAATTGGTGCAGCCACTATAGAAAACAGTATGCAGCTTCCTCAAAAAATTAAAAATAGAACTACTTTATAACCCAGCAATCTCACTTCTGGGTATTTATCCAAATAACTCCAAAACAGTGATTTGAAAAGATATATGCACCCCCATGTTCATTGCAGCATTATTTACAATAGCCAAGATATGTATGCAACCTAAGTGCCAATCAATAGACCACTGGATAAAGAAGAGGTAGTACATATATACAATGGAATATTACTTGGCCATAAAAAGAATAATATCTTATCAATTGCAACAACATGGAAGAATCTGAAACGTATTAAGTGAAATAAGTCAGACAGAAATTGACGAATACCATATGATCTCACTTATACGTGGAATCTGAAAAACAAAATAAATGAACAAACAAAACAGAAACAGACACAGAGATGCAGGGAGCAAGCTGATGGATGCCAGATGGGAGGGAGCTTGGGGGTTGGGTAAAAAAGGTGAAGGGATTAAGAAGTACAAATTGGTGGCTACAAAATAATCATGGGGATGGAAAGTAAAGCATAGGCAATATAGTCAATAATATGGTAATAATTACGTATAGTGCCAGGTGGGTACTAGACTAGTCAGGGGTATCACTTTGTAAATTATATAAATATCTAACTACTATGCAGTACACCTGAAACTAATATAAAATAATATTGAATATCAACTATAATTGAAACATTTAAAAAAGGGGAAAGGTAATGAGGAATAAGAAGCTCAATTTTCCAGGTATAAAACAAATAAATCATGGGGACGTAATGTACAGCATGGGGAATATAGTCAATAATATTGTGATAGCATGGTATAGTGTCAGATGGTTGCTGGATTTATCATGTTGATCATGTCTTTAGGTATATAAATGTTGAAAACCTATGGTGTACACCTGAAACTAATATAATATTGTATGTTAGCTATATTTGAATAAAAAATATATTTTTAAAAAGGTGCCAACTCCTTAGCCTGATATTCAAAAGCCTTCTTAATCTGCATGACTTCCCAAACCTTTCCCAAATCACTGCTCCAGAAAACCCACAAGTTCAACTGTATTACTTGCTTTTCTCCTATATCAGTGCCTCACCTGCACTTTGCTTATGATATTTCCTTCACCTCAAATAGTTTCCCCTTTTTCTTCATCTTCAAGGCCCATCTTGATGTCTTTTACAATATAGTTATTGTACTCCTTCCATCCTCAGTCTGTCAGCAGGACTTCAGGTCATTCCTGACATGCCCCAGACATTGTGCGTAGCAGAGGACATACAGAAATAGATGATGCCATTGGGCCCTAAAGGAACCCGATTCTAGTGGACAGACACCTGTGCGGATTCTCAGAATACAGTCACGTGCGTGCAGGTGGTACTCTGGGAGCTCAGAGGAGATGCAGCTCCCCCAAGTGAGGGAGGAAATTGTCGAGAAATGCACCTTGCAGATGCTCTAATATCTGGGTTGAGTTTCAAAAGTCAGGTAGAAGTCAGCTACAAAAACGAATAAAGTAACAACACTGTATGCAGACAGGGCAGGAACAGTGAGAGCTGGGTATTTTCGCGTGGGCGACACCATTGAAGCAGCTCACGGCATTCCCACTATGTGCCTGCCTACCCTGTTTCCCCCAAAATAAGACCTAGCCTGACAATCAGCTCTAATGCGTCTTTTGGAGCAAAAATTAATATAAGACCCAGCATTATATTATATTATATTATATTATATTATATTATATTATATTATATTATATTATATTATATCAGGTCTTATATCATAGTAAAATAAGAGCGGGTCTTATATTATATAAGAGCAGGTCTTATATCAAATACCCGTTCTAATATTATAGTAAAATAAGACCGGGTCTTATATTAATTTTTGCTCCAAAAGACCCATTAGAGCTGATTGCCCGGCTAAGTCTTATTTTCGGGAAAACATGGTAGGAACTCCCACAGCATCACGTCTCTTACAGACTTACTACTTGTTGCCCTTTGTTATAGTTATTAACATGCTTATCTGATCTTCATTAGTCACGAAAATCAGTATACCCGATTCATTTTTTTATCCCTAATAGATCCTTTAAAAATGTCTTCCATTTCCATAATACATGCTTGATATATGTTTGTTGAATGGATGAATAATTTTTATTGAACTGCCCTGAATTTTCAAGAGAATTTGAACTCTTAATATTTGGTTCATAACTCTGAATGGAAGCCTCCTAAAGTGCTATCTTGCTTTTAGGGTATCTACAAGAAGAAAGGTGGGAAGCTACTTAAATCTAAGGAGAAATAACCAAGGCTCTGATGATTATCATGACATACTTTTCTGATGTTATCATATCATATTCAAGACATTATTGGCATATGCTGTCAAAGCAAGTCAAATTCTGTATCTGATAATCCACCCTTGCTTAGGCCACCTATAACATTTGTAGGGCTTATAACAAGATAACTAATTGAGGCCTACATACCATAAACCTATATATTTAAAAGTTATAAATAACACTAAGAAACTGTTAAGCAAAATGTGTTCTATGCTTCTACCTTGACAAGGTATCTCCCTAACCAACTGGAAGGGCAGGTTCAAATTATGAATTCTCAGACTCTGTGGAGTTATAGGTTAGAAGTTCGCAGCACAGAAAAAGTAGAGCATTGGGCTCTAGTGGCTCTCTCCCCTTGTCTTCTCCCTGCTTTGAATCTTCCCACACTGAGAGGTACCTAGCACTCATGTGGACACCCCCATATACCAGTTAAAACTTTATTCACACCTCTCCACTAATACCTGCCGTTGGTTACCCCTTGTGCCTGAGGTGTACACACCTGAGGCAGGTCTGCAGTCAGCATGGTGGGCCCAGGAAGAAGCCCACACAGCCCCGAAGTGGACTCAGGTCCATTTGAGAAGGGAATCCCTGGGGCATGAGGACACAGAGTGTGGACCAGAAGTGGTCCCCAGTTGCCCACCGGGAGCCTAGTCAGAGAGGCCTGTACTGCCGGGGCCTTAAGGAGGTATCTGCTTCCTAAGCATCGCCCCTCAACACACGCTCCCACTCCTGTGAAGCTATAGTCACCATCATGTGTAGTTAGTAACTTCATAATACACTTTCAGGGAAATTAATGTTTCCTCCTCTGAGAAAGCTGTAGTTAATGAAGTACATATACACATGTGAACATCTGGAAAGGACCTTGGATACTTAAAATACATATCAGAATACTTTGTGAGTAGCTCAGGAGTCAAACAATCACAATAGTGACTGTAACCATGTGTAAAAATGATTTTATTTTAATGAATCAACTAGGATATAATGAAACAAAAGACCCTGGAAACA
The DNA here is from genome assembly GCF_057876585.1 of Rhinolophus sinicus. Taxonomy (NCBI): domain Eukaryota; kingdom Metazoa; phylum Chordata; class Mammalia; order Chiroptera; family Rhinolophidae; genus Rhinolophus; species Rhinolophus sinicus. The sequence goes on along the minus strand of NC_142518.1, from coordinate 27,641,359 downwards.
CTGTTAAGAAACAATGAGAATATCTGTGAAAAATTGAAACAAAAAAATCTAGCTGCAGAAAACTCATCACCAGGATGGCTGATGAATCAGTCTGTTTAGAACATTTAGTTTCCAGATGCTTTAGAGAACAGGAGGTATCCACCTGATAAGGTAAAATCCTTTGACTCTCAGAAAGGCTTGCTCAAACTTCTTTCATTTGGTTCAAAATAATCATAAAATGTAACTTGGGAGACTTTCCACTGAAATTCCCAATAGAGCTGAGTTCGCTACTATAAACCTCTACTAATCTATGATGCCAGAAGACTGGTCATCCTTCCCAGTGATAACTATGAAAATATGATGTAGGTTTCAAAATACAAATGAAGTTAATGAGTTTATTTTTAGGAGTAATATAACTTTGGAAAGTCATCTTGATATCTGTGGAGGCCAACTGAGGAACAATGGAAAAACCACCAGATTCAGATCTCAGCTTGAATTGGAACTCCAGCACTCATATGATATATGACTTTGGGTAAGTCACTGAAACTGAATCATTTGAGAAATAACATCTCAGCATAAAATAATAATATTTAATATTATTTTGTGTAGACTAAATTGGACAACACCTGAAAGTGCTTTGTAAATATCAAGGTGTGGTAGAATTGTTATATAGCAATATTAATGTTAATTTGTTTTAACTTCTTCCCACTGTAATTTCTGACATATGTCATATATAAAGGGAATATCCCTCAACAGTGAATGCACTTCTTTGCAGCTCAGTAGCAGTTAATTCCTCAAATTTGGAACCTGCAGAGCTCTGATTCAGTCATTAAAATGACTGATCTGAATCAAGTTGTCATCTTTCTAGTTGATGCTTTCATTTTTAACAAGGAATTAGAATCAATTATATTGTCATCTATTTGATTGTTTGACAACTAAGACTTTCTGTAACTGAAATAATTATCTCAGCTATGTTTTTGGTCAATTATGTCATACTGTATAAACCTCAACATCATTTTAATGAATGTTTTATTCTGAAGAGAATTAAACTCTATATGATTAAGGTAAAATAACAAGAGGAAAGCAAAAGGCTTATACTATATTCTTCAATATGAATGTCCTGAGGGAGAAAAAGAGAAAGATTTTATATTGGCAAACTTATTCTAGAAGCATAAATAAATCATCACATGAAGCAGAGGTCATTCAAAGGCTGGAGGAAATACAGTATTGGACAGTCAACAATCAAGATTAAGCAAAGCCACAAACAAACCTAAGAGTCGATTATGGAGATGAACTGGGACAAGGATTTGAAGGGGCTAATGAAGAATCAGAATTCCGAATGAGATCTGTGAAGCTGACACTAAGTAGAACTAGACTTTTATCTTGTGTGACATTTATGAGGATTACTGTGTATGTTAGAGCCTGGACCCAGGGAAATCTGTGGCACAAGTAAAGGCCTTCTTTGGCCTCCACTGCTTCTCTTTCACAAACTGTGTGGTATTTGTGCCACTCTTCAAATCCTCTGTGCCCTTGTATGGACTCCTGGTTTCTCAAGATAGCTTAATGTCATAAGCTATGATCTATAACTATCTTTCCCCCTTCTCTTTTTTTCTTGAGAACTATTTATTTTGACCTTTTATTAGGAATATTTAACATAAACAAACATAAAAAGACTAAGTCAGATATCCATCCTACAGCCCCCAAAACCATCATTTCATGGACAATCCTGCCCCATCTACTCCCCACCAACTTCCTCTTACCTAATGTGTATAATCTTCACTTTGCATCTCTGAAAGAAAAAATTTTAATAAAAATAATCACAATACTATTTTAATACCTAAAAATGTTTATGTCACCAAATATCTAGCTGATGTTCAAAATTATAGTTGCCTCAGATATCCTCATTGTTTTTACATTTTGTTTGATACTAATCTAAAGAATACCTGTATATTGTAATGACTGACATGCCTTTCATGATCTCTTAATCTATGTGCCTCTCTTTCACTTTTCCCCCCATTTCCTCTACCATTTAATAATAAAATAGTTGAATACTTACTAAGTGCCAAGTCCTGTTGAAAACTCTACATGTATGGCTTCCGATTCTTACAAAGGTACTGCAAGTTGGACGTCAATCCCTTCATTCTCTCTTGCCTAGCACCAAGTTTCAAACATAGGCGTTTCTGACTAAAATTTGGGATTCTTTCCATTATACCATACTCCTTCAAATTTCACTTTAAAGGCACACAACTCTATCATCACTCCCATTTCTACTACTTGATACACTAGCCATAAAATTTTCTCTCACAGTTACGCTTTTCTGCCAACAAGGGAAGGAAACTAATGCATTTCTTAAGATAAAGTAATCCCTGTTATGGGCTTTAATGAGAATTTAAATATAGAATGGTAGTTACCAATAACCATGATGAATTAATTAATAACAAGTCAAGTCAATATCACCTATTTTTTTCTTTTGACAGGATTCATCCTCACTAGACTTGTTGATGAAGTGAAAAACACAGAAATATGGTGCATTAACCTCTTTAAGAGATTTTATAAAATCCCTCATAATATTCTTGTGGAAGAGATAGAGAATCAGGGGTCATATGTTAGTAAAATTATCTATGTTCAAAGAATCAAGGCTGAGTAAAACAAATATGTTCATCATATACATCAAAACGTCAGTCCCCCCTCCCACTTATATACAGTTTCATTTTTGCAGTTTCAGTTACCAGCTGTTAATCGTGGTCCAAAAATATTAAATGGAAAGTTCCATTAAGAACTGTTTCTTTGTTTGCTATGGTGTCATGGGTCTTATAGACACAAGCCCCATTGGCTTTCAGAGCTGACTGTTTGGAGGGCCAATCCCTTGGGTGGGAGTTTTGAAAGTAGGAGTGCTAGATGTGGGGTCCAAACCCTTTGCTCCTCAGGGAGAAGCTGCTATTTGGGTGTTCCTTCCAGATTGTATGGCATGTACTATGGGTGGGGCTAATGGTGAGCGTTTGTCTCAACTTTTCCTACGCATTCCAATGTGGGTACTTTCTGATTTGCTCAATGAGTAGGAGTTACTCAGCTAATTTCTAGATCTCTTCCAGAGGGAATAGCTCCATGTGTACATTTGGTGCAGCTGTGGGAAGAGGGGGCAGAATTGATGAAAGGCCCAGGAGAGATTAACAATATGCATTCAATATTTTCATAAATAGTTGAATTTCAGAGAAAAAGTAATTGGTTGAATTATATTCCAGTCTATGCTTTTTGTTACACACATCTAGGAAAATCTTAGTTTATTGAGGCACTCATTCTACTCAGCTCCTTCAACAGTACATACTATATCCGGAGGTAAATAAACTATTTCTGAAGTGTGAACCTCACAAAATCAGAGCCACACAGTGATGGCAAATATCATACAGAGTGTTAATAAAGGTAGAAAAGATTGAAATCAAACATAATTCAGAGAGAATAGAGACATATGCTTTATTAGGCTTATAGAGAACTTAGTAAAGGAAGTTCTTCTCTTTGGAAAACTTAGGTACTTTCTCTCTAAAATTCCCTTTAGTTTATTTTCCAGAGGATCTTATATTAAGTTACCAAACAAAACAAGAAGAAAATTATAGCCTTAGGAACTACTTGACTAAATAGCTCCTTCTAAAAAGACTGGTGGTTTCTTTTGGATACAGTTAAGCATCAAGGCTATAATTTTCCATTTATTTTCCTTTGTCATTGTATATGTAGTTTATTTACCTCAATTTGATGCAATTTGCACTTCATCAGAGGAAGTCTTCCACAGATTCATATTAACCACATTTCTTCTCCAAAAACACATTATAAAAACTGTCCCTGTCACTATTCTTTTGACATTGGCCATTTCCTCATACAGAACTCAGCCATCAAATGATTGAAGGCCTGTGCAATTCAGCTCTAATGGATTGTGTTTTAAACTGCTCTAGTTTAAAATGCCTCTCCTCAAATAGCTCACATATCTGAAAGTGCACACATTTCAAATAGAAAAGATCAAATTCCACTGTCATGCTATTGGAATAGCTATCTTGACAGCTTTTTATGTGTAGTTTTTGTTTGGAGGTGTTTAATTTGAGGAAAGACACAGAAATCACAGGTGAGCCAGGGGTCACCTGTAAGCTATTGGATGTTGGGTAGTTTGAGCAGCAGTTGAGCCTACACATCTTTTTCTCAAACAAGCTCAGTTTTGATCCATTTCCTTTAACGCAATTTTTTAAAATTTAACTTATTATTTGAAGATTGCACCTTTTCCCCAAGAGATATAACTGTATCTTGACTACAATACTGTCTTGGAAGTGAGTTAAGCTTAATACATAGTTTATTGTGGTTTTATCTTTCTAAGGGCTTGATTATCTTATTACAAGTATTAATGCACACCTCTTGCATAAACAAGGAAAACGTTCTCTACCATGCTTTTATTTTTTGTTTGAAATGCTGATTAGTAGAAAACCTACTATACTAAATTAGTGGGTAAAAGCTTAAAGAAGAAGCAGCTGAATGGTGCTGGAGCCGAGTCACAGGGCCGCTTCAGGTTCCACAATTGGACAAAGGTCAGTGAGCCTTTCTCCAGGGGCATTGACAGCCATGTATTCCACCAGGTCCCTAGGTGGGCATGACTGCTCCCAGACCATAACTGGGAGGGGCTGTTTTTCATCCAACAGGACTGCAGCTTTCTGCACTCAATCAGAACTGTGCTACATACTCATGAGCATCTTCACCAACCAATCAGAGTAGCTCCATTCTGACCAATTAGGACAGTGCCTTTAGGCCCAAACTGCAAGGATTTGGACTTGCCATTTACATAGGACGGATCAATCAGGGACAAGGGGCAGGGACTTCTCTCTATATAAGTCAGCTTCCCTGTGGCTCAAGGAGCGCACTTTCCCTTTCTAGCAAAGAACGAAGACTGCATTTCCCCAGATGGAGGATGAAGCACCAAAGATGTCTGGCTGGGGCAGAGCAGAGCAGAGCAGGCAGCACAGCTGCCTAGCCAGAGAGGGGCCTTATCTCAGGGCTGCCTCAACCCAGGGATTTCATAGCTGTGTTGTTCCACAGCCATGCTGTATCACAATTGAGCTGTTTGCACTGAATCAAGTTTCCTTCTTTACCACATCCCAAACTGGGGATTCCTGTTGGTGTTGAACTGGCATCAACAACTATCAGTTGACCCTTGAAAAAAATCAGTAAAATCAATAAGCCTCTAGCCAGGTTAACGTAAAAAAATAGAGGACACACATTACAAATATCAGAAGTAAAAAAAAAGGAGTCATCCCTGTTTATCCCATGGACATTAAGAGCACAATATAGGAATATTATAAACAACTCTATGCCCACAAGATAAATTAGGTAAAAGAGACAAATTCCTTGAAAGACACAATCTGCCAGAATTCACACAAAAAGAGACAATCTGAATAGGACTTTATCAATTAAAGAAATTGAATCAATATTTACTAAAATACAAAGTGCTAGACCCACATGTGTTCATTAGTGAATTCTACCAAACACTTAAGGAAGAAATTATGCCAATTATCTATAGTCTCCTTCAGAAGACAGAAGCAGAAGAAGAAGAAGGAATAATTCTTAAAGTATTCTATAGTGAAGCATTACCTTTATACCAAAGCCAGACCAAGATGTTACAAGGAAAAAAATATATAGACAAATATCTCTCATGAATACTGATGCAAAAATTCTCCACAAAATATTATCAAACTGAATCCAACAACGTACAAGTAGAATTATACATTACAACTAAGTGGGATTTATCACAGAAAAGCAAGGCTGATTCACCATTAGAAAACCAATTAATGTAATATATCACAGCAAGAGGTTAAAGAAGAAAAATCACATGACCATGTCAATAGATGTAGAAAAAGCATGAGGCAAAATCTAATACCCATTCATGATAAAACTCGCGCTAAAGTAGGAACAGAAGGGAACTTCCTTAACTTGATAAAGAACATGCACAAAAGAACTACAGCTAACATCATACTTACGGTGAGAAACTTAAAGCTTTCCCACTAAGATCAGGAACAAGGCAAGAATGCCCTTCTCTGCTCATCACTGCTTTTCAATGTTGTACTGGAAGTCTTATCTACTATATTAATACAAGGAATGGAAACAAAATGTATGTAGATTGGGAAAGAAGAAATAATATTGTTTTTGTTTGCAGATACTAAATGACATGGAGTCAACCAACTTACCAGAGACAGAGTTTAAAACACAGTTATAAGACTGCTTAAGGAACTTAGTGAGAATTTCAACAAAGAGATGGTAAGCATAAAAAGAACCAATCAACAAACAAGTGCTGGCAAGGATGTGGAGAAAAGGGAACCCTCGTGCACTGTTGCTGGGATTGCAAATTGGTGCAGCCGCTATGGAAAACAGAATGGAGATGCCTCAAAAAAACTAAAAATAGAGTTACCTTATGACCCAGCAATTCCACTACTGGGTATTTATCCAAAGAAATCCAAGACACTAATTCAAAAAAAATATATGCACCCCTATGTTTATTGCAGCACTGCTCACAATAGTCAAGATATGTAAACAACTGAAATACCCATCAATAGACAATTGGATAAAGAAATTGTGGTACATATATATAACGGAGTGCTACTCTGCCATGAAAAAGAATGAAATCTTACTATTTGCAACAACATGGATGGACCTAGAGGATATTATGTTACGTGAAATAAGTCAGACTGAGAAAGACAAATACCATATGCTCTCACTTATATGTGGAATCTAAAGAACAGAATAAACGAACAAACAGAAATAGACTCATAGATACAGAGTACAATCTGATGGTTGTCAAATGAGGGGAGTTGGGGGTATAGATGAGAAATGTGAAGGGATTAGGAAGTTCAAATTGGTAGTCACAAAATAGTCATGGGCATGTGAATTACAGAATGGGGAATATAGTCAATAATGTTGTAAAAACTATATATGGTATCAGACTAGACTTCTCAAGATCACTTCATAAATTATATAAATGCCTAACCACTGTGCCATACACCTGAAATTAATATAAAATAATATTGAATGTCGACTGTGATTAAATATATATATTTATATATATAGTCATAGGATGTAAAGTACAGCATAGGGAATAGAGTCAATAGTATTGTAATAGCTATGTACAGTGTCAGATGGGTAGGAGACTTGTTCAGGTTATTTAATCATTATGTTGTTTTGTACACTTGAAACTAACAATAAAAAAGTATTATGTAGTGTACATAACTGTATGTCCTGTACTTGTATATGACTGGCAGCCCAGTAGGTGTGTTTACACCAGCATCATGACAAACACATGAATAGTGTGTTGTGCTATCACATGAGGATGCCTAGGTGGTAAGAATTTTTTATCTCCATTATAATTTATGGCACTACTGTCATATATGCGGTCCATCATTGACCAATACATCATTATGTGGCACATGACTATACAAAAGTCAACCGTGTTCCTATATACCAGAGATGAACAAGTAGAATTTAAAATTAAAAACCCTACAATAGCACCCCCCAAAATAAAACAGTTAGGTATAAATCTAACATAATATGTGTAAGATCTATATTCAGAAAGCTATAAAACTCTGATGAATAAAATCAGTGAACTAAATAAATGGAAAGACATTCCATGTTTATGGATAAGAAGACTCAAGATGTCAGTCAGTTCTTCCCAACTTGATGTGTAGATTCAATGCAATCCAATCAATATCACAGAAAGTTACTTGGTGGATACTGACAAACTGAGTCTAAAGTATATATGATAGGAAAAAGACCCAAACTATCCAACAGAATATTGAAGGTGAAGAACAAAGTCAATGGACAGAAGCTAACTGACTTCAAGACTTACTATAAAGCTATAATAATCAAGACAGTGTGGTATTGGTAAAAGAATAGACAAATACACCAATGGAACAGAATGGAGAGTCCAGAAACAGACTGAAACAAATACAATCAACGGATCTTTGACCAAGGAGCAAAGGCAATACAAAAACATACTCTTTTCAACAAATGGTTCTCGAACAATCAGACATGTAAAAATCAATCCACATGCAAAAAAAGTATGAATCTAGATACAGAGCTTACACATTTCACAAAAATTAATTCAAAATAAATCATAGGCCTAAATGTAAAATGCAAAATTATGAAACTACTAGAAGATAATAGGAGAAAACCTAGATGACACTGGGTGTGGGTGATGACTTTATAGTTACAAACCCAAAAGCATAATCCATGGAAAAAAGTATTGATAACCTGGACTTCATTAAATTTAAAAGAAGTTTTTTGTTGTTGTTATGTGAAAGACACTCTCAAGAGAATGAGAAGACAAGGCACAGACTGGGAGAAAATATTTGCAAAAGACATATCTGATAAAAGATGTGTATCTAAAACACACAAAGAACTCTTAAATATCAACAATAAGAAAACAAACTAATCAACTAAAAATTGAGCTAAAGACCTTAATAGATACCTTAGCAATGAAGACATACAAATAGCAAAGAATCATATGAAAAGATGCTTCTCATAATGTGTCATCTGGGAAATGCAAATTAAACGAGATACCACGAAACAGCTATTAGAATGGACAAAATCCAGAACACTCACAATACCGTATAGTCCTGAGAATATGAAGCAATAGTAACTCTTACTCACTGCTGGTGGAAATGCTAAATAGTACAGCCACTTTGGAAGACAGTTTGGCAGATTCTCACAAAACTAAACATACCCTTACCATATGAACCAGCAATTGTACTCCTTAGTATTTATGCAAAGGAGTTGAAAATTTTGACCACACAAAAACCTGAACATAGATGTTTATAACATCTTTATTCATAATTATGAAAACTTGGAAACAACACGATGTCCTTCAGTAGGTGAGTGGATAAACTATTGCACCTCCAGACAATAGAATATGATTCAGTACTAAAAAGAAATGAGGTATCAAGGCATGAAATGACGTGGAGGAACCTTAGATTCATATTACAAAGTGAAAAAAAAAATCCAATCTGAAAAAGGCTATATACAGTATGATTCCAATGATACGATATTTTGGAAAAGGCATAACTATGGAGACAGTCAAAAGGTCAGTGGTTGCCAGGGTTTACGGGGGAAGAAACAGAATAGGCAGAGCACAGAGGATTTTTAGGGCAGTGAAACTACTCTATATGATACTATGGTGGTAGATATGTGTCATTATGCATGTGTCCAAACCTATAGAACGTAGGACACCAAAAGTGATCCTAATGTAAACTGGGGAATCTGGGTGATGATGTGTCAGTGTAGGTTCATCAATTGTAACAAATGTCCCACTCTGCTGGGAGATATTGATAAAGGGGAGGTTATGCATGTATGGGGCTCTAGGTATATGGGAAATCTCTGTACCTTTTGTTCAATTTTGCTGTGAACCTAAAACTCATTTAAAAAATAAAGAATGCATTTTTAAGAAAAGGTAAACGTATTTATTCACATATCCACAGTTAAGATTAGTGAGAAACTACATAATAGTTTTTAAAATTGGGTACAATGTTTTTAAAACTACCAAAAGCTTGACCCATATTTGTCCCTAGGTCCTAATGAGTTTATCCAAGGTTTACTTTTGCTAGGCATCTTAATCTAAGTATGTTCCCCAAAACTGAAATTTGACTATGCATGGGAAGGATTCTTACAGAATCCCTTTGCTCCAGCTAACTATGATACTGAAGAGTTAGGAAAAGTCATGATGAGAATTAGCTTGAGACACCTGGAGAAAATGTGTTGGTCTGTGTGTGCAAATATAGCAGAGGAAACTGGGTAACTACTGGGACGTGCATCTGTAGACACAGAGGAAGGAGCAGATGGTAGGTACTCAGCCAGCTGACTGCTATTCCCCAGCCCAGATAGGCTGTGTACCTTTAATCAGCACTCCAGGCAAGCACATCTTGCGTACGTGTGTTCTGGATACTACTGTGAGGAACAGATGGTTAGAATCCAATAAGGAAGTTGACAATGAAAAAGGAATGAGTTAGAGAAAAAGGTGCAAGGGGAGCTCTAAATGGGAACAGATGATGTATGATAGAAATGTACACTTGAAACCTATGTAATTTTACCAACCATTGTCACCCCCAATAAATTTAATTTTTTAAAAAAGTTTAAATGTGACCAATAAATGTAAACAGTAGGAAAGATTCTTTGTGCTGTTTGATTTAAATGCCCTTACCATACACATCCTCATCCCAGAGCAATTTATAGTTGCTTTTAATTATCAACTAGGGATACTTTAAAGTCAACACCACCAAAGAAACACATATAATGGTATCAATTTGAAATGCATTTGTGTGTGTGTGTGTGTGTGTGTGTGTGTGTGCAAGTGTGTGGGAACAACATATTAGAGAAACAGCAACTAGCAACAAAAGTGCACTGTTTAGAGCTCAGAATCTGGAATCAGGTCAACCACATTTAAATCTTGAATTCGATTTACAAGTGGGGTAATCTAGAACAAATTATTCCAGCACACTTAGGCCCAGATACCTAACCATTAATATGGAGATAATAAAAGCACCTATTTCAGATAATTTTTGTAAAAATTAAATGAATTAATTCATGTGAATGCTTAGCATATAGTAAGCAGCAGTTATTCCTGTAATTTTAATGACTGCTCTTTGTAATTATTGGAAGGCAGATGCAGTCACATATAATGATGGCATGATTCTGAGAATCAACTGTAAAACTGCTTTCTCCTCTGGGCCTCTCTGCTGTCTAAAAATCATAGCACTTTGTGGTAATTCTCTAATAAGTAAAAATGGCACAGCAAAGTTACAACAGAGCAAAGAACAAGAGAGAGAGAAGCTTCCCCCTAAATTCTGATTTATAAATCCCAGGGGAAGAGAAGAGGCAGCTGGAACGCACAATCACGGGACCTGCACCAATCCCAGTGTCTGCAGCTCTGCCTCTCGCTGTGACATTCTGGCCTCTGCACATTTACGTTCCTCCTGCTTCATGCTCTGATTTGCTCTGTGAGTCAGAGCCACTGTGTCACATCAATTAAGACAGGTTCCCAAATCCGCAGCTATGGGTTTCTCAAGACTCCTGGTTTCAATGTGATGCATTTAAATTTTATGGTAAATGTCAGTTTTCATCAGCTCAAATGTCCACATGACTTGAAGATATGCAAATATGTCCTTACCAGATACTTCTAATTAGGTAGAGGTCTTGGGTGCAGAGGTACCCCCTAATTACTTCTGAGGTAATCAGGAGAAATCAAACTTGATTATATGCTGTCCATTGGCTTCAGCAAGCTCAGGGCCAGCATTTACCGCCACAGGGCTTCTGGGAGGCAGCCTCCCAGCTTTTCTTTTCCTGAAAAACTTCATCTCTCCTTACTCAGCTTCTTTAAGTCACCTACCTCCTCCCCCTTTATTTCAGGGTGTGCAGACAGCCAGGGACCTTGTTTTGCATTACAAGTGGTTCACAAAGCAGGCTTTATATTTGACTATTGAGTATAGTCAAATGTTACACAGTTCTAAAGATGTTCAATAGTCAAATCTAAGAGAAAACATACAGGTGCCAGGCAGCTTTAATCGGAAATCATTGGCAAATGTCACAAGTAGAGGCATATGGTTAAGGGAACTTGTCAACTAGTGGGGAAATGACAATGATGGCATCTGGCTTGCTGTACGTAAAAGAGGGTGTTAGTTCTATGAACTTAAGAGAAGTCCCAAAACAGCTGTGACTATGAGATCTTGAGGCTATAAATTCATTTTTGTATACTTTCTCCTGTCAACCTCTTGGGGCCATTTTATGTCAATGACTCTTAGTTTGATTCGTAAGTGTTAAAACTTCATGTTTTCAGATATTGATAGGGTTTGAGTTAAGCCACCCCTCTGGACAGACAGTAAACAGTGAAACTATGAAATCCAGGGAACATTCTGAATGAGTGTGTGGGGTTTGCCTGAATCACTTCCACTGTTCTGACTTGGGGGATGGGGACATGTCAAATGTCTCTTAGGTGCCCACTAAAGTAGAATAGAATTTGACTCACACTTCAAATATTAATGCTTGAGTGCTTCAAAAGGTGGGTGAAGGTGATACTGTTAGGTTGTGCTTTAAAATGGGGGCTGTCTAATTAGCTGGATCAACAAGGCCACAGAATGTGCTTTAATGTCAAGCAGTTTGGGCTTCCTAACTCTGCATATACCAGTAATAGCACAGGACTTGTGACTTTCTGTGTGCAGAGACAATTTAGTCTTTTGTCATTGTCTTGCAGCACTCCATAGGGGGCAGAGATTAGAGCCATTAATGTTCAACCCAAAATGCTAAACATGTAAGTATTTACACTTGAAATGTAAAAATAGGTCATTTAGGTCTGAGATGAGAAATGGTTCAAGAGTAATATAGTATTAGGCAAAAGACAGTAATAGGGAAATGTAATGCCAGATTCAATCAACATAAACAGCCAGACTAATATTATTAAGACTAATCAGAGCTCTGCATTATCCCTCAAGAAAACTCTGATGTCATAGAAATAGTGGTTTGAGGTGAGCCTCTTGAAATCTCCCCTGGAATTTCCAACGAATTGAACAACTACAATTCCACAAAGGATTCCCCGTGCAGCAGACAGGCAAGACTAAGAGACACGCAACTGAAATCACCTAAAGTTGAGCAAATTGCGCGAGTGGGGGTGAGGGGAGAAGGGGGAAGTGCAGAGACGTGGGCCACACAGACACAGGAGGCAGACCTAGCTCAGAGCTCTGAGCTCCCTGCATTCCGGAGCTTCCCCAGACAGGAGAGAGGGAAGAACTCCGACTGATGGAGCTCTGCTTATGGCCCACAGTCCCACCTGAGGGATCAGCATGTAACATGGCTGAACCCAATGCTCACAGCAGAGACCACAGAGCAATGACTGAGGGAAGAATAATGAAAACAGCTGTTTAAGCCCTCACTGCCGAGCAGAGAACAGGTGTAGGCACTTAGCCTAGCCGACCCCTCCTACCCTCCCAGAGCTTGCCCAACCCTCACCCTCCCAGTGCTAGAAGTAAAATGGTAGCAGTGTCAGATCAAAAGAACAGAATATTTGCATCTCTGAGAACTGTGGCCCATAGCCACAGACTCATAGCCCTACCAGTTCCGGCAAAGGGGAAGGAGTCCTGGGTACAGGATGGGGTGTGCTAGTGGTCCCCACCATTGCTCACAGCCACCTCTCACAACACACCCCTCCCCGCCCACCTATCTGGCAGATCTCTACAGGGGTAAACAGAGCCCCTGAAACACACAAGCCCTGAATCTGATGCAGGAAGAGCTTCAGAACTTCAGAAGCTTTCCACATCCCCCAAGAGAGACAGTGCCCTGAGACCCAGGCAACCTGCTCAAAGAGAAGACCACCATCCAGAGAAACCCCCGTTGTGTGAGAAGCTGGAACAATGCAGAGAAAATATAACACTATAGCATGAGAGAGAATTAAAGTTTGCAGTTGGAAAGAAAATAAAGCATTCTATCAACACCTACTGGAAAGCAAAGGAAAGCCCTCTTCCTAACAAACTGTTGCAGAACCCACTACTATAGATGCCTAAGAAGAGAAATAATAATTCACTAATTGCCATGAATAACCAAGGTAACAAGACAGCTCAGAAAGAAAATAAAAAAGTCTCCAGAAAATGAACTTAAAGATATGGAAATATGTGACGTAAATGACAGATAATTCAAGATTGTAATTCTGAAAAAACTCAACGAGATGCAAGAGAACACAGACAGGCAGTTTAGTGAACTCAGAAACACAATAAAAAAACAAAGTGAACATTTTACCAAAGAGATTGAAATTTTAAAAAAGAACCAAACAGAATTTTTGGAGAATAAGAACTCAATAGAAGAAATGAAGAATGAAATAACCAGCTTAGGTAGTAGAGTTGACCAGAGGGAGGAAAGAATCAGTGACATCGAAGATAGAAACCTGGAAATGACACAGATAAAAGAAGAAAGAGACTTGAGACTTAAAAGAAATGAAAGAACTCTACAAGAACTTTCTGACTCCATCAGAAAGAGCAATACAAGTATAATGGGGATACCAGAAGGAGAAGAAAGGGAGAAGTAAACAGAGAATATATTCAAACAAATAGTCAATGAGAACTTCCCAAATCTGTGGAAAGAACTGGATCTCCAAATCCAAGAAGTAAATAGAACACCTAATTACATCAATCCCAACAGGCCTTCTCCAAGGCAGATTGTATTGAATCTATCAAAAATTAACAACAAAAAAATAATCCTTAAGGCAGCCAGGGAAAAGAAGATGGTAACCTACAAAGGAAAGCCCATTAGGTTATCATTAGATGTTTCAACAGAAACTCTACAAGCCAGGAGGGACTGAAATCAAATATTCCAACTATTGAAAGACAGAAATTTTGAGCCAAGAATAATAAATCCAGCAAAGATATTCTTTAGATATGAAGGAGGACTAAAGACCTTTTCAGACATATAGAAGCTGAGAGAATTTCCTAATACATGACCTAAACTACAAGAAATACTGAAGGAGGCTATTCAACCAGCATAAATAGGGATAATTTGTGATAACAAAAACATAAAAGGGGGAAAGTAAAGGTCTGAAGTGGCATAAGTGAATGGAGAAAGTAAGCATGCTGAAGAAAATGGAACACTCTAAATATCAAGCTTTCTTTTACATAAACTTAATGGTAACCACTCAAAAGAAAAATCCAGAACTGAAAATTATCACATAATAAAAGAAGAAACAGAGGGAAAAATCATAGAATACCACCACGCTGAAATAATAGACAGCAAAGAAAGGCAACGAAACAATGAAGACACAGTCTTACCAGAAAACTAAAGATAGAATGATAGGAAATCCTCATATATCAATAATCACCCTAAATGTAAATGGACTGAATTCACCAATAAAAAGGCACAGAGAAGCAGATTGGATCAAAAAACTAAACCCAACCATATGCTGCCTCCTAGAGACACATCTCAGCTACAAGAACAAATATAGACTCAAAGTGAAAGGGTGGAAATTGACACTCCAAGCAAATGGTATCCAGAGAAAAGCAGGTGTAGTCATACTGACATCAGATGAAACATACTTTAGGATGAAAAAACGTAACAAGAGACAAAGATGGACATTTCATAATAATAAAGGGGACTATAAAACAAAAAGACATAAGTCATCAATATTTATGCCCCTAATCAAGGAGCAGCAAAATATACAAAGCAACCACTGACAGAACCAAAGGGAGAAAATGACCAAAACACAATTATAGTAGGCGACCTAAATACATCATTGACAGCAATGGATAGATCATCCAAACAGAAAATTGATAAAGAAATAGCAGCCCTAAATGACACATTAGATGAAACGGATATAATTGACATTTATAGAGCACGTCATCCTAGAACTTCAGCCTATACATTCTTTTCTAGTGTACATGGAATAGTCTCAAGGATAGACCATATATTGGGACATAAAACCAGTCTTAGCAAATTTAAGAAGATTGAAATCATACCAAGCATATTCTCTGATCACAAGGCTTTGAAACTGGATTGAACTGCAAAAAGAAAGTAGAAAAAAACACAAATATGTGGAGATTAAACAACATACTTTTAAAGAATGACTGGGTCAAAGAAGAAATAAGAGGAGAGATCAAAAGATACATAGAAACAAATGAGAATGAAAATATGTCCTACCAAAATTGTTGAAACGCAGCAAAAGCAGTTTTAAGAGTGAAATTTGTATCATTACAGGCCTATCTCAAGAAACAGAAAAATCCCAGATAAATAACCTCACATTGCACATTTAAGAACTAGAAAAAGAAGAACAAATGAAACCCAAAGTCAGTAGAAGGAAGGAAATAATAAAAGTCAGAGCAGAACTAAATGAAATCGAGAACAAAAAGACAATAGAAAAAATCTATGTGACAAAGAGGTGGTTCTTTGAAAAGATTAATAAAATTGACAAACCCTTGGCTAGATTCACTAAGAAAAAAGAGAAAGGATACAAATAAATAAAATCAGAAATGAAAGAGGGGAAGTTATCACGGATGCCACAGAAATACAAACGATCATCCAAAAATAATATGAAGGACTATATGCCACCAAATTCAATAACCTAGAAGAAATGGACATGTTCTTAGAAACATATAGCCTTCCTAGGCTGAATCACAAAAAATTGGAAAATCTAAATAGACTCATCATCAGTAAGGAAATTGAATCAATCATCCAACACCTTCCCAAAATCAAAAGTCCGGGATCACATGGCTTCACTTGTGAATTCTACCAAACATTCAAAGAGTATCTAATACCTGTCCTACTCAAACTGTTCCAAAAAATTGAAGAAGAGACAATATTCCCTAACTCATTTTATGAGGCCAACATTACCCTGATACCAAAATCTGGTAAGGATAACACAAAAACAGAAAATTACAGACCAATATCTCTAATGAGTACAGATGCAAAAATCCTAAAAAATATTCTAGCAAATTGAATGCAACAATGCATTAAAAAGATTATACTTCATGACGAAGTGAAGTTCATCCCAGGGGCACAAAGATGGTTCAACAAATGCAAATTGACCAATGTGATACACCACATACACAAAATAAAGGACAAAAAACATGATTATATCAATAGATGCAGAAAATAGTTTGACAAGATACAACATCCATTTATGATTAAAACAATAAAATGGGTATAGAAGGAAAATATCAGGCAACCAGTTGGCTCAGTGGTTACAGCACAGTGCTCATAACACCAAGGTCGCCAGTTCGATTCCAACGTGGACCAGTGAGAAACAACGGCTTGAGCTTAGAGCTGAGCCACTGTGGGTGGCCAGTTTGCTCAGTGGTTAGAGCCTGGCGCTCATAACACCAATGTTGTTGGTTCGAGTCACACATGGACCAGTGAGCTGTGCCATCCACAACTAGATTGGAAACAAGGACTTGACTTGGAGCTGAGCTGCACCCTCCACAACTAGATTGAAAACAACGACTTGACTTGGAGCTGAGCTGTGCCCCCCACAACGAGACTGAAAGAACAATGACTTGACATGCTGGAAAAATACACTGTTCCCCAACATTCCCCAACAACAACAACAAAAAAAAAAAAAAAAAAAGAAGAAGAAGGAAAATACCTTAACATAATAAAGCCCATATATGACAATCCCTCAGCTAATATAATTAACGGTGAAAAATTGAAGCCCTTTGCTCTAAGTTCAGGAACACGACAGGGCTGTCTCCTATCACTTCTGCTTTCCAACATAGTATTGCAAGTCCTAGCCAGAGCAATTAGCAAGAGAAATAAATAAAAGGCATCCAAATTGGGAATGATGTAATTAAATTGTCATTTTTGCAGATGACATGATGCTGTATATAGAAAACCCTAAAAAAATAAATAAATAAAATAACTGAGGCAAATTAAAAAAAAAAAAAGAAAACCCTAAAGACTCCACCAAAAAGTTATTAGAAACAATAAACAAATACAGTAAAGTTGCTGGCTACAAAATCAATGTACAAAAGTCCATTGCATTCCTCTATAACAACAATGAATTCTCAGAAAAAGAAATTGGAAAAAAAAACCACACAAAACAATTCATTTTGCAATTGCAATAAAAAGAATAAAATACCTAGCAATAAACTTAACCAAGGATGTGAAAGACCTATATACTGAAAACTGTAAGACATTTTTACAAGAAATTGAAGAAGACACAAAGAAATGGAAAAACATCCCATGTTCATGTATTAGAAGAATCAACATAGTTAAAATGTCCATATTACCCAAAGCAATATATAGATTTAATGTAATCCCCATCAAAATACCAATGGCATTTTAAAAAACCTTTATTTATTTTAAGTGTGTTTTTCCAGGAACCATCAGCTCCAAGTCACGTAGTTGTTTCAACCTAGTTGTGGAGGGCGCAGCTCACAGTGGCCCATGTAGGGACCGAACTGGCAAACTTGTTGTTAAGAGCACAGCGCTATAACCAACTGAGCTAACTGGCTGCCCCCAAATGGCACTTTTTTAAAGAAATAGAACAAAAAAATCATTAGATTTGAATGGAAACACAAAAGACCCCAAATAGCCAAAGCAATCCTAAGAAAAAAGAACAATGCTGAAGGTGTCACACTCCCTGACTTCAGCTTGTACTACAGGGCAACAATAATCAAAACAGTATGGTACTGGCAGAAAAACACACAGACCAATGGAATAGAATTAAAAACCCAGAAGTAAACCCACATAAATATGGACAGATAATTTTTGACAAAGAAGCCAAAAACATACAATGGAGAAAAGACAGCCTCTTCAATAAATGGTGCTGGGAGAATTGGATAGCCACGTTCAAAAGAATGAAACTAGACTGCTATCTGTCTCCACGTACCAACATTAACTCAAAATAGATCAAAGACCTAAACATAAGACCTGAAACAATAAACTGCATAGAAGAAAACATAGGAACTAAACTTACGACCTTGGGTTCAAAGAGCATTTTATGAATTTGACTCCAAAGGCAAGGGAAGTAAAAGCTAAAATAAATGAATGGGACTATACCAAACTAAAAAGTTTCTGCACAGCAAAAGAAACCATCGACAAAATAAAATGGCAACCAACCAAATGGGAGACGATTTTGCAAACAATGCCTCCAATAAGGGGCTAATATCCACAACGTATAAGGAACTCATACAACTCAATGACAACAAAAAACAAAAAATTCAATTAAAAAATGGGCAGAGGACCTGGAGAGACATTTCTCCAAAGAGGACATACAAATGGCCAATAGACATATGAAAAAACACTCAACATCACTAATCATCAGAGAAATGCAAATCAAAACCACAATGAGATATCACCTCACCCCAGTCAGAATGGCTACCATCACCAAGACAAATAGTAACAAGTGTTGGAGAGGCTGTGGAGAAAAAGGAACCCTCATACACTGCTGGTGGGAATGCAGACTGGTGCAGCCGCTGTGGAAGGCAGTGTGGAGGTTCCTCAAAGTGAAGAACAGAATTACCATATGACCCAGCAATCCCTCTCCTGGGTGTCTACCCAAAAAAAATCTGAAAACACTTATCCATAAAGACATATGTGCTCCAATGTTCACTGTAGCTTCATTTATGGTGGCCAAGACATGGAAACAACCAAAGCGTCCTTCGATAGATGAATGGATAAAGAAATGGTATATATACGCCATGGAATACTATTCTGCCATAAGAATAGATGAAATAGTACCATTTGCGACAACGTGGATAGAACTTGAGATTATTATGCTAAGTGAATTAAGTCAGACAGAAAAAGTAGAGAACCAAATGATTTCACTCATATGTGGTATATAAAACTGAAATCAACAAAAGAACAAGACAAACAAATGAAGAAATAAAAACCCATAGAGACAGACAATAGGTTAGTGGTTACCAGAGAGTAAGGGGGGAGGGGGGTGGTAGATGAGAGTAAACGGGATCAAATATGTGGTAATGGAAAGAGAAGTGACTCTGGGTGGTAAACACACAATGTGATATATAGATGATGTATTACAGAATTGTACACCTGAAAACTATGTAACTTTACTAACAATTGTCACCCCAATAAACATTTATATATAAAAAAAGCTCGTTGGGCAAAATATTCAATTCAATTAGCCAAAAGCAATTTAAATTACTTCTATTTGACAGTTACTTATTATGCAGATCAATGAATGGCAGAGTAAGCTGGCACCCCCTAATTCCAATGTTATTGTTTCAAGAGAAAACTTTAGAAAACAATGAGCCACACACCAGTTTACTGCATTGCTTATTCATGTTCTTGGAATCCATGTACACACCTCTTCTCCCGGGTCACTTTACTGGTCAACAATACCTATCTCATGACCCAACTTTGTTGCGTGATGACTTAGAGGATCATGGTGGGAAGAGGTCTTCAACTTAAATGAAATGTAGAATTTACCTGCCCGTGGAGCTGCTATGGCAGCAGGGAGAGGGGGCTCGGGGAGTTGTGTTAGTGGACGGGGTAAACGAGTTGTGCTGGTGGTAAAGGACTCTAACCATGGCCGAGCAGGACATGAGCACCGTCACAGGTAGAATGAACTACTCGCAGTTGTACTGGTTTGCATTGCCCTGCTGACCTGCAGGGTACACAGTACAAATGGGGATCAGTTGCTAATATGTAAAACACACCCTGAGATTTGTAAAATAATTAAGAGGAAACTGTAGCAAACCTTCCCATCAGGCACAAAGAAAGAGTCGGAGACTCACCTTTGCGTAAAATAACAGCTTAAATATCCCCATTCCATATCTTGGGTGTCAGCTGGCAACAATTATAAAAGGAGAAAATAAAGGGTTTTCTGTGGTCTTTGATAGCTGCAGCACAGCAGGATCAAATCCTGTTGGAATCATAAAATAATGCCAAATCACATGGTCACTGACTCAAAATGCCCCAGTTGCATCATGAGCAGCATGATTTAATTTCCTTTGAGTTTAGTTCATTTTGTTTCTGAAATTGGCATTTAGAATGTTTCAAACACCATGTTTCTACTTGGCCTAATGTCTCCAGTTCTCAGCCAAAGTGCCTGAGTAACACATTTTTTTCAGCAATTGATCAGATGAAGATTCAGGAACTTTGCAATAGGCACCCAAGGTGACAGGACAATAGTGTACATCACTTGAATTGTGACAGAACACAGCCAGATTTCCCTAGGGCTGTAAGTGAAACACATTCTTCTTTGACTAATGAGTTCTGAGAGAGCACCATTGGTCCTACAAATACACTCTATTAGAAAGATTACTAAGAAATGAGAGCACAAACATTTTAGGAGCTTATCCTAATTTTAAGCAAAATTTCTAGTCTTATTGTCTGCATAACTCACTTAATATTGTAAGGTTTTATAAAGTACATATATTGCTAGTCTATTACTTTCTATCAGTTTTGATTGGCCCAAGAAAATAGGGAGTTATAGGATATGCAAAATGGAAACTGTTGGGGAAGGCAGGGGAGATGCAAGAGTATAACACAGACTTTAGAAACATCATGCCTAATCCAATACTTATTTGTTGAAAATTTTGGCAAAGATGTACTTTGCTTTTTCTTTAATCCTCATTTGAACAAAACATTCACACAATTGTTTGGTAGGCTCTTCACAAGCAAAGTAAGGCACAATTATTCAGATACTGTGGCAGGAATATTAGTAAGAGGCCTGTGCTAACAGGAGAAATGAAGATGGTAGGAATAATCTACTTTGTGTCTCCTCACCTGTCAGTGGGTCCCATACCTGCCTTATTGCTATGGGGTACATGAAGGTAACACTTTTAATAGAGTGCCAAGGGGTTCAAATTGGGTCTACCACATGAGCAATGAAGTAGGCGACTGCTGAATGAAAAACAAACAAAAAAAACAAACCACCTTACAGCTGAAAAACATCTCTTTGCTAATATCTCCTTTACTAATATCATTCTTTATGATATTACCAATTACATTGACTGATCCCCCTACCCTATTGACTGGGTCCATGCAAATGCATCTGAGGTAGGGCAGAGAGGCCCACTATTTCTTACCCAATGTTGCATCATGTGGTGTGGTGAGTCTATACTAGAAGTCAGTTCCTAAAAGAGTAACTGGATAAACTGCCCCACACAGTTGTTGGTGGTAGGCCAGTGGTGATGTTTTGTTTGGTTTTTCCCCACCCAAGGTTTTTGACATTTACTGGCATCTTTCATTATAGAAAGTTATATAGTTATTCCAGGGAATTTTCTTACATTGCTTTTAAGCAATTATACATCACTTACAAGTGATCCTCAATAAGAGCAAGAACCAATTTCTCATCAGAAACTAGGGGTGCCAGAGTGTAGTGGGATGACATATTTAAAATGGTGAAAGAGAAAAAAAACCTGTCATCCAAGAATTGTATATTTATTCTATTGCTGCTTCAATATTCTCTTTGTCTTTGGTTTTGAACAATTTGATTATAATGTGTCTCAATTTGGAGCTCTTTGAGTTTATCCTACTTGAAACTTGTTGAACTTCTTGGATGTATATACTATATACTTACGCTTTTCATAAAATTTGGAAAGTTTTCTACCATTATTTCTTCAAATATTTCTGTCTCTTGCTGTATCTTCTCTGCTAGAACTGCAGTTATGCATATGTTGGTACTCTTGGTGGTGTTACACAGATCTTTTAGGCTCTGTTCATTCTTTTTATTATTTTTTCTTTCTGCTCTTCAGACTCAGTAATTCCAATTGACTTATCTTCAAGCCTGCTGATTCTCTCTTCTGCTTCATCAAATCTACAGTTGAACCTCTATCGAATTTTTCATTTCAGATCTTGTACTTTTCAACTGCAAAATTTTATTTGGTTCCTTTTTATGATTTTTAGCTCTTTGTTGATATTCTCTGTTTGGTATAATATTGTTATCCTGGTCTCCTTTACTTATTTTTCCATGATATCTTTTAGCACGTTCAACATATTCAAGACATTTAATTAAAAGTATTTTTCTATTAATTCCAATCTCCAGGTTTACTCAGAGACAGAAAAGTTTCTGTTAATGTCTTTTGTTACTGTGAATGGGCCATGATTTGTTTATTTGCATGCGTCATAATTTTTTGTTGAAAATCAGACATTTTGAATATTATAATGTGGCAACTTTTAAGATAAGATTCTCCTTCTTCCACAAGATTTGTTACTGCTTGTTGTGAATTATAATCATTTATTTGCCTAGTGACTTTTCTAAACTATTTTTGTAAAGAATGTAATTTCATTTATTTGTGGTCACTGAATCCCTGTTCCCTAGTGGTCAACTAGTAATTTGACAGTTTTTCTTAAAAGCCTGATTACCGCCCCCCACCCCCCCCCCACCCCCCCGCAAAAAAAAGAAAAAAGGAAGAAAAGAAAATTACTTTCCTAGTCTTTTCAGAGTAAGAAATATTATGAGGGATAAAGAGGGGCATTACATATTGATAAAGGAGTCAATTCACCCAAGAATACATAAATATCTTTACTGTGCATATGCCTAACAACAGAGCATCTAAAACCACGAGGTTAAAAAAATGACAGAATTGCAAGGAGAAACAGATGAATCTGTGATTATAGTTGGAGACTTCAACACCCCTCCATCAGAAATGGACAGATCCAGCAGGCAGAATAAACAGTAAAGACATAGTTGAACTGAACAATAACATCAATACGATGGATCTGATTGACATTTATAGAATACTTCATCCAGCAACAACAGATTACACATTCTTTTCAATCACACATGGAACATTCACCAAGACAGACCACATTCTAGTGAATAAAACATACCTGAACAAGTTTAAAAGACTAGAAAGCATACAAAGTATGCCGTCAGACCACAGTGCAATTAGGCTAGAAATTAATAACAGAAAGATAACTGAAATCCCCTATTATAGACTTAATGTTTGTATCCCTCTTAATTCATAGGTTAAAACAATAACCCCTAATATGATGGTATAAGGAGGTGGAGTCTTTGGGAGGTGATTATGTCATGAGGGTGGAGTTTTCATGAATAGGATGAGTGCCCTTATGAAAAAGACCACAGAGGTCTCCCTTGGGCCTTCTACAGTATGAGAATTCATCAAGAAGATGGCCCTCTGTGAACCAGTTAGCAGGCCCTCACCAGACAGGAATCTGCCAGCACCTTGATGTTGGACTTTACAGCCCCCAGAACTGTGAGAAATAAATTTCTGTTGTTTATAAGCCACCCAGTCCTGATATTCTGTTATAGCCGCTTGAATGGACTAAGACACACACAAAATACTTGGAGATTAAACAACACACTTCTAAATTACATATGGATTAAATAAAAAGTCTCAAGTGAAATGAAAACATTTCAACTAAAGAAAATGAAAATTCAACTTATCAAAATTTGTATGCTGCAGTGACAGCAGTGCTTAGAGGGAAATGTATAGCATTGAATGCATATGTTGGAAAAATATACCAAATTAATAAAGTAAGCTTCCATCTTAGTAAACTTTTTAAAAAAGAGCAAATCAAATTCCAAGTAAGCAGAAAAAAATAATAAAATTAGGGCTGAAGTCAATGAAAATTAAAATCGTAAATCAGTAGAGAGAATCAATTAAACAAAATCATGTTCTTTGAAAATATCAATAAAATTAATAAACTTCTAGCCAGGTTGTCGAAAAAAAAAAGAGATAACACAAATTCCTAATATTAGAAATGAAACAGGGGACATAATTACTGATCCCATGGATATTAAAAGGATAATTAAAATTATTATGAACAACTCTATGCCCACAAATTTGATGGCCTAGGTGAGAAGGACAAGTTCCTTGAAAGACACAATCCACCAAAACTTACACAAAGAAAAACATATTTTGAATAGTCCTATATATATCAAAGAAATTGAATCAATAATCAATAACTTCCTCAAACAGAAAGCACCAGGTCCAGATACTTTCACCAGTGAATTCTAATGAACATTTAAGGAAGAAATTATACCAATTCTGTAAAATCCCTTCCAGAAAACAGAAACAGGGGAAATTCTTCCTAATTCATTTGAACCCTTAATACCAAAAGCCAAGATATCACAAGAAAGGAAAAACTGCAGACCAATGTCTCTCATGAATGTAGATACAAAATTCCTCAACAAAACATTAGCAAATCAAATCCAACAATGTATAAAAAGAGTTACACACCATGACCAAATGGAACTTAGTAAAAATACAAGGCTGGTTCAATATTTGATAATCAATTAATATAATCCATCACATCAATAGGCTAAAAAGAAAAAAAATATATAATCACATCAATAGATGCTGTGAAGGAATAAACTGTCCTCTACCCTCAAGGTTCTTCTGGCTGGTCTAATAATCAAATAGACATGAAACAGGTTAGCAAGAGAAAATAACCAAATTTAATACATACATATATATGGGAATTCAGCATACATGAGAGAGTCAGAGACCCTACATGCAGGAGAGGTTCAGAAAGAGAAACGGGGGTTGAGGTACATAAGACATTCTGAGATAGGGGAGAGGTAATGTCCCTTGAAAGCTTCAAAAAGCTTGCAGGATAAGAACAGACATTTAGTAAACAGAAGTTTGCCCTGCCCTATGGGTAGGTCAAAAGAAGATATCTCTGATAATCTCTTATGGACAAGGCTCCTAATTCAAAGTCTTTTAGGTAGTTAAAGGGAGGGGCAGAAGTTTCTCTTGAGCCTGTGGCTAAAGTTGTCTTTAGCGCAAAGTAATTTGCATATCACAGAGGTAAATCTTGGGGTGGCTTGTTCTAAACTCCCACAATACATAAAAAGCATTTAACAAAATCCATCACTTATTTATGATAAAAACTCACAGAAAACTAATAGAAGAAAACTGCCTCAGTTTTAAATATATCATCTACAAAAACCTACCACTAACATGACATCTAATGGTGAGACATGAGATGCTTTCCCACTAAAATCAAGAACGAGGCAAGGATGTCTGCTTTTACCCCTCCTATCCATCACTGTACTGGAAGTCATAGTTAATGCTAGAATAAGACACGAAAAGGCATTCTTCATGCTAGAAAACAACAGCATAAGAGTATACAGATTTGGAAGGAAGAAAGAAATCTGTCTTTGTTTGCTGATGACATAATTTTCTATGTTGAAAATCTGAAGGAATCAACAACAAAAACTCCTGAAACTATTAAGTGATTCTAGTAAGGTTTCAAGATACAAAGTTAATGTACAAGTTTTCCTAAATATCAACGAGGAACAATTGGAATTTGAAATTAAAAACCATTTATATTAGCACCAAATAAAGGTAAATGCTTAGGTATAAATTTAATAAAATGTGTATAAGACCTATATGAGAAAAACTACAAATCTCTGATGAAAGTAATAAAAAATCTAAATAAATAGAAAAATATTCTGTGTACATTAATAGGAACACTCATTATTGTCAAGATATGAGGTCTTCCCAATATAATTTATAGATTCAATGTAATCCCAGTGCTGTTCTTTCATCGTGGTAAAAAAAAAAAAAAATATTACAAAATTTACCATCTTAACCTTTTTTAAGTGTACAATTCAGTAGTAGTAAGTATATTTATATTGTTGTGAAACAGATCTCCAGAACCTTTTAATCTTGCAGAACTGAAACTCTATACCCATTAAAACAACTCCCCTTTACCCCTCCCCCAGCCCCTGCTTTTCAACATTCTACTGACTATATCTATGAATTTGACTATAGATAACTCATATAAGTGGAGTCATTGAGTATTTATCCTTCTATGCCTGGTTTATTTCACTTAGCATAATGTCCTAAGTGTTCATCCTGTTATAACATATGACAGGATTTCCTTCCTTTTTAAGGCTGCAGAGAATTCTATTGTATGTTCATACCATTTTTTAAATATCATTCATCCATTGATGGACATTTAGGTTGCTTCCACCACTTTGCTATTGCAGAAATTTATTTTGTGGGTATTGAGAACCTGATTCTACAGTTTATATTGAAAAGCAAAAGACCCAGAATAGCTAAAAAATATATATATACTGAAGGAGAACAAGTCAGAGAACTGACATTACCAGCTTCAAGACCTACTAGAAAGCTATTGTAATCAAGACAGTATAGTATTGACAAAGAATAGACAGGTCAATGGAACAGAATGGAGAGCTCAGAAATAGACCCATACATGTATAGTCAACTGATCTTTGACAATGGTGCAAAGGCCATTCAATGAAGAAAGCATAGTCTTTTCAACAACAATGCTACTGGAACAACTGGACATCCACATGTAAAAACATGAATCAAGACATAAAGCTTATACCTTTCACAAAAATTAACTCAAAATGGATGATGGGGCTAAATGTAAAATGGAAAGCTATAAAACTCCTAGAAGATAACATAGGAGAAAATCAAGGTGACTTTGGTTTGGCAATGATGTTTGAGATACAACACCAAAAAGATGATCCATAAAAGAAAAATTTGACAAAGTGGACTTCATTAAAATTTAAATCTTCTATGGTGGTACAACAATGATACTTAATGAAACTGAACTGTACACTTAAAATAGTTAAAACAGTAAATTGTATGTTATGTATATTTTATTACAATGAAAAAATAAAATCCTTCCCTTCTACATCTTGAAAAAATACTCTGTTATATTTGATGGGTCAATATGACAATCTTCAAAGAAAGATGAAAGCAAAGTCAGAAAAAAAGGAAAGTGAGATACTAAAACTCGTCTTGATTTTCTAGTTCTCACAAATTTTTCCTTCTATTAATGTTTTAATTATGCCTTATTTCCCAATATAGTATGAAAATAAAGAATTTAAGAGCAAAAAAATTAAAAAACTTCTGATCTGTAAAATACACTAAGATACACAGAGCTCTAGAAGTTATTCATCTAACATGTACAACACAGGGCCTATAGTTAATAACACACTATTGCACACTTCAAAATTTGTTGAGAGTAGATCTCATGTTGAGTGTTCCAAACAACAACAACAAAATAGTGACACAAAGAAACTCTGGAAGGTGTTGGATATGTGTATGTCTATTACCTTGATCGTGGTGATGGTATCAGGGTTTTTACATATATCCAAACTCATCAAATTATACATATTTATACATACAGTTCTTTGTATATCAATTATACCTCAATAAAGCTGTTGTTATAAAGCCACTTCTAAGAGAATGAAAAGACAAGCCACACACTGGGAGAAAATATTCGCGAAACAATACCTAATAAAGGACTTGTATCCAAAATATGCAAAGAATTCTTAAAACTCAACAATAAGAAAACAAACAATAATAACCCCACAACAAATTAAAAATAGGCAAAAGATCTGAACAGACATTTCACCAAAGAAGATATACAGAGGGCAAAAAAACACATGACACAATGGTCATCATCCCTAGCCATTAGGGGAATGCCAACTGAAATAATAATGAGATACCACTACATACCCATCAAAAAGGCTGAAATCCAGAATATTGACAACACCAAATCCTGATGAGGATGTGGAGCAAGAGAAACTCTCATTCACTGCTGTGGGAATGCAAAATAATATAACCACTATGGAAGATAGGTTGGCAGCTTCTTACAAAAATAAACTCACTTTCACCATATCTTATGATTCACCAATTGTACTCCTTTGTATTTACCCAAATAACTTGAAAATGCAGAACCACATGAAAACCTGCATGTGAATGTTTATGGAAGCTCTAATTGTAATTGCCAAAACTTGGACGTAATCAAGATGTCCTTTAGTAAATGAATGTATAAACAAAGTGTGGTACATCCTTACAATGGAATATTACTCAGCAATAAAAGAAACTGAGCTATCAAGACATGAAAAGCCATGGGGGGTGCCTTAAATACATATTACTAAGTGGAAAAAACAATCTGAAAGGCTACATACTGCATGATTCAACTATATGACACTGTGGAAAAGACAAAACTATGGAGACAGTAAAAAGTTGAGCCAGGGTGGGGCAGGGGAGGGCTGAAGAGGCAGAGTACAGAGGATTTTTAGGGCAGTGAAATTATTCTGTAAAATACTATAATGGCAGATACATGTCATTACACATGTGTCAAAACCCATAGAATTTACAACACAGAGAGTGAACTCTAATGTAAACTACTGATGTAGCTAATAATGTATCAATATTGGCCCATCATTTTTAAGAATTGTACTATATCTATGTGTGATATTAATAATAGGGGGAACTAGGGAATGTGTGAGATGGCTATATGGGAACTCTACTTTCTGCTCAATTTACCTGTAAACTTCAAACTGTTCAACAGAATGAAGTCTCTTAATTATTAAAAAGTATGAGGAAAGGCCTGAGATGAGGTGGGTGTAGTGTTGCTGTGCCCTTACAGCAGCCAGATGGCCCTTGGGTTCTCGCACCAGCACCAGGCCTGGATGCCTTGCAAGCCTGCATATGACAAGACCCGCCCCACTACTGTGCTTGTGCACGTACCTCGACTGTGTGACTGACATCTGGGTGCTGCACCCCTCAGGCAGTTCATGACCCAAGTGGTCAAGGCTTCAACAGGGCCTTCTTCCTGTGCTGCCTACAAGAGCCACTGGTCATCTGCCGGGATAGGGTCAAGGTAGTGGATTGTGGGGTAGGGAGTCCTCATGCCTGGGAGTGCGGAACCACAGAACCTCGAGAATGAGAACACTGGCTTGCAGAGGAAGTCCATCTGTAACCTCTGGACATGAAGAGCCCAAGCAGGTGAATTAACTTCCCTAGGGCCATGCAGCCAGTAAGTGACTTAGTAAGGGATGAGGCCCAGGTGGTTTGGCCTCACCCTAAAGACGAAAGCCACGACCTCTGTGAAGCCCTCCTGATTTTCCTGGCTTCACAGTCATCAAAGGCTCCCCATGAGGTTTGCCATCAGAGCAGTGTGGAGAACCGTCTCTGGGAATGCAGAGCACTGATCAGGATTCAGGCTCTGCCCTAAACATTTTACTTGTATTAATGCTTCAATCCTCCCCAGCAGCTTTATGAGTAGTCATCTCCACTAGAGGCAACTTAAAGTTTCATATCAAAAGAAATGTGGCAGGTGCCACCACAATTCTAGGCAATAAGAGGACTGGAAAACTTTGCCTTTTTAAATGACTTGCACAATTTTGCTGGAATCGTGCATTAGAAGGGCAGGAAAGATAGCTGCCCATCACATTATCTGCTGATGGGTGCTCAGGTTTTTACCAGGACATAAACTGTGCTTGGAAGAGTCATACTTCTGAGAAAATCATTTATCCACTGAAAAAAATTATGTAGGAAGGCAAGAAATTTCACTGAATAGGGATGCACCATGGCTCCATCTTTATAGTATGCATGTGACTATTCAAGTATAAACAGTTTTATCCTAAACACAATAACAGCCTAAGAAAAACAGATAAATATTAAAGACAGAGAATGGAGATCCAATATGTGGCTTACAGGCATGCTTGAAAGAAAATTCCTGAACAAATGAAAGAAAGCAATATTAAGAAATGAGAATAAGGTGTTCTTGTGCTGAAGAAATATGTTAATCTTCAGATGAAAAGGTCTGGTCATGGTCAAAACAAAATTAACAAAAAGTGTCCAACATCTAAATGTAAATGACTGACATTTGGAATTTCAAAGATAAATAATGCTATAGATTTTCATGGAAGAAAAGGAAATATTTTCCACATAGATGCACAATCAAGCTTCTCCTAAG
Source organism: Rhinolophus sinicus (assembly GCF_057876585.1). NCBI lineage: Eukaryota > Metazoa > Chordata > Mammalia > Chiroptera > Rhinolophidae > Rhinolophus > Rhinolophus sinicus. The sequence continues at coordinate 27,611,215 of NC_142518.1, read as the reverse complement.
TGTCATAGAACAACATGCTATAAAGGAATAGCATACAATATGTTAAGGGGAAAAGGCTATGTGTGACTCAATCATTCTATATCAAGCCACATGTGAAAGACACAGAAATCATTTCAATTATGTATGGATGGAGAAGGTTCAAATTTCTCTGAAAAAATTCCTCAAAATTTTAAAAAATAATCAAAATTAAACCTCTGAAGTAGAACTACATAGTACAAGTCCTGAATGCGAGTGTGGGCATCAATTAAATATAGCAAGTAAGTCTGAATAATTACTGTAAATATGGTTTAAAAGTACTGAAAATGTTAACTCAAATTTTAAAATATTTTTTTAAAAAAGCATTTTTAATAAAAATAATGTGGTTCAATAGTCCCTCCCCCAAATGTATGCTGTATTTGAAAAGGGTGATTGTGTTTTTCCAGAAAAACATTAAGGGTATTTCATTTTGTTGATGTTTTTTATCTTTATTTTTCTAATTTATGGCAATGGTTATGATGGAAGCATTAAGTTCTTTATTAATGTCTAACTTCCTACAATATAAACTGTTCAAAAAATATTGTTTGTAAATCACCAATACCTCAAACAGAGCCTGCTACATAGTAAATTCTAACAAAATGTTTGTAGAATGAATGTATATTTAAATGAAACTTACCTGGAAAATTACAGGTTTCCCAAAAGGTCCCGATCTTCGACAGCTCCTCTTATAAAATCCAGAGTCCTCTGGCAATCGTTCTGTAGTTTGACCTGATTGTATCTGTAATTAGACATATAATGGATCTGAATTCTAGGTAAGAATGTGAGGGAAGAAGCAACATAAATCACTGAAAAGACAAAAGGCGAGCCATTATGAAATACAGACAATTGTGAAGATAAATTTCTTTCTACTTAAGCAGTGTTTCATGGTCTGGATTTTAAGTTCTTCAAGTTTTTCAGGCCTGAAGAGTGTTACTGAAAAGCGCTGATGAGACAGAAGTGTTTGTCTGTCGTGACAGGTTTGTACGCGGACATCAGACTCCATTCGAAGGAGTCTCAGAGAGCATGACTGACCTCCCGCAATGGGAAATATTAATACTCATGAACCAGCACTCCCAGGTTTTGGTGGGGTTACTGGGTGTATCCTCTTCAGGGAGCTGTGGCTATCAGGACGGTCGCACACACAGAACAAGGAACGTACCTCCTGCAATCTGCCATTTTTGAATGAACTTGTCCCTGCATTGTGTTGTCAGCAATGGAAGTAAACATGTGCTACTGTGGTTTCTCTATGGCAGACTCAGAAAACATACCAATGCTGGGCTCCACAGAGCAGAAATAGTTCTAGAAAAGCGTCATCTCAATACTTCATCCCATGCGAGAAAGACCTAGAGCTGCGGGATTCCAGTCGTGTCCCGGGAAACTTGTCAAGAGTGTGGGATGCTGGTGCTAATGACTAGCGGGACCCATCATCTGACACCTAATGCAGAAGCTGAAGCAGCGCCAGGGTGCGGGTTCCCCAGAGGCAGGCCTGAGGCTGGACTGACGTTCACATAGTCACATCTAGGGTAGAGGTGATCTCAGGCAACCAACCTGGCAGGAGGGAGAGGGAAGGGAAGGGAAAGCTGCCAAGGAAAGGTGCAGCATCAAGAGAATGACCCCTGTGGGTATGTCACTGCAGCGCAATCCCACTGGGGAACGCTGGGAGTCAATGTAGTGCAGGCACCTCAGAGTGACACCCTCTCAGTGCCCCCTGAGGTGGACTGTCCACACTGCAACTCCCATCACTCATTGGTTTCCCAGGACGTGGATCCTCGGGCTCGCACAGCTGGCCTCAGTGGGCAGAGTGGGTTCTGGGTGCTGAGGAAAGTCCTCAGGCAGGTGGAAGTGGCACAGCTTTCCCTGCACTGGTAAGACAACGGGGGGGGGGGGGTGAAGTAGGGAGAGGGGGCCGCAGAGTCGGCTACCACAGCAAGGGCAGGTTTCAGCAGCCGTCCATAGGTCAGTGGCTGGCATTTCCGAGTGTCTGGGAGTGCATGCATCATGGAAGTCCTCACTAACATAGTACTGAGAGGTGGCCAAGGGTTGGGGGACCTGGGGGAGGACAGCCCACAGTGGGCAGAGCAGTGCCAAGACAGCCTTTTTCTCTGTGGCTATGTTTCTCGGGGCAGAGCGGGAAATTTCTCTGCCTTGTATTTCTACCTCAGGTAGTCCTTGGCTATCAAAGGCATTGTGGGAGTATGTTTTCAGCTCTTGGAGCTAATATTGTCGTGGGAAATAAGACTACATGCTCAGGATGTAAAATTAGGCACGATTTACAAAGAACTGTGTTGTAATGGGGGGGGGGGTTGCTCAGAAGCCAGTGCCTGGGTGACTACAACACACCCAATTCTTAATGTACCCCAATATAGTAAATTACTGTAAAACCAAAGAGCCCACCCAAGAATAGCCTTGTGGTCAGCAGTGAAGTGCAGGAATCGGGTCCTGGGGAGCTGAGGGAACCCCTCACTGCAACTCAGCAGGGCAGTGACACATCAGCAGGAAAAAGGGTGCTGGTAGCACACTTTTAAAAAGTGTGACAATGTCTGCTCAGTACAACCTTAAATATCTTTGTTTCCACTGAGACTTTTGCTTTTCTCCATAGCTCCTGACAGGTAGCACCGCTTTTCAGGTAGGGGCTAATTTCTTCAGCGACAGTTGGTTGTTAGGAAGTCTGGCTGTGCCTCTCCTGGACAGCTCCTGCGGCTGCTTCCCATTAGGAATTCTGAGAGACCGGGATCACGGACATTCAAATAGGCACGGATCCCAAGACTGGACTAAATTAACATCAACAACCAGCTAAGAAAATATCCTAAGAGAGAAAGATGGGGGTTCACAGGTTGTAGAATTTGAAGGGGGTTTCTGAGCCTTCCATCAAGGATGTTGATAGAAGTATTCAACAACAAACATGGTGCAAATACTGACAAGTCAGTAGAGTTGGAGAAGGTGCTTTGGGGCCCCAGCTGTGTGAGGCACTGACGAGAGTCACTGCATCCTGGCGAAGAGGCGAGGGTGGCTGGGACACTGCAGGGCATCAGACACTGAGGTGACTCAGAACAACCTCAGTTGATTACCTAGTGTGCTTCATGACAATGTGACTTAGCTGTTCCATATCAGAAATGTGTCCTTGGTCCCACAAACTCCAGGTCACCAGCAACTTAGAGTATCTTTGTGTGTATTAGGGGAAAGCCTTCTGGGCTGTCAGGCTAGGTGAGCGAATTGCCGGCTTCACTGGGAGGAGAAAAGGCTCCCAGCAGGCAGACTGTTTAAGAAACGAAAGGTTCCCCACTGGGGTTATGAATTAGAAAAAAGGCAGCTTCTCAGAGTGAAAAGGTATTCTGTCTAGGAAAATGAACTGATAAAGCTCCAACTCCACCCCATGAAATATGTTTCTCCCTTGTGAGAAAAGGAGTCAGAAAATAGTGCCCTCTCTGCAGCCTGGGGCGAGAGGTGGTTGCACGTTGGAGAGAATGAGGCTCGATTTCAGCGTCCTCACCGCACCCCAACGATTGGGCACTTTGTGCAGTGCACAGACTGCACGACTGTTCAAGGTGGCCCTGCGGAACCCTGCTCACACTCCTCAAACTTATTCTCTCACTCCATCTCCCAAACTTCTTTCCTCTCCTTGAATACCATGCCCCTACCTGTTAAATATTGTCAAAAAGTTCAGAGTTTCTACTCGTTGAAATTGATTTTGCTTCTCTTTTTCAACTTATTTTAACTTTGGCCCATTTAACATCCCACAGCCATGTAGTGAGAAAAACAGCTGGCGAACTAGGTGGCTCCATGGTGAACACAGTGCTTCTTCCCAATGTCAGGTCCACAACCTTGAACTCAAGGCAGCCTCTGCGTTGCCAGAACAGGAGGAGAAGCAGCCAGGACTGGTGTATGTTCCTGCAAGTCATTCTGCTAACATACTGCAGCTCGGCCCGCAGGGACCACTTCCAGGGCAAGAAGATAAGTCAGTGTTCACAGCCCATTGGTTTCCCGGCCATGGCTGCAGGGACGTCAATAAGGTGCCAACTGTGGCAGGGCTTGCTCTGCGATCCATTCTCTTTTCTGCTGAAACTCAACTTGTCAAGGCTGCCCCGGATAGTCCATGACGACTTTTAGTCACTCTGACCTGGGCTGGATTTGGGTCATGGACTTGGCTTCTACGTGAGTTATAGAATATTCCAAAGTGTAACCATTATGCATATTTATATCAAGGTACATATCCTGGACGATTACAGTGTCTGAAGATTTAGGAGCTCTGCTTTCAGAGTGTGCAGTGATATATATTATGAGATACATGACAGGCTCTGAGCAGGATGGCATGAGAATTGGTTTTCCACTAACTAGCTCAGTAGGTCTGTCAGGTCACCTCACACCTGGAAAGCCTATCAGTCTATTGCAAATGGAATCTTTTAGGACACTGTGACTGTAAATCACACTATCTTGGAGGCAAACTTGTGATTCTCCTGGGGCGTCTTAGAGCAGCACTATCATTCTTCCTGACTTGGGAGGGGCTTGTGGTGCCTGCATCAAAGTCTTCCCTGCCTTCTCCCGAACTGTATAGAGGCAGCGATGCTGAGCCAGTGAGAGCAGCGCATAGGTAGGTGTCTTCCCAGGTACTCGACTGCGCCAATGTGGTGGAGCTCGTAGTAAGTGCCCCGTTCACAGCCGCTGCGCAGTTACTCCCCTGTGCTGCGGGGTGGGGCTCCTCCTAGCTGTCTGTTTTCATACCCAGCCCGGTTATTCACTGCACGAATGTGGTGGGGATCCTCCTAGTGTCCAGTTCATGTACAATTCCCGTTACTCCAGGGCTCTGATGTGGAAGGGCTCCCTCCTAACTGACCCAGTCACATCACCTGTCCAGTTACTCCACTAGTGATGGGCAGGGCTCCACCTAACTGCCGCTTTAACACACTGTCTAGTTACTCCACAGCGTCGATGTGGCAGGTTCCTCCCAACTGTCTGTTCACATACGCTCTACAGTTATTCCAGTGCACTTCTGTGGTGGGGCTCCTGATAATTTCCCCATTTACATACACTGTCCAGTCACTCCCTTGCACTTACTGCATCGTCTTTGCCCTGTTTTCATTCCTTGTCCAGTCAAATAAGCTGCATGACTCCTTCTCTTTGCATCTATAAACTATGCTTCCCAATTATGCCACTGCATGAAAGATTTGGAGCTCTCTGTTTGCTCCATTCACATCCTCCTGTCCAGTTATTCAACTGTTCTGCTGCGGTATGGTTATTGCTTTCTGCCCCATTCATGTCCCCTGTCCAGTTATCCCACTGTACTGTTGGTTTGGTATTTCTTCTTTTTGTTGGGGGCACATCCACTGTCTGATTACTCCCCTGTACTGATGGTGAAGGGCTCCCATCTCTGCCCCATGCACATCTCCTCCCACCAACACCACTGCACTGCTGCCATCAGCATACTCCATGATTGTCCTGCTCATGTTCCCGGTCCACGCACCATTCCAGTCACGGAGCAGGGCTCCTCCTCTGTGCTCTGTTCACTCCTTCAGCCCAATACACTACGACACTAATGTTCAAGAGTCTACACCACTGGCCAGTCACACCATTCCACTGATGAAGAAGGACTCCTGTTCCTTGTCCCGGTCACATACGGGTGACCGCCTTGCACTGATAGTATGGGAATAATCCTCTTGATTCTGATGAACTACCCTGTCCACTTACAGCATCGAGATGCTGACACAGAGATCTTTCTCTTTACTCACACTCCCTGTCCATTGAGACGACTGCACCCACGATTTGGGGAGGTTCTTTGCCCTGTCCTCATCAACGTTCCATTTGTACCACTGCAGTGGTGATACAAAGGTCTTACTCTTTGCCCCATTCACACTTCATTTCCATGTACCCACTATACTGATGCAGCAGTTTTCTCCTGTGCCCTTTATACATTCCCTCTCCACATACACAACCACAATAGATGATGTAGGGCTGCTCCTACTGTGCAGTTCACGTTCCATTCCTCTTACAGCACTACACTTCTGGCTTGAGGCTGCTCCCAACTGTCCTCGTTATATGCTGTGTCCGGTTACACTGATGCACTGATGTTTTGGGGTTCCTATTATTTGGCCAGTTTGTATCAACTGTCCAGTTACTCCACTGCACAGATGGGTGGGATTCCTTCCTTTACCATATTCACATCACCTTTCCAGTTATAGCACTGCACTGCAGGGGAAGGGCTCTAACTCTTGGTCCTGTTCGACTTCCTTATATAGTTACTGCACTGGTCAATGTGTGGGGTTTGTCTTTGTTCCTTTTATGACCCTTGCAACCAAATTGATGCTATGAGGCTGCTTCTTCTCATGTGCTTCATTTATCCTTTCTGGGTATCATACCACCCTGCTGGTGCGGGGATGCTCTCCTCGGAGCATTGCACATGCCATGAACCATTGCACTGATGGTGCATGACTCCTGTTTGCTCCATTTTCAACCCTGCCCAGGTAAACACTGTGCTGATGTGTGGTCCCCCTCTTCTTTGCCTTATTCATATACTATACCCAGTCCTACCATGATACTCAGGGTGACAGGATCCTCCAGGTTGCTTCTTTCACACTCCCTGCAAACTTTTACCACTACACTGATGATGCAGGGCTGTTCTTCTCTGCACCACTCCTATTACCTTTTCACTTAACATTACTGATATTGTCGGGATGAACTAATGCTGTAGGTGTTCTTTTCTTTGCTCTCTTCATTTCCCCTGCTAAGGAAACCAGTATTCTTATGGTATGGCATCCCTCTTTTTACACCATTCACATCACCTCTCTTGTTAAACTAGCTTACTAATGGGGCAGGGATACTCTTTTGCATAGACAAAGTACCATGTCCTGTCATAACACTGACTGATGGTGTAAGTCTATAATCCCTACACAAGCCAAGTTACTCCACTGGACTAAAAGGATGGGCCTTCTCTTTCCCCATTCACGTCCTCTGTCCAGTTCTGGCACTCTATTTCTGGGGCAGGGCTCCTGTTCTTTGCCTCATTCACATCCCTTTTCCCTTACAGCCCTGTACACACTGGGCAGAGAGAGCTCCTTTCTCTGCTCTGTTCACATGCTCTAATTACACCAGTACACTGATTTCACAAGCTCCATTTCTTTCCCCAATCACATTTTCTGCTGAGATATTCCAGGGTACTGACAGCACATGATTCCTGTTTGTCCCATTTACACATATTTCCTTCTTTTTTTACTCCACTGCACTCATGGGACTGGTATCCTCATTCCTAGTCACTGCCATGATAAATCAATGGACTGATAGATGGTCATTTGTGCTCCTTGCCCAGTTTGCATCCTGTCAAGTTACTCACTGCACTGATGGTGTAGGGTTCTTCTTTGTCCCCTTCATATTGCCCATCCTGTTCCCCTACTCCAATGATACATTAGATTTTCTATGTGCCCTGCAAAGAAATCATCAGGTGCAGCCTGGATGTCATTAATAACCTCAGTAATGTTAGGAAATAGCAACTTAGTGGACAAAACAACTACACTGAGATGGTAATAATCTACAGTTACATGCCACTCCTGTCTGACCTCTGGTCAAATAGGGCTATTAAAAGGCAAGATGGTGGGAATCACACACCAGCTTTAAAAGATCTGAAATAATGTGCTGTACCTTCTTGTAGCTTGTATTGACACATATTAATCTTAATGGGAGGTCCACAGGCTCCCATCGAGTGAGTCCCACAGCAATTACTACTGATTTGGGCTTGTTCCAATTTAAGAGATTTCCTGAAGTAGTATCCATGCCTATGATTAGATGGACCAGAGAGAGAGGGGCTATCAGCATTGGGAACTTAGTTAATTTCATAGGTCTGGTCACAACATTGAGTGAGACCCATATACCCTGACTGGGGTGAGTCAATATGCCCTAGATTTTAAATGTGTTGCCATATTTTTTTTGAAAAGGGAAGTTATACAGAATAACTGTGACCTGTGCCTCAGGATCTAAAAGGGTCAGGAAAAGTTGGTTATTTAGTGGGCTCCAAAGGACCATCAGAGTAGTTTATATGTGATTGTCCCCAGGCAGTGGGACAAACTCCAGGTAGGTGCCATCATCCTAGGGGAGGGGGTTATGTGATTGCCATTGCTGAAAGTCAGGATAGGGCATAGTACCTCCCCTCATTAGTGGGGCTTCCCCTAATCCAACAAAGGGAACTAACTCCCTCCCACATAAGTTCCAAAGATATCTAGCAGGTTTTAGAATTGTTGGAGTTTATAGGTGGATTGGTCCAACATTTTTCTTGAGGGATACCTGTGTCTTTAAGTTGTCAATATATAGGTTTATCTGTGGATGATGGTTGAAAGCCCTGTGGTACCTCAGCAGCAGCTGAGTGTCAATTAGGAAAAGATCATAAATAAAGAAATGCCTCCTGGTTAGTTTGAGTTTTCGAAATGGCTGCCCAGCTATGAGGTCTGTGGGAACTTCCATTTCCTGGAGTGCTCCAAAAATATATATGCGAGGGTCCTTGAGGGAGAGGCTCAGAGGTGGAGGAAGTTTCTAGGGGGAAAATGCCTAGAGGGTCAAGCCAGTGGCTGGCTCTAATAAACTGAAACCTGTTTATTGTTGGGTGAGATGCTGTCAAGTCAACTAGGATATCTATTCCCTCTAGCAGTTTCCTAACTGTGTAGCTAAGCCATTAAGAGAAAGAAGAACAGGTTTATAATTTGGCAGGACTCCCTTTAGGAAAAGTTCCTTGGATTCTGGGTCAAGGAGGGCAGACTCTGGATTTAAAATGGCTTCATTATCTGCAGGGTCAGGGTTTTCTATGAAATAATAAATACACTGAACCATGTTGAATTTGCATAGTAATGTTTTGGTCTCCTATACTGCTTGACATTTATCATGGGCCTTAACAGTCATTGTATATATGCTAGAGTAAGCCCATTCTCAGGGCATAAAAACCAATACAATGACAGAAGAAGCCCACTTGGCATATAGCATAGCAATTTTCTGGGGGCTGTTCCAATATGGCTCATCAGTATCACCCTCATCTGTTTGACATGCATGCTTAGTACAGATGCGAGTCTAGCCAGAGTGTAGAGGGAGGAGTCCAACCCTATGTAAAATCTTATGTAAGAGAACTTGAGGATCACTGAGAAAAGCATGTATTTAGGGCTCTGTGGCTATTCCTACTAATTGTCTCATTTCTTGGATCATGAGCTAGAGCATGGAGCCAGTAGTGAAGACCCTTAAAAGCCAGTATGCCAATCATCATTGAAAATCACCTGAAGCCTAGATGAACCAAAGCCCTACACTACAGACATACAGAAGAAGCCACCTCGAGACTGGTAGAATGGGCAGAGAAATGGTACAGAATGGTCTAACACCCATGTGTGACCATTAAAATTGGGAGGGATATCTTGGCTGTGGACCACCTCCCCTACACCCTCCCCCAGGAGGAGCAAGAAGCCTCACACCAGGCTCCTGAGCCCAGGGTTTCAGTGCGGGGAAGAGGAGTGCCCAAAACTTCTGGCTGTTAAAACCAGCAGAGATTGAGTGAGACAGAGGGTGGCTGGAGTCCTGGGCGCTCCTCTTAAAGGGACAATGCACAGATTTACTCGCTGACAGACTCAACTGCTCTGAGCTGCAATGCTGGAGCAGCAGCTCGAAAGGTGCCAAGGGCATATGGGGAGGAACTGAATTGTCTGGCTCCAAGGTCAGGGCTGGAGGGGCAGCTGTCTCCCAGACAGAGAAGCTGGCAGAAGCCATTGTTTATTTGTTGAGTTCTTTCCCTCCTTGCATGCAGATGTAGGCAGACACCATATATGAATCTCCATCAAGCTGGCTATCATCTTTCGTCTACCCCACCTTAGGGATTCCCTGAGACCCTGTCTCACCCAACTGTTGGGGACACCCAAGCCACTTCCAATGGCTTTTCCATACAAACAACCATAGCTCATGCTGCGAACTTTCTTAAAATCTCTCAAAGGTTCACAAAACCCAAACAAGCAGCATCTGGCTTCAGCATGAACTGTACCTCTGGCTGAGCAGCCCCAAGTCTGGCACTAGTGACAGCTGGCCTTGGTTCGAGGCTTGGCCTCTCGAGGAACCTCCAAGCCTTGTGTGGGCAGCAGCCATCTGTGGGTTGCTCTGTGGCTCATACCAGGTGGCCCCACGCAGGGCACAGGCTGGAGCTAAACTTGGCCTGCAATAGGCACCCTCCCAGTAGGCCCCAGGGAAAGCACACTTGGTGGCCAGCTTCCGACCAAGTTGGAGCATCACCTAGGTACCTCCAAGGATGATATGCCCAAGGGCAGATTGGGCAGGCACTAGAGCCCCACTAAAGTGAACTGGCTCTGTAGGGTCAGCTTGTGCACCACTGCTCCTACACATGTCCAGTCCTCACAACCAATCAGCCTAAGGTTCAGTCCCTCCACTGATGTGCAAACAGCAACCAAGGTTCTATTACAACAGGAGGGCACATACACCCACATAAGGGACACACCTGGAGGACCCAGCTCTGTTGACCAGGGAGACTGCACCATTGGGTCCCAAAGACACCTATGACATAAGGCCACTCTACTCAGAATGGGAGGCATAGCAGCCCTACTTAATACATAGAAACAAACAAAGGGAAACAGCCAAAATTGGGAGACAAAGAAGCATGTCCCAAATGAAAGAACAGGACAAAGATCCAGAAAAATAACTAAGCAAAATGGAAACAAGCAATATATCAGACACAGAGTTCCAAATGCTGGTTATAAGGATGCTCAATGATCTCAGGGAGAACTTCAACAAAGAGATAGGAAACATAAAAAATGGAGATAGGAAACATTAAAAAGAACCAGTCAGAAATAAAGACAACAATAACATTAAGAATACATTAGAGGAAATCAACAGTAGATTAGATGAAGCACAGGATCGAATCAGTGATTTAGAAGATAATGTAGCAAGAAAACACCCAATCAGAACAGCAAAAAGAAAAAAAGAATCCAAAAAAATGAGGAGAATGAAAGGGCCTCTCGGACAACATCAACTATACCAACGTTCTCATCATTGGGGTACCAGGAGAAGAGAGGGATTGGAAACCTATTTGAAAGAATAATGATGGAAAACTTGCCTAGCCTGGCAAAAGAAATAAACACGCAAGCCCAGGAAGCACAGAGAGTCCCAAACAAGATAAATCCAAAGAGGCCCACACCAAGACACATCATAATTAAAATGCCAATGGTTAAAGACAAAGAAAGAATCTTAAAATAAGCAAGAAAAAGAAGTTAGTTACCTACAAGGGAGTTGCCATAAGACTATTAGCTGATTTCTCAATAGAAACTTTACAGGCCAGAAGGAACTGGCAGGAAATATTCAAAATGATGAACAGTAAGGACCTATAACCAAGATCACTCTACCCAGCAAGGCTATCATTTAGAATCAAAGGACAGATAATAAGCTTCCCAGACAAGAAAAAGCTAAAGGAGTTCATCACCACCAAACCAGAATTACAAGGACACTTGGGGGACTTCTTTAAGATAAAAAGAAAAAAAATTCAAAAATAATGAATAATAGTATGGCAATAACTACATATCTATCAACAATTATTTTAAATGTAAATGGATTCAATGCTCTAATCAAAAGATACCATGGCTGAATGGATAAGAAAACATGACCCTTACATATATTGCCAACAAGAGATTCACTTCAGATTGAAAGACACACAGACTGAAAGAAAAGGGATGGGAAAAAGATATTTCCTGGGGGAAGAAACTGCAGTAGCAATAATTACAACAGACAAAATAGACTTTAAAACAAAGGCTGTAACAAGAGACAAAGAAGGACCCAATAATCTCATTTCTGGGTATTTATCCAAAGAAACCCAAAATGCAACTTCGAGGGGAGGTATGCATCCATATGTTCATTGCAGCATTATTTACAATAGCCATGATGTGGAGGCAGCCTGGGAGTCTGTCAATCAACAAATGGATAAAGAGTAGGTCGTACATATATACAATGGAATATTTATTGGCCATGGAAAGGAATAGGTTCTTGCCATCTGTGGGAGCATGGATGGACCTGGAGAGTATTGTGCTAAGTGAAGTATGTCAGACAGCAAAAGACAGATGTAATGTGATTTCACTTATATGTGGAATCTAAAGAACAAAATAAACAAAACAGAATCACACATAGATACACAGAACATTTTAATGGTTGTTTGATGGGAAGGGGTATGGGGGAGTGGGTGAAAAGGGGGAAGGGATTAGTACGTACAAATAGGTTGTAACTCAGTAAACATGGATATGTAGGGACTAGCATAAGGAATATAGTTAGCAATATTGTAATAACTATGTATGGTGTCAGATGGGTGATAGATTTATCAAAGTTGAAAGATGGGAGGGCAGTTGGGGATCAGGGTGAAAGAGGTGAAGAGATTAAGAAGTACAAATTTGGTGATGTCATCAAAATGGCAGCATGACGTGAGCCTCTGGAAATCTACCCTGGAATTTACAACAAATTGAACAACTATAACTCCACAAAGGATTCCATGCACAGCAGACAGGCAAGACGGAGAGGCTCAGTACTGAATTCACCTAAAGGTGGGCAAATTGTACGAGCATGGGAGGAGGGAAGGGGGAACTGCAGAGATGGGGCTGTACAGGCAAAGGACGCAGACCTAGCTCGGTGCTCTGAGCTCACTGCATCCCGGAACTACCACAGCTGTGGGACAGGGAAGAACTCGGACTGCTAGGGTTCCGCTTATGGCCCACAGGGCTGAGGGGATAGCATATAACACGGCTGAACCCAACGCTCACGGCCAAACCTTGGAGCAAAGACTGAGGGAAGAAGGCTGAAAACAGTGGTTTAAGCCCTCACTGCTGCAGAGAACAGAAGCCTTAGGCACTGAGACTAGCCGCCCCTTCCCTACCCTCCCAGAGCTCGCCCCACCCCCACCTGCCCAGTGCTAGAAGTGGAACAGCAGCAGTGTCATATCAAAAGAACAGAATATTTGCAGTTTTGAGAACTGTGGGCTGCAGGCACAGATTCACAGCCCAACTAGTTCCCTCAAAGGGGAGGACTGTGGAAGCAGGACTGGCAGTGGTGGTGGTTGCTGCCATTGCTCTGGGCGATATCTCACAACCCACCCTGCCCCTGACCCCACCTATCTAGGCATATCGCTGCAGGAGTAAACAGAACTACTGAAACACACGGGCTCTGAATCTGGTGCAGGAAGAGCTTTGGAACTTAAAAACTTCTCTGCATCCCCACACGGATATGGTGCCCTATGACCCAGGTGAACGGTTAACAGAGGAGAAGCCTGCCTTCCAGGGAATCCCCCCACTGTGTGAGAAGATGGAATAGTGCAGAGAAAACATAGCACTACCGTGTGAGAGAGAAAAAAGGGCTGCAGTCAGAGAAAAAAATAAAACATTCTACCAACATGTACTGAAAACAAAAGAAAGACCTCTTCCTATCAACCTGTTGCAGAATCCACTCCTGTAGAGGTCTAGGAAGAGAAATAATAAATCATTAATTGCCATGAATAACCAAGGCAACAAGACAGTTCAGAAAGAAAGTGAAAAGTCTCCAGAAAATGAACTTAAAGACACGGAAATATGTGACTTAAATGACAGAGAATTCAAGATTGCAGTTCTGAAAAAACTCAATGAGATTCAAGAAAACACAGAAAGCTAGTTTAATGAACTCAGAAACACAATCAAAGAACAACATGAACATTTTACCAAAGAGATTGAAATTTTGAAAAACAACCAAACAGAATTTTTGGAGATTAAGAACTCAATAAAAGAAATGAAGAATGAAATAGCCAGCTTAGGTAGTAGAGCTGACCAAATGGAGGAAAGAATCAGTGACCTCGAAGATAGAAACCTGGAAATGACACAGATGGAAGAAGAAAGAGACTTGAGACTTAAAAGAAATGAAAGAACTCTACAAGAACGTTCTGACTCCATCAGAAAGAGCAATATAAGAATAATGGGCATACCAGAAGGAGAAGAAAGAGAGAAGGGAACAGAGAGTATATTCAAACACATACTCGATGAGAACTTCCCAAACTTGTGGCAAGAACTGGATCCTCGAATCCAAGAAGCAAATAGAACACCTAATTACTTCAACCCCAACAGGCCTTCTCCAAGACACATTGTATTGAAGCTGTCTAAAATCAACAAGAAAGAAAGAATCCTCAAGGCACCCAGGCAAAAGAAGATGGTAACCTACAAAGGTAAGCCCATTAGATTATCATCAGATTTTTCAGCAGAAACTCAACAAGCCAGTAGGGAGTGGAACCAAATATTCAAACTATTGAAAGAGAGAAATTATGAACCAAGAATAATATAACCAGCAAAGATATCCTTTAGATATGAAAGAAGAATAAAGACCTTTCCAGACATACAGAAGCTGAGGGAATTTTCTAACACACGACCTGCACTACAAAAAATACTAAAGGAGGCTATTTGACCACCATCAACAGGGACAATTTGTGGCAACTAAAACATAAAAAGGAGGAGAGAAAAGGCCTGAACTGGAATATGGGAACGGAGAAAGTAAGTGTGCTGAAGAAAATGGAATACTCTAAATATCAAACTTTCTTTTACATAAGCTTAATGGTAACCACTTAAAAGAAATCCAGAACTGAAATATATACTGAAATAAAAGAAGAAACAGAGGGAAACATCATAGAATACCACCACACAGAAATAACAGACAACAACAGAAAGGCAAAGAAACATTGGAGACACAGTCTTACTAGAAAACTAAAGAAAGAATGATAGGAAATCCTCACATATCAATAATCACCCTAAATGTAAATGGACTGAACTCACCAATAAAAAGGCACAGAGTAGCAGATTGGATCAAAAAACCAAATCCAACCTATGCTGTCTCCAAGAGACACATCTCATCTACAAGGACATGCATAGACTCAAAGTGAAAGGGTGGAAATTGACACTCCAAGCAAAGGGTATCTAGAGAAAAGCAGGTTTAGTCATACTGATATCAGATGAAACAGACCTCAGGGTGAAACAGGTAACAAAAGACAAAGATGGACATTTCATAATGGTAAAGGGGACTATACAACAAGATATCACCTCACCCCAGTCAGAATGGCTATCATCAACAAGACAAATAGTAACAAGTGTTGGAGAGGCTGTGGAGAAAAAGGAACCCTCACACACTGTTGGTGGGAATGCAGACTGGTGCAACCGTTATGGAAGGCAGTGTGGAGGTTCCTCAAAAAATCACAAATAGAATTACCATATGACCCAGCAATCCCTCTTCTGGATATCTACCAAAAAAGTCTGAAAACATTTATACATAAAGACACGTGTGCTCCAATGTTCATCGCAGCTTTATTTACGGTGGTCAAGACATGGAAACAACCAAAATGTCCTTCGATAGATAAATGGATAAAGAAGTTGTGGTATATATACACAATGGAATACTACTTTGTGGTATATATGCAATGGGATACTACTTTGTGGTATATATACACAATGGAATACTACAAGCAAAGATGAAATAGGACCATTTGTGACAACGTGGATAGATATTGAGATTATTATGCTAAGTGAAATCAGTGAGACAGAAAAAACAGAGTACCGTATGATTTCATTGATATGTGGTAGATAAATAAAAAACAACAAAAGAACAAGACAAACAAATGAGAAACAAAAACTCATACACACAGACAATAGTTTAGTGGTTACCAGAGGGTAAGGGGGGAGGGGGGATAGTAGATGAGGGTAAAGGGGATCAAATATATGGTGATGGAAGGAGAACTGACTCTGGGTGATGAACACACAACGGGATATATAGATGATGTAATACAGAATTGTATACCTGAAATCTATGTAACTTTACTAACAATTGTCACCCCAGTAAACTTTAATTTAAAAAAAAGAAGTATGAATTGGTAGTTACAAAATAGCCATGAAGATGTAAAGCATTGTAAATATAGTCAATAATATGGTAAAAACTATACATAGTGCCAGGTGCGCACTAGACTAGTCAGGGGATCACTTCTTAAATTATATAAATATCTAAGAACAGTTCTGTACACTTGAAATTAATATAAAATAATATTGAATGTCAAAATGAATAGAGTATAAAAAATAAAAAAAACAGACTAAAATAATAAACTATTAGCACTTTCTCATGAAGAAGTTTAATGTGACATTTTGTGTTACTAATATATAGCCCAAATATTGTTATAATTTTTAAAGAGAATGATTAAAGAATGATGAATGAAAAAAATTTATAAAGCCAGTATGCCCCCTTTCCTTAAACTCTCTGTGTAAAGTCTTTTAAGATGGTTTTTATTTCTAGCCTTGTGAAATTTCAAGTCTCTGTCTCAATTTCCTGTTCACTCCCCATAGTTTTACCTATTGCATGTTTACCAGAAATGCATGTGGTGGTGGTTTTGGGTCTGATTCCCTTTCTAAGGTGTCCTATGCAATCTCTGTGGGGTTCTTGTTCACCTCTAAGAGGGTAACTGTGGCATTGCTGAATTGCTCTTATGCTTTGTTTCTAAAATCAAAGCTCCTGGATTGCTGATATACTGTGGTGCTGAGTAGCACTGAAGAGCATTATTGTGGCATTTTATAAGTATTAATTAAATTGAGCACATCATCAGGAGTTTTTGGAGATGCCTGAAGCTGATGTTCCTTATCCTTCCATATTTTCATTAAATATTGTGCCAAGGGCCTCTCAGAATACAAACTCTTATAACCCACAGGCTCCGGGGACAAGTACAACATAGCAGCAAGGCAGACAACAACAGAGGAGTTTGTGACCAACACAACAGTGTTTGCAGGGAGCCATGGTTTCCACGGTAAGCGTGGACCACATCGCTGGTCATCAGGTTCTTTTAGTGTAAGGCTATCTAGGTCGGTAGTTTCCTGCTACCAGAAGAGACAAGCCAATGTACTCAACACATATGAGGAAGGGAGTGGTTTTTAGTTGAGTAGCCCCTATGGACTTCAGCCCTAGTGGAGGTTCAGTGGATCAGATTTACCTGTACCAGGAGAAAGGTAACCACATCCTGTTTCTTTGGGAGGATCTTCACATAGTACAATGGCCAACTACCCTAGGCTTTCCTGGAGAATTTGCCCAAATTAGGCACATTGTAAACACTTAAGGAGTCAATTGGGGACCACTTTGCCTAGACTATAGCACCCTAAGCCTGACAGCCCCTCAGGGAGGACTCAAGTTTTTGCACTCTGCTACAGTTTAGATTGGAGAATTAGGGCAATATCAGACAGACACAATGCAATGGCCACTAAAGCACAAACTGGCCAACAGCCAGCAGTGCCTTCCCACACGGTATTTGTTGTATAATGGAATCAGTTAGTAAACCAAGAGGCATGCCATCCCCGTCTGTCACCAAATTACCCTGCTAACTGCACCAATTGTTTAAAAATGTACCCAAGATTTGTTTTAGTCACATATGGTAAGATAGCAGACATGGAGCCAATTGCCTTTCAAAAAAGAATTTATTACTCACAGTTCCCCAGAAGACATGCCACATGTAGGGAGAAGCAGATGGAAAGAAAGAGGAATTGAGATATTTATTACTATAGTAGTGAGATGCAACTAGATCAGGACATCCCTCATTGGGCAGGAAGCAAAACATGTTGAAACTTGTGGTTGGAGGGTTTGTAAGAGTTCTTCATGCTCAAGAAAACACTGGGATGATGGAGAAGTAAACAACTTTGGGCCATTAACATGGCCCCATGACTCCAAGATGCTACATCATCAATCACAGAAAATAAAAAATAGTTAATACAGCCTACTACTCATGACCAACTGCTGAGTACTCCCCTAGGCTGAATGCTCCTACCGGCCACATACTTCCTCTCAGGTCCTCCCCTAGACTGTCTGGACCCTCCACTTTTGCGCCTCTTGCTGAATACTCTCCCTTGCTGTCTGAAGTCTCCACTTATGTTGTCTTACATGATCTGCCCCTGAAATGGCTCTTTATTTCACCCATGTACCTCCTGTTTTGGCTCCCACAGGCTACATGCTACTTTTTTCCATGCACCTCCTTCTGTGTTTTCTCCTAGGGTGGTGTTCCATCTACCATTTAAGTCCTACCAAGTCATGCCCTAGTCTGAACACTTCTCCCTCCCTTGCACTTCCTGTCAGGCCTAACCCAAGGTTATCTGCACCCTGCACTCCAGGATTTCTTGCAGGGTCATCTTCTACAGCCCCCACTACTGCTCCTCTTGTTGAGTACTTCACTAGGTTGGTATCCCTGTACCCATGCAAAGCCTAGAAGTCTTCCTCCAGGCTAGATGCTCCCTCCACCATGCATGGCCTTCCAGGTCTTACCATAAACTGGATGTTTCCCCTATTCATGCAACTCATGCCAAATCTTTGTCTAGGCTGATTTCTCCCTCTCCCCATGTAACTTCTAATCTACCAGCCCCTAGGATGGCTGTACCTTCCACACATGCACCATATTCTGATACCTGCCCTAGAATGACTACATCCTCCAATCTTGAATTTCCTGATGAGTCCTCACCTAGACTAGATACTTCCAGTACCCTTGCACTTCCTGCTTGATTCTCAATAGACTTATTGCATCTCCACCAGTGCTCCCTCTGCCAAGATCTTTATTCAGGTAAAAAGTTCGTGACATTTAAATGTGAGCAGACTATTTTCTTTTAAAACATCTGTGTAGGACTAGCAAAGCCATCTTCTGTCCAGATTAGGTCTGTGAGCTACCATCTTATAATTTATGCCTTAGGAAATGATGTATTGATATTCATGAAAGGACCCTTCTTTCTTGAATTCTACTTTATGGCTCCAAAGGCCCTTTCCAAAAGAATCCAGTAGTCTCCCTCTAGCCATATCCTGCAGGATTTATTAGCTACAGGGACCAAGAGAGCCTGGACCTTCAAAATACCTCTATTTCCAAAGGTTGTTCAGTGGGAGGCCAGCCTAGTTCCCAGGACTTGTATTCATGCCAACACCAAGCTGACATTACGCTCCAAGTTCCCCTCAGGCTTGATTCTTAGGCTCATCTCTTCTTACACGTTGTGTTTTCTCCTGTGTTGTCCTGTGTCTGGTGTCTGACTCGTCTGCCTTGACACCGTTTTTGATCACAGACCTGGTTTGGCAGCTAGACCCTCCCCAGCCCCTGTCCCCACTCACCCTGGTTTTATTTTTCTCACTCCCAGCAGAGCACTGGTCACCAATGGTATCCTTTTCACAGGGCCCACACTAGAACAAATTGTTTCTCACCATCCCTCCTCCCACCTTTTCAAAATGCACAAAAAGACAAAACTCGGGGGGCTCATTCCTTCCCAAGGGCAGTGATTCTCACTCTCTGCCTGCCTTCCTCCCCTGAGTGGAGGATTCCTGTGCTCGTGCAGGAGGGGGATTTGGCAGGGCGCTGCATTTACACTGATGCCAAGCTTGCCGTGGACTCCACGTTTCCTGTGAAACCCACAAGCACAACTGAAACACAGTTCTTACAGGGATGTCAGGACTGCTCTGCCTGATTCCTGTTTCCTGTGAAATCCAGAAACACAACTGAAACACAGTTCTTACAGGGATGGCAGGACTGCTCTTCCTGATTTTCCCGTGTCCTGCAGATGGCTTGCCAACAGGAAGTCATTAAAACTCAACTTCCAAATTCCACCAGGGATATCAAATAGAGTCTGAAAAAGCCCAGGAAGCCTGGCTCCCTACAGGTGTCATGGTGACCATTAGTGTCGACTCCTGCATGGGCTGTGAGGTGACCACTGGATCACAGAGTATCACTACCCTGACATGGTTTAACAACCAACCATGGTTTCTGCGGCCTGTAATGAACTCCTCAGGTATGCCAGCCAATGAAGTATCTAGGAGACAAAGTTCAGTTCTACAACAAGCCACAACCACAGCCAAAATCAACGGTTTAAAGATCAGACAGCTCTTGAACCAACACATCAATATCATGGTATAATGATTCATTCCTTTTTCAGGTAAAGTCCACATACCATATAATTCACCACGTTAGCTATTTTTAAGTGTATGAGTGTTTTGTTTTTTTTAATACATTCACAATGTTGTGAAACGACCACTTCAAATTCCAGAATAGTTTCTACACTCCCCAAAAAAACCCCAAGCCTATTAAGTAGTCACTCCTTATTTCTCCCTCCCCACCAGCCCCTGGTAAACAACCCACTCTCTGTCTCTAAGAGTTTGCCTATTGTAGACATTTTATATAAATGGAATCATACAATATGAGGCATTTTGCATCTGTCTTTTTCACTTAGCATGTTTTCAAGGTTCATTCACATTAAAGCCTGTATCAATATTTCATTTTTATGGATAAAAAAATGGTTCATTACAGCCATATAACCGGTATCATGTTTTATTTATTCACTCATCAGTTGATAGACATTTGGGGTGTTTCCATTTTGAGGTACTATAAATAATGCTGCTATGAACATTTGTATACAAGTTTTTTGTGTTAACATATGGCTTGAATTCTCTTGTGCATATGCCTAAAAATTCAATTGCTTGGTCATGTGGTGAGAATTTGTATTTATGGTCAGACTATTTAGAGATCTCTCTAAATAGACTGATGGTCTGTAGAGATCCAATCTCCGCTGGGTGAGAGAAAATATAAAATCTGGTTTGTCAGCCTTTTGTTTGTCTATTTTTGAGCTCCAATCAGTGAAGAATGTCATGCTTTCCAGGAAGAGAGCATATACTAAGGAGGTTAGTATTTATGTTTACTCTTGACCTATGGCTGAAATTGTAGAACTGAGGCTATAAGCTCTATTTCTCTGTGCCTGTACGTCTGTAATTCAGAAATGCTTTCACCTCTGATTGTGTGACTATGTAACATTTTCCTACCTCCACATGGTATTAATATATTAGATTATAAAGTCTCCAAAATTAAAAGGGCTCTGTTCTGATTGGCATACTTGGATAAATAATTGCTTATATACATTGAGTATGCCTAAAATTCCCTGAAAATAAGGAAATTGAATTTCTGACACTTTAAATGCTTTATATATATTCTTCCAGAAACTAACTCAGATCCATTTTAAGAATTTAAATTCATGATAGTAGTGAGGACACCAGCATATAAATAAAACAACTGGGAAAATATTTTTTAAATTTGGCCTAATTTTTTTGTCAAGATGGCATAGGAAGATTCTGAACATAACACTAAAGAAAGCCATGAAACCACAAGAGAAGAGAAAAAGAATAAATGAACAGAGAGGAACTAAATAGACAGTAAAAAATACACAATTACCAAATTGGCAATGAGTACATACCTATCAAGAATTACTTTAAATGTAAATGGACTAAATTCTCCTGTCAAAAGACATAAGGTGGCTGAATGGATAAAAAAAAAAAAAAAAAAAAACCCACAAAAAAACAACCCTTCTATATGCTGCTGACAAGAGACTCACCTCAAACCTAAAGACACACACAGACACACAGACTGAAAGTAAAGTGATGGGAAAAGATATTCTGTGCAAGTAGAAATGAAATCTGGGGCAGCAATATTTACATCAGACAAAATAGATGTTAAAGCAGACTAACAAGAGACAAAGAAGGGCATTACACATTGATAAAGGGGTCAACCCAACAAGAGGATATAACATTGGTAAGTATTTATGTACCAAAATACGAGTACCTAAATATGTAAAGCAAATATTAACAGAAATGAATTGAGAAATTGACAGCAATACAGTAATAGTAGGAGACTTTAATACCTCACTTATATCAATAGATACATCATCAAGATAGAAAAACTATAAAAAGAAGAACAAACAAAGCTCAAAGTTAGTAAAAGGAAGAAAATTATAAAGATCATAGTGGAAATAAATGAAATAGAGACTAAAAAATTACAAAAGATCAATGAAACTAAGAGCTGGTTCTTTGAAAACATAAACAAAGTTGATAAATCCTTAGCTGGACTCATCAAAAAAAAAGAAAAGAGACAGAAAGCACAAATAAATAAAAATCAGAAATGGAAGAGGAGAAATTATAACAAATACCACAGAAATACAAAGTATTCATAAGAGAATACGATGAATAATTATATACCAACAAATTGGACAATCTAAAAGAAATGGATAAACTCCTGGAAACACACAATTTTAAAGACTGAATCATGAAGAAATAGCAAACCTGGATAGCCTGATCACTAGTAATAAAACTGAATCAGTAATCAAAAAACTCCCAACAAACCAAAGTGCAGGTCCACATGGCTTCACAGGCAAATTTTACGAAACATTTAAGAAGAATTGATACCTATCCTTCTGAAATTATTCCCAAAAATTGAAGAGGAAGTAGGCACTTCCAAACTCATTTTATGAGGCCAATATTACTCTGATACGAAAACCAGACAATGATGCTACGAAAAAAAATAAATAAATAAAAAATACAGGCCAAAATCCCTGATGAACATAAATACAAAAATCCTCAACAAAATACTAGCAAATCGAATTCAGAATTAGTCATGCACAACTTAACAATGGGGATATGTTCTGAGAAATGTGTCATTAGGCATTTTCATTTTTGTATGAACATCAACACAGTGTGCTTACACAAACCTAGATGATATAGCCTAGTATTGTAATTGTATGTGCTACAAGTTTATATGCCTGGCAGTGCAGGTTTATTTACAATAGTATTACCACAAAGACATGAGTGATGCGTTGCATTATGAAGTTACAACAGCTACATCACTAAGTGATAGGAATTTTCAGGGCTATTATAATCTTGTGGGACAACTGTCATATATATGGTCCATCATTGACCATAATATTGTTATGTGGCACATGACTGTATATATAATAATCAAAATCATAGAAATAAAATGTAGAAAAATCATTACCAAGGATGGGGGAAAACTGAAGAAGAGGAATTTAGTGGGTACAGAGTTTTAGTTCTGCAAGATGAAAACGTTGTAGAAATAAACAAAATCAATAAAACCTCAGCTGCACAACAAGGCAAATATACTTAATACTGCTGTACTATACACTTAAAATGGTAAAGATGGTAAATTTAATGTTTACCACAATAAAAAAAAGAAATGGAGAAATTAAGATATCCCTAGCTAGATAAAAGCTGAAGGAGCTTCTCAATAGTAGATCTGCCCTATAAGATATAGTAAAATGATTCCTTCAGGTTGAAATGAAAGGACACAAACTCAAAGCCATATTAAGAAATAAAGAATACTAGTAAAGGAAATTGAATAAATATAAATGCCAGTATCATTGTGCTTTTAATTTGTAATACCTAATTTGTTTCCTATATGAATTTAAAGACAAATGAAAAATAATTATAACTATGTTAATTGGCATACAATGTGTAAATATAAAATTTTTGATAGTAACATAGAGGAGGAAGGCCAGAGCTATATAGGAGTAGAGTTTTTGTATACTATTGAAACTAAATTGGTATTAATTCAAAGTAATTTTCTTATTAATTTAAGGTGTCAATTATAACCCCCAGGATAACTTTTTAAAAGTACATAACTAAATATAAATACAGAAAAGGAAATGACAAGAGGATAAACACAGTATACTACAAAAAAACATATAAACAAAAAAGAAGGAAGTAGAAATTGAGAAACAAAAAAGATGACACAGAGAAAACAAATGGCAAATTGGCAGAAGTGTTTCCTTTAATTACTTTAATTGTAAATGGACTAACCTCTCCACTTAAAAGGCAAATATTAGTAAAATACAGTATAATAGAAAGCATGATAAAACTATATTCTGTGCATAAGAAACTCACTTTAGATCCAAAGATACAATCAGATTGAACATGAAAGGATGAAAAAAATATTCCATACAAATTGTAACTGAAGTAGTTATATTAATATCAGAAAATTTAAACACAAAATAGTTACAAAAAATAAAGAAGGATATCACATACTGATAAAAGGGTAAATTTATCGAAGAGATATAATAATTATAAATATATTGGACCCAATTAGAGTCCAAAAATATATGAAGCAATCATGGACACAAAGGGAGAAATAGACAATTCTATAAAAATATTTGGAGATTTCAATACCCCACTTTGAATAATGCATAGAAAAAATAACTAGACAGAAAGGCAATAAGAGAACCTGAAAAACACTATGAACATCTAGAACTACCAGAAATATATAGAAGACTCCACCCAACAACAACAGAATATGCATTATTTTCAAGTGCACATAGGAAATTCTTCAGGATATATCATGTTACTCCAAAACAAGTGTCAATAAATTTAAAAAGATTGAAATCATACAACATATCTTCTTCAATAACAATGAAACAAACCAGAAATCAATAACAAATGGAAAATTTGAAATTTCACAAATATGTGAAAATTAATCAACACACTTAGATAACCAATGAGTCAAAGAAGAAATCACAGATTAGAAAGGTATTGAAAACAGAACAAAACAAACACAATCATGTCAATTGATGCATAAAATTTGACAAAATCTAATATTTTAATCATTAAAAACACTGAACAAACTTAGAAAAAAAAACGTCCTCAACATGATAAAGAGCATTTATGAAAAACCCACAGCTAACATCATACTCAATGGCAAAAGACTGAAGCTTTCCCCATTAGAGCAGAATCAAGTCTACCATGTCCCTTTTCACTATTTCTATTCAATATTGCACTGTAAATTTTTGCCAGAGTAATGAAGCAAGGAAAATAAAAATATATCTGAATTGGAAAGAAAGAAATAAAACCATTTCTATTTGCAGATGACATAATATAGAAAATCCTAAAGAATCCAACCCCTCACCCCCCCCACCAAAGAAACTATTACACCTAATAGACGGATTCAAAAAAGTTGCAGTATACAAAACCAACACACAAAAATCACCTATATGTCTATACTCCATCACTGAATAATACCAAAAAAATTAAGAAAATAATTCCATTACAATAGCATCAAAAAGAATAAAATATGTAGGAATAAATTCAACCAAAGATGTGCAAGATGTACACTAAAAACTACAAGAACATTGCTGAAGTAATTTTAAAACTCCCAAATAAATGGAAAGATATGCCATGTTCATATGTTAGAAGATTTAATTTTATTAAGATGGCGCTACCCCCAAAGCAAGCTATAGATTCAGTGCAATCCCTATCAAAATCCCAATGACCTTTTTTAAGAAATGGAAAAGCTGGCACTAAAATTTATACAGAATTGTGAGTGACCCCCATATAATCAAAACAAACTTGAAAAAGTAGAATAGAGTTGGAGTACTCACACTTCCCAATTTAAAAAACTTAACTAAGATAAAGTAATAAAACAACATGATACTGCCATAATGATAGATATATAGATCAATAGAACGGAATAGAACTTAGACTCTAGAAATAAACCCATATATCTTTGGCCAAATGATTTTTGACAAGAGTACGAAGACCATTCAATGGACAAAGAGAGGGTCTCTTGAACCAGTGGTAACGTGACAACCGGATATCCACATGTAAAGAAATGAAGTTGAATCCTTAACTCACACCACATTAAAAAAATTAACTCTAAGTGGATCAAAGACCCACATATAAGAATTAAAACTAGAAAATCCTTAGACTGAAATTGGACTCTTGCCTTACACCACACACAAAAATCAACTCAAAATGGATTAAGGGGTTGAATGTAAGAAGACCTGAAACTGTAAAACTCCTTGAAGAAAAGATAGGGGAAAATCTTCAAGACATTGATCTTGACAATGATTTCATGGATATGACAACAAAAGCAAAACATGTCAGTGAGACTATATCAAACTAAGCTTCTGCACAATAAAGGAAATACTAAGTGAAAAAGCAGGCTACAGAACGGGAGAAAATATTTTCAAACCATATATAAGGGGTTTATTTGTGTGAATTATATAATGTATATGAAACTCTCACAACTCAATAGCAAAAAAAACCAATAACCTGATTTTAAAAACGGGATAAGGACTCAAATAGATATTTCTCCAAAGAAGATATACAAATGGCCAACAGGTATATGAAAAGATGATCAATGTTACTAATCAGAAAAATGCAAATCAAAATCACTATATAATCTTACGCTTGTTAGGATGGCTATTATTAAAAAAAGACAATAAGTGTTGTCAAGGATGTGGAGCAACTGGAAGCTTCGTACACTGTTGGTAGGAATACAAAGTGGTACAGCCTCGATGGAAAACTGTATGGAGTTTTCTCCAAAACATAAAAATAGAACTACTATAGGATTCAGCAATCCCGCTTTTGGGTATGTTTCTGAAAGAATTGAAATCAGAATCTCAAAGAGATATTAGCACTCCCATGTTCATAAGAGCACTATTCACAATAGCTAAGATGTGGAAATAAGCTAAATGTCCAATGATGGATAAATGGACAAAAAAAAAATATGGTGTGTACATACAATGGAAAATTCAGCCTTAAAAAAATAAGGAAATCCTGCAATATGCAACAACATGGATGAACTTTGAGCACATTAAACTAAATGAAATAACCCAGTCACAGAAGGACAAACACTGCATGCTTCCACTTATACGAGGAATCTAAAATAGTCAAACTCACAGAAGCAAAGAATAAAATGGTGGTTGCCAGAGGTGCAGGGGATGAGAAAATGGGGAGTTTCTTATCAAAAGATATTAAATTTCAGTTATGCAAGTGAATAAGTTCTAGAGATCTGCTATATAATGTTGTGCTTATAGTTAACAATACTGTACTGTACACTTAAAAATCCGTTAAGAGAGCATATCTCATCTTAAGTGTTCTTAACAGAATAAAAAGTTTTAAAACCTTGGAAGAGGGGACGGCCGGATGGCTCAGTTGGTTAGAGCACGAGCTCTTAACAACAAGGTTGCTGGTTCAATTCCCACATGGGATGGTGGGCTGCGCCCCCTGCAACTAAAGATTGGAAATGGTGACTGGACTTGGAGCTGAGCTGCACCCTTCACAACTAGATTGAAGGACAACTAGTTGGAGCTGATGGGCCCTGGAGAAACACACTGTTCCCCAATATTCCCCAATAAAATTGAAGAAGAAAAAAACCTTGGAAGAAAATATAGCAGTAAATCTTCATGACAAATTTGGCAATAGTTTCTTAGTTATGACACCCAAAGCACAAGCAACATAAGAAAAAGTGATTACATTACACTTCATCAAAATGTAAAACTTCTGTACATCAAGAGCACTATTAACAGATTGAAAAGACAACCCACAGAATGGGAAAAATTTGCAAATCATATGTATGATAAAGTTCTTGTATCTAGACAATATAATGAATACTTATAACTGAACAACAAAATGACAAAAACCCAATTAAAAAATTGGCAGAGAACTTGAATCGGCATTTCTCTAAACAAGATATACAAATGGCCAATGAACACATTAAAAATACTCAAAGTCCTTCATCTTTAGGGAAATCTGAATCAAAACCAAATAAGATACCACTTCATACCCACTTGGATGGCTATAAAATTTAAAAAGGAAAGTAAAGTTTGGTGTGGATGTAGAACATATAGAAATCTAATAACATTTCTTGGGGGAGTGTAAAATGGTGCAGACAACTGTGGAAAAAGTTTGGTAGTTACTCAAGTAGCTAAATATAGAATTACCATATGGCCCAGCATTTCTACTCCTTGATATATACTCCAAAGAACTGAAAACAGGTGTTCAAACAAAACTTATATATGTCTGTTCATAGCAGCACTATTCACAATAGCCAAAGGGTCCAAATGTCTAAGGTCCAAATGTCCAAACCACCCAAATGTCTGTCTACTGATGAATGGATGAACAGAATGTGGTATAGACACTCAATGGAATATTTTCAGCCATAAAAAAGGAATGAAGTACTGATTCATGCAACGACTTGAAAGAACCTGAAAACATGCTAAGTGAAAGCAGCTAGACACGAAAGACCACATAGTCTATGATCCCCTTTTTATTCAGAATAAGCAAATTCATAAAGACAAAAAGCAGATTAGTGGTTGCCAGAGCCTGGAGGAGGGAGAAATGACTGGTAATGGGTATGGGTTTCATTTTGCGATAATGAAAATGTTCTGAAATAGAGCTGATGATTTCATAACATCGTGAACGTACTAACATTTCCCCCAAAACCCCAGAATTCAAGTGGATGAAGACAAACATCAAGAGACACATTACCTGCAAGGTACCAGTGTCTTTGTGTGAGGAAAAAAAAGAGAAGCAATAACACAGCATCTGACTAACTTTATAATAGAAAACAGCAAACTAACCAATAGGTACTTACTGGAATGAGCACCTGAAATTGGGAGGGTTTTGGCCTTTCGATAGCAGCCACATGCAAGAGGCACACTTCAAGAAGGATCAAAGATACTAGAGCCAAAGTTCACAAAACCCCTGTGAACTTTCAAAACTGATACCTCAGAATTTCCTTCTAGGACAAGACCCATGATTAGCAGAAATTCCAGGGTTGGAAACAATTCAGTAGGAAATTGACAAGAGATAAACAAAAAAGGTCCAAAATTATGTTGTCCACACATGTGCACACATGTGGCTACTGAGCGCTTGAAATGTGGTGGGTCAGAATTCAGATACAATATAAGAGTTAAAATACATACTAGATTTCAATGATTTAGTAAGGAAGCATGGAAATATCTCATTAATAATTTTTATATTGATTCCATATGGAAAATATATTTTGGATAGATGGAATTAAAAATATATTATTAAAGTTAATTTCACACTTCTTTTTACTTTTTAAATTTTACTAGAAAATAGTCAATACTATGTGTGGCTAGTACATTTCCAATGGACAGCACTCTATATTACAGATGTTTGAGATGCCTATTAGACATCGCAAGTAGAAAAATCAATTAGGCAGCTAGATATACATGAGTGGAGTACTAGGGAATGAGTAGGAATGAACACACATATTTGGAATTCATGAACTTAAAAAGATGTTTCAAAACACAAGATTAGATAGGACCCCTTAGGAAGTGAATGTATGTAGAAAAAATTGACCAAAACCTAAAGACTTGGAAATTCCAACACATAGAGGTATAGGAGATGAGGAAGGTCCAGGAGAATACCAGATGAACATAAAGAGAGGAATCTCTAAGGACCGAGGAAGAACATGCATCAAGGGAAAGGAGTGATAAGCTGTATCGAATGCTTCCCACAGGTCAAGTAAGATAATGTGTAATATGTTTCCATTGGATTCTGCAGTGTGGAGGTCTGCTATGTGATGGCACTTGGTACTTTAAGGGTGGAGTATGGGAGGACTCAAGGACAAAGGGAGGAAGAAGAGCTCATGGCCAGCTGGAGCTATGTAGATTTGGGTGTAGCGGGATGAATTAGGACACTGGATTAGATCAAATGCCCAGTTGACCCATTAAAAAATACTAGAATGGATTACATTGGTTGGATCTCTGATTCTGCCTGCAATGCTGGCTCACTGAAAGAAGGAACCAGACTTAAGGCCTGAAATATTGCTTTCCTCAGCCTCTAGGATATGAAGGGGTGTTATGTGGTCAGGGCAACCTCCAGAGATAAAGTGTAGCTTCCCAGGTATACATCCCTGAGTGTGTCTAACTCTCTGGGACTGGGCTATGGAGCTAATGACATATACATGCTCACCACTAACCTGTGCAGTGTCTGTGGCAAAAGTACAAATGGAGGCCCCTGGCTCATGTCCTAGATCCCTTTTTCCCATGGCCAGCTATGTCATGCAGTGCTTCACACCTAACTCAGCGAGTACCTCAACCCACATCTCCAAGCTCTGTCTACCCCTTGCTCCCACAAACAGTGACAATTTGGCCACTTTTAATGCCTAAGATTAAGCATACCACAGTCCCAGCACCAGCATTCCTTCCTTAGAAAGGACTTTGAGAAAAGGGCCTTGCTGGCCCTGGAAATATCCTCAGGGAATTAGGTTACCTGATATATTTTCTACAAAAGCAGTAGGGTGTCTGGACCTGAACCTGGGGCGCTCATCCCTGTGTCCCTGTGGACTCAGCTCTGGCACGAGATGCAGATGAGGAGAACCTAAGCAGGGCCCTCCAAAATTTGGGGCTCAGCACTAGGGCCCTTCTTGATCAGGTCTAATGCCAATACTGGCCACATACCAGAAAAGCAAAGAAGAGAGGAGAAATATGGGAAAGGAGAGGTTTTATTTATTTATTTTTTCACTCCATTCATGCTAATGTGGTCTCCTACCATGTTTCCACAACTCGAATTTTTGAAAAGCAGCTGAGTCTCATCACAGAAATGCTGATATGGTCAAGGTGAAAAGAACAACTGGATATATATCTTGTTCACAACAAGGTGTATACTCATCCAATTCTATACAAATATGTCTATACACATATGCATATACATATACACACATATCACCCTCACATATTTGCTCACAAACTCAGTCACAACTACTTTTTAAAATGGGATTATGCATTCACATAATTTCCACTTAATATTTCACCCTTTTCCCATGTCAATCATTAACCTTGAATAGTTCCCCAGCCCCCCTCCCTTCAACCTCTTGAAGACTTCAGAAGCCTCTGTTCCCAACATATAAACATTTTTCTTCTCTAAAAACCAAGACCT
Source organism: Rhinolophus sinicus (assembly GCF_057876585.1). Lineage (NCBI taxonomy): Eukaryota > Metazoa > Chordata > Mammalia > Chiroptera > Rhinolophidae > Rhinolophus > Rhinolophus sinicus. The sequence goes on along the minus strand of NC_142518.1, from coordinate 27,580,687 downwards.
TCTCCCCAACCATCAGGCTTCTGACCTCTGCTGTTTCCTCCTTGTTGATTCTGAGTCCTCCTCCCAACCTTCTCTATTCCCATCTGGGTTATCTTCCTCCCCTGCACTTAATGATGCACTGCCTCTTTTTGATCCCAGATACCTCCATCACACCTCCCTTACTCCAGCCACCTTGGTTTAAACTCTAATTCTCTTGTCCAAATTGTAAGTCACCTCTGCTAAGAGGGTATGCAGCGTCAAAATGGTAATTTTATGGTCATAATTCCATTTCAAATAAAGGCAATACATGATTATTCTCTGTCCCTTCTAAAGAGTCTATTAGCATGCTACTTTTTTTAACCCTCCAAATATGACATAAAATTAAAAAATTTGGAGATCATAATAAAAAAAATTTACATTAAAAAATAAAACCAACATTTTCTATTTTATTTATTAAAAAATTTGTTCTTTGAAGAGATAATGCCTAGAATTTTTCAAAACTGACTGAAGATATCAAGTTACAGGATTAAAAACCCCTAGAGACCGCAAACAAAATAGATTAAAAGAAAACCACACCTAGAAATACCACAGTAAAACTATTGAGAAAATTATAAAAATGTCAATGAAATACACTCCAAAAAAATCCCTAGATACATGGTAAGATTCACTGTTTTCATGGACAAGAAGATTCACTATTGCAATAATATAGACTTCCCAAAATAACCTATATATTCAAAATAATTTCAAACAAAATCCTAATAGGATATTCGATGCAATTGACACACAATTTCCAACACGAATATGAATATATAAGGTCATGAAATATGAAAAGTATGAAAACACTCCTGAAAAAGAATGAAGTGAAATACTTGCCCTAAAACAAATTGAAACTTTTTCTAACAGTGTTGTATAGCGCCGATACAGACAAATGACCCATCTGCACAGAGCCTAATGTTAGATCCATGCGTAAATAAAAACCTATTCCATTTCAATGCTATCATGGTAGATCATGGGAAAAAGAGGAAATTTTAAATTCTACTGGGCAACAGATGATCCATATGGGAAACGGGAATAAAATGGGACTCTCTACACTAAATTGTATATGGAAACAAATTTCAGGTAGATTATATTCTGTGAAAAGCAGGTCTTACAGCAGATAGAAAAAGACTGTCTTATGTAAATTGGGGTTAGTAAAGTATTTCTTAAAGCATAAAAAGCACAAATTGTAAAGGCTATTTCAATTCAGCTGCATAATAATTTTAAAACTTTCAGTTATTAAAAGAGTATTTAAAAGTTTCAAGAACAAGACAAAATACTGGGAGAAGTATTTGCCCACCTTAATCAGAAAAAAGGGGTATTATTCATCAGATATTTTTTTAAGGCAATGGAAAAAATGAACAAAAGGTATAAACAGGCATTGTACAGAAACATAAATGCCCCCAAACAACAACAACAAAAAGTATTTACTCTTATGTGCAATTATGGAAAAGCCAGAAGGAGATACTATTTTTTAAAAAATTCATTCTATATGAGGCAACTTGGAAAACAGAAATTTCAGCTCTGGAGCAAAGGCAGGCCCTTTTGAAGGAGCAGGAGGCATGGAATCAAGGGTCAACAGCAGATTAAGTGCTTAGTGGTGGAGTCCCGGGGAGGAAAGGCTTTACAATTACTCATAATGTTGGTTAGTGGCTAGAACTCTTGGAAACCGCACAGGTAACCACAAGTGGGCAGCCTATTCATCTCAGGGGATGGATGTCCATTCTGACTTTTCCTCTTGGAGGTGGCTTACAGAGTGTCACAGCACAGGAGGCATGGGGTAAGGGGATGTGCCCTTTCTTTTCCCCTGCTCTCCTGTAGAGGCAGGGCTCAGGGCATCAAGCTCAGGCAACAGGGCCTGAAGGCTAGGAAAGCTAGGCTTAGAGTTAGAGTTCAGGCAAAAAACAATAATAACAATCACGGTAGGAGGAAGAGAAGCTTAGGATAAAAAACCCAATGGGGAAGGAGAGCGGCTCAGGCCACGAGACCTAAGGAAGGAAGGGGAGAAGCCTTCACCACAGTGCCCAGCAAAATGAGAGAATGTGCCAGGAGACCAGGATAAGGAGGCACTAATACAGATGGAATTGCCACCAGGCTGGGAGGCAAGGCATAGGATCTCAGGATCAGGAGAATTTGAAGGTCTCAGAAAAACAAGCCTTCCTAGGGTGAATTTAGGGAGAGAAGCAGGACTTGGCCCAGCCGTCCCAGGAGGTAGGGTGGCTGTAGAATGCAGTTTTAACCTGTGCAGCCGGGCTGGAAAGGATCAGGCCTGGTGTGGGGTCGTGGCTACGAAGAACAGGGCCTGGCTTTGTTGTGTGGCTGCCAAAGCAGGGTCACCCTGGGTGGTGCGGCTTCCTCCAGCAGGGCTTGACTGGGATCCATGGCCATGGAGAGCAGGGCCTGGCCATTTGTCGTGGCTGCAGAGAGCAAAGGCTGGTTGTTTGTCATAGCTTTAGAGAGAAGGGCCTGGCCAGGATCCTGGACTCCAGAAAGAAGCCTGAGAATGGCGTCTGCTGCTGGGCTGAAACTTTGGGGAAGATGGCTGCAAGAGCTCAAGACCTCTAAGCCCTGGAATCTTTAGGAAACAGAAGGCACCTGGGAGGATTCGTGTCTGTGGAGACTCTTTCAGGTAAGGCTGCTTTTAGGCACATTTTTTTCCTGAGCTGTGGTCCGAGCTCATCCACTGACCCGGCCAATGCTCCTTGTGGGTTGTCCCATGGCGGTCTCCCTGCCCAGGTGCACGGTCTGGATTCTGGCCCTTCTCAGTCACCATACATCTAAGGTCGGAATAGGAACTCCAGCTGCCTCTGAGGTCAGAACGCTTCTTCACCTGCAAACAGTTTATGCAGGGCAGGTGAGGGCCCTCAACAATGATGGACACTGAGGCTGCAATGGAGAAAGCTTTCATGCTGGGGAGCTCAGTGGTGCCGGGTTGCTTGAGACTGGCGGAATCTGGGCAGCAGGATCTAGGTTGCCAGTCCAGCCAGCATCGATGATGGCAAGGGCGACCTCGTTCTTAGACCCACCTTCTGGCCCCCTCACCCTGCACAGAACCAAACTGCTCCTGCTTCTCTCCTCCTCCCAGTATGACTGGGTGGCTATAATGCCAGGTTCTCATAAACGGAGGAACACTGCTCCAAACCCCATCTCAAGCAGAGCCAGGGATAGAGGAGGGAGGCAGGTGGGCGAACCCTAGTCGAATCTTTGCTTCTGATTGGTGAGCTGGATGTCATGTGACTCTTCCCATCTTCCCAGAGCCCTCCAACCCAGATTCATCTGGTAGGAAACAGGAGGGTGTGCACCAGCCCTTTGGGGTGAGCTCTGGCTTGGTGTCATGCAGGGTCTCTGGTCTCACTCCCCGCATAAGAACGCAAGATATGGTGAGGCCAAAAAGGAAATAACAACGGAGCCATAGATAGGGGATTCATGCCACAATATTCTCCATGGTGGCTGGTCAAGACACAAAAGCAAACATCCGCCAGTACCACAAGAGGGCATCTTCCTGCACCCCAGTCTTGCTGGGGGTGGGGTGAGGCATAGGAAGTAGGATCCACACGATCCACAATCCACAATCCATGCTTGCTAACCCCACTTGCTAGCCACAATCCGCAGTCTGCTTCTCTGCCAGCCAGCCAATCAACCCTTTGCTAACGGCAATCTGTCCTTGTCTAGCTCAGCCACGGCAGTTATATCAGTGGCCAATAGCTAACTGGTTACAGCTGATGTCCAACTAGTTACAGCTGATGGCCATCTACTATCCGAGCCAGCACCTTTCCATGTGAGGTCAAGAGCCTGGAAACTGCTCTCTGGAAACCTGTCCCCACACTTGGTCAATAACGTGAATGTCCTCATCTGTTAAATACAGCCCCTAAAAGTGTGTGTGTGTGTGTGTGTGTGTGTGTGTGTGTGTGTGTGTGTGTGTGTAGAAGGGTGGGGCTCTCTATATAAACAATTTGAGTGACCCAAAATCAGTGTATCAGCACCATTCTGGTGGTTCAAACTCAAGAAATCACTTGAAAGAAATACTACACTGATCAGAAAGAGATAATCCCCCAGCTAGGTTGCCCTCATGGAATCTAGTCAGGACACTTGGTCTATGGATGACCCCAGAGGGGCCAGTCCGGGTACAGCCCTGGGATTCCTCCTGACACCTGGATCATCCCATGCCCTATTGGGGTGAGTTTAAGTGTTGGAGGGCGGCTGAAAAGAAAGAAATGGGATGGGGCTGTGCTGGAAAGGTTCAGCATTGCTACCTACGGTATTTCCCAGTCACTAGATGGGGGTTTAGACATTTTCCAAGAAGACTGTTTCTGCCTTCTTGGGCCCCTGAACTACAGGCCAGGATTGCCTGAAATTGAGTGGTACTTCCCTTAAATATACATCAATGTTTGTATAGGTTACACAGTAATCTAGTGATGAATACATGCTAATTTATTTGACCTAGTCTTCATTCTTGGCTACAAATGCCTAGTTTCTGTTAATATAAATATGTTGGAATGCACAGACTTGAAGTTCAATATTTCGACGTTTATTTTTAGTCATTATTACAAAAGGGTTGCATGTTCAGTACCCCAAACAGAAAAAGAAATGTAAGAAAACTTGCTCCTAAATTTCTACACACTCATAGGTAACTACTAGAAATGTTTGATTATATTTTGGCAGAATGGCCATTCATACATATTTTATAGTTTCATTTTATAAAAATGGAATTCCTTATCCATACATATATTTTTTATAACCTATTTTGGATCCAGAAAATATGTTTTCCATGTAAATAAATAAATTTACACAAGATCATTTTGTAATTACAAAATATTCCATTTATAAAGGAAGACTACATTTTCAAACATTCTTATATCACCAGCATTTATGTTGTTTCTAGCTTTTCACTCTCTAACACATCTTCTGACACATGTTCCTCTTGCTAAAATTTGCTCATATTCTGTTTGTCCTTGGTATGGATAAATTCCCAGGCATGGAAATTCTTAGCATAAGGCCAGCAGACACATTTGTAATTCTTTGATAAAAAATATTGGCAAGCTGATCTCCTGAAAGTCATTGTTATAACAATGTTGGCAAAATGGAATGGGATGTTTAATGTAATAGATGAGCAACTGGAAATACAACACAAAATAAAATGGAATGGTATTTGGAGTGTTAAATAATATGGAATGGAAAATGTATTTGAAATGTAATGCAGAATGGGATGAAATAAAGACTGGTTGCAGAGGAAAAATGGATGAAATGAAGAGTAGAATATGTACCTGAACAGGATATGGAATGGAAAATTGAATAGGATGGAAATTGAATGAAATACAACGGAAAAAGAGAATGGAAAGGAGAATGGAAATAAACATCTAATGGCATACAGAATAAAAGATATGTGAGAAAAGAAATGCAATGGAATATACAGTGGAATAAAATTTTAAATAAAAAGAAGGAAGTTGAAATTAAATAGGAAGGAATAGAGAATGGAACTGAAAATTCAATGGCATGAAGTAAATGTACTATGAAATATACACTATAGATTTAAAAATAGTAGATGGACTAGAAAAAATGGAATGGAATTTGGAATGAGATACAAAACACAAGGTTTTGAAGGATGCAATAGAAATTGAATAAAAATTAAATGTAATATGGAAAAGAAAATATTGATGAATCAGATGGACTGAAAATGAAGAATAAATTAATAGAATGTGTTTCCTGCTTTGGATCCAGAAAACATGCTTTCCATGTGAATAAATAAATTTACACAAGGTCATTTTGTAACTACAAAATATTCCATTTATAAAGGAAGCCTACATTTTCAAACACTCTTATATCACCAGCATTTATGTTGTTTCCAGCTTTTCACTGTCTAACTCCTCCATACTTAGTTACTGCTCCATAACTTGGTGTTGTGATAACAACAATTTTATTATGCTCATAGATTCTGTACATGTATAATTCAGACAGGGCAGAGTGGGGATAGCTTTTCTCTTTTTCACCATATCTGCGCCCTCAGCTGGTAAAATTTAAATAGTTGTGAGGTCATGAAGGAAGAACAGCAATCAGTGATGACTCTTAGCATCTGGCCAGAGAATCTGGGCAGATAGTGATACGATTTACTGAAACAGAAAAATTGTTCAGCATAGAAGCAGATTGGGGTGACAGAGGAAACTGGTGGTTCTAGTCTAACCATGTTGATCACTATAACCTGTGTGGTTGTGCTAGTCATTTAGGGGAATAAACTTCAATTTATCTCATAAACATTCCATTAACCCTAGAGGTCAACTTCCATCAGTTTCATGGATTCAGTATTCCTCTGGGAGATCATTTCTGTTCACTCCCTGATGATCTATCCTTTCTCCTCTCTGGAATCTTTCTGGGCCTTAGTTAAGATCCTTGATTTTCTAATAACTTAAATGCCTCCATTTATCCTTACCCTCATTTAAAGAAATATATATAGATCTCTCTATATAAATTTCTATATAGAAATCTACAGTTCTCCTAATGTACACATTTCTTTATGTAAATTTTCTTTATATTTTTCTATATATAATATACATCTATATAAAATAATTTTTATACATAAAGAAAATTTTATTTTTAAAATAAAATAAATGCATATTTTTATATTTTTAAATAAAATGCATATATATAAATTTCTTTTTATATATTTCTATATGTAAATACACAAATTATATATATGTTTCTCTATATTTCTCCATATATATTTCTTAAAATGAGGACAACGAAAGAAAAAAATATATAGGTATGTTTTTCTTTTTTCACTTATTGATTTGGTTAACCTCCAAAATCTCAAATTTTCTTCTAAGGAAGACCCTCTCTTTAACTCTGTTGGTGTATCTTCAATGCCCTCTTCTTTCTCTTTCCCACTGCTCCTGTTTAGAGAGTATATATGTATGTATGTGCTCAAAGAAAAAGAAATTTCTGGAAGGATGATTATTTTTCTCTTCATACTTCAATTTTTAGAATGTTTTCAATGGATATGCATTACTCTTATGTTCAGAAAAAATAGAACTATTTGCATTTTGAAAAAAATATAATTTTAAATGTTTAATTAGGTTTTAAGCTAAGAAACCAAGCTCTCATATACTACTAGATAGAGTTTTATATTCATAACATATTAACAGATGGAAATTTGGCAATATATATTTAAAGTCATAAATATGAAATTCATTTGACACTACAATTCCTCTTCTAGGCATTAATTCTAAAGGAATACTCATATTTACCCACAAAGGTGATTATAATAGTGTCAGTTGATTTTAAAAGTCTGGGCTGGCACTGTGGCTCAGGTGGTTGGAGCGCCATGCTCCTAACACCGAGGTCATTGGTTCGATTCCCACATGGGCCAGTGAGCTATGCCCTCTACAGCTAAGATTGTGAACAATGACTCTACTTGGAGCTGGGCTGTTGTGAGCAGCTAGAGTTCGGCTCCAGCCACGGGCTGCCCCGGGCTGCTGTGAGCGGCCCACCAACCACCAATTGCCTCAGCCAGGGGGAGCGTAAGGCTCATAATACCAGCATGGGCCAGGGAGCTGTGCCCTGCACAACTAGACTGAGAAACAATGGCTTGAACCAGAGTAGGGGGATGGGGGAAGGTGGAAGAAGGGGGGGGAGTCTGAAACAACCTCATTTTCCAAGGGGACACTGGATGTTCATAGAATAAACTTATGCAGCTTCCACACGATGTTTCTGAAGAACTTTCAATGCCATGGGGAAATAGCTATGATATCAGGTAAAAAACATGATTACTGCATCTACTGATCAATATTTACATTTATTTCCCTATCTATCTGTGTATCTACCTTCCTACCTATCTATCTATCCATCTATCTATCTTAATTTCCTTTGGCTACTGTAAAAAAAAAAAGTCACCACAAATTTGTGGCTTAAAATAACAAATTTATGAAGGCCAGAAGTACAAATTCAGTATCACTGGGCCAAAATCCAGGTAACGGCAGGCCTACACTCCCTCTGGAGGCTCTAGGGGAGAATCTATCTTTTCCTTGCCTCTTCCAGCTTCCAGTGGCTGCAGGCCTTTCTTGGCTCATTGCCACATCACCCCAATCTCCACTTTCGCCTATACATGGCCTTCTCCTCTGTATATTTGTATCAAATCTGCTTCTGCCTCTCTCTTACAAGAACATAGGTATCTCACCTGGATAATACAAGGTAATCTTCCCACCTCAAGATTTGTAACTTAATCTTATCTGCAAAGTCCTTTTCTGTTTTTCGGTTTTTTGTTTTTGTTTTTTGGCCATATAATCATATAAGATAACATTAACAGGTTCCATTCATTAGGCCATGAATATCTTTTGGGGAATCATTATTCAACCAACCACACTATCTTTATACCTATCTAGCTTTCTACATATATTAAGATCTCAATGGTACAAGTTAGAAATGCCTGGAGATATTTTTGGTTGTCCCAATTGGTGAGGGTGGAGGTGCTACTTGTATCTAGTGTGTAGAGGCCAGAGATGCTGCTAAACCACTTCAATGCACAGGACAGCATCCTACAACAAGGAATTATCTGCCTGAGCCACAATGTTATTAGTGTCAAGGTTAACCAACTGTGCCTTAGAGAATTGAGACAATTCAGAAATGTTTATAACAAAATTTAAATCACAAACAGTCCTGCCAGTGATTGGCAACTATTGTTAAATATTTGTTATGTCATCAGAGTGAAGTCATAGAAAAAGTCAGAGAACTCCAAAAATCCATTCCTCCAAAGTAATGATAAAGGTGGCAAAATCTATCAGAATCAACTTTTTTTGAACCCTGGAATTTAATTTAAAAACTTACAACAACCAGAGAGTGCTAATGCATAGAATCCTAATTTTGGTAAGAGATCTCTGTAGATCTCTTTTGCTTACCTGCCTACCATCATCCCCCATTCCCCAGGTAGGCAAAAAATTGAGAATATGCATTTTTATCTGTTTTGTGGTTCTCTGAGGGATCAGCTCAGGGGCTTACTTTTGCTTCACCCACCCCAGAATTCTCAGGGTTAGAGCAGCCTCTTGGGTAGCATTTGCTGAAAGCATTTCAAGGCAAATACTACCCACAAACACTTGAAGCAGGAGATGGTAGAAGGCGCATACAGCTTGCTGTAGGTAGGTCACTTGCCCATCCCTGAAGTAGACAAGTCTCACGCTCAAGGAGACTGAGACTTCCCAGATAGGGCTGCTCATTGTGACTAGGTCTGTTTTGTTAATATGCCTGCAACCCTGGTATCTGTGTGAGAAGAGTCTCATACACATAAAGAGGTTTCCAGGACCCAGTTGCTTACTGTGACTGGGTCCCCTTTATCCTGCTCCCCTCTTGCCACCTTCCCACCCCCACAGGCCCCTGTGTCTCTTGGCAGGGAGCAGAGTCTCTGGCCTATAGGAACAAAGACTTCCTAGATCGGGCTGCATTTGTGAGTCGGTCCCTTTCCTTGGTTCTTCCCAGCTACACCAGTATTTCTACATGGGGAGGAGAATTTCAGGAGCTCAGAGACAAAGACTTCCCATATGCTATGGTTTGCTGTGATAAGATCCCTTTCTCCTCTTCAATCGACCATTCTCAGTGTTTCTAGGTAGTGAAGAGTCTCAGACCCTCCAGGATAAAAAAGCTTCCAGCACCAGGCTCCCTGTCGCAACTGAGTTCTGTGTGCCCACTTTAGTTTTCTCCTAGGAAAAAAGTTGACCCAGTCCAAGAGGAAAGAAAGAGTGCTTCACCTGGCTGCTTATTTCTGGTGAGGCTTCCAGTTAGTCCCCCTTGCCAATGCTGTCAGGCTCACGTGATGTCATCTGAGGAACTCCCATTTGATCTGGAGGGGGGGATGACTGAACCTACCAGATCTTCTGTTGCTAGGTTAGGAGTCAGAAAACATGGAATCTGGGAGGCCTTTCTCTTTTGGTTGGGGGTACACAATACACTCTGCTGCTATATTGTTTGTCTGGTCCTGGGGTCCTAAACCAGCTTGTCTTCTTCTTACTACCTTTCAGAATTCTCCTTCAGTTGTCTCTTGTACCATTTCCATGATTTATAGATTTTTTTTGTTTTGCAAGGAGAAACAGCGAGAAACTGGTCTATACCATCTGGTTCAGACTAGAAGTCTTCATTTGCTTTTTTAGAAATAATAGACTGTATTTTTAGAGCAGTTTAAAGGTTCACGGAAAAATTGAGGGGAAAGTACAGAGTTCCCATATACCCCTGTAACTACATATGCACAACCTCTCCCACCATCAACATCCCCACCAGAGTGGTAGATTTGTTACAATCAGTGAACCTACGTTAACACGTCATTATCACCCAAATTCATACTTTACATCAAGGTTCCCTCTTGGTGTTGTAAGTTCTATGACTTTAGACAAATGTATAATGACATGAATCTACCATTATAGTAGCACAGAAAGTAGTTTCACTGCTCTAAAAACCCTCGGGACTCCACCTACTCATCCTGCCTGCCTCCTAACCCCTGGAAACCAATGACCTTTTTACTGCCTAGTGGCATGAAGTATTTAATGTTGGAAAAAACCCCACCAATCTAGAATTCTAATATGATGGAATTCTAATCCATCACATTATCCTTCAAAAGTGAAGGAGAAACAAATATTTTCTCAGAGAAAAAAGACAAGGAAATAATTGTCAGTAGACCTACCCTGCCAGTAATGTTAAAAGAAAATCTTTAGATATAATAACAATGATATATCTATATAGACATATAGATATATCATTATCTATATTATATTATCTATATATAGATATATAGAGATAGATAGATGACAGATAGATAGATAGATAGATAGATAGATAGATAGATAGATAGATAGATAGATGATAGATAATCAGAAGCTTTGATTTCCATTGAGGACTAAAAGCATCTGAGAAATAATAAATGAAGATAAAATAGAGAAAATCTTTTCTTTTTCTCATTATTAATCCACCTAAAATATAATTGTTTCTTAAAGCATTAATAGTAATAATGTATTGGGTGATAACATATAGGTAAGTGAAACAAATGAAGGTAAGGTCACAAGGGAAGGGAGGCAGGAACTGAGAATATTCTGTTAGAAACTACTTGTGATACATGTGAAACAATAGTGTTATCTGAAGGTGAACTTAAGACTAATTTTAAAAATGTATTTTAAACCTAGGACAAGCACTGAAAAAATTTTAAAAGAAGGCTAAGTAATATGCTGAGAGGGGATATAAAATGGAATCAAATAAAATGCTCAATTAAAATCAAAGAAGGAAGAAAATGAGAAGGAAAAAGGAAAAAAAGAGGAAATTCAACAAACAGAAATCAGTTACATAGGTGGTTGATATTAATCCAACTATATAAATATCCTTTTATATGTGAATGGTTGAAACATGCCAATCAAAAAACAGAGATTGTCAGAGTATATAGAAAAACTAGTCCAATTATGTCTTGTTTATAAGAAATTCAATTTAAAGATTCAAAGAGGTTAAATATAAAGAGATAAAGATACTATACTAACATTAATCAAAAGAAAGCTAGAACAGTTTATTAATGTCAGATAAAGCAAACTTCAGAACAAGGAAAATTATCAGGGACTAAATTTATATAATGATAAAGGAATCAATTCATCAAGAAGACATAGCAATCCTTAACATGTTTGTACCTAACAAAAGAGCATCAAAATTCATAAGACAAAACCTGATAGAAACGAAAGGAGAAATAGACAAATCCTCTATTATAGTTGTAAACTTCAGCATGCCTCTGTCAGTAATTTATACATCATTCAGACAGAATATCATTAAGTATATAGATGACCTGAATAACACTATTAATCAACTAGATCTGATTGTCAAAATATACATTCTTCTGAAGTTCACATGGAATAGTTACCAAGATAGACCATATTCTGGGTCATAAAATACATCTGAACAAATTTAAAATAATAGAAATCATACAAAATCTGTTTTCAGATAACAATAAAATTATACTAGAAATAAATAACAGAAAGATAGCTGGTAAATACCCAAATATTTGGAAATTAAACAGTATACTTCTAAACAAACCATGAGTCAAAGAAGAAATCTTAAGAATAATTTTAAAGTATTATGAATTAAATAAAAATGATAATGTAGCTAACCAAAATTTGTTGGCTGCAGCTAAAGTAATGCACAGGGAAACTTACAACATAAAATGCATAAAAAAAACCAAAACCTTAAATCAATAATGTAAGTTTCCACCTTAGGAAACAAAAGAAAGAAAAGCAAATTAAATTTAAAGCAAGGAGAAAAACTGAAATAATAAAAATTAGAACAGAAATCAACAAAATTAGAAATGAGAAAACAGTAGAAAAAAATTAATGAAACCAAAAGCTGATTCTTTAATAGGAGGAATAAAATTGGTAAGAAACATCAGACAAACTTCAATTGAGGGACATGATGAAAAACACTTAACAAGTACTCCTCAAAACTGTGAAAGTTGTCAAAAACAAGCAAAGTCTGAGAAACTATCACAGCTAGTAAACAGCCTAAGGAGACATGATGACTAAATCTAACATGGTATCCTGGATGGGATCCTGGAATATATAAAGAATATTAGGTAAAAACTAAGGAAATCTGGAAAAAGTATGAACTATAGATAATAAAGTAGAAATACTGGTTCATTAATTGTGACAAATATAGCACACTAACAGAAGATACTAATGATAGAGGAAACTGTATGCAGTATAGGTACGTATATGGAAAATCTTTGTACTGTCATCACAACTTTTCTGTAGATCTAAAACTTTTATAAAATAAAAATTTATTACAGAAATAAAACACTAAAAATGTACCTATTATTAAAAGTCCACTTGTTACATATACAGAAAAATGTTTTAATTTCAACTTTGTGACTTAACAAAGTTAAGCACATTGACAATTGTACTTACTATGCAATTAAAATACCCCCACATTAGTGTAACTCAGAATTTTACCCATTTCAAAGTGCTTTTGCTTTAAAATGAGGCATGGTGTAGATACACATACTAAATGAAATGAAGAAGGAAGCTTTAAAATTCTAGATGGCATTAATACTACATACTCAACAAATAATCTCTCTCAACAAAAACCCCAAAGAGGGAGCATTTTCTCAATCCATTGAAATTTTGCTTCCCAGCAATTGTAGTGAGTTTGGCTCAAATAAACTCTTCTAAGCTTTA